>NC_132850.1:10436804-11641179 GCF_048164855.1 Canis lupus baileyi
AATTTATTTAAAAGGCTGATTCAAGAATCTGCAATAGTGACTTCAATGTGGACTCCTAGCTCAAAACTGATGAAAGTAATCTGTTTAACATTCTCAGAAGGACTGTGCAAATCAATAAGTCACTCATGGATCCTCATCTGAAAACAATCCCAAGTCTTAGAACCTTCACCGCAAGGAAGTTTTCTCATAGTGATTCTCAGAGTCATGGTGGGCAGCAGAACTGGTCCTTTCACTTTGAGACTCTTTTCCTTTGAACCTCTAATCAAGTCAGCACATACCTTTTCCAAACATTTTAGGTTGCAGCTGGTTAGTTCTAACCCAGTGAATTCCCACCTCTGGTTCCACAGGTGCCTTTCTGGTGTCTTTAAAAGCCATGGCTGTGGCGGGGGTGCAGCTTCCTGACCCACTTATTCCTCCACGAGAGTGAGCGAACAGCCGTGAGTCAGGAGCAGGAGCAGGGTGCCCAGAGCTCCACTGTAGCTGCAACAGCATCTTCCTCCTAGAGCTCAACCTTCTTTTTTTTAGACATTGAGCAGAAGCTTCCAAGAGTGACCTCACAATAATCTCAAAAATAGTTTACTTCAGCTACTAACTAAAAACAAAAACAGGGACACCTGGGTGGCTCAGTCAGTTAAGTCTCTGCTTTCGGCTCAGGTCATGATCCCAGGATCCTGGGATCCAGTGGTATCTGGCTCCCCTGCTCAGTGGAGAGTCTGCTTCTCTCTCTCGCTCTGCCCCTCTGCCCTTCCCATCTCCCCAAACCACCCCCACCCCTTGTGTTAACCATCTCTCTTTTTCATATTAATACATAAAATCTTTAAAAAATAATAATATAAAAACAAATACCTATGGGCAGTTATTACATCACCAGAATCACAAAAAGGTCTAGATGATATATTCTTAAGTTTTAAGGTTTTTCTGAAACTGGAAGGGTTCTGCTTCAATGACTTTTTAAGGGTTCTCTTATTCAATTGAAAATGAAAAATGGAGGGCTCAGCCAGTTAAGCATCTGCCTTAGGCTCAGCCCAGCCATGGTCTCAAGGTCCTGGGATGGAGCCCAGCATGACAGACTCCCTGCTCAGCGAGGAGTCTGCTTCTCCCTCTCCCTGCCCCCACCCCCTCACTCCCTCTCTCAAAGAAATAAGTAAAATCTGAAAGAAAGAAAGAAAGAAAGAAAGAAAGAAAGAAAGAAAGAAAGAAAGAAAGAAAGAAAGAAAGAAAGAAAGAAAATGAAAAATGGAGACTAAGAGTTACATAAACCCTGACAATATTTTCACAAAATTTTTAAACTGCTTGCTCTTTATTTTAGTAAAGAGAATTTTGAGGTAACCAATATTTTGTTTCAATATAATACAAAAACATATACCATTTACTCTTTCTTCATTTTAATAAAACAAACTGGCAGATAAACTACCAAACTATAACAAGAGATTAGAAAAGAACCATATTATAGGGGCACCTGGCTGGCTCAGTCCATAAAGCATACAACTCTTAATCTCGGGGTTGTGAGTTTGCGCTCCACCTTGAATGTAGAGATTACTTAAAAATAAAAATCTTTAAAAAAAAAGAATCATATTACAAATAAAAATGAATATCTCTTCATTAATCCTAGTCAAAAGGCTCCAGAACTAATGTTTTTTGTAATTTTCTATAGAAATTATGACATTCGAAACAACTAAAAGACTGTATAACAAACCAGTGAGGCCTTTTTATCTCATTCAGTGGAAGGTCTGCATTAAAGGATCTAAAAGTGATCCTAAACACTTAAAATACTGTGTATATAGAATGAAGGTCCAAAACTTGCACTTTGCTCAAACAATAGTTCCCTGAAGTATCTCCTAACTAGTTTGAAAAAATCTTGAGAAACATTACCAAGTTATTATTGCTGACTTTGACCTGTGTTCTACAAAACTTCACAGAAAAGCTTTAATATCTTCAATGGGAACAAACAATAGGGGACTATACTATGTATAATAATAAAGAATAGGAGCTCTTGGCTAGCTCATTCTGTGGAGCATGCGACTCTTGAACTTGGGGTTTTAAGTCTGAACCCCACATTGGGTGTAGAGATTACTTAAAGTCCGTTGGAGGGGGGGTGATAAAGAACAATGACTCAACTATATTTATATAGAATTACATATCATGGAGAGACAATGACAATCCTTACAATCCTTAATGTTGGGCTGGCTGAGAGACAGGGGCACCCGGCACCCAAAAAGGCTGATCTTCGGCCAAAGCAGCCATGACCACATCATCTCCAGTAAATCCAAGCCTAGATGGGAAACCAAAACTTTCCATCCAGGACTTTCCAGCCAGGGACCACCCCCCATCGTCTGTACTATCCCCACCCCCAGCCAATCCTCTAGGCGCTCACGATGTTCCCTTGCCTAATTTGGCAAGGGACCCACCCGAACCCCGGTGTGGTGAGCCTTCCCTGACTCAGAGGCCACCTCGCCAGGGAGCACTCCCCATTAAAGCACTCTCGAACCTACTGCCTGGCTCTGCTGGGTTTTTTATTTCTCCGCTGTTCATTTTGGAAAAAACCTAACACTTAATATGTCAGACCTCAATGCTTAGAAATGTTAATGGGTAGCATATTTATGCTATTGGACTCTATCTTTTTAGAAATGTTTTAACAGTTAAAGGAAAACTGAACTTAAGGAAATATTCTTAGAAGATAATCTTCCAGCTGGAAATCCCCTCTTCCCATTACTACCCAAAGTGGTTAACTAGTTCTGTCCAGTTCACTGTTTACTAAACAGGAAACTAGAAAGTTCACAGCTTTTGTCCTCAAGACAAAAAGATTCCTTATCATTAAAGACTCCTGTAATTTATCTGCAAGTAAAAGCTTCATCAATTTACATAATGACTGTAAGTAAAAGTTATAATCCTCAAATAGAGCCTTAATTTACCACTTCACACCCACTAAGATGGCTCTAATTAAAAAGATCTAAAAAAAAAAAAAAGACATAATAATAAGGGTTGGTGAGGATATGCAGAAACTGGACCCTTCTACATTGCTGGTGGGAATACAAAACGGTCAGTCCTCAAAAAGGTTTGAAAAGTTACCTTTTGACCCTGACAATATAACACTAGGTGTATACCCAAAACAAAGGAAAACATTTGTACATTAAATGTTCACAGTAGGGACGCCTGGGTGGCTCGGCGGTTTGGCACCTGCCTTCAGCCCAGGGTGTGATCCTGGAGACCTGGGATTGAGTCCTATGTCCGGCTCCCTGCATGGAGTCTGCTTCTCTCTCTTTCTCTTTCTCTTTCTCTCTCTCTCTCTCTCTGTCTCTCTCATTAATAAAAAATAAAATCTTTAAAAATAAAAAAATAAATGTTCACATTGTTCATAACAGCCCAAAAGAAAAAATAACCCAAACTGACGAAGGGATAAATAAAATGTGGCATATCCCTATAATGGAATATCATTCAGTAGTATAAAGAAATGAATTACTGGTACATGCTAAAACGTGGACAAACCCTGAAAACCTTATGCTCAAAGAAAGAAACCAATCATATATCTTATGATTCCACTTATACGAAATGTCCAGAAGAGATGGGATATAGGCAGAAAGCACATTAGTGGTTGCCTAGGGCTGGGTAGATTGAGAGGAAACAGGGAGTGGATTTCTTTTTGGGGTGATGAAAATATCAAAAAGCAGATGCTGGTAATATCTGCATAACTCTGAATACCTCACAGCATTGAACTCTACACTTTAAATGGGTTAACTGTATAGTATTTGAACTATATCTCAACAAAGCTGTTACTAAAAAAGAGTCTTATCTAATATTTTAAATTTAACTGAAATACATGTATTCTTCACTTTACATCTTAAAGTTAACTTTAACTAATAAAGTTAACATTATTTCAAACAGCCAGGAGAACCCAGGACTGAATACACCCAAACTTTCTTTTTTAGTGAAAAGTTCTAGACTCATTTTATCATTTCCTTAGGTCTTACTTCCTAAGACTCCTTCCCTCAAAAGATACTAAGTTTTCATTTAAGTTTAATTAATCTTTAAAACCTAGGGCATGGATTTACTACTTCTGTGTTTTATTTTTTTTTAAGATTTTATTTATTTATTCATGAGAGACAGAGAGACAGAGAGACAGAGAGAGAGAGACACCGAGACACAGGCAGAGGCAGAGGGAGAAGCAGGCTCCATGCAGGGAGCCCGATGCAGAACTCTATCCGGGGACTCCAAGATCACGCCCTGAACTGAAGGCAGGTGCTAAACCACTGAGCCACCCAAGTGTCCCTAAACATAGCATTTTTAAATTGTTTTATTAAATATTTATTTATAAAGCATAAAACATTCCACTAACTACACCATTAAAATGCTAACTCTGATACCTTAATTTCTCCCTAATTTAACAATCTCTAATAGTTCAAAATTAATCATATTGATTTTATTTCCTAGTTGTAAACTGTATAAATAATGATCTTTCAAGTTTTTTCAAATACAAGTAAACAAAAAGTATACTTTCCACTTTTAGGGTAACAATGATTTACCAGGATTCATGAAATTGAATTGCAGCTCTGATTTACATACTGTATCATTTAATCCTTACAATAATTCTATAAAATAGGCATTAACAGCTTCATTTTATAGAATAATTAAGGCTTAAAAGGGGTAAGAAATTTGTTCAAGGTCCTATAGGTTATAAGACTGAATCCCATATCTGACAGGTTATAAAAATCTAGATCTAATCTACAGTTTGTAAAGAAAAGTCTATGTTTTGAAGACCATTCAGTTTTTAAATAATGCAATTTAACAAATTGATATTGTTTTTGAAAACTAAGTATATAGACTAGTTTTATTCAATAACTGCAACTATTTATCTCTCATTATTACCTTACACTAAAAACGTTGCTCTATATAATGCAAGCCAGGTACACACAATAAAAAATCACGTAAAAGTCCGAAAATGAATAATGGAAAATAAAACTCTGACAATGTAATAAGTGTACCCTATACATACAGAATAGCTCATTTATTCAGTAAAAATGAGATGGGAAATATGTATAATAATTACAATCAAATTGTTTTCTATCAAAAATTTTTAAGAATTCCAAAAGTAGATTCATTCTCTAAAAAAAATTAAAGCTACCATGTTTTAAGTCACATATAAATTCCAAACTCTATTTTTAATTTTGTTTTTCCCAAAAAGAGAAATGGATGTGAACATTTATTGGGTACTTTTAAAAGATCCTGAGCTAATTGCTTTTCATTATTTTTATCTCATGGAACTAGTTCTACTTCTCTGTGATGGGTACTACTCCAATTATTACTACATAAGAAGCAACTCAGGATCTAAATGTCACATTGTTCTAAGAGTTGTAGTAAGAATTCCTGCCCACATCTGACTCCATACTCTGTACCACATCATGCAATTAGCAACCATAACCACCACACACACACACACACACACACACACACACACACACACACAATGTCTTTAGGAATGTATTTAAGTCCAGGCAATTATCTTTTAAACGAGATTTGTGCCTTGCAACTTGTCTGTGGCCAACATATATAACAGGTGCCAAATAAAAGTTTACTGAATGGGATGCACACTGGTAGCTTAGCAACAGAAGAAGAAATGGGACCATCTTCATTCATTCTGCCTTTCTAAGGGAGTTAATATACAACTATTACTTACCAGGCAACATATACAACTTTCTCCTTACAGAATAAAACAATTATAGAATAGAAGGGAATGGAATAGAAGGGAATGATCACATATAAAAATTACTAATTCTTAAAGGGCAAGCTGTTGATTAAATATTTGAAGCTTTCTTTTTTTTAAGATTTTATTTATTCATGAGAGACACACAGAGAGAGAGAAAGAGGCAGAGACATAGGCAGAGGGAGAAGCAGGCTCCATGCAGGAAGCCTGATGTGAGACTTGATCCTAAGACCCCAGGATCACGACCTGAGCCAAAAGCAGAGGCCCAACCTCTGAGCCACGCAGGTGCTCCAAATATTCGAAGCCTTAAAGAGAGATCCAGCATGTTCTGCTCAACTCTTGTCTGCCTCGTAAGAGTTCTGTCTCCACAGTTGGCTAGTTGCTAGCAGAGAGACCATGGTCATTTTTGTGCTCCTAGAACACCAAACACAGGACCTAACACTTAATACTAATAGCTAAACTTTTATAAAGATCTTCCACAAATTAGAAAACTTTTTCAGATGAATTAACCCTAAAAGCCTTGCAAGGTAAGTGTAGTATCTATCTACATTTTATAGACAATGACTTCAAAGTCCAAGAAGAGATTAAGTGACAAGATAAGTGGCCAGGTATCCTATAACACCACAGCCACCAGAAAAGGCTGATATATGTTAATTGAATCAGCTATCCCTTGAAATATCATTTTTCTTTCTAAGATTGTAACACCATTATCTGTTGCTATGATAAATGATTGTACTGCCACTTAAGATTGATAGCTTTGCTAGAAAACAGATACTGTCATTTAGGCTTGACCAGGTTAGTTAACTTTTAACTTCGTATATCAGTGATTCTCAAACTTTAAGAGGACTACGAATTGGGGAGCTTGATAAAAATAAAGATCCTTGGGCCACCATGATCTCTAGAAATCCTGATTCAAGGGACCAGGAATCTGCATATCTTAATAAGCACTCTCAGCTGATTCTAATGGTTGTAGTCTTTAGAGACACTTTGAGAATTGAACTAGACTTCCGAAACTTAATCTACTCCCCCCAATTATTTTAATCAAGCCAATTTTTTTTTACAGTTTTAAGTATTTAAGCAAAATCTTACAAAAACAATCCAAGCCTACCACATCTAACAGGAAAGGTCCTCAAAAATGTTTACTACACCAAACTTCTCTAGACCTCAGGAGCCTGCAGACCGACCTCAGGCCCTGCATGGAGCCTGTTTCTCTCTCTGCCTGTGTCTCTGCCTCTCTCTTCACATAGTTGATGAGTTCAACTATGACTGCAACGTAATTTAGTAAAACATTTTTGTAAGTCCTACAAAAACGACTGGATGTTAAATAGTAAAAGGGAACCAGTTAACTCTGAACCTGACAGAAATAATAATTAAACGCAATTTGAATAATTAATAAAGTAATCATAAGCCAATAACTTTTAAATCATCAACAGTACAAGCCCATTTAAAACTTTAAGTGACCATCAAAATGTACTAACTATAAGATTATGGGTGACTTTTTCCGCACTATTAAATATTTATTGAGAGTTGACACAGTAGGTTTCTGTATTCTTCGAATTTTCTACAATAAGCAGATTTTATTCACAATTATCAAAGTTCTAGAAGTACTTATTAATCCTGTAACCTTCACATACGTAATAGGAAAACAAGAATAACCTGTAACCACATTTATCATAAACCATAAACACCAAAACACCTGGCTTTAAGGTATCAATCTGTAATCATTATTTTTCACATTAATACCAGATCACTTAACCTCTAAAATTTAGACTGTCCCATTTCGACCAGGTATGTCATTAGTGTAGTTAGCCTGACTTTTTAAAATCCCCTTGTCATCCACTCTGTGGATCTATTTAATAGGTGGAACTTCTTTGTATTGAGAACTGAGGCATTAAAATATTTACACTCTTATTAGGGAGAAGAGGGAACAGACCATTGTTTAAAAAAAAAAAAAAAAAAGGATATTTTTATCATCGTGAGTATTTATGTAGGAAACTTGGAGCCAAGCTAGGAGGGGCTTTCTCCAACAGCCCCGTCTCGGAGGTAAATGTCACAGGAAGCCGCAGGGGCGAGCTCGCGGCAGGTGAGGAAATCTCAGCTCGAATACGACGCAAGCGGCTGTTCCCGCCCGGTGCGCGGTGGGCGACCCTGGCAGCGGCCGCGAGGGCCGCGGGCTTCCGCGCCCCCTTCTCGGCAGTCCCCCGCCCCCACCGCGGGGCCGAGCGGCGGCCTCCAGGGTGCGCGGGCCCGGGCCGCCCGCGGGGGTCGGGGCGCGCCCGCCGCGGCCGCCGGGACCCAGGCCAGGCCGAGGGCTTCCCGGCGGCGCGGGGCCTAGTCGCCCCGGCCTCGCGCCTCGCGGGGACGCGGAGGGAAGGCTCGAGGCCCGAGCCGCGGGCTGGCGGAGGCGGCCGCCGAGCCCCTCATGCGGCGGGAGGCCGGGGGTCCCCCGCGCCGCGCCAGACTCACCTCGAGCCGCGGCCGCCGCCTCAGCATGGCCGGGGGGCCGCGCCTGGGCCGACAGCCTCCTCCGGAGGGCGCCGCCGCGACGCCTGCCGCTCCTGAAGGGCTTGCGGCCGCCGCTGCTGCTGAGGCCCAGCGCCCGCCGAGCCGCATGGGGCTCACGGGCCGCCGCAGCACGCGGGTCCCGGAGGGGCGCCGCTGAGCCGGGCCGGGCGCGGGGCGGCGGGCGGCGGGCGGCGGGCGGGGGGCGGCGGCGGAGCCTCCAGCGTCGCCGTGGCCGCTCCCGCCGCCGGCGCCGCTGGCCCACAGCGCCCCCTGGGCCCCACGGCCGGCTACGGCGCGGGGACTGCGGCGGCCGCCCGGCGCGAGCGGCGGGGAGGGCGGGGGCTCCGGGCGCGGCGCTGCCCTCGGAAGCCCGGCCCCCGCCCCGGGCCGCGAGCGCCCGGCCCTCCCCTTCTCCCCCGAAGGTGCGCGGGCGGCCGTCACCGCGCGTTCTCGTCAGAGCGGGCCTGAGGGGCGCTGCGGGCTTCCGTCGCTCGGGGGGCGACGGCCCCCTGAGCCCTTCCGTGGGTGTGCGTGTAGGATGCGGACCCAGCGCCAACCTTGCGTCCACGCGCCCGTGCAAAACCCGCGCCCATAGCACCTGAATGGTCTTTGACCTTAACTTCTGGATCTGCTGTGCAGAGCGGTACAGAAATTTCCGACGGGTACCAGGTCCTTAATCCCAAACCGACCCCAAATTAGAAAAAAACATAATATGCCGAGCAAGAGAATAGCCAACGGGTTGTCCTGAAATTCATAAACAACTTAAAGGTAAGAACCACCCCCCCCCCGTCGTCTACGTTACCCCCCACCCCACCCCACCCCACCCCCACTCTTCCGCCCCGACCGCAGTCAGACCCCGGGTCGGGCCCTGAGGGAAGGAAGTGGGCGCGTCGCGCGGCCTGCGGAACCCTTCTGTTTGCGGGGATCCCGTGCGGCCCCCCTCAGCCTCGGGATGCACACGCCAGAACCGAAAGCAGGAGAAACCAAAAGACCGTCGGAAGGGAAGGAAATCCTCCAGATCGCCTGGGCCCAAACTCTCCAGTAACAGGACACTTTTGTCCTGGAGCGCTGTGGCGGATGGGCAAGCGGGGACCTGGCGGCGCGGGTTAGCCGGTGACCCTGGGCAGGTTACCTCCTATTTCTGAACCTGGGGTTTCTCGTGCCTGCCGTGCTGGTTGTTGTGAAAATGGGAGGTAATTTATGTGAAGAACTAGCCCAGAGAAGTAGCTTCTCAATGTTAGTTCCAGTTATTGTTGGTTCCAAAACACCCTCTCAGTCTTTCTTAAATTCAAGATTGTTCCCATCTGTTTTTGTTCTTTCTCTCTCAATCTCTGTGTAAATATATCCCTTTCAAAACATGAGTGCATCAGAAAAGGGAGGAAAAAAAAAAAAAAGATGGTGCATTGTTCTTTATTGTCCCTGGTCTGGGTAAAATTTTCCTAAATTTCATTAATGGATTTATGTAATTTCCCTCCACTGAGGAAAAATAGAGCCTAATACACTAGATGCTATAACATTCT
Organism: Canis lupus baileyi; assembly: GCF_048164855.1. Lineage (NCBI taxonomy): Eukaryota > Metazoa > Chordata > Mammalia > Carnivora > Canidae > Canis > Canis lupus. The sequence goes on from NC_132850.1 coordinate 10,446,528, forward strand.
ATTGCAAAGCAGATTTTAGCGTAAAGCTAGTATACTTTTCTGTATATAAAAGTTATAAGGCAATCTCACCTTAGGTTATGTCCTAATAATAATCTTAATGAGAAAATTATATAAGGTCTCTGGGAACGTTCAAATAATAATTGAAAAGCCACCTTAGAGAAAATATAACCTTACAGCTCTCCTCCAATCAATGAGCTGTTCCTGTTCCTGTACAATCCTGAGTGTGCCTTCACCACCTACTTCTGAGTCACATTACAAAAAAAAAGAAAAAAAAATCACTATCCCCTTTTTAAAGCAAGAGAAACTGGGGCTCAGAGAAAAACTGTGATTCATCCTCATAACAACTCTATGAATTAAGTACTCTACTACCACCATTTTACATGTGAAATACATCTAACAGAAGGGAGAGCTGGAAGTAGACACTGAGATTCCTTCAGTCTCCCATTTGATGCCCTAACAATCCTTTTTGCAATACTCAGAAAATGCTGTAAGTTACTGTTGCTAAAAATTTTCAATCTAGAGAAATAGGCCCTTTCATTTAGATTAGTTTGGCAACCCAGCGTTAACAGTGCTTTCCAAACCTGGTTCACTACCACCACAGGAAATCTGCATTTGTTTATGAATAATCATGCTACCCAGGGTGTAGCTACTACATGAAGATGATTCATTTGTTCCCAAGACCAGTTTCCTCTTGCTTCACACTTTCTCCCCTTCTATTCAAATATGTTGCTGAAAGAGACTGCCTTTATCATCACTATCACTTCCTGATCATAGTAGTCTACTGTAAATCATTTCATCTCTAATTTCATTCCATCACTCAACTCTTCCTACCCAGTTTGCTCTCTGCTCCTGAAATAGCTCTCCTCTGTTTTCCCCTCCTCTACTATAAACCTTTTTCATTTTAATCTTTCACCTGCTGTCAATTGATTTGGTTACCTACTCTCAGTTTTGCATTGATTTCCACAACTACACAGTGACTCTAAAATACCCTTTTATTCCTAATCTGGTAGACCTTTCCATTTTCATTTTTATGCCATACACATCCCGTAGAAAGCCAGTATGCTAAGAATAGTTTCTTCACGTGAGTTTAAGCTATAGCAGCATCCCAATAAAAATTTTCTTTGCTTTTAAATTTTATTCTGAAAAATTAAGGCCTTCGGGCACCTGGCCTGCTCAGAGAATCATGCAACTCTTGATCTCAGTGTCCTGAGTTCCAGCCTCATGCTAAGTGTAGACATCACTAACAAAAATAATAAACTTAAAAAATCAAGGTTTTTACTTGTCAATTAATTACACGTCGATAAAACTGGGGGGGAAATGAGGCCAAAGAGATATCCATTTTCTTGCTTTGTGAATGACACAGGAGTTATCCTTAATTCTGGATAATTAGTCACTGAGTCTGATAAATTATACTTCTTGCTGTTACTGAAATTTCTCTCCTCTCCAACTCTACTACCACTCACTGTGGTCTAAGGTATATGTTCAGTAAATGTTATGTGCAATGAACAAAAAGGAGGAAAGAGGAATGAATGAATATTATATTTATGTGTGAGTAGATACTATATAAAAGTTTAAAAGAAGGGACGCCTGGGTGGCTCAGTGATTGAGCATCCTTTGGCTCAGGTCATGATCCTGGGGTCCTGGGATTGGGTCCCACACGGGGCTCCCCATGGGGAGCCTGCTTCTCCCTCTGCCTGTGTCTCTGCCTCTCTGTGTCTGTCATGAATAAATAAATAAAATTCTTAATAAAAAAAACAGTTTAAAAGAAGGCACAAGGGGTGTCTGGGGGCTCCATGGTTGAGCCTCTGCCTTTGGCTCAGGTTGTGACCCCGGGGTCCTGGAATCCAGTCCCGCATCGGGATCCCTGCATGGAGCCTGCTTCTCCTTCTGCCTATGTCTCTGCCTCTCTCTGTGTGTCTCTCACGAATAAATAAAATCTTTAAAAAAAATAAAAGAAGGCACAAAACCTCTTTCATGTTCCAAATAATCCTTGTGCTTCCCAAATTTATAAGCACTTATCAATACACTGTCAATCTCTGTTTACTTATATGTCTCTCCTATCAGATTTTGAGCCCCAGGCTCAGTGTTTGGTTCATCTCTGTGTCCACACAACCAGTCTCAGAGGACAGCTCAGAGAATGTTAAACTGATCTCGAAAAAAAAAAAAAAACTGATCTCGGCTGGCTTAGCCTGATGTGCATCAGGCTAGTGCATTCCACCCATTCAGTGACTTTTTAGGTAATTCTCTTTAACTTTCAGGGCCCACCATAAAGAAAGACTCCCCTTCAACAGATGATTGCCCTGCAGCCCCAAACTGTCCCCAGCCTGCTGCTGCCAGCTGCAGTCCTCCACACCCCCCTGTAATCACCAACCACAGCCAGGAGTCAAACCCAGAATTCACAGTGCTACTGAACAGACCATAAGTCAGTAGTGCAGCCCAGACTTAAAAAGGAAATTGTTAGGTCCCTTGAATCATTTACAAAAGAACAAAGCAAATCCCATTTTAGGAATCAAACAAAAGTAGGTAATTAAATATGTGAATAAAGATATATGCAAAAAGATCTTTATTATGTACATTGCTGTAGGTTTATAACAAAAATATAAGGAAAACTATAAAGGAATTAAATGAATTACAGTACACAAATATTATTAATAACTGTGTTTTTAAAGAATTTTAAATGACATTGAAAACTGCTCATGATTCCCTATCAAATTTAAAACAGTGTTAAGGGACACCTGGGCGACTCAGCTCATTATCCTGGGGTCCTGGGATAGTCCCCAGGGAGGTTGCTTCCTTCTCTCTCTCTCAAAATCTCTTTAAAAAAGTAAAAGAAAAGCAACGTTAAGTAAAAGAGTATTGTATGATCCCAATTAAGTTTTTATATATTTATTTAGAAGGAAATAGTTCAAAATGTTATGTTTATGGGATTTTTAAACTTCTTTTAAAATATAATTTTGGGGTACCTGGCCGACTCAGTTGGTAGAGCATGCAACTCTTGATCGGCAGGTCATGAGTTCAAGCCTCATGTTGAGTGTAGAGATTACTTTAGAAAAAAAAATTTTAGACCCTAAAAAGAGAAAGTTAAAAAAAAAAATAATTTCAAAAAAATCATTTCAGATGTAAAGAAAAGTTGCAAAAATACTACAAAAATCCCATATATCTCTCACCTATATCTAACCACATTTGCTTTATTATTCTCATTTACTGACTTGTGTGTGCACTTGCTGTCATTCTTCCTCCTTCTTCTAAAGATGGATACTTATAGATGTATAAACAAACTGTTATAATTATGTTCTGGCCCATTTATCCCTAAATATTTTTCAGTGCATTTCCTCAAAACAGAGTACAAATATCACAGTACAATTCGCAAAATCAGAAAATTAACACTGATACCATACTATGATCTAATTTATGACCTTATTCAATTTTGCCAATTGTCCCACTAACATTCTTTATACAAAAAATAATTGTTTTTTTCTGGTCCAGGATTGAGTGCAGGATCACACATAATTGTTGTTAAATCTCTAATCTTCTTTAATTTGGAACAGTTTCTCAGTCTTTGTGTTTTATAACCTTGACACTTTTAAAAAATATAGGTCATTTATTTTGTAAAATACCCCTCAATTTGAGTTTGTCTGATATTTTTTTTATTAGATTCAAGTTCTGCATTTTTGGCAGGAATACTACAGAATTGATGTTGTGTCTTCCTTAGTGCCTCAGGAGGCATGGGATACTGTGTGTCCCATCACTGGTGATAACAACTTTGTTCACTTGGTTAATTAAGGTGTTATCTGTCAGGTTTGTCCAGCGTTAAGTAACTAGTTTGCTTTTTGTAATTAATAAATATCTTGTAGGGAGTCATCTGAGACTACATTCAAGTTTTAACATTTATTGATAATGCTTGTTTGAAACAGTCATGACTATAATTGTTGCCAAATGGTAATTTTATAATTCCATCATTAACATTCCTTATACATTTTTTGTCTTCTTACTGTGTAGGAGAGCATCTTGCTTCTTCATTTATTCATTTATTCATTTATCAATTTATTGATTTATATCAAAATGAGCTGGGAGCTTATCATTTTTTAAACATTTCCCTTACTTTGTAGCACTACGTCCCAGGATTACTTTGTGCTTTCCCAGCCTCTGGAATCACCCATTTCCTTTCATAACCCTAGTTCCATTTAGTGGAGAATGATGTTTAAAAATCAAGATCTAGGTAGTAGGTGTGTTCATTGTCACTATGGTACCATTGCTTCTAAGCTCCCTAAGAGAGTAAAGCTAGAAAACATACACACACACACACACACACACACACACGCCGCTCACTTACTTGAACATCATTTTTACTTTAAAGAACAACAGATAAACTATCATTTTTCAGATGTGGAAATTTGGCAGACATTTTCTAGAAAACAAAATGGATATGCTTGTCACTTCAAGGAAGTGTTTGTTGCCAAAGATAAAATTCAAGTTTTCAAGTAAAAATTAGAATTTTGGAAAATGTATTCACCACCATGAGCTCAGCAGCTTCCCAAACTTTTTTGAAGACGTGAGTGGTGATATGAACAAATGTTGTGGAGTGGTTTTTTTTTGAAAATTATTGTATAGTGAAATGTGTTAACATTTGGAAGGCGTGCATAACTCTGAGCTAATATTTTTTTCAAATGACCAATGCAAGACGTGTTGGCAGCTCAGTCAGTTAAGGGTCTGCCTTCAGCTCAAGTCATGATCCCAGAGTCCTGGGATTGAGCCCTTCATTAGGCTCCCTGCTTAGCAGGGAGCCTGCTTCCCCCTTTCTCTCTGACCCTCCCCTGCTCCTCTCTCTTCTCTCTCTAATAAATAAATAAAATCTTTTTAAAAATGACCAATGCAAGATGTTATAAAAACATACATGGGTAAAATATCCCCTTAAAGTCTAATATAGACCAAAGGATTTTAATGGAATAGAGTACAAAAAGTTCATTGATAATAGTTTCAGATTCCATGTTGCAGTTAACCTTTAAGAAATTGCCGCATTCAGGACACCTGGGTGGCTCCATGGTTGAGTGTCTGCCTTTGGCTCGGGTCGTGATCCCAGGGTCCTGAAATTGAGTCCTGCATCAAGCCCCCCCCCCCCCAGGGAGCCTGCTTTTCCTTCTGCCTGTGTCTCTGCCTCTCTCTCTGTGTCTCTCATGAATAAATAAATAAAACCTTTTAAAATATATATTAAAAAATAAAACATTCCTCACTTTCCTAACTACAAAACAGATTTTCCTCATATATCTCAATTAAAACAACATATCCCAACAGATTGAATGGAGAAGCAGATATGATAACCCCACTATCTTCTAGTGGATTAACTTTAAAGGGATTTGCAAAAATGCAAATAATGCCACTCTTCTTACTATGTTTTTGTTTTAGAATATATAGTTATTTTTTATTAAAATGAGTTATTTTTGTTAACATATGATGAGTTCACTATTGTTATTTTAAATAAATAATTGTTTAAAATATTTTCTTAGCTTTAATTTCAAAGGTGATAAATACCAATAGATATAATCCACATTAACAAAAGAACTCTGGGGTCCTCAATAATTTATAAGAGAGTAAAGGGGGGCCTGTGACCAAAATGTTTGAGAACCACTTCTATAGTTTATTCACCCATTCCCCTAATTCCCCTATTTGAGGGCATTTAGATTGTTTATAATATTTTGCATTACAATGTTGCAATGAATAATTTTATATATACATGTTTTTCTAATGTAGATATATCTTTAGGGTAAATTTTTAGACGTGGGATATCTGGGATAAATACATATGTAGTTCTGTTAAATATTACCAAATTTCCCTTACTAAGGGTTGTACCTCACTGCTATCATTGCCTCTCTTCCCTACCAACACAGATATTTTCTGCCCAACCTGATACAATAAGAGATATAGCACTTTCAAGGCTATGTAGTGGAACAGCTCTGGAAAAAGACAGCCATGGATTCAAATCATGAGTAACTACAAGGTATGAATGGAAGGGCCTGTGTACTCATCAATGAGATGAGGCTAATGTGTATTATATATACAAGGAATTGAGTAGGTGTTCATTAAATGGTAATAATGTTATTATCTGAATCTCTCTGGACAACTAGGAAGGTAGTCAGAGTTGACAAGCACAGATAATGGACTGTTCTGGGGTGCCTGGATGGCTTAGTTGGCAGATATCCACTCTTGGTTTTGGCACAGGTCATGATCTTGGGGTCGTGGGATTGAGGTCAGCTTAGAGTCTGCTTGGGATTCTCTCCTTCTACCCCTTCCCCTGCCATAAATAAATAAATAAATAAATAAATAAATAAATAAATAAATAAATAAATAAATAAAATCTTTTTTTAAAAAAAGAATAGACTATACTAATGAACTATAGAAGATGTTGACAGTAAAAGAATATAGAGTTGCCTTAGGAGGTACAAGAAAAGAACAGGTCACCTAAACCAGAAAAGAGGCTAAAAGCAGATGCTGAAACCTAGAGTACAAAGCCTGAGCAGTAAGAGCAAAGAAGAGTTCATTAATTCAATCACTTGGTCAACTATTTACTGAACACTACTATTTACCGGGCACTATGTTCTGTGGTAAGCAAGGTACTGTCTCTGCCTAAGTAGTTTAGACTCTACTAGTAGAGGTAGATGAGAAAATAGGCAATTATGATTTTAGAGGGTAAGTATAGTGTACTACAGAAAACAAATCAGAGGCATCTGACCCAAATTTAGGTGTTGGGCAGGAATTTTTAGGGGAAATGATACCTAAGCAGAGACCTGAAGAATGGCTGGGACTTAGCTACATAAATTGAATGGGGAAGTGGCAAGGAAATAGGAAAAGAACATATCCCAGGCAGCAGAAATAGAATGTGCCAAAACCTAGAGGCAAGAAAAAACGTGATGTGTCTGGAGAACCGAGAGGGCAATTTTGGTTGAGGCAGTGAGGGCAAGGTTGGGAGCAGTGATAGCCAAGGCAGGGGCCAAATCAGTAAGGCCTTATTTATGTCAAGAACTTTGGATTTTATTTTATGGGTGATCAAAGGCCATTAGAGCATTTAAGCTGGTCAGTGGCATTAAGGGTTTGATTTTAGAAAAAAGATCACTTTAACTGTTGTGTAGAAACTAGAGGACACTCATTTGGAGACAAGGAAGCCATTTATAAGTGTCTATTGAAATAACCCAGGCAAAAGTGGTGGTGACCTGAGTTAGGGTAGTAGAGGGAAAATGGTGATTTTAGGAGGCAAAATCACCAGACTATGATTAGATTGGCATGTGAAAAAGAGGGAGAAGTCAAAGGAGACACTTGAATTCCTGGCTTGGGCAACTTGGTAATCAGTGCAATCTGAGAGAGAGACAGCAGGGGAAGAGGAGCAGACTTGAGGGAAACAATGATGAGTGCTGTTTCAACATGTTGACAGAGTAGGAGACAGGTTCAGAGAGGTGAAGTTACTTATCTAAGGTGACTGTAATTGGCAGAGCTAAGATTCCAAACCAGGTCCATCTGACTACATATTTCCTCATTGCTTCAGCATGGCCATGGGATGCTGGCCGTGGGACCCTCCCACACTCAGCGTGGGAATGTGCACCAACTACCAGGCAGGGGAAAACCACCACGAGCATTTATAATATAAGTGAAATGCCTTCATATACGTCAAATCTGAGTAACACAAGAGCATATTTCCATAAGCATAAACATTATTATTAACACTGATCATGATGACTCACACTGCCATCCTCTGGTCCCAGAAGGAAAATATTAGGATACACTTGATGCTGGGGAATGTTTATGATGTATTTTTCATACGAATTACAGATGAGGCAGCGTGGCATGTATGGTACAGTAGAAAGACTCTGGATACCTAGGTTCTAATGATGTAAGTATGGACTAGACTGGAGGAGGAAAGTTATATAGCATTTGACTCTCTGGGCCTTTCCTGAGGGTGTCCACTTCAGCAGATCTCTTTTACCCACCAGCACAGTCCATGCCACTGCCCAACGTGTACAGAGATGGTACAGTGCAGTGGGAGGAGCTTGCACGTTGGAGTTAAGTGATACGAGCTGCACCAATTTCAGGCTGTTTGAAGGAAGTCACTTTCTAAGTCTTACTTTTCTTATTTGTATGGTACACAACTATATGTGTTACCAACAAAGTGCCAGATACATGGTAAACACAGAGTTAATTATCTTTCCTTGCGTTTTCTTTTTAACCTCAAACACTGTTTTCTGTCTCTATCTCTAAAGCTCTAGAAAAGAGTTAATGGCTTCTTTACACCATTCCTTAGTCTTTCCAATGTACATATATCCTCTCGTAATCAGAAAACCAAATAAACAAAAGATATTTGGGGGCACAGAGTAGACCAGCCCATTAGTTAGCATCCATTACAACCTGATGACCTACAGGTCTGTTTTATTTGGGTATGCTATACTCCAATCATATGAGGGTATGCATATGAGGAAATAACTGAATTTATGTGTGCATTCTCATGTGAATATGAATCCACCTGAATTCTACAAGCACTGAGCTCTATGAACCAGACACTGTAGGAATAGAGTTGAAAAGTTTTTCCTTTATTTTGAAAGTATTTATGTGTGTGTGTGTCTCAGTTTTGGCTGTGGGAAGAAAGGATTGGATTTATAGAACTGAGGAGCATGTAAGTTGCAAACAGTAATGGGCTGGGGCCAACTTGTATTGGATTATGAGAGCCAATTATCAAATTTTGAGAAACTTTGCTAGCCAATTGTTACAGCAATTTGTAAAAGGCTAAATTATATAAAACTATAACTAAATACATTATATTAAAAACAGTTAAATACAAGTAGCCCTTGCTTTGCATAGGTCTGAAATTTGCTAATTTTACTTACCACAGTTTAGTTAAGTAACATCCCCTCAAAACACAACTCAGGTTTGTTTGTTTTTAAGAATTTATTTTTCAGTAATCTCTACACCCAACCTGGGGCTCGGACTCACAACCCCAAGATCAAGAGTTGCATTCTCCACTGAATGAGCCAGCCAGGGGCCCTGAAGTTTCATTTATCATAGTATGTTAACTATAAGTAATTGCACAAAGTACAAATACTGCTGCTATTTCTTCAGTCCATGAATCACTATGTAAATAATAGATTCACATCATGTTCACTGACCAATCACACCCCCTTTTTTTTTTTTGTAAGCTCTGCACCCAATGTGGGGCTTGAACTCACAACACAGAGATCAGGAGTCACATGCTCTACCCACTGAGCCAGCCAGGCCCCCCCTCAATCACTTCTTTCAAAGTCTGTCAGTGATTGATCATCTTTTTTTCAATTTTGACACAGACAATAAATTATATACTGTGTTGCTTCTTTTTCTACTAGTGATAAAAAACCACATGACACTTTAAAGGAATGAATAATCAAACAAGGAGGTTGGCGGGGAGATCAAATGAAGCAAAAAAACAAAAAGTGATGGGCACCTGGCTGGCTCAGTCAGAGGAGTGTGAAATTCTTTATCTCAGTCTCATGAGTTCAAGCCCCAAATTGGGTGTAGAGATTACATAGATAATCTTTTTTAAAAAGAAAAAGAAAAGAAACAAAAAGGGATACAGCTGCAGGTGGAACTTTAATGTTAATGAAATTATAGAAGAAATCATTGAGTATGGGAATATTGATATACCTTCTGTTTGAAAGACTCTAGATATATAGCCAGAGGAACTTAGTGAAGGCCAATTTATTGATATAAGTGAAGATAATGGTTGTGACCAAGAGAATGAAGATGTTTTTCACTTAAAAATTATTGGACATACTTCATAATGTTGAAAGTGCAAGGAATAAAATGTTGAAAGCTGACCCAAACTTAGAAGTGGGAGCATGTTCCAAGCATGGAAAAGTTGGTCAGTCATATTGTAAATTATACAATAAGAAAGCAAGCACCATTCAAATTACTTAACAGTTTTTTACTAAGAAATAAAATGCTTTAACTCTCAGTGTTTTGAACATTTTAAATTATAGTGCACTATGCCCCTCAATGGGGAAAGAATTGTCTTTTTAACAAATGGTGCCAGGGCACTTGGTTATCTATATGCAAAATAATGAAATTGGACCCCTACCTCATACCATAAAAAAATGAATTCAAAATGAATCAAAGACCTATATGTAAAAGCTATAACTATAAAATTGTTAGAAGGAAACATTGATACAACTCTTTGTGACTGTGGATTAAGTGGTGATTTCTTAGATATGACATCAAAAGTTCTAACAACAAAAGGAAAAAGGGACAAATTGGTCTTCATCAAATTTTAAAACTTTGTGCAATTGGCTATGGTAAGAGTATTTATACCACAGAAATTGGCAAATGGCACATGTCAGGGTTTGTTTTCTTAATTGTCTAGATTTTATTTATTTTTATTTTTTTAATATATTTATTTATTCATGAGAGACACAGAGAGAGAGGCAGAGACACAGGCAGAGGGAGAGGCAGAGACACGGGCAGAGAAAGAAGCGGGCTCCCTGCAGGGAACCTGATGTGGGACTTGATCCCCGGTCTCCAGGATCACACCCTGAGCCTAAGGCAGATGCTCAACCGCTGAGCCACCCAGGAGTCCCAATTGTCTAGATTTTAAAAAGTGTTAGAGCAAATGTTAATAATGTGGATTAAACTTAAAATTGTATCATATCCAAAAAAAATGTATCATGGGCAGACCCGGTGGCGCAGCCGTTTAGCACCGCCTGCAGCCCGGGGCGTGATCTGGAGACCCTGGATCCAGTCCCACGTCAGGCTCTCTGCGTGAAGCCTGCTTCTTCCTCTGCCTGTGTCTCTGTCAATCTCTCTCTCTCTGCATCTCTATGAATAAATAAATTAAATCTTTAAAAAAAAATTGTATCATATCTATAACTGTCACATTGTGAAAAGCACAACAAAAATTGAAGAAATGTTCTTCTAGCACTTGAAAACTATTACTTGGGACTGCCTGGGGAGCTCAGTTGGTTGAGCATCTGACTCTTGATTTTGGCTCAGGTTATGATCTTGGGGTCATGGGGTTGTGGGATTGAACCCCGTGTTGGGCTCTACACTTGAGATTCTCTCTCTCCTTCTGCCCCTCCCCCTCCTTGCTCTCTCTCTCTTAAATAAGTAAATCTTTTTTAAAAACCTTATCATCTGATGTAGCAAATAAGTCATATTATTGACAAATGAGTGAATTTCCAATAGATCTCTTCATTGATTCACTTTCTTATTCAAAAACAAAATATTAACCTTCATTTCATAACTATACTCAGAGAGCCAGTAATTATGCATTATTTAATTACTTATTAAATGTATTTATTTACTTATTCACTTATTATCTAATTAGGCATCTACCAGCATGCCACTGGCTGGAACATCAAAGATCCCAGAATCCAGCATCTACCATTTTATATGATGAGGACATGAAACCCAAGATCTGCCTTAGGTCACAAATAAATGAATGGATGGATGGTCAACATTTGAGTCATGTGTTGTTCTTTTACATATTAACCCATCTACCTGACTATCTAGGAAAATATGTTTTCTGTGACAATGCCAAAGTAGGATGGGCAGTGAAGATATGTGAAACATTATTCCTAGTTCAGCTAGTAAGCCCTTCTATCCAGGGTTTTAACAATGCTGTGTACCTGGAAGGAGGAGTCAGAAGAATCAGGACACAGGAAGAGACTTAACCAGGTCCCTCTCCCTATCTGGGCAGACAGCAATAGAGCAGGCGAACAAGCCATGTCTTCCTTTTGGACTTTTCTCTCCTCTCCTTACACCCTGAGGCATTGAAGAGATTGGGGAGATATTCAGGCTTCCCTCTACAATCAGGGGTAAGAGGACTGGCCCCAAGAGAAAGGATCAGGTTCAGACTTGGCCTCCAGACCAAAGCTCTTCCCTTGGCCTCAATCACTTAGAACATGACTTCAATGTTACCTTGTTTATTCAGTGTCCGTTTGCAAGGTGAGCCAAAGATTATTAATAACAGACCTTTTGCATATAGCCCTTTACAATTTGCACGGCCTTTGTACATGTACTGTCCTGTTTGAGCCCCATAATAGCCCTTCATGGTAAGTAGGGGAGGGGCTAATAAGCCTATTTTATAGGTGAAGAAATGAGGCTCAAAGACCAAGGATACTCAAGTCCATGGAATCCATTTCAGGACTGAAACCTAGGAATATTGACACAAATTGTAGTTGTCTTCCATGGCACAAAAGTACAATAGCATAGGCCTAGCAGCATTTACAGAATTATTATTGGTGATAGTTACCAATAATAATAAATAGCTACAATTTATGAGCACTTATTGCTCATTGCATTAAGTGCTTCATTTGCATTCTCATTTAATCTTCATAACAACCTTTTGAGTTTGATGCTAACTTCTCCATTTACTAAGACTCTGAGGTTCAGAAAGGTTAAGGAATAGGTCCTGGATCACACAGCAGAAGTGTCAGAGCAAGGATCTGAACCCAGATCTCAGCTTCCAAAGATCATACTCTTAAGCTCTTAAATATTATAAGATCATCAAGAAAGATATTAGTGGGAGCAGGGAGATCGTTATTATTCTATGAGAATAATTATTCAGGAGGATTTGGGAAGCTGTCTTTGAGAAAGTGACATGTAAGTTGGGATCTGAAGACCTAGTTAGCTAGGAGACAGCATGTGGAATGAATGGCCTGATATGAAAAAGCACCTTGGGGAACTGACAGTGTGGCTGGAGTGACCTGAGCAAGGAATGAGAGTCAAGAGATGAGACCCAAGAGAGTAGGCAAACAGTCGGGTCACAAAGGACTTGTAGTCCATGGTAAAGATTTGAGATTTTTTTTCTGAAGAAAAATGGGAAGCCTAAGAGCATTTTCAGTCAGGGAAGGACATGATTCAATTTATGTTTAGAATACCATTGATTGCTGAGAGGCAATGGAATTGTAGAAATAAGATCTGAAACTCTTTCAGAAATCCAAGCAAGATGGGATCTTGGACGATGCCTCAGGTAATAGCAATGGAGAAGGATAACTTTGAGTGGATGAATTAGATGTGCCAGATACTGTGAAATATATTTTCTTATATAAGCTCCACACAACAACCCAGTTATGTAGATATTTTACAGGTTTTACAGATTTTTTTTTTATTTTATAGATGAGGAAGTTGAGATTCAGAGAGGTTCAGCTTCCATATTATGCTTCACACTATTTAACAATGATCATCTTGGGGTGCCTGGCTGGCTCAGTTGGTAAATACTATGTGACTCCTGATCTTGAGGTCATAAGTTAGAGCCCCATGTTGGGGATAGAGTTTACTTTAAATTTAAAAAAAAATTTTTTTAATGTATTTTTAAAAAATGGATCATCTTATCTGCCAAGTTAAGTAATGGATATTCTGAATCCAGAGTAGGTGTCAGGGTGATTAGCATGATAAAGCTTCTGTCTAAAAGACTGGAGTCTTTTTCACCAGAAAGAGGTCAATCTAGCTAGGGAACTTCTGTAGTTAGACAAGATTATGTCACCTAGAAAACTTTGTTTGTGACTTAGCACAAGATCAGGCCATCAGGACCCCTAGATTCCAATCAGTGTGGAACCTCTGTTGCTGGGCAACATTAACGATTTAGACCGCAGAAAGATGTAACTAGATTGATAGAGTTTGAAAGACTCCTTACAGACTGTAGGACACAAGTGTCCCACTTCACAGATGAGAAAACTAAAAACTAAAGTTCAAAGATGCGGAAGAGCTGGCTAGGGTCACTTAGAATGACAGTGGCAGAGTTGGGGCTAAAACTGGATCTTCTGACTCTCAGCCCACAGTTCCCACAGAACCAAGCTCTGCCGTCTCTTTGATAGGCCTGAGATCCTTTTACATTGGGATATACTGTATCAAATGGGATATACTTTCCAGGTAGAGAAAGTGTGGTTTTGAGTAGAGGAAAGAAGACAAATCTCACTTCTACTCCCAAGAGGTCCCTGCTAGAAACACGAGTCACTATCTTCCCACGTTACAGCCTCTTAAATACCCAAACATGGCCTACTCTGGAGAATGCTGGGGAGGGGGCCAGAATTGTCCCTAAGATTCTGAGTGCCATTCCTTCCTCTCTGCCCCCTTCTTACTGCATGTATTTTCTGTTCTCTTAAAAGCATGCTTTTGGGAAAGCATCTTCTATCAGTTGCCTTCATTTGGGCATGAATTAAAGAGAAGTAAATCCTAATAAGGCAAGGGTGCTAAATTCTGTCCCTCACTGCTATGTGACGCTTGGGCAAGTCCCAGGGCCTGTTTCCTTATCTATATCATGAGGATACTGGACTTAATTGCTGTGAGCCCTGCTAGTTCTGATCTATGGAATCAAAATGTATTAGTTCCTGCAACTCCAGGTCCCTGGCACAGTGTAGGTTTACCAGAGCTCTTGGTTACCTGGTGAGGTGAGGCTTATCAGGTAGATTATCATCAACTACTGGCCCTTTCTGCTTCCATCCCCCTCATTTCTCCCCTAGAGTCTCAGCCAATGACTGGAAGCTTCCAGGATTCAGATTCTTTTTCTTCTCTGCATTCAAGGAAGCAGCCTCAGCACCCACCCTTGGTCCTCACGCTCATTCTCTGAGTATAATTCCAGGGAGGCATCTTCCTGCCTTAAAATATCTTCTTTACCCACTGGGAAGAAGTGAGGTATTGATAAAAGACCAATAGCATTGGAGTAAATAAGCTTGGGTTTAAATCTTGGCATGCCATTTTACCAGCTCTGTGACCTTGGGGAGGTTACCCATCCATCCTCAGATCCCCAGTCCCTGCATATTATGAAGATTAGAGATAGTGTCTGTAAAATACCTGTAGAAGAAAAGGATATAATCTCCTTTTCTCTTAAGGGGAAAAAAATCACATTAAAAATAGAGTATTAAGAGAGCTGACCCTCTGTTTTCTTCCTATGAGGTTTTTTGGTTTTGTTTGTTTTTAAAGTAGAGTAATGCCATCTAACACTTTATTCTTTTTTTTTAAAGATTATATTTATTTATTCATTCATGAGAAACACAGAGAGAGGGAGAGAGAGAGGCAGAGACACAGGCAGAGGGAGAAGCAGGCTCCATGCAGGGAGCCCGACGTGGGACTTGATCCTGGGTCTCCAGGATCATGTCCTGGGCTGAAGGCAGAGCTAAACCACTGAGCCACCCAGGCTGCCCAACATTATTTTCTAAAAACAAAATGCGGTCCAAAGTTTTTTCTCCTTCCACATGCGTGGTACATAATTAATGCTCAATACATTTTTATTATCACTAGAATTACAACCATTGATTTTAAGTCCAGCGAATCTACTCAAAAGGTTCTGAATTCTCTCTGAAACAGAAATCTGATTTTAAAAATGCTCTCCTGCTGAAAAACATTCTGTGGCTCCTCATAACGTATATGGTATAAAGCCCATTTAGAGTTCTTAACACTCTGGTCCCAACTTGCTTTTGCAATCTGGAGTCTGTGATATAGTTAGGAGGAAGGGAGGAAGGGAGGAAGGGAGGGAGGAAGGAGGAAAGGAAAGGAAAGGAAAGGAAAGGAAAGGAAAGGAAAGGAAAGGAAAGGAAAGGAAAGGAAGAAAGAAAAGAAAGAAAGAAGAAAGAAAGAAGAAAAAGAAAGAAAGAAAGAAAGAAAGAAAGAAAGAAAGAAAGAAAGAAAAAAGAAAAAAAGAAAGAAAGAAAGAAAGAAAGAAAGAAAGAAAGAAAAGAAAAAAAAGAAGAGAAAAGAAAAGAAGAAAAGAAAAGGGAAAGAAAAGAAAAGGAAGGAAGAAGGAAGGAAGGAAGGAAGGAAGGAAGGAAGAAAGAAAGAAAGAAAGAAAGAAAGAAAGAAAGAAAGAAAGAGAGAGAAAGAAGAAAGAAAAGAAAGAAAGAAAGAAAGAAAAGAAAGAAAGAAAGAAAGAAAAGATTTTTTGCATCCCACCTTAGCCACTTAACCTTTTTCCTCCTCTGTAGTGCTGGGATAGTACTTTCTACCTTACAGATTAAATAATAGTAGTTTATATTAGCTACTAATTATTGTAGTTATTACATGCCAGCTAGTGTATAAGAATTTGGCAGATTTATTTAATCCTGATGAGTATCCAATGAGGTGAGCACTTTTATTTTCAGGAGAGAAAACTGAAACTTGGAGAGGTTAAATAATTATTAAATGTATCATTTATCAAATATAACAGACTTAAACCTGGGTCTAGCTGCTATGACAGTCCTACGTGTCAATCTTTGTACTATAAAGTCTTCCTTGAGCCTTCCTTTCTTTTTTTTCTTTTTTTTTTTTTTTTTAGATTTTATTTATTTATTTGACAGCACAAGTAGGGGGAGTGGCAGGCAGAAGGAGAGGGAGAAGCAGGCTCCCCACTGAGCAGGGAGCCTGATGCAGGACTTAATCCCAGGACCCTGGGATCATGACCTGAGTCAAAAGCAGGCACTTAACCAACTGAGCCACCCAGGCACCCCAACCTTCCTTTTTAAAAGGACTTTGTACACTGGGAAGCTGTGAATATTGGCTATTAATCACTGTTATCACTTCCTCCTTCCATGGACCTGATACTCTGTTTTTTTTAAGATTTATTTATTTATTCATGAGAGAGACAGAGAGAGAGGCAGAGACACAGGCAGAGGGGGAAGCAGGCTTCCCACAGGGAGCCTGATGCTGGATGATCCTGGATCCTGGGATCACGCCCTGAGCCGAAGGCAGATGCCCAACCGCCCAACCACTGAGCTACCCAGGCATCCTCTGATACTCTAACGGAGAAATTTGCCATTCTCAAAGGCATTTTGTAGGACTTAACCTCACGACCCTGAGATGGAGACCTGAGCTGAGATCAAGAGTTAGGCACTCAGCTGACTGAGCCACCCAGAGACCCCTCAAAGGCATTTTTATTTATTTATTTACTAAAGTTTAGGAGCACCTGGGTGGCTCAGATGGTTAAGCATCTGCCTTTGGGTCAGGTCATGATCTCAGGGTCCTGGGATCAAACCCCATGTCAGGCTCCCTGCTCAGGAGGGAGTTTCCTTCTCTCTCTCCCTCTGCATCTCCCCTCCACTAGTGCTTTCTCTCTCTCTCTCAATTGAATAAATAAAATCTTTAATTAAAAAAAATAAAGTTTATTTAAGTAATCTTTACACCCAATGTGGGGCTTGAATTCATGACCTCAAGATCAAAAGTCACATGCTCTTCCCACTGAACCAGCCAGGTGCTCCTATCAAAGGCACTTTTACAGTTCTGAGCCTCTGTTCATATTATTCTCTTTGCCTGGAGTGCTCTTATTCCCCTCTTAGAATTATACTCCTTTCATGAGGTAGCAGATCACCTGATCTTTGAAGTCTTCCCTAACATACTGGTATATCCCTAATCTCCTCAACTCTAGACATTAAGACTTCTCCATCTTTATCTTCTTGGCTGTTTCCACTTGATAAATGTTCAATAGGTAGTTATTATGCTCATTAATCTCAAATCATTTATTATAAATTCAGTGAAACCAATCAAGGGAATTGTCTTTCTAATGGGTTTTCTAGTGTGCCAGAGAAAATCTAAAGGATTGCTGGGTGTTGCTTAGGAGAAAAATAGCAATGTAATTCAAGCCATGTCCAACACATGGCATAGCAGTCATTGGCAAAGCAGCTAGAGAAGTGTTCATTAGAAGAGAGTGAAGGAGAGGGGTAATAACAAAACCAACATTGCATAATTGCATAATATTCACAAAGCTCTCCTATATATGTTATCTACATAAATTTTTAGCCCCATTTTACAAATGGGAAGGGAAATGAGGAAACTTCTAAAATCCCAGAATCTTTTTGGAACATGATATCAATCAACCAGGTAAGGTGATGATTTCAAGGGTCCTCCAGAGGCCCTGTGATTTTCCAAATTACTAATCTCATTTCTTGAAAATATGTGAAATGTCACATTAGGAGCTTAAACACTGGCTGAGGCTTTAAATTTTAAGTATTTAAATGGAGGAGAGAGGCGCCTGGGTGGCTCCAACTCTTGGTTTCAACTCAGGTCATGATCCCAGGGTCCTGAAATCAAGCCCTGGGTCAAGCTCTGCACTCAGCACTGAGTCTGCTTATCACTCTCCTCCCCCACCCCACCCCCGCCCACTCATGCATGTGCTTTCTCTCTCTAAAATAAATTTTTTAAAATGAGTAAATGGAGGAGAGGGGAAGGGGAATGTATGAAATATTTTAATTCATTTTTACTCTAGCGTAAAAAATTTCAAATATATTCTTGAGAGCCACTTACTTGACCTAAGTAGGTTGGATGGATTCATTGAGAGTGCATGAGGGAACTGGGGACCTGAAGGAGAGCCTTCAAATATAAGACAAGGGGTGGGGGAAAGGAAGGCAAACTGTAGGAAGTTTCATTAACTTAATAATTTTGTCATGGACCAACCTGGTTCCCTATTATTGTAGCCATTGCCAGAGGACTCCATTCACCAAGGAATTTGTTATCTCAGGAATATGAGAGCAGGATTCAGTGTATAATCAAGTAGTAATGCTTGGGAAATGCTCAAGAAACCTTTCTCAGCATCCTCTAGATGCCAGAAAACGGAGAGTCAAATCTGGGGTTATAAGAATGATATCTGGAGTAAAATAGTAAAATCTGCCATTCCAAGTTTGACACCTATAATTTAGTGTTAGAATCTCAGACTTTGATAGAACTTGGAGGTCAAAGAAAATACGAAAGTCATGGAATAGTAGTTGGTATTCTAAATATAGATCTTGGGTTGCCATTATTGAAATTCCTAAAGTAAAATTTCTAGTTGTGATTTAGGAATCTAATTATAGGGGGTGCCTGTGTCAGCTCTGCCAGTTAAGCACCCAACTCCTGATTTGGACTCAGGTTGTGAGATCTAGCCCCGGTTGGGCTCCACCCCCATGGAGATTCTGTCTCCCCCTCGCCCCTCCACATCCCCTATCTTTCTCCATCTCTAAAAAAGACAAAATATAAGAAAAGTAATATAATTACAGGACTCAAGTTCAAAGAGTAGAGCCTATGCTTTCATAGCAGAATTTTAAGTTCCAGTTAATGACTGAGTTCTGTTGGTAGAATGAATAAAGAATAGAACCTGAAGTTTCAGTAGTAGATATTGCAGTTCAGTATCCAAATCTCGGGCTCTGAATTCAAAGCCTAGAGTTCTAATAGTAGAATGTCAGGTTGAGAGTAAAATCTAGAGGTCCAATAGCATTTCAGTTTCAGGGAAAGAACCTAGAGTTCCTGAACTGGAACCTGGAGTTACAAGATTAGAACATGGAATTATATTATTAGAATCTTGGATTTTGAGATTGGAACTTTAAGTTCCTATAATACAGTACTAAAATTTGAAGGCTTAGTTTGAAATACAAGATAAGATGTGGGATTCAGATAGCACATCTTCAGTTTCAGTAGAGAATCTTGAGGTGGCATAATGGAACCTTGAGGTGCAATATTAAATTATGAAATTTTGAAATTGGAATCTAGCTTACTAGATTACTATTAGAATCAGCAATAATGCTAATGGCTAACATTTATTAAATGCTTACTATGTGCCAAGCATTGTTCTAAGTGCTTTACATGTATTATTATTGTTATTATTACTACATTTAATGCTCATAAAAAATCTTCAAGGTGAGTTCTATTATTACTATTTCTATTTTACAAATGAAATACTGAGGCACAGAGAGGTTAAATAACTTTCCAAAGGTCACATGCCTGGGAAGCACAGAGATAGTATCTGATCACAAGTTCTGTATCTCTAAAGCACATGCGTTTAACCACTATGGTAAGTACCTCTAGATACTAGAGTCTAGAAATTTAAATTTAGTAAAGCTTGAGGTTTAACAAATAGAACCTGGAGTTACTCTAATAAAAATTATGGTGCCAATAGCAGCATCTTGAATACTCTTTATATCCAAAGATAGAATGAGGGACTTAACACAATAGAATCTGGGATTCCAAACATAAATTATTCATTTCTGAAATCAGAGTTCCAAATGAAAGATCTCGATTTAGTCTCAATAATGGGAGCCCAAAATTCTACTATCAGAATTTCAGCCTCAACTTCAGGTCTAATCCCAATAATAGAATCTGTGTTTCTGAGACTAAAGTATAAGTTACTATAGTAGAATTTTAGTTTCTGAGAATGAAATCTAGAGTTTTAATAATGGAACCTTCAGGGGAGACAAAGTCCTAGGGTTTTAATAGTAGAATCTAAAGTTATTAAAGTAGATTCTTGAGTTCCAAGATTGGAAACTGAGATTCTAATAATGAAATCTTAAATTGTTTCTTTTGCCTTCGTGGATGTATCTTGCAAGAAGTTACTATGGCCGAGTTCAAAAAGGGTGTTGCCTGTGTTCTTCTCTAGGATTTTGATGGAATCTTGTCTCACATTTAGATCTTTCATCCATTTTGAGTTTATCTTTGTGTATGGTGCAAGAGAGTGGTCTAGTTTCATCCTTCTGCATGTGGATGTCCAATTTTCCCAGCACCATTTATTGAAGAGACTGTCTTTCTTCCAATGGATAGTCTTTCCTCCTTTATCGAATATTAGTTGACCTGAAATCTTAAATTGTAATAGCAGAATATAATGTCCAAAATTAAGATCTTGAGTTCAAAGAATGCAACCTTTTGTTCCAAAAGTGAGATATGTGATTCCAAAAATAGAACCTGAAGTTCCAATGTTAGAAACTTGAGCCTTGGGCAGCCTGGGGGGCTTAGAGGTTGGTTTAGCGCTGCCTTCAGCCTAGGGTGTGATCCTAGAGACCTGGCATCCCTGCATGGAGCCTGCTTCTCTCTCTGCCTGTGTCTCTACCTCTCTCTCTCTCTGTGTGTTTCTCGTGAATAAATAAATACAATCTTAAAAAAAAAAAAAAAAGAATCTTGAGCTTTGGGGCGCCTGGGTGGCTCAGTCAGTTAAGTGTCTGCGTTTAGCTCAGGTCATGGCCCAGGGTTCTGGGATTGAGCCCTGCATTGGGCTACCTGCTCAGTGGGGAGCCTCCATCTCTCTCTCTCCCTCTGGCCTGCTGCTTCCCCTGCTGTGCGCTCCCTCCCTGTCAAACAGATAAAAATAATCTTTTTAAAAAAATCTTGAGCCTTGACTGAGAATCTTGAGAATCTGAGGTTATTAGAATATTAGAATATGGAATCTGGGAAATAGAATCTGGAGTTGCCAAAATAGGAATTATAATTCCAAAAGCAGCATCTTGGATTGTAATAGAGGGATTTGTTTGTCCATTGGGAGAATATTGGACTCAAAGAATACAACCTAGAATTTTGAACACAAATTATTAGGTTCCTAGAGTAGAATCTGTACTCCAACAGTAGAATGATGGTGAAATATGGACTTCTAGTTGTAGAATCCGGTATTCTCAGACCTGGAGGTCCAATATTAGAATCTGGGTTTTTCAGAATAGAACCTGGGAATTTCCGTAGAACAATCTAGAGTTGCCATTGAAGAATTCTGGGACTGAAAGTAGAACTTGGAGTTATATTTGGCAAAATCTTGATAGAGTTGTTTTCATCTCTGTTTTCAACACTTATCCTTTATTAATAGTGAATTTATTGTGCCTCGGCAACAATCATTTTTCCTGTTCAGTAAGGGAGGACTTTTTTTTAATTTAAGATTTTATTTTTGGGCACCTGGGTGGCTCAGTTGGTTAAGTGCCTACCTTCAGGTCAGATCATGATCCCAGGGTCCTGGGATTGAGTCCAGCATCAGCCTCCCTGCTCAGCGGGGAGCCTGCTTCTCTCTCTGCCCCTACTTGTGAGCTCTTGCTCTCTTTCTCTATCAAATAAATAAATAAAATCTTCTTAAAAGTTTATTTTCAGGATCCCTGGGTGGCGCAGTGGTTTGGCGCCTGCCTTTGGCCCAGGGCGCGATCCTGGAGACCCGGGATCGAATCCCACGTCAGGCTCCCGGTGCATGGAGCCTGCTTCTCCCTCTGCCTGTGTCTCTGCCCCTCTCTCTCTCTCTCTGTGACTATCATAAATAAATAAAATCTTTAAAAAAAAAAAAAGTTTATTTTCAAGTGATCTCTATGTCCAACATGGGCTTGAACTCACATCCCCAAGATCAAGAAGAGTCACATGACCTACAGACTGAGCCAACCAGGCACCCCTCAATTAGGGAGGACTCTTAATCAGAGAGTACGATTTTGACTGCTACTTTCAGAAGTATAGAATTGACTGTAGCTTCCCAGTGCTATTTGGCTCAAGATGAGAAGTCTTCCAATCAGTGAGCCATGTGATTAGGCTTATGATATGTGCTCTGAGGCATTCCAAAGAGAAGACCCTGTCCTCATCCTGAGAAGCTAACCATGAATAAGACAGTATAAGCCCAATATAGAGTAGAATGTAGTCCAGCACTAAACTGCGGGGCTGGCATTATTTAAATGGAAGGAAAGAGATCAGTATAGGCTCAACAGTCAGGAACGCCCCACAGAGGAGCCTTTCAAGGCATTTCAAAGATAGGTAGGTAGGTAGGTAGGTAGGTAGGAAGAAAGAAAGAAAGAAAGAAAGAAAGAAAGAAAGAAAGAAAGAAAGAAAGAAAGAAAGAAAGGAGAAAGAAAAAGAGAAAAAGAAAAAGAAAGAGAAAAGAAAGAAAGAAAGAAAGAAAGAAAGAAAGAAAGAAAGAAAAAGAAGAGAAAGAAAGAAAGAAAAGAGAAAAGAGAAAAAGAAAGAAAGAAAGAAAGGAAGGAAGGAAGGAAGGAAGGAAGGAAGGAAGGAAGGAAGGAAAAGGAAGGAGGGAAGGAAGGAAGAAAGAAAGGCAAAAAAGAAGGCAGGGCATGTCAGGGGGGAAAATACTCAAAGAAAACATGGAAGTATGATCTAACATGGTATAAACTAGCAATTTTTCAGCAAAGAAATATTTATGGAGTGCCTGCCTGCTACTTACCAGGCACAGTGTAGGCCTTGGAAAAAGAAAAAGAAATCACAAGTAGTTTCTGCCCCTGAGGAAATCATGTGGAAAAACAAGTATGATGACTTTGGCATCAGACATACCTGGGTTTAAAAAGCAGGCTCATTAACCTACTAGCTGTGCCACTAAGCAAGCACCTTTATCTTCAAGCTCGTCTCTTCCTTTGTACAGAGAGGATAATGATGCCTTCCTTAAACATTGTTGTAAGCAGTGCTCTTTTTTCTCTACATTCTCACCAACACTTGTTGTTTCTTGTATTTTTTATTTTAGGCTGGCATATTATTATTATTTGCTGAACCATTTGAGAGCAAGCTGCAGGCATCATGACCTTTTACCCATAAATAACTTCGGTGTTTATCTCCTAAGAAAAAGGACATTTTCAAATATATCATAATACAATGCTCAATTTCAGGAAATTTTACATTTGTTAAATATTTTTGTCTAATATATAGTCCTTATGTAATTTTCACTCATTGTCCCACTGATATCCCTTAGGTCAAAAAACAACTCTCCACAAATATTTTCACTTTTCTACATGGTTAGGGCTTTCAGAGAAAAAAAAATCTGTCAAAGCTGGTTTGTATAGCAACTCTAAAAAGAAAGACTTCTGGAGAGATAAAAAGTCTTACCTTCCCCTCTCCTCAGCTGCTTGTTTACATTCCGCAAAGGTGAAGTAGAGATCATTCCCACCTTTCCTCAGATGGGATTTGCTTACATTCTAAAGCCACGATCTGTTTGTCCCTCTCTGGAAGGAGGGATGGGTAGCTATGAAGGTCATTCTAGATAGGCTCTGAGATTCATAATTTTGGAGTTTCTCTTACATAGTACAAACTCCATGGTGCAAACTTCCCATAGTGTAAGCAGATGACACCAGACCCTTTTTCTGTCACCCTATGGGAAAGTAGGGCCTAGAAAATAGGTGCTAAGATTACTGTGTTAGTAAAAACAGTTGCTCTTTGATCCAGATCTGGAGGTTTCGTGTGTGTGTGTGTGTGTGTGTGTGTGTGTATAACTATACAAGTAAGGTAATATCTCAGACCCTTTGCAGTTTGGACTTAACACTTTATAGCTTTTGTTCCTCCCCAGATCCAGGATCTTACTGAGAACTCACATGTTGCATTTCTTTTGCCCAGTCTCTTTTAATATTCACCCTTTAACTTTTCTTTGTCATTCATCATACCAATACTTGTCAAGAGTCTATAGCATTTATTCTATAGTTCCCTTCTTTCCTACACATAAAAAAGTATACAATATCTACTCTTCTGTACAGTGCTTTATCACTTAATAGTATAACCCAAAGATTGTGCTCTATTAGTGTATTGAAATCCTTTTTTATGGCTATATAGTATTTCATTGCTTGTGTATCCTATTTGCCGACTATGTAGCATATACAGTAGGTATTCAGTGAGTGTTTTTTGGGGAAGTGGGTGATTCAAAAAGAAAAAAAGAACAAAAGAAGTGAATGTGGAACAGTTGAGCAGAAGAGTAATATATGGCCTAGACAGAGAATAATTTGGGGTCAGTCAGACGGAGGATACAAATCCAGCACTCTTGGTGTTAGGGGGCTTGGCACAGGAGTTAAGCAAGCAAGCTCTGAAACCGAAGTACCTAGGTTAGACTCTACCACTTACTTAGCTGTGTTTCCTTGAGAAGACTACTGAATGAATTGTGCTTCAGCTTCCTCATCTGTAAGATGGAAATGATAGAGCACTTACTTCATACAGTTGTTGTGAGAACTCAAGAAATATGAGCTATACTTTATACGTACAGCTCAATAAATATTAGCTGTACTTTATAGCTATAATGTTTCTAAACTCCAGTTTCTTCATGTATAAAAGAGGGCTAGTAATACCCATTTGACAGGGAAACTTTTGGGGCTAGGTGATATGATGTCTGTAAGGCACCTAACATTGTGATGAGCACAGAGAAGCAATCATTAAAAGGTAGCCTGCGAGGCAAGGGGACAGAGGAGGAACAAGATTACTGGGAGGATTATCAGTACTGCAAGCTCCCTGAAGATTGTACTGTTTATCTTATCCGTTAACTCAGGCCCAAACAAACACAATACCTGTCACATTGGCTTTAGAGTTAGACAAACCTATTTGTGTTCAAATTCCAGCTGGTCACCTGCAAGCTGTGTGATCTTGAACAAGTTACTCAACCTTTCTGATCTGTATTTTCCCCACTGATAAAACAGGGACAATAGGGGCAGCCTGGGTGGCTCAGCGGTTTAGCCCGGCCTTCAGCCCTGGGCGTGATCCTGGAGACCTGGGATCGAGTCCCATGTCGGGCTCCCTGCATGGAGCCTGCTTCTCCCTCTGCCTGTGTCTCTGCCTCTCTCCCTCTTTGTGTCTCTCATGAATAAATAAAATCTTAAAAACAAAACAAAAAAACAGGGAAACAGGGACAATAGTACCTATCTCAGGATTTTTGTTGGAATTAAATAGAATGATGGATGTAAACCTATCCTATCTCACCTTAGATGATGATGATGATGATTTAAAAAAAAAAAAAAGTAAGGCTGATGCCTGCCCATGTACATATGCAATACAAAATATTTTTCTGATTACCTTCCTGTGGTAGCCATGAGAATGTGACTTGCAAGCCTCTAACTCAGTGCCACTTCCAATTTTGCCTCTAAAACAGGATTTTAAGGGATGCATGGGTGGTGGTTGAGTGTCTGCCTTTGGCTCGGGTCATGATCCCGGGGTCTCAGGATCAAGTCCCACATGGGGCTCCCCGTGAAAAGCCTGCTTCTCCCTCTGCCTATGTCTCTCCCTCTATCTCTGTGTCTCTCATGAATAAATAAATAAAATCTTTCAAAAAAATAAATAAAACAGGACTTTTAAAGTACCTGGAGATCTAAGTCAAAATTAAATTCTAATTCATTGAACAAGGTCATCATAAAAAGCTATGTAGTTTAGTAAACTTGAGGTCATGATTGAATAATGTTCTGGAGGATAGAGCACAATCAAAGCTGTGGAAAACTTCACATCCTCAGGTTTTCCTTCTATTTTATTAGGCTCAGGCTTATTGGTTAAGGAAATGACTCTCACAAGCACCTGCCAAATGAGTTTCATTGTTCTGCTTTATTACCACCACCCCAAAACATCCCTCAAGCCTGTGAGGGAAGGAAGAAAAGGCCAATAAGGGGCAAAATAACACAAGTGTTAGGATAAGAATCCTCTTGTACCCTTCATGAATGTCAGGACCGGGTAGCCCCTGGTGCAGGCAACCAGTGTCTCTGGCAGATAGCCGAGAGTTTTGAGGAAGCCGTGTAACACAGAGCCATCTCCGTGTCCTGTTTGCTGTCCCGTTGGTTCTAGGAGAAGGAGATGGACAAGATATCCCAATACCACTGTAAGGCCTAATTAGACAAAATGAGCATTGGAAAGTTTATCAGTGGCTTAGATTCTGCCTCTCCGGATTCAGTGATACTCAAGATAACCTGACCTTGGTGGTCTCTCATTCCACAAAGAATCCATAAGATATGAATATTCTTATACTCATTTTGTAAAACAAATGTCACACTTTCACAAACATTTTTTTGTGATCCATAGAAAGGAATTTTGATTTATTACTTGGCAAATATTTTGCAAAAATTAGGAAGACATATATTAAAATCCAACATATAGTATTCAGTCATAATAGAAACCTGACAGTAAAATAGAAATCTGGCATCTAAGGACCAATTTTCTCCCTGTGCCTCATAGTGATATAGTTCCTTTGTAAGTTATTGAATGAAGTAGCAAAAACCAGATTTGAATTTATATCTAATTCCCAGACACTTTTCATTTTGTTTGGCCATGTTGTGCTTTTTTTTAAATTATTTTTTAATAAATTTATTTTTTATTGGTGTTCAATTTACCAACATACAGAATAACACCCAGTGCTCATCCCGTCAAGTGCCCCCCTCAGTGCCCGTCACCCATTCACCCCCACCCCCCGCCCTCCTCCCCTTCCACCACCCCTAGTTCGTTTCCCAGAGTTAGGAGTCTTTATGTTCTGTCTCCCTTTCTGATATTTCCCACACATTTCTTCTCCCTTCCCTTATATTCCCTTTCACTATTATTTATATTCCCCAAATGAATGAGAACATATAATGTTTGTTCTTCTCCGATTGACTTACTTCACTCAGCATAATACCCTCCAGTTCCATCCACGTTGAAGCAAATGGTGGGTATTTGTCGTTTCTAATGGCTGAGTAATATTCCATTCCATAAACCACATCTTCTTTATCCATTCCTCTTTCGATGGACACCGAGGCTCCTTCCACAGTTTGGCTATTGTCCATGTTGTGCTTAAAAGCAGTCCTTTCTAAATCCCATGAAAATTATTCTGTGAGGGGAATAAATGCTAATGAGTAAAATAGAAAGCTGTCATTTTTGTGCAAAGCTAATGCACTGACCCTCCATAGATGTTAAATAACAATGGTAGTAGTCCACCAGTGGCAGTGGGCTTAGAATTTACAGAATCACACAGAATTCTAGGGGGTAGAAAAAGATCATTAAAGTGATCAAATCTAGGGATTTTCAAAGATGTTTAGGTAATAGGGGTCCTGGAAGTCACAGTGCTCTTTGCAAAACATCACAGATTACTGAGAGCTAAAATCATTATATAAAGAACAAATGATTTCACTAGCAGACACAGCATGGTGACCCAGCCTTTGAAGTCTCACAGATCTGAATTTTCCATTCAGTAGCTTGTGACTTTGAGTAAATTAATAACTCAGATTAGTTAACCTTCCTGTGCTTCTGACCCCCTACCATGTGAGAAATGGGGAAAGCAAATCCCTGTTTCAGCATTGTTAAGGATTACTTTTGACATGTGTATGGTTTACGTATTGACAAGTGGTAGCTGTAGGTCCATAATTTTGTATCCAAAATGCTCAGAGCCAGATTTATTTTAGAATTAGGAACTTTTTTGGGTTTAAAAAATGAAACATAGGACATAGGTTATATAAGTAAGACTCCAGGTGAGTGATGCAGTACCCTATAATCCAACATTTTTATGTTTCTGGAATTTGTACCACAGTTATTAAAAATATACTTTTTTTTCCAAACCATCTTGAATTTAGTTAGGATTTTGGACTTGTGGATAAGGGATTGTAAACATGTATTATTATGTGAAGATAATGTGACTATTATATATATGTAGCTCTCCAAAGTTTAAGAAAATGTGTTTTTTTATGAAGGATGTGTTGGTGCCACATTCAAATCCTTTTTACCAGTTGATGCATACATTCTTCAGTAGCTGCCCATGTTGGTTAACAACTCACAGTTAAAAAAAAAAAAAAACAACTCACAGTTTTTCCACTTCTTGGAAACTTGTCCTAAACCAAACAAGAACCATCTCTCTTGCGAGCAAGGGAAGTGGGGAGAACTGTCAATGGCATTCTGACATAGTCTCATGAGTGAAGAGATTAATTTTGGGGTACAGTTCTTGTTTCAGAGTTTCCCTGTAGGATTAGATTGAAGCTGGTCTTCAAATCTACACTATTACTTAGTTTTTCTCTCCTCTTCTGGGCTGCTTCTCTCTCCTCATTTGAGCAAATCCCCCCAATAAATCACTTGAACCAGAATCCCTATCTCAGGCTCCACTTCTAGGGAACCTAAGATATTTGTTGCCAAGAGTG
The DNA here is from genome assembly GCF_048164855.1 of Canis lupus baileyi. Taxonomy (NCBI): domain Eukaryota; kingdom Metazoa; phylum Chordata; class Mammalia; order Carnivora; family Canidae; genus Canis; species Canis lupus. The sequence continues at coordinate 10,475,033 of NC_132850.1, forward strand.
CTCCTAATGCAAATCCTAATGATGGGATCCTGGAATTGGATCACACAAGGACTGTGATAGATGGAGTATGAGATTCCCTGGCATTCTGTAGATGTAACTGCAGTCTTTCATCTGTAGTGATTTGGGGTGGATATAGGTAGAAGGGAGGGAATGCTCCATACAACAAGTGCAATGTCTCAAGCATTTGAAAGATATATGGGGAATAACAACCATAAGAATTGTGGAAGTGGGTAACTGTTGCTAAGAGCCATTAACTGATGAAAGATAATGTCAAACTCAGATCTGTTAATCAACAATTCTAGCAAAGGACCTCACTGTTAGCATCATCTCTTGGGGCACCTGGGTGGCACACCTGATGTTTGACTCTTGGTTTTGGCTTGAGTCATGATCTCAGGGTTGTGAGCTTGAACCTGGCATGGGGTTCCACACTCACTGAGGAGTCTGCTTGAGATTCTCTCCCTCTCCCTCTGCCTCTCCTACTGTCTCTGTCAAATAAATACATCTTTTTAAAAAGGCAAAAAAATAAGGAGACCCTTTTTTCTTACACCCAATGATCAGAGAATGTTAATTACACAGCATAATTGTGAGAATTGGAGAATTTTAGAAAAGACTGAATTCTCAGTATAGTAACAATGGCGATAACTATTCTCAGTAACAGTGGTAATAAGATCTTAGACTAGTATAGGCCAGATGGCAGTACTTAACCATTAGAAGAGGGACTTCATGTCAAAATGGTAGCTAGGGCTCATGGATTTTGGAGATAGTTCAAAGAGCATGTTTTTCCTCCTCATAAAAGATGGATCCTGATAGGGAAGAAGTAGGATCCTGAGATCTGACGTAAAGATATCTAAGTAGATGCACTTGAGAAATTTGTATCCCAGGATTCCTCTGAATCCTCTTATAACTGAACCTATGTGAGTTCACTTCTTAGTGCATCACAGATAGAAACTGCATCAGGTGAGTTGTCACACAAATGGAACTTTATTTGCAGCAAATAAGGAGATCACAGAGAATAACTTCTAAAGCCCTGACCCCCTGAGCAAGAGTGAATGGGTTTCTTTTATTTAAGGTTAAGATGAATATTTAAATAGGGAAACCTTATGATGTATGTAGAAGCAGGTAGAAGGTCCCACTTGTGCCCTAAGGAAACATGCCTGTACATATATTGTATGCTATATAAATGAAGCTTGTACTCTTCCTTGGGTGGAGATTTTAGTATTATAATGAGGTAAAGGTTATTGTTGGTCATTCCGGATGTCACTCCATAGCTTGTCTGTGTAGGTGCAAGTGGGAGGGTTAGCTCAAACTGGTTTGGATGATCTGGGCCACCAGAGCTCTTCCTCTGCTTTCCAGAAGAGTTTTGGTTTCCATCACGGGAAGTTATACCAGTGGGGTCTTTTGTCTGAGTTAAGAAATGAACTGGGAAGAAGAACTTGAGGGAAAATGTGAGACAGAGGTCTGTGGGTACAAGCAGGTGAGCAGTAAAGGTCAGATCCTGGTCTAATGGGTGACATTGGGCCTATAGAAGTGACCCACTCTCTCAGGAAGGAAGATGAAGGCTCATCACTCCCCCCTCTGTAGGTACCTTATAAAGCAATATAAGTACCCCCTCAGGATCTGTCTCAATTTTTCTTCCTGGCCACAGATCCATAACTAGAATCAAATAGCCCAACTAGGCAATATTTATATCCCAAAGTAGCTAAAGGACCTGACTTACATATAATGACAAGGAGAGTAAGCCTGAGGGCTGGATAAATGGGGTGGGATTTAAGGCTGGGTAAGGGCAAATTCATCACTGTCGGGGCACTCCGCTATGGCACAGGATTTAAGACCCTGCAAGCCCCGAGAGATGGCTCTATACTGTTGGGATGGTTCTTTGAAGCTTGAAAAAAGTGATTACCCAAATCTGTATTAAATCAAGTAGACAGGGGCGTTTGGATGGCTCAGTCAGTTGAGTGTCTGCCTGTGGTTCAGGTCATGATCCTGGGGTCCTGGGATGGAGCTCCATGTTACGCTCCCTGCTCAGCGGAGAGCCTGCTTCTCCCTCTCCCTCTGCTCTCTACCCCACTCGTGCTTGCTCTCTCTCACTCTCTCTCAAATAAATAAGTAAAATCTTTAAAAACATAAGTAGATATGCCAGCACTGCCAGAAAAAAAAAAAAAACTGGTTAAAGGAATCAAAAGGCTCAAAGAAGTGGGCCTGCTATAATGAATCTATTATTTAAGACTGAAAAATCTACCAATTGATCATGCTTTATGGAAGGGCCTGGAAGACAGTCCATTTACTGAAGTAATAAGGAATGCACTAGATAAGGAAAGTGCTAACATCATTGAGAATCTTGTAGCAACTGTTGTCTCTAAGTCAGGACTGATGGTGAAGGTGGGCTCCCTAGTAACAATGGCGATAAGATCTTAGACTAGTATAGCCCAGATGGCAGTACTTAACCATTAGAAGGGGGACTTCGTGTCAAAATGGTAGCTAGGAAGGTCTGGCTCATGGATTTTGAAGATAATTCAAAGAGCATGTTTTTCTCAGGGCCAATGTAGATGGACTGCTTAATATATATATAATATAAAGAAGATCAGGAATGGATAAGTTGACAAAAATCCAAATAATGTATTCTTCTACTCATATGAAGCATCTAAACATAAATAGAAACAGAAAATAGAATGGTGGTTGCCAGGGGCTAGGGGGACAGGTAGATGGGGAGTTATTTAATGGGTATAGAGTTTTAGTTTTATTTTTTATTTTTTTGAGATTTTATTTATTTATTCATGAGAGATTCGGTGGGGGGGGGGGGCGGTTGCAGAGATACAGGCAGAGGGAGAAGCAGGCTCCACGCAGGGAGCCTGACGTGGGACTCCATCCGGGGTCTCCAGGATCACACCCTGAGCTGAAGGCAGCGCTAAACCACTGAGCCACCTGGGCTGCCCTTCCCCAACAATTCAAAAAGGTATTATAATCACTCACTCACCACATGGGAAAATGGAGGTTTAGGCAAATTAGGTAAGTCATCCAAGTCACATACAGAATGGTGGAGCTAAGATTTAGAATGGACAACCACTGCTGGCACCTCAAACCCTCTTTACCATCATGCTGGGACCTTCATGGTACTTCCATTAGTCCGTAGAGATCTGAAAATGCCTTAATCTATTCCAGCTCCTTCAGTAACATTAAATTCTCATCTGACACCCTCCAGGGACACCCTCCCATAAAACAGTCTTTTTCATCTTTGATCAGGAGATTCTTACAGAGGAAATGCAAATATCTTCTCCTAGGATCGTTTAGTCACAGGGGGTGCTCACTCAAGCCAGCTTAAACAAACAGGAACGATGGCAGAAGAGGTATTTTAAAAACCCAAAAATCTCACTGGCAAGTTAGCAACCCAGGGACAGAAAAAGGACAGCTAAGCTTCATGAGAACAGGACTTTTGAAGCCATTTTCTGAGGCTGTCCTCTCTGTAGGGTTGTATAACCTATCATTTCTGCTTCATTCTTCCCAGCTTGCACACGACCCATTAGTGCTCCAGCCCCATCCTTCTAGACCTTTTAGTTCAAGGGTCTATTATTATCTGATTCAGTCTAACTTTAGTATAAAATCCTTAGAAATAAATGATTGGCCCAGCTTACCCTATGGATTGGATCTTGGATCAGCGTTCTACCCTTGGTCTGACCATCTACGCCTGGGGTGGAGTCACCCTGAAAATACGGCAGTCAGGGCTTGAACAGGATCTTTGGATGTAAAACAGTTTCAGAGAGGGTGTGAGCTGGGTTTAGCACACTGTGGTAACAACCTGTGTATAGGGTGGGATCGAATCCCATGTCGGGCTCCTGGTGCATGGAGCCTGCTTCTCCCTCTGCCTGTGTCTCTGCCTCTCTCTCTCTCTCTCTCTCTCTCTCTGTGTGACTATCATAAATAAGTAAAAATTAAAAAAAAAAAAAAAGAACTCGTCATTACCTTTAAAAAAAAAAACCACCTTGTATAGAAAACATAAAGATGAAATTTTCTTTTTCTGTGACACTTACCTGGTTCATGACATGATCTTTTATTTTCTGTTTGCTGTTTCCTAACCTACTGTAAGTACCATGGAGGTAGAGATTTGCACCTATCCATCTCTGTCCCTCAGAGCATCTATCCAAGGTTTCTCAAAATTGTGGCCTTGGGGACAACTTGATGCTGAGGTAAACTGTATCCATAATATTTGTGATGCAGCACACTCACTATTGTTGGCTGATCTCTTAAACTGGGGTGCTGAGAGGCTTGCTGACACTTTTTTTAAAGGGGTGGGGGAGAGAGAATCCTAGGCAGGCTCTGCATCCTGCAGAGCCCGATGAGGGGATCAATCCCACAATCCTCTCATGATCCGAGCCAAAATCAAGAGTCAGATGCTTAACCAACTGAGCCACTGAGGTACCTGACACTTTTTTGTGTGTGTGGTAAAATATATACAATTTACCACTTTAACCATTTGAGTATTTACAGTTCAGTGATATTAAATACACTTCTGTCGTGCACCCACCACCACTACCCATCACCAGAACTTTTTCATTAGACTCAAACTCTATACTCACTAGGTAAGAACTCCCCATGGCCCTTTCCTTCCAGCCCTTAGTAATCACTGTCCTGCCTCTACATTCGACTATTCTGGGTTACCTCGTGTGAGTAGGACCACACAATGTATTTTTGTGTCTGGCTTACTTCACAGGTTATCAAGCTTCATCCTTATTCTTAGCATGTGCCAGAATTCCATTCCTTTTTAAGGCTGAATGATATTCCATTATATGTATACATACATTTTGTTGATTCCTTCATCTGTTGTCAGGCGTTTAGGTTGTTCCTACTTTTTGGCTATCTTGAATAATGCTGTTATGAACATGGCTATGCAGATGTTTGAGTCTCTGCTTTTGAGTATATACCGAGAGGCAGAAATGCTGGATCATATGGTATGTCTGTTTAATTTTTTTAGGAATCACTATACTGTCTTTCTCCATGGTTACACATTTTACAATCCCACTAACAATGCACAAATATTATAATTTCCCCATATCCTTGCTAACACTTTTTAAAAAATTTAAAAAGATTTTATGTATTTATTCATGAGAGACACAGAGAAAGAGAGAGAGAGAGAGAGAGAGGCAGAGACACAGGTAGAGGGAGAAGCAGGCTCCAGGCAGGAAACCTGACGTGGGACTCGATACCGGATCTCTAGGATCACGCCCTGTGTTGAAGGTGGCGCTAAACCGCTGAGCCACCCGGGCTGTCCAACTAACACTTTTTTTTAAAGATGATTTTATTTATTTGAGAGCGAGAGCATGAGCAGGGAGAGGGGCAGAGAGGGAGAAGCAGACACCCTGCTGAGCAGGAAGCCCAACACTGAGCTGAATCCCAGGACTCTGAGATCATGACTTGAGCTGAAGTCAGACACTTAAACCTGAGCCACCTAGGCACCCCAACACTTTTTTTCCCCAAAAATAACCATTCTAATAGGCATGACGTGGTATATTATTGTACTTTTAGTTCGCATTTCCCTGATGATTAGTGTTGTTGAACATTTTTTTATGTGACTACTGGCTATTTATGTATCTTCTTTGGAAAAAGGTCTATTAAAAGTTTTTGCTCATTTTTGAATTAAGTTGTTTTTTGTTGTTGAGTTGTAGTTATTTATATTTTGTGGACATTAATTCCTTAGCAGATGTGTGACTTGCAAACATTTTTTTTGTTTGTTTGTTTGTTTTTAAGATTTATTTATTCATTTGGGCAGCCCTGATGGCCCCGCAGTTTAGCGCCGCCTTCAGCCCAGGGTGTGATCCTGGAGACCCGGGATCGAGTCCCACGTCCGGCTCCCTGCATGGAGCCTGCTTCTCCCTCTGCCTGGGTCTCTGCCTCTCTCTGTGTCTCATGAATAAATAAATAAAATCTTTAAAAAAAGATTTATTTATTCATATGAGAGCGAGAGAGTGAGAGAGAGAGAACAAGCCAAGGGAGGGGCAAAAGAGAGGGAGAAAAGCCAACTCCTCACTGAGCACAGAGCCACTGTAGGGCTCAGTCTCATGACAAGACCATGACCTGAGCCAAAATCAGGAGTTGGACGCTTAACCTACTGAGCTTATTATTTTTAAGATTTTATTTACTTATTCATGAGACAGAGAGAAAGGCAGAGACACAGGCAGAGGGAGAAGCAGGCTCCATGCAGGGAGCACGATGTGGGACTCGATCCCAGGACCCTGGGATCACACCCTGAGCCAAAGGCAGATGCTCAACCACTGAACCACCCAGCCGCCCCTATTTTTTTTTTTTTTTAATGATATCTACAGTGTGAGGCTCAAACTCATGACCCTGGGATCAAGAGTCAAATGCTCTTCCAACTGAGGCAGCCAGGCACCTCTAGACACTTGATTTTTTTTAACAGAAAAAGTGTGTCTGCAGGATAAATTCATCACCACTTTGCTCAAGTTTACAGAATATTTTTGACAAGGTATGCATAAAAGATGTCAAAATTTTCAGAAGAAATAACCACTGTCAAGGAGATCAACATATGCAACCTAAGAGTTTTTTCCCAGACACAACTAAGGATCCTGTCCTGGGTATGCAATATATGAAGTTTATAAAGTCAGTTCCTGAATATACAAAAAATTACAAATCCTTTTTAAAAAGGCTTCAAACTTGGGCACCTGGGTGGCTCAGTGGTTGAGTGTCTGACTTGGCTCGGGTCGTGATCCCAGGATCCTGGGATTGATTCCCGCACCAGCCTCCCCAAGGGGACCCTGCTTCTCCCTCTATGTCTCTGCTTCTTTCATGAATAAATAAAATCTTTAAAAAAAAAAAAAAAGCTTCAAACTTAACTTCTTAAATATGTCTTAAGATAGGTTTGACCTTTAGGCTAATATTTTTTTTTTTAATTTTTATTTATTTATGATAGTCACAGAGAGAGAGAGAGAAAGGCAGAGACACAGGCAGAGGGAGAAGCAGGCTCCATGCACCGGGAGCCCGACATGGGATTCGATCCCGGGTCTCCAGGATCGCGCCCTGGGCCAAAGGCAGGCGCTAAACCACTGCGCCACCCAGGGATCCCCCTTTAGGCTAATATTGAGTGATATTTGAATATATATGAAGTTATCTGTCTATAGGCCACATACACATAATTTTCATTTCAATAAACATTTGTTGAATGGTGTGGGGAGATGCTTAGCGTTTAGGCTCTTGAATTTGATAGATCTAGACTGGAATCCTTGTTCTCCCACCGATCAGTTGTGTAACTTTTGCACCTTCCCTAAACCATTTTTCTTCCTCTTTAAAATAGGACTGGGGTGCTTGGCTGGCTTAGTTGGTAGAACATGCAACTCTTGATCTTGGGTTCATGAATTTAAGCCCCACGTTGGATGTCGAATTTACTTAAAAAATAAGTAAAAATAAAAAAGGACTGGAATATCTGTCCCACTGGACTGTTTGAGAGTTCAATGAGATAACTCTATATCCAATGGTTAAGTATTCAGTATGTATTAGTTATTATGATCATGAGCAGACTACACGTTGGTCATTCTGCTAGATGTTGGGGATAAAAGATGTAGGACACCCCATTTGCCCTCAAGGTGCTCACAATCTAGATGGGGAAAGTATAAAGAAAATCAAATAATCTGAATATTGTACTATAGTAAAAATATATGCAAAGGAATGGAAGCTTGAAACAGAATGGCATGTTGAAGATAAATGTTTAAAGGCTATATGATATGCTCAGATATGAAATTTAGGAACTTGGTCTCCTGTGTAGAGGATGAATTGAAGAGTGAATCATAAGCAAAACCAATGGAGAGGCTATGATAATCCAGGGAAACTCTTATGTGGCAGAGCAGTAATGGTTGAACTGGACGGTAGCAGTGCAGAATGGAGCTTTGCTGTGCCTACAACCATGAGCCCCTTCTGCCAGGGCATAGGGGATGACACACTTGAGTCATCTTTCATCTTCACATTAACCATTTAAGAGGTTCTAAGGAATCTTGTTCGACCATTTTTCAGGTACCATTTTACAGAAGAAGAAACAGGCTCAGAGAGCAAGGCCATCACTGCACTATTACAGAGGCACTATTCACACTGTAATTTATGAAAATGGTGTTCCTGGGCAGCCTGGGTGGCTCAGCAGTTTAGCGCGGCCTTCAGCCCAGGGCCTGATCCTGGAGTAGTCCAACGTCGGGCTCCCTGCATGGAGCCTGCTTGTGTCTGTGTCTCTGCCTCTCTCTCTCTCTCTCTCTCTCTCTCTCGTGAATAAATAAAATCTTAAAAAAAAAAAAAAAAGAAGAAAATGGTGTTCCCTGGAACACAACAAATATGAATGATGGCCTCTAAAGTTGTGCATCGATTGGTTAAAATAAATAAATAAATAAATAAAATAAAGTTGTGCATCACAGCAGCCATGTTGGAAAGGTTACAGCATGTAAATAATGGAACTGATTTCTATCTAAAAACTTGTGCATTTCCTACTATATCATACTATGTCTAACGATGATGTCATTTATGGATATAGAGCATAGGTAAATTAAACACTGAATTACAACAAAGAAACTAATCAAATACATCCCATTATGGGTTTTCATAGGAACCTCGTATACATATTAAAATTTATTTAATGGAATTCCATAAATACTAGTTACTTAACACATCAAAATGCTGGATGTATTCTTAAACCATTACTTAATAGGGAAGGTAGGATAAAACAAGAGTAGGGTCCCAACTATTTACTTTGGGCTTCCCCAAGAGAGATAAACAAGGAGCTTCACATAAATGGAAAGGACTTCTCATAAAAAGTTAAGACCATGAATCAATTTTGTACAGATGTTTCTTGAATTATCCTCCAATTTTAAGGTGAATTTCCCAGAAAATGCTTATTCTGTAGTTATCTTAGCAATAAATACATGACCATATAAAATATAGTTACTACTTCATAGGTGAAAAAAAACCTGCATAATTAATACTTAAACCAAGAGCACTATTTACAAAAGTTTCATCCATACTCTTATCTAGGGATCCCTGGGTGGCGCAGCGGTTTGGCGCCTGCCTTTGGCCCAGGGCGCGATCCTGGAGACCCGGGATCGAATCCCACGTTGGGCTCCCGGTGCATGGAGCCTGCTTCTCCCTCTGCCTGTGTCTCTGCCTCTCTCTCTCACTGTGTGCCTATCATAAATAAAAAAAAAAAAAAAAAAAAAAAAACATACTCTTATCTATGCCTGCTCCCTCTGAAGGCAGAAACATTTCTTTGGATTGAGTCAATATCTCAATATGCTTTGTCCAGGAAAGGGGAAGGTATGAAAATACAAACAAAAAAGAATATTGGCTCACTGCACCCAAAAGAGGCCAGCCATTAAGAGTTGTCAATAGGATGAAAGGAAAATACTGACCAGGGCTCCTCTGGGTGAATAGTTAATATGTGATAAAAAGGGAAAACAGTATACACATACAAAAAGTTTTATGGGCCTTGATAAAAACAGAGATTTCTGAAAATATATAAAAATCAGTTCTTTGAGAATTTTCAGAAATGAGATTCACTGAACGACAGGAGCAGAAAAAATGTTAAGATTTCATCTCACTTGTCTAACAATGAACTTCAGAGTAGTTAGGGGACCTGCCTAAGGTCATACTTAATGCCAGAGTTTGGACTAGGACCCAAGTTTCCTGACTTCGAGATGAGTGCTCTTTTTAAAATTTGCTATACTATCTCTTATATGTCCTTAATCACTTGAAGTCTCCCTAACTGTCTCTGACCCACAATGTGCCCCCTGGGGACAGTCAGAGAAAAAGAATTCTGGACCATGTAGACCATTTAGAACTACTAACCTAACAATGGCTGAAATATTTCAAACAATGAGTAGGCTGAAATTCATCAGGGGGTGGGGAGTAGAGAGGAAATACAAAAGAAGGAAATTCTGTAGACAATAATAAGAGAAGCACAAGAGGAAATATTATCCTCTTTTGTTATTTTATTACTGTTACTTTATTTTGTAGTTAAGTCCATGTATTATATAAAACAGAACAGGAAAAATGAACAAATTTATAAAATAAATTGAAGTGTCTGGATGAAAAAAATACAAGAGCTTTGCCTTCTTGCCTATAGATCTCTTGATATGTTGTTGGTCTTGCACTTTAGATATCAAATAAAGATATCTAGCTTGAAACATAAGTTGATATGCTGCAAGGTTAAGCCATAGTCTGCGGGTAAGCCAGGAAATGATAGATTTTCTAACTCTTGTCCTTAAATATTGGCTATAACAAATGCTGATATAGCAAAATGCAAGCTTTTATCATCAGACAGCAAGAGGGAAACTTGAATTAATGAATGCAGCTTACCTCCAAGTCCTCTGAAAGGAGGTGAAAAAAATAAATACTGTATTTTACCAGTGTTCCCCCAAAAGCATTACTCTAAGCATGCAGGAGGATGCTGTGAGCAGCTACAACAGTAAGATCTAATCCAGAGGTAGGTTCAAGACCAAGAGTAGGAGAGTGGTTGAAGAAATCCTCCTGGGCCCAGTACCATTTCATAGAATGACCATTTGTGTTGGGGAATGAGTCTATGGCCTATCTTTTTCTGACTCAAAAGGACATTCCTAATTTTAACCTTGCTGAAAACAGGCATTTTGCCCTGTTTTATTAAGAACAGCTAGTATACAGGATAAGGCTGGCATAAAATTATTTAGCAAGCACATGCTAGCTATTCCTGTTTGAAATCTACCAAACTATAAAATCAAGAGGGAAATAAAAAGTTGAAGATGGAGCTGTTGTTCCTTAAGATGAGGGGAAAAAGGTCTTACCAAAAGAGGGATTAGGCACTCACTTAACTCTATATGGAGAACATCCTTCTCAGGCTAGTAGAAGATGAGGAAGAGCATTACCAAAGGCTGACCAGGCCACTGGGAGCCCAAAAGGAAAGGGAAAAAGGCATTTAGGAAGAAAGCTAGAAGAAAATCTTCTGGGTCTAACTAGGTAAGTGAATCTAAGGCAGACGCACCAAAGATATGCTACCCACTATGCCAACATGGAGCTGGTGGTAAAATATCTCAAGACATTTTAAACCCAGAGGAATGTATGAAAAATATGTTAACAAAGCAAATTAAAACCAAACTTCCAAGGGCAAAATCTCCTCAGATATGAAATCGAAGACAGTCACTTTTCATTAATTCTGTGATTAGAAAAAAAAAATAAAAGTAACAAATGTAAAGATTTGTTTTATTTTCTACTGGGGGGAAGAAGGACGATAAATAGAACCGTTTTCCAATTTGCTCTCCACTGTATACATACATACCCACACGCATACACAGACATACACATACCAAAAATACCCAAACAAAAAAAAACAGAAAACTGAGAATCAAACACCAAAACACCCTCAAACTGCACCAATACTTCGTATTTTGACCAAAAGAATAGATCCTGGGAGGAAGTGCAAAATGCAAAATCAAATGACCGAAAAATGCTGAACAAACAGCATTATTAATATACAAAATATTTATATTACTGAACTAGTAACAGTTGATGTTCTCCATGTCTGTAAAACTTTGGAACCACATAGCTGATTTGTTAAATCTAGTCCATGCCAGCTTCCAAACACAGAAAAAAAATTTTAGTTAGCTTCATTCTTTGATGCCTCATCAAAATTTTCTACGAGATCTGAAAAAAAAAAAAAAAAGTTAAAGACACAATATATAAATTAATTAATTAATAATAAATAATAAATAAATAAAAAGGAGGTAAATGAAATTCCTAACTTGTAGCCCTAATAAAAACCAAATTGTGGCTACTAGAATTAGCCTGAAAACATACAGGACAAGAAGCAGAAATGAATGAACTGATGGTACTTCATTTATCTGCTTTTAAAATGCTAATCCTAAGGAAATGTTAGGTTTTTTTTTTGCCTGTGCAAACTACTAAGGTGAACAGCATTTTTGTATGTCAATCACAATTCCCAGAGAAATGTTTTAACAATAACTATGCAAATTTAAAATCACAGTGATTCTAATTTAACCAATGCAGGCAGCAGAGCTTTATGTGACAATTTCTGATTCTAAGTTTTAAATGAGAGGTCTTTTATTCTTTTTCATTAGATTGTATCCGTGTTTTTATGAGTCAATTTAAATTCATGAGCTCACTATCAACAAAAACTAAAAATCATTATACAGTGAATTAAGTGAGATAAACAGGCTGCTAAAAATCTTAGAGCTAAAGAAATGTCAGTTACCTGGAACATCATCATCCTCTTCATCAATGTCTTCTGGTTTTGGTGCTTTGCTATCCAACACTACAAAAAATTTATTTTAAAATTAGTTTAGAACAAAGGCCTTTACAAAACACTTAAAATGTTATTCTTTTCTCTTATCTAAATCTTACATAGTTCAGAAAAGCTAAAGATTGTCTGATCTAAGACTATACTTTTTACTTACACAGAAATCAGTAACACTTTATTAGGTATATACTAAATATAGCTGTCAATTTCAATGGGCAGTGAAGGTAAAATTTATATGGAAAATGAAATAATTCAGATGGGCAGGAATAAAAAGACATTATAGTTAATTTATTCCCTGAATTCCATATGCTGTAAGTCAAAAATCAATATTTAAGATTTTCCATCTCTTCTGGTGTAAGAAAGTATGTAGTTATGTAGTATGGGCACTAATGTAAAAGGTGCTTTGATTTTTAGGGGTAACAAGACACATTTGAAACCAGAGCTATGGTGGAAATTCAGAACTTATGGTTGCCATGGTTGAACTACAGGTTTAGTCAACAATATTAAAAATACAGTTCTGTAATAATAATATCTTCTTGTCATTAATCAGAAGTGAGTATCAAATACTGTCTATAAAATGTGGTCTGCAGACCTTTTAGGTAATTACCTCTCAACTCTTTATTATCAAAATGTATCCGAATATTCTATATGCCACAATGCATAATTATTAAAGAAATAAATTCAAACATTTATGAAGTATAGAAGCAACATTTTAAAAAGTAAAATTTACATACAAGTAAATTCTTCCAATATCAAATGGGACACCTTTTAAATCATTAGGCTCTTCAAATTAAGGTAGAGAAGGAAAGATACAAACTGAAATACCTACCTTGCCGAGGGAACTGTTCAGCTAACTTCCTAAGACTTGTTAAGCTGTCAGCACCAAGCTGACTTAATATTCCAGGAAGCATTTCTGTGATTGGTTTGGCTTCTGCATGACCAGTAATTGCAAAGGTGTTAGCAGAAAGGGAAGCTTGGACTTTGGGATTGTTGAAATGAATAACTGTCCCATCATCTTTAATCATGTTCACCTATATGATCATAGAAGAAAAATGTACTTCACGTATTTGGTACAACTAAAACAATTATTTGTTTAAATAACAATTTAGCCAAATATGGTTTTTTGTTGTTGTTGTTGTTTTTTTACAATCCCCAGGTAATAATTGTCTAAGCAGTAGATATGGGTGGAAAAAGATCCTAGCAACAATATAAAATGGTGTAGATGGCATAAATTACTAGGATAGTCAAGAAATAGTCATTTTAGCACCTAGATTTTAAATTCAAAGACTTCTACTATAAGAAGTCCATGCCCAGATTTTTAAAATAATGGAATTATCAGCCAAGAACTGGCTTCTTAATGAAAAACCCATTATTTTGCCTGATTTATACTATATCAAACTAATCTGGTACAAATTCCATTTGGTGGGTGGGGTAGCATCGTATTCAGGTGACAGGTTGTAAAGGGGTGATAGCATATGGTAAAAAATAACCACTGAAAATCCATAAAGAACACTCAGAAATTTAATCAGATGTTTCACTCCTTTGAACACTTAGTAAATTTACAAAAATTTCAAATTGTTCTCATCATGTCATTCTTTGTAAAGGATTTTGTCAGTTCCTCTAACTCTTAAGTATGACTTTTCAACAACCTTCAATAACCCTTATAAAGATCAAAGAAGCTCTCTCACTTGCCTGGCCACCTGAACATGCTTTATCAATTATTGGGAAACCTTTAAAACCATCCTCACATTCTTTTGGTAGCTTTCACCAACATGAATTGACTATTTCAAATTGGACTTTATCCATTGCTTGAAAAGGAAGGTTAAACATGCACTATCTAAAGTATTTTTATCTCTCACTCATTCACTTTCTTACTGTGTTTTAGTAGAGTTGAATTTGCATGAGTTAATAAGGGTGTAAAAAATGTGATTCCACTACTAGTTGATTCCACTGGGTAAGTTACCTTGATGGTAACATGCTTATTATATAAAAAGGTTAGGAGAGTTAACTCTTGGCTACTTTAGAAGCATTTCATGATCCAAAAACTGCCTTTGTCACAATCAAGAAGAGATGCTGAGTGTTCTCCATGGTCAGTGGGAAGTGGGCTTTTCTTCCTCAAAGTGATCACCACGACTGATAGCACCAGAAAGGAAGAGGAACAAAGGGGCTTCTAAATTTCAGGCAAGACCTGGAACACAGAGAAAATAAGGCAAATCCCCTGGAAAATTGTAACTGAGCTCTACAAATAATTTCCCAAATTTTCTCTGACAAAAATCACAATTTGAATTCTCTACCCTTCCCTGTATCTCTATTATAATTAAGGTTCTATTACACATATTAGATACAGTAAGGATTCAATCCAGCTGTTCTGAATAAATACCATTGTGAATTAAAAATAAAACTTTAAAAAGATTTTATTTGAGAGAGAGAGAAAGAGAAAGATCACAAGTAAGGGGGAGGGGCAGAAGGAGAAGCACACTCCCCAGCTGAGCAGGGAGCCTGACACAGGATTCGATCTTAGGACCCTGAGATCATGACCTGACCTGAAGGCAGATGCTTAACTGAGTTACCCAGGTGTCTTAAAATTTATATTGGCTTTAGAAAAAGATATAGTTCTGAAGATAATTATAGTTTAGGTAGAAAAGTTTAATAGTAAAGTGGCTGAAAATTTGGAAGAGGAGTGATTTGAGAAGGAGGTGGCATAGTGGATATGGAATGGAATGTTGTTCTGTATCTACCCTAGAGTCACATTATTCTAGTTTGGGAAAAGAATAAGGATATAGTAGGACTTTACATTCCAAATCAAGACCAAATCTCTGTAATACATCCAGGCATGAAATGAATCTGAAATACTAGAATTTGAGATATTTGTTATTTATAAATATTTAAGTCATAAGAAATTTGAAATCAATACTCCTCCAGAAGTCAGGCCATATATTTGTTGAACTTAAGAGGCTTTCTAATTCAAATGTCTTATCAGACAAATAAATACTAAAGATAAGAGCTCTTGGTTAAGCAACATATCCAAGGACAGTAGCTAGTTACATGCAAACCTAGAACTTGAACCTGGGGTCCTAACTTTGTTTAGTTTACTTCCTGTGATATCATTCTCATTCTTAGAAATGTTTATTTGCCTAAAAAATTCAATTCTATGGCCCCACGAAAGCTTGCCAGAGAATTATTTATCTCAGAATAAAGGCTTAATGGAGAAAGCAAAAAAACTCAACACAGATATATGGATAATATATATCTTACTGGCTATGAAACAAGAGGCTAACACAAGCCCCTCTCCCCTGCCTTGCATCATGCATTTTCCTATTTAAGCTTCTTTACCAAAAGCTAAATGTTAAGTCATATTTTACGACCTAATATAGGTCTTTGTAGTTTAAAATATGTTGGGTTTAGTGTGAAAAGCAGGATGAATTCCATCTCAGACTGTGAAATAGAAATACATTTATAAATAGTTGTTTTAAATGGGGTTGCACAAAAGATGTAGCTTCATGAATACAGAAAGGTCCAGAAAAGGGTGGAGAGTTTAATTTTAGATTAGAGAATGAAGTATTAGAAGATAAAGGCCAGAATATTTTATTTCCATCTACCATTCTTTCCTCTCTACTGAGCAAATAGCATGGTTATGTAAGACTCCTAGATGCAAGCTATTAGAGGAGATGATCAAAGGATGAATTGTTGGGCTGAACAAGATCAGTTAGACACTTCCCCCACACCCTTTTAGAGGCAAAGAAGGGATAAGGAATTTGTTCAATTCACAAAGCAAACTGTGTGCATTTCATATGGAGACTTCACTTTTTCCGGTGATTTTACTGCTGTTGGTTAACACAAGTAATACAATCTATATACAGTATAAAGATAAGAAGCAGACAAGGAAACAAAGACTATTAAACCAGCTACTGTACCAGCTCAGGTATTTTTCCAATCAAACAGCCCCTTTATATAAAAATGTTTTTTCCTAGGGCAGCCCGGGGGGCTCAGTGGTTTAGTGCCGCCTCCAGCCCAGGGCATGATCCTGGAGACCCGGGATCGAGTCCCATGTCAGGCTCCCTGCTTGGAGCCTGCTTCTCCCTCTGCCTGTGTCTTTGCCTCTCTCTCTCTCTCCTTCTGTCTCTCGCTCTGTGTGTCTCTCATGAATAAATAAATAAAATCTTTAAAAAAAATGTTTTTTCCACTTCAACAGGAAGCTGAAGGTAAAGGATACTACTTGAACTATGGAGGAAGCAGCATTTTTGAGACCCCAGTCCACACCACCAGATGCCCTTGCTCTTATTTTTTGCTCAAATAATACTGACATGTCCTATCGTTACCAAAAACTATTTTCTCTCTCATGCCCAGTACATTTACATATGCTGTTTTCACTGTTTAGAAGAAACTTTTTCTGCTTTTCCATCTGCATATTCTCATTTATCCAAGACTTGGGTCAGATGCTTCTTCCTCTATGAAAATTTAGGGTTATTTATGTACTTTCTGCACTTCATGGGAATTGCAATTATATAGAAATGTCTTAAAAAAAAAAAAAAAAAGAAATGTCTTGTAGTATAATTGTGTTTGCAAGTCTGACTTTACTAGAAGGTGAATACCTTCCGATCAGAGACCATGCCCCTACTAGACATAGTATGCCCCCAAGTGTCCAGGACGTAATAGTCACTCAAATTTGCCAAATGAATGGACACCTCAAATACAATTTATTTTAAAATATGGATGCTGTCAGACTTCAACTCCCCAAATGCTAGATGAGGGATCATTTCAAGTTTTAGAAATTGCTCCAGTAGTACTCTTAATGAAGATGCATAGTACCTCCTGAGCTGTATCTTTGGCTTGACTTTTTCTATTGTTCTGACTTTTCAGAATCAGTGTGAATGCCCAACAGAATTCAGGGGTATTTTAAGTCATTCTTGGCAACTGCTGGGTGGCCCCATTATGCTGCTATCAAAACCTTATGCCTTTGGTGAACCCTGATTGGGGCACATATATTAATCACAGCAACCTTCTATCTGGTAAATCTGATGCTTGCTTTATTCCTACACAGCAATAAGCTTTTATGGCTCTAGGAGGCTCACAAAGTTATCCTCAACTCTACAGCTCGCAGACAACTGCCTTCTCAGTTTAGAGAGGAAGTTTAAATTCTTCCATGTGGTATTTTTTGTATCCAAGTCCCCACTAGGCCAGCTAGCTGCAGTTCTGAGAATTGACAGTTGTCTTAAAAGTCAAGTTTTACTGCTACTCCTTCCTGTATGTAGTGGCATTTATCTATTTATTTTTAAAAGATTGTATTTTTAAGTAATTTCCACATCCAATGTGGGGCTTGAATTCATGACCCCAAGATCAAGAGTTGTATGCTCTATCAACTGAGCCAGCTAGCTGCTCCTGTAATGGCATTTAAATGTTTATCAGGAAATTCAACTTTTGTTGCCTTACTCCCATATCTTAATGGGGTAAAATGATAGACATTTTAAGAATAAGGCACACAAGTGTCTGTGGTTTTGTGAGGCTAAGGGATGTAAGAGTTTGAAGATTATGGGCTTGGCACATACTTCCATAAGTCAGTTTCTTTCACATTCAATCCTTCTAAGCTCAGCACTTGCTTATTTCTAAAGGTTGTATGAAGCATAACCTATTATTGTTGATATGAGCTACAGCTAACAGCTGTCATTAAATTGTATGATATGCTGGGATCATTTTCTCTTATGTGCTGGTGGCAAGAGTCTGATGAGATGGATTCTTCACAGCTATGCAGTAGATACTGTAAAATGGTATAACCTTTTGAAAAGCAATATGTTTTTTTTTTGTTTTGTTTTGTTTTTTAATTTTTATTTATTTATGATAGTCACACAGAGAGAGAGAGAGAGGCAGAGACACAAGCAGAGGGAGAAGCAGGCTCCATGCACCGGGAGCCCAACGTGGGATTCGATCCCGGGTTTCCAGGATCGCGCCCTGGGCCAAAGGCAGGCGCCAAACCGCTGCGCCACCCAGGGATCCCTGAAAAGCAATTTGGTAACATGGATGAGGAATTCTAAAATGTAAAAAAAAGAAAAAAAAAGAATTCTAAAATGTTCATGTTCATTCAGCCAGTAACTGTATTTCCAAGAATCTCTCTGAAGGAAATCAGAGATGAAGATACATATTATGTATATTAAAGTCAAGGGACACCTGGGTGGCTCAAGCAGTTGAGCATCTGCCTTTGGCTTAGGTCATGATCCTGGAGTTCCAGGATTGAGTGTCGCATCACGCTCCTGCATGGAACCTGCTCCTCTTCCCTCTGCCCATATCTCTGTCTCTCTCTGTGCCTCTCATGAATAAATAAAAAAATCTTGAAAAAAAAAAAAAAAGTCAAACATGTAATTCTTTTATTATCAAAGTATTATAATGTATTATAAATTAATAAATGTTTAATTGTGGCATAACCATTTATTGGAATATATGTAGACATCTACATTGATAATTAAGAAGAGATTTTTTTTTAAAGATTTGTTTTGGGGGAGGGGGAGGGGGAGAGCATAAGCAGGAGGGGCAGAAGGAAAGGGAGAGAGAATACCAAAAAGACTTCATGGTGAGTGTGGAGTCCCATATGAGGCTCGATCTCACGACACTGAAAGATCATGAAATGAGCCAAAACCAAGAGTCAGACTTTAACCAACTGCACCACCCAGGTGCCCCAAGAAGAGTTTTTTAATGATATGAAACAATTTTTTATAACAATGCTATTTGGGGGAAAAAAAAAAAAGATTCCAAATTGTGCATCTAGCACGGTCTCAAATGTGTAAAATACACACATATAAAGATGGGGAAGATACAAAATTAATAATAGTTATTTCTGGGTAGTGAGGATTACCATTGAATATTAGTATCTTCTTCATATTTTCTGTATAACCATAATTTTCCACAATAACTATATATCTTTAATATTTTATCTGTTTGAGAAAGTGAGCACACACGAGCATGTAATCGGGGAGAAGAAGCAGAGGGGGAAAGAAAGGGAGAGGGAGAGAATCTCAAGCAGACTCTGTGCTGAGTGTGGAGCCTGACGTGGGGCTCTAGCTTATGACTCTGATATCACAACCTGAGCCGAAACCAAGAGTCAGATGCTCAACCAACTGAGCCACCCAGATACCCCTACAATGACAATATATTTTTATATTGGAGGGGGAAAGTGATATTTAAAACAAAATATTCAGATGAATGGGTAAATGCAGTATTATCCACACAATAGAATATTACTCAGCTATGAAAGGAGAAAAGTTCCAATACATGCTAAAACATGGATGAACTTTGAAAACATGCTAAGTAAAATAAGCCAGAGACAAAAGAACAAATATTGTATTTTGTGAAATATCTGCAACAGGCAAATTGACAAAAGGTAGGTTAGAAACTATCAGGAATTGGAGAAGAGGGGATAGAAAGTTATTGCTTAATGGGTATAGTTTGTTTGGGATGATGAAAAATTGTGGTTGCACAACACTGTGAATATAATTAGTGCCACTGAATTGTACTTAGAAATGGCTAAAATGGCAAGTTTTATGTTACATATATTTTACCATGATAAAAAAAAAACAGTAAAAAATAAAACAAAAACCTGAAAAGCAGGTTTTAAAATATAAAGTAAGGCTGCAATGGAATGAAAGGTGAATGGGACATGAAGTTTCCCTTTTATTCTCCTGTACACAGAGCCTGAGGCTCTGGTTGGAGGAAAAAGGAATTATGGTTAAGAGTCCTCCTTCCAGGGGCACCTGGGTGGCTCCATGGCTGAGCATCTACCTTTGGCTCAGGGCGTGATCCCAGAGTGCTGGGATAGAGTTCCACATCAGTCTCCCTGCAGAGAGCCTGCTTCTCCTTCTGCCTATGTCTCTGTCTGTGTCTCTCATGAATAAATAAATTAATTAATTAAAAAAAAAAAAAAAAAAAAGAAAGAGTCCTCCTTTTGGTATAAGTGGCTCAGGAAAAGAACCAGAATGAGAAAAATGTAACAGTAAAACCTTATGTGTACAATTACGAAATTTACATTTTCAGCTCTTAAGTGTTTTCCTGAGCTCCAGCTTTCTATGCCTAACCTTTTTTTCTTTTAAAGTAATCTCTACACCCAATATGAGTTTTGAACTCATGACCTTGAGATCAAGAGTTACAAGCCCCACTGAATAAACCAGCACTCCAAAGGCTAACTTCTTGAGAACAATTCCATCTCAAATAATCAGAATGCCTTAAACTTAATAGGCCTCAAACAAACTCACGGGAATCAGCATACTATAGACTATAAATGAATAAACACACTCCCTGCTATCAAGACTCCTATAATCTGAAAAACAGACTAACTGGTTAATAAGTAACCATTATACCCCACAATACGAGGTGGTCATTAAACGTATGATAGCAGAACAATTTAAGCTAAGGGTAGTAGAAAGGGTTGATTAATTAATTAGGTCTGGAAATAAAAAAGTTTCATAGAACAAAAAGGCAAAAAAAAAAAAAAAAAAAAAAAAAAAAAGTTTCATAGAGGCAGAATTATATCCTAGTTACAATAGAAGATGTACTCTGAATATAAAACTCTGAAGCAACTAGGCCATCTGGATCAGAAACTCAGATTTTTGGTGACATTTCTTACCAAATAAACCTGATAAAAATCAATAATTTCTGAGAAATGGACAGATCCCACTGTTGATAAACTTACATCATCAAGTGAAGACAGGTGACAGCATGATCACTGTATTCAACTAGATTACCAAATAAGAAGCATATCCAAATACCTTCAAATGTCATATAATATAAAACATTTTTTAAAATTTAGTTCTGAGACACCCTAGTGGCTCAGCAGTTTAGCACCGTCTTCAGCCCAGGGTGTGATCCTGGAGACCCAGGATCAAGTCCCACATTGGGCTGGAGACCCGGGATCGAGTCCCACGTCAGGCTCCCCGCGTGGAGCCTGCCTCTCTCTGTCTCTCATGAATAAACAAATAAATAATCTTTTAAAATAAATAAATAAGTAAATAAACTTTACACCCAATTTGGGGCTCAAACTCATGATCCTAAGATCAAGAGTCCCCTGCTCTACTGATTAAGTGAGCCAGGTGCCCCAAAGTTCAGCACTTCGTTTTTTTGTTTTTTTTTAAGATTTTATTTATTTATTTGAGAGAGTCAGAGAGACAGATAGTGACAGAGATAGCGAGAGAAAGCTCCAGTGAGGAGGAGAGAGACAAGGAGACTACCTGCTAAGCAGGGAGCCCAATGCAGGGCTCAATCCCAGGACCCTAGGATTATGATCTGAGCCAAACGCAGATGCTTAAGTACTGAGCCACCCAGATCGTGAGTTCAGCACTTTGAATGAAGTTTCAAACATTCCAAATAAAAAATAACAATATTGTAATTAACGTGTTTCTTCTAAGATATATTTTTTCACATCCTTAGTGTTTCTGAAAACTTCTGTACATATATATTTTCTTTTTTTTTTTTTTTTTAAAGATTGTATTTATTTATTCATGAGAGGCACAGAGAGAGAGAGAGAGAGAGAGAGAGAGAGGCAGAGACACAGGGAGAGGGAGAAGCGGGCTCCATGCAGGGAGCCCGATGTGGGACTCATTGTGGGACTCGACCCCGGGTCTCCAAGATCACGCCCTGGGCCGAAGGCGGCACTAAACCGCTGAGCCACCCGGCTGCCCCTGTACATATATATTTTCATGTTTATATTTAATGCAGTAGTCTCTTTTCTCCCTCTAAGGAGCTGTTTTTAAACCAAGCATGTGTCATCATTTTCTTTAAAAATTTTTTGAAAAAAACTCTAAACTTAGTAACACAAAACATGTTTGAGGCAAGCCACGTTATATATAGTATACAAGATATTCCTACACAAAATCTGCAAAGTGTTATATAAAGTACAAATATCTGAGTCCTCAAAATACCAATTTTAGAAACAGGGAAAGAAGGAAAAAAAGTGAAACTGTTTCCCATCTTAGGTTCAAATATTCAAAAATTGTATAGCTGTTACCTTGCATTGTTAATTATCTTTATGCATATCTTCTCTGTATAATTGGTCTGTGAGGACTGGAAGACATCTCACGCAGAGTTTGGGTGTAATGAGAGTGTATATGTGCTTGTTATGTAGCATTAATTTTCCTTTTTTTTCCTGAAGATTTCTTTCTTTATTTGGGAGGGAGAGAGAGAATGAGCAGGAAGGACAGACTCCTTGCTGAGGGAGGGGGAGCCCGATGTGGGGCTTGGTCCCAGGACTCTGAGATCACGACCTGAGCTGAAGTCAGATGCTTAAGCAACTGGGCCAACCAGGCGCCCCTGTAGCATTAATTTTCTGTGCGATGTTTTGGAGTTACGACTCCTTAAAGTTTAGGACGGCCATCAATGGTACCAACAAAGAAGAATTCACACCAGTTTAATAAATGCTGTAATAAAAATACAGGGCATTATGAAGGCACATAGGAAAGGCATCTGACCCTTCTTCATACAAAATGTGTATGTGTGCTATCAGAAAGGCTTCTGGGAGAATCATGCCAACATTAAATACCTGAAAAAAGAGGAACATCAATGTCCTTGGAAATAGTGGTAAGGATTGTTTTTTGTTTTTGTTTTTTTTTAAGATTTTGTTTATTTATTCATAAGAGACACAGAGAGAGAGAGGCAGAGACATAAGGCAGAGGGAGAAGCAGGCTCTCCAGAGGGACCCCGATGTGGGACTCAATCCCAGGACCCCGGGATCATGCCCTGAGCCAAAGGCAGATGCTCAATTGCTGAGCCACCCAGGCGACCCTGGTAGGGATTGCTTTTATCTGTAATGGTGTAACTAATAAATTCTGCAGGGTAGGTGTTCAATAATACAGGGTATAAGGCAGATTCTTTCTTTGATTGGGGGGCTTGAGGGATGAAGGAGGGGAGCAGGAGGAGAGAAGAAAGGCCAAGATATAAGAAAGTGCAACTAAAAAGACCAAAAAGCAGGATAAATTGATGAACAGAATTGACATCTAGTTTTGACATACTTCAGTTCAAATTTAGATTCCAGCACTTACTAGCTTGGGCAGGTACCTAATTCTCTGTCTCAGCTTTCTCCTCTGTAACCAATAACAACTGATTCAAAGAGATTGTGAATCTGAAATGGGATAACAGATATTTGTCTAGTTATCTAATTAGATTCCCTACTAGACTAGACTGTAAGCTCCAAAGAACAGAGACTATGAATAATAACTTTTGAACAACACCTAGCAAATCCTTGGCAAAATGCTTGGCACACAGTATATGTCCACTAAGTGCTGACTATCATTATTTATTAAGACAATTTCAACTACAAAATTACCATCACCTCAGCATAGCACTGTAACAAGTTTGGCTACATTCTGAAAAGATAAAAGACTGTTAACTGATTGGTTTCCTTATTTTATTATAAAACACTTATAAAATGCTATCTGACCACAAGAATTTTATTAATTCTAAGAACCAGAAGGTATCTCAAATCTGAACAAAATTAAACATTTAGAAAAACATGCTCTTGGAGATATTACATAGTTAAATCTATGCTTCAAGAAGGCATAAATAGAATCTTTTCCTCTCTCTAAAGAGGTGTTTTTCAACCAAGGTTGACTTTGTTCCCCAGGGGGCATGTGATAGTCTGAGAACATTTTTGGTTGTCATAACTGGGGGGTAAATGGAGGCTACTGGTATCTACTGGGTAGAGAGTAGGGATGCTGCTAAACATCCTACAATGCACAGGACAGTTCCCACAATAAAGAGCTATCTTGTTCAAAATGTCAATAGTGCTCAGGTGGCAGGGAGGGCTGGGGGAGGGGGAGAAATCAGAGAGTAGAAATGTAGGCAAAGATATAAGATTGCCAAAACACTTATAAGTTGTTTAGGTTTAACATTATCAGCTATTGTCTATTATTGCAACTTATTTTTTCTTTCCAAGCCTTAGATTTAAAAGAGGCTTAGATTTTTCCCCCCTCATATTCACCCCCGATAAAAAGAATGATCTCTCTGAAAATTATTTTAGATCAATAAAAATATATATAAGCTTTCAATAACACAGAAGAAAAAAATGGATATAAAATGCTTAATTTCAAGACTTGCAAATGAAGTTCTAATCTTTACCAGAGTAAGAATGCACAAGCACATCAAGCTGAAAGGAAAAAAAGATACATGTGGCTAACATTTTCTACTATTTTATTGGTATACTAATTTTGAAAGTACAAAGCAGTTTTAAATGATGTTATTATATTTATTCATATATGCACAGTAGAAGGAACATGTGGCCATTTCACTGCCTTTTCTTTGGTACTCTGCTATTTATTAGTGATCCTTGCCTCCACATTATTTCTGTTTTATAGCACATGTGCATTAAAAGATCTGTTAAAAAATGTGAGATGGTACCACACATAGTAATGATATCATTAAATATAATTTAAACATTCAATTTAATTTATGGCAGTGAAAATTTAAACATTATGGTTACTCTCCGAAATGGAATCAGCAGGTAGAAGTGAATTTAGATGGTAACAGATAATAAATAGCTGATGTTATCATTTTTCTTGAGTATCTTTTGTAATAACATCAGTCTTTGGCTTTGTATTTGAGAAGAGCAGTATCATCAGAATATCATAAGATGATTAAAAAATTTTAACCAATACTTTCTGGAAAAGGTCTAACATGAAATCCAATCCATGTAAAACTAATGCTAGAGCTTCTTGGCTGAGGTAATAAAGAGATGTCGTTGAGCAGAAAGGGAAAAAAAAATCCACCTAATTTGAAGAAATCTTGGAGTTTATTTCTATACTATTAGAAAAAATATCTTATTTTGCATGAAAATTCAAGAGCAGTTTCATAATTTTGTCACATATTGTCACATATGCAAACACTCTGAGTCACAAAAGTATGATGAATTCCTTATCTGTCAACTAAAATTATTTTTTTACAATCATCCATTCTTATACAATAAGCAAATTCAACACCTAGTCCTTCAAAGACACCTGAGTGACAATATCTGAGTTTCTAAGCTGATATTTTACATTTGAAAAGTGTAGATCATTATTTATGAATGTACTATTTGTCCACATAATTTAACAATTTACAAAACGATCATACCTCTTCAATACCAGCTATATTATTCACAGCCAGTTTTTTTAGAGAACTCTGAAGTTTTTTGTCATCAGCTGTAGCTGTTCTGTGTACCACCTTCTTCTTTCTGCGAGCTGTACCCTGAAAAATAACCAAGCAGAAGTATTAGGATGCCTTGCATTTGGCAACTGCAGTCACATGTCTTCCTATTCACGATACTCTAATTAAAACTCATGTAAGAAATTGCTGACTTAATAGTAATGACTAAGAAGACTGCTCAGAGATGTGATTGTTAGCTTAACCCAGATTTTTGAGGGTCAGTTCTAGCCAGTTATTTTTTCCAGTATCCATTTATCATTTCAATGTTTCAAAAGTTTTCTAATAAAAAAATACAATATAGCAATTGTGTGTTTTGTAACAACTTCCAAACATGCTTTTTTAAAAAAATCATAGCTACCACCCTGACAATAAAGTTGTCTAAAGATATTCTGAAACTGAAGATTCTGACATAATTAAGAATCAAATGTCTACTATATGAGTGTTCTACCCTCCTAGAATCTAGGAATGAAAAAAATCAAGTTCTTACTTTAGGGAGCATACATTATAGTGCTAGGGGAAAAGTCAATAATAAACAGAACCATTCAAATGGGATAAAGGTATTAAGGGAAAAAAACCTCAACACAGTAATAAGAATACATATTAGGTGGAGGCAAAGCACTACTTTATTAGAATGTTCAGGGAAAGCCCTCTGAAGAGTTGACATTATGTGCTGAGACCCATGGGAAGATCTAGGGGAAGAGCGATCCAAGTAGAATGAAATAAGAGTGAACCTATTGTTTCTAC
Source organism: Canis lupus baileyi (assembly GCF_048164855.1). Lineage (NCBI taxonomy): Eukaryota > Metazoa > Chordata > Mammalia > Carnivora > Canidae > Canis > Canis lupus. The sequence goes on from NC_132850.1 coordinate 10,501,194, forward strand.
AGAGAAAGCAGGTCAGTCGTGGCTATAGCAGAGTGAACAAAAGGGGAGGAGGAAAGTGCAATCAGAAAGATAGGCAAGGGCCGAATCATGTAGCTTAGAATGCCATGGGCAGGAATTGGATTTTATTCCAGTTGTAATAGGAAGGTTTTAAGCATGAAAATGATTTGACCTCATTTATGATTGTTATAGATGACTGAAGTTGCTGTGGAAAGTGAACTATGAGATCAATCAGGAAGCTACTGCAGCAGTTTGACGAAAGAAGAGAAATCTGGCAGTGGAGATGGTGAGAGCTTAGACTGTCAAAAGAACCAACATGCTGATGGATTGGACATGGGGTATGAGGAAAAAAGGAATCTGGAATGATGTTTAGAATACTGGCCTGAGCAAATAGGTTGACAACTATACTATTTGCTGAGATATTTCTAAACAGATACTTCAAAACTTTAAATATGTATTTCCATTGAAAAGCTAAAAAAATGGATTAAATTCCTGGGCCAATTTAAAAAAATGTAATCTATAACACAGAAATAAAACATTACCAAAAGAAGCCTAAGTCTTGAGGGCTAAAACTTCCTGAGACCTGGCAGAGTAAGGGGAAAGGAGAGGTTTCCATCTCTGGGTAGTTCCTGCAGGACTCAGGGGATCAGCTTTATAGAGTAGGCAGGGGCTTCAGTCTCAGCAACGCGGGTGGGAGTGGAAGAGAATTCTGGGAGTAGCAGCAGAGGTTGTAGCAAAACCCAGTTGCTGGAGGATGGACGAGGGACTATTTTCATAGCTGGTCATTTATTCGTAAAATGTTCTTAACTCAGGAACAGCTCAGTTGCTTGCTGTATACCTCAAATGAAATGATCCTCAGGTACCTCAAATTTAGTATGTTTGAAAGCTCATCAGCCCACCAAACTGTTTTTCCTCTACTTCCTAAGTTTTACAGCTGATGGTACCACCATATACTAAGTCTTTAAAACCAGAAGTCTGAGGGTCATCCCAGACTCTTCTTTCTCCTGAGTTATGTTGATTCCACCTCCTAAATTTGTGTTCCATATACTATAGTAGCAGCCTCCGAATTGTTCTCTATGCCAAACTTCCACGTCACTCCTTTTTCCACGTTGCCAGCACCTACCTTTCTATAATGACTGTTCTTAAAAATATTTCAATAGTTGCCCGTTGCCTATAGGATAAAATCCTAAGCCCCTTAATATGGCATATAGGACTATGGTACAACCCCAAATTACCTAGTTGTCTCATTTCTTACCATTCTGTATCCATTATATAGTCTAAACTCTAACTGGACCGAACTAAAGCAAACCATTCCATTAAGTGCCATGCTATCAGCATCTTAGGTGTCTTAGCATGCTTGAGAAAGATGATCCCCTTTTCACTCTACCCATTTACCCTCACCTATCTACCTATAAATTCTTGCTCGTTCAAATCTCAGCTCAGTGCTGACTTCATTGTCACTCCTAGGCAAGAGCACCTTGTATCTCATTCTAACATTTACTATTCTATGGTGTAATTGTGAGCATGTCTCTTTTTCAAGCTGAACTATGTTAGAAGAAAACCTTGACCAGCACATAGTAGGTGTTCAGTAAACTAGTTAAATGAATGAATGTGCCGACCACCTGGTTTAAAATATCTAATAATGTGCTGAATCAAGCTCTTCCAGGTATATTCTATAGTTTCTGAATATCCCAAGTTTTTGCATTGGTACATTACATTATGCTTGATGCTACAATGTGACTACATTGGTTACATGAACTTGTTACTATGACTCTGGAGTCCTATAACTGTATAGCTATGGAAGGAGAAAGTGCTAGTCACCTCTCCCTTTCCCTTTCTATCTCCATAGATATGGTTATCATCAAAGTAAATGAAAAGTAGAGAATCTACACAGTATCCTACCTACTCACTGCCCAGGTCTGAGCTGAGTACCATTCTTGCTTTTCCTTTTACAAAGATTGTACTGGGCAGACATAAGGGCGGGGCATTCTCCTTGAGCCAGAGGCTAGAGCTAAAGGGAATCAAAGATTCTCAGAATTAGCTCTTCCTCAGGCTTCAAAGTACATGGAATAAGAATGTTTGTGCTCATATTGACCAACACAGAAGAATAGGCAGGAATTTGGGAGGAAAACCTAGCAATGAACAGAATGTACGATTAGCTTGAGCATTTCCAGTTAAACCTAATAAACCTAACTGTAGAAGTCGGTGTATCCAGTCAAGATGATGCCCTGCAAATGAGTCTAACATAATAACATTTTTTTTAAGATTTTATTTATTCATGAGAGACACACACAGAGAGAGGCAGAGACACAGGCAGAGGGAAAAGCAGGCTCCACGCAGGGAGCCCGATGTGGGACTCGATCCAGGGACTCCAGAATCACGCCCCGAGCTGAAGCAGGCACCAACCGCTGAGCCACCCAGGCGTTCCAGCTATCATTTATTAAGTATATACTCTGTGCCAGACACTATGTTGGGTGTTTTATAAGTATTACTCTAATCCTCGGAAGCATCTTATGCAGGATTATTTCTGTTTTGCAGATGGGAAGATGGAGGCCTAACAAGGTTGGATAACTTGTTCATGTCACATAACTACCAAATGTTAAGAGGATTCAAACAAAGGTGGCTATTTCCATTGTACCACCAGACAGAGAAGTCTTCTAGTTACCTATTTTCAATCTACACAAGTTATTTTCAAATTGGAATGTGGTTTGATTTTGATTATTGAAATGACTTTAGATTTTCAATGACCACAAATCCAAAATAATACTACTATCTAGTAATAATACAGTCTCCTCTCAATTTTTCTTATGCCACACTCACCTTGCCCCCTATCCGGACCTGAGCCTGAAGTTTGGCTAACTTTTCTTGATTCATGCTGTTGGTAAATCTAGGGGGGGAAAAATAGATTTGTTAAAGTCACTGTTTTACCAAAATAAAATAACTGTTTATGCAACAGTACCTTCTGGTTCACTAGGCTTGCAATATGCATCACCACCATGATATTAATACTCTCTCTATATTCTTAATAAATATTAATAACTTGTTCTGGCTTCATAAACCAGATATTAAAAGAACCAAAATTAAATAGGACCACCAAGGTGTCTAATATACAAACAGAAAATAGAAAGGGATCCAAGTTACCTATTTGAAGATCCTTCCTTAAAAAAAAATTCAATTCTTTAGCATTCAGCAAAACCTACCCAGTTATAAAATCTCTAGACAAAGCCAGTTTTCTTACCCCAGAGATTTTTACAGCAGACAGCATTTACCAAATGTTATTAGCACAACCTTTAAGTAGACTTTTTCTCCCAAATCATAAATGAACCATAAATAACTTTGTAACCATAAACAGAAACCACCCACCAAAAGCCAAAGAAAAAATTCAACAAAGGCTCTCTAGCTGTCAAGATATGAGGTAGCATATCTTCAAGGTCAGATGGTAATGTTAATAACAGGAAAAGAGAGCCAGATTTTCAGACATTCAGCAGTTTAGCAACCCTTTCCACAGAGTTCATTCAATACCTTGCACTGATATAGTATGTCACACTTGTCAAGATATTCTTGCATACATGGTAAAATGCCTCCTTGCACAATTTGATAAAAACATCTCTACTACTTTACTTTTAAATTTTTGTGTGTCTTTAGGGGCAAGGATATTCTTTTTTTTGGGGGGGGCAAGGATATTCTTAAAAATTAACTTTTTTAAGGCTAATTTTGATTTTGGAAATTCAAAGAAAATTGTAAAATCATAAATCCTAATCTGGTGATATTCCTATTAAAGAAAAAAGGTTCTTAAGTTTATAATGGGTTGTAACATTCCACACTATTTGTTTATACAAATAAAAGCCAAGGTTAAAAGCCTTGTTTTACTTGTTCTGTGGACCAACAGATCGTTAGTAAGATGTGAAAGAGGAAATAAAGGCTGTTATCAAACCTTTTCTGGCCAATTCTCTAATCTCTTTATAATTATCATTCACATGAAAAAGATGTCTTCATTTGAGAGATGAAAGAGAATCAAAGTTATATAAGCACTATTCTGTATTCTGATACTGCACTTTAGCACTTACACACACATATATATACTTTAAGGCTAAATAAAGTCTAGTTCCCAAATAACATTCAGAATATAGGATTCCTCAATCTTTGCCCAGCATTGTATCACAATGCTCAAGCAGCTAAAAACACTCCTTTACAGAAGGAATACAAAGCCAGGCTTAGGTGTGTGCCAGTCTCAACTCTGCCATAGACTTAAGTTTGCTGAGGCAAATCCCAATGTCTATACTCAGTATCCACAGAAAAGGACAAATATTCACTTTTTCCCAAAGGAACATGGCCGTGATAATATAGAGAACTAACAAAGAGCCTAAGGAACTTTCTACAAAAAAAAGGGGCTAAGTGAAAATATTAGAACCAGACACAGGGTAAACTTTCTGGGACTCCTCTGCATTTTGAAATAACAATCTCCAAGAGAAGAGTTTGAAGACAAGAGATTGAAGTCAAGATGAAGAGTCTTGACTTGTTTGAAAACAAAAAACAAAAAAAAAACAAAAAACGAAAATTAACCGTTTATATCAATACGTAGATGAAAGAACAGACTCCATTCCATGTAATTAGTACAACAGAAAACTTCTTCCCAAGAATTACCTGAGAAAAAGCATTTTAGGGAAGTCGTAAACTCAAGGAGGCAGGGGAGGAAGAAAGTAGTCCTTTGTCTACTTAGTAGCAGGTTGGGGTGTGTGGAATTGAAGGAGAAAAGAGGATTGGATTTGGTGTTTGAGAGGGATGAACCGCCAAGCTCAGAATGTGGACTAGACCTCAAAGATCACCGGGTTTCATTTCCTATTCCTCAAGCAACCTTCACTTCATTATACCCATTATTCCTGTCTTGTATGTGAAGCTATCCCAAATACCTGCAAGCAACAGGGTATAAATAAATCATAAACAAATCAAATAGTTCACCTCTCTAATAGATTTGGAAATGAGGGTCCAAAAGGGAGAAGTCACTTCCCAAGAACATAAACGACTCAATTCTTCCTTGGGGATCCCAGGATGGTTCAGCCCTTTATTCAAGGACTCGAGAAAGGGGTAAATAATGAGGTTATAATCGATAGTTACTGAGTGCCTACGTTCCCAGCAATACGGCGGGCACTTTCACCTGTCTACATAGAGATACAATCATTTCAACCTTTAGTCCCGACTTTTTATTATGTGGAGTTTCTCTAAGAGAGGCACAAGTTTTGGCAGCAGAAGGATCAAGGTTCTACCAATTAGGGCTTCAGAGAGGTAGTTTAGTTTCTGAACTTGTATTCCTTCTGGTCCGAAAAGCTTTACCACCACACGGTCTACAGCTCGCTTCGGGGTCAAAGGTCAGTACGAGGCGCAGGGTAAGGCTCGCAGGAGACTCACACGCGGGGAGCTATCGTTGCCCTCCCGAGGGGGCAGCAACGTGTGGTGCAGGACGTGCGCACGGAGGCGGACGCCGCCATTCACCAGCCGGGGGCCGGGGCGCGCGCGGCCAGTCCAGCTCCCGACCGCCCACTACGCGTCGGCAGCGTGGCGGGGCCCTCTAGGCGGCCGGCAGCCTCGCGCAGGGAAGCGCAACCGTAAACAAACACTGCCCTCGGGAGGGGAAGGCGTGGCGACGGCTTCAGTCCCAAGCGCCTGGGGGAAGGGGCCGCTGACCTCAGTCTCCCTAGCAGGAGAGTGGGAGGATCAAGGAGATGACAAAAGAGGCTGTCGTCACAGCATTGTTGTGAATAAAGAAGAGGAACTAGAGAGAGGCGGGAGACCCCCGCTCCTGGGGCAAAATCCGGGCGGCAGCAGCGCGGGCCCGCTCGCCCCACAGGGGCGGTGCTGCTGGGGACCTTCCCTCAGGTGCCGACCCCCAGCTGCGCCGCCGGTAACCGACAATCCCAACCAGCCGCCTCCGCCCCCACTCGGCTGCCGCGGCGGAAGTGGCAGCCGGAGTGGTTGGCGGGTGTCGGAAGAAGAGGGCGGGGGGAGACCGTGCGCAGCGGCCTATGGCCGTGGAGTGGCGGGACCGCCGGGGGTCTCACCTGAAGCAGGGAAGGTCCTCCAACAACAGCACGCGGCAAGAGCAAGATGGCTGCCTCAGTCGAGACAGAGAAAGACGACGGCAGGAGCGACGGCGGGAGCGGGGCCCACGTGACACGCCCGGCTCCGCCTCCCTCTCTCACCGGGGCAGCCTATCTCGGGGAGCGCAGACAGGGACTACACAACCCAGGCTGCTCTGCGCCTCCCACTAGAAGCGCGGCAGGCGCAGGTGGCCGCACTGCATTCTGGAGCTTGCAGTCCCCCTTCCATTCCATTGTGTGGGTGCCTACAGATTGGTAGCGAAGTGTGCGTTTTTGTTTGGGTGTGTACTTTATCGCAGGGCTTTCACTGAGCATTAACTCCGCACTGTCGAACTCAACTAGTGCGGACTCACTAGTATGAAGACTCAACCAGTCTCCACTCAGGGAGGAGACGGGAAATTTTGACCTGTTGGTCGTGTAAAAAAAAAACAATTGAGAAGAAATAGTCAACCCACAAAGTTTAAGCACGACAAAACAATTAGGTTTGACTAGATGAAACTTTACGCTCTAAATGCCTGCAGTGACTTTTGTCCTGGTTCCATGAAGAGCTAGGTCGGTTTTGCAATAATCCGAAGTTTGGTTTTCCCGGAGCTTGCACCAGTTCGTTGCATCACCCGTGAGTGATGCGGCCGCGGGGAAAAATAAGGTCCAGCGCTGCTTCTCCAGCAGAAGAGGGCATTCTTGCAAGGCACGAGACCACGCGCTGCAGAACAGGTTTGCCAGGTCTCCTCGTGGCCCGGGCAGGAATTGAAGAATGAAATCCGGTCGTCAACGTTTTTTATTTGCGGAGCAGGAAAGGGGAGGCCAATGGGCAACGCGCCCACTGTTCGGAGCGGCTGACCCCACCGATCAGTGATCTGCGTTATGAGTGTTCAGGGCCGCGGTTCTTGGGGGCGGGGCCGCTCGCAGGCAGCCGCCGCAGCCGCGCTCCCCGCGGACCGTCCCCGCCGCCGCCCCCGCCCTCTCGCCCGGCCGCCGGAAAGCCCCCCCACCCACCCACCGAGCTGCGTGATCTGCACCTTTAAACTTACCCGTGTCACGCGGACCCCGGAGGCCCCACCCACATCCGTCAGACATCACTTCCTCAGGGTCACCGAGCTAGAAACTCTGGGGCGCGAGGGGTGCGGCTGAGCCGCGCTCGGGGAGGCGCGGGCCTTGGCGGGGACGCGCCCCCGCGCACTGTCGCCATGGAGCTGCGGCCTCACCTCGGGGCCACCTGTGCGCTGGGCTTGGGTCTCCTGCTGCTCGTCACCTCTTCTGATGGACACATCGGGCTCGGAAAGGGTCAGACCAACTTCCTGTCTTAACCTTTACTCACCCTGGGCCCGGCCCGCCCAACCCCCGACTTGTGCTCACACGGCCCTGCGCCCCTTCTGTCTCCGAGGCCACGCCGGGTTTCTTTCTTCCTCCTTAACCGCTCCTGGATTTTGAGGATTTCTCGGGGTTAGGAAGTAGCGGGTCCGGGGAAGGTTGAGATGGGGAAGTTGTGCTTGAGGCCTCCCTAAATTCTTGGGTTGGGAGTAAAGAATGGCCCTTAAATCAGGGAAAGCATGTCTAAGAGTCCAGCATCGGTGCTTAGCACTGGGAAGGAAGGTCCTTAGGAACAGTCAGTCCCCTTCCCTGCTGGGCGGCATAGGGCCTCTGGACCTGCATATGCAGAGATCCTCTCCCTGGTCTTACATCACCCTTCTCACCTCTTCTCCGAAGAGCTGGGCATTGCCCCCTCCGTGCCTTGGGGAGAATAGGACCTGCATTCCAGGAAGGCATGACTGGTATATAAAGAAAGGCCAGGAAGGATAGAGGGCCTGATGTTAGAGAGAGGATCACCAGCGAGTTGTCCTTGGTGTGCTTCAGACAATGTGTCTGAAGAAACTGAACTTTTTTGGGGACTGAGGGGACAGTGGTTATGAATGGGGGATAGGAGGTGTGACCCCCTTCTCCATCCCTTTACCTACACCTTCTTTGGAACTTGGGGTTTATGCTTTTCTAAGTGGAAGAGTGGTAGCATGGATTCCCCTTTCCTTCCATTTTTTGTACTGACCTGACTGGACAGAATGATTCTGATACAGTCCTGCTGTTTTAAATTCTGCTTTATCCTCCCTGTTTGCATATGTATTGGTAGGTGATGAGTTGGGAGGACATTCAGTGTGCCTGAATGCAGTCACTCCTTCAGTAAATAATTAATTTTTGGTCCCCTGTCATATTCCAGGCCCTGCCCTAGGCACTAGGGATAAAACAGTGGACAGGACAGATAAGGTTCCTGCTCTCACAGAGTTTGTATTCAAGTCAGAGATACATGGACACATGAACAAGAACAAATTAGGAAGCAAGAAAATTTCAGCTAGAGAAGTGCTATGAAGGAAAGGAAACTGATGGAGTGGAATAGCTAGGGAGAATGAGGGACCTAGCATTACATGAGCCAGGAAGGTCAAAGAAGGTGGTATGTGGGTTTCCATCTCAGTGATGAAACTGCACAGTGGATTCTACTGGGCCAGAATGTTTTCAATACTGACAATCCCAGTTTGAAACAGATTACTGTATACTTAGCACAAAATTGTAAGTACCACGGGAGACAGAATATGGTGTTAGGAGTGTGGGTATAGATCTGAGTTTGACTTTATTCTGCTGTTGACCAGCTGAGAGACTTAGGACAAGTTGCTAAACCTCCCAAAGCTCAGTTCCTCATCTGCAAAATGGGCATAATAATAAGTACCTTGGACACTCAACAAAAAATGTATTGTGTTCCAGTTACTGTTAGGTGTAGGCAGTACCTTGGAGTCACCTATTTAGTATCTTTATTCCTTGTTAGACGTAAACTATGTGTGGTTGTTTCAGTTGCCATTGCTGCATAATAAACCACCCCCCAATTTAGTGATGTAAAGAAGTCATTTTATTATGCTCAGGATTCTGAGGGTCAGGAATTCAAACAAGGCACAGTGGGGAAGGTAGATCCCTTGGTTCCATGTCTGGGGCCTCAGCTGAGCAAGTGGCTTCTCCATGTGGTTTTTTTTTTTCATGGGCAAGGTGTGGGCTTCCTCACAGCATGACAACTGGATTCTAAGAGTGCCTGCTCCAAGAGAACAAGGTGGAAGTGCATTGCATTTTTATCTAGCCTTACAAACCATAGCATGACTTCCACTGCAAGGACATGTTCAAGGGGAAGGACCCCCATGGAAGCAACGTTGAGGGTCACTTTGTAAGAAAGCCCCAGTACGCCAAGACCATTTCTGTCTCATTTATGCTCAGGAATATTTGTTGGAAGAAGAAATGAATGAGACACCTGATCATTGAGATCCCTGTCTTTTCAGCTTCTAGTCTGAAGACTGTCAAGACAAGTAGGCAAGCAGTTGCAGACACTAGCTAGCATCTTTACTGTGGGCAGGAGGTTCTAGGAGAGCCATCCTGAGGAAGGAGGTCTGTGTTGTGAGGATTCAGTGGAAAAATGAAAGGCACTTAATATTGTGTTGGAAACTTAGAAAGCTAAATTTAGTTAATATTTATTATTATGTCCTCCCAAGGAGGAATATTTAATTGTTCCTGAAAGGAATTAATAATGTTTCAAACTTTTGTTTTTTGTGTCTCTTGGGTATGGATTCTTGGGAAATAGAGCCCATGTACCCAAAATGTGCTACCTGAAGCAGTGGTTCCTGAAAATTCTGATGAGTTAAGATTTCTTCCCAGATGTTTCCAGGAGATGGTCTGTTGGTTTATATGGAGGAGAGACCGAATGACCGTACTGTTTTCATTAAGAACAGGAAGTATGGTGGTGTGTTGTGAGCACTGGATGAATCAGGAGGCTGGGATTTAATGCTAGTCAGACCATGTAGCCAGCTCTGGTCTTCCCTGGGGACTCCTTATTGAATGAGAGTGTTGAACTAGAGATAATTCCTGAGAGTCCTTTCAAATCTAACATTATGGTGTTCTCGAATATATCTGACTCTTGAGCAACATAAGGGCAGGGCTGCTGATCCCCCCACACTCCATAGTCAAAAAAATCAACATATAACTCTTCCAGAACTTTACTGATAGCTTTCTATTGATCAGAAGCCTTACCAATAACATAAACAGTCAAGATATTTTTTATGTTATATGTATTATATACTGTTTTTATATCATAAAGTAAGCTAGAGGAAAAAAGTTAAAATCATAAGGAAGAGAAAATACATTCATGGCACTGTATTATAAAAAAATCCACATATAAGTAGATTCATGCAGTTCAAACCCATGTTGTTCAAGGGTCAACTATAATTTTTGTCGTTCTCTGTGTCCTAAAAATTTGGAATATTATCACCTGTGGGGAGGATTGTAATGACTAATGTTTTCTGTACATTTATTATATTTCAGGCACTGTTGCGTGCATTTTTCATGTATTGACTGGTTTGATCCTCATGATAACCCTCTAAGATGGGTAGTATTTTTTCTCATAATCCTCATTTCACAGATGAACAACCCAAAATGGGGGCCCTCTGAACCCTAAATGGGGCAAGGGAGTCAGCTGATAAATGGGTACAAACCCCAGACGCCATGCTTGTAAGCCATGTACCACTCCGGCCTCAGAGTGCAGGAACTCCAGTAGAGCCTTCGCAGGAGAAATGGGAAGGCTCTTAATGGGGGTGGTTCTTGTGCTCTCCCACCTGAAACAGAAACGGAGGACTTTGTCAAGTCTCTGGAATAAAAACTTAGCACTGACACATATGAAGGGTTTACCTTCCACACTATGCCCCTTCACAATAGTCCTGTGGGGTCGATATTTTGTTAGTCATATTATGCATTTGTGAAAGCAGAGGATGGAGCTAGGATTCCAACCCGGGGCTGCTCCACTGCAGTTGGACTCTACTCCCTCAGCCACAGTGTTTTTCTACCTCTCAGGTACCGTGTTGCTTGTTTTAGAGGCTTGGCTACAGCTCTGACACCTGACCCTTTATTTCGTCAGCCTGGGAGGTTGTGTAATAAATACTTTTCTGATATCTCCCACTTCGTTCATGAAAACAATTTTAAGATGAAGGCCTTGGAAATTCTGATATAAAAGCCATGTTTAGAAAGGGTCCCTTCCCCTCCTCCCCCTTTAAAGGTGATGTTTTAGGGAAAGGGCAGCTGGATGTGGGCGCCTTCGGCTCACCTTGCAAGTAGTGGCCTACGTGAAGTGGCTGTGCCTGTGCCACATCAGGAACTGGACTGTCATCCCGTGTTCCACGTTGGCACGCGTGAACGCATGCGTGGTGTCAGGGAAGTGGGTGGTTTTAGTGACAAGGTTAACCCTGTACACTTTAAGTTATTTTTGAAGGAAAGCAAAAGCACCCAGTTTTCCAGATCTGAAGTCAGTGTTTTCATTCTGCTTTGGTGAGGCCATATTCCTTCATTGTTTGTTCACTCAGTCTTTGCTAGACAGGCAGTAGAGCACGTGGCTACCGCCTGGAGTCTTGACCTGGCTCTGCCACTTACTGGCGGTGTAACCTTGGGCAAGCTGCTTAACTTCAGCTTCCACATCTGTAAAATGGGGATACTTAGAGTTTCCATGTGAAAGCATGGAAAACAGTACTTGGCACATAGTGAATGCAATATGGATTAAATGATAGTGGTGATTACTACTATTATGAAAAATTCCAATGTAATTTTTATTTTTTCAAGATTTTATTTTTAAGTGATCTCTACACCCAATGTGGGGCTCAAACTCACAACCCCATGATCAAGAGTTGCATGTTTTACTGGCTGAGCCAGGGAAGTGACCCTTTGATGTACTTTTTTTTTTTTTTAAAAACTATCTATTTGTTAGAGGACGTGCACAAGTCCCCGCAGAGCATGGAGCCTGATGCAGGGCTCAATTCCAGAACCCTGAGATCATGATGTGAGCCTAAGGCAGACGTTTAACTGACTGAGCGACCCAGGTGCCCCTCCAATGAACTTTTTAATATGAATTTCCAAAGAAGTTTTGTACATGTAGTGAAGTGTTTCAAATTATGCTGTCGAGTATTTTCTCGTTCATACTTTATCTCCATTATTGATTGGGAAGTTGACATTCTAGTTCTATTCTTTTAGTGGTTACTTTTGAAATTTTATTTGCATACTTACAAAATGTAACATTAATACCCTAACCCTCTAATGGTAAGAGGTTCTTAGAGCATTTCAACTTCAGTCACCTCCTCTTTACTTATTAGCAATTGTTGTTCAGTGCTTTAGTTTTGTTTTGGTTTTTTTAACTCTACAAATTGAGCATTAACATTTTTTTGTACAGAAAATATTTAGATTTATCTACATGTTTGTCAGTTTCTTTGTTCACTATTCCTTGTATCAGGTCTTCTGGAATCATTTTCTTCCTGAAATGTGCCTGTTTTTTTGTTCTTTTAGTTTCTTTGGTTCTTCTCCCCTAGAGGATTATTTCATACCCTTTGTCTTGGGAAGTATTTCCCAATACTTCCTCTACAGTCTTTGCTCTCAGCTGGTGACCATGCTTGCTATTTAATAGGAGACAAAAAAAGAAAAAGAGAGAGAGACAGAAGCAGTTGGAAGAGGACTTTCAAAAATTGTCATCACTACATCTACCCACCTTCTAGTACTAGCGTCCGTATATTCTTCCTCCCCTGTCTGCTGGATAAACTATCTGTGCTCCTAGCAAAAGCTGATCCCCCTATTTGAGTAGTAACTCCCATTTTCTTTCACCTGTTCAAGATATTATTGACTGTTCCTTCCTGTATCATCAATTGTCCTACCTTTATTATGTCATTTTTCTTTTTTTTTTTTTAAGACTTTATTCATGAGAGACACACAGAGAAAGAGAGAGAGAGAGAGAGGCAGAGACATAGGCAGAGAGAGAAGCAGGCTCCATGCAGGGAGCCCGAGGTGGGACTCGATTCTGGGGCTCCAGGATCAGGCTCTGGGCCAAAGGCAGGCATCAAACCACTGAGCCACCCAGGAGATCCCCTTATGTCATTTTTCTATCAGCTTTCAACAGCCCTATTCTTTCCTCTATATTTAATAAAAACCCTTCCTCTCCTCACTGTTCCCTCTGGTAGTTGCCAGCAAAATTCTGTGCAAGAGTTGTGGGCACTCCTCTAATTCTTCCCCTGGGCTACATTGATCTTGCTCTAAATCATGCTTTTATCCCACTCTACTAATCGAAACAGGTCTTGTCAAGGTCAGCATTATTCTCCACTTGCTAAACATTGTGATGATTTCTGATTTAACAGGAGCATCCGTTAAGTTGATTCATTCAAGTTGATCATCCTTCTTGAAATATCTTGGAAACACTTGGATTCCAGGGCTCCATCCATGGTTAGCTTTCTGCTGATCTCACTACCAGTTCCTTGTCTTGTCCTGTTGGTTCTTCTTGAACCTGACGTGGGAGTGCTCCAGGGCTATTAGACTCCCTCTCCATCTACACTCACTCCTTGGTGATCTTATTCAGTCTTAGGGCTTAACTAACATCCACATTCTGATAACTTTCCCTTGAATTTCAGCCTCAGACATTCAATTGCCTATTCAGCATCTCTACTTGGGTGTCTAGTAAGCATCTCAAAATGAACATATCCAAATTTGAACTCTTTATTTTATTTTTTTAAAGATTGTATTTATTTGAGAGATAGTCTCAAAGCACGAGTTGGCAGCGGGGGCAGAGGCAGAGGGAGAAGCAGACTCTGCTGAGCATGGAGTCAACACACTGGGCTTGATCCCAGGACCCTGAGATCATGACCTGAGCCGAAAGCAGTCACTTAACCAACTGAGCCACCCAGGTGCCCTTAAGCTCTTAACGTTTCTTTCCAAAATTCACTCTAACTCTCTCTCTCCCAATTCTGTTCATGGCAATTCCATTCTTCCAGTTGCCAAAGCCAAAACCTTACAGTTGTCCTTAACTCTCTCACCCCTTATCCATAGCAAAATCCTTTTGTCTTTGCCTTCGAAATATATCCATCCAGACTCCTATCATATCTCACACTCGTTACCATCTCAGCTGGCCCAAACCATTATCATCGTTTGCCTGGATTATTGCAGTATCCACTTTACTAGTCTCATTTATTTTTGCTTTCCCCATCTATATTAGTTTACTGGTGCTACAGTAACAAAGTACTACAGACTGTGGCTTAAACAGCAGAAATTTGTCTCACAGTCCTGGAGGCTAGAAGTATGAAATCAACAGGATGGGCTCCCTCTGAATAGTGAGGGATGGATCTGTGTTAGGCCTCTCTCCTTGTAGATGCTCTCCCTGTGTGCATATCTGTGTCCACGTTTCCCTTTTTTATATAGAGACCAGTCACACTGAGTTAGGGCCCACCCTGATGACCTCATTTCAACTTGATAACCTCTGTAAAGACCCTATTTCCAAATAAGATCACAGTCCTGGGGGTTAGGACTCCAATGTCCCTTTCTTATGAGGTTCAATTCAATTCATAACACCCCACAATGGTCTGTTTTCAGCATAGAAGGTGAAATAATCCTAGACCACATCATGTTACTACTCTGCTCAAAACCCAAGAGCTTAGTAAAAGCTAGAGTCTTTACAGTGGTTTACGGGCTGGGCATTGTCTGCTCCCTCCTTTGCCTCTTTATTCTTCCTCCTTCTACTTCGAGGGACACCATTGTTTAGTGAATAAAAGCAAGGAATCTGGACCTTGCCTGCCTAGGTTCAGATCTCAGCTCTGATACTAGTGATAAAGAATTTGGGAAAGTTATTTAGACTTTGTGTCTCAGTTTGCTGATCTGTAAAATGGGATTCATAAGAGTACCTACCTCTAGGGTTATTATGAGGATCAATATTTGTAAAGTACTTAGAATAGTGCCTCCTTGCATATTGTATTAATAGGAAATACTTGTAGCAATTCTCCAATCCCAGATGCTGGAGTTCTTTAATGTATTCATTTTCCCAGTCCTCACAGCAATCCTAAAAGGTAGACACTGTTGTTATCCTCAGTTATCCACAGCTGAGGAAATTGAGGGTAAGTAATTTGCCCAAAGTCATGCAGCTAGTAAGCTGCAGCCCTAGGATTCAACCCAGGGAGTCTAGGTCCAGTTTATGCTCTTAATCGCTACCTATGTTTATGCTCTTGACCACTAATACTATGTAATGAATGTCTGTTTATTGAAATAATAGTTAATTGTGAATACTAGATGGTGGAAAAATACCTTAGTTTTTTTAAAACTCTCTGTTTTGCCCTTGTTTTTGATAGTTTTGCGAGGCACATAATTCTAAGTTTAGAGATACTTTCTTTTCAGTATTTTGAAGTTGATACTCTGTTTTCTTCTGATTTCTAGTTTGCTCCTGTTGATTTTTTAAACTCTTTTGTAGGAGATATGTTGTCTTTGAACTGATTTTAAGGTCTTAATATTTTTGTGGTTCTGCAGTTTCACTACAGTTTAAATGTGTGTATTTTGATTTCATAATTTGTCCCAGTTATTATACATTGTGCTTCATATATCTGCAAATTCATGTTTTATCTCAGTTCTTGAAAATTCTCAGCTATTTTTTTCTTTTTAAAAGATGCAAATGTATTTTAAGTGGGTAATACACTAACATGGTTTAATATTTCAAGAGGTATTTTTCCTTCCACTTTTGTTCCCCAATCAACCAGCGTCCACCCTAGTGATATTATTTTTTTCAGATATGTCCTTTTCTTTCATCTTTTCATTCTGAAACTATAATTTAAAAAATTATTTATTTACTTTTTAAAAAGATTTTATTTATTTATTTGGGACAGAATATGAAAGAGAGGGAGAAGGAGACTTCCTGCTGAGCAGGGAGCCTGATGCAGGGATTGATCCTAGGACCTGAGATCATGACCAAAGCAGGAGGCAGCATCCCACCCAACTGAGCCACCCAGGTGCCTCCATTTATTGATGGAGGGAACAAGTGGAAGCCAGGGGGTGGAGCAGAGGGGAGGGAGGGAGAGAGAATCTCAAGACGACTCTATTGAGCATGGAGCTTGATGTAGGGCTTGATTTCACAACCCTGAGATCATGACCTGAGCCAAATTCAAGAGTCTGACACTCAACTGACTGAGCCACTGAGGTACCCCCTGAAACTCCCAATTTTTTAATACTAGTTTTCTTGATCTACTCAATTTCTCTTGGCCTCTCCTTCACATTTTTTTTTTAAGATTTTATTTATTTATTCACGAGAGAGAGAGAGAGAGAGAGAGACAGACAGGCAGAGGGAGAAGCAGGCTCCAAGCAGGGAGCCTGATGTGGGATTTGATCCTGGATCCCAGGATCACGCCCTGAGCCAAAGGCAGATGCTCAACCGCTGAGCCACTCAGGCATCCCTCTCCTTCACATTTTCTATTGTCCTTATCTCTCTATGCTGCAGTCTGGATAACTTCTAATTTTTCTCCCCACCTGCCTCTAATTTGCTGTTTTAACCTATCCATTGAATTTTTTTATTTAAAAAATTTTTTTTATTTTTTTTATTTTAAAATTTTTAAAGTTTATTATATATATTATTTATTTTTAAGATATTATTTATTTATTCATGAGAGACAGAAAGAGAGAGAGAGAGAGGCAGAGACACAGGCAGAGGGAGAAGCAGGCTCCATGCAGGGAGCCCCATGTGGGACTTGATCCTGGGTCTCCAGGATCATGCCCTGGGTTGAAGGTGGTGCTAAACCGCTGAGCCACCTGGGCTGCCTATATTTATATTTATACATATATACATGTCTATATCTATCTACCTATCTACACACACACACACACACACACACACACACACACATTTTACTAATCTCTACACCCAGCATGGGACTTGAACTCACAACCTGGAGATCAAGAATTGCTCACTCTTGCAACTGAGCCAGCCAGGCACCCCTCCAATGTATTTTGTTTTTTGAGCAGTGTAAGGTCTATAGAAAAGTTGAGCTGAAAAAAGAGTGCCCATGTAAGTCCTCACTTTTCCCACTCTAGGGTTTTGGTTTTCTCTATTATTAACATTTTGCATTAATTTTGGCACATTTGTTACAATTGATGAGCCAGTATTGATACATTATTATTAACTAAAGTCCCTGGTTTACGTTAGGGTTCACCTTTGTGCTGTACCTTCTATGGATTTTGACAAATATATAATGATATATATATGAATTTGCTAGGGCTGCCATAACAAATTCTACAGACTTGGTTCAACAAAAATTTATTTTCTCAGGTTCTAGAGGCTAGAAGTTCAAGGTCAGTGGTTGGCAGGATTGGTTTCTATGTGTAGATGGCTGTCTTCTTTTTGTGTCTTCACATGGTCTTCCCTTTATATGTGTCTATGTCCTAATCTCTTTTTAGAAGGACACCAGCTATAATGGATTAGGGCCCACACTAATGACCTCATTTCAATTTAATTATCTCTTTAAAGATCCTGTCTCCAAGTACAATCATATTCTGAGGTATTGTGGTTTAGGACTTCAGCCTATCAGTTTGGTGGGGTAGACACAGTTTAGCCTGTAATAACGTATATCTGCCCTTACAGAATCATACAGAATAATTTCACTGCTATGAACATTCTGTGTTCCATCTACTCATCTGACCCTCCCTTATGAACCCCTGGCAACCACTGATCTTTTTACAATCTCATACTTTTGCCTTTTCATGAGTGTCATGTAGTTGGAATCATTTATTATGTAGCCTTTTCAGATTGGCATCATTCACTTTGCAATATGCATTTAAGGTTCCTCCATGTATTTTTGTGGCTTTATAGCTCATTTCTTTTTATCACTGAATATCCATTGATTTTTTTATTTCAGTAATTCAAAAAAACTTTTTTTTTCTTTTTTAGAGAGAGAGAGAAAGAGAGAGAATGAAGCAGGGAGGGGGCAGAGGGAGAGGGAGAAAGAGAGTCCTAGGCACAAGCCCAGCACAGAGCTTGATCTCATGATCCTGTGATCATGACCTGAGCTGAAATCAAGAGTCAGACACTTAACCAACTGAGCCACTAAGCACCCCAACATTTTTTTGAAAGTAGGCTCCATGCCTAATGTGGGGTTTGAACTCACAACCTTGAGAACAAAGATCAAATGCTCTACTGACTTAGCCAGGTACTCTTATATATTTTTAATTTCTAAAAGTCCTGTTTGGTGCCTTTATAGATTTGCCTATTTATTTTGCATATTGCATTCCCATTTTTGTGATCCCCTGTGTTACTTCTTTAAACATTCATACATAGTTATTTTGTATCCAATGGCTGATAATTTTAATACCTGAAATCCTCAGGGGTCTAAATCTATCTGTTGCTTCTGCTGAATCTTACTTCTGGTAGCTTGTTTTCTTACATGTTTGGGGCTCTAGGATTGTAAACTCATAATTGTTATTCATCTTTGGCTATTCTGGAGGCCTAAAGAGGGGAGTACTTTACTCCAGACAGGTTTGGTATTGGATTTGCCTAGAAACCTGGGGGTATTACCACTTTAATCTTTTTTGAGTTGGTTTAATATTGAGTCTCAGATTTATCTTCTCCATTTTGCTCTATTGTAATGAACATTTGCTTTCAGGTCAGCCTTCCCTTTTGCCTGTTGTTCACTATTCTTCATCTGGTTTTAGCTTACTTTGGATTTGTGTTTATTACTGTGAGCCCAGTGAGTATATTTTGAAAGTCCATTTTATCTAGGATTTTATTGTTTTGTAGGTAGATATCCCTCCAGACTGTCTAGTTAGGCATCTCACCAAAGCAGGGTTCAGTTGCCTGAGTTTAGGTATTGAAAGGTAGAATGATGGTGATCAGTCACATTAGGCACCTTCTAGTTGTTCCAGTTTCACTCTCACTTAATCATTGACTCTTCAGGATTAGACTTTAGGCGCTTGGCAAATGACACGTTTTCTCTTGGCTAGCAGCCCATGCTGTTGGGAATGAAAAGTGATGATGATTAGTTTGGACACTGCCTCCATGTGCTAATCTGAATGATCTGTTTATTCCCCTGTGGTAACAATGATGAAAATTTGAATTTACTTCTGGGAAAGAAGGACCTGAAAAATAGTGTAATAACCGAGGGGTCATAAAATTGAAGTTTAAATCCCGGCTTGGCTATTTACCAGCAATGTGACCTGCTCCAGGTTGTGTAACTCCTCTGAGCCTTTGAAATCTCAGCTGTAAAGAAGAACAAACAAAGCTGCTATATACTGATCATTTATAAAATGTTAAGCAGTTTGCTAAGTTAATAACTATAGTATTTCTTATGTAATATTCAGTAACAATCTTATGAGATGTAGCTATTATTTTACTTATTTTACTGATGAGAAAACAGAAGTATAGGGAAACATAAAAAGGGTTATTGTTCAGGCCAAATTTAAATGAGATAATGTGTAGTTAACATGAGCACATATAAGGTCACCAATAAATGACAGCATTATTATAATCACTCAACATTTTCCAGATATCAAATTAGGTCATTTACATGGTATGGCCTAAATAAGATTCATTTACACAAAAAAATATTTTATGGAGCACTTACTATGACCATGTGTAGTGCTCAACGCTGGGGAAACAGGAGGAAATAAGACAGATATGATCTCAGCCCTTAGAGAATTCCCTTTAGAGTGAGGGAGACAGGCACATAAACATTTACAATTCAGCCTGGGAACTGCTGTGATGGGGCAAGAATGGGGTGCTTTGGGAGTCAGGGAAAAAAAATTTTTTAAGATTTTATTTATTTGGGAGAGACAGAGCAAGCGAGCCTGAGCAGGGGGAAGGCAGAGAAAGAAGCCGACTCTCTACTGAGCAAGGAGCCCTATGTTGGGCTCAGTCCCAGGACCTTGAGATCATGACCTGAGCTGAAGTCAGATGCTTAACCAACTGATCCCACCCAGGTGCTCTGGGAGTAAGGGAGATTTACCAGAAGTAATGATGTGCTCTAGGTTTGTACTTGAAGAATGAATTGGAAGCAAGGGTGGAAGGAAAGGCAGAGGAGGCGGCAAGCCTAAGGAAATGAAAGTAGTTTTTGTATGTGGTTTTGTATGTATGTATGTAGTATGTTTTGTATGTAGTTTTGTATGTAAGCCTGGGGAGATGGGCAGATGCCATATTCTGAAAGGCTGTGTAAGGCCTGCTATCAGAGTTTGACCTTTTTTTTAGATAATTGGAGAGCCTCTGAAAGGTTTTTACCCAGCAGAGATGTGATTTTAAAAGATCACTCTGGCAGAAGTGTGGGGAATGACTAGCTTTATTTATTTTTTAAGATTTTATTTATTTAGTCATGAGAGACACAGAGAGAGAGAGAGGCAGAGACCTAGGCAGAGGGAGAAGCAGACTCCCTGTGGGGACCCTGATGCAGGACTCGATCCCAGGATCCTGGGATCACCACCTGAGCCAAAGGCAGACACTCAACCATTGAGCTGCCCAGATGTCCCAAGAGTAGCTTTAAATACTTTTATGTCATTTAATCTTTACACCAACACTTGGAGGTAGGTATTATTATCTTGATTTTAAAGATGAAGAAATTGAGACTTGGAGAATTTACTGTATTCACACATTTAATAGGTAGTAGAGTCACTTACCCATATATGTCTGACTCTAAATCTATGTTGCTGTATTGTCTTCAACTAGTAATGATTTGGATGACCTAATTTATGTTTACTCTGTAGAAAATTCTCATTCATTCTTATAGTATTATTTGCATACTCGGTGTTAGTTTACAAAGCATTTCACAGCCATTATTTAATCTTAAAAACTATGAATTAGGTGATGTTATCTCTGTTTTATAGATATAAAAGAAAATTGAAGTTGACCTTCAGTTGAATGGTCCTATACACCTAGAAAGTTGTGGAGCTGTGACTTGAACACCATGCTCTTGACAGAGGAAAGCTTTTTTATGGATACCTTGTGAACATGCCACATTTCTTTTTGAGTCTTTGCTCGTTGTTCATGGGTGAATGTTTATAAGGCTCTTTTCTTCCAGGTTTTGGAGATCACATTCATTGGAGGACACTAGAAGATGGGAAGAAGGAAGCAGCTGCCAGGTACAAGATACGGTTTTAAGTTATTTATAGTGGAAGGGATACCTGGCTGGCACAGTCAGATAGAGCATGCAATTCTTTTTTTTTTTTTTTTTTGAGATTTTATTTACTTATTCATGAGAGACACACAGAGAGAGAGAGAGGCAGAGACATAGGTAGAGGGAAAAGCAGGCTCCGTGCAGGGAGCCCGATGTGGGACTCAATCCCAGGACTCCAGGATCATGGCCTGGGCTGAAGGCAGCCTCTCAACCGCTGAGCCACCCAGGCATCCCAGAGCATGCAGTTCTTAATCTCAGTGTTGTGAGTTTAACCGTTCAACCCCATGTTGGACCTAGAGATTTAAAAAAATACATTCAATAGGTTATTTATGCTAGTGAAACACTTTCCAGCCATCAGCTTAACATTAATTTCACATGAAAAGTTATGCCAGAGCCAGAACTTAGTAGTTGCCTGATGATAACAAAAAATACTAATAATAAGTGCTTATTTTGCACCAGACATTGAATAATTTGAATTAATTTATTTAATTCTCATAACAACTCTTTTGAGGTGGGTACTACTGTTACCTTCATTTTAGAGATGAGACAACTTAAGGCACAGAGCAGTTAAGTAACTTGCTTAAGATCACACAGCTAGTATGTGGTGGAGCCAAGATTCAAACCCAGGCACTCTGGCTTCGGAGCCTGCACTCAACCAGTAACCCACACTGCCTAACAGTCTCAAGGTGAATAGTATTAAGTTTCAGTTAGGTTTAGCCTATGCACTGATGCACATAGGTGATGCAAAGGAGGAAGAAAAGGCGGAGCAGGGGAGGGAAGGCTAACCACAGATCTAAGTGCTTTACATGCATTCATTTATTTAATCCTTATAACCTATGGGGTTGGTTCAGCCTGTGGAATAAGAACTGTTACTATTTTACACAAGAGGAAAATGAGACACTGATGATTAAATAACTTGTCAATAGATTATACAGCTAGTGACACAACCGGTACTTGAATGTTTTATACTATACTGGAGAGATACAAAGACCCAGTATATGTGCATCTACTTTATATATACACATCCTTGCACAGCAACACACTTCTGCACCTGCAAAATTACAGTTGACTTTTGAATAGTGCTAGGGGCGGTTAGGGATGCTCAAAATCTGCATGTAACATTTGAGTCCCCCCAAAACCGAAAACCGGTAACATAAACAGTCAATTAACACATATTTTGTATGTTATATGTATTACATACTGTATTCTTACAACAGAGTAAGCTAAAGGAAATCATAAGGAAGAGAAAATACATTTACGGTACTGTAAAAAAAAATCTGCATAATAAGTGTACCTGTGCAATCCAAGCCCTTGTTTTTCAACTGCATAATGCTTGCTTTGGCTAGAACAGATCCTACAGCTTCATGGCACGAGGCTCACACATTCTGTAGAGCAGGGTTACCAGACTTAACAAAGAAAAATAAGGACTCCCAGTTAAATTTGAATTTTGGGTAAACAAGGAGTAATTTTAAATATGCCCATTCAATATCTGAGAAATAGTAAAAATATTTTTTGTTGCTTATCTGAAATTCAAATTTAACCAGGCATCCTGTATTTAATCAGGCAACCTTACCAAGGAAGAACAAAAAATAGGTTTGAAGTTCTAAAGCAAATGACTACTCCTACATAAGGTCTTAAGTGAGTTTTGGGGGCACTTTGTTTTTCTCTTCCATACCTTTACATCCCAACCTACTCTATCCGTTGTAGGATGTCTGACTCTCCTTGTAGGTGCTTGATTTTTCCCGTTCAGACCCTTAACCACCTTCGCGGGAACTGCCTGGTGTTCATTTCCGAATTCCCAGTCGTGGAGAGGTTGAGTGATTGAAATGGTTATGGAGTTAACCGTTTCTGAGAGTCACTGGGTGTAAGGAATGGACGGAAACTAGCATTTGTTCCCGGTCCTGTGCTGAATATGGTGCGGACTGTCTTGCAGTGTTTAAGCTCCTTCAGGCCCCATTATGGATAATGGCCGGACTTCGCCTTTGGCCACAGAGGGCTCCCATCCTTTCGAGGCCTCTTGACATAACTAACCCGTCGTTCTAGTTTCCATCACCTTCCTGAGCGAGCAGGTCCTGGGTCTCCTCGGAGCCAACTCGTGTTGCCATAGCAACAGCAGGTCCCGTGGGACTCGGGTGGGGTCGGAAGTGCGTGGCCTTCCGGTTTGCGTCGGAGACGTCGGCCGCCCGGAAGTGACGCTCGGCGGCCGCGAACGGCCGCTCCCCGCCGGGATGCCGCTCGTGGTGTTGTGCGGGCTGCCGTACAGCGGCAGGAGCCGGCGCGCCGAGGAGCTGCGCGGGGCGCTGGCGGCCGAGGGCCGCGCGGTGTGCGTGGTGGACGACGCGGCGGTGCTGGGCGCGGAGGACGCGACCGTGTACGGCGACTCCGCCCGGGAGAAGGCGTTGCGCGGCGCCCTGCGAGCCGCGGTGGAGCGGCGCCTGAGCCGCCGCGACGTGGTCATCCTGGACTCGCTTAACTACATCAAGGGCTTCCGCTACGAGCTCTACTGCCTCGCGCGGGCGGCGCGCACCCCACTCTGCTTGGTGTATTGCGTGCGGCCGGGCAGTGTGAGCGCGGGGCCTCGGGCGGCGGCGGACCCTGGCCGGAATGGCGGTGCGGGTCAGAGGCCGCGCGCTGAGGACGGAGGGAGACCCCTGGCGGCGGGCGCCGCGGTCCGCAGGGAGCCCTGGGCCGCCAAGCCTCAGGAAGCGGAGCAGGAGACCGCGGCGCCCGCTCTCCCGGCTCTTGGGACTCCAGAATTCGAAGAATCTGCAAACCTCGGGTCCAGTGCGTCTTACCCCCCCGAGCTTATGGAAGCCCTGAGGGTGCGCTTTGAGGCTCCAGACTCTCGGAACCGCTGGGACCGACCGCTGTTCACCTTGGTAGGCTTAGAGGCGCCGTTGCCCCTGGCCGAGATTCGGGCTGCCTTGTTTGAGAACCAGGCCCCTCCGCCTCATCAGTCTACACAGTCCCAGCCCCTTGCCTCCGGCAGCTTTTTGCACCAGTTGGATCAGGTCACGAGCCAGGTGTTGGCGGGACTGATGGAAGCGCAGAAGAGCGCGGTCCCTGGAGACCTGCTTAAGCTTCCTGGCACCACGGAGCACCTGCGGTTTACCCGGCCTTTGACCATGGCAGAACTGAGTCGCCTCCGCCGCCAGTTTATTTCCTATACCAAGATGCATCCCAACAATGAGAACCTGCCTCAGCTGGCCAACATGTTTCTGCAGTATCTGAGCCAGAGCCTGCACTAGGGGCGGGGGGGGGGGGGGGGGGGGGCGTGGCTCCTCGTCTAACCTCCACTACCCTAAGTTTCTTGATCGACTAATTTCTTTATTTTAAAAAAAAATTTTTTTAAATTTATTTATGATACTCACAGAGAGAGAGAGAGGCAGAGACATAGAGGGAGAAGCAGGCTCCATGCACCGGGAGCCCGACGTGGGATTCGATCCCGGGTCTCCAGGATCGCGCTCTGGGCCAAAGGCAGGCGCCAAACCGCTGTGCCACCCAGGGATCCCTTGATCGACTAATTTCAGTGTCTGCAGGGCATGTTGATGTGTGGTGGCAGAGCTGCTGTGATTGATTTACTCACACTTTCCTCTGTGCTAGGCCTTGTGTTTACAGCATAGATTGAAACTAAAGAAAAGAGAGAACTGGCTCGGAGGATCTTGGCAAATTTCTCCAGGGGACAGTCAGGTGGACAGAGTTTGTTTAGATTGGGTTCTACTTGACATATCAGACATGGATTTTCCCCATCTGAACTGTGGGAGCACAGACTGGATGGGTGGGTTGTCTTAAAACAGTTATGAACAAAACCTGAAGATGGCTCAGGTCTGCATCTGTACTGGCCTTTCTTTCATATCATAATTTTTTGAGTACTCTGCCTACTTTTTGCTAATCTGTCCCGGAGCCAAAGGTCACAGATATATCCACGGGTTTCTGTGCTTGGGAAGCTTTGGTTTTGGTGGAAGTGAAAGACAACTACTATTTCATCTAATAAAATCTTTTAGGAGAAGAAAGTTGGCTGGAATCTTTTTCACTTAATATAACTTAATGTTATTCATGTAACTTACTTAATATATGTGTATCTGAATGTTACGTCACTATTATGCCTTTGACCAAAGTAGTGCTTTGGCAGTGCTTAGTGAGAGACTATATATTTTGCTCTAGCTTAGGGCAATTAACACTTCTATAACTGTTGTGCTTCATTCTGTATTTCAAGGCAAGTATCACCGTAAGCTTCTTTAATTCTTTCATTGATTTCCTTAAATGGTGGGTACCTACCTTACCAGTACTTGTGATTTTCTTTTTTTTTTAATTTCTTTTTATTGGAGTTCAATTTGCCAACATATAGCATAATACCCAGTGCTCATCCCATCAAATGCCCCCCTCAGTGCCCGTCACCCAGTCACCCCAACCCCCGCCCACCTCCCTTTACACCACCCCTTGTTCATTTCCCAGAATTAGGAGTCTCTCGTGTTCTGTCTCCCTCACTGTTATTTCCCAAACATTTTCTCTCCTTTCTCCTTTATTCCCTTTCACTATTTTTTATATTCCCCAAATGAATAAGACCATATAATGTTTGTCTTTCTCTGATTGACTTATTTCACTCCGCATAATATCCTCCAGGTCCATCCCTGCGAAGCAAATGGTGGGTATTTGTCGTTTCAAATGGCTGAGGTAATATTCCATTGTATACATACACCACATCTTCTTTATCCATTCATCTTTCAATGGACACCGAAGCTCCTTCCACAGTTTGGCTGTTGTGGACATTGTTGCTATAAACATTGTGGTGCAGGTGTCCTGGTATTTCATTGCATCTGTATCTTTGGGGTAAATCCCCAGCAAGCACTTGTGATTTTCAAAGATAAATTAGAGGTAGTCTTTGCCCATGAGAACTAATAGTTTGGTGAAAAATACACACATGTAGACATGATTATGGGATGAAAAGGGCTGGTGGTTGCAGGATGAAGACAGAATGCTTTGGAAACCCAGAGGAGGAAAGGACTAATTAGCTGTTTGAGAGAAGGTCGTTTTGGGAAAGCTTCACAGAGGGTGAAGGCCATAGGTTTTGTAGGCCATAAGGTCTCTGTTGCAGCTTATTAACTGTAGCACATTGTAGCACAAGAGCAGCCATATACAGTAAGTATGCAACAGTATATTTTAATACTACACCGAAAGGTAAAGTATGTTTATTCTTAACATACCACAAGGTACTATTTTTTAATTTGTTTTTCAACCATTTAAAAATGAAAAGGAATTTGTATCTGACAGCTCTACAGAAGCAGGTAGTGTGTTGAATCAGGTCTACAGACCCTAGTTTGCTGATGTCTGCTCTAGAAGGATAAATAGAAGTTTGCTTAGGAGAGAGGAGGGAGCAAGGCATTCTAAACTGCTCTGTAAGTGCATGGAGCTATTAAAAGGATGGGCTGCCTTGGTTGGTCATGTGTTTCTTCAGGCAGTCTGGACCACCCTTTGTTATATGAAATATATTGGATATATTATAATTATATATAACGTATTAGATGATACATTATAATTCCGGAATGAAATGGAGGCTTGGCCTAGGCAGCTTGTAAGGCCTTTTCCAACCTCTTCTCTGATTTAAAGTTAGTTAATTATTGATTGTGGATTGCCATCCTAAAATGAAGTAGACAGTAACAGAAAGAGCATTGGTTTTGGTGTCAGACTTCATGAATTAGTAAGTGGCAGAACCTAGGTTTTTTGGGGCCATATATTTAATCTCTTAGGAGTCTTAGTCTCAATTTTCTCATTTCTATTTGAGAACAGTAATAGTATATACCTTAGGATTGTTGTGAGGATTTATTTATTTTAAAAGATTTGTTTATTTATTTGAGAGAGAACACAAGCAGGGGAAGGGGCAGAGGGAGAAGGAGAAACAGACCCTCTGCTGAGCAAGGAGCCAGTAGTCCCAGGGCTTGACCCCAGGACTGTGAGGTCGTGACCTGAAACAAAGTCTGATGCTTAACTGACTGAGCCACCAGGCGCCCCTGTAGTGAGGAATTATTATTATTTTTTTAAGATTTTATTTATTCATGAGAGACACAGAGAGAGAGGCAGAGACAACAGGCAGAGGGAGAAGCAGGCTCCATGCAGGGAGCCCAACATGGGACTCAATCCTGGGGCTCCAGGATCAGGCCCCAGGCTGAAGGCAGCATTAAACCACTGAGCCACCTGGGCTGCCCTGTAGTGAGGATTTAAATGATATAATGCATGTAAAGTACATAGCGCAATGTATAAAATGGTTAGATTTTGGCTATTATTACTGTGATTACTTAGATCCCACTTCTCACATAAGTTTGCCCTGTTTGGTTTATAAGCTTTTACAAGTATTAGAGGCACAGATCCATCCCAGATTTGTAGTAGGTCTCTAATGAAGTAGGTAGTAGGTCTCTAATGAAGTAGCTGAATAATTCATTTGACAGTTTCTAAATTAATTATGTATATTTGGAATAGTGCCTGCTACATAGTAAATGCTACATAAGTGTTTGTTATCAGTAATATTCTATGTGCCAGATGTAAGGCATGTGGAAAGAGCTAAGTTCTTAACCTTAGGAAACCCCAAGTCTGGGAGCTCCTGGGTGGCTCAGTCAGTTAAGTTTCCGACTCTAGGTTTCATCTCAGGGTCGTGAGCTCAAGCCCCATTGAGATCAGCCTCAGTGTGGAGCCTGCTTAAGATTCTCCCTGCTCCTGTACCCGCTCCTTCCCGCCACATGTTTGTGCTCTCCCTAAATAAATAAATAGATCTTTAAAAACAAAAAAAGAGGGGTGCCTGGGTGTCTCAGTTGGTTAAGCATCTGCTTAGGGCTCAAGTTGTGATCTCTGGGTCCTGGGATCAAGCCCTGCTTTGGGCTCCCTGCTCAGCGGGGAGTCTGGTTCTCTCCCACCCACCCCCACCTTTTTCTTTCCTTTTTTTTTTAAAGATTTTATTAATTATTCATTCATTCATTCATTCATTCATTCATGAGCGACTCAGAGAGAGAGAGGCAGAGACACAAGCAGGCTCCATGCAGGGAGCCTGACATGGGACTCAATCCGGGGTCTCCAGGATCAGGCCCTGGGCTGAAGGCGGCCCTAAACCGCTGAGCCACCCGGGCTGCCCTACTCCCCCCCCCCCCATCTCTCCCTTTTTCTCTCCCTCTCTCTGTCTCTCTCCCTTCTCTCTCTACATCTTCCCCAACTTGTGCTCTCTCTCACACTCTCTCTCAAATAAATAAAAAATCTTAAAAAAAAAAAAGTCTTTCAGGGAGACAGGTAAGTAATAGAGTTCAAGGCAGTAAATGCATCGATTGTATTCTACAGTGTATGGTGGTCTGGTGATGCAGGGGTTGGATGATGAAGAAAGCCCCTGGCTGCTTACATAGCGCTCTCCTACAAGTTGGCATTGAGCCTTGACAACATAAGAGCTTCATCTGGCCAAGGCTGGTTCAGGTGGATTGTCTTGTTTATCATTTAAAAAAGAAAAAGATTTATAAATCTTTTGATTGTAAAAATTACATTTAATTATAGAAAATACAGAAAAAGTGTAAAATCCACAATCCCATTATCTAGGAAAAACTGCTATTATATTTTGGTACATTTCTGTCGTTTCCTTTTAGGCTCTTTTCCTCTGTATATAGTTGTAATTTTAATCCAGACTACAGATGATAATTTTATATTCTGGTTTGGTTTATTTTATTTATTTATTTATTTATTTATTTATTTATTTATTTCATTTATTTAAGATTTTTATTTATTTGTGAGAGACACAGGGGGAAAGAGAGAGAGAAAGAGGGGTGGGGGGAGGGCAGAAACATAGGCAGAGGAAGCAGGGAGCCTGCTGCGGGACCTGGACTCAATCCCAGGACTCCAGGAACACGCCCTAGGCCAAAGGCAGGTGCTACACTGCTGAGCTACCCAGGCATCCCTGTTTTTTTTGTTTTTGTTTTTTTTGTTGTTTTGTTTTGTTTTGTTTTAAGTAAGCTCTATGCCCAACATGGGCTTGAACTCATGACTGTATCAGGAGTCACATGCTATACTGACTGAGTCAGCCAGGCACCCCATTCTAGTTTTTAATTTGATATAACTGAAAAATTTTACTAACATTTTCAATGATTACATAACCATATCTAGAAATACTGTAATTTGATGTTCTCTTCTACAGTCTCCCTAGCTTTAGGCCCAAATTTGCAGAATTTACAGGAATGTCAGAACTTACCAATAGTTTTATTACAATAATCTATATTGAATATTTAGGTTGCCGAAAATTTTTTTTAATCTAAATCATACTAATAAACGTCTTTGTACATTAACCTTGTCTTTATAAGGTGGTCATTAGGATAGACATAAAGAAATGGAATTACTAGATTGTAATTTTTTTGTTATCTTTTTAAGTGGCTTACCTCTGATGGTGATTATCCATAAGTCCTGGTGTGGAGCTTGCAAAGGTAAGTGCAAATAATCAAACTTCAAATGTGTTCTTTTTTTTTTTTTAATTTTATTTATTTATTCATGAGAGACACAGAGAGAGGGGGGGCAGGCAGAGACACAGGCAGAGGGAGAAGCAGGCCCATGCAGGGAGCCCGACGTGGGACTCGATCCCGGGATTCTAGGATCACACCCTGGGCTGAAAGTGGCACTAAACCGCTGGCCCACCCAGGCTGCTCTCAAATGTGTTCTTAAATAGTAACACTTTAAAAATACTAGCACAGATTTTGTCCTAGCACTGCTGATTGCTTTAAGGAATACCAAAGAAATATATGACATAGATTCCTTTCCCTCAAGAAGTTTGCAGTTATCTTTGCAAGGGGTTGGAGGGTAAAGCAATTGAGATATGATGAGGGAGAGTATGGGATTAGAGCTACAGTAGTCAATGGAGAATAGATATAGGAAACTGAAATAGAGACATAAGAAGTGATTAGGGAAGTCTTCCTGGAGGAAGTGGGAACAAAATTACAACCCACGTTTATTTGTGGTCTGTGTTCTTTCTGCTGTGCCACCTTACTGCTTTCCAGGCTTTTTTTTTTTTTTTTTCCTTTATTTGGTATGCTATACTTAACAAAATCCTAGTTAGAAAAGGAGCATAAAATTAATGTAAATAGTGTAATTATATGTATATGTGGTAATGTTATTCTATTGTCTATTACTTCAATAGAAGTTATTGAAATGTGGCTATAAAAAGCAAATAGAAACTCATATGCCATTATTCTATATTTATGATAAAAGCTTCAGAGAAATGAAGTCAGTCGCTCCAGGTCACATACCTATGTTTGTAAGTGGCAGAAGCATGACCAGAGTTCAGGTGTCCTGATTTCTGGTTCTTAGGGTTTTTTTAAAAATAAAAAAAAAAGGTCCAGTTATTTGAATCAACTCAGCAAATTAGGGTTTGAATATGACAATGATGTTTTCTTCTATTCCAAAATCTTTTTCCCTCTAGCTTTAAAGCCCAAATTTGCAGAATCTACAGAAATTTCAGAACTTTCCCATAATTTTGTTATGGTGAATCTTGAGGTAAGACTTTGAGAGTTTCTCCTTGCTATGATTTTAAGTCTTTGCTGTTTTAAAATTATCATCATTAGTGGTGTAAAATCATATTCAGCGGATCTGGCTTCGTTATGAGAGCGTTTTCCTCTTGAACTCTAATACTAAATCTTGTGTCAGTGTAGAAAGCCATCCAGCCTCCATTTGTTGGAGGAAGAAGAGAGAAATTGGATAAGATAACTAAATTTTAAGGTCCCTTCAATCTTAGTCTATGATTATGACATGTTTTACATCTTTTTTTTTTTTTTTTTTTTTATGTTTTACATCTTTGTGTGGCTAAACTGAAAGTATAGTAGTAACACATGCAGGACACAGAACCCTGCAAAATGTGATGCAGCTGAGCCCCTTCTCTGTGCTGGGCTTGTATGTAAAACCTTTCTGTTTCATGAACTATCCTTTATGTACTTGACATAGATTACAGGTCTTGTAGTCTCAAGTCAGAATATCAGATTTTAGAAGGGATTTTTCGGCCACTGGTAATAGCCATTTTACAGAAAGAGCATCTTGGGACCGAAGGAATGAGTTGATTTAGTCAAGATCGTAGAGCCAAGTGATAAGAATAGGTACTATGACCTAGCTATGCTTCCTTTTAGGCTGTACTCTTCAAATGAGGGATGTTTAGATGCTCTATGATGCAACTTCTAGCCCTGAGTTTCTATAAAGATAATATTTACTTACACATAGGACTGGAAGTCTTTTGAGCATGTTAATGGGGAATGTTGAGGCAGCTAAGGGATTGCTTATGTAACTAGTGGATAGCCTGAATGCTGACACACCTCACTCAAGGCAAAATTATATTACAGTTTGAAGAAATCCCATTTAACTCCTAAATATTTGGGATCCACACCAAGAATGACAAAATTACTATTTATTTCTTATGCATATGAACTAAGTTCATATGCATCACTTTCTAAGTTAGAATCACCACTCAGAGGAAACAGAAATGCCTTCAGTGAGCATACTGCAAATTCAGAGATTTTAAAGGAAAGCTAATTATGTGGTCATATCTCCTGGGAGGACTGTAACTCCATAATTATAGCTAAAATGTTTGTCTCATTACTTCATTGATTCAAGAAATACTGTGTGCAAGTCAGTGATGTCGATATTGGGAATCAGCAATGGAAAAACAGACAAAATTCCCTGTACTCACTGAAATTACATATGGGAAATTGAATATGGGGAGATAGACTAGTTAAAATATGTCAGATGGTGGCTAAAAGTGAAGGGTGGAAGGGATACTTTGCAATTTTAAGTAGATGGTTAGAAAAGAAGGTGACATTTGAACAAAGATTTGAAACCAAAAAGGGAGTGAGCTACATGGATAATAGAGGAAGTATGTCCTGGCAGGGGAAAGAGCAAGTACAAAGGCCTAAGTGAGGTGCATGCCTGGCTTGTTTAATGACAAAACAGCAAGCAAGTTAGTGTGGTTGAAAAAGACTGAACAAGAGGTAGGACATAAAGTTAGAGAGGTGCCCAGGTAGCGGATTACATAGGGCCTCTTAGGCTACTGCAGGGACTTGGGGTTTTATCCTGAGAGAGAGGGGAAGCCACTAAAAGGTTTTTGTTTAAAGTTTTATTTATCTGAGAAAGAGCAAGGTGGAGGGGCAGAGGGAGATAGAGTCTTAAGCAGACTCTGCACTGAGCGTGGAGCCTGACCCAGGGCTTGATCTCCTAACCCTGAGATCACAACCTGATCCAAAACCAAGAGTTGTAGGTTCAACTGACTGCCCCATCCAGGTACCCCACCACCTAAAGGTTTTGAAGAGAGAGAGGACATGACCTGACTTAAGGTTTACACTTAAATAGGATGAAGAGGAGCCAAAGGATGAAGATTTCAGCCCTGATGGGGGTTACATTCCACGAATCCTTTTTTTGGGTAAGGTAAAAGATCTTAATCTGGGGATCTGTGATGTGGAAGGAGAGATAGAGGAGTGAAGAAGGCACTGATTCCATATAGTGAAACTATGCAAGGATGGCTAAAAACAAAAACAACCAGTTTCTGGAAAGTCAGGGAGTTCTGAATGCCAGAACTTCAAACCTGAAGGAAAATTTTTTCCATTAACTGTCTTTGTGATCAGTGACAGAGTACTGGAATCATCCATTATTCATCTGTGTATTAGCTGTATGTCAAGCACTGGGCTCTACACTAGGCGGCTCTACAGGGACAGAGATAAGCCACAGTTCCTACCCTTGACCTCATAGCGCATCCAAGGGGTGGAGTACTATAACCAGACAGATATCTTTCCACAAACAATTTATAAAAGATGTTAATTTTTTTTTAAGATTTTTAATTTATTTATTCATGAGAGAGAGGCAGAAACACAGGCAGAGGGAGAAGCAGGCTCATGCCGGGAGCCCAATGTGGGACTCAGTCCCGGGACTCCAGGATCACGCCCTGGGCCGAAGGCGGGCGCTAAACCGCTAAGTCACCCAGGGATCCCCAAAAGATGTTAAATTTAATGACCATCTAATGTTTCCTCAGCATCCTGCTGGATTCTGTGTGTGTGTGGGGAGACAAATAGAAATATAGCATCCTACCATTATCAAGAAGAAAGGGAACGTGCCAGGAAGAGAGAACAGCATATGCGAAGGCACGGGAGACTTGAGTTCAGGGAGCTGCAAGGAATTCACTGTGATTATAGCATAAAACACAGGGGTAGAGTGGTGAGCTAATGGGCTGCGAAGTGGGGAGGTCTCATTTCCTAGCAGGCCTAATGTACTATATAGCATTTGAAATACCTCTCTAATTACTATAATCATTGTGCCGTTTTGTCCACAATAGATCCCAGTGGCAAGGTGCATCCTGAAATCATCAATGAGAATGGAAACCCCAGCTACAAGTATTTCTATGTCAGTGCTGAGCAAGGTATGGCTACGTAGAGAGAGAGAGGAGGGAGACTTGCTGCTAAATTTAACTAGGATGAACCCCATGCAGTGTCTGTGGGAGGAGGCTGGATTCCACGCGTGAGCTGAGCATCCCTAGCAAGAACAGCTTTTGGCTAGAATCTTTGTGGAACAGAGGAGAAAGATGAGACTGAGCCCCTTCCCTCGCTGCTTACAGTGCAGTATGGCGCTAACTGAATCACAGGAAACTGAAGAACTGAGGCTCATGGAGATAGTCACTTGCCTGTGGTCTCAAAATTAAGTTGCAGAGCTGGAATTTCTGTCCAGAACTTAAGTTTTTTTCCTACTGTGCTAACACTACTCTTCCTAAAGAATGCAAAGGAGTTGATCAAGTCTAAAAGGTATCATGATAGTAAGCTTTAACTGGACCTAAGAAGGCTAAGAATTTGTCTCTATGGACAGATATGAGGGTGGGGCATAGGGTGGGGGGTGGCCCTACATGGAGAGTCCACAGGCTTGCGGGAGGACACAGTGCCTGGACTGAATCCTGAGGAATGAGCCCTAGCCAGCAGATAAATGCAAAAAGCACGTTCCAGGCAGAGAGAACAGCATCAGCACAAATAGGTGAAGGGAAGTTGAAATCATGTCATGCCTTCTTGTTCTCTAATCCTTGAACACAACCATTCTATTTTTTTTTTTTTAACACAACCATTCTAGAGGCCAGGATTGGAATCCC
This sequence comes from Canis lupus baileyi, assembly GCF_048164855.1. Classification (NCBI taxonomy): domain Eukaryota; kingdom Metazoa; phylum Chordata; class Mammalia; order Carnivora; family Canidae; genus Canis; species Canis lupus. The sequence continues at coordinate 10,535,348 of NC_132850.1, forward strand.
TGCTAAGTACCGTCCCTGTTTTCCTTCCAAAGTTCCTCCTATCATGTATAGGAGAGGGTTGTTGGCTAAGTTGCCACATGTCTCGCATTGCCATGCTGTCGGGTTGTTGATCGCTTTATGTTCTGAGTACTTGGAACTCTTATTTCTCAGAACAGGGAGAGGAAAGAGATCTGGAGAGGTTATCTCCTTGCCATGGGTAAGGAGCATGTCTTCTTCCTTACCTAACTGCAGATCATCAGAGGCTGGTATATTAGAAAGAACCTTCCCACATGGGAAAGGCGGCTAGATTTTAGGTCGCCAACTCTTGACCCTTGAGTTCACCTTCCCTTTAGTATTTCATCCACCTTACCATTGCTATCTCCACACTGCTATCATCTTTCAACACAGTAGTCCAAATGTGGACCCAAGACCCTTGCCTGAATCCCCCATGGCTCAGCTGACATGAAACTGGAACGTCAAGCCTGGCTTTACAAAAGGCTTAGACAAAGCAAAAGAGAAATAACAAACTGTACTACCTGGCTCTTAACGCGGCTGTAGGCTTCCTTTCTGAGATTTATAGAATGCGGCTCAACCCAGCCCCTGGCCTGTCACTGTCTGGAGAGCCTGTACCCAAACAGCTGCCCCCCTTGAAGCTGAATCAACAGGGGAGATGTCCTGAGACAAGTTTCAGCTCTTTTCTTTTTTGACTGAGAACTTGGTTGCTTTTCTGTATAGTTGATGCTAGCAATGACTCCCTCCCTCATTGGAGGCCATACCCCCTCCGAGCACACGCACACACTCATCTGTAACTTCCACAGAAAATGAAACAAACACAGCAGTCATTCAAATAATATGACGGGGGGTGGTGGGAGGGTTTTCTATTCCCTTAATGACAAGTGAACATCTGTAGCCTGTGACGGGGATTCAGCCCTAATCCTGGAGGAGAAACCATAGTAACTAGTAGTATTTTTGTAGCGTTTCATAATTTATAAAGCCTTTTTGTGATCCTGTGTGAAGTAAGTAGCGTTACCTCATTTTATAGATGAGGAAACCAATACAAAGAGATAAATGACTTTCCAGGACTAAAATCCAGAACTAGACCTTGAGTCCAGATCCTGTCATATTTCTCCTATAGTAAAAATCTACATTAGTTGTCAAATGTTAGACATTAAAAACCTGTTTCATACTCTTCCCCCCCTTGAGTCCAGATCCTGTCATATTTCTCCTATAGTAAAAATCTACATTAGTTGTCAAATGTTAGACATTAAAAACCTGCTTCATACTCTTTCCCCCCCCTTGAGTCCAGATCCTGTCATATTTCTCCTATAGTAAAAATCTACATTAGTTGTCAAATGTTAGACATTAAAAACCTGCTTCATACTCTTTCCCCCCCCTTGAGTCCAGATCCTGTCATATTTCTCCTATAGTAAAAATCTACATTAGTTGTCAAATGTTAGACATTAAAAACCTGCTTCATACTCTTTCCCCCCCCTTGAGTCCAGATCCTGTCATATTTCTCCTATAGTAAAAATCTACATTAGTTGTCAAATGTTAGACATTAAAAACCTGCTTCATACTTTCCCCCCCTTGAGTCCAGATCCTGTCATATTTCTCCTATAGTAAAAATCTACATTAGTTGTCAAATGTTAGACATTAAAAACTTGCTTCATACTTTCCCCCCCTTGAGTCCAGATCCTGTCATATTTCTCCTATAGTAAAAATCTACATTAGTTGTCAAATGTTAGACATTAAAAACCTGCTTCATACTCTTTCCCCCCAACCTTTATTCCACAGTTGTTCAGGGGATGAAGGAAGCTCAGGAGAGGCTGACGGGGGATGCCTTCAGAGAAAAACATCTTGAAGATGAGTTGTAACATGAATATGTCCCTTCTTTCATCAAAGTTAGTGTTCTGGAAGGAAAGCAGCAGGGAAGGGAATATTGAGGAATTGCTCAGGACAATTCAACCGACCAGGAAGCCTTGCTCCTGTCTACGTGGGAAGGAGCGCTGTCACTGTGGAAGACTTCTGCTGACAGGAGCTGGTCTCCACGTCTGTGGATCCAGCACAGCACGGCACACTTCCTTCTGCCCCCTCCTAGATGTCTGTTCGTCATGGAATGTAAAGAATGACAGCTTTTGACACAAAACTTGAGCCATTTGGAGATTTACTCCTCATACGTCAATATTTGAATCTTTTTCCGTTTCCTCCCGCTTTATTCACCTTGATGGTGAAAGGAGACCGGTAGCATCTTTTCTACAGTATTAAAATTGCAGAAGTAGTTTCTCATTTAAAACAACAAACTCAAATATAAATCAGTAATTCTATGCCCGCCAGAGACCAGCCTGTTTCTTCTCCTTTTCTCCTGGGAATAATCTTGGGCTTCTTCCTGAATCCTGGCAACTTCCATCCTCTTCTACTGCTTGGGCTTCCCTGTTTGCACGCATGTGTGTGCAGGAATGGCTGTGTGCTCGGACTCAGTCCCAGCTGGAAGCATGCTCTGCCCCGTTACTGTTCCGGAAACAGAAACCTTCAAGCCCTAGGTGGAGCCATTTTTGTCAAGTCATCAACTGTATTTTTGTACTGAGGTTAACAAAAAAAATTAAAAATATTAATTGTTCCATTAAATTTTAATAAAACTTTGAAAGGAAATGTGTTGTGATGGCCTTTTTGTTATTGGAGAGTGGAGGAAGGGATGGAGATCACTTCAGGAAGACTAACCGTGATGGCCCAATCTAGGACTCTTCCCACTCCTCCTCCCACATCCAAATGGGCATCAGAGCTCATCTCTTCTGCTATTTAAGTAGCTGAATTCCCTCTGTCCCCTCTGTCACTGTTTCCGTACAAGGCAGGGTTTTTCTGTTTCCCAGACTGTTTATTGTGACAACCTCTTAACTTGCGTACTTACGTCAAGTACACAGGATTGTACTCCTACAATCCATCCCCTTTGCCTCATTGATCTGTTCAAAATGCAAAGGTGACATTGTCACTCCCTACTTTTTTTTTTTTAAGACTTTATTCATTTATTCATGAGAGACAGAGAGAGAGGCAGAGACACAGGCAGAGGGAGAAGCAGGCTCCATGCAGGGAGCCCGACGTGGGACTCGATCCCGGGTCTCCGGGATCAGGCCCTGGGCCGAAGGCAGAGCTAAACCACCGAGCCACCTGGGCTGCCCTGTCACTCCCCTACTTAAAATGTTTCTGGCCACCTCAAGACAATAGGATTAACATAAGGAAATATTTGGGCCTCGGTATGTACCAGGCACTCTTCTAAGTGCTGTGTGTGTGTGTTATCCTATTTCCTTTTATTATGGTCCTAACAGCCCTATGAGAAAGGTATATAACAATCCTCATGTTACAGAGGAATTTAAGGTACACGGTGAAACTGAGGCACAGAAGAAAGTCAAGATCTTTACCATGGCCTTTAAGAAGCTGCCTACTTCTTCAACTGCATTTGTTCCCAATCCTGTCTTCGCATTTTGTGTTGTGACACCAAGTTTCTTCAGGTTCCCCTTGGCAACATGCTTTCTTATGCTTATGTGTCTTTGCTTGGCTTGCTTTCCACTGCCCCCTCTTCCTGAGAGTCTTTCCTGATTCCTCTCATGAGGATAAAGTGTCCTTGTACCTACCCCCACAAGCACATCAGTCCTGGCCCCCCACTACATGATACTGTAGTTCTCTGCACACTTAACAGCTGTCATCAGGTAGCCATGCTTCTCTAGGGCAGAGATTATTCCCCTGGCCTACGTACCAAGGTACATTGAATGTCGTTGAATGTGGTTTCAAGTGAATTGTCAACCTCCATGGTAGGTTCTTTTCATCCATTCTCTTGACAGTTCTGTGGGATAGGTATTGTTACCCTCATTTATGGAAAAGGAAACTGGAGAGGGAATTGGCTTGCCCGCAGTTTCTAGACAAGTAAATACTGGATTCTAACCATGCCTATCTTATTTCAAATTCATGCTTTTCTGCACCACATTGCATTATCTCCTTTATGTTCCAAGGTGGGACTCAGAACAGTAGTTTTCAATCTGAGGTACATAAAGACTTTAGAAGAGATACATGGACACAGAAACTTGAGTGAATTGATACTCAGATCTTCATTTTCTTAAAAGTGATTTCCCAGGATTCCTCAAAAAATTAAACATATAATTACCATATGGTGCACCAATTCCATCTCTGAGAATATACCTGAAATAATCAAATGCAGGGACTTGAGTAGATATTTACACACCCACGTTCCAGCATTTTTTTTACAATAGCCAAAAGATGGAAGCAATTCAAGTGGTCCTCCATGGACGAATGGATAAACAAAATGTGATGTATGCATACAATGGAAGATAGTCTTAAGAAGGAAATTCTGATGCATGCTACAACATCAATGAACCTTGCAGACATTCTGCTAAGTAAAACAAGCCTGTCACAAAAGGATAAATATTGTATGATTACACTCATACGAGGTACCAAATTCATAGTCAAAGTAGAATGTGGTTGCCAGGGGCTGAGGGAATAGAGAGCTAGTATTTACAGAATTTCAGTTGAGAAAGATGATAAAATTCTAGAGGTGGACGGTGGTGATGGTTGCATAACAATATGCATGCACTTAATGCCATAGAAGTGTACACTTAAAAGTGGTTTAAATGGTAACTTGTAGGTATGTTTATCTTATCACGATTAAAAAAAAATACTTCCCAGAATACGTTCCCACCTCCCTTTCTACTATTCACCTTTTCCCCACTTTACAGGAGAAAAACATACTTCTCATCTTGAATCTTACTATGGTGCGTTACCCTATTATGTAAAAACCTCTAGGGTACCAAAGGAAAACTGAATTAGTACCAAGCCTATATGATTAGTCTTTTTGTCCTGTCCATGGTTCTGTCTTTTTTTTTTTTTTTTTTTTTCATGGTTCTGTCTTAAGCATAGTTCTGTCAGGAGCAAAACTTGACATTAGAAATGGGCAGTTTGTGCTATTTGGAGATGTTTTGAATTCAGACAAGTCGTATAGTGGAAATGTTGAAAACTTACTTCTTCCAGTCCCCAATTATTATTTAGAAAGGCATTTCTCCCGAGGGAGAATTCCAAGAAAGCATAGAAGCATCCAGGTGACAAACTCAGGACAAGTCTTTACCTCCTAGAATTTAGAATTAATCTTAGAATTTGGAACTAGGGGGCAGCCCCGTGGCTCAGCGGTTTGGCGCCGCCTTCAGCCCAGGGCCTGATCCTGGGGGGCTCCCTGCATGGGGCCTGCTTTTCCCTCTGCCTGTGTCTCTGCGTGCTCTCTCTCTCTCTCTCTCTCTCTGTGTGTGTGTGTGTGTGTGTGTGTGTGTCTCATGAATAAATAAATAAAATCTTAACATAATTTGGAACTAGAGTAGTTGTCATAGAGATTTATGTTAACATGTTTATTTGAAACAAAAAATGGAATTACAATGTTGCTGGGCAAAAACTTAACAGATACTTCACAAAAGATATATCAATAGCCAATAAGCATATTATTAGGCATCAAAGAAAAGCAGATTAGAACTAGGAGATGCCATTTCCTACCTGCTGGAATTGCTAAAATTAAAAAGACTGATGAGGGGCACCTGGGTGGCTCAGTGGTTGAATGTCTGCCTTTGGCCCAGGGCGTGATCCCGGGGTCCCAGGATCAAGTCCCACATCGGGCTCCCCCGTGCCTGTGTCTCTCCCTCTGTGTCTCTCATGTGCAAATAAATAAAAGGCAAGTAGTTAAGTATTTGATAAGTCTTTTTGGTATGCTTTCTAGAAACTGAGAAAGCGAATGGGCAACAAATCCTTTCACCAAGTAGATGCTTTCTATTTCTTTGCTTATAATGTGATTGAAAGTTGGCCTAATTGAATTATCAACTGGTACATCATTTGAAATTTTTGATGTTAGATCATTGTGATTTGGGCACATATAACTCAGTTAAGAGTTGAAAGACTTCAATGTCATTGCAATAACAAAACTCCTTCCTTCCATTCCCATGTATTTATTTATGTGAACATTTCTCAGCATTTCTATTTCTAAACGTAATAGGTACTGTTAAGAAAAATTGTTTGAAACTTAATGTTTTTGTAGAGCATTGTTGTAACAAGCTTGCATAAAGGGCTGTCTGATTTTCTAAGAGAATATAACTTAATTTGATTTACCATTTACTATTAAATAGGGCACAGACATTTTACAACTCAATGGAGTTAGATGTTAACTTATAAGAAAGTTAATTAGGTGAAAATAATTTCTTTCCCAGGGAGAATATAACTTTAAAAGTTGGCTCTATTGCCTTTCGGTCATTAACCGGTTTTATATTTGATTTGGCAGTCTTTTTTTTTTTTTTTTTTTTTGATTTGGCAGTCTTAATTCAGGATTCCTTTTTGTTACTGGCTATACACACACATATGTATATGCATACATTTCTCATATCCTCCTTTGAATTGGTTTTGTCATCTTGCTGGTCCTCATCAATGAGTTAATAAAAAATTTGGCATGTGCTCAGAAACTGTTTGAGAATTAAGTTTTTAACATTTTGAGAATTACTTTTGGTATTAAAAATAGAGTTAATGCTGAATCCTGCTAGCCATAAGTAACATTCTTCCCACAAATACATGAATCATATTTTTTAAAAGTTGTGTCACTAATAGATGCACTTTCAATAAAGTTTTCCTTTAAATTTAATAATCATCAGCATTTGTAATGCTTGTTTTTTCTTTTTTTTAAAGATTTTTATTTATTTATTCATGAGAGACACAGAGAGAGGCAGAGACATAGGCAGTGGGAGAAGCAGGCTCCATGCAGGGAGCCTGACGTAGGACTTGATCCCGGGTCTCTAGGATCAGACCCTGGGCTAAAGGCGGCGCTGAACTACTGAGCCACCCGGGCTGTCCCTGTAATGCTTGTTTTGATTGACATACTAATGATTTTTATAACTAAATCTGGAAATTAAAAAAAAATTTAACTCTTATGTTTTTAACTTAGTTTCCCTTAAAAGCAGGGCCTGAGATAAGGCCTTCTGTATAGGTCGTATATTACAGGAGGAGATTCTAGAGAACAGGAGTGGGGAGTGAAGCATAGTAGGGATGATCAAAACAGGGTTCATTATTGAGCTGGTTATCCTTCTTAGTCAAGGATTGCCTCAGAGGAGTTAATTTCCTAAGAAACTATACATATAGAGGTGACAGAGAGCCTTGAGGCAGAAAGCAAGAGATAAAGGAATGCAGCACTTTAAAAAAAAAAAAACTATCCTATAATCCTGTAATTGCACTACTAGATATTTACCCCAAGGATACAAAAATACAGATTGTATTATAGAGGCACATGCACCCTAATCTTTGTAGCAGCATTATTAACAACAACCAAACTATGGAAAGAGGCCAAATGTCCTTCAACTAATGGATGGAATATTACTCAGCTATCAAAAAGAATGAAATCTTGTCATTTGCAACGACAGGGACAGAGCTAGAGTGTATTATGCTAAGTGAAATAAAGTCAGTCAGAGAAAGACAAATACCATACGATTTCATTCATGTGTAAAATTTAAGAAGTAAAACATGAACATATAGAGCAGGGGAAAAAGAGAAAGAAGAAAAGAAACCATATAGACTCTTAACAATAGAGAACAAATTGAGGGTTGATAGAGGGAACTGGGTGGGGGTTGGGCTAGATGGGTAATGGGTTTTAAGGAGAGCACTTGTTATGATGAGCACTGGGTGTTGTGTGTAAGTAATGAACCAATGAATTCTACTCCTGAAATCAATATTGCACATATGTTAACTAGCATTTAAAGAAAGTTTGAAGAAAAAAAAAAGAGATACAGTGATAGGTACATATCCTCAATTTCCTAATGCAGTAGGTCACCACAGTGACAGCTAAAGGGGGATAAAAGAGGGCAAAAGATGTAAAATAAGGTATGAAAGTTATCTAACATAGTTTTTTTTTAAAGATTTTATTTATTTATTTATTTATTTATTTATTTATTTATTTATTTATTTATTTATGAGAGACATGGAGAGAGAAAGGCAGAGACACAGGCAGAGGGAGAAGCAAGCTCCATTCAGGGAGCCCCACATGGGACTCGATCTGGGGCCTTCAGGATCATGCCCTGAGCTGGAGGTGGCACTAAACCGCTGAGCCACCGGCGCTGCCCTCTAACATAGTTTCTTATAATCAAAAGAAATTTTAGTATTTTAATTCCAATTAAATACATATTTTTACTATAGAGAAGTATGGCATAGTGATCAATAAAAGAGTGTATTTTTTAAAAAGGTTTTTTTTTTTTTTTTTTGAGAGAGAAAGAGAGCACGACCAAGTGAGAGGGGCAGAGGGAGAAGCAGACTCCCCACTAAGCAGGGAGCCCAATGTGAGGCTCCATCCCAGATCCTGGGATCATGACCTGAGCCAAAGACAGATGCTTAACTGACTGAGCCACCCAGGCGCCTCAATAAAAGACTGTAAAGCATATAAAAGCATTTCATTTGGTTAAAATCCTGTGGGTATGGTGAAAGCAATACACGTTTAAGGAGAATCGGTGACAGAAAATTTACAACTGTTAAGAGCTTGTGTATGTATTAGTTTTAAGGGGATAAGGTGGGTATAACATTTCTGTGGCAGTTAGATTCTAGTGTATACAGTCTAAAAAGTGATGTAAGTTTTATTTTTGAATGTTAATATTTACACTATGCCAGAAATTATGTCCTTGGCAGTTATCTAATAAAACTTTTAAATATCAAGTTAAGTGTGTCAAAAGTACATAGTTTTCAAAATTCTTTTTTTTTTTAATTTTTATTTATTTATGATAGTTACAGAGAGAGAGAGAGAGGCAGAGACACAAGCAGAGGGAGAAGCAGGCTCCATGCACCGGGAGCCCGATGTGGGATTCGATCCCGGGTCTCCAGGATCGCGCCCTGGGCCAAAGGCAGGCGCCAAACCGCTGCGCCACCCAGGGATCCCTCAAAATTCTTTCAAGGATTATTCGACCTAAATTTATTTCAAGACTACTGGTTTCAAACATTCCTCATCTGATAGTGCAAATATTTATGTAGCACTGTGTGCCAGGAACTATTCTAAACCTTCCAGTGATATTTGCTCTTCTGATCCTGATAACGACCTGATGGATTGGGTTCTATTACCATCATTATCATCTCTGCTTTATAGATTGGAAACTGAGGCACACAGTGGATAAATAACTTACCCAAGCTAGTAGGTATCAGAGGGCAGTGATTTGAATGTGGGCAGTTTGGTGAATCCACCCTTTTAACCACCGTACCATCTGATGCAGTTTGTAGTCAACCCGCTCAAGGAATGTATCAGTGCCTAGCTATAGAAGGGGTCTAAATTTTCAGGATAACTAATACAGTTACAAAAAAAAGAAAACATAATTGTATATTCAAAAAACTTTTTTTCAAAACCCCTTTCTTCATGAAAACAGAAATTTTTTATAGTCAGAGCTGAGATTTTTCAGGTATTTGAGGTTTAAACTGGCAGATGTTTACATTTTTCTTTTTAAAAAGATTTATTTATCTTAAGGGGGAAGTGCAGAGGGAGAGAGAGAATCTTGAGCAGACTCCCTGCTGAGCGCAGAGCCCAGGGCAGGGCTCTATCCCTGGACCCTGAGGTCATGACCTGAGCCGAAATCAAGAGTCAGACGCTCAACTGGCTGAGCCCCCCACGTGCTCCTTACGTGTTTATTTTATTCACCCTTGGTGGCATCTGAATCTCAGAGAATCATGCAGTGTCATGGCGTTGCCCCAGCTGACATCATCCGAGACGGAGGGTATTCCTACCTGGCCCTGGCGCCTCCCTCCGTGAAAGCGCCTGCGGAGATGTCCGTCTTCCTCTCGGCCTCCAGGGGGCAGTCCACTCACTCGGTTCCTTGGTCTTGTCTGCAAGACCCCTCTGGCTCCTTCAACCCCTCACTGCACTTCTAGTCCCTTCTGTGGGCAGGAAAATTGACCGCCCTCCCGGGCCACTCAAGCAGGAGCGACTGCCCACTGTTAGGCGGCCTCTCCGGGCCTGGCGCTGAGGGGTGCTTGCCTCGGCTGCCCCCCTCGCCCCCAGCAGCAGCCGACCTGACGCCACAATCCGGAGGCTCCAGCCAGCTACTAAATCATAATCCTTATGGTTATACTGCTTTCCTCCTGTCGGGGATGAAGCAGGGACCTGACTTTATTGGAAGAGAGTCTTCGGGCAGCCCGGGTGGCTCTGCGGTTTGGTGCCTGCAGCCCAGGGCGGGATCCAAGAGGCCCGGGATCCAGGCCCTGCGTGGGGCCTGCTTCTCCCTCCGCCCGTGTCTCTGCCTCTCTCCCTCTCTCTATGTCTCTAATAAATAAATAAATAAATAAATAAATAAATAAATAAATAAATAAATAAAAAATAAATAATAAAATCTTTAACAGAAAAAAAAAAGGAAGAGTCTTAATATGGAATTTTCTCCCACCAAGCTGCTGCTGCTGCTTCTTCTTCTTCTTTTTAAAGATTTTATTTATTTATTCATGAGAGACACAGAGAGGGGGAGAGAGAGAGAGAGGCAGGTTCCATGCGGGGAGCCCCACGTGGGACTCGATCCTGGGTCTCTAGGATCACGCCCTGGGCTGAAGGCGGCGCTAAACCGCTGAGCCCCCCCACCAAGCTTCTACAGTGTCACCCCCTCTGTGGATTTTCAGTCTGCTTTATTTACCATCATGCTACCTGGCTCAATATTGCCTTGGAGGAGTGAACTCACATTACAGCGATGCTTGCATGTGAGACCTGGATTGTAAACTGGTCAGGGGTGGGAGGGGAGAGTCAGGAGCCTAGGAGGCGTCGGTTTTGAAGGCATGACCTTGCAGGTGTGACACGGCTCTGGAGCTCACAGTTCGGGCAGCAGCTTCCTGAGCCCCGCTTGTAGCTATGGTGTTATATTCCAGCAGAACAGTGGCTTCCTTAATCCCAGAAGGTACCTAAAGTGGTTTGATCCTGGAACCAGAGCCTGAGAGAGTAGATTCCGAATTCTCCACCTTCCCTATTGATATAAAACTTCCATGTCCTGTTTCAGGACAATCTGTGATATTGTCTGAGAGTCATTCCTTGAGGCTCAGCACAGTATCTTTTTCCTATAGCCCTTCCACTGATTTTTTAGAACCTAATTTTCTGTATTAAATGCTTTTCTGATTAAAATAGTTAGAATGGCTCCTATTAACCACAACAGAACCATACTGGCTGTAGTGGTAAACTTTCCTAATTAAGATATCATATATATAGATGTGACTCCAAGGTCATCACTTTGAGGTTCTAGATTTGTGACTGGATGTAGTAAATGAAGAGATTTGGGTTGCATCACCTTTAGTGAGGTGGGTAATTGCACTTTGAGTAGCATTACATTAATTGGGATTTTTCTGAAGTGTAGATATGGGGCAGGGGGAAGGCTATGTAGGGCAAATTAGTGGATTTTATGGACATTTAGAATTCTTTTTCGCCATTGCATTAAAATTCATTCTTAGACTTAAGAAATCCTTCACCTTATACATTTTGAAAAGAAGGCAAAACCCCCTTTCCATTTTAGAAGTTGGAAATACCAGATAAGTGCTTTCCCAGCCTCCTCTTCTGCTAGGTTAAAGGCTCATGACCTAGGTTCAGCCAGTCAGATAGGCCTTCTGCAGTTTTCTGCAGCAGAATTTTGACTGAATTCTTGGGGGAATGGTGGTTGTAGTGCCCATGTGCAATGTTGGAAACTGGTAGTGTTGGCTGTACAAGCTTATAGCTTAGTGGCAACAGTAGTAGTCATGTCTTCCCCAGCGTATCTGTAACGTGTACTCCCAAACTGGTTCTCCAGCCTCCCTGGGAATTTATGATCTATTCAATGTTATATAATTTTTTCCATGAATAAGCCAGAGTAAGTCACTCACTGTGACTGATATAGTTGTCAATAACCATTGTTCAAAAGGTTATAGCAGCATCTTCAAAAGTATATTTCATGGAAGAGAAAGTCCCTGACTCACTACATTTGGACAGTAATATATCTCTTGGAATGATTCAAAATTCAGAGGAATATATTAGAACCTCTGGGAGGTCTCACAAGAAAGAGATTTGGACCTGTTAGCAGACCAAGTATGATGCTGACACACGGAGGGAGGGGGGCACACTGAGAAAACTGCAGTGAAACATGGCCAGAGCCAGTGGGTTACGTCAGCTTTGAATCCCACTTTGGTTTTGGACTTTGAGATATGCGAGGTGACATTCCCTTATATTTAAAACAGCTCAAGTTCAGCTTCCCACTACTTGCCATGAAAAACGATAAGAACCATCATCTAACATCTTAGCTGTTCATTTATTTGACTTTCTCACCACCAATGACCTCCACTCTCTCAGCAACCCACTCCAAGGGTCTCATCTTGTTATCACTCAAAATCGTTCTACCTTTGAAATCTTGAACTCAGAAATTCTAGTCTTTGACCACAAGCACCTATTTGTCCTTTTGACCTCACCGATCAACATCTCCTATTACACTTTGACCTTATCCAGTTCTTCTGATGTAACTTGCTCAACTTTCCACTGGTGGATCTATAGGCCTGCCCTACATCTGTCCCATCTTCTCCTTCTTTCCCTCTTTTTCAGTGAAGAAGATGGCTCCTACTTATCAGAGACAAATCAATCCTTCCATTGAGCTCTGGAACTATCCCCTCCTTGTACTTAGATTTTTTCCATCTATAAATGTTTCTTTTTCTCTCTTTTGTATCATCCATCTATGGTCCTTTGGATCATTCCTATACACATTTAAACAAGCGCTGGTTTTCTCATTTAAAAACAAACCATCTGGAGTGCCTGGATTGCACAGTTGCTTACACAGTGGACTCTTGGTTTTGGCTCAGGTCATGATCTCATGGTTGAGAGACTGAGCTCCATGTCAGGCCCCACACTCAGTGAGGTGTCTACTTGGAGTTCTCTCCCCTGTCTCCCTTTCTCTCTGCTTGTGCTCTTTCTCTAGTAAATAAGCCTTTAAAAAAATCATATGGAGGTGCCTGACTGACTCAGTCAGTAGAGCATGGAGCTCTTGAGCTTGGGGTCATGAATTCAAGCCCCACTTTGAGGGATAGAGATTACAGTAAAAAAAAATCTTAAAAAAATATATATAGTAAAAATAATCCGTAGATTTTATGTGTCTCTTCAACTTGACCTATGCTGTCAACCTTTCATCATTCTTATTCATTCTTCAACCTTCTACCTTCTCCATTCTGACATATCCCTTTACAACTCCACCTATATGGCTCCTACTAAGGTAATGGAGAAGATATGGGATTGGGAGGTGAGTGAAGGAAATTTAGCTGATAAAATTATTTTTGAAAGTTCTCTTTCTAATTCTGACTTGCATGGGTAATGCTTGATCCAACCTCTAATGCATAGTTGATATCTGTGCCAATAAACACCCTGATATGCTGCTGGTCAAAATACTGTATTTTTGTTCATTGCTTTAAGACTTCCAAAGGATCAGAACTACTGAAAAAAAGAGGAAATGTATCCCAGTGGGCCTAACAGTGAACTTTTCTATAGTGTTCCTTATCAAAGCAAATAGCACCACCCTCCACTGTTCTACATGTCAGAGACGTGAGACTATTCTTGACATCTTCTTCTCCCTTACTCCTTAGTCATCAATTACTGTTCATTCTTTCTCCTAAATATTTTTAAAAATCTATTCACTCCTTGTTATAGGCTGATTTATGTCCCCTCTCCATTGATATGCTGACCAATACCTCAAAATGTGACCACATTTGGATGTGGGGTCTTTAAAAAGGTAATTAAATTAAAATGAGGTCATATTGGGTGGGCCCTAATCCAATGATGTCCTCATAGGAAGAGATTAAGGCACAGACACAAGAGGGAAGATCATGTGAAGATACAGGGAGAAGATGGCTATTTACAAGTTAAAAAGAGAGATCTTAAGAAGCCAATCCGATCTCAGACTTCTAGCCTCCAGGACTGTGAGGAAATTAATTTCTGTTATTTAAGCCACCCAGCCTGTAGTAATTGGTTATGGCAAGCCAAGCTAACTAATACATTCTTAGTCTCTATCACCACCAGCAGCAGCATTTGTTGCCTAGATTTTTTGCAGTATCAGATCCGTCAGGGAAGGGCTTTTATCTACTTAACTTGCTGCTATATCCTCAAAGCCTAGGACACAATCTGGTACATAGTAGATATTTAATAAATATTGATGAAACAATTAAATAAATGAATAGCCACTCAAGCAGTGTCCTTGCAGCCATCCTTGTCTCTGTTTCTAACTGTTCTCCACCGAGATTACTCTCTTTATATTAAAACTCAGGTTATATCACTTCCCTGCTTTATTGTCTCTCTTCCATTATTCTTAGGATGAAGTCCAAAATCAATAATATTGTTTAAGTGGACGGTATAATTTGGCCCACAAGTCACTCTTCGTCTTCAGTACATCTTATTCTCTCATTCTATCATGAGTGTTTCAGTCACAATTGTGTTCTTTCCATTTTTCAAAGTTCTTCGTGGCCTTAACACACGCTATTCCCTCACTGGAGTGTCCTTCCCCATATTTTAGCCTACTTCATTCTTCAGAAATCCCACCTAAATGTTATTCTGTAAAACCTTTCCTAATCGTGCCACCAAAATGGCCTTATATTTTCACTGCTTTTCCTTTTGTTTTAAAAAAAGACTATTTATTCACTTATTTGAGAGTGAGAGAGAGAGAGAGAAAGATAGCAAGAGTGAGCAGAAGCAGAGATGAGAGAGAGAAGCAGTCTCCCTGCTGAGCAGGGAGCCCCATGTGGGGCTCAATCCCAGGTCCTGGGATCGTGACCATGACTTACAGCCCAAACTGTAATCAGACCTGTATGCCATAAATGAATAGTTGTGTGAAAGAATGGACAGTGTTAATTAATTTCCTAGGGCTAACTGTTCTACTTTAGCTCTCACATACCAACAGCAAGCCCAAGGTCCAGAAGAAGTACAAATTATCTCTGGGTAAGAAGGATGGAGTAGATGGCAGGATGACTGAGAAGTTTTCTAGATAAAGGAGGGATATTGAGGAAGACACTTAAGGTAGAAGAGGCTGGTTTGTAAAAACACTGAGGTTTAAAGCAGTTTTTGGAAGCTATGCGTCATTCTGTATGTCTAGAGAGCAAGGACCAAAAACCTTAGAAGTGAAAGATAAAGAGAGAAAAGGATCAGATCAAGTTTGCTAAAGAGGTTGAATTTTATTCTTATAGTGCAGCAAACATCACTGATTTTTCCAGTTCTTTATTTAGGTCTGCTTTGTCTCTTACACATCGATGCTTAGAAGAGTCATTTAACCCTGCTGAGCTTCAGTTTCCTTTCCTGTTGAATGGCTGTTAAGAGACGTGAGATAGTGTGTGGAGGGTACTTCAGAGGTTCCAGGAATAAACTAGATGCTTATCAAATGTTAGTTCCCTTTGAGGGCACCTGGCTGGCTGAGTCAGTAGAGCATGTGACTCTTGATCTCCAGGTCGTGAGCTCGAGCCCCAAGTTCGGTACACCCAATCTAATTTTTTTTTTAATTAAAAAAATGTTAATTACCTTTCTTTCACCCCTATAGTCAGGTTGATTTCCCCAGATGGCTTTTGGTCTGTCCTGAGAGAGTGAAGTTCCCATTTGGAACACAAGAGGGAGTATGAGACTGAACCTTTGCAAAGGGTTACAGGGCCCGGGCCTCCCTTAGCAAGCCCTCTGAGAAAGACAAATGGGAGAGGTTCTTCCAAAATCAGAAAGGCAACCAGACTTATTTGAAAGATTCTAAGTAAGTGGTAACTGTTCTTCAGGTTCCTGGATATGTATTTGAAGGGCGAAACTGTTGGCAAGCATGCTGGATTTAGTTAAAAGATCCCTTAAAGTAGCTGGTATTTTTGACTAGCCTATTATATACCACCTATTTTACATACGTTATCATTTTTAATTTAACTCTCTGAAAAAGCCAGTAAAATAATTCTCATCCCCTTTTTACAGATAAGCAACCTGTATGATCAAGACTACACATGACTACAAATGGTGAAAGTTGGATTTGAACCTAGACCTCTCTGATTCCAAAACTTACGTGCTTTTGATTATCCCACGCTGTTTTACCTTAGAAAGCCTTGGGGTTTATTTTCATCCAACTCCCTTATTTAACAGAGATTGTCCAAATAGAGAACTGGTCAGTGGTGAGTGATAACTAATGAGACCAAGAGGGACTTTGTGTCCCGGGTGGACTGAAGACCCCGACCACAGGCCATATCTGTGCCCGTGCTGCTGCTGCCTTATAAACATCCTCCAAGATGTGAGGTTTTCAGTTTGGTCAGTTAGCCATAGCCTCACTCTGGGACGATACTGGCCTATCTGGCCCTTAAGTTCCTCATCTCTAAAATGAGGTGACTCCTTCTCCTCCAACAGGTCTCAACTCAAATGTCACTTTCCTATTTAAATCAACCTATTTAGATCATTCTAACATAATCCCCTCTCCTAGTTACTTTTATTCCATCATCTTGTTGGAATATTTCCTTCAATGTGCTCATCATTAACTGAAGTTATCTTATGTATTTTGTTTACTTATTTGTTTTTCCCTCTGCCCCAGGATTGATAACCTTCCAATGAGTAGGGCTCTGTATGTGTATTTGTTTATTTAAATATTTTATTTTTTTAAAGTAATCTTTACATCTCACATGGGGCTTGAACACACAACCCCAAGATCAAAAGTCACATGCAGCCAGGCACCCTTGTGGTAGGGGATTTTAAACTGGGTTTAGAGAGAGCCCTCTGCTGCTGCCATGTGGAGCTTGGGTTACAGGGGAAATTGGAGGCTATGGTGACAGTAGGACAGTGAGGAGGAGGCTGTGGCCCTGGAATGGAGAGGAACGAATGGAATGGAGAGCGCTCAGGAGGTAGAATGGATTAGCTCCTGCGAAGGCCTGGCAGGGTGAAGGAAGAGGGACGGGCTGGTGGGAGCACCCGGGCTCTGACTATCCACATCTTGAATGTTTCCCCATGTGTCTCAGATTGCACCGCTGCTGACAGTGGTTTGCCCTGATGATGGGACCGTGTCCTCAATGGGCATGTAACCAATTTCACTTATAAACTTATTATGTTAGTGGAGAGAATGGCCAAGCGCATTATTTATTTTACAAATGAAGAAACTGAAGCACAGAGAAGGAAGGAATGGTTAGTGCATGAAGTGCCATTTGAAATACTCATTATCTAAATCTATTCCCACTCTGGTGGTAGATTGGTGAAACGCAGCAGGTATCTTCCTCCCTTGTGTCCTATCCATACCCCTTTGTGGTGTGTTCTTTCCAATCAGAGGTGAAGTTTATTTCTCCACTCCTTGGAATCTGGGCTGTATTTGTGACTTGACATGGCCTGCAGATAGAGTATATGTGATGTTATGCAATTTCTGAGGCTAAGCCTTAAGGGACTGCATCTTTGCATCTTCTGCATTCTCAGGGGGTAGCCCTGAGGCCTCTGTGGGAGCCGGTCTAGCCTACTGGTGGGTTAGGACTGGAGAAGAACCAGGCTTTCAGCCTCCGGCAGAACCAACTGCCAGACCTATGGGTGAGGCCGTCTTAGACCTCTCGGTCCAAGGGACCGCTCAGAGTGATTTCAGATAAAACAAGCAGACTAACCATTCAGCCATTTACAGAATTGTAAGAAATAATACATTGTTGCTGTTTTTTTTTTTAAGATTTATTTATTTATTTATGAGAGAGAGAGAGGGAGAGAGGCAGAGACACAGGACGAGGGAGAAGCAGGCTCCATGCAGGGAGCCCGATGTGGGACTCGATCCCGGGTCTCCAGGATCACGCCCTGGGCTGAAGGCAGCGCTAAACTGCTGAGCCCGCTGGCTGCCCGGGATTTACAAGGTCTTAAGATCATCTGGCCCCTGCTTCTTCTCATCCTGTGTTCTGCTACTTCTCTCATTGAGCCCTGTTTCTAGAGCTGCTTCACAGGTTCTGGTGACCTTCTGGCACCTGCTTAAGCTCCCTCATTGCATGAGGCAGCCTCTGAAGGGGTCAGGTGAAAACACTTAACCTGTCAACATGCCTAAGTTCCTAGCTGGTCATGAGGGACTCATACTGGGATGTGGATTTGAACTTTGTAAAGATTTGAACATTCCAAATGATATCCACCCTTATGATACTACTAAATGACTATTCTCATTCAATAAGAAGCATCAATTTTATATTTCATATAAATATCAGGAGCTGGAGAAGGTGATTACTCTGGGAATTAGAAAAGATTTAAGGGAATTTTGTTTGTAGGACTCTTAATCACAATGGTATTCACTGAACAACCACAATTCTGGAGTCTAATAGAAAGAGTTCTAGACTTGGAATCAGACAGACTTGGTATCTGGTTCTGCCATTTACCAGAGATGCACCCTTGGCAAATCACTTAAATTTTCTGAATTCTGTTTCCTCATTTATAAAACAGGAAACATTGTATGATTGTATTGAGGACTAAATGAGATAAAAGATATGAATGAACCCATCATATTTTAAGGTCTTAGTGGTTATAGTTATATATATATATATATTAAGATTTTATTTATTTATTTGAGAGAGACCATGAGTGGGGGGGTGGCAGAGGCATAAACAGACCTCCTGCTGAGTGGGAAGCCCATGCAGGGCTCAATCCCAGGACCCTGAGACTATGACCTGAGCCAAAGGCAGATGCTTAACTGACTGAGCTACCCAGGCACTCCTTGATAATCGTAGCTATTAATCAATCTGATCCAAGGCAAAAAGTAGAGTTTTGGGAGTAAAATATGTCTTTTTTCTGTTTTTATTTGGGCATTTAGATCTGGAAGTGAAGGCAATTAAATAAAATTGATTTGTTCTATCTGGTGGTAACCTACTAGTCAATAGGGAGATAGCTATTGGGGGACATAACTGATACAGTTCAAGTGTCAGAAGTGGCCTCTCTGTCCCCTTAAGATCTAAATGCATTGGGCTTGAACCTCAATTTTCACATTTTATAATCCTTATAAGTTCCAAGCCTTCCTGGAAATTTTTGTAAATTCTACGAGGGCTGTGTTCTCATAGTCTCTGCCTCTAGTCTTCTTTTTCAACTCAGAAAAACAAAGACCATTGCACAATTTCACTACTCACTCATCCTCAGTACTCCCCTCAGAAAGCATTCCTGAGTTTAATGGCCTTTACTAAAGTCTCAAGAGTGGCAGAAGGTGGTCACATCATACATAGGACAATGTATCCCATTATGCATTCTAGAGCTTAAACACTCTTGTGTCCACCTGCTATGGAACAGTTTCTTCTGACCTTTTACCCATGTAGCCCAACCCTTACACTAATTTTCCTACTCATCTTTTTTCTTTCCCCTTCCAAGTTCTCTTTATTGCCTTTCCCTCCTATTTTGCCAAGTGAATTCTAAATCCTCCTCCCTTTCCTAGCCAAAACAATATAGTGTTCCTCCTCCTCCCACCCTCACATAGCCACATTCTTCAAGGCCCTGAGTAGGACAAAGGACCTTCTATACATTAGGGTCTATCCTTCTTGGAAGGCAGTTGTGGCTAAAAGTAGCATTTTTTTTTAAAATAATAACCACAATGTTCCCCATTTATTGAATGTTTACTATGTGCCTGACTCTCTATCAAGTGCGTTCCAGTAGCTATCTCATTTTCTTATTTGGTCTTTACAATGACCCTGGGAGGGAGGTAGCTCTCATTACTGTTATTTCTACAAATGAGTATAAGGTATGTGGATGTCAGAAAAAGTATGTAATTTGCATAAGATCACAGAGTGAGGAGGTGGTGGAACAAGGGTTGGAAACCCGATCTTGCTGGCTCCAAGTCTGTGCTCCTTCCATTTTACAATGTGGCCTTCCAGGGGAAGGAGAAAGAGAAAGTAATCAGAAGATCCAAGGCTACATAAACATGACAGCATCTGTTCTTATATTGCTTCACAACTTTAAAAGGATAATTTTGTATCTTATCTCATTATTCCTGCAAAGAAGGAATAGTCATTATCATCTCACCTATCTTGATAGGAGTAAACTAGGGTCTTGTAGGAGATGGGGAGTGAGGGAGCAGGTGGTATAGGATATTTGATCTTGAGATCACAGAGGCACTTGTTTGGGGCCAGTAAGACATTCCAGTGTGACTGTGGGAGCCAGGGAGCAAAGTGATGTGAAGAGGAGACCAAGGACTAAGGGATCAGGAAGCCACGTGGCTAGTGAAGCCAGGCTGGCAGGACAGGGACTAGTGAGGATAACCACAAGCCCGGGGCTGAAATCTTCAAGGCATAAGGAGTAACTGGGGGTCAGTGATGTTTGTGATGATGAGGAGTAGAAGGTGGGATGGCTGAAGAGCAAAGGAGAAGGGATTTTTGTACAAGGGTAGAAGCGGCAACGCTGACTCCACCTCCCAGTTTTATGGTTTGTGGGGAGTGGGAAAATGAGAAGCCTTCTCGCAGAGGGCTACAAGAGGAGTCTTGGAAGAGGGTCAAGTTTCAAAAAAGGCAAAGAAGTAACCTGAAACCTCTCTGAAGAAGCAGAGGATGTAGAAGAGTTTATTGACAAGGGAATGGGGGTTCTAGAGGTGGAAAGTTCTGCCAGAGAGGTGGGCAGTGGGAAGGTGAATGGGTGGGAGGAGGATGGAGAAGCTCAGAAATGTATAAGGATAAGTTGGAGAGAGAAGTTAGACAACCAGAGAGACTATGAATTGGGCAGTTCCCCAGGTTGGAGAGACAAATTGCAGATAGGGTCATAATGGCACTTGGAGGAAAAATGGTTTTGGTAGCTGACTCAGACCTCTAAGATTTGGAATGGAGGAAGAGTGGGGGGGCGGGGGGGGGGGGGGAGGACCATGATTCTAAGCCAACCTGGCAGCTATATCTGTGACCCTGGGAAGACTTAAAGTGAAGTCCAAGCCAGGATGGGAGGTCGAATTCCCTCCTCTACCTGCCTCCTCTGACAGAACTGGGACTTCCTAATGACTAGGCAATAACATTTTCTCACTCCAAGCTACTGTTAATAAAGGGGAACCATTGAAAGGGTTTGTTTTGTTTTAATAAGGTTGATGGTAACATGGTGGTATTTAGAACAATCGCTCAGGCTGCTGGTGTAGAGAATGAGTTGGAGAGTGCAAGTGTGGAGGTCCGTAGAAGGCTGTTACAGCAGTGCAGGTAGATGAGGCCTGAACCAGAGTGAGAGCCGTGGACGTAGAGAGGAAGGTCAGGGTGGGATATTTAAGGAGATATTATTACGGGATCGATGGGATGCGGGACGTAAAGGAGTGCTTAAGGTAGAGGACAATGCCCAGGTTTCTGACCTCATTTCTTCTCGTAGTCAGCGGTCCAGTTCGGCCTTTCTCCCTGGGCTTTTGTGAGCATCAAGCGACATGACAGGAGAGCGCCTGGGCAATGGCAAAGCCAGGTCCCCGTCATCATCTACATTATTGTCAAAGCTCTCTGATCACCGTCGTAAGTTCAGTCTGCGGGATGAGACGTGACAAATCACAGTAGTGGCCCAGATATCGGCGAACTCGGGGTGGGGGGCGGGGGCCCAAGGTACCACGGATTTCCTACACCTGGCGGCAGCTCGAGCCTGGGGCGGGGCGGGACGGACGCGGGCTCCGCCCCCATCGGGCGGCCGTGGGCGGGGCCTGGGCGGCCGTGGGCGGGGCCTGGGCGGCCGTGGGCGGGGCCTCCGCGCAGTCGCCGGCGCCTCAGCCCCAAGTAGCCGCCGTGGGCGCCCGCCCCGCCCGGTCCGCGAGCCCCGCTGCGCCCCCGGCCGCCCGGTCTGCGGTCCCGCTGCTTTGCCGGCGGCCAGCCGCTCGTCCCGCGCCCGGAGTCCCAGGTAAGGGGCGCGGCCCGGGTTCCCCTCGCGGAGGGAATCGGGGCGCGGGCGGCGGCGAGCGGGGCCAGGGGCGCGGGCGGCGGGAGGGACCCAGAGGAGCAGGGCGGCGGGAGGCCTGCGGAGGGGGCACCGCGGCCGGGGCGAGGCGCGGGCCCGGGGAGGGGCGCCGAGGGCTGCTCCGAGGGCAGGGGCGGCGGGAGGTGGGGGAGCGCGAGCGGCCGCTGGGGGACTCGGGGCGTTGCGGGCGGGGACACGTAGGGACGGACTGAGCCAGACGGTGCGGGACGGGGGTGCGGGCCGCGAGGGGAGGGGCGCTGGGCAGCGCTGGGTGCTGCTCGGGGACCGAGGAGCAGGGCGACGGGCTGTGAGCCGGGAGCTGGGAGCGGAAGGGACGCGGAGCCCGAGGCCGGCGGGCGGGATGGCCGTGGGGGGCCCGGGGGCGCGGCTCGGGGCGGGGAGCGGGGGCCCGGCTGGGTCTACCCAGACTGCGGAGGGAGGGGCGGGGCGCGGGGGACAGGGCGGTGGCCTGGGGCCCGGGCTGCGGGCGCCTGGGGGCTGGCAGCGGGGAGCGGGCGGGGAGCAAGCGGGATCGGGCGTGGGGCGGGCGGGAAGCTGGCGGGATCCGGCGGGGAGCGGGCGGAGATCGGGCGGGGAGCGGGCGGGATAGGGCAGGGATCCGGCGGAGAGCTAGCGGGATCAGGCGGGGATCGGGCGGGGAGCTAGCGGGATCCGGCGGAGAGCCGGCGGAGATCGGGCGGGATCGGGCGGGGATCGGCGGGATCGGGCAGGGGTCCGGCGGAGAGCTAGCGGGATCGGGCGGGGATCGGGCGGGGAGCGGGCGGGAGCGGGCGGGGACCGGGTGGTGGGGAGCGGAGGAACCGTCGGGAGCTTGGAGACCGCGCAGTGGGTGTGCTGGGTTGGGCTGGAGGAAGCCAGGTGTGGGTTGTGTGAAGGTGGAAACATAATGGGGCCCATAGTGAAGTCCATGGGCACCCGGGTGCTAAACGTGTCCTAGCCACTCAGAAGGCCGGGGCGGGGGTGCAGGCACTGAACTCTGTTCCACTGCCACCTGGGATCACAGACAAGGAGAGAATTTTGGACAGAAAAATTCATCCACTGGCCGCCTCTGTTCTAGAATCCAAATGTGGCAAGGACTTTAGGGAGGGCAAGGAGGCAGCCTCTGGAAGCTGCTAAAGGTGTGGAGCGGAATGCAAGAGAGGCAAGGCCTTCCATCTCAACTTCCTGGAATTCAGATGGAAAGGGGTTAGGGACAATAAAAGGAATATGTGTTCACATGTGGGTGCCCACCTGTTCTGTGCATATTAAGAGAGAAAGACCCTGGAATTCCATGAAAAGCCCCGGCTCTCATAGTGGGAAGCCTTGATAGTGTGTTAGCCAGAGAAGACATTTTGCCAGAAGAAGATGGATGGGTAAGGGAAGGCTTTCTGGTCATGAAGGATTGGCCAGCAGTGGAGCACAGTGTGTTCCTATCAGAGGAAACACTCTGGGAAAAGGCAAAACTCTAAAATGATCTCCAGTTCAATAAGTAAATCGCTAGTTTCTTAAGGAATATGATGTGAAGAGAGATACCAATAACCTATAGAGGATGCTTTAAAAGATTTCCCCCCTGAGCTTGGAACTCCTTACAGTTCCTCCCCATCTCCCCAGAGTACAGCACAGGGTGTGATGCACAGGAGGTACTCCGTGAATGTTGATTCATTCAGGAACAAATGACCTGTTCATCCCCCATCCCTGAATTATTGTAAGGATGAAATATGATAACATGGGTGAAAAGAGCCTCATAAACTATAAAGCAGTGTACAAAAGAGAGAGGCCACTGGTATTATGCAGGCATGCCTACATTCTGTGTGAGATGGAATACACTGAAAGCACTGAGCATGCCTGGCAGTTAGTAGGTGGGCAATAAGTGGTAGCTAATATGATACGGTTTCTGTGGCTCTAAGAGACTGGAGGAAACTGTGAGGAGGTGGGCTGCACTGGCCTGGTGGTGCTGGCCTGCGGAATGTCCAAAGAAAGGTTGAATTAGAAAAGTTAGTCGAGTATAGCTTTATGGAGGAGTTTATAATATGATAAGGTCCACATTTGCCCAACTCCTCTTCCTATCCTAAATAAATGTTCCCAGTGAGAAGATGGAGTACATTTATTGAGCACCTGCTGTATATCGTGTATTATCTAGATGCTTTACCAACATTGACTAATTTCCCCAACAATGCTTGTTTTACAAATAGGAAACTGTGTCTTAGTCATGTAAAATTTCTTACCAAGGTCTCACAGCTAATAAATGACAGACCTGGAAGCTGAATCTAGTTTGTGTGATTTGGAACCCCAAGCTATTTCCACTACCCAGGATGACTTGGTAGAAGAAAACATGAAGCAGACAGACAAAAAAATTGTTAAGAGATTTATAAAGCACTCTCCCATATACTGGGAGAGTATAATTCTTACAGCACTCTTCTAGGAAGTCTTTTATTAACTCATTGTATAGATGAGGAAACTGATCAGCCTAAGGTTTCACAACTGCCGAGAGAGAGCTGGGCCCAGCCCAGGTCTCAGACTCAATCTTGTGCTCTGTCCATCAAAAGAGAAGTTCATTCATTCACTTGTTTACTAAATGTAAAGCGTTGATCTCTTACTAGAGAGTAGGGCTCTCTCCTCTTTTTCCTCTCTGGAGTTAGCTTCTTCCTTAGGTGCTTGTTTCTGCTGCCTATCAGACTGGAAGCCTTATTTGTCTTTGGAGGGGCCATTTCCTTCTTTGCCCCAGCTTGGGACCAGAGATGACTTCCCAAATAGTCCCTGGGCCTTCATCTTTATTGCTTGTCATGGAGACAGTGAGCTCCGCCTGCTCTATCATTTCTGTGACTGCCACAAAAGACAGGGAAGATGGGATTGATGCTTATCGTATAAATACATTCTGCACTCATATCTGCCTCAGGCGGCTGCCTGCTGGGCTGCTTTTGGCCTCTCTTCCAAATGTCTGTAGCCCCTGCCACCTTCCTTTCAGGATTTTCAGATTCCCTTGGAGGCTTCCATCTGAATGTACCTTTCAACCCAACCTCTCTGCCCTCCGGCCCCTCCCTATTCTCACACCACCTACTGGGAAAGCTATGCTGTGTGCCCATAAACAGATGTTGACAGTATGGTAGCAAGTGCTAGGAAAGAGCTGCTCAGGTTGCTAGATATGCTTCTTTACTCACCCTAAAAATGTGAATTTTTAAATTTCCCTGAGCCTAATCCAATCTGGGAGTCATTAAATAACAAGGTCTAGTCATAATACTCCAACTGATTTGCTGTATAACCTTGGACAAATCACTTGTCTTTATGGAGCCTCATTTTTTTTAACCTGGGAAATGAAGGGAAGTGGATCAGATTAGGAACTGAATGAAACTAATTTTTAGGGGTTCCTAGGTGGCTCAGTTGTGTAGGTGTCTGCCTACAACTTGGGTCATGATCCCAGGGTCCTGGGATCGAGCCCCACATTGGGCTTCCTGTTTGGAGGGGAGCCTGCTTCTCCCTCTCCTTCTGCTGCTCCCCCTGCTTGTGTTCTCTTTCCCTCTCTGTCAAATAAATAAATAAAATATCAAAAAGAAAGAAAAAGAAAAAAAGAAAAAGGAAGAAAGAAAACAAACTAGTTTCTACTCTTGCCTCGCTTCCATACCTCATAAAAGCAGGCACTTTTCCTGCTGATTCTCCAGGAGGCCACATGTGTTTTTCTCAACATGATGTATGAAGCACATTTATATGTATTCTCTTATTTTAAATTCATAGCAGCTTTCTGCTATGCTTTCTTTCATATCGTATCATAGATGAGAACATTGAGGTTCAGAGTTTAAGTGACTTGCCCCAAGTTCATACATTGAATTATGGGAAAACTGGGAGCCAGGCTTTTTGTTATGATAAAGCTGCCACTCCTAAATCCCTTCTTTTTAAAAAAAAATTTTTTTTATTATTATTATTTTTTTAGATTTTATTTATTTATTCATGAGAGACACACACACACACAGAGGCAGAGACACAGGCAGAGGGAGAAGCAGGCTCCACGCAGGGAGCCCAACGTGGGACTCGATCCTGGGTGTCCAGGATCAGGCCCTGGGCTGAAGGCAGCGCTAAACTGCTGAGCCACCCGGGCTGCCCCCAAATCCCTTCTTATTCCAAAAATCTAAGAGTGTAAACAGTTGCATCAGAAAAAATGAAGACCAATAATATGACATTTACATCAATAGTCTGGCACATGGCAAATGCTCAATAAATGTTTATCGAAAGGAGTAACATGCCCTAAAAATTTGCTATGGGTCCAGTGTTGATAGAGTGTAAGGATGGACAAAACCCAGATGAATCCAGAAGAGGAGGCAGGTGGCTAATTGTAAAGCTCCAGTAACGTAGTCCAGATTAGGGAGAGAACAGTTGAACAAGAGTTGACTGCAGAAGTGACTTAAAGGGGCCAGTGAAATAATATTTATTGAGTACTTCTCATGGGCCAAGAAACCATGCTAGATTAATTACATATGATAACTTCTCATTCTATTTGTTCCATGACTCTGTGAAGTAGGTGGTATTTTCTATATTTTAAAGTAAAAATGCTGTGACTTAGAGAGGTGATACGACTTGCCCAAAAATTCAGCTGAAGAACAGAGCAGGGATTTTGAACTTCCCTATAACGATACATGGTACTAGGTCTAGTCTCTTCTGTTGGCTGTCAAGCTTGAGCAAATCCTTAATTTCTGGTCCTCAGTTTCTATCTTGATTAAATGGGAATAATAATGTCTGTCCATCTAATTTTGCCTCCCAGGCTTAGAGGATAAAATGAGATAGAGGACCTGAAATGAGGTAAGGATCAAATCTGTGTTTCAGGCATGGTATTCTTTGACCAGCAGTTCCATTTCTAGAGTTTGTTTTTAAGGAAATAAATAAGAAACTGAGCAAATATTTATCTAAAGACATGAACCACTCTGATTTAATTTATAATAATTAAAAATAGAAAAATAAAGGTGCAATATTAGAAATTGGTCCTATGACATATCCATAGGATGGAATACAATGTAGTCAATTGAAATGATGTTTATGAAGTGCTGTACAAGTCTCAGAAAAATATTTGTGATATAATGTTAAGTGGAAAGGAGCAGGATACACAACTAATGGAAAGTATGATCTCAGCTACTAAAATATACATAGAAGATACAGACAAGGATATATGGTAAGCTATCATTTATATATAGATAAAAAGTATAAACAGATCTCTATGTTCATATATGCAAAGACTAACCCTGAAGGATGCATAAATTGGTAACATGTTTGCTTCTGGGGAGGGGAGAGGCTGGGATCAGGGGTAGAAGCTCAACTAACTTCACTATAAACCTTAGGTTACATATTACTTATTGTTTATGGTAAAAATTAAGAAAATAATGCCAACTACAGATGGTGCTATGATCATGTTTGCAAATAGTAGAAATTAGAATTTTTTTCAATGTATGTGTTACTTTTTAAATGAAAAAATAATAAAATATAATTTAAAAACAGATGGTAATTTGTTACATGAGAAAATAAGGGAGAGCATTATATGTTTATTGAATTTAAATAGAATTTTTGAAAAAGAAAATAAGGGAGGGAATACATTTAAATGTTAATAGTGGTAGTTTCTGAGTGGATGGGGTGTCTTGTGTTCTTTTCTAATTTTTTATAATGGATACTTTCTTTTTTTTTTTTTTTTAAGATTTATTTATTTATTCATGAGAGACAGAGAGAGAGAGAGGCAGAGACACAGGCAGAGGGAGAAGCAGGCCCCATGCAGGGAACCTGATGTGGGACTTGATCTCAGGACTCCAAGATCACGCCCTGGGCCAAAGGCAGGCACCAAACCGCTGAGCCACCCAGTTGTCCCTAATGAATACTTTCAAAGCAGAAATTTCTCGTGAACAAACAAAAACGACTGGCAGCAGAGTGGAGGATGGTGTGAGGTTGTTGTGGTTGCTTCTCTAGTTTTAAGTAGGAAAAAGGCTAATTCCTTTGAATTGCCAATTCTTGAAACAGGCTCTGCATCTTGTATCATGAAAAGTTGAAAAGTTAGGTCTATAAGACAGTTTAAGCAAGCAATGGCACCCTCTTCTCCAATCTCACCTTCTTCTTCCATGTAAATGTTGTAAGTGTCCAAGTGTCCTGGGCATGTTCCACACCCACTGATGAGCGTTGTCATGGGGCAGATTGATATAGGAATGGGGCTCAGGGTCTCAGATAAAGGCTTGAGAGCTGGGAGAAAAGAGAAGGAAGAACAGGGACCACTGGAGGCTAGTGGTGGCATATTAAAAGGCTTTTAATAACCCCACTTACTTGTCTTACCTTTCTTCAAGAGAGCTTTAAACTTTCTACATTTGCCAGTTCCTTGTCCTTACAGCTCGCCTGAGAGGCTCACAGAGATAAATCCACCAGTCAAAATCTCTTTCTTTTCCTTTGAGAAACAAAAACAGGAATTTCTGAAAAGCATGATATTCTGGACATTATCTCACGGGAGGGCTGTCCTCCCACCCTCATCTGATCACTTACACAGCCTGTCTAACAAACCACTGCTGAACATAAAGCGAGATTGCAGGTAGAGAAGTAGGGTGCCTGCTACACCAACAGGACTGTGGGACTGAGTGCTGGATTATAGGGTTCAGATCCAAAGTGTTCTAGGAAAAGAGGTGGTGGCAGATTTGAGAGAGCAGGGATCTCAGGGAAGCCCTGGCACATAAACAAATACTTGCTGAATAGATGAGTGAGCAAACAAATAAATAAAGGATCAAGGCTTTAAAGGATTTGGAATAATAATGACTTATGTTCATAGCTGTGTGGGATTTACCAATTTATTAAGGTCTTACTTATTGTCATCTCATTTGAGTCCTGTAAAAGCCTTGTAAGGAAAGAAGGGCAGAAATTGTCCTCTCCATTTTCTAGATGATGAGATTAAATCCCAGGGGGATGACGTAACTTTTATTAATCCAGCACACACTTAACTGAGTGCTGATTATGTACTAGGACTTGTGCTAAAGGCTAGAGATGTAGGATGAAGTACATGAAGTACAAGATGCTTGGTCTAAAGGAGGAGGAGGATGCTTGGTCTAAAGGAGGAGCTGAGGATCCCATTCCAACAGTTTTGAAATGATAGTAGTACTGTGAGTGTGCTCTGGGGACACAGAGGCCTCTGCATGAGTGGGGAAGGATGAACAGGATTTTATTAGAAGAGTGTTGTAAACAAAGAATACATATCTAAAGGGCAAAGCAAGAAATAAAATGGCATATTTAAAGTGTAATTTGGTATAAAAGTGGCAAAGGTCCGTAGAGACAAGGCTTAGGGGAAGATAAAGTTTACAGAGGTTATTCTTTGGTTAGTTGGTTCTTGGTCAAGTTGAACAGTTTGGGCTCAGTCGTAGAGCTATGAGGAATTATGAATGCTTTTCAAAGGGGAATGAATGCCCTGTGCTGAGCCTTCCCTGGGATATTCATGTGTTTACTATTTTGGCTTTTGGTTTGCAAAACTCAGCTCAGAAGCTGCTTCCTACTAGAGACTCTCCTTGACCATCATGCCTTCAAGTTGGGTTAGATGTTAGATGTTTCTTGTGAGCTTCCTTGGACAAGGCTTTCCTCTGTCTTACGACTTATCTACTGCCTTGTTACCCTGTGTTTACGTGCTTTTTTACTCTGATCTGTGACCACTCAGAGGTCATACACCATGTCTGATTCATATCTGTAGTCCTTTTACCAAGCACAGGGCTTGACCCAGAGCAACATGCTCAATAAATATTTGCAGAAGGGATGAATGAGAGGAACCAGGTTCCACCCCAATCCTGAGACAACATTTGGAGGCAGGTGCAGTACTGGAGCGATTCTGTGCTGTTTGTGTTTCTTCAATGATGCTCGGGTGGAGAGTATGTGTGTGAATGGTGGAGTGGCCGTTAAGGATTGGTGACACTGGAAATGTGTTCCTGAGTGACCATGGGTCTCTCCTACAGATGGCTTCAGTGACTGATAGTAAAGCTGGAGTCAAAGATGCTTCCGACCAGAATTTTGACTACATGTTCAAACTGCTCATCATTGGCAACAGCAGTGTTGGCAAAACCTCCTTCCTCTTCCGCTATGCCGATGACACCTTTACCCCAGCCTTTGTCAGCACTGTAGGGATTGACTTCAAGGTGAAGACTGTCTACCGCCATGAGAAGCGAGTGAAGCTGCAGATCTGGGTGAGTCCTGGGCATCTTGCATGGGATTATCTTGGAGGGCGACTAGTCTGCTGGTGTGAGGAGTGGGAGGTGGGGCAAGTTTGGAATTCCTGGGTCTTATGGCATCAAGCACTAGAGCTGTTGAAGGTCCAGCCCCTGAACTGCCCCTTGCTGATCTTGTAGACGTTTCTCCCCTCTGTGGGGCTCGGTTGCTTCTACTGCTTAACTGTCTAAGAGCCTATATCCTGCTCATACAAATGAGTGGCTAAGAATCTGAGCTTTGGAGGTAGAAATTTGGATTCGATTTCCAGTTCTGCCACTTATTAATCTTGGAATCTTGACTAAATTATTTAATCTCTCTAGGTTACCCTTTCCTTTGGGGATTATAATATCATCTACAGCATAGGGCTGTTGGTTCCTAGCATAGTTCCTGGAATGTGGTAAATGCACAGTAAATGTTATTTCCTGTGTCCATAATCCATCACTGGATAACAAATCACTTCAAAGCTTGATGGCTTAAAACAATAATTCATTATTACACAGTTTCTGTAGATCAAACATTTGGGAGTGGCTTGGTTTCTGTCTTATGGCTTCGTATGAGGTTGCAGCCAGATATTGGCTTGGGTTGCTGTCAACTGAAGGTTAGAATGAGGCTGGAGGATCCCATTCCAAAGTGGCTTACTAATGTGTGAAGTATTGGCTGTTAGCAGGAAGATTTAGTTCCATGTGGTTCTCTCCATGGAGTTTAAGTATCTTCATGGCGTCTCCCAGGGGGAGAGATCCAAGAAACCATAGAGAAAGTGGCAATGTCTCTTATTACTTAGAGTAGTCTATTGTTCACTGATTTAGTGTAGGAGGAAAGTACACAAGGGTATGAATCCTGGGAGGTGAGGATCATTGGGGACCATCTTAGAAGCTGGCCACCACAGCTATTGTTGGTATTTACTCTGGTACTAATAAAATATATACATATTTGAGATGATATAGCAAAATGTAGATCATATACTTATCAATAATAAATTAGTTCTAGGATTGGAAATTTTGAAAATTAGTGATTTAAAGTATTCAAAGTATGTGTTATTTATTATCTCTCCATTCAACCTAAGTGTACATTAATATATTGTGCATATATCTTATTAGCTGTATACAATACTTTTCATTTTGTAAATTTTCTCCATATATTATTATCTTACAATTAACCCCACGGGTCAGATATTATTTTAATTCACTCCTATTTTACAGAAGAAAAAAATTCCAACTTGGTAATTAACTTGCCTTAGCTCAACCACACAGTTGCAAGTGGGATTCCTGCTCAGACCTTCTGATTCCAAGCTTTGTGCTAGCCCATATTTCTGTTTATGATCAAGTTAAGTGTTAATTTATATAGAGATAAAAGTTTATTTTGTTCATTTAGTCTCTATTAAAAGTATTGAGGAATTATGAGTTACTAGAAATGTGAGAAGCTAAACAAACTACTTAGTTCATTGGTTCTAGAAGTGTGGTCTCCAAGTCAGCATCATCAGCATTACCTGGGAATTTGTTAGAAATGCAAATTCTCTTGGGATGCCTGGGTGGCTCATTGGTTGAGCATCTGCCTTTGGCTCAGGGCGTGATCCTGAAGTCCTGGGATCGAGTCCCGCTTCGGGCTCCCTGAATGGAGCCTGCTTCTCCCTCTTCCTATGTCTCTGCCTCTCTCTGTGTGTCTCTCATGAATAAATAAATAAGATATTTTTAAAAATGCAAATTCTCATGCCCCTCCTCAGATGAGAAACTCTGAGTGATGGCCCAACAATGTGTGTTATAACGAGCCTTCCAGGTGGTTTGGAGGCAGGCTAAAATTGAAGAACCACTTTGGTTTAACTACCATTTGGTTCACCAATCTCGTGGTGAGAATCAATAAACATTTATTAAGTACCTGTTATGTGCCGGGTGCTTCCTCTTGTGTTATCTGACATCCTCTTCACAGCCAACACACAGAGAGGTAAGAGCACAGAAAATCGGGGCATGGTGAGAATACAGGGGAACTGGAGCAAGGCTGTGAGGAGCCGGGAAGGGTGCTGAGAGAGAAATTTGCTGGATAGGCTATCAGGCAAGGGCTGGAGGGTCAGGGAGACCTTGCACAGCATATGGAAGTTTCTTGTCATGGGCCAGAGTTTACCTACCTGATGATTGTTTACAGAGCTAAAGAAACTATTAGAGTTTATTTTTATCTATGAACATAAAATGCATGCTTACCAATATTTCCAATATGGACTGACATAGATGTCTTCATTTGATCTCCACATCACATGGTCACATATCCTGAACTCAAAAAGTCTTCAAGTGAGAGAGGACAGTTTGCCCTAAAGGATTGGCAGTGGTGACTCCCTCACTCCTTTCTTTATGTTCAGAGCATTGTGAGCTTTTGCAGTGACTTTATTGATTATACTACCTAATTTTCACTAAATAAGCCTTCACAATGGATATATAGTTTTAAAAGTGTCCTGCAAAGAAACCTCTGCCTGAAGACTATACTCAGTGTAGTGAGCCCAAGTAGGCACGGAAAATGGCTGAACTGATGTTTCTCTGACTCCCAACACAAGTTCATTGTCAAACATGTTTTGAGGTAAAATCAATGATGATCAGATTAGATCTGACATAGTCAATCATATAGCTTTTGCAAAAAAAAATGAGCAAAAAGATTTTGTGCATGTGTGCATATGTTTCCTATAGCAAAAAAAGTCTGTACTGTTCATAAATACATTAAAATGTAAACATTTAAATATTCATCATGTAATTTTAATATATTTTAGCATCTTTTGTTACAGAAGTAAATATATATGTATATACAATCTAAGTAAATATACGAATATTGTGGGTATATGCTCACATGGCCTTACTTACAGGGGTTTAAATTTAGAGACCATTACCAGACAGTGGGGAGCCATAGAAGGGTTTTAATAAAGTCAGATTTGCATCTTAGAATAATCCCTTGCTTTAGTTTGGAGGACAGATGGAAGCAAAGAAACCAGTGGTTTGGGTAAGTTATAAGGGCCTGCTCAGGCTGCAGTAACAAAATAGCACAGACTGAGTAGCTTAAACAACAGAAATTTATTTTCTCACAGTTGTAGACTGGAAGTCCAAGAACAGGGTGCCAGCCAGGATGATATCTGGCGAGAGCTCTCCCCTTGGGTTGCAGGTGGCTGCCTTCTAGCTGTGTGCTCACATGGCCCTTCTTTGGTGCTTATGGAGAGTGAGGGGGCTCTCTGGTGTCTCTTCGTATAAGGACACTAATCCTATTAGATCAGGATCCCACCCTTATGGCCTCAGTTAACCTTAATCACTAACTTAGAATCCCCGTCTCCAAATAGAGCCAAATTGGGGGTTAGAGCTTCAAATGTATGAATTTTGGGAGAACACAGCCATTTGGGATGTATACTAGACAGTGTCAAGATGACCTAAGAGATGGAAATAGAAGAGAGATTTAGAACTAGAATTTATAGAATTTGATGATCAATTAATTGTTTAGGAAGAAGGAGGAACACATATCTCCTCTAGATATCTAGATAGATATATATCTACTTACACATATTTGCTTCTATAAACAAAGGTTCTGTGATTTTTTTAAAGCTGCGTGAGCTCTAGTAAGTTACTTAATTTCCATGAATAAATAATATCTTCAGCTATAAAAGACTCACAGGTTTGTCGATGGGGGCTACATGTGATAACATAGTTTTATGCCTGGCACATATCAGGAACACAATAAATGTTAGGTTCCTTTTTCCTTGGCTCCTGATCCATATGCAAAGTCTGACTGGGTCCCCTCCCAGGCTTTCCTCCTGTGGTTCCAGGGGTGCTGAAACAGAACTAGCGTGGTCTGAAATGTTCAATTAAATTTCTCCAGCCAATTTGATCTCTTAGGGGATTTCAGAAAGCCATTGTCAGAGTGGAAGGTAGAGAGGGAATAAGAGGAGGTTATGAGCATTGCTGAGCAAGGACCATTCACAAAAGAAGTTTCTATCCTCTCTGGAGGATGTTGGATGATGAAGGTATTGGTAGTGCTTTGTTCGGAGTCCTGGCTACATAGGTCCCTGAGAGCCCCGTCTGTGGATGTGAGAAGACTCGGGATGTGAGGGTAGGGGAGCAGTCTCGTTAATAGAGAGTGGAAGCATGCACAAGTGTGAAGGGAGAGAGACTTGGTAACTCCACAGCAACAGACCTGACTAGAGGCCATTTACTGCCGGGTGAGGGTTGCCAAGCAACCATTAGAGGCCTATGGGAAGAGTTGAGCGGGGGAGGGCCTTCCATTACTTCCATTTGGGGCCCACTGCACAGACTTTTGGGTCTGGTGCTGGTCAAGGGAAGAATCTGGGGGTCTGTGGGAGGACTGAGCTGACCTCGGACTGAAATCACGTACAAGATGAGTTCACATGGCTGACAGTGTGCACAATCCTCTGGTCTTCTGAAGGCCTCAAAGTTCTCTTTGGCTCTGCCTTCCAGTCCTGTGATCTGGAGTGACACTTCGCCTCCATGGGCTTGTTTCCGTAACTATCAAAGGAAGAAAATAATCCTTAACTCTTCTTGCCTCGTGAGTTGTTATGAAGATCAAGTGAGGAAACACAAAGGAGAGCCGAAAGAGAACTCTGAAGCCTTCAGGAGACCAGAGGATCGTGCACGTTGTCAGCCGTGCGAATTCGTCTTGTGTGTGATCTCATTCATTTGTCTGTTTCTTTCCCACCTTCGGTCTGACCCAGGGAGGTAATTATCTCCGTAAAGAATGGGTGTTTGAGGTCAGAGATGTGAAGTTACTTACGTGGAGCCAAACTGTAAACGTCATTCTTTAACTCATTCCATGGACATTGTGCCAGGTGTACTAGCTGTGGGGAAACAGCTTTCCTGCTCACGTGGAGTTTGCCCTCTAGGAGGAAAGATAGACACTAAATACATGAATAAAAAAATACCTAATTTGGGGACACCTGGGAGGTTCAGTCAGTTAAGCCTCTGACTCTTGGTTTTGCCTCAGGTCATGATCTTGGGGTCTTGAGATAGAGCCCCATGATAGACTCCAGGCTTTGTATGAGTCTGCCTGGGATTCTTGGCCTTCCTTTCCCTCCCCCGCTGCCTCCCCCTCTCCCCTCACCCATGCATGGATGCACATGCTCTCATAAATAAATAAATAAATAAATAAATAAATAAATAGATAAATAATTCTACTTGT
Source organism: Canis lupus baileyi (assembly GCF_048164855.1). Taxonomy (NCBI): domain Eukaryota; kingdom Metazoa; phylum Chordata; class Mammalia; order Carnivora; family Canidae; genus Canis; species Canis lupus. Next base: position 10,570,527 of record NC_132850.1, read on the forward strand.
TTTGTTGTGTTGGTGATGATATTGAAAGGAGAAAGTGTGTAAAGCACTAACATAATGCCTAGCATGGACTAAACACTCAACAGGCAGTAATTTTTATTAAAGTTCCTGAGTGATCAAGAAATGATACTCCTTTTCTTCCCTACTTGAGTTTGGAAACAAATGAGAGATAGATGCAGAAGTCAGAGAGATGGGGAGTAATGTGACAGCCTTATGACTGATAAAAGCTAGGGTGAAGCACCTGGTCCAAGTCTTCAGGGAAGTGGAGCTTCCTAATACTTCACTCTGGAGTCAGGTAGACGTAGAAACCCAATCGCAGGCCAACATGGGACAGCAGCAATTAGCTCCTGCGATATGCATCCAAGGTCAAAGTCCATGTGGCCCAGACTTACTAATGCTTCATGCCTAAAGCATCCCACCCAGGTCGGCATTAGATGCCTCTATCTCCATGTTCAGTCTTACTCTTGGGGGAAGGGAGAGTCCCTCCTCTAACAACTCTTAATAATTAAAGAGAGAGAAGTAAGCATTCACTCTGAAGGGAAGTTGGGCAGAATAATGAAAACTGAGAAAAATAAGAGGAGCCTTAAGAGATTTTCTGGGAATCCTGAATTCTATGGTAACAACAAGTGACTTCCTACATAACTGAGAGCTGAGAACAATAAGACCAGATGACATAGGCTGTTGGGAAGCCACCAGCTAGATTCACTTACTAACCAACTATCTTACTTCCACACCACCCTCTTGAAGAAATTTAGGTTACCACATGGCTTGAAAGTCACTTAAAATTATGAAAAGTAGTGAATATTAAATCTGAGAATGTCAAAGACATACCTTAGAACAAGTAATATAAGGATGCAATAAATATGGAGTGCCTGGGTGGCTTGGTCAGTTAAGCATCAGACTCTTGATTTTGGTTGAGGTCATGATCTCAGGGTTGTGAGATCAAGCCCTGCATAGGGCTCCATGCTAGGTGTGGAGCCTGCTTCATAGTCTCTCTCTCTCTCTCCTTCTGCCCCTCTCTACTCTGCTCTCTCTCTCTCTCTTTCTCCCTCTCTAAAAGGAAAAAAAAAAAAAGAATGAAATAAATGTAATGGAGCTTAGGAATGTGGGGAAATATGATCATATCAGAAATCTACATTAAGAAGGATTGTGGCTCTTAAGCAGTCCTTTTTAAAAAGATTTTACTTATTTATTCATGAGAGACACAGAGAGAGGCAGAGACAGGCAGAGGGAGAAGCAGGCTCCACGCAGGGAGCCCGACGTGGGACTCGATTCCGTGTCTTCAGGATCATGCCCTGGGCTGAAGGTGGCGCTAAACTGCTGGGCCACGCAGGCTGCCCCCACAGTGAGGTTTCTTAACACATTCCGGAGTTATTCCTACCACTTCAGGAAGGTGAAATCTGGCCACCTGAACATAAGCTGGCCAGCCATAGAGAGACTGGTAGGCAGCACAGAGGAGGCTGGAGGCTGAATAGGGATGCTGGGGCTCTGACAGGTCCCGGTGGCCCCAGGAATATGGAAACAGTTCCTGAGTACAACATCTCATACTTAGCTCTTATGATAATCAGAACTGATTTTTCTAGGCAGCAAGTTTCCTGGTGTGGCTGCAGACATGTTGACACTTTCATCTCCCCAAAGCCAGTAGGAACCAGCTGCTGGAGAGGTTTAATCTTATTTTTTAAATCACAACAAAGACTATGGGAAGTCAAATCAGAATTGCAGGCATAGTCTGCCTTTGGAATTTGCAAATGAGTTAACCAGAAGTCTTTATTGGCTCCAAGGGGCTTCAAGGGGCCTCCATTTTTTGGGTCACCACCCCCTTACCTCTACCCAGACTGGTGTGGGAGAAAAATAAATACCTACAACCCATTTGTGTACTCATTCATTCAATAACCCCGTACCTATTACGTTCCAGGCATTGTCATATGAGGGCAAATAGACAGCTATGATACAATAGGAATGGTACAATAAGGAGATAAAGTGCTGTAGGAGAGAGAAAGGAGCTGCTACCTCTGCCTGGGGAAGTTATTTTTGGCTTCACAAATGAGGGGACACTTGAGCTGGGTCTTGGTAAATGAGTCAGAGTTTTTCAGGTTAATGCTGGGGAAGATCTTTACCAACAAAAGAAAAGACATTTGCCAAAGCGTGATTGCTTTTAGGACACGTCATATAGCTAGCTGGCTGTGATAGGGACTGGTGAGACCCATCCCTTCCTCTAAGAGGCACTGGTGCAATAAGACAGATGTAACATGTGTACAAATATTAATGATGCTGTAAACATGAATGATGCCTCGAGAGGCACAGAAAGTTCTAAAGGAGTTCAGACAGGGAGTGCTCCCTCTCAGCTTGAGAACATCAGGGAGGGTTTCATGGAGGAGGTGGCCATATTGTAATGAGTCAGGTCTCACAGATCATAACGTCCTCTGAGGCAGAGCTGTCTCTCTCTGGGTCTGTGGTCCAGGCTGGCCTCAGCTTTTGCCTCATGGCAGTGTTCCGACATTCCCTGAAATGATTTGCATGTTTGGGAAGCAGTGCAGCCTGTCCTCAGCAGCAGAGGCTGTGGGGTGAGCGGTGAGCCAGGCCCACGCTACAAACCCATTCCTGCCATTGTTACCTTGTTCAGGTCCTGTTACCGGCCTGTGCTTCGCTTTCTTCTTTCTGAAATAAGGGTAATTTCAGTAGCACCTACATAGTACTGAGAGAATGAGATAAGATGATGCTTAACCTTGTGCCTGGCACCTACTAAATGATTATTACTTTGTAGTTTTTGTTATCATTAACTCTGGTACTCCCAGGGATTGACTCGTGGCACCGGCATCTGGACGTGCTCTGAGCTGGACTCCGCGTGTCTTTCGGGAACTGATGGACGCCCACCTGAATGCTTTCTCAGTCCCGTGCTGAGGGCGATGGTTGGTGGCTGACTCCCTCGGCAGAGCTGTGCCCTAATAGCACAAAGAGTTTAGCTGGGGAGATAAAAAAGAAGTTAGAAAACCATAAAAAACTAAAATGTGTGGTGTTGAGTGAATGCAATGGAAATTTAAAGGGAAGAGTTCAGTATTGGGAAGAGTGGGTAAAAAAGATTTCTGGAAGGAAGGCAGTGGGGGTGGCACTCCAGAATGGGGAAAGAGGGAGGGTGTAATGGAGACATCCCAAGAAAGGGGGTTGACATGAAGGAAGGTCATGTGTCGCAGTAGTGTGCTTTGTGCAGCTTTTCCTGTGAGGGGATGGGACTCCTCTGGTACCTGCAGTCACAGCTCCTGCCTCTGCATCATATGCCACGGGGTGCAGCTGTTCCCTCCACAAGAAGCAGAAGGAATGGCACGTGCAGAAGCCCTGAGGCCCCGAGGCAGGGGATTCCCTGGCACACTCCTGGAGCAGTAAGGTCGTGTGGCTGGAACAGGGGGACAGTGGTCAGAGATGAGCCCAGAGAGCTGGTGGGAGGGGCGGAGTGTATGGGCCTATATATAAAATTTGTGTAAAAAAATTTATTTTTGAAGATAGCTGACACACAATGTTCCGTTTGTTTCAGGCGTACAACATGGTGACTCACCCTCTCTGTACATCATGCTACACCACAAGGGCAGCTATCAGCTGTCACCACACAACGCTATTATGGTATCACTGACCGTATTCCCTATGCTGCCTCCTTTATTTCCATGACTTATTTATTCCATAACTAGACTTTGGAGTTTTTAAAAACAGTTTTATGACACCAAAAAAAGGGTACATATTTAATGTATATCATTTGATGAATTTGGACTTAGGCAAACATGTGTGAAACCATCCCCACAATTAAGGTAATAGACATATTCATCACATCTAAATGTTTTCTTGTGTCCCCTTCTCCACATCTTTTTCTTTTTCTTTTTTCTTTTCTTTTCTTTCTTTTTTTTTTTTTTTGGTGATAAGCACACTTAACATGAGATTTACCTTTTCAATAAAATTTTAAGTGCACAACACAGCATTATTAATTATAGGCACTCTGTTATACAGGAGATCTCTAGAACTTATTCATTTTGTATAACTGAAACTTTATACCAATAAACAACTCTCCATTTCCCCTCCCTCCAGCCCCAGAAACCACTGTTTTGTTTTGGTTTTTAAAAGATTTTATTTATTTGAGAGACAGAGATAGGGAGAGCGAGCACAAACAGCAGGGAAAGGGAGAAGCAGGCTCCCAGCTGAGCAACGAGCCCGACGCGGGGCTCAGTCCTAGGACCCTGGGATTCTGACCTGAGCAGAAGGCAGACACTTGATGACTAAGCCACCCTGGCATCCCTAGAAACCGTTGTTCTATTCTCTACTTCTATGAGTTTTACTAGTTTAGATATGTCATAAATAGAATCATGCAATTTTTGTCTTTCTGTGATTGGCTTATTTCACTTGGCATAATGTCCTTCAGGTTCATTCATATGTTGCAAATGCAGAATTTCCTTTTTTCAAGGGCTGGATAATATTCCATTATATGTGCATACCACACTTTCTATATCCATTTATTTAGCAATGGGCATTTGGATTGTTTCCATATCTTGGTTATTGTGAAAAATGCTGCAGTGAACATGGGATTGCAGCTATCTCTTTGAGATTTTTTTTTTAAGATTTTATTTTATTTGTTCATGAGAGACAGAGAGAGAGAGAGAGAGAGAGAGAGAGAGGCAGAGACACAGGCAGAGGGAGAAGAAGGCTCCCTGTGGGGAGCTCAATGTGGGACTCTATCTCAGGGCCCCGGGATCATACCCTGGGCCAAAGGTGGCGCTAAACCGCTGAGCCACCCAGGGAGCCCCTCCTCTTTGAGATTCTGATTTCAGTTCTTTTGCATACATGCCCAGAAGTGGGATTGCTAGATCATATGGCAGTTCTATCAAAAGACTTGAAAAGACATTTTCCCAAAGAAGACAGGTAAATGGTTAACAGGTATATGAAAACGGCTCAGCGTTACTAGTCATCAAGGAGATGCAAATCAAAACCATAAAGTATTACTTCATATATGTTAGGATGGCTATTACAAAACAAAACAAAACAAAAACAAAACAAAACAACAAAAAAAAAACAAGTGTTGGTGAAGATGTGGAGACATCGGAACCATTATTCCACTGTACACTTGTCTAACCTTGTACACTGTTGGTTGGGAATGTGGGTGCAGCCACTAAGCAAAACCATATGAAGATTCCTCAAAAAATTAAGGAAAGGCTTCAGGTTTTATTCAGAATGAGTTGGGAGGGTTTTGAGCAGAGGAATTACATGATCTGACTAACATTTTTAAAATCAACTTTATTTTTAGATAATTTTAGATTTATAGAAAATTTGCAAGGAGAGTACAGCAAGTTCTCATATATCCTTCACCCAGTTTCCCTAATATTAACATCTTACATAACCATGGTACATTTTTCGAACTAAGAAATTAAAATTAGTACAATATTATTAACTTAACTATAGACTTTATCTACATTTCACTAGTTTTCAAATAATGTCCTTTTACTGTTCCAGGGTCCAATTCATGTTATAGTTAGTAACACTTTAAAAGTTGAGATATAATTCATATCTTATAAAATTCACCCTTTTAAAGGATACAGTTTGGTGATTTTTAGTATTCCTAAAATTGTGCAACCATCACTACTAACTCCAAAATATTTTAGTGACTTACACTTCAATATTTAATACGATTGCTCTGAGGAAGGATTATGTTTATTTCAAGGATAAATTATTAACAGACATAGGGCAGAAGCAGGGAATATCAGTTAGGATTTGCAATGATCCAGGCCAGGAATGGTGTGGCTGGTAGTAGAGAGGTAGTAGTGGTGGAAGAAAAAATGGTCAGATGATGCATGTATGTTGAAAATATTGTTGACAGGATTTGCTGATGAGTTGAGTGTGGGGACAGAAGGAAGACAAGGAGTCAGGGATGATGCTGAGGGTTTGGTTGAGTGACCAGAAGGTCAAAGATACTTGTAAAAGCAGGGAGAGCAGGATTTGAGGAGACAATTGAGACTGAGTTTTGGTTTCATTAATTTTGAGATGCCTGTTGGAAAACTGAATGGAGATATAGAATAGGCTGTTGGATGAATGAGTTTGGAGTTCAGAGCAGAAGCCCTGGCTGGAGATCTAAATTAGCAAGTCATCAGCATAGAGGTGGTGAAGCCAATAAAATCAACAGATAGAAAGAAGAAAAGTTCTGAAGACTGAGCCCAGAGATATTCCAACACTAAGATGTTTGGAAGATAAGTAAGAATCAGCAAAGGAGACTGAAAAAGAGCAACTGAAAAGGGAAAGTATGGTGTCTTTGCAGCCAAGTAGAGACAGAGTTTTTGGAGGAAGGAGAGACCAACTGTGTCAAATGCTACTGCTAGTCATGAATGTGAGGCTAAGGCTTGGGAATTGACTTCTGGATTTAACAACATGGATTTCAGTGGTAACCTTGATACAAGCTATTTGGTGGAGTAGTAGGGATGAAAGCCTGCTGGGAGTGGGAGAAGGGAAATTGGACATACCATGTATGCGTAGCACTTGCAAGAATTTTTGCTTTTTTTTTTTTAAAGACTTTATGAGAGCGAGAGTGCACACGAGTTGGGGAGGGGCAGAGGGCCAAGCAGACTCCCTGCTGAGCAGGGAGCCTGATGTGGGGCTCAATCCTAGGACCCCCCCCCAGATCATGACTGAGCCAAATGCAGATGGTTAATTGAATGAGCCCCCCAGACCCCCCCAAGGATTTTTGCTCTTAGGGAAAGGAGTCAAATGGTAGCTGAAGGTGAAGGGGGGGAGTGTTTTTGTTGTTGTTAGCATGTTTGTATGCCGGCAGAGCAATCCAGTAGAGCTCAGCCAACTAAGCAACCAACAAAGAAACAAAAACACAAAACTGATGCTACAGGAGAGAGGGGAGAATTACTGGGATGATATCCTTGAATTGATGAGAGGAGGTGGCCTCACAAGCAGAGGCTGAGCCCTTGCTAGGAGCACAGACTATGCATCCACATCAACAGGGGAGAGAGCAGGGATCATGCGCACAGGTTGAGGTGACATGTACTACTGGGAGTTCTCCTGATACCATTTTCCAAAGAAGTAGAAAGTCATCAGCTGAGGGCGAGGATGAGGGCAGGAAGTATGGAGATTCAAGGGAGAGGAGACTGTCCTGTGGGAAGGCAGGAGAGTGAATAGGCTAGGGAAATGTAATTTGATTGCTCATTAACATTAAGGCTCCACTTGAGGGGATCCCTGGGTGGCTCAGCGGTTTGGCACCTGCCTTTGGCCCAGGGTGCGATCCTGGAGTCCCGGGATCAAGTACCGCGTCGGGCTCCCGGCATGGAGCCTGCTTCTCCCTCTGCCTGTGTTGTGTCTCTGCCTCTCTCTTTCTCTCTCTATCATGAATGAATGAATGAATGAATGAATAAATAATCTTTAAAAAAAAAGGCTCCAGTTGAAATTAGTGATCATAAATTTAAATTCATGAATTCATGAATTTGAAACATGGTTGTGTGTTTCTCTCTAATCACTTTTTGCTCGGTGGATATAGTCATAGAATAGGCAGAGAGTTGGATTTTTTTTTTAATTTTTTTTTATTTATTTGTGATAGTCACACAGAGAGAGAGAGAGAGGCAGAGACACAGGCAGAGGGAGAAGCAGGCTCCATGCACCGGGAGCCCGACGTGGGATTCGATCCCAGGTCTCCAGGATCGCGCCCTGGGCCAAAGGCAGGCGCCAAACCGCTGCGCCACCCAGGGATCCCGAGAGTTGGATTTAATAAAAGTATTGTTTTCCCGGGTATGGACAAAGCAATAGAAGGCCGGGGCAGTCAGGAATGTGTGCAGGGAAGCCAGTGTATTTTTGGCCATAGGATTCAAGCTGGGCAGAGAGGGAGGTGATGACATAAGAGGGGTAGAAGACAGTGAGATCATAGGGGTTGATGACCATTGAAGGAATGAGCTAGAAAAATCCTAGAGATCTGAAAATGGGAGGCTGGAAATGACTATTGGCAATGACAAGATGCAGGGTATGATGAGGAGGGTGAGTGGCTGAGCTGGGAGGGGTTAGACATGAATATTGCTGGAGGAAAGAAGCTCAAGGAAGTGAGAGCCCCAAGATGTTGGAAGACTCATCTCTATGGACTTTGAAATCACCAAGAATTATGGAGAGAATGAAAAGCGAACCAGGAGTTGTTGACTGGTCAGTAGGCAGATAAGTGGGTGGCAGAATGTCAAGATGTGAGATTTAAAGCTGGAGGTGTTTTGATTTTTGAAGGCAGGAAAGAGAATGATCTGGAAGCAGGGGTGAAAAGCAACAATATTTATTCCACCTGCTGGCCCAGAGATTCAAAGGTGGTGAGAGAGGAAGCCACCATCAATTTAGGAGACTTTAGGGGAGGCTGTGTCCTCAGGGAAAACCAGGTTTCCATCGCAGCAAGGGGGTGAATTAAACATTCAGAGAAGACGAAGAAAGAGATTTCTCTGATGACTCACTTTGGGTGTCAGAAGGCCCAGAGAGAGGTGTCCGTGGGGAACGGAGGGGCTAGGGTTGGAAAAGATAAAGTACAGAGCTATATGGGATTCAGAGGCCAGAGATCAAAGGTGGCTTGAGAGATTTGGGTTGCTTGCCATGACTGACATGAGTAGAGGAGTAAAAGGTACAATGTAAGAAATTAAAATGCAGACAGATGGTACCAAGACAGACGGGGGGGGGGGGGGGGCGGAATAGAGCCTTGCTTTCTTTTGATTCCTGCTTTTAGAAGTCAAGAGGCTGGTGGAGGGGCACTTGGATGGCTCAGTCCATTAAGCCATCCAATTCTTTTTTTCTTAAAGATTTTATTAACGGGATCCCTGGGTTGCTCAGCGGCTGAGTGTCTGCCTTTGGCTCATAGTATGGTCCTGGAGTCCCAGGATTGAGTCCCACATCGGGCTCACCCCGAGGAGCCTGCGTCTCCCTCTGCCTGTGTCTCTGCCTCTCTCTCTGTGTCTCTCATGAGTAAATAAGTAAAATCTTAAAAAATATATTTTATTTATTTGATAGAGAGAGAAAGAGAAAGCACAAAGCAGGGGGAGGGGCAGAGGCATAGGGAGAAGCAGACAGCCTATTAGTAGGGAGCCTGATATGGGGCTTCATCCTATGACCTTGGGACCATGACCTGAGCAGAAGGCAGCCACTTAACCACCTGCGCCACCCAGCCCCCCCGCTAAGCGTCCGATTCTTAGTTTCAGCTCAGGTCACAATCTCAGGGTCATGGGATGGAGCCCTGAGTCTGGCTCTGTGTTCAGTTCAGCAGGGAGTCTGCTTGGGATTCTCTCTTTCCCTCCCTCTCTGCCCCTCCCCTCATGCTCCCTTTCTCTCAAATAAATACATAAATCTTTCAAAGAAAAAAAGAGACTGATGGAGGTGCATTCCTACTTAGAATGCCTCCCTCTTGATTTCACACATTAATAATTATTGTGGCAATAAACCTGAACTACCATTTATGTAAAATATTCTCACCTGTCACAGGGCTGCTGTGAGCTGCCAGTGGCACTGGCTGGTGGCCATCTGTACTCAGTGCCTTTATATATATTTTTTTTCTTTCTTTTTTTAAAATTAACTCTATCCCCAATGTGGGGCTTGAACTCATGACCCTGAGATCAAGAGTTATATGTTCCGTTAACTGAGCCAGCTAGGCACCCTTGGGCTCAGAGCTTTTATCAACTCATTTAATCCTCACAAGACCCTGTGAGCTAGGTAGTTATTGTCCCTATTTTACAGATAAGTAAAATATAAAGTCCAACAAAGTTAGGTAGCTTACTTAAGTTCACACAAGTAGCAAGTGGCAAGGTCCAGATGTGAATTGAGATCTGTCTTCAAAACCCCTGCATGTCCTGTGCCCTCTTCCCCTACCCTTCTTGTTATATCTTCATGTGGGTAAGGGCTTGGGCACTTAGAAAGCACTCAATAGGTGGTGAAAATGTTGCTAAGGGTTGTAATTTATTCAGAAGCAACTGTATATTGTGCAAATGCTTTCCATGCATTTTTCAAAAAATTATTACAACTATACTGCACAGAACAAATGAGAAAACCAAGACTCAAAAGTTAAGGAACTCAACCAAATCTTGCTAAGATTGGTAAATGGCACAGCTGAGATTCAAAATTAGGGCCATCTGCTGCCAGAGGCTGTATTTTTTTTTTTAAGATTTATTTATTTATTTGACAGAAAGAGAAAGTGCACACACACGTGTGAGGGAATGGGAGGGGGAGAGAGAGAATCTTCTAGTAGACTCCCTGCTGAGCATGGAGCCTGACTGAGGGCTCCAGCAGGACCCATGAGATCATGACCTGAGCCAAAACCAAGTATTGGTTTACTTAACCGACTGAGCCACCCAGGGGCCCCCAGATCCTGTACTCTTCACAGCCAGCGCCCTTCCTTCTTCCCACTGCCCTGTGATGCCGCAGAGACCTTACAGGTGATAGGGAGCCAATATCATGGCTGACATTTGGAGCCTCCAAGCAAACGCCCAGAAAGGGATGGGTTATGTGTTATAAACTATCTCCTCTTAGCTTTCCAGCTGCGCTCCTTCTGCTCCCTCTCTCCACCCCACTACAACTTCCCAGGTGATTCTGATGGGCATCAAAGTTGTACGATGCTGAGACATAGGTATGTAAGTAAGTGACCTGGCCCTTAGTGTAGTAGGTTGCAAGGAGCTGCTTCCCTGGCAGAGTGAAAGGAAGAATGGAGTCGGGTTAGTTCAGCAGTGATAGAAGCAGAATGAAGACGTGGCCCCAGCACTGTGATAAATAACATGTCGCTGAAGCCTGGTTTCCTTAGCTCTAAAAGAGGAATAATATTAATGACTACTTCTTAGTAGTGGAGTAAAGATTAAATGAGACAATATAAGGAAAGGACCTAACGCCATGCCTGTTATATATTAGGGGCTCAATAAACTTGCCCAAAGCCACATAGTGAGAGTAGAGCCAGGGTAGGTTCGTGAGTGTTCTATTGCACCATACTATTGTGACTGCTCTTGGTTGCTACCATTTTAAAGATTGTGAGGCATGGGGCTTCCAGGGTAGAGTCCATCAGCAGAGAAACTACACATGAGTTGTGGACCTTCTACCCCCATTTTCAGTGAGGGATAGAGAGAGAAGCCGTGTCTGCTCCTAGAGATACCCAGTTGCCTCTGGAGCCTTCAAAGATTCCCCTAGCTTGCTTGTCCTGCCTGATGTGTTGCTGAGGTGGGGGCAGCGGTAGGGGAGGCCTTTCAACGGAGGATTTGTGATCTCTTCCTTCTACCGCCTCCCCTTTCCCCCACACCCTTGGCGCACACCTTGGGTTGCCAGGTGACGGCTGGAGACTCTTATCCTGTGCTTCTCACCTTCCTCTGTGAGTGTGTCAGCTCTGTGCTAGTGACGCAGGGCTCTGAGCTCAAGCCCCAGGGTGGAGGTGGACAAGATGGGAAAGGATGGGAGGTCAAGTCCCAGGGAGTATCTATAGTCCCTCTCTTTGAACCTTTGCGTCAAAACTGAGGGTCCTCCTTTTTTCTTCTCAGCTCTTGTCCTAGTCATCCAGTTGTTGATGAGAACCATCAATTCTATCTCCCACATTTCCCTCCTCTCCTCCATATTTATGGTTCTGCTCCATAAATATTTACCTAGGGTTAACTGTGAGCCTCGCTTCTGCCCCTTTCCGACCTCAGGTTCTCCTTATTTACCCCCTAGACTGTAGCAGCAGCCCGAGCGGGTCCCCCTGTGTGCTCCATCTGCTCTCTGATCACTGTCATTCCACTGCTCAAAGCCCAGGAAGGGCTGGTACTGGTACCCAATAAACTCCTTTGCCTGGCACTCCAGGCCCTTTTTTGCCTTCCCAGCTCTATCTTGAGTCACTTACCTTCAGGCAGTCCACTCTGCACCCATGTGTTCTCCAAACCCCCAATCGAAACACAGGATGCACTTAAAAAAACAAAACTTTATTTTTTAGAATAGTTGTAGGGCCGCCTGAGTGGCTGAGTCCGTTAAGCGTCTGCCTTCAGCTCAGGTCATGATCCTAAGGAACTGGGATAGAACCACCTCCCCACCCCCCCACCCCCCTGAGGAGTCCGCTTCTCCCTCTGCCCCTACCCCTGCTTGTGCTCCGTCTCCCTCCCGCTGTCTCAAATAAATAAATAAAATCTTTAAAACAATAGAATAGCTTTAGTTGCAGAAAAATTATAAAGAAAGTGCAGAGTTCTCATTTACCCAGCATCCAGTTTCCTCTATTATTACCATCTTAAATTAATATGGTACGTTGGTTCTAATCAACCGATATTGATACCTTATTATTAACCAAAGTCCAGAGTTTATTCAGATTTCCTTAGTTTTTACCTAATATCCCTCTTCTGTTCCAGGATCCCATCCAGGATCCCAGACTGCGTGTATTTATCATGCCTGCTTAGGGTCCTCTTGGCTGGGACAGGGCGCACTTTTCTGTGTCTCGCTCTCCCTTTCCCCAGGGATTACCCTCCCCTCACACCTCCCTCCCCCCTGACCTCTGTTTTCCACCAGCAAACTTCCATTTGCCTTTATTTCGTGCGGCCGCCGGGGGCCCCTCGCCTGACTAACGGCCGCTTCGGGCGTAAGGCCGCGTGGCGGGCTCTGCGGGCCCCCAGCCCTGGCCCGGGGAGGCCCGGCTTTCCTCCTGCAGCGGCCGGCTGTGCTCCGCTCACCCGGGCCCCAGCTGCCCGCCGGCCGCCGGCCCCGCCCCGCGGCTGACCTCGCCGGGAGCCTCCCGGGCTCGGGCTCGGGCTGGGGCCTGTCGCTGCTCCCCGGGCCGCTGGCCGATCGGTGACCTCGTTGGGCCCCAGAAGAGGCAGGCGGCGCCGTGTCCCCCGGCCCAGGCCCGGAGACGTGGGGGCTTAGCGCCGGGCCGAGGTCACACCCCCGGGGGGGGCGGCCTCGGGGCTTACCCTGAACCCCGCTCCCCCCGCTGGGTCACCAGGTGTCCGCGTGTCAAAAACGAGATCTGGGCGGCCCGGTGGCTCAGCGGGTTGGCGCCCTGCGGCCCGGGGCGTGACCCCGGAGGCCCGGGATCGAGTCCCGCGTCGGCTCCCTGCGTGCAGCCTGCTTCTCTCTGTGCCTGGGTCTCTGCCGCTCTCTCTCTCTCATGAATCAGTAAATAAAATCTTAAAAAAAAAAAAAAATGCCTTTAGAAAAAATGAGCTCCAATCCCGAGCAGGGCTGTCGCGCGCCCCGGAGCCCCCCCCCCCGCCCCCCGCCTCCCGGTCAGGCCGTGTGCTCCAGGCCGCCGGCTGGGCCCTCGGCTGCGCATCCCCGGGGCTGGAGCAGCCAGAGAAGAGGGACGAAGAGCAAAGAGCAAGAGCGAGGAGAGGAAATTGGAGGCGGCTCCAAGGTTGGCCGCTGCGCCCGGGCTGCGAGGGGCCACTCGGGGAGGAGCGAAGCCCCCGCGGCCGGGCCTCTGGCCTCCCCTCCGCTGCCGCTGTGGCCGCTGACGGAGCGCAAGGGCCGCCTGGACACTCCCGCCGGTAGAGGCTCCACCAGCCCTTTAATTTCCTCCCAGCGGACGTTTGCGCAGGTGGCTCCCAGCGGGGCCTTCTTGGGCTCCCGCCTCCTGCCCCCCCCCCCACACCTCCAGCCCCGGAGCTGTCCCCCCACCCCCCATGGTCACCAGGGCGGGAGCAGCAGAAGGCGGAGGGCAAGCTGCAAACCGAGTGCGCGCGGCCGATGCTCTAAGAGCCTCGCAGCAGCCCAGGCGCCTCCAGCGCGCTTCGCAGCCAGCAGCTCCTCTCCCAAGGTCAGGGGACGGCTCCGAAGTCACACGCCGGAAGTGGCCGAGCTGGGATGTGAACTAAGATGCGTTCCACCCCCACCCCCGTGCTGTCACTGCTGCCCCTCACGGTACCCACTCATTACATGCTTATGATGTTTAAGTAAATGACAAGTGTTGAAGGTACACTAAAGTTAGGGGGATGATAAGAATGAAGGTTCTAAGGGCTTCTGGGAGGAGGTGACCCCACCCCTGAGATGGGAACAGAATCCAATATCAATATATAGAATATATATATTAAAAATATAGGGGCGCCCGGGTGGGGTGAGCAGCTGAGCGTCTGCCTTCAGCCCAGGGCGTGATCCTGGGGTCCCGGGATCGAGTCCTAGTCAGGCTCCCTGCATGGAGCCTGCTTCTCCCTCTGCCTGTGTCTCGGCCTCTGTGTCTCTCATGAATAAATACATAAATCTTTTATTTAATTTTTTTTAATTTTTATTTATTTATGATAGTCACAGAGAGAGAGAGAGAGAGAGAGAGGCAGAGACACAGGCAGAGGGAGAAGCAGGCTCCATGCACCGGGAGCCCGACGTGGGATTTGATCCCGGGTCTCCGGGATCGCGCCCTGGGCCAAAGGCAGGCGCCAAACCGCTGCGCCACCCAGGGATCCCATACATAAATCTTTTAAAAAAAGAATTTAAAAGAATATATATTTTATCTTGTTCCCAAAGAGATTTAAAGTGGTCGTGAAAGGTTAGACAGAGTGAAGGACTTCATCCCCCCCCCCCCCCCCCCCCGTTTGGCTCTGGTTCCAGCCTGCTTCCCCGCCCCCCACCCCGGGGGGGGGCTGCTGCTCCAAACGGCCTCCCAGCACTTCAGGCAGCCCTAAAAAGTAAAAACCAAAGCAAACAAAAAGCAAAACTGGAGGAGTCTGTGGTGTCGTGGCTAAGAAAACTGGGCGATTGCTAGAGTACTAATGAATTAGAGGGAGGACAGAGCCGAGGTAGGAGGGGCGCGGGGCTGCCCGGTTCAGCTCTTCCCCCCCCCTCCCCGCAGGTGTTTAACCTCCGGTGGTCCCTCATCTGCCGAGGGATGTGAGCACGGACACCCCCCCCCCCCACCCCGCCCGGCCCCGACAGTGCAGCAGGGAGGTAGCGCATGCCTGGTGCACACTAAGGCTCACAATTTCACAATTCACAGCGGGTCATTCCTTCTGCCTGTGGGTACTGGGGGGGAAATGTGGATCATAGAAGAGGAAACATTTGTTGTTTTGTTTTATTTTGTTTCCTTTTAGAAGCAGAAACATTTCAACTGAATTCTGAATGGCAGATAGCGACTGGTCCCGCAGGGCAGGAGATCAGGCTGTTCTAGACAAAGGAAACAGCATAAAACACAGACTTTGAAGAACACAATGTTTGGGACCCAGAGTGTAGCTCAGGGCTGTTCGAACCTGGGGAGAAAGAATGGGAGGGGTGGCATGAGCTTAAGGCAGTAAGACTACTAAGCTTGCAACTATTAAGTTAGGGATAAATCTAGCAGCCTTGCATCCTGGAAGGCACAGGGGTTAGACTAGCTCCAGCATTTACTAACTTGGGCAAGTAGTTAACCTCTCTGTGCCTTGGTTTGTCCTACCCACCTCTTAGAGCCAGTTGTGAAGATTGTGAAGTAATGTATGAAAAACACTTGTCATGGTGCCTGACGCTTAGTAAATACTTGATTTGTGTTAATTATTTTTATTACTATTTATCCTGACTCCTTAGAACTAGAAGGGGCCCTAAAAATTATCTAGTCTGATGCCCTATTTTAGTTGTTTATATTTTAATTTTTTAAAAAGATTGTATTTACTTGAGAGAGAGCACAAGAGTATGAGTGGGGGAGAGGAACAGAGGGAGAAGCAGACTCCCCACTGAGCAAGGAGCCTGACCTGGGGCCTGATCCCAGGACCCTGAGATCATGACCTGAGCCCAAGGCAGCTGCTTAACTGACTGAGCCACCCAGGCGCCCCAGTTGTCCTTATTTTATTATTTTTTTAAATAAGTCTTTTTTTTTTTTAGATTTAATTTTTATTTATTTTTTATTTATTCATGATAGACACAGAGTGAGAGAGAGGCAGAGACACAGGCAGAGGGAGAAGCAGGCTCCATGCATGGAGCCCGACGTGGGACTTGATCCCAGGTCCCCAGGATCACACCCCGGGCTGCAGGCAGCACTAAACCGCTGTGCCACCAGGGCTGCCCAGTTGTCCTTATTTTAAAGATGGAAAACCCCCATCATCAGATGAATGGATAAAGAAGATGTGATACAAACACACACACACACACACACACACACACACACACACACACAGGAATATTACTCAGCCATCAAAAAGAATGAAATCTTAACCATTTGCAACGACATGGGTGGAGCTGGAGTGTATTATGTTAAGTGCAATAAGTCAGTCAGACAAATAGCATATGCCTTCACGCATACATGGAATTTAAGAAACAAAACAGATGAACATAGGGGAAGGGAAGGAAAAATACAATAAGATAAAAACAGAGAGGGAAGCAAACCATAGAGACTCTTAACTCTAGGGAGCAACTGAGGGTTGCTGGAGGGAAGAGGGTGTGGGGATGGGGTATCTGGGTGATGGGCATTAAGGAGGCACTTAGGCACTTAATGAGCCCTGGGTGTTATATGCAACTGATGAATCTCTAAAGTCTACCCCTAAAACTAATAACATACTATATATTAACTAAATTGAATTTATTATTTTTTTTTAAATTTTTATTTATGATAGTCACACAGAGAGAGAGAGAGAGGCAGAGACATAGGCAGAGGGAGAAGCAGGCCCCATGCACCGGGAGCCCGACGTGGGATTCGATCCCGGGTCTCCAGGATCGTGCCCTGGGCCAAAGGCAGGCGCCAAACCGCTGCGCCACCCAGGGATCCCACTAAATTGAATTTAAATAAAAAATATGAAAAAAACAAAGATGGCAAACCCAAGGCCCAGAGTGAATTATTTATAATTCATATTTATAACCCCCCTCAAAGCAAGTTAGTGGTAGGATGAATCCTACCCAGGCCTCCTGACTCCCGGCCTGCAACACGTGGCTCCCTTACTATTGTCAGGCTGCCTCTGACAGAGTCTCCCTCCCTCTTCAGATGATTGTCTCCCATCCCTTGTAAATAAATTTCAAGGCATTTGCTTTGTGTTTATCCTATTTCTAGAATACTCTGGCACCTGTATGCAAATTATCCTCAGGGGACTTGTCTGCTATGGTGACTTGGGCCAACTCCCCAAAGAAGGCAGCTATTAAACCAAAGGGAAAGTACAGCCCAGGGTAGGGCAGAGATTCTGGACGGTCTTTCTAGTTAAGTCCTAGGGGTCCATCTGTATTTTAACTCTTTGTTTCTCTGTTTGAAAATGAGTTCATAAGTAAATCTGTGACCAGGCTCCAAGCTGAGATTTTGGGATTTGAAGTCATGTCAGAAGGTGCTGTGGAAGGTCCAAAGCCTGTGGACATTCACATGAGCTATGCAGCTATGGTGCTGGCTCAAATTCTGGAGAAATGATTCTTACTTCCAGGAAAATGGAAGTACTATAAGGGATTGGAGGGAGAAACACAACTTTTATGAGACAACCCAATGGTTCAGCCCTGCAGAGCTGAAGAGATTTGAGACTCATGAGATGATGAAGGGGGTAAAGCAAGGCCTCAAACACTTCTTCCATAAACGGCAATTTCGTTGACCCTTGACATAAACAGCAGTGTCCCCATCCCCAGGGGCCTCACCATTTAGCACACACTTTCTCACACTTTCTGAATGTCTTCCAGGTGATAGGCCCCATGTTGGGCACCACAAAACCCTCGGTAGCTCCCTGGTCTCTTCAGGACACTGTTCAAGCACCTGGCCTGGCATTCA
Organism: Canis lupus baileyi; assembly: GCF_048164855.1. Taxonomy (NCBI): domain Eukaryota; kingdom Metazoa; phylum Chordata; class Mammalia; order Carnivora; family Canidae; genus Canis; species Canis lupus. Next base: position 10,588,132 of record NC_132850.1, read on the forward strand.
AGACCTTGATAATCTAGCTAACTCCAGCCTCACTTCCTACTTCCTCCCCTACCTAGTATTTTAAGTACTGTGTTTTAGAGAATCTAAAATGCTATCAATTGTAATTTATATTCTTATTTCAGAGATGTAAAATGTGAAAAAGTGGACATCTTACAATCCTTCTGAATATTTTATACTTCAGTGAAAATGGAATTGCTTATACTCTCCCTACATGCCATGCTGTATCAGGCTTTACCTTTTGTTTTTTTTTCTTTTTAACTGTTTCTTATGGAAAATTTCAAACACACACTCAAGTAGGGAGACTAAATATAACATGCACTCTACGCCAGGACACCTGCACCCCAATGTTTATAGCAGCAGTGTTCACAGCAGCCAAATTGTAGAAGGAGCCTCGGTGTCCATGGAAAGATGAATGGATAAAGAAGATGTGGTTTATGTATACAATGGAATATTACTCAGCCATTAGAAACGACAAATACCCACCATTTGCTTCGACGTGGATGGAACTGGAGGGTATTATGCTGAGTGAAGTAAGTCAATCAGAGAAGGACAAACATTATATGGTCTCATTCATTTGGGGAATATAAAAAATAGTGAAAGGGAATAAAGGGGAAAGGAGAGAAAATGAGTGGGAAATATCAGAGAGGGAGACAAAACATGGAGACTCCTACCTCTGGAAAACGAACAAGGGGTGGTGGAAAGGGAGGTGGGCGGGGGTTTGGGGTGACTGGGTGATGGGCATTGAGGGAGGCACTTGGTGGGATGAACACCAGGTGTTATGCTATATGTTGGCAAATTGAACATCAATAAAAATAAATAAATAAATAAATAAATAAATAAATAAATAAATAAATAAACATGCACTCTGTATCTACAACAATTATCAACTTATGGTTTATTCTCCATGTGTTAGCCCTATTTTTTTCTCCTAGGAATATTAATATTAATAGCAACTGCCACTACTTAACTATGAGCTTAATTTTTCTTAATTATAAAAGTAATATATGCTCATTTAAAAAAATACCTTAAGATTACATGCAAGCATAAAGAAGAAAACATTATTGATATTTTTTTAATTTTTTTTTTAATTTTTATTTATTTATGATAGTCACAGAGAGAGAGAGAGGCGCAGAGACACAGGCAGAGGGAGAAGCAGGCTCCATGCACCGGGAGCCCGATGTGGGATTCGATCCCGGGTCTCCAGGATCGCGCCCTGGGCCAAAGGCAGGCGCCAAACCGCTGCGCCACCCAGGGATCCCCATTATTGATATTTTGATTGGTTTCTTTCCAGTTTCATTTCTATGACTTTTTAACACTGTCCAAGCACCTGGCCTGGCATTCAAGACCTTCAAGACCAAGCCTCCAGTGAGGCTGGAGTTAGCTAGATCATTCAATTTTTATATCTTGCTTTTTAAAAAAATGTAACTTTATGATGTAAGTATAGTTAATTTTTATGAATGTGTTTTTAACGATTTCATTGTACATTATAGGGAGGTTGCACCAAATGCGTTAATTAAGTCATGCATTCAACAGTAGTTGTTGCACTTACATGTGTTGGGCACTCTAAATCATGGTAAAAGAATGAGCCACAATCTCTGGCCTCTCAAAGCTTAGTTGTTCTCCATTATTTGAATTTTTAACCACTTTTCAGTTTGGGGCTGTTCTGAATCATGTTACAGTGATCAGTGACCATCCTTGTGTGTAAAACTTTTCCTAGGTTTCAGATTATTTCCTTTAAATAGATTTTCAATAGTGAAATTCCGGTTTTGCTCTATCTTTGCCAGCATGGGATGTTATGTTATTTAATCTTAGCTAATTCAATAGGCAAAAAATGTTATCTCATCATTTCAAATTGCATTTCTCTGATTAGTTATTGAATGATTGTCTATATATTTATTAACCATTTGTTTTCTGCAAATTGTCTGTTCAACAAGGTTCCTATTTTTATCACTGGCAATTTCTCAGTACAAAGTCTGACTCTTATTTCCTTTTACTTGCTGTGACCTGGTATAATCTTATTCCAAGCTTCTCTTTTTCCTCCTGGCCCTCTCTTACCTCACTTCTTCCCCCACCTCTTCCTGTCTTGAAGGGGAGTTGGGTGAGTCACCTAAAAGATACAGGAAGAGAAAAATTAAGTGAATTCCTCAGACAGACTTCTTAGAATGCTCTGAATGGTGCTGATGTCAATTTGGAGGCAAAAAGGGGGAGGACGAAATGGGTTGGTAACTCTGATGCTAAATTTGTCCATGCCAAAGCACTAGGGTTTTATGAATGATGGTTCATTCAGCAGGTGTCTTTAAAATACCTGCTATGTGCCCAGATCTGTGCTGGGTATTGTTAAAGGCTTATTAGCTAGAGAAGACACAATGAAATAGGTCATAATTAATAGTCAACTGTATATATTTCAGAGGCATTCAGACTAGCGGAGAGGTTCCCAGATAACTGGAAATTTCCTTCTGAAACTAACTTGGAAGTGAGGAGCCTAAGGGAAGATAAAGAGCCCATGTAGAAGACGGAGCAGGGGGGGATAAAGGGAACACTTTGGTGAAGCAAGGTTTCATAGACTCAGAGGAAAGGAGAGGGTTCAAGAAGAGGAGTGTTTGTTGGGGGGATGTCATTTGTTTTTTAGGACAACAGAGAGATATTATCTACCCTGCTCTCCTTTTTTCATTTCTTTGTTCATTTAGTATTTTTGAATACCTGTCACATACCAGGCACTGCTTTAGACATTGCTGAAGGTACAGAAATGAAAGACATAGCCCGAACCCACAGTCTAAATGAGGAGATACAGATCGGAGTAGAAACAAATTCCTGATATAAGTGCTGTCATCCATTCATTCAGAAAATATTTATTGAACACCCAAGACATGCCAGATATATTGAGGAACAATGAAAGGAAGTTCTTTGATGGTTAGTTTATCTGCTTGAAGTAAAATGTATTGCCTATATCTTAATGGAAATCAATAGTTATATCCCTGAGAGATCTTGAGTTTTGAGTTTTTGAGGATTTTGTATAAGAGACCAATGCCCTAAATAAGAATCCAGGGCACTCGTCTCTGTGGGCCTTGACTTCCCACCTATAAGATGAGGGAGTTGACCCATTATGTATGTGATATGGGATTTGTCACATGTGAGGTAACTTCTCCACTAGACTGAGAATTCCCAGAGCAGAGATTACATGGATTTTTTTCACTGGCATAGTGTGGGCTCAATAAAAATTTGTGGAATTGATTATTCTTATAAGGGCCTTCCTGCTCTAATATTCTGTGCTCTTCTGTCACTAAAATAGTCCCATGTATATTGTGTGGGAGCCCAGAAGGAATGATGACAAATTTTGATGCTGGATCCCAAAGAACTTTCTGGAGTAGGTAGGTGCTCTTTGATCTGGACCTCAAATGTCAGAGAAGATTACAGTGGGCAGGGAAGTGCTACATAGTCCCGAGTCCTGGATTCCAGTGACCTCTTACCTGCCCTGAGCTTTCAAGGATCTATCACTTGCTACCTATACATCCTCAGACTTTAATTTTCTCACCTGTAAACCACTAGCGACAGTAATACGTAGTATGCTGGAAAAAAACATCCTGTGGAGTCCAAATAGTTGGATTTAAGTCCCATTCCAGCCCAGTAACCATATGACTTTGGGAAGACCTCCCTAGGTCTCAGTTTCCCTACCTGCAAAATAAAGGAGTCAGACTGGATGAGCTAAGATTGATTTCTTCTGGCTCTAAAAAGTCTGCATCCAGGGTTATTGTTAGTATCCAATAAGATGACACAATAAAATGTTTATACACTGTAGGAGCTCTGCAGTGTGGTCTGTACTGCTGAGGACAGATGGGTATAACATCAAGTTAGCTCCTAGAGATCACTTACCCATTCTTCAGCTCTCTGCTTCTCCCAGGATCCACTGACTCTCCCTGAGAAGCTCTCTACCTCTTGATTTCCTCCCATTCCCAGGGGACATAATGCCTCTGCTCCGTGCTGCTGCAAAATACAAAGAGCTTGGCAGCTGTGGGTCAGAGGGTAGGGTGTGGGGAGAGCCAGTCTGGAAGCTGTCCTTACCTGCCTTCTTGGTGCTCAATATTTCTAACTCCCAACATGGCCCAGAGGTAGTAAATTGAAGAGGGAGGAAGGAGGAGTCTGGCTAGGGGGAGAAGGAATGCCACAGGGATGGAGGCCCCAGAAATGACCTCTTAGTAGTTGTGTGACCTTCCAAGTTCTGTCACTGCTCTGGGCTTCCCCCTTTGTCTATGACATAGGAAGGGTCCAGTAAGAGGGAGTGGTTTGTACAATCTCACAGACACTTTTCTAATCAATCTTGAAGTTCTAAATGAGTTTTCCCTATCCAGCACATGGTCAGCCCTTGAGTTTCATTCGGCAGTCTTCTTTCCTTTTAAAAGATTTTATTTATTTATTCATGAGAGACACACAGAGAGAGGCAGAGACCCAGGCAGAGGGAGAAGCAGGCTCCCTGTAGGGAGCCTGATGCAGGACTCGATTCCAGGACCCTGGGATCACGCCCGAGCCGAAGGCAGACATTCAACCACTGAGCCACCCAAGCGTCTTTCATAAGTGCCTACTATATGCCAGGGGATTTAGCTAAATATAAGATGGGGTCTCAAGATGCTCATTATCTGAAAGAGGAGACAGATAAGTAAACTAGTAACTATAATAACTGTGATGTGTCCACTGATACAATGCCAAAGCATGAAAGGATAGAGAGGGAAGTTACTTTGTCAGGGGACAGGAGGTCAGGGAAGGCTTCAGAGAGGATGTGACCTTTGAATGAGTTTGTGAATTATAAAGGAGAAGGGGACTCTAGGCCAACATCTGCATATCAGCAAAAGGCCCACAGGTAGTTAGGCAAAACCGGAACTCATGGGTTCAGTGGAGGTGAGAGAGGGAAGTAACTGAAGGGAAGCCTGAACTAGATCCTGAAGTATGTTCTACTGAGAAGTTTGGACCTTAGGTGTAAGGCCACAGGAGAGGCCACAGAAGGGATTGAGATCAAGAGGGAAATAATGAGTTTTGGATTTTAGACCCATCCGACATTCAGTGTGCTCTCTTGAAAATGTTGCAGACACCCAATAAATTCATCCTTTCAACAAGTATTTGTTGGAAATCTCCCCCACCTTATGTGCTAGTGCTATGCCAGGCACCGAGACACAATAGTAAGCAAAACCAGACATCCTGTTCTTGTGGCACTTGCAGTTTGGCAGGGGAGACAGACTTTAATCAAATAATTACACAAACAAATACAAAATTACAGTGGGAATGAGAGCTACAAAGGAGAAGTACATGGTGCCAGGACAGCATGTAATTGGAGCATTTGACTTTGCCAGGATGGTCAGGGCAGCTTCTCTGCTAAGCTTAGCTCCAAAGCAAGAGTGTTGCCCCAAGAAAAGGCACAGGCAGGCTCTATGGTAACAGCCTCCCAGGCCTCAGAACCCCATCCAGTACAGGTTTACTTTCTGGGGTGAGTTTCAAGCAAGTATTGTGTTGTACTCCCCCTTTGGTCTTTAGGACCTAGCCAACACTGCCAGACCCAGTGCAGCCTTGAAAGAAAAGAAAGACAAAAGAGGAAAACCTGTTAGGCATTTTAGATATTCCAAGGTAGCAGTGCCATTCCCCAGAGTACTCAGCATCTTACTTCCTGTAGTTGTTCCTCCCAGATACAGTTTCAAGTTCCCATCACTGTTCTGGTCATTGGGCTAATTGTCCAGGTCCCTGTGACAGGTGATTTAAAACAGAGATGTAGCAAAGAGCTGTGGTCCCTTGGAGCCAAAAGACCTGGTTTTATTTAAGCCCCTTTCCATCGTCCACTGTCTTTCGCCTCCGCAAGCTTCAGTTGCCTCTGTTGTGGAATGGGGAGTTGGTTCTTCTCTCATAGGATTTCTTTGGAAATTAACTGAGATAATAAGAACAAACTTTATAACCTCTAAGAGCTAAACAAACATAGAGTTTAAATATTTGGAAGGCTGCCACATGAGTAAAAAATTAGATTTATTCTTTGTGTCTCCAGAGAACAGAATTAAATCAATGGATAGAAATTACCACATGCAGATTTCAGCTCAACAGAAGGAAGAAATGTTCTAATAATCAAAACTGTCCATCAGTGGAATGGCTGCCTTTTAAGGTTGTGGGAAGCCAACATCAGAAACAATATGGCGCCTGGGTGGCTCAGTCAGTTAAGCAGCTGCCCTCAGCTCGGGTCATGATCTCGGGGTCTTGCCATCTAGTACCCCGTCGGGCTCCCTGCTCATCAGGGGTTGGCTTCTCCCTCTGCCCCTACCCCCACTTGTGCGTGCACGCACTCTCTCTCTCAAGTAAATAAATAAAAATCTGATTAAAAAAAAAAAAAGAAAGAAAAGAAAAAAAGAAACACCCAATACAAGTGTGCTATGGAGTTTTGAGTGAGAGGGTAAATTGAATAACTTTTCTTTTTTTAAAGATTTTATTTATTTATTCATGAGAGACACAGAGACATAGGCAGAGGGAGAAGCAGGTTCCATGCAGGCAGCCCAATGTGGGACTTGATCCAAGGACCCCAGGATCATGACCTGAGCCAAAGGCAGATGCTCGACCACTGAGCCATCCAGGCATCTCTAAATTGAATAACTTTTAAGATTTCCTTTTAACTTTAGAATTCAACAATCTGGTAGTTAAGACAAATGGAGGAGCTGAGAGAGGGCATATGTGGCAGAGAGTAGCATGAACAGAAATATGGAGCAGAAGTGAGTGTGGCATGTGTGGGCGACCATGAGGAAACTCTAGAAAGAAATGAAGGATCTGTGTTGGGTTGATGATTCAGTGGAAGATGAAGAAGATAACTAATACTGGTCAAGCACCTGTGTGCCAGACACATGTGATTCTGTTTAAACTCTGTGGGTAATATACGGCCTTACCCTCTGGTGAAGCAGAGATTGTTTACCCAGAAAGCCTTAGAGGACCTCCTTTCTGAGGGGTGGGGGGCTGTAGGCTGCGGGGTGGGCTGCGTTCTGCCCTGGGGGTGGAAGGGGATCAAGAATACATAGTCTGGTTGGGCTATAGGTTGTGCTGAAAATGCACAGGCTGTGGTCAAAAGACAGAATTTGAATCCTGACTCTGTCTCCTTATATCTTGTGACTCTAGCAATTTATTTAATCTCTGAGATCCTCAGTTAATTTATATATAAAATGGAGACTCAAACTTGTTCTACTTTAGGCTGCTGTAACAATTAAGAGAAATGATGCGGAGTAAAAGGCACCCCGGGAAGAGCATAGGCTTTGGAATCAGACAGATCCAAGTTTGAATCTCAGTGTGCCATGAGCTGGTTGCAAGATCTTAGGCAAATTATTTAACTTTTTCTTCTCTGTAAATAGAGATAACAGTATTCCAAGGCTGTTTGATAATTAAGTAAAGTAGGAAAGGTGCTTAGCATGGGGCCTGGCATATTACAATGCTCAATAAAATAAAACTAGCAGTTTTATTTTGTTACTGTAAATAATAAGATCCCATTTATGAAGCATTTTTCAAAATATCCAGCACATAGTAGATGTTCAGTTGATGTTAGCTTCTTTCCCCCTTGCCTGTGTGCCTGCTGCCACATGGGGCTGCTGGAGGCTGGGGCAGTGGCTTCTCACCCTGGTGTCTAGTCTTTGTCATAATGCTCTGCCTGTAGAAAGAGCTCAATGAATGCCTGGTTCACAGAAGTGAATTGATTGCTCTTGATGACATGGTCTCCTTCGTCAAGTAGCCAGTGACTCATGCCTCTTTCTTTCTCCTCCTTCCTGTCTCCTCTTTGGTTCTATTTCTGACTCTCATCAGTAGGAGGGGAATCTATGTTTGTCAAAGTGATTTTTAAAAATAAAAGACAGAGGGAGAGAGAGGGAGCTTCAGGAGCAATTCTCTGGGCTATTTTCCATTGAGCACAGGACAGTGAGAGCTGGATTGTTGTGGTTTCCAACTTTGTTTTTCTTCAAGTAAAAGAACCATAATGACACTATCAATAGTAGTAGCAGGAACTACTATGACCTTTCTGAGCACCTACTGTGTGCATGGCACTGTGCCAAGCTCTACAAATACATGATCTGTATTCATCATACATAAAGCACTTCAAGGGTGGTATTATTATCATCACTACTTTATAAATGAGAAAATGAAGGCTTAGAAGAGTTAGGTAATAATGAAAATGATATGTACTCCCATATTTACATACCAGTTATGAGCTAGACATTTTTTAAAATCTTATTTAATTGCAAACAGCATTATTATTTCTATTCTAGATGTGGGGAAACTGAGTGTCAGAGAGATGAAAAAAAAATACAAGCTTTCCAAAATCACACAACTGATGAATCGCAGAGCTGGGAGTCCGACCAAGCCCTGCTCAACTTTTATACTCATCTGTTCCCTTTCCATCAGGCCATTTGCTACTCTTTGAGGGAAGCATCATATTAAGACTCTGGCTGGAGGCAGCCCTGGGCATGTTTGAATGAGTGGGAAGTGACACATAGCATGAAACTCATCTACTCCAGCTGGGCAGACCCTGGGAAGCTGGCCCTGTGCCTGGGGCTAACTCTGGAAGTACAGAAATAATAATTCTGATTCTTTTATGGCACTTACTATGTACTAGGGACTGTTCCAAGCATTTTAGAATTAATACCTTTCTTATTCTTCACAATAAGTAGATATTGCTATTATTCCCATTTTATAGATGACGAGACTAAGGCTCAAAAAGGCAAATTGCCCAAGGAGGGGATTACACAAGAGCATAAATACCAGGAGACAGTGATCGTTGGGAAGCATTTTAGAGGCTGCCCACCATGACCACATTGTAAGCGAAGCAGTAGAACAGAGATTCACACCCAGGAGTCTAACTCCAGAGACCATGCTCTCAATCTCAAAGCTATGTGGCATTTTTGTTTAGCAAGTGGTGATTGAATCTCTATGAAATGCACAGCCCTGTGCTAAGCACTAGGAGCACAGAGATGAAACTGGTTCCATTTCCAAGCTCATTTGTTATTCCATACTAGCTTTTATTTTATTTTACTTTATTGTTTTATTTTATATAATCTCTACACCCACTGTGGGGTTTAGCTGGACATCAATTGGGTGACAAGACTTTTCTGTCAAAGAGCTGGGGCAGGGATCCCTAGGTGGCGCAGCGGTTTGGCACCTGCCTTTGACCCAGGGCGCGATCCTGGAGACCCGGGATCGAATCCCACATCGGGCTCCCGGTGCATGGAGCCTGCTTCTCCCTCTGCCTATGTCTCTGCCCCTCTCTCTTTCTCTCTCTGTGACTATCATAAAGAAAAAAAAAGAAAAAAAAAAGAGCTGGGGCACAGGGCCAGGCTCCAGTCAGAGCTGGGAAAATGGTACAACACAGATGGAGTGAGAAGGGTTGAGACCCAATAGCAGTGCAGCTGTTCAAAAATCATGCCTGGGCCACAGAATCACTAGTTTGAATGGGACAAAACCCTATGGGACAAGATTTGTGTGGAAAGAGTCTCATCTGTGGTGTTGACTCCAAGGAGCTCAGAAAGTTGAGGCAAGGGTGTATGAGGGTGGGGTGGATCAAATCCTGCTGAAGTGTTTCATAGATACACACAAAACTTCTGCATAGATAGTGCACTGATGATTTCTCTCAGTAGTGCCTAAAATTCCCAGTGTTACATGTTCACTCACTCGTCCATCTCTTCATTTATTCATTAATTCATTCATCCATTCACTGATTTATAAACTGGAGAAAATTGTATTTGCCAGAACTCTTAGGGAGAAGTACTTTATGTGGTTAGGAGGACTATTCTGATAAGCTGCTTGAGGTGTAAGGGTATAAGGAGTAAGACACCCAAAAACCATGCTCAACAAAAGGAGATGGAAATTTATATGCTCCCCAAGGGTGGTGGGGGTAGTAAGTACAGATTTTGTTTTGCTGAGTAAGGTTGTGCAAGTCTGGCCAGAGCTGAATTGCTGAGGATATGGAGAAAATGAGCCCTGCCAGGAACATAACTGTTATCTTCGATTTCTCATCTCTTATGCTCTAATCCAATACCATGCCCTACAACTCACCTCTTAAATACCTCTTGAATCTGTTTCTACTCCATTCTCATTGCTACCGTTCTTGTTCAAATCCTCATTGGAATTCACTTGAACCACTGCAAAGATCTTCTAAGTAGCTTACTTCCTCCCCTCTTTTCCTCCAGTCCATTCTCCACATCAAGCCAGAGTGATCTTTCTAAATAAAGTTCAGATCTAATTATGATAATTCCCTGCCTCAAAATCTTTTATTTTAAAAGATAAAGTCCCATAGGCACTGGAGTGGTTCAGTTGGCTGAGTGTCTGACTCTTGATCTCAGCTCAGGTCTTGATCTCAAGGTCATGAGTTCCAGCCTCACATTGGGCTCTGCACTGGACATGCAACCTGAAAAAAAAAAAGGTAAAGTCCAAATCCCATAGTACAACATTTAACGCTCTCTCTAGCTTCAGCACCAACCAATTTTCCATTTCCTACCATTCCTTAAGTTCTTTTGGAGTACTCAATGGCAAAAACTCTTTCTACTGCCAAAATACTTCTCCTTCACCTCTCTGCTTAGAAAATTTTCCTTTAGAAAAGTCCTTGTTGTCCTCCTACTATTGTCAAATAAGCACATCTTTCGGGACAATGCTTCTGGATTTGGTACAGATTCCATTAGTGGGAGCTTCATTGTCTACCACATTTATGATTCTCCTCCTGGGCATATTATGAGAATGCATTTTCTTGGATGTGAGTGTGTAACTTGCTTTAGCTAGTGAAATAAGAGAAGTGGAAATTTTAAGAGCCAACACATGACTCACACACTTTTTCTCTCTGGTTGTTGCCGTGTCAGTCTTTATCTTGGAATAAGAAAGACAAAAAGCAGAGCATCTAGCCAACCCTTAGTGGATATGTAGCAATAGTAAAAAATAAAACCTTGTTTAAGCTGCTGAGATTTGAGGATTGCTTTGTTATTGAATAACTCAGTATTTCCTAACTGACAACACTCTCTCTGCTTTGACATCTTCTATAATTACCAAAACTACATGTTTCTATCTTACCTGACTTGTGTGACACGTTTTCTTTATACTGATTATCTGGAACTAATGGAACTAGTGACATATTGCCACATACTGCTAATTATCAGTCTACTGGTATGTCTTAGTACCTCTGCACTTTTACTGAGGATCCTTGAGGGCAGGGATGGTGCTTGGTCCATTTTTATATAACACAAAACATGGTTCATGGCTAACGTATAAATTGTCATGAGTGTAGGAGCCAGACTTACTTTGAATTGCAATTCTGACACTTAGTGACCATCTCTCTGAGCCTCAATTTCCTCACCTGGAGTAAAATGGAGTAACCATATATGCCCTACAGGTTTTTCCTGAAGTGTGTGGATAACAAGTACAACATATGTACAAATAATAGCATGGTGAGGTTATCATTGTTCCCTTATTTGTTTTTATTATCATTATAGATTGTGTTCAAGAAATACTTGTGCATATGTCTATCATTGGTTGAGGTTTAGTGGTATATGCATTGGACTTGGAATCAGAAGTCCTAGATTTAAAGCATAGCTTTTGTCACCAGTTTTGTGACCTTGGGAAAGTCACTTACCCTGGCTGCATTTTTGCATTCTCAACTATAAAATGCAAATGCTAATAATACTGATTATCACAGGGTTTTCATAAAATTTAAATAATTTAATACATGAGGAAATGTTTTATACATGCTCAAGTATCATCATTCTAAAATTGTAACAAAACAGAGAAGATTGGCTGGTCCCTCACCTAAGGACTGTGTGGACATTTGTGAAGCATCCCAATGTGTTCCAATAACACTTAGCTGTTGGTCTTGTTTTTGCTTGTTTTGCTTACAGTCTTTCCAACTAGACTGTGATCTGCTTAAAATAAAGAATTGTGTTGGTTACTTTTCTGTTTGTTTGTTTCAAGTTTTTATTTGAAGTCCAGTTAACATATAATGTAATATTAGTTTCAGGAGTAGAATTTAAGAGATTCATCACTTCCATGCAACACCCAGTGCTCCCCACAAGTGTCTCCCTTTATACCCATCACCCATCTAGCCTATCCGCTGCCAGCAACCCTCAATGTGTTCTCAAGAGTTAAGAGTTTGTTTTACAGTTTGCTTCTTTTTCTCTCAATCTCTTTTCTTATGCCTATTTTATTTATTATTTTTTTCTTTTTTTAAATTTAAATTCGATTTCCCAACATATAGTATACCACCCAGTGCTCATCCCATCAAGTGCCCTCCTTAGTACCCGTCACCTACTTACCCCATCTCCCACCCGCCTCCCCCCATCCCCTCACCCTCCTCCCCTTCCACAGCTCTTTGTTTGTTTCCCAGAGTTAGGATCTCTCATGATTTGTCTTCCTCTCTAATTTCTCCCACTCAGTTTCCCTCCTTTCCCTTATGGTCCCTTTCACTATTTCTTATATTCCACATATGAGTGAAACCATATGGTGATTGTCCTTCTCCGGTTGACTTACTTCACTCAGCATTATACCTTCCAGTTCCATCCACGTCGAAGCAAATGGTGGGTGTTCATCCTCTCTGATGGCTTTTAGTGATATTCCACTGTATACATAGACCACATCTTCTCTATCCATTCATCTGTCTGTGGACACCGAGGCTTCTTCTACAGTTTGGCTATTGTGGACATTGCTGCTGTGAACATTGGGGTGCAGGTGCCCCGACATTTCACTACATCTGTATCTTTGGGATAAATATGCAGTGGTGCAATTGCTGGGTCATAGGGTATCTCTATTTTTAACTTCTTGAAGAACCTCCACACTGTTCTCCAGAGTGACTACACCATCTTATGTTCCCACTATGTGTTGGTTACTTTTTAAGCAAAATATTTATTTCTCCTTGTATAAGAGCAATATGTGCTTATTTTAGAGAAAATAAAAATGCAAGAAAAAAATTAAAATCCCTGTAATTCTTAACCCTTATACAGAGATAGTCACTATTAATCTTTTGATGTGCTTCTTTCCAGTTTTCTTATCTGAATTTATAGTTACAAAACTGATATTATATCACATATACAAGCATGTCCCATGTCCCAGCAAATATTTTTGTGCATAGGTCTGATTTTCTAATTTTGTAGCAAAAATTTTGAGGAGGAAAATTTCTGGGTCAAGAGTGCAAATATTTTTAAATGTCTTGAGACTTCGAAATTGATTTTTCAGAAAGACTTAACCAAGTTTCCACAAGCAAGGTGTGAGGTTGCACATCACACATTACATTACATTTTCATCTATAATGGGAATTATAATTAAATAGTTAAAATCTTTTTGTATAATAATTATTCATTTGCCTTTTTTCCTGTGAATCGTTTGTTCCTCTTGCTCATTTTTCTGTTGGAATTTCAATTATTTTCTTTCTTTCTTTTTTTTTTCTTAAGTTAATTCTGCCCCCCCTCAACATGGGACTTGAACTCATAACCCCAAGATCAAGAGTCATCTGCTCTAGTGACTGAGCCAGCCAGGTGCCCCTCAGTTATTTTCTTATTAATTTTTATGAGGTTTTCTTTATTTTTTAAAAAGATTTTTATTTATTTACTTGAGAGAGAGCAAGAGAGCATGGGGGGAGGGAGGAGCAGAAGAAGAAGAGAAGCAGGCTTCCCATTGAACAGGGAGTCTGACCTGGGACTTGATCGCAGGACCCAGGCAGGGATCATGACCTGAGCTGAAGGCAGATGCTTAATCAACTGAGGCAACTACGGTACCTCAATTTTTATGAGTTTCTTTTTTTTAAGATTTTATTTATTTATTCATGAGAGACACACACACACAGAGGCAGAGACACAGGCAGAGGGAGAAGCAGGTACCCTGCGTGGAGCCCGATGTAGGACTCAATCCCAGGACCCTGGGATCACGCCCTGAGCCGAAGGCAGATGCTCACCACTGGGCTGCTCAGGTGCCCCCTTTATGAGGTTTTAAAAACCATTTTATTCCACTTACCAAGTACAGTACAAGACACATAATAGGTGATCCTTAAATACACCTTGGGTTAGTTGTTAATTAGTCTAAGGATTTCTTGGAACAAAAGCAGACTTTCTAGGAAGCTAACTCTTTCCTTTTCCTACCCAGGACACAGCTGGACAAGAGCGGTACCGGACCATCACCACAGCCTATTACCGTGGGGCCATGGGCTTCATTCTGATGTATGACATTACCAATGAGGATTCCTTCAATGCTGTCCAGGATTGGTATGAGATTCATTCACCTTGTTCATTCATTCTTCATCAAACTGTCTAGGAAAACCTACTGTGTGAGTGAATCCACGTACAACTTCCCCATGAAGTTTATCCCTAGGATGGGGTTCAAGAGCACATTTATTCAGGACACCTAGGTGGCTAAGTGGTTGAGCATCTCCCTTTGGCTCAGGTCATGATCCCAGAGTCCCGGGATCGAGTCCCACATCGGGCTCCCCAGGGGGAGCCTGCTTCTCCCTCTGCCTGTGTCTCTGCCTCTGTCTCTGTGTCTCTCATGAATAAATATTTACTCATGAGAGACAGAGAAAGAGAGAGGGGGGTGGGGCAGAGACATCAGCAGAGGGAGAAGCAGGCTCCACGCAGGGAGCCCAATGTGGGACTGGATCCCGGGACTCCAGGATCACACCCTGGGCCGAAGGCAGGCGCCAAACCACTGAGCCACCCAGGCTGCCCTAAAATCTTTTTTTTTTTAAAGCACATCCATTCAAAGTTTGTAAAGATCTACTATACAATGGAACTAAGCACAGCTCCTGAGGCACAACCTCTGAGTAACTTACATCTTTCTTTCGGGAGCATAACTCACAGGGAGAAGGGAGCATGAGGGGGAGGATAGGTAAGAGGAACAGTCCGGGATTCTTGCCCCTAATCAGTGAAAAGGATGAGGATGGGAAAAGGTGGAGCATCTGTTGCCATGGGTCTTCTTCGGAGCCAGAGAGGCTGAGCAGGCCCGGGGTGCTGCAGCAGTGCTGGCCAGCGCCAAGCTGATCTGCTCCCCTTTGCACAATAGCCACCCTTTGAGGACTTCCCTTCTCCGACAGAACAGGTGCTGCAGTATGTGAAGTACTGTTGGGGCCTTGTAGCCTTGAGCTGAGGGTGACTTTGCAGACTGTCCCAGGTGCCAACCATACGTCTATCATTCGTTCTCCTTCTCAGCCTGCCGGTCATTCTCCCCTCCCTCCTTTCTCTCTCTCTCTTCCCTTTTAACAAGTACTATCTTCCTTTTTCTTTTTTCCTTGCTCTCTTTTCTTGTTTCTCCCTTTTTTCTCTTCCCTTTTCTCTTCCTTTTCCCCTTTCTTATTTCCTCTCTTCTCTTCAATCATGCTCTGTCTCCCTCCTCCTCCTTCCCTCCCTCTCCATCTTTCCCCCCACTTCCTACCATGGAGTGACAAGCTCTTTCTTTAAGTGTCTCCACACTGCTCATTCTCTGTTGGCCTTGACTTTCTTCCCTTTCACCAAATCAGTCCCTGTTCATTCTGTCTCAGGAACACAGTGATTTTAACACCTGGTGACAATTCCTCCAAGAATAACCTGAGTTGCTAATCTGGAAGCTGAGAGTGGATGGGGGTGGGAGGAAGGAGGAAGATGACAGGAAGAGGACACATGGAGAGTTGGCTCTAGTTCCCTGCCTTGAGGCTGAAGATTGAGTGTCTATTCTTCCAAGCCCTAGCCTTTCAGTTTTGCCTCTGAGCAACTTGGTTCTAGACTAGCCTCCACCCACCATCTGAGCCCCAGTGCTCAGCACCTGGCAGCCCACAACAAATGTGGCTGAGCGAATTACGTAGCTTGAGGCAATGGCTTCTCGCACTTAAAGAGAAAATTAGTGGTGAGATCAGCTTTAGGAGCAGAGTTGGTAATCCGTCCAGGTTGTATTTAGGGTTGAATTAAATTGAGTGTCAGTGTCAGGATAGGGTCACATTTAAGATCTGCTACAGGATTAATCATTTGCTGGCCTATTCATTCATCAGACATTTGTGGACACCTTCTCTGCTCTGTGCTCTGTGCTGGGGACAGGAACTCCAAAGATAAATGAGACTATCCCTGCCTTCAAGGAGAGACTTATAAATTCAGCCAAATGTAACAGGTGCCGCAGTAAAGGTGTAGGAAACCAAAAGGAGAAATAATCATTTCTATCTGTTGGAGTGGTTAGAGACAGAGTTAGGCCCATCCCCACAAAGAGATATATCCACGATATAAGGGTCCTGTTTTATTCCTTATGTTAAAATTTTGTTTCTCATTATATAAGTAGCATATGTTCAGTTTTAAAACTTGAAAAATACAGAAAAGTATTTTTTTCAAGGATTTTTATTTATTTTTTTGAGGGGGTGAGGAGAGCAAAGAGAGACAGGGACAAGCAAACTCTGATTCCGTGACCGGAGATCATGACCTGAGCCGGAATCAAGAGTGAGTCACCTAACCAGCTGAGCCACCCCGGCGCTCCTACAGAAAAGTATTTTTTAAAAGTTTCATAACCCATCCTATATAAAGGAAATCACTGCTGATATTTTGGTTTCTACAAATAATCATCTGAGACCTTAATGAATGTTTATAAGTCATGGAAGAGGAAGGAGAGACTAGCTGGGCCTGAGAAAGCCTGAGAAGGCTTCCCCCAAGGAATTATGGGATCAGCTCTGGGAATGAGTTAGTGCGGGGAAGGGACTCCCAGTATAGGCAGAGGCACAAGCCATGGAAGAGCATTGCAGCATGGGTGGGAAGTGGGAGGAAGTGTGATGAAGCTGTAGAGACAGGATGTGAATGGTCTTGAACACCTTAGGTCTTGAACACTTCATCACTCAGCTAGTCGGGAGGGCTATAGATGAGTCCTTTTAAGAAAGGACTTATAGTGGTCAGACAGATGTTTTAGAAAGAGCTTTCTACCCAGTGAGGAGAGAGGAGGGCTGGGTGAGGTGTGCAAGCAGGGCTTACGGGTCACCACCTGTTGCAGCCAGCCGGGGCAGGTATCTATGTGTCCTCAGCTGAGTTCATTGACATAATGTGGATGTAGTTCGCTCCCTGGAAGGGAAATGATGTCTTCGAGTTTCGCAGGGTCCTTGCCAGCATGCAGGATGTCTTTAACACAGTCCTCTCTCTGTCTCTCTTTAGGGCTACTCAGATCAAGACCTACTCCTGGGACAATGCACAGGTTATCCTGGTTGGGAACAAGTGTGACATGGAGGAAGAGAGGGTTGTTCCCACTGAGAAGGGGCGGCTCCTTGCAGAACAGCTTGGTATGGGCACAACATATGTGTGTGTGCATGTTTACATGGGAGTGGGACAATAAGGGGGTGCTGCGATTGTGGATTATGTGCATGTGTGCTCTGTGTACGTTGTTTTATATTTGTGCAATGTGCATATAAGCTTTTTGCTCTTTTAGGTTATGTAATTTATGATGTGTATATTTTGTTACATTGAATTAATAAGTACAATTTAAATTTATGAACTCTTCTTCACCAGTTCCTTCCACAAAGGTTTTGAGGTGTCCCATAAAAATCATCATAGTACATCAATAAAAAAATAAGAAAATTGGAGAAAAGGGAAAGCAGAAGGAGGAGGAACTTAAGAGGAAGCTAGGGGTGAGATAAATGTATATATTTTAAATTCCCAGCCATGTGTGAGAACTGGGCCAAAATACTGGCTTTTGAGCTTCCTATCAGGCATGCAAAGAGAGAAACATAATCAATTACAGGGTCTCGAAAGAGTCCTTAACATAAAAACAAACCCATTGTTCAGAGAAGCACTTCTCTCCATTGGCAACTGTAGAGCAGACTCTATATGTTGGGTATGACTGTGTCCTTAATATCAAACCTCCTTACAGCGACCACAACATTGTGTCTTAGAATTTCTCTCAATGTAAACTGATGTTTCTTTACCAAAACACAATCACAACAAAAGTAATTGTATGAAGGGATGAAACAATGTGGTTTAAGTATGCAGCTCAGTGATGCTCAGACTTTTTCCAAAGTTAAAGCGCCTTTATCTTTGTGCTCCACCAAGACCCAGGCGCTTCAGGTGTGTCTCAGTGGCCCCACAGCAGAACGCCTACCAATACTTGCTTCAAAGATCAGCTTCTTCCTTCCCTTCCCTTCCCTTCCTTAGATTTTATTTATTTATTTGACAGAAAGAAAAAGAGAGAGCACAAGCAGGGGGAGGGGCAGGGGGCCAGAAATGGGGCTTCATCCCAGGACCCCGGGATCACGACCTGAGCCAAAGGCAGAGGCTTAACGGACTGAGCCACCCAGGTGTCCCGTTTTCTTGTCTTCTCTTGTCTTTTCTATATTGAGGTTCAATGTAGGATTACCTTGGAGAAAACTTCCCCTAGAAGAAAGGATATATTGCTTAACTTTTAGCCAATCTCTCTAAATATGTCTTACAACCTAGGTATTGTAAATATTGAGGAGTAGGGAGTTTAAAGGTATTCTCTGATGGTCTCTGAAGTATAGATGTTTGGGCTTGTGGGCAGCAAACTGTATAATAGACAAATGTGAGTTGTGTGTGGTATATATTTGTATTATGTGTATTATGAGTACATGTGTAGGAGAGTGTATTATACTCTTTCTTCCCTCCTCTATTCCCAGGGTGGCCTGGAATAGAAATAAGCAAACTGTAGGTGTTTAATAAAGAGAGAGGTTGGAGTATCTTGGACCTTACTATTCTTAGCCCACCACAGAAGTTCACAGGATCCAGAAAATGTCACCAACCCGTCCCCCAGGTTCACAAAACAGTAGGCATGTGGCCAAGCATATATTTGGGTGACCTTAGGCTATCACTTTATGCTTTCAACCTGCTGTCCCCAGGGACACTCCCAACACTTTCTCTCAGTGGCTACACCCCATCTGTTTAGAGTGTTCTTTTCTACTCCCCACCCCCTACCTTCATCCAGCCAGTAAACTTCCACTCACTTTTCAAAACAGCTCAAGCTTCACATCTTCTATGAAGCCTCCCCTGGCTCTGAGAGCTCTTTTTCATGCCCCCACCTCACACACACAGCAGATACAGTACCTATCACACTTGGGTGCACTTGTTTACTTGTCCCTAAAGTTCCAGGGGGACAGGAAATGAAGTCTAGTTTATTTTTGTGCCAACAGTGCCAACTTACATGGCCTAGCACCAAGTAGACACTGCAAAAATATGTTTTGATTAAATTTTATTATGCTAAGTATTTGGCTACTTCATATTATTTCAATCCAATTAAGACTTCCTGAGTGCCTACTCCATGCCAGGTACTGTGCTGTGAAATAGGATATACACCCCCATCTGAAACAGTGATACCCCAAGTGATCAGTGTTGTGATAGAGGGATATGCTGGGGGTTGTGGGGGCGCAGAGGAGGCACCTAACTCCGTGGGGATCAGAGAACATAATGCTCAAGCTGAGTCTTGAAGACAAATAGGAGCAGCCAAGTGAGGCGGAGAAGCAAGGACATTTCAGGGGAATAACACTGGCAAAGGTGAGGAACAGCACTCTGTGTTCAGGGAACTATAAATCATTGACTGTATGAGTCGAGAGTAGCATTTTCCAAAGAGAAAGACTTATGCCATTGGGAATGTGCAAGATGATTTTATGTACATGCTTTTATATGTATTAGAAAAAAATACATATTCAGCACATCAAGTCCTTAGACTTAAACAAGACTAAGTTTTAAAAGGTGAGTTAGTTTTCTGTTTGGAAAAAATATAATTGGCATGCCAAGCCCTTATGACTAAGATTTTTTTAAAGTGAGTTGGTTAAATATTTATTACATATTTACATCGTGCCAGGCACTGTTCTAAGTGTTTTAAAATATTGCTCATTTAATTTAATCCCCCTAGAGCCCTCTGATATATGTGCTTCTCTTATCTCTATGGGTTGGGTTATTTTTTTGGTTTGTTTTTTGGTTTTTGTTTTTTTAATGGATGAGAAAACAGACACAGAGAAATTGAGTAACTTGCTAGTAACAGGTAGAGGCAAAATTTGAACCCAAGCAGTGGTCTGGCTCTATAGTCTGTGCTCCTAACTACTTAACCTCATTGTACAGTAAATATGGTAATTAGTGATATATATTGATCCAGGCATTATATGAAATGCTGTGTATTAATTATTTCACTTAAATCTCACTGTAACCCTTCAAAGTTGGTACTATAATGTATATCCAATATTCTGAAAAATGAAGTGCAGAGGGGTTAAATAATGTGCTCAAGTTTATGTAGGTAAGAAGTAGTGGAGCCAGTTTAGATCTATCAGATTTATGTAGGAACATAGATGAAGTCTGATTAATTCTTAGTGTAGGTTTTAGGGAGGCGCTTAAAGAGGGCCTTAATGAATAGATCAGATTTGGGCAGGTTTACTATGGTAAACTATGTCTGTCCTACACAATTTCCTCCATTATTTGCCAGTATTTGCCTATTTAGACACCTGTCTCTCCTGCTAGATCTTGAGAGCAACCAGGTTATGCCTAATTTGTCCGTTATCCTAAGCACGCAGAATAGGGTAGACATTCATTCATACATCTATTCACTTACTCATTGAACACTTACTCTGAGCTGGGTTCTGTGTTGGCACTTGGGATCTAATAGTGAACAAAACAGCTATGATACTTACTGTCATGGAATTCATGGAAAAGGGACAATAAACAAATAATTATACAAATAAATATATAATTTAAAATGTTGTAGACAAATTGAATGGTGTGTGAATTATATCTTGATAAACCTGTTAGAAACTGTGGTAAGTTCTGCATGAATTAGAACTCTTGTTATGGCAAGTGATAAAATCCCAAATCAAACTAGCTTTAATTTTTTTTAAAATAGAATTTATTGGGGCACCTCGGTGGCTCAGTCAGTTAAGTATCTGCCTTCAGTTAAGTGTCTGCCTTCAGCTCAGGTCACAATCCCAGGGTCCTGTGATCAAGCCCCACATCAGGCTCCCTGCTCAGCAAGAAGTCTGTTTCTCCCTCTCCCTCTGCCTCTCCCCCAAGCTGTGCTCTCTCTCCTCTCTCCCTCTCTCTCTCTTTCTGACTTACTCTCTCAAAAAAATAAATAAAATATTTTTATTTTTTTATTTTTTATTTTTATTTTTTTTAAATAAAATATTTTTAAATAAATAGAATCCATTGACTCATGTAGTTAGAAAGTCCACTAGACCCAGGATTCTCAACTTTGCTTATCCCTTCAGCCTCCTTCCTTCTCCAGTCAAATTCTGCATGAGGAGTAAGATGGATGATGGCAGTGCCAGATTCATATTTTCCCAACTCCTTCAAAAAAAGGCCTTCTGTCTCTCAACCACTAAATATCAATGTCAGGGAAGACTATGATTGGCCACCTGTGAGTCATGTGCCTGTCCCAGTGGCTGGGGGAGGCGGGTATTATAACCTATAGTGCCACCACAACTCTTTAAAATAGTGATTCCCCAAAAGAAGGAATGGTGGGCAGATAAAAGTAACATAAGTTACAAGTGCTATGAAGAAAGTGAGAAAGAAAAATCTAATTTTAGACTGGAGAATCAAGATCTTCTGAGAAAGTAACACTGAAGCTGAGAACTACAAGATTAGAAAAAGTTAGCCAGGCAGAGTGAGTGTGAGTGTGTGTGTGGGTGTGTGTGGGGGGAGGGGAAGCAGAGGGCCATATTCCAGATCAAGAATAGTCCTAATGTGGGGTAGAGCTTGAAGCACTCATGATATTGAAAGAAAGCCATGCCACAGGGGCTAGACAATCAAGGGGAGAGCGGTGTGAGGTGGGAGTGGAGAGATAGGCAGGGATCGGGTCATGAAAGATCTCGTGGGCCATTTAAGAATTTTGCAAGGATGTGATCAGTGAACAGTGAGGATGCTCAGCCTTCCTCATCCCCACATCAGTCCTACCCTGCTATGCCAGCAGTTAAGTTTCAGTGGTCTGCTTGCTACCATAGTAGTGCCCCTCTTGTGCTTCATGGGATTCCTCTTCAGGACTCCCTTTCCTTTAGCTTTTCTTAGCTCACTAGGCTAAGACTAGTGATATGGCCAGCAGCCAGCTTTTGTTAAAGCTATGAGTAGCAGCAGGCCATCAATATCCTCAAGGTTCTTGGGACATGGGTGAGACTGTGGAATCACTGAGGCAAGTGGATCTTTGGGAGTGTGGGAGAGTTTCAGATCCTGTACCAAGAGGCACAGCATTTTAGGGCTTCTGCCCTCCTGTGCCCTTCAGGAAGGGGCTTTTTGTCCCTTCCCTAGATCTGAATGCAGATGGGTCTGGCCAAAGCCCGAAGGATAGTAAAAGAGAAACACACTTCTGCCTACAAGGGAAGGAGAGACTCATTTACAACGTGGTTTTGGAACACACACATACACTCATTCCAGCAAAGTAGAGTGGGAAAAGCAACAAGACCAGGAGTTAGGAGGCTGAGGGTTTTATCCTGTTCCTGCCACTAGTTTACTAGGTGACCTTGAGCATCTTGTTTCCTGTCTCTGGGTCTTAGTTTGCCCATCTGAAAACAGAGGATTTGGATTCACTGACAGGAAGGCCCATTTGGCTCTACCCCTCTTTGATTCCATGATTTCAATTCACATAGTTCCTGCTTATCACTCAGATTCCTTGTACACTGCCTTGCTTATTTTAGGTGCCTGTTAGATGTGGGTTTTTTTGGATTGGGGTGAACAATTGAAACCTGGGTCACTAAGTCTAGTTAGACAGAATCAGAAACCCAGTTGACATTGATAGTAACCAACTTTGGTGCAGTAACTAATTTACAAGGTGCTTTCACAACAATTTTTTGTGATCTTTACTCTTACTTCTGGCCTGGAAGTACCTTCATTATACTTCATTATACTAATGAAGACGTTGATTCTAGACGTGTATTTTCTTGCATATAATGAGCTGTGCCACACTTCTCTGTCTTTACTTTTTCATTGAAAGATAATGTAATTTTTCTAAGCCATATAGGTAACAGGTATTAGGCCCAACACTCAAACTCAGCCTTTGGACTAAAACTCCTAACGTTCCCAGTATATCATCATCCAGTGGTATTTTCCCAAAAGCTTGCCATATCTTCTCATCAAATTCCTACCCTCAGTCACAGTGTTTGTGAGATTTCTTCAGATTCTGTTGTGGTAACACATATAAGTTAGGAACTTAGGTAATAAAGGTTTCTCACATATGCCAACTGCAGGTCAGTTGTGACTGTTCTGTGTGTCCTCTTACTCTGGGATCTAATCTGGGATGGCTAAACTAGACAAAGGCTCTTAAATTTTTTGTTGGGATTTGGAATGCCCACATCCATTGGCCAAAGCAAGTTACATGACCAAATCTAATGTCAGTGGATTGGGGATATATTCCTCCCACAATCAGGCACTGCAGGCTACTTGCCAGTGGGTGGGGACGCCAGATCCTCTACAGGGAGGGTAGGGAATAATCTGCCACTATCACCTAACACATGTGGGCCCTGGGGACACAGAGGTGAGTGGGTTCCCTGCCCTCAAGATGCTCCTGATGGGGCGCATGGGTGGTGCAGTCAGTTAAGCATCTGACTCTTGGTTTTGGCTCAGGTGGTGATCTCAGGGTCATGAGATACAGTCCTGCATCAGGCTCTGTGCTCAGTGCCGTGCTGAGTCTGCTTGAGATTATCTCTCTCTCTCTCTCTCTCTCTCTGTGCCCCTCCTCCTTGCTATAAATAAATAAATAAATAAATAAATAAATAAATAAATAAATAATATTTTAAGAGTAAGATGCTCATTGACTAGGGGAACAAAATAGTGGATAATTTCAACATCCTCTGGGTAGATGGCTTTGTCAGTCCTTAGCCCGTATGCTATCATTCTTCACTCTTCTACTCTCTCTTCTGCAAGTACCCCCATCTCCTGCCCCATCCCAGGGAGTTAACATTTGCAGGCTGTGTTTCCCAGGCTCCTGAGATAGCAGCTTTTGTCTGGGTTTAGCCAAGGAGAGACACTGGCAGGTGATTAGAGATGGAGAAAGGGGAAACCTGTATATTCCCACTCCCCACTCCTTAAGTACAGGCTGCTTCTCTTCTCTGGCTCCTGATCCCATGATTCTAGCTTCTTTTGGCCATTTATTACTAAGGCTAAAGAACCTAGCTTGTTTTGTTTCTTTGCTGTTGAGGATCTCTGGTTTCCTCACTATTCTATTGGCCTCTTTGTTCTTCTGTCACCTATATAACCAATTCCCTCTGGTTTAAATGTTAAGAATAGTTCCCATTTTCCTGTTGGAATCTGACTGAAACAACTGTGTAAGGCGCCTTGGGAGTACAGGGAGAGGTACATTATATGTTCTGAGTGGTGGAGGTGGGGCAGGAAGAGAAAGGGAAGGTTCTTTGGAATCAGTGATTCCACAGGTCAATAATGAAGGTGATTAGGAATAGGAACTAGTTGGGACACCTGGGTGGCTCAGTGGTTGAGTGTTTGCTCAGGGCATGATCCTGGAGTCCTGGGATCGAGTCCCACATCGGGTCCCCTGCATGGAGGGAGCCTGCTTCTCCCTTTGCCTGTGTCTCTGCCTCTCTCTGTGTCTCTCAAGAATAAATAAATAAAATATTTTTTTTAAAAGGAATAGGACCTAGAGAGTAATAGTGTAAACAATGGCACCAAATAAGAAAGTGTCAAGGGGTGCTTGGATGGTTCAGTTGGTTAAGTGGCCAACTCTTGGTTTCAACTCAGGTCATGATCTCTGGGTCCTGAGATTGAGGCCTGTCAAGTTCCCTGTTCAGTGGGGAGACTGCTTCAGGAATCTTTCTCTCCTTCTACTTCTCTCCCTGCTCTCTCTCTCTCTCTCTCTCAAATAATCTTTAAAAAAAAAAAAACCAGAAAGAAAGAAAAAATAAAGTGTCAATGTCTCTATAACATGGTGTGAGCCAGGAAGATGGGGCTAGGGAAGTAGATAGAAGTCAAGCCATGCAGAACCTTGGGTGTTAAGTCAATGAGGCTGGGTATTCCATTATTAGACCTCTTTCAGTCCCACTTACATAAATCCAAGTCAAAATAGCTGGACAGAAGCATAGTTGAGCAAAATGAGATGATTGAGAAATAAAGGGTGTTGGATGAATGGTTCGCATGAAACCCAAAGTTCTTGAAAATGAGAACAACTCTTGACAGAAAGGAACATGGTGAATCCCTTGCTAAATCCTCAGTGACCAGAGGGGCATGAGTTGAAGGTTGATACATGACAGGGTTGGGAGGTATCAGAGCGAGGTAGAAAAGGAATTTGAACATAAAAGTGGAGGAGAAGTGTTCTGGGGCAATGTCAGGATGAGGAGAAGTGAGTTCAGTTGACTGTGAGTTTTGAATAGAATTCTGATGTCAAATTCAGAAGCAGGCAGTGTGGACAAACTGTAGAATCTGTGGGTCTGGCAGCTGCCTTTGGACAGGATAGGTAAACATGATCATGGTGAGTGGTGTGGCTTATCTCAGATTCAGCTAAGAGGTGAACCCTATTAAAGAGCAGAAATATTGTTCTGAAGCCAATTAGAGGGAGGAAAGGATTGAGTCTGATTAATTGGTTGTCATCTTCCTGACCTCACCAGGTTCTCAACTCCTGAGAATCCTTACTAATGAACCTGAGGAAAAGGTTATCACCTGGGCCTGCTAATGTGGAGGCTTCCAGAAGTCTGACAGTAATTGGGTGGGTGTTCATTTGGGGCAGTTCTGCTAGGAAGAGAGGCCCATGAGCTGGCTAAGGCCAAGAGCTCCCATACCTTGGGTACCTGTGAGATGACAGTGGCAACATCTCCTTGGCATGACATGGAGAGTTCTCCAGGAGTCTCCACAAGGCTTACTCATCATGCCTTATCTCATCACTGAGCTTTCTGCTCTAATGATAACAAACTGCTATGATCATTCTGGCACATACCAAAGTCTTTTATCTGTGCTCATGCTGTTTCCCCTGCCTGGTATGCTACACATGCATGTGCTCACACATAAACTCACAATCACCTATCTTTATCTAGCTGATACCTGCTTAGGAATCACTTTCTCCAAGAAGCCTTCCCTGGCCCCCAGGACAGTTAGGTGCCTCCTCTTGTGCCCTGCTAATCCCCTCGCTTCCCACCACTCCAGCATTTATCACTGTACTATTGTCAGTGTGTCTGTTTCCCACACTAGACTAGGAGCCCCACCAGGGTAGGAACTACTGATTCACCTCAGTATCCTCATGCATGTTAAGGTGAGGTCTCATGACCCCCACTATCCCCATCCTCTCAAGTACACTGTCCATCCTCATCCCCACCTCCTTCATTCATTTGTTCATCAACCAACACTCAACAAATGCCTATTCCTCTGGCTAGTGCTGGGACCCAGATGAATGACACGATCTCTGCTCAGGGAGCTCCTTGTCAAATGTCCCTCTACCATGCTGGGTAATGTGCTATAGCAGAAGGAAGCACAGAGCAAAATGAAGAGGCTGTTATCTAAGCTGAGTCCTGAAGAATGAGACGTTAGGTGAAGAGTTATGCTCCATTCTAGTCTTAAAGCCTCCCCTCTCCACCAACTTCTGGAAGCCTCCTCCTGCTGTCTTCCCACTGCCATTCTCTCTCCACTGCATTCCTGCATAGCCTCTGGTTTGCTCTACCTGGGTTAGAAATGTTATAGTGTGTTCCGTCACTGTTCCAATTGAGAGTGAGACAAGGGGGCATAAGGGATAGAGCCCTGGCTTATGCCCATCTCTGGCTCTGGTTTTTCCTATCTGTAAATTACAAGTCATAACTCCTGCTTTGCCCCACCTGGCTCACAAGGTTGTTTTAAAATTGTATTTGTGAAAAAAAATAAAATAAAATTGTATTTGTGAACTGTTACAGACTATGCACACATGAGGGATTGAAACTCTGATTAGTGTGTCTTTTCCACAATTAGATTTGATCTCCCTTTGCCCCTGGTTCTCAACACAAGACCTGGAACAAAGCCAATGTTCAGTAAAGACCTATTTTATTGTTTGACCCTGGTGAGGAGGAAAAAGTTTTCCCTAACGGCCCTGAGTGTAAGGAAGCTGGGACT
Source organism: Canis lupus baileyi (assembly GCF_048164855.1). NCBI lineage: Eukaryota > Metazoa > Chordata > Mammalia > Carnivora > Canidae > Canis > Canis lupus. The sequence continues at coordinate 10,615,086 of NC_132850.1, forward strand.
ACAGTGGGCTAGGAATAGAAGGGAAAGGGAATTAACATGTATCCCACAGGCCAATTATTTCACTTACTTCTGTGCATTTAATTCTTATTACCACCCTATGAGGTAGGTAATAGTCATCCTATTCTAAAAATGAAGAAACAGAGGCTGAGAGAGGTTGGGCATCTTGCTTAAGGTCACACAGCCAGGCTATATGATTCCTGGGCATCTTCTCACTGCCCACCTGTACAACATGACATGTCCACCCCTTGGTGCCAGTTCCTTAGAAGGGGCCCTTGGCCTTGATTTGTATCCTCATCTTCATCCAAACCAATAGTTAAAGCCTATTTACTTCTTTACCTATTTGTCCCTTTCCTAGGCAAGCAACACACTTCCTCCACCTCCCTAAACATTGTCATTTGTGATAAGCCAGCCTTTGGCTTGCTTATCAAATTGACCAGAGCGTCAATTTTTATGATGGTCATTAAGAAAAGCTACATGCTGGAGGGTCTCTGAAGCTGACTGGGTTTCTGTGGCCTGAAGATAATGAACCAGCAGCTGCCTCCTTTATCACATGTCCACAGTTAGGGCACACTTCTGCTGCTGTCCTTTCTTGGGTTAGGAAATGGGCCACAGAGAGGCTGTCAACCAGAGGAGCCTTGGGAAGAGCTGAGAGTGCTTTCAAGCTGAGATGGCGAGGGAGGAAGAACCTTGTTTGTACTTGGGGGCTTTAGCCCTCTCTGTGGACAGTGGGATAATAAGGAGGAGGGAGGAGGAGAGAGAGCCCCTCCTTTGTAGGAAAAGATGACAAGAGAAGGAGAACAGGATGAAGAGAAGGTGAGAGGAGCAAGATGAAGTATAGAGAAAAAGCAACTGTCATTCCAGCAGGCAACTTCGTACAGCAGATTATCCATCATCTCACTCAATTCTCCCACTGCTCTTAGCAGGAAGACACTATGGCTATCCCTATTTGACAGCCAAGGAGTCTGAGACTCAGAGAGACTAAGTGATTCAGAGACATAAAGTGACCTGCCCAGATTCAGACACTGTGATAGATAAAAGCAGAGAGGGCCAAAGATACTTGTAAAGAAGAGAAAGAGAAAGTTATAGTGAAGAAAGGAAAGAAAGAAGGAAGGGAGAGAGGAAAGGAAGGAACAAAAAAAGGAAGGAAGAAATGAAATTAAAAGGTAGAAAGAAAGGAAATTGAAAGGGAGAAAGAGAAGAAGTGGGAGACGGCGCTGAGTATGGACTTTGGAGCCAGTCAAGCCCAGATCTAAACTCAATTTCCATTAATACAGCCATGTGACCTGTGTGAGTTATGTAATTCCTTGAAGCCTTCGTTTTCTGATTTATAAACTGACATGATTATATTTACCCACCGGCTGTGTGAGGATTAAGATAGTATTTCTAAAGCTCCTGGCCTAGTGTCTGACATTTAGTAGGTGCTCAATAAATATAAAGAATCCCAAGGAGAAAGTGTGAGGAACATAAGGAAAAAGAAGGAGTGGGGATCCCTGGGTGGTGCAGCGGTTTAGCGCCTGCCTTTGGCCCAGGGCGCGATCCTGGAGACCCGGGATCGAATCCCACGTCGGGCTCCTGGTGCATGGAGCCTGCCTGTGTCTCTGCCTGTCTCTCTCTCTCTCTGTGTGACTATCATAAATAAATAAAAATTAAAAAAGGAAAAAGAAGGAGTGACACCAAAAAAAGGGAAGAGAAAAGCTTTTGAGGAGAAAAAAAAAAGATGGACCTGGAAGGAAAAGAAAAGAGAAAGGAAGATGGACAAAAGAGGAGGGAGGAGGCTGGGGCAGGGACCTATAGGGAAGGACTGCCAGCAGCCTGGCCAAAATTCCACAGTTAGAAAGCAGCCACTTGGTCTGAATCGGGAGACCTTTCTTATGTCTCCCAGGACAACCACGTTCTGTTCATTGTCACAGCAAGTGTCCTTAAGGATCTCAAGGTACAAAACAGACAAGACTATCTCAGGCCTCAGGTGCAGTCCTCCGCGTGCCTTCTGCTGAGTTCGTGTGGGGAGGGGAGCCACGGGGGAACTCCGGGGGAATCCAGGAGGAAGAACCTCGTGGAGTGGAGATAAGCCAGTGTGTCCAGGGCGGAAAGGGCGAGTGAAGCTGCTTGCCCGCTGTGGATCTTGAGCCTCCCAGACCTTAGACTAGAGCTGGCCAGGCTGAGGCGAGGGGAAGGCACGGCAAAGAGGAGGGAGATCCCGTCAGAAAGGCCAACGCCTGGACTTCTCAGACTGGCTTCTCTATGCATCTGGAGCAAGTCGGCTTATTTCTTTAAGCCACAGCGTCTGCAGGAGTGAAATGGAGAGGGTCTGCCCAGACATTTGTTCTCCCAGGGGTGACACGAGGAGCAGATGAAATAATGGACGTGATCAAGGCTGTGGAAAACTGTGAGGTGCTGTATACACATTTGGAAGAATTCACTCTTGCAGGAAACATATAATGACCCCACTCTGCGTCAGGCACAGCGCTGTATACCTGCGTTATCTCGTTTAATGAGGAAGGTAAACTAGGACATTGATTCATAAAGAGAATTAGGTGACTCGTTGGGGTAACGTAGCCGCCGCCGAAGGTAGGGCCGGGATCTGACTACAGCCGGTGCAGTAATCCCTGCCCTGCGCCTTCGTTGCCCCCTCTCCTCTTTCTTTCTTTCTTTCTTTCTTTCTTTCTTTCTTTCTTTCTTTCTTTCTTTCTTTCTTTCTTTCTTTCTTTCTTTCTTTTCTTTTCTTTCTTTCTTTCTTTCTTTCTTATTTTATTTTAATTTTTAGGTTTTATTAATTTAAAAGAGAGAGAGAGAGAGAGAGAGCATGAACGGGGAGAAGGGGAGAGGGAGAGGGAGAAGCAGACCGCCTGCTGAGCAGGGAGCCTGACAGGGGGCTTGGTCCCAGCCCCCTGGACCCTGACCTGAGCTGAAGGCAGACACTCACCTGGCTGAGCCGCCCAGGTGCCCCTATAGCATCTCTTTAAAGCAGACTCCTCTGCCATGGAATTAGGTCTCCTTGCTTCACTCTTGCACTGGCTGTATTAATCTAGAGTATTCTGGCCAGAGGGCATAAAAAGGAAGGGAAAAATCCTTACCGTTATCTCTCTTCTCTCCTTAGGGTTTGACTTCTTTGAAGCCAGCGCCAAGGAGAACATCAGCGTGAGGCAGGCCTTCGAGCGCCTGGTAGATGCCATTTGTGACAAAATGTCTGATTCGCTGGACACAGACCCCTCCACGTTGGGCACCTCCAAGAACACCCGTCTCTCAGACACCCCACCACTGCTGCAGCAGAACTGCTCATGTTAGGCAAGGCCCACCTTCCCGATCTCCCCTTCTTGTGGCCCCATAGCCCCCCTGCTTCGCCTGTTATGCTCCGTCCACCCCGAGCCCCAATCAAGCTGAGTTGCTGCTGTTCTTGCCTGCAGCAGAGCGGAAGTCTCCCCCTTGAGGTCTCTGCGGGTGGCCCCCCTTACAGATACCCAGCTCTAGACTGACCACCAGGTCACACGTGGGTAGAGATCCACTTTACAGAAGAAGACTCCATTTTTACAGAGGGGATTCATTTCAGGGACTAGGAAAGGGAGTTTCTTTTCTGCCTTTAAAATAAGATTTCCTCCATTTACCAAAATTTGACAAAAGACACTTTTCAGGGCTTGGCCACCTGGGAAAGTAAGTCCTACTGGTACAGCTAATCCTATTAAGAAAACGTCCTCATAACACAACATAGTTGCTTCATATCAGCCTCCCTGTGGGGCTTCCTCTCACTGCAAGCCAAGCTTTGACTCTCAAAGCCCTCTGCCCATTACTGCGGCTGCCCACAGGGCCTGGGCAGTTGCTGTGGTGACAGGCCAGAGCTAATCTCCAGAGAGCTCAGACTCTCTAATGATGCTGAAGGAGCAAAGGCTGAGTCAGAAATACACTTAAAAGAAAAGATCATTCCTTGCAAAATGTCAAAGGTTCCTGCTATATAAAAGAGCAAGAGAGTAAGCTCAAGAAAGACGAAGAGAAAGGAAAGAGAAACAGGCAAGATAAAGGAACAGGTCATGACTTTCTGATTTTGCTGCTTTCCAGCTGGTTTTAACTGTGAAAATTCCATGAAATTAGCCTTTGTTTTTGAGACTCCCAGAATTGGAAACATTTAGAGTTGCCTAGTCTGACTAGTCCATTTCCATCTTCACATCTCCGATAAGTGGCTGCCAGGGCTCACAACCAAATCTCTTTCTTCTTCTTCTTCTTCTTCTAAGATTTTATTTATTTATTTATTTATTTATTTATTTATTTATTTATTTATTTAGAGAAAGAGTGAGCGGTGGCAGGGTGGGGGGTGGGGAGACAGAGAGAGAGAGAGAGAGAGAGAGAGAGTGTCTCCAGCAGACTTCCTGCTAAGCATGGAGCCCAACTTGGGGCTCTATCCATGACACTGAGATGCTTAATGGACTGAACCAACCCAGGCGCCCCCCAGATATCTTTCTTCTAAAACATACCTTCTAGGCAAGGATGGGAGCTTATTGTCTACACCACCTTTGGGCTGCTCGCAATATCAGAAAGTTTTCCTTGCTTTAAGCTGAAATCTCTCCCTTGGAAATTCTTCTTCCTCTTCTCACCCCATTTGTCCCAGCTCTGCTGCCAGAGACCTCACAGTCTATGTTCCCTCTGACCCTTGAGACCCTTGGCTGATTTGAGAACAGAAATCATGACCTCCACCCTTTCTCTGAGTTAAGTAGCTCTGCCATTCTTGATAGTATCTTCCCCTCATCTTGCCCTTTCTTCCAACCCATCTTTCAGTTACTCCTGAGTAGTCCAACTGGGAAGGTGATTCAAAGCAGAATAAATCTAAGAGGGTTGACCCTAACAAAATTAGGGGAACTGAACTCAGAGGTCTCAATCTCAAACTCATTCTCCTGGGAGTGAAATCTTAGCTTCTACTGAGGAGTGGATGTGAAGCCACTCCTAGTGAAAACTGCTTAATTAAACACCTGAAGGAGAAAACAAACCAAAATCACAACCAGGAAAAACCCTCTGACACCAGAAACAAACTGAATGGATTCTAGCTTCTTAAGACCTGGCATATGTTTGGTTTTTAGCTGAAATAATGACATGGAACTAGCAATGATTCCTGAAAATCTTTCCTCCCAGGCTTGGCCCAAATCTCCAGTTCCCGCTGCACTAACACACCACCTTAGAAGTTTTGGTGGGGGAGAGGGGAGTCTCCTCGAAGTTTCTTGTCCATTTCAAATGCAGCTCATTTTCCTAGGAAAGTGCATTAACTGGCATAGGTCCACTGACAACATAAAAGGACCCTCCAGAGTCAGCTCCATGGAGGTGTTGCTTTCTTCAATGCCATGCTAAAGACTTGAAATCAGGAGTCCTGGACTCTGCCCTTAAATCAAGCATGACTCTGGACCAGTCTTGATTTCCTGCCTATAAGATGAGGGGGTTATTTGGGTAATCTTTAAGGTCCCTTCTAGTCCTAATAACTCTGTGACTCTTTATCATTTCAGTTGATCTGAAAAATAAACCTAAGAGATGAAGATTATCACCCCAATGTTGTTGTAGCTAACACCAGTGCCATGCGCACTCTGTACTTAGCATTGTTCCAAGCACTTTACATGTATTAACTTATTTATCTTTTCATCAACTTTGTGAAGGAGGCACTACAATCAACCTCATTTAAAGATGAGGAAGATAAGGTAAAAAAAAGATTCTCTAGCTTGCCTAACCCCACATAATGAGTAAATAGTAGAACTGGGGTTCAAACTCAGGCAGTAGGCTCCAAGGTCTGTGCTCTCCACCACATTACTCTTTACTACATTTTTAATAGATTAAACTGTGACCCAAAAAGGTTAAGAGACATGGTACAGCTAGCGAGTATTAGACTCATATTAGGACTCGATCCCAAGGCCATCAGGTTCTAAGTCCACTGGAGAAAAGACTTATGTTTCTTCTCTGTTAGCAAATCTCTCAACGATTCAGACTAATCCAAAGTGATGGATGTCTAATGCTTCTGGAGTCAGTCTCTGAGGCAACCAGGTTCCAAGAGCCTGAGCAAAAATTGTCCAGTGTTTCTCAGGCCCAAGTCGCAGTATCTGCCTTTGTCAGGCAAATCTTATGTAGCTGTCAAGCAGGACTTTAAGCAGCCTCCCTACTTCAGCAATGGGACATTTTGCAGGAGTGACTTGGCTAACTTCTTTGACCACAGAAGAATGTGACCTCTTTATAGGCAGTGGCTCTAGGTGTGCTTTTTTACACTGTCAAATCAATACAGGTCAGGCATAATTACTGTTTTTCTGGGCAGTAACACCCATCCACCCTAGTACTAGGATTTCAGACTGAGCTCCTCGTGACCCTTGGATATTTTAGTACATATATCCATTAATCTTTTCTTTCATATTGGATATCTAGGCAAGGATTGAAATTTTTACTTAAAATTATTAAATTCTTTAAAATCAGGAGCCAGTTTAAGAGAGCAATTTTCTTCACAACGGACAGAATCAAGAGTTAAATGTAATAGTGGCAAACTCTTCTACTGGGCAACAAACAGAGCTGCTGGCTAGAGGGCAGCTCCCCAGCCCTGCTCTGTGACCTTGTTTCTGCAGCGTGGAAGGCAGGAGCTTCCAGCTGATTACAGTGCAATGTTCCTCAATCACGATAATAGTGCAATTAGCTACCAAGGTTCAAGCTGCGTGGTATGTTAGAGGCAACTCGTCCTGGTTTTCATCTTGCTTAACAATCCAAATAAAAGATTTAAGGGATCTCTGGGTGGCGCAGCGGTTTGGCGCCTGCCTTTGGCCCAGGGCACGATCCTGGAGACCCGGGATCGAATCCCACGTCAGGCTCCCGGTGCATGGAGCCTGCTTCTCCCTCTGCCTGTGTCTCTGCCCCCCTCTCTCTCTCTCTCTCTCTCTGTGTGTGTGACTATCATAAATTAAAAAAAAAAAAGATTTAAAAACAAAAACTCTTGACCTCAAAAGAGGCAAAAGTAGGCCAAAAGTGCAATACAGTATTATAGCTATTCACAGAATGTTTTAAATGCATATGTATCTGTATATACAGAGTGATTTATGACTTATTATCGTCTCCTCAGTCTGTAGCATTAATTAACAGCTAGGAGCAGCAATGGGGTTGGGTGCACTGAATGGCCACAGACTTGTCAAATATAAGCTCTAAGGGAGCTTAGAGAAAATCTTGTCCCGGATCCTCATTTTACAAAGAGGAGGGTTGAGGTCCATGGAAGAAAAGGGAATTTCCTAAGGTCTACTCTGAGAGTATGTCAGTGATGGAGTCAGGACCCGGTCTTGGATCACCTCCAGGTAGAAATTTATCTGTTTTGTATCTACTGTGACCTGGTTCTGTTAAACACTAGATACATATATATGAAAACAAATGATCCCTGCCTGCAAGGTACCTATAGTCTCATGGGGGTGCTGTTTCTAAAATATCCCAATTTGGCAGTCAAGGAAACATAGCCTTGGAAAAGTTAACGTGTTCAAGTCACTTAGTAATATCATTTGAATTCACTTCTGAATCATGCTCATTCAATTTCTCTCTTCAGATTGTCTCTCAGATGAAGAGTATATGGAGCAGTGGTAGTGAGAGTCCTTTGGTCTCAATTACTTTGTGACCACAGCCTTGTAATCTCCACAGAATGATATGAATATCTCCCAGACCTGACTTTCAAGTTCACATCACCTGCTCCTGCTCCAGGGCTCTTTGCTTGGGTGTCAAGATTCCTTGAGTGTCTTGAGGAATGTTTATTTGAGTTTGTTTGCCAATAGTTTGGGGTAAGGAGAAGGAATTATAGTAACCAGTGTCCTGGGATCTCACTGATTTCAGATTCTGCATCTCTACGAAGTTACCCCTGATTACCTGTCTCAGTTGGAGGATCAGCCTATGCCTGGGATTGCACCCGAGACAGGCCCCTGAGATATGAATACTGTTAAGCGATGTTTTTTAAGGTCTTTATCCCTTATATGAAGATTTATTCATTTGTATTTACTCATTTAATAAGTGAACTAGTATGTGTAAGTGTCTAATATGTCAGGATACAATCAATGGCACATTAAACACAAGCCTTTCCTTCATGAGGCTTGTAGTCTAGTAGCTTGTGGTGTAGCCTAGACATTGTAAAATACCCAAATACGGTTAAAAAGTGCTCTGAAGTAAAGGTACATCATTCTGTGAGAACACAACTGGGAAAACTAAATCATATTTGTGGAGCTGTTTCAAGAGTCCTAGGAAGACTCCACTGCCCCCAAATACTTCTGCTATCCACTGGCCATTGCTTTATATTCCTCAAGCTTTCGTTTTTTAGTTCAAACCTTTGATGACTAATCAAACACAGATCCTCCAAAAAGAGTAAGAGTGACAGAACATTTGTACCTGTGAAATATCTTTAGACTGCCTGGTTCAGAGTTAATTACTGTCTTCCAAGGGACATAACAAATGACCACAAAACTTAGTGACTTGAAAAAACAAACATTTATTATTTCTCATAAATCGGTGGGTTAGCTGAGTGATTCTTCTGGCTCAGGCTGGGAGGTCTAGAGTGACTTCATTCACATGCCTGGAGTCCCAGCTGAAATGACTAGGGTGCTTGAGGTGCCCCTCTATGTGTTTCCATCTTCCAGAAGGCTGCCCAGCCTCGTTCACATGGTGTTAGAAGTTTTTCCAGCAGCAAGAGGGCAAGCTCCAAAGAAGATACTTCTCAAGCCTCTGTATCATGTTTGCCAGTGTCCCACTGACTAATGCAAGTCACATACAAGGGGTGGAAAAATAGATGCTGTCCCTTGATGGAAGAGCTGTAAAGTATTGTGGCCATTTTTTCAACCCACCAAAGGAAGCAATGATAAGTTATCTGAAACCAAGTCTGATAAATTTCCCTGGGTCTTAAAATCTATTATCCCCAAAGAGAAACATCAAAATAGTTTACATCAGGGCAGTCACACCATTTGTTTAGTTGTCCAAAGAATGAAAGAAACTTCTCTATAGAGTTTTGATGCATATTTCACCATTCATTTCTTAGCTACTCCCTGAGGGATGAATCTGGAATCTCATTCTATGGAATTAACTATAATAATGGTTGTGATTCCCACCTGAGATTCCTGGTGGGAAGCCCAGCAGAAGGATTCAGTGTATGCAGAAAAGATGACTCAAAGAATAGTTGAGGGGCACCTGGCTGGCTCAGTCAGTAAAGCATGTGACTCTTGATTTTGGAGTTGTAAGTTTGAGCCCCACGTTGGATGTAGAGATTACTTAAAAATAAAATCTAAAAAACAAAACAAAAAAACACTTGGGCCCTCTGCTCCCAACCTAATCTAGTCCTGTGGCTTTAGATGCCAAGTCTTTGGTAGTGACATGTATACACAGGGCCCAGTAGATATTTCCATGTCTCAAATTTAACATCTCCACCTTGGGACTCTTAATTCTGCCCCAAATTTATTTCAACCCCAGTCTTCACAGAAACCTCGATATTATTCTTAATTCCTTCTTTTTCTTTTCTTTTTTTCTTTTTCTTTCTTTCTTTCTTTCTTTCTTTCTTTCTTTCTTTCTTTCTTTCTTTCTTTCTTTCTTTCTTTCTTTCTTTCTTTCTTTCTTTCTTTCTTTCTTTCTTTCTTTCTTTCTTTCTTTCTTTCTTTCTTTCTTTCTTTCTTTCTTTCTTTCTTTCTTTCTTTCTTTCTTTCTTCTTTCTTTTTTTCTGTCCACATCCAGCAACAAGTCCTGTGACTCTACTTTTAAAACGTATTTCAAGTCCACCCACTTTTCTCCATTGCCATTGCCATGATCTTGGTTCAAGCCACTTGTTTCTCTTCTGGAGAGCTACCATAGAGTTCCTAACCAGTTTCCCTAGTGCACACTTGCTCTTTTACAGTCCATCCTCCACACAACACAAATATTTTAAAAATATAAATAAATGAACAATTCAGTAACACTGGGGTTTACTTTAATACCACACATGAAAAGAATCCAGAGACTTCAATTATTATTAATAAAAGTTATTTCATCAATTCTCTTTCTAGCCCTGAATCTGCCCCTAACTTACTATAGGACTCCTGGTAAATAATTTCTTGTAATAGCCAGCTATCACTTTTCCCCAGAATTTCTTCTGGAAATAGTAATCTTTTCTTTTGTAGTACTGCTATACCTTCATCCAAACCAGGTGATTCTAGTGAAGACTGTCAATAAAGTGAGTATGTGACCAACCAAGGCCAATCAGAATTCTTCCCTAGGATTTAAAAAGAAAAAATTGGAGCTATTTTCTTCCCTTCTAAGTGGCAGATATTGTGAGGATGCATGCTCTAAAACTGTGATGACCTATCCTCAAACAATGTGTAGAATGCTGATCTATGAGGGGAAAACAAGGCTATCATGCAGACAGAGGCATAAGATGAGAAAGTGTGTTCTGTGGCTTTCTCAGCTGTGATTCCAGCGTCTTGAGGAAGATGTGGAATCACATCTTCCTTTGATTTATTACAAACCTCAGTATATGTTTTCAGTAAAGCCCTCATTTAGTCTTGCTCATTGGAGTTAAGTTCTTAACAATAACCAAAAATATATTGTCCCCTCTTTGGTTTTCAGTTTTCTCCTTTATACATCCTCCCAGCTCCAAAGTGCAGTAATTCTAATTTCTAAACACTGAGTCTTTCAGAAAAATTCCACTTCTGTGGACTTTCTGATGAAGGCATTGTATAATCTGGAACACACCCCACTCTCTTCACCATTTTCTCTTCATGTACCTGAATAAAGGAGGAAAAGAGACTTCTCAAGGTGATAAGTAGTTCTCCACAAACACTGATGACCGCACAGACAAAGGTTCCTACGGTTAGGTTACTGGTCCACACAGAGACTAGCTTCCCAGGGATTCAAACACTAGACAAAACAGCTAACATCACTGCTGCTCTTTCTCCACATCTGTTCTATGTCTAGCAACTTGGTGACACCCACCATCTTGATAATACAATTGACTAGACTGAGTTGTGTGACATCTGTTTTGTCAGCTTCTCTTCTATAATTTTGAAGTGGCCAAACAGCAAATACCTAAACAGGAAGTCTATGGGAGACTTGAATAGAGTTTCCTTTGCTTGCTACAAAATCATGTCATAGAAATACTAACGTCTGGCACAGTAAATCAGCAAGTCCCTGAGGGGTGTGACTAGGATTCCCAGCACCCTTCAGATTCTGACTCATTTCTTCCTGAGTTTTACCAATGGACTGGGATAAAGCTAATAGGCTGTGTGACCCTGATTAAGTCACTCCCTGTTTCTGGGCTTCATGAGTTTAGACTAGATAATTTCTGTAGGCCCTCTTGGAGCTGATACTCTGTGATTTTAGGCCCATTTTCTGTCAGAGCTGCAAGTGGCAAACAGGATTTTGGCAGGAATCCTTTCATTGTGAAAGCCTTCTTTCTTCTTGGGTAGGATGAAAATAGCCAAGGCTGTGTGGATTCCCTGCCCTCATCAATCAGCCAGGCTTGTGGCCTTGGTTTCTGAGGCTCCCAGAAAGCACATTAGCAATTAAGTGCTTCTGGGTGGTCCTCGTCTGCCTGTAGTTGGCCAGAGGTTCCTAAAGGTTAACAACAAGAATCTCTGATGAGGCTTGTTGAGAATAGCACACAGACATATGCAAGTGAGAAGCAACACTAGGCAGCCATGTTTAAGGGCCAGAAATGCATTCCAATTCAAGGGGAAATGAATTTATCTAGCACCAGACATGCATCAGGCTGAGCTGGGTAAGATCTTTTTGAGGGTAATTTCTGTCATTCAGCTGGGAGGCTGGAAACTAAAGGGCTGAGAGATTTGTGCTGAGCTGTCTTCTAGTCCCTCCAAACATCAAGTTATAGGATGAAGACTGAGAAAGCAGTGTGGTAGAGTGGTTAACAGCATAAGGTTTATAGTCCAAGAGATCTGGGCTCAGTCCTTAGATCTTCATCACAAAACAGTTGTGTGACTTTGAGAAAGTTACTCATGATACCTCAATTACTTCCTATATAAATGGAATAATATCTGCCTCCAGAGGTTGTTGAGAGGATTAAATGTGGGGATGAGTGTAAAGCCCTTAGTGCAGAGCCTGGCATTCATAGTAGGTGCTGAACATGTGTTGACTATTGTACTACACAAGGTCTCAATTAGGCAAAGTGTCCTGGAGCCTTTGTCAAAAGATGCTCCACCAACAGGTACCTGGCTGGCTCAGTTGGTGAAATTGATCTTGGGTCATGAGTTTGAGCCCCACACTGGGGGTAGCATTTACTACAAAACAAAACAAAACAAAACAAAACCCCAGTGCTCAGAAAACCAGGGTTCTAAAAGACTTGGGTTTAAGTCCTACAACGTACTAGCTGTGTAACAGGACACATCTTTTCATCTATAAAATGAGATTAATAATCTTGCCTACTTTACAAAATAGTTGTGAGAATCAAAAGAAACTATGAAATGTTGTGGACGTATAAAATGGAGACAGCATGAGGGGCTGGGAGTAGGCAGTGTTCATTCCAGAATGAAAGCACACCCTCCAGAGTCATTCCAAGGGTCACTTCCACCTCTACCAGCTTTCCCCTCTTACCCTACATTTTGGTCCCAGGAACCTAACCTCACAGAGAAATGTCAGGCCGACATGCTGTGGATGGGGTTGGGGCTCAGGAGAGGCAGGCAGTAGAGTCCATTTGTACAGTGACTAGTATATTATAACAAAAATCATCAATTGTGTGTTTGGCACTTTGCAGTTCCCAAAGTACTTTCTCAGTGAAGCTTCATGGTTTTTGACATAACCCTGTGATGTGGGTTTATCATTCCCAGTACTCAGATAAGGAAAACTGAGGCCTGCACCTGAAGCAACCTACTCAAGACTACAAAATGAAGGCAGCAAGTGGTTGGTTGGTCTTAGAACAAGAGAGTCTGCCCAAGGAGTGAGAGGTCCTGATCCTGAGCCCTGCCCATTTGAGGAGATTGGGGGTAGCTGAAGAGAAAACCTAAACATCAGTTGTGCCTACATCTGGCTTCCTCTCTGCTTGTGGGAGAGAAGAAAGGAGAGGCACACACACACCCACACCCTTAATACAGTTAAACCTTAGAACAGAAGTTTCCTCATCTCATGGCCCAGAGGCTGATGGTCTCGGCAGTCACACAGAGAAATGTCACCTTACTCAATTTGCACACCACTTTCAACTCCTCCAGTTGCTCTTTCTAATTTATTCAACCAGGGACTGGGCTGGTCTCATGCCAGCCTAGGCTGAACAGAAGTCCTCAGGAGGAGCAATTAGCAAATTTGGAGTTCTCCCTCTAGAGGACTGAGCAGAAAAGGGAATAATAACGCTCCTATCTCTCCCCATAAGGTTCTAGCTAAGCAGATGTTTTCATGCTTTTTTATTCTCCCTATATTCTGTGTCCTGACAGCTATTCGAAGTGATATATGAAATGTTATGTGGTATTGTGAGCTTGTACAAATGCAAAGATATACATACACACACGTTTGCACAGTAACAAGAGGGAAGATCCCATTTGCAAATATCTGTGGTGTCTCCCTCTTCTGTGTTGATATGTTTTATTGATTCAGACTGGCTTAGCTTCATGTATCTCCTATCCTTATTGTAATGGCAACGATGGCATGTGCATTAAAGTTCATCTGAACTGTACCTCATGTATGGAGAGACTCTTCCCTGGGTATGTGCTAACAACTTTGGGGGTAGACTTCTGAGATCTTAGGAAGGAACTGCAATGAAAGCCACAATACAAGAACGCCACAATACAAGGCAGTATTCAAGTTCATGATGGGCAAAGCAAGTTCATGACTGACTCAAGATAGGGGGAAATCGGGATGAGTATAACTCTCGGAAAGGCTTCAAGGAGGAGGAAGGACTGGCACTGCCAGAGGCCAGGGACAGCCAATCAACTTGTACTTCTGGAGACCCTGTGTCTTGGGGAGCACAGTGTACCCCAACAGAGGGCTAGGCTATACTGCTGGACAGCATGTGGAAGCCAGGCTGCTGAGCTGGAGAGACAGCGATGAGCCCACAAGAGAATGAAACAAAATGGAGACACAATTGATGGCTCTGGAAAGTAGCAGAACCCATTCCCCACCTGCCAATGCCCCCAAACTATAACAAGTCTAAGAAGGCAGCAAATTCAGTCTAGTTCTTCGCCCATTCCCACTACAGTGTGGTAGGGAGCCCTTCCCCTTCTTCAGCCTGCTTAACTCCTTCTCGTCCATCAGGACTCAGGCATGGAGACCCTGGTGGGCCAGAGAGGATGAAGGGCTGTGGAAATGCAGAGCAGGGGTGACAGAAGTGTCAGATTCTGTATCAGTCAAGATTCCTTTGATTTTAAGTGACCTGTCCCCACTTCTTTAAAATTTAAATTCAATTGGCCACCATATGGTGTAGCCCCCAGTGCTCCTCACATCACGTGCTCCTTAATGCGCGTGACATAGCCCCACTTTAAATAATCACAAGAAAAGAAAGAGGTCATGGTGACAGGGGAATTTGTTAGCTCATGTTATCGTAAAGCCCAGTGATATATTTAGTTTCAGACCCATCTGGAACTAGGTGATTAAATTATGTTATCAGTATTCTCCGGATTGGCTTCATTCTCAGTACACTCCAGGCTTACCCTACCAATATAGCCATCTAAACAGTCTTTGCTTTAATTGTTTTGGCAAAAGTCCTGGATCATGTACCTATTCTGAGATCAATTATGCTAGGAGGTGAGGTGTTGATTGGCTAAGCCTAGATCTTGTCCAACTCCATCTCAGGAGTGGGAGGCTGGGGTCAGAACTTCTCAAACCAGATGAACTGAAAGTGGGAGAGAAGTGGTTGCTCGGGAAAAAAAAAAATGAGGGTGCTTTTTCCAGAGAAGAAAAGAATGGATGCTGCCTAGGCGAAAATATCAGCTATTCACAGGAGATACAGAATCAGATCATTGCACAAAAGACATTTAAAAACTGGACAGAAGAGAACAAAAATGGCTTTTGCCCTTAGGATGTGGGAATGGAAGACATAAAGTGCGCAGGGATGGGGGGGCAGACCTGAGGCAGTCAGCAGAGTACAGAGCGGTCAGGGTCGGTGTATATAGCTGGATAGAGTGTGTGCCCGCCAAGGGATTGAAATACAGCCTTGGCTCTAAGTGCAGGGCTTCGTGCCCTGGTGTGGAGTTGCCTCTGTTGGGAGGAAGGATTCTTTTGTGTAATTCACACAAAAGTGTCATCTGCTCACCAAGCCATCCGGAGGGGCCACTTATCTCTCCAGTTTGCAAAAGGTGCTGCAGTGGGTTGAACCGTGTCCTCCGGAAGGCATATGTGAGTTCTAATCCCTGGTACTTCAGAATGGGACTTTATTTGGAAATAGTCTTTGCAGATGTAATCAAGTTAAGATTAACTTATACTGGTTTGGGGTCAGCACTAAAACCAATGACTGATAGCTTTATAAGGGAAAGGAGAGGGAAATTTGGACACAGAGGAGACACAAGGAGGAAGGCTATGTGATGATGCAGGTAGAGATTGGAGTGATGCAGCTACACACCAAGGAAGGCGAAAGATTTCTGGCAACCACTAGAAGCTGGGAGACAGGTGCACAACAGAGTCTGCCTCAAAGCCTTCAGAAGAAACCAACCCTCCTAACACCTTGACTTTGGATTTCCAGCTTCCAAAGCTGTAAGAGAATACATTTCTATTGTTTTAAGCCCCCCAGTTTGTGGCACTTTGTGAAGCATCCTTTGGATACTAATACAGGTGCTGTGTGAGCTAGCAGAAATCCTGAAGATATGGTTCTTCTCTATCCCCGTGTCCTGCTAGAAGGTATGGACAGTCCAGGTCATCCCAGAGATCCCAACAGAAAATCTGGGCCTGCTCATGGGTCCTACTGCCCAAGAGTCCCCTGGAGGTGCCTTTTACCTTCACCTTCACACAGAGAATAAATACTATTTTCAAATGGTAGTAGTTCATAGAGTGAGGGCTGCCAATAAAGTGAGGGGCAACCTCTCCTTGGTTTAAGAGGAGGACTGGGGCACACTTTAGATTTGAGCCTCTGCATATGTTGTTCTTTCTACTCTTGGTTCCCAAACTGAGTTAGGTACTTCCTCTGGGGAACCATATCCCCCTTTGTTTTCCTTTGCCATAGAACCTACTGTGTTATACTGTAATTTCCCGGTTAGTTGTGGGAGTAGATTGCCACATGTTTCTGTGAAATAAACATAGTTTTTCTGAAAAATAAACCAGACAAGCAGTAGGCAAATGTGCATAAGGAGTTTGGAAACCTAGTTAAACTAGGAAATGAGACTCCAATAGACTCACTTGCAAGATTCAGAGTTATTGAGCTGTATTGAGGTAAACCAGGGTGGCTGTGGACACAGGCCAGTGACAGAGAAGGGCATCCCTGGACGTCACTCCTCACAAAAGTATACCCCAACTTTATCATACCACTTCATTTTGTTTTATTTACTGTCTTATTCCTGGCATTAATCATGATGGAATTATTTTATTTGTTTAAAGTTTCATGACAGTGGGGACGTTGACTATTTTGTTCACTGCTGTACCCTCAGAGCCTTTGGCAAGTTACTTTACTTCTATTTTACTTAAAACTTTTGTTACTTCTCATTTGTAGAATGTACCAACTTCATCGGGTTATTATGAGGATTAAAGATGTTTATGTAAGAGCTGGAATTATCATCTGGCACATAGGTGATAGTCAATACTAGCTAGCACTTATACTGTGCTCCCTATGTTCTGGGCACCATTCTAAGTCCTTGACCTATATATTAATTTAATCTTCACTACTTTATTAGATAGATTTCATTAGTATCCTTAGGAGGTAGATATTATTATTAGCCTCATAATGATGAGGAAACAGAGAAGGTATTTAACTTTCCTAAGGCCATACAATTAGTAAATGTAGAGCAGGGAGTGAAACCCCAGAGTCCTTGCCCTTAACAATGACACTATGTTGCCTCCTAATACAAATCCTTTTTGAATGAATAAAATCACCAAGAGAAGGGAAAGAGATAGAGCCAGTGGACTGATTCAAAAATCAAGACAGTATTGAAGGAGAATAGTTGTTCGAGTCTATTAGGCATGAAATTTTCATCTAGTTGTCCTCCTTTGGGCAGGCGTGTGCCTGGGGAAATGGCCCTGAGGGTCAATTTATAAAGCAAGGTAATTCGTGGCTACATGTAGCACTGGGATAGGGTGTTGTCCTCCTTCACATCCTGAAGAACTTCAGCTTGGTCAGGGAATTCACGCTAGCAGCAGGCACAGGGACTGAATCTGGAGACCAGCTCTTCAATCAGACCCAGTCTCCCACATGAGATACACCCAAAGCAACCCCCTCTAGTAGTGTCACGGAAGCAGAGGAAAGGATTTCTCTCAACTGCCCATGTTTCAGACACCTCTGGCCTTGGTGCCTGCATCGGTGCTTTATGGAACACTACTGGGGAAATCTCTAAGAAACAAACGTGATCTGGGGCCCAGCCAGTTTTTCTTTGCCACCACTAAAGAGTGAGCCCCTGGAGGTCAGGGAGGAGGGTTTCATTTCTCTTTCGATCCCTTGATTTCCACAGGTGTCAGCACATTAAGGGTGTCCAATGATCATTAGTTGAATGAAGGAAATTGAATGCTTGTTCTGAAAAGATGGGATGATTGCTGGACAGGGAAGTTGCTGATATCTCGGATTTTTAGCTGAAGGGTGATGGTGGTGTTGGTATTTTGGGAGGGTGTTAAGAACATGGAAAAATCACAGTCAAGCTAGTTCTGGAGGGGGCCATGAAGGAAATGGTTTGCTGAGGTGTGGTCACAAGCTTAAAGCCCTTCATGGCCAAAGGTCTTATTGAAATCCTCTCCTAATACTTATACAGTCTGCTTAAGTTGGAGAACTCTTCCCCCTGCCCCCACTTTTCTTCACGGATAAGGTGGCTGTGATATCCAGAGTCCACTATCAGGCACCTATGGGGAACTGTCTTTCCAAGCTTCCAGCTTTTGTAAGAGCTGCCTAGATCGCAGTTGTGCCTATTGAAAGGGAAGCCTCCATGCCTTCCTGAATGGTGTCTTCCTGCCTGTCATGGTATACAGGATGCCTGTGAATCAACTGGCAATTGTCTAAATTAAATAGTTGGGTTATCTATGCATGATTCAATTAGCTGACTTTAAAAGAACAGCTATAAAAATAAGAATAGCTATTTTTCAACACACATATATAAAACATGATATATATATATATCTTCACATAAGCAGATTTCTTTACATATCTTGAAAATATGATTCTAGAAATACTTCTGCTCCACAAACTTGCTCATCCTGGCAGATTAGATTTGCATAAATATTCCTCAGCTACTAGGATCAGGGTCACCTCTCTCTATCTTCTTTCATTTGCTCCCCTTTGCAAAAGGCATCACCCTTCAGGTAACCAGAGTTTTCATGTTGACTTAGATCCTGTTCTCCAACATTACTCCAATGTTAAAGTGACCACACTCTCAGATCCCGATAGATACTAATGAAGTAGTCTTCCTTTAAAATAATCTGAAAGATATTGGTTAATATATAATCTCTCCAGAGGAACTAATATCAAATAAGTCTTCAGGAGCTGAAGTCCCTAAGAGTAGACTCTCAGGCACTGTGGCAGGTTTAGCAGAATAAACAGAGAATCCAGGAAAACGCTAATACATATATTGAAACAAAATTTTTGTCACAGAAGGTATTTGCAGCCAGTTGGGGGAAAAATGAACTATTCAAAAATTGGTGTGGAAATTTTGTTTTCAAATTTATTTGTGTGTGGAAAAATAAATCTGACCCCTACCTTACACCATACACAATTATTAGTTCCAGGTAGATTTAAGACTTAACTGTGAAATACTTAAAGCTTTTAGTATAATGTAAAACAATGGACCTTTTAGATGACAAAATAGGAAATATCTTCATGACTTCAGAGTAGTTAAAAAAAATTTTTTAAACGTTTTTTAAAATTTTTATTTATTTATGATAGTCAGAGAGAGAGAGAGGCAGAGACATAGGCAGAGGGAGAAGCAGGCTCCATGCACCGAGAGCCCGACGTGGGATTCGATCCCGGGTCTCCAGGATCGCGCCCTGGGCCAAAGGCAGGCGCCAAACCACTGCGCCACCCAGGGATCCCAAAAGAATTTTTTAAAGAGTGCAAACCACAAAGGGAAAAAAAGTATAAATTCAATTGTGTTAAAGTTAGTAACTTCTGTACACCAAAAGATACAATATCATGAGTGAAAAAACAAGGTACTTAGGGGGAGATGGTATTTATAATATAATCGACAAATGAGCAAAAGAAAAAAATAATCACATATATTGCCAATAAGCACGCAAAAATGTTCAAGGAAATGAACATTAGAACCACAAAGATACTATTTCCCACCTATCAAACTCACAAAAAGTTAGAAAGTCTGATAATACCAAGTATTGACGAGATGGTAGAATGACAGGAAGCTTCATTTAATGCTATCTGGAGTGTCAATCTGTATGACTTTGGAAAATAGCTTGGTATTATCTGTTAACAAAAAGCTGGAAACAATCCAAACGCCCATCAACTGTAGAATGGATAAGTATATCATAATAGATTCATACAATGGGATATTACACAGAACTGAATATGAATGAACTATATCTACACGTTTGAACTCTAATGAATAAACAAAAAAGGCAAGTCACAGAAGAATACATACCGTATGACTCCATTTATGTAGACTTTAAAAAGCAAAGTAAGCAATGTACTTAGGCTGAGTATCTTCAGTTTGCCCCTCCAGATTCCCTCTCCACAATTCTATTTCCAGGAGGCTGAGCTGCACGGACTGAATCTTTCGACTTCTGGCTTGTGGTTAGGTTTGGCTGATGGTAGGCATCAGCGGAGGATTAGAGAACTAGGGGAGAATGGGGCCGGGTATTTATTCTCTGGTACTCTCACTGTGGGTTGCTGTGAGTCGGTTGGATTTCCTCCACTCAAAGTCTCAGTTCCTAACAAGCGGTCTTCTCCACACAGCCCACTATTTCTTACTTTTGGTAGCTACTCCCTCCTCTCCTCCTTCAATCCTAGGGTGGTAAAGAGCATTGTTACTAGACTCAAAATAATATCCTAGAGTACTCGTATAATACCCTGCCTCCTTATATTCTAATTGGAGTGTGCTACCTGTTTTCTGCCAAGACCCTGACTGATACAATAATGTTTAGGGGGATCCCTGGGTGGCACAGCGGTTTGGCGCCTGCCTTTGGCCCAGGGCACGATCCTGGAGACCCGGGATCGAATCCCACGTCAGGCTCCCAGTGCATGGAGCCTGCTTCTCCCTCTGCCTGTGTCTCTGCCTCTCTCTCTCTCTCTCTGTGACTATCATAAATAATAAATAAAAATTTAAAGAAAATGTTTAGGGATGTATAGACTGCAGAAAAACTGATAAAGAAAAGCAAAGAAATTTTGTTAACACAAAATTCAGGATAGTAATTACTTCTGTGTGTGTGTGTGTCTGTGTGTGTGTAAACATGATATAAAAAAGCCAGATGGGGAACTCATTATGTACTGGTAGTATTCTATTTCTTAAGATGGGCTGTTTGCAGATGTGTATTTGCTTTATGATTATTCTTTAATATGGTCCCATATGTTGTGGGACCTTTTGTATATATATCTTCTAACAAAAACAAAATAAAATAAACTCCCACTAGAATGAAAGGTTGGGAAGGCAGATTTTTGTCTTGTTTCTTTGCTAGAATGGTGTTGATACATCAAGTACTAAATAAATATGTGTTGAATATTAACCCAGTGGATATCTAACTTTGGCGTAGGACCTCTCTATCCACAATACAGACAGAACCAAGAAATCCTCACTCACTTTTTTTTTTTAAGATTTTAAAATTTATTTGAGAGAAAGAGCACACACATATGCACTTGTGGAGTGGGTGTGGACAGAGAGAGAGAGAGCGTGAGAGAGAGAGAGAGAGAAAATCTCATGCAGACTCTGCTGAGCACAGAGTCCAACATGGAGCTCAATCTCACCACCCTGAAATCATTACCTGAGCCGAAATCAGGAGTCAGATGCTTAACCAACTAAGTCACTCAGGCACCCCTCACACTTTTTAAGAAACTCTAAAATCCCATTGTACAAGCCAGAAAGAATTTCTTTAATTCTGTCTTCCTTGATACAAGTACCACAGACTCAGTCTCCTTTTCCCTCTTCCTGGTGGTTGTTACCGCCATACGCTCTGGGTTTGGGGTATCCTGCCACCCTTTCACCTCATCCCTCTCTCAATCTGGCTACAGAATTAGATATACTCCCTCTTCACCTTTTTGTTCCTTACACTGCAAGCTCAGAGTTATTTTTTAAAGGATTTTATTGCCAACAATTTTAGTGAAATATAAAAGGAATAAAAAACAATAAATATTTACAAATGTCTTGGTTGGCAGTGTAGTTTGACTTCCATGTAGGAAATTAGGTTAGATTTGAGTCCTTTCCTTTTAACTATTCTTCTTTTGGGTTTGGTCATTACCACTTCTTCCTCTGGGTTGATCATTGAAGGAACAAGCTTGACAGACCTCCAGGAAGAGTCATATGCCATTAGAGGGAATAATTAATCTGAAGCAAACCCAGACTCCCTTCTCAAAGGTTCTTCAACATCTGTCTAGATCCTGATGGTGAATAATGGGATAGCTAAGAACAGGATGATCAAGATAAAAACTATAAATGAGTATTTTTTATTTTTTTAAAATGATTTTATTTTTAAGTAATCTGTACACCCAAAGAGGGGCTCGAACTCACAATCCTAAGATCAAGAGTTGTATGTTCTACTGACCAAGCCAGCCAGCCAGGCACCCCAAAACTATAAGTATTTCCTAAATTGTTTCCTGCAAAATGCTGGTCTTGAAAGACCATGCATTGCCACTCTCCCCCCAAAAAGATGGTGTCTCTATGGTCAGGGAAGTTTGGCAAATGCTACATACTATTTTGTCCTCTTGGGAAACCAGAACATACGTCAGCAACCTGAGAATCCGCTCTAATTTGTTCAACCCTATGTTTCTCAAGGTTATTGACCATTGGACAACCTCTTCAGGGCCTCCATCAATACTTTGCTGAAGTTCTACTGAACATGCTTTGGGGCAATTCTGCTCCCATTAGAAAGTAGATTAAAGTTTACCTTGGTCTGCTAGGCTTGTTATAAACAAACTATGACAAACTGGGTGGCTTAAAAAAATGTATTTTCTTATTTTCTGGAAGCTATAAGTCCAAGATCAAATGTGGGCATGTTTAGTTTTCCCTGAGGCCTCTCTCTGTGGCCTGCAGGTGGCCAGCTTCTCATTGTGTCATCACATGGCCTTTTCTGTTAGGTGCATCCCTTGGTGTGTCTTTCCTTAGGAAGACTAGTCATAGTGCATTAGGGCCCCACCCTTATGACCTCATTTAACTGTAACTGCCTTCTTTTTTTTTTTTTAAGATTTTATTTATTTATTCATGATAGTCACACAGAGAGAGACAGAGAGGCAGAGACACAGGCAGAGGGAGAAGCAGGCTCCATGCTGGGAGCCCGACGAGGGATTCGATCCCGGGTCTCCAGGATCGCGCCCTGGGCCAAAGGCAGGTGCCAAACCGCTGCGCCACCCAGGGATCCCAACTGTAACTGCCTTCTTAAAGGCCCTATCTCTAAATACAGTCACCTTGTGGGCCATACTTTTATGCTTTCTCTTTCATCTCATGTTTGAACAATTCATCACACAAGTAAATCATACTCCCCAGGCCTTAATGTTTATCCAGTGGGACAACAAAATCAAGAACTTGGATTAGCAGGCCATGATTTAATCATTTACATATTGGATACATACTGATGCAAAGTATTTTGCTTGGTATTGCAGGGGGATACAAAGACGCTGGTAATAAAGACCAGTTCCAACTTTCAGAAACTAGGACCTTCACCAAGACTAGCCCTAAAACAGATTGTTTTGTCTACCACCATACTTTTCCTATTCTTTAACAGAAACTCTGAGTCAAAAAATTTAGATTATTATATTTTTAGTCTAAATATCACATAGGCTCTTTAGTTTCATGGAGACAGATGCTGACAACATAGTACAGCTTTGGAATCAGTAATGAGTTTTGCGAGCTAAACCCTCTCGGTACACTAATAAAAGATGGATGCCCATCTGGAAAATAAACTTGGAAAGACCTTATTTTTCACAGGAAACACTCCACTGAGTCTTTTTTTTTTTTTTAAAGATTTTATTTATTTATTCAGGAGAGACACAGAGAGAGAAGCAGAGACACAGGCAGAGGAGAGGCAGGCTCCATGCAGTGAACTCGACATGGGACTTGATCCCAGGACCCCAGGATCACGACCTGAGCCAAAGGCAGATGCTCAACTACTGAGCCACCCAGGTGCCCCTCCACTGAATCTTTAAGCATAGATGGACAAGCAAAGAATAAAAGAGGTTATTTTTCTCAGAATGGGGAGGAGAGGAGGTCCAAGTAAAATAGCCAAGGAGGGCTTCTGAGAAGGTGCATGTGACTGGGCCAGGAGCAGGAGTTGTATGAGCCAAATCTTAGTGGATGGAAAAGAGTTGAATAGAAAAGACTGAAAAAGTAGGATCCCTGGGTGGCTCAGCGGTTTGGCACTTGTCTTTGGCCCAGGGTGTGATCCCTGCATGAAGCCTGCTTCTCCCTCTGCCTGTGTCTCTGCCTCTCTCTCTCTCTCTCTGTGTGTCTCTCATGAATAAACAAATAAAACCTTAAAAAGAAAAGAAAATACTGAAAAGAAAGCATTTCAGCAGTGGCTAAGTGGCTCAGTTGGTTAGGTGTCTGACTCTTAATTTTGATCTAAATTTGATCTCAGGGTGGTGAGATCCAGGATGGGAGTAGAGCCTGCTTAAGATTATCTCTCTGCCCCTTCCCCACCCCACCCCCTCATGCTCTATATCTCTAACTCTCAGTATTTCAGGCTGAAGAACTAGTCAAAGTAAGGAGATGAAAATCAGCATGTTGTTGAGAGAGTGAGCATTGAGGAAACATCTGGCAGGAGCAAACAATGTTGATCATGAGAGACTGAATTTTAGAGCTAACTGGGATCCATTCTTCAGAAGCAGTAAAAGTTCAGTCCTTGGGTCAAGGACATGGTAGCAATATCAAGCCAATTTCAATGATCAGGTTGATCTGTGAAGGGCCTAGTTCAGTGTTCCTCAAAATGTGGACCTAGGAATCTGCATTTTTGATGTTTAAACTAGTTATTTCTTAGGTTCTCTAAAGTCTGAGACTTACTCATTTGCCTAGTGTTAGGAGGCTGGCCTCAGAGTAATGCCCTGTGTACTAGGCCTCACATACTGACTTAAAAAAGAAATAATGGTGGCTCCAAGGTGCCTCTCTACCTTCAGCGAATAACATTTGTTATGCCCTTACCATGAGCCAGCCAGCATTTTTAGCTCTCACAATTCTTTTATGTCTATAAGCGGTTTTTTTTAAAGATTTTATTTATTTATTTGAGATAGAGTGGGAGAGAGAACATGAGCAGAGGTACAGGGGGAGAGGGAGAAGCAGACTCCCCACTGAGCAGGGAGCCCAACTTGGGACTCGATCCCAGGATCCTGGAATCATGACCTGAGCCGAAGGCAGATGCCTCCCAGGAGCCCCTATGAAATAAGTTCTATTATCCTCATTACATATGAGGACATTGAGGCACATTGAGCATCTGTCACTTGCTCAACATCTCACAGCTTTAGAGCCTGGATTTGAATCCACCTAATCTGACGCCACAACCTCCACTGTGCTAGGCTGCCAGTGGACTATAATTGCTTGATGTTAGTTCATTCATTTAACAAATATTTGGTAAGCACCTATTGTGTCCCAGGCTTTGTGAATAAACAAGAAAAGTAATCAATAAAGTAACAGAGTAATTTTCTTGCCTTCTTGAGGAGGAGAGGAAAATTTGCAGGAGAGACAAATTGAGATAAAACTCAGGAAATAATTTCCTAGGAGCATTGAGTTATTCGCCCATTCACCAAGTATTACCGAGCACTTATTGTGTGCTACCAATTATGGTAGTAAATAAAGCTAAGGATATGAAACAGGATTCTACGACTCAATCCTGGACTAATGGAGTTTCGTAGGGGAAAGAGATCTATGAACCACTCAATTTTACAGCGGAGTTAAAGACATGCCATAAAGATGCTGTAGATGACCACGGTACTGTGGACACCCGAAGGAAAGAAAAGTCCAACTGTGTTGTTGCAAATAGCAGGATCTCCTTTTTTATGGCTGAATAATGTTCCACTGTGTGTGTGTGTGTGTGTGTGTGTGTGTGTGTGTACACACAACATTTTCTTTATTCATTCATCCATCAGTGGGCACTTAGATTGTTTCCTTGGCTATTGTAAAGTGCTGCTGTGAATGTGGGGGTGCAGATACCTTTTCAAGTGATTTGAACCAATAGCCAGAAGTGGATATCACATCTTTTCATAACTTTTTGAGGATCACACTGCTGTCTCCACAGTGGCTGCACCAATTTACATTCCCACCAACAGTGCACAAGGGTTCCTTCCCTTTTCTCTATATCTTCACCAACACTTCGTGTTTTTTATTTTTTATTTTAATAGCTGTTCTAATGGGTGTGAGGGGATATCTCGTAGTTTGATTTGTATTTCCTGGGTGATTAGTGATTTGGGCATCTTTTCACATACCTGCTGGCTATTTGTATATCTTTGTTTATTTGCTGCTATTGAGTTGTATGAGTTCTTGATGTGTTTTGGATATTAATCTATTATCAGATATATGATTTGCAAATATTTTCTCTTATTCTGTAGGTTGCCTTTTAATTTGGTTGATGGTTTCCTTTGCTGTGCAAAAGCTTTTAATTTTGATGTAGCCCCACTTGTTTATTTTTGCTTTTGTTGACTTTGATGTTGGTGTCAAATCCAAAATATCATTGCCAAGACCTATGTCAAGGAGCTTACCCCCTATATTTTCTTCCATGAATTTTGTAATTTCAGGTCTTACATTCAAGTATTTAATTCATTTTCAGTTGTTTTTGTGTATGGTATAAGTTAGAGTCCAGTTTCATTCTTCTGCATGTGGCTGTCCTGTTTTCCCAACATCATTTATTGAAGAGACTATCCTTTCCCCATTGTTTATTCTTGGCTCCTTTATAAAGTAACTGACCATATCATATGGTTTTAATTACTATAGCTGTGTAATATAGTTTGAAATCAGAAGGTATTATGTGTTTAGATTTGTTCTTTCTCAAGATTGCCTTGGCTATTTAGAGTCTTCCGTGGTGCCATACAAATTTCAGGATTACTTATTCTATTTCTATGAAAAATGCCATTGAAATTTTGATAGGAATTGCCCTGAATCTATAAATTGCTTTGGATCATAGCAACATTTTAATGATAATTCTTCCAATCCATGAGCATGAAACACCTTTCCATTTATTTGTTTCTTCTTCAGTGTCTTTTATCAGCATGTAACAGTTTTCAGTGTGCAGGTCTTTTACTTGATTAAATTTATTCTTAGGTACCATTTTTTAAAGTCATTTTCAAGCATATCTTTATTTTAAAATTGTTTCCAAGTGTTATTTTTATTTTCTATTTAAATTTAATTTGCCAACATATAGTACATCATTAGTGTCAGATGTAGTTTTCAATAATTCATCAGTTGCATATAACACCCAGTGCTCATCACATCAGATGCCCTCCTTAAGGCTCTCACCCAATTACCTCAGCCCCCTACCCACCTCCCCTCCAGCAACCCTCAGTTTGTTTCCCAGAGTTAAGTTTCTCATGGCTTGTCTTCCTCTCTGATTTTTTCACCATTCACTTTCCCCTCTTTCCTTTATGGTCCCTTGCATTATTTCTTTTTCTTTTTTTAAAGATTTTATTTATTTATTCATGAGAGATACAGATGGAGAGAGAGAGAGAGAGAGAGAGAGAGAGAGATTGAGAGAGAGAGAGAGGCAGGGACACAGGCAGAGGGAGAAGCAGGCTACTCACAGGGAGCCTGATGTAGGACTCAATCCCGGATCTGTTGATTACGACCTGAGCCGAAGGCAGGCACCCAACCGCTGAGCCACCCAGGCGTCCCCTTGCATTATTTCTTATATGCCGCATATGAGTGAAACCATATGATAATTGACTTTCTCCAATTGGCTTATTTCACTCAGCATAATACCCTCCAGTTCCATCCACATCAATGTAAATGGTGGGTATTCATCCTCTCTGATGTCTGAGTAATATTCTGCTATATATGTATAGACCACATCTTCTTTATCCATTCATCTATTGAAGTATATCTCTCCCCCTTCCACAGTTTGGCTATTGAGGACATTGCTGCTATGACTATTGGGGTGCAGGTGACCCTTCATTTCACTACATCCATATCCTTGGGGTAAATACACAGTAGTGCAATTGCTGGGTTGTAGGGTAACTCTATTTTTAACTTGCTGAGGAACCTCCACACTGTTTTCCCTTGCATTCCCACCAAACACTGTAAAAGGATTCCCCTTTCTCCACATCCTTTCCAACATTTGTTGTTTCTTGTCTTGTTAATTTTAGTCATTCTAACTGGTGTCAATGTAATGTCTTCTACCCATTTCTTGCCTGGATTGTTTGTTTTTTGAGTGCTGAGTTTGGTAAGTTCTTTATAGATCTTGGATACTAGCCCTTTATCCAGTATGTCATTTGTAAATATCTTTTCCCATTCTGTAGGTTGTCTTTTAGATTTGTTGACCATTTCCTTTGCTGTGCAGAAGCTTTTTATCTTGATAAAGTCCCAATAGTTCAGGATGCCTGGGTGGCTCAGCAGTTGGGCAGCTGCCTTTGGCTCAGGGCATGATCCCAGAGTCCCAGGATCGAGTCCCACATCAGGCTTCCTGCATGAGCCTGCTTCTCCCTCTACCTGTCTCTCTCTCTCTCTCTCTCTCTCTCTGTGTCTCATGAATAAATAAATAAAATCTTTAAAAAAAAAGAAGTCCCAATAGTTCATTTTTGCTTTTGTTTCCCTTCCCTTTAGAGACATGTCTTGCAAGAAGTTGCTGCAGCCAAAGTCAGAAAGGTTGCTGCTTGTGTTCTCCTCTAGGATTTTGATGGATTCCTGTCTCACATTTAGGTCTTTCAGCCATTTTGAGTTTATCTTTGTGTATGGTGTAAGAGAATATTCCTGGATATCTTATTCTTTTTGATGCAATGATAAATGGGATTGTTTTCTTGATTTCTCTTTCTGATAGCTCATTATTAGTGTTTAGAAATACAAGTGATATTTGTATATTGATTTTGTGTCCTGTAGCTTTACTGAATTTATTAATCTCACAGTTTTTCAGTGGAGTCTCTCTCTCTCTCTCTCTCTCTCTCTCTCTCTGCAAATGAAGACAGTTTTACTTCTTCCTTTTTGATTTAGATGCCTTCTGTTTCTTTTTCTTGCCTAACTGTTCTGGCTGTAACTGTACTTTGTCTAATTCTTTTTTTTTTTTTAAGATTTTACTTATTTATTCATGAGAGACACACAGAGAGAGTCAGAGACATAGGCAGAGGGAGAAGCAGGCTCCCTGCGGGGAGCCTGATGTGGGACTAGATCCCAGGACTTGGGGACCATGCCCTGAGCCATAGGCAGAAGCTCAACCACTGAGCTGCCCAGGTGTCCCTACTTTGTTTAATTCTTATAGCCAGTCCATGGTGTAGGTATTATTGGTCCCATTTTACAGATGAAGAAACTAAAACTTGGAAAAATAAAGTGACTTACTCAAGATCACCCAGGTAGTAAGATACAAATTATAAACAAGGGTCCATTTCATTCTTAAACATTTATATTGCCTCTTGATCTCAACTAATCCTTCAAATTATGCTGACATTAGGAATAATATCTCTTAACCCTCTCCATTCCTCTCCATTCCACTGTTATTACTTCAACTTAGAGCATCAACTCTTACCTCATCAAAGGAGTAGAGTGGTTAAGAACACAGACTCTGAAAACAGACTGTGTGGATTTTTGAGTTATGGTTTAGTTCCTTACTAGCTATGTGACTTTGAGAAAACGACTTAATCTCTATATATCTCACATTCCAAAGGAGGGATACTTCATAGAGTTGCTGTGAGCATTAAATGAGTTAATGTATGTAAACTCTTTAGAAGAATGCTTGGAACATAATGTTAGCTGTCATTATTATTATACTTTTATCATTACTCTTTATCAGTTAGAGTCCTGGTAGGAAATAGCACACTCATACTAGATAATTTCCAGTATGTTTAATAAAGGAACTATTTACAAAATGTGTGCAGGTTTTAGGGGAATCAACATGGGAAATTAAGTTCCTCCGGGGCTAGCAACAGTGGGAGTCATTACTAGCCAAAAGCATGAAAAAATAAGGGAGACAGTGATTATCAGAGTCTAAAGAGGGCAGTTGAATGGAAGGTTGCTGTCTGTTAAGAGCTATGGGCTTTGGTGGAGGGAAGTATCCTCACAAAGTGACTCAGCAGGGAGGGAACTGGGGGATAAATACTCAGGCCTTTCTTTCCTCCCGACCTCTGATCTGCTGCTATTTCCCAATGCTGGACCCAACCAGAAGCCAGAGGCAAGGGAGCCTGTTGGGAGCCCTTATAGGTCAATCTTCTATGACACAAAACAAGTGGAGTATGGTGGAAAGACTATCTGGAGAGACAAACAAAATACTTAGCACACCTTCCATCTAGTCTCTATCTTGCAGCCAGAATGATCTTTCAAAACATTTATCTGAGCTTCTCTTGCCCTACCTTGATGTCCTTTGGTGACGCTGCATTGTCTTCAGATAAAGTTCATACTCAACATAAAACATAGAGCCTAATGATTTATCTCCAGCTTACCCCTCCAGTTTTAACTATTGCCATTCCCCTCTCAATCTTTACCATTAAGCCATATATAATTACTTTCAAACCTACAAGAACATTGCTTTTTCTTCTTTGACCCTTTACATGTCTTGGAACTCAGCTTTGAATGATCTTTCCTCTTTCATTCTCCATCATTTGGTTAATGCTTATTCATCCTTTAGTTATACATAGAAAGGAAGGGGAGTTTCTTTCATCCAATTAGATTTTGGGGGAAAACTCTATAGAAGCTCTGCTTCTATAGTAATGCTTTCTTGAGTCCTAAATGTAGTGGCCCTTTGAAATTGATATTTGATAGTACCCTCATCTTTTAAGTAGACTTTATGATTTTATTTATTCTAATCTTAATTGTATATAATATACAATTTTTAAAGATTATAATAGTTGTATAGCCTGTAAGATCATGCCTGGAGGTAATGAGAGTTGAGTTTTTAATGAACTTATCAAAATATACTTAGAAAGTGATCCTCTGAGAACAGCTGAAGCCAAATCTACACCCTGATGCTAAGATCCTGGGATACTAAGATATCTAGGAGTCCTATTTTCATGAGGACCCAATGGACTTCTTGGGAGAAAGGGTAAGTATACCTTTTAGACAAAGAGTGCAGACAAAAACTGCCTTGGGACACCTGAGTGCCTCAGTTGGTTGAGCGTCTGACTCTTGATTACAGCTCAGGTCATGATCTGAGAGTCATGAGATCCAGCCCCATGTTGGGCTCCATTTCAGCACGGGGTCTGCTTAGGATCTTCCTCTCCATCTCCCTCTGCTCCTCCCCTTGCGTGCACTCTCCCTTTCTGTAAAATAAATAAAATTTTTAAAAATCTTTTTTTAAAATTTATTTATTTATTCATTTTTTAAATATTTTTTATTTATTTATGATAGTCACACAGAGAGAGAGAGAGAGAGAAGCAGAGACATAGGCAGAGGGTGAAGCAGGCTCCATGCACCGGGAGCCCGACGTGGGATTCGATCCCGGGTCTCCAGGATCACGCCTCGGGCCAAAGGCAGGCGCCAAACCGCTGCGCCACCCAGGGATCCCTATTTATTTATTCATGATAGAGAGAGAGAGAGAGGCAGAAACACAGGCAGAGGGAGAAGCAGGCTCCATGCACCGGGAGTCCAACGCGGGACTCGATCCCGGGGCTCCAGGATCACGCCCTGGGCCAAAGGCAGGCGCCAAACAGCTGAGCCACCCAGGGATCCCCAATTTTTAAAAATCTTAAAAAAAATCTGTCTCTTGCCTCTGGACTGAGGAAGTAGAAGAAAATAAGTGTATTAAAGATATTCTCTCATAACTGTACAGTCATCTCTTCTGTACCAGATACCACATTTTCTCCAAGTCAAAGTAAAATTAACAGCATTAAGGAATGTCTATTAAGAGACATCTGGGTGGCTCAGTCGGTTAACCATCTGCTTTTGGCTCAGGTCATGATCCCGGGGTCCTGGGATAGAGCTTCACATTGGGCTTCCTACTCAGCAGGGAATCTGCTTCTTCCTCTCCCTGTGTGTGCTTCCTCTCTCCCGCGTTCTCTCTCTTTCTGTCTCTCAAATAAATAAATAAATCTTTTAAAAAATAAAGAACATTTATTGAAAGCTCCTTTGTCTATCTGTCTCTCTCTGAAAAACAAAACAAACAAACAAACAAACAAACAAACAAACAAACAAACAAACAGCAAAGGCTCTCATGATGGAGGAGTATGTGTGGTAGCTTAAAGGTAGATAGATACCATCTATTCCGTCAAGTTCCAAATGGAAAGGCTCCTCCTTTTCCCCCGTTAAATTCAAAATTCCTGTGTCTCTACCTCCACCTTGTGGTCGATCAAGAAATCACCCATTCCGGAATCAATTCCTGAACTAGGTAAAGAAGCCATCAGGATCTTTATTAACTTGCCAACAGTTCTTAGACACATACTTTGGGCCAGGCTCTGGCATAAGTGCTCTTCAAGAATTATGGCGTGTAATTCTCACACTAACCTTTCGAATTATGTATTTTACAAATCAGAAAATCAAGGTTAAAAGAGTTTACCAGAGTTTAGGATTTGTCCATGATCATGTAAGTGGCAGGGTCAGGATTCCATCAAGCCTCTTCTAAGCCTTCCCTAGCTTTCACAACTGTCTGCTTATACACTAATGCTTACATTTATCCAACATATGTTTTTTTTCCCTTTACAACATATGTGTACAACCATCATCTTATATAATTTGCTACTGGAGGGATTTGTGTTAATCTTCTGCAGGGATTTACATTTGCAAGGCAGTCAGCCCACAAAAAGTGTATGATCCAAAGGAACAGATTGATATTTACATCACGGGCATTAAATTAGGGCACTAGGCCCTGGGAGGAACCATTCTTGGTGGAGAAATGGTATAATGGAAAAGCCCTGATCTTTGAACTAGGCCCTAAGTTTGAATTCCTACTCTGTCTCTTATTAGCTGTGTGTCCTTGAAAAAGTCACTCAATGTCACTGGCCTCAATTCTCTAATTTGTTGAATTATGAACCACTGGACTCAGAGAATACTAATTTTTGTAAAACGAACTCTGACTCATTTTTCATAACTCATTTCTATAAATTAATAATGTATTAGTAGACAAAATGTCCTGTTAGAATCTGATGGTTGGTTTTCAGTAGATGAAAAACTGTTCATATCATGGTTTAAGATGTTAAAGTGCTCGGGGAATCTTTGGAAAGTGAAACTTTGAAGAACATACAGATGATAGGCAGAAGAGTGGCCCCTGAAGACGTCCACGTGTTAATCTCTGGAATCTGTTAATATGTTAGAACACATAGCAAAGGGGAGTTAAGGTTGCAGAAGGTCATAAGGTTGCTAATCAACTGACCCTAAAATAGGGTGATTATTGTGTATTATCTGGTAGGTCCAATTTTAATCCCAAGGGTTTTTATAAGTGGAAGAGAGAGTGAGAGGAAGGTGTAATTATAGACAGAAGCACAAAGAGATCCACTGTTGCTTGCTTTGAAGATGGAGAAAGGGGGACACGATCCAAAGAACATGATCAGCATCTATAAACTAGACAGGCAAGGAAATGGATTTTCTTCTAGAGTCTGTAGAAAGGAATAAAATCCTGTGGACTCCTCAATTTTAGCCCGGTGAGCCCTTTGTTAGACTTCTGTCCTACAGAATTGCAAGTTAATGTATTTGTGTTGTGTAAGCCACTATATTTGTGATAACTTGTTACAGCAACAATAAAAAATTAATACAATACCTATGACCACCAGTGTGTCCAGACTTGTTACCTGTTTCCTATGCTGATGTTGAAAAAGTGCTGGACTTGGAATCTGAAGACCAGAAAATTCTATTAAATGGCTGTGTGACTTCCAGTAAATCACAGGTCTTCTCTGAACATGTTTATCATATGGCAGCACCTACCTCACAGAGTTATGTAGAACAAATGAGACAATGGATTTGTAGGTGCAGAATAAACTGTAAAGCATTCTATACATGTGAGAAATTATTGTTTATAGTACCTGATATGTAGTAGGGATGCAAGAAATATCAATTGAGATCAATTATCCTTTGACAGTCCTTGGAATGTGGAAATGTGATTGCAAAACATATGCTAGGTACCATAACTATGGAATTGTCAACTCACTGTGCTGCACATTTCACAATAACGTGATGCTGTGTGACAACTATACTTCAATAAAAAACAACAAACAAACATGCTGAGATCCTGGGAAGAAAAAAAAGATCATATATGATGTTTGCTCCTAGGCACATTGCAATGTAATTATGGAGATGATATATTCATGAGAGGATTTAAGCAAGAACCCCAAAATTAGGGGATCCCTGGGTGTCTCAGCGGTTTAGCGCCTGCCTTTGGCCCAGGGCGCGATCCTGGAGTCCCAGGATCGAGTCCTGGGCCGGCTCCCGGCATGGAGCCTGCTTCTCCCTCGCCTGTGTCTCTGCCTCTCTCTCTCTCTCTGTCTATCATGAACAAATAAATAAATAGATCTTTAAAAAAAAAAGAACCCCAAAATTATATATGATAATAGTATAAGAGAAGTCACAGCTTATATATGATTAAATGCCAAGGAAGTGATGCAAAAAAATATGTATCCTACATTCTGGAACAGTTCATAATTTTAATTATGGTATGGATGATGAGTGTGGGCTGGAACAGTCAAAGAAGGCTTGCAGGAAGAGGTAGTTTCTATCAGCATCTTGGAGGGTGTAATTATATGGAAAACAATTGCTATTTTTAAGCCCACAAAGCAGTGTTTTTCTACCCACAATTCCAGGAATCATATTTTCCATTTAAGACATTGGTTGTCAGTTCCAATGTTTTGAAGGGTATTCTTTTGGACCCCCTTGCTAATATTTTTCCTTCTTATTTTAAAGGCTTTCAAACTTACAGGAAGGCTATAAGCACAGTACAAAAAAGATATTTTAATTTCTAAAACTTTGAGAGTAGGTTGCCTGTATGTT
Organism: Canis lupus baileyi; assembly: GCF_048164855.1. Taxonomy (NCBI): domain Eukaryota; kingdom Metazoa; phylum Chordata; class Mammalia; order Carnivora; family Canidae; genus Canis; species Canis lupus. The sequence goes on from NC_132850.1 coordinate 10,649,321, forward strand.
TTTCATTGTCCACAAATTATAAAAATAAGGCATTTAACATTGATGCCTTACTATCATCTAATTCACAGACTCTACTCGATTTTAGTCAAATAATGGTTTCCCAATAATGGCCTTTATGGTGAGGCATTTAATTATCACCCATCATGAGTCTTTAATCAAAACAGTTCTGTAGCCTTTCTTTGATTTTCATGACTGGTACTTTTAAAGATTATAGGTGAGTTATTTAATAGAACATTTCTCAGTTTGGGTTAGTCTGATATTTCTTCTTAATTAGACTCAGGTAATGCATTTTTAGCAAGAATAGCACAGATGTGGGGGCGCCTGGGTGGCTCATTGGTTAAGCGTCTGCCTTTGGCTTAGGTCATCACCCGGGGCCTTGTGATGGAGCCCTGCTCTGTGGAGAGTCTGCTTCTCTCTGTCCCTCTGCCTGCCACACCCCCTTCTGGTGTTATCTCTCTCTGTCTCTGTCAAATAACTAAATAAATAAATAAAATCTTAAAAAAAAAAAAGGAAACACTAGCACAGAAGTGATGCTGGTTTTTTTTTTCTCATTGCATACCATCAGGTGGTAACAATTTCAATTTTCCTATTGCTGATGTTAACTGTTCACAGATTAAGTGTTTTTTTCCATAGTAAAGTTGTTCTTTCCCCTTTCTTAATTAATAAGTATTTTGTGGGGAAGTACTTTGAGGCTATATAAATATCCCATTCCTCATCAAATTTTCACCAAGTGGCTTAGCATACATAGATGCTTCTTGGTTTAATTAATTATTGCTATTATGGTTGCCAAATGGTGGTTTTTTATCATCCCTTCTACATTCACTGTTGGCATTCCACTTTTTATTTATTCATATCCAGTTTGGATGGATCCTTATTTAATACAAGGGGTTATAATCTGTTGCTATTGTTATTTATTTCGATTGTCTCATTTTGGTCCTGTGGGGGCCCCTTCAAGCTGTCCTCTGCGTCCTTTTGACATGTCCTCATCATTCTTTGAATATTTCCTTACTTTCTGGCAGATAAGAGGTTGCAGGTTCATCTTCTACCTTCCCTGCCCTCGCCTCGGAATCAGTTATTTCTCTAAGAAGCAGTTCCTTTTAGAGGAAAATGGCCTTTTAGTGAAGAACAACATTTAGAAACCAAGATGGAGATATTAGTTGTGCTTATCGTTGTTGGGGTGTCACTGCTCCCAGGTCCTGTCAATGAACAAGGCTTGAGAATATACATATGTATATACATGTTCCCATATATATATATATATTCACATACCTATATTTCTATATCTAGCTATTGAAAATTATGGCTTCACATTGATACCTACAATCCCAATCCAACATGACAGAGTTTACTCTAATTTCTGCTTTTCCATATTTGTAACTCCTCCCATCTCCCTTTAATGAGAAGAAATATTCCATTATCTTCAATATATTTATTATTTGATAAATCACTGCTGTTTGTAACCAATTGTCATTGCCACTGCTGCCATCATCCCTCACCCTCCTTACTGTGCTAGGACTCATACTCTGCACTATCAGCCCACATGTTCACCCTTCTTGCATTGTTCTACCACCTCTCAGCTCTTCCATACCCTGGGCGCAGGGCCTCGTTTGCTTAGCCCCACCCAAGCAAATGACTTGTAGATATAATCATTCAGAAAGGAAGGAAGGAAGACTGATGGAAAGCCAGATGCTTTCTTAATGATAGTTACAAACTGTCCTTTTGGGATATCTAAGTTATGACGTTTGTTATTTTGCATATTGCATTTAAAAACTAGACGGGGCATTAACCACAACAAGGAATATCAATGATCAAGTAATGAATTAGAAATCTGTTTATTAGGATGCCTGAGTGGCTCAGCAGTTGAGCGTCTGCCTTCAGCTCAGAGCCTGATCCCAGAGTCCCGGGATTGAGTCCTGCATTGGGCTCCCTGCAGGGAGCCTCCTTCTCCCTCTGACTGTGTCTCTGCCTCTCTCTGTGTGTCTCTCATAAATAAATAAGTAAAAATCTAAAAAAAAAAAAAATCTTTTTATTGGGTATTTGATAGGTGGCATGTAAGAGACAAAAAAATCTTTTGGAATTTTGGTAATACTACTTTCCGGTTGTGCGATTTTGTGCAAGTTATTTAACCTCTCTAAACCTGTTTCTTCATCTGTAAACCAGGGATTAACAGGCTCAGGTTGTTATGAGGACTGAATGAGTTAAGGTAAATAAAATGCTTGGCCTAAACTATTGTTATTCAGAAAATGAAAACTACAACGGGGCTTGGCTTTAAGATGTGTGAAATTTAAACAAAGTGAAAAAGCAAATATCTTATTTACTGACTCCCACGGAAGCAGGATCCATCACTATCTATCCCCCAATTCCCAGCATTGACTTTGTATCACATTTCAAAAAGAAGGTGGAGGCTTTTAAAGATTTTTATTTATTTAAGAGAGTGCGTGCAAGCATGCACATATATGCAGGGAGGGGCAGAGGGGGAGGGAGAGGGAAAAACAGACTCTGCTGAGCATGGAGCCTGATGTGGAGCCTGATTTCAGGATTCTGAGATCATGACCTGAGCCAAAATCAAGAATCAGATGCTCAACCCACTGAGCCACCCAGGCACCCCAGAGGTGGAAGTTATTAAATTTCTACCCCTTCTTTCCTCCTAACAACATTTAAAATCTTTGCTGCTTCTGTACCTGTCTGAGCCTCTTTCCCTCCATGCCTGATGATAAAGGTGTCCCTTTCTAATTTATAGCTAATCCCTCTCTTGTGCCTCCCAAGGGACCTTGTAACTTCAATGGTCCTCTCTTTTTCCTGTATCATTCATTCATTAATTCAATACCCACTATGTGCCTGACACTATTTCTGATGCTGGGGACATGGTAGGGAACGAGACAGACAAAGTACCAACTCTCCAATGGACCTGATAAAATAGAGGGAATATACAGACAACATAATTTCAGTTAATGGGGGATATTTTAGATAGAATGATAAGAGAAGGCCTCTCTTAAGGGGTGACATTTGAAATGACATATGACTGGTGAAAAGGAGCCAGTGACGCAAAATCTAAAGAACAGTCCCGGCATAAGAACAGATATAAAGGCCCTAAGGCAAGAACTACCTTAGTGCATTGGAAAGGCATTAGGAAAAGCAGTGTGGGGCGCCTGGGGTCTCAGTCTGTTAAGCAGCCCACTCTTGATTTCAGCTCAGGTCATGATCTCCGGGTTGTGAGATCCAGCCCTGCGTTGGGCTCAGAGCTGGACACAGAGCCTGTTTGGGATTCTTTACTCTCTGCTGCCTGCCCCATTGTGTGCAAGCATGTACTCATTCTCAATCTCTCTCTCTCTCTCTCAAAAAAAAAAAAGCCAATGTGAATGGAGCAAAGGGCACAAAGGTAGATGAGACGGAACAAACATAGAGGAAGGACAGAAATCTTACTAAGTGAGCCTTATAAGTTATGGCAAGCAGCTGAATTTTATTCAAAGTGCAAAGAGAAGCCACTGAGAGTTTTTAAAAACAGAAACATTATGTTCTGCTTATATATTTTAATTAATTAATTAATCAATTAATTTAAGAGAGTGTGGGGGGGGGCAGAGGGAGGGAGAGAGAGAATCCTAAGCAGACTCTGCACCCATGACCTCAAGATCATGACCTAAGCTGAAACGAGGAGGCAGATGTTTAACCAACTGAGCCACCCAGGTGCCCCTTTACTTTATTTTAAATTTTATTCTTATTATTTTTAGGGGGAGTGGGGCAGAGGAGAAGAGCGAATCTTAAGCAGGCCCCAAGCCCAGTCAGAGCCCTTGGCTCAATCTTACGACCATGAGATCATGAACCGAGCTGAAATCAAGAGTTGGAAGCTCAGCCGATTGAACTACCCACGGGCCCCTGATTTATATAAATATTTTTAAAAATTTTATTTATTCATGAGAGATAGAAAGAGAGAGAGAGAGAGACAGAGACACAGGCAGAGGGAGAAGCAGGCTTCATGCAGGAAGCCCAATATGGGACTCGATCCCAGGACCCCGGGATCACGCCCTGAGCCAAAGGCAGACGCTCAACCGCTGAGCCACCCAGGTGCCCCTGATTTATATATTTTAAATATCATTTTGTGCCTTAACATTCCCCCTTCCAAGCAGAGTCTCAAAATCTGTACCTTTAGATCAGAGATGAGAGCACTCAGCTGGATTTGTAATAGAATAACTTTTCATTTGACAGATTTTTTTCGAGTTGCTCTCCTAGTTTCTTTTAAAGTTTGAATACCAAATTCTCTGTAGTGCTAATAGTATAGGAAAAAACAATTGTTATGGTCACACCGATTCTTTGGTATGTTGTATACACATCTGGTCTCCCAAGAGAAGAGTATAAGAACATGCCTACTTCTTGACCTAGATACAAAGCTACCTGATATGGAGAGCAATCAGTGGGCAGCACACTTAATGGCTAGACTCCAAAGATATAATTGCTTAGAGTGTGGGCCCAGGACAACATTGTAAATAAAGTAAATACTATTTCTCTTATTACCTACTTCCTCTTTCGTGCCTGTCTTCCCACCTTTAGCAGTCTTCAACCACCCCAGGTTTATGGTGATCTCAAGTTGCCCACAGTATGTTTCAAAAACGGGGGAAACAAAACAAATCTGTTCACAAAATGGTGAGTTTTTCATTCCTTTCAGGATTATTATTGGCATTTAAAAGGAATTATAAGGAGGACAATGGCTCACTAACGGGGGAATTTTAGGCATAAGGTAAAATAGAAGATTTTGGGCTTGAGGCTTTATTGGGCTTACAGCACTCCCAATCTTTTATTTTTTCAAAAATTTTATTCATTTATTCTGGAGAGACACACACACAGAGGCAGAAACAGAGGGAGAAGCAGGCTCCCTGCAGGGAGCCCGATGTGGGACTAGATCCCAGGATTCTAGGGTCATGCCCTGAGCAGAAGGTAGAAGCTCAACCACAGAGCCATCCAGGTGTCCCCCTTCCAATATTTTCAACCTAGAATCAACATTTCATATTTCTGACTTATCATGACTCTCAAATATGAAGGTGGCAATGGGGTTAATAAAATAATTTACCTTTGAATGTTTAGGAGTAGGGCTTAATTTGTCCCTCTGGATATAGACAGCCATTGCATTGACTGAAATAACTTTCAGAGGTGAGCACCAAACACAGAAATGAGATGTTTTTAATTTTCATAATTTCTGACTTCTTACCAGAAAAATAGGAAGAGAAGGGTCAACAAACCTAATGGGAGGGGAATCTCTGAGGTAAAAATGGGAAGGAGTATTAGGGTGGCTGAAGATAGAGGAAAGTATTTGAATACTCTGAGAAAGCCTCAGTAAATTAGGCTAAAAATTATAATCTGTGCTCTCTTTTCTTCTCTTTTCCTTCCCTCCCTCCTTCCTTCTTTTCCTTTTTAAGATTTTATTTTTGAGTTATCTCTACACACAACACAGGGCCCAAACTCACAAGCCTGATCAAGAGTCACATGCTCCATTCTCTGAGCCAGTCAGGCACTCCTGTGGATCTCAAAAAAAATTTTTTTTTTTAACTTTCTAATGGTTCGATTTCCTATAAAATGGCAATAGTTTGTTTTCTCTGAGGAATACTCATAACAATAAGTATGAATATTCAAATAAAGAATGGCAAATTTCTAAACTACAGTTGATCCTTGAACATGGTTCGAGTTGTGTATATTCATTTATATGCAGATTTTTCTGGATAAATATGGTACAGTGTATTTTCTATAAATTTTCTTAGTTTTCTTTTTTCTCTAGCTTACTTTATTGTAGGAAAACAATCCGTAATACATACAACATATAAAATAAATGTTGACTGTTTTTATTATTGTTTAAGTCTTTTGGCCAATAACAGTAGGTTATCAGTAGTTATGTTTTTGGGGAGTCAGTTATATGCAAAATTTTGTTTCCATGTGGGGGGTTTGGTGTCCCTAAAGTCTGTATTGTTCAGGGTAAATTGTATTTTTTAAAGATTTTATTTATTTATTTATTTATTTATTTATTTATTTATTTATTTATTTATTCATGAGAGACACAGAAAGAAGCAGAGACATAGGCAGAGGGAGAAGCAGGCTCCTTGCAGGGAGCCAGATGCGGGACCTAATCCTTGGATCTGGGATCACACACAGCCAAACCACTCAGGTGTCCCTAAATTGCATTTATTTTAATTTTTTTAGAGATGGAGAGAGCAGGGGTAAGGGCAGAGGCAGAGAATCAGGAGCAGGTTCCACATTCAGCACAGAGCTCAACATGGGATTTGATCCCACAACCCTGAGATCATGACCTGAGCTCAAAATCAAGAGTCAGATGCTTAATGGACTGAGCCACCCGGGCGCCCTGTGTTAACTGTATTTTAAATGGTTTGGAAGTCCTGCTGCGCCACGGGTTGCTTATGATCTTCACCTCTCTGGGTAGGTATTTCTCTTTACATCTGAAGAGGACAGATTAAAGTGGTTCTGTGATCCTTTGTTAGTTCTCATATTCTATACATCTAATCTGACACTGACATTTGCTATAGAGTCAGAATTGCATTGGGCCAACCTACAAAGAGGTATTTTTCCTAGAATATTACATTCTTCTGGTTTTCCTCTTACCATTCATGTAGTTCCTTCTCAGCTCAGTCTCTTTGGGAGTTTATCTTCTAAAACCTCCACAAAGCGTGGTCCTTTAGCCCTTTTCTCTTTTTATTTTACAACTTCAATGTAAGTGATCTCATTCAATAGGCTTTGGTTACCACCTGTAAGCTGATAAACTTCAAACTGGCATCTCCAATTAGACTCTTTTCTGAGTTTCAATCTAATCTTTCTTTTCCATGACACACACATGACTCAAACTTAACATATCCAAAACTGAGCTTATACTTTTTTCCTCCAAAACCTGTTAGTCCTTCAGAATTTGCTTACTGAGATACAGCATCATCATCTGCCTTGGGGTCTCTAAACATAGAAATTGATAGGAGGCCAAAGGGAGTTTTAGGCAAGGCATTCCTGGGGCTTTTACTTGAACACAAGGGAGACACCAGAAAGGTAAGAATCCTCAGTCTGACTTCATGAGAGGTCAGGATGTTGTTTTAAAGAAATTTAGGTGGGGAAAAGGGTGATGTGTAAGCATGCAAAGGCCGGGATTTTTTAGCACTTGCATATTTAAAGGTCATGCTTCTTCATGCGTCTTATGTCTAATTGACATATTAAATCTCCACCCCAGCAGGGTTTTTAGTATTATAATGAGGAAAAAGTCGGTAAAAATTCAGCACAGGGGTGCATCTTGGCACAGACTAGTCCAGTCTTCACCAGTTTTGGTAGTAAGCACCCTTCTTTTGGTAAGCATCGTCCCTCTGCATTCCCACAAGATATGCTACCCAAGAGCCATAAAGATTTAGCACCTCCCTCTTTATGGAGGAAGCCAAACACTGGATTTTGCAGTCAAGGTTGAGGGGACCTGAGTCCAGTCCCTGCTTTGTCTCATACTCATGCAGAAGATAAGACATCACAGAATTATACTTGACCCTTTCCTCTTATTCTTCATCAAATTAATAACAATCCAAAACCAGTCAATTCCACCCTAAATATATGACATATCTGTATACATCTGTCCGTCACTCATATCCAAATTATCATTTTCGAGTGCCTATGCTACAGGATTTCTTTTCCTTCTGTGTCCGCTGCTTAGAAGAATGAAGAGGTAGACCGAAGGAAGAGGAGTAGGCAGCAAAGCAAAGTTTATTGCATGATAGTACAAAGCTCCCAAAGAGGGAGGAGACCCAAGAGGGTTGCCATAGAAGTTTCTAAGTCTAGGAGTTTTTATGGGCTTGTTGGCGGTCTGTTTTAATCTGATTAACCCTCCATGTGCCTGTCACCCAATCAGGTTTTTGTCATTTATCTATCACTCGGGAAAGGATGGAGGGCTCCTTCCAAGGTGGTGTAAAATCCTCTTAAGGCTGGTTTCCTCTTAAGGTGGGGCCCCTTGTCCCTGCTTTCTTCCAACCACCCTTCATTACCTGGATTACTTTAATACCCTCCTGATTTCTCTTAGTCTTGCCCTCACCTCCACCATTCAAATTATTTTTCACACATCAACCAGTGATCTACTTGGAAGACTCTTGTGATCTTGTCTTCCTACTTCATTGGTTCAACCATTATTTAGTGGGTTTCTTTAATTTTTTTCTTTAGTGTGATCTCTACACTCAATGCGGGGATCAGACTTATGGCCTCAAGATCAAAAGTCACATGCTGTATTTACTGAGCCAGCCAGGCACCCCTAGTGAGTATTTTTAATGTGCCAGATACTCTTCTAGAAGCTAGGAACCCAGAGATACACAAAATAGACAAAGCAATTACTTCTTTTTACTCTTAGGAAGGTTCTGTATGATCTTGGCCACTGACTCACTTCCCCTTTGCTCCCAAATTACTATAGTTTAGCCATAATTAGAATTACTTTCTCAGAGCTTTGAACGCATTTATTCCCATAAATTTTATACCAATTCCCATACATTTTTCAAATTTAAGTTTAAATGTCTAGTTTAGAGAAACTCTGACTAGACTAGGTCTCTCTGTATTTTTCCTTTTAGAGTTTTTCACGACGATAAATTTAAAAGTGTGCGCTTGTTTAAGGTCTCTCCTGGTAGTTCTCTTGTAATTCCCAGTATCCTGCATTCCCAGTACCTGGCAGATATTAGAAGCTCCAATGGTTGGTTGAGTGAATAAATGCATGCCTTGCTATATGGGGTGTTATGTTATCTCCACAGTTGGGTAAACTCTAAGATCCAGAGACCTCTTTTTAAAGGGAAAAACTAACAGGTCACACTTCAGACGCAGCCTTTCTTTGTTCATAGTCATAAAATTCTAGTTACTGGCTGAATCCAAAGATTCCTTACCTACAGTATTATTGCTGTGACAAGTAAAAACAAAGAAAACACCCTCAAAATAGACTTGTCACTCCAGGTGACAATTCAACAGCAATTACTGACTGCTTTGCAGAGTACTGATTGGGCTGCTATGCTAGGAACTGGATGAAGAAAAAACATTTCCCTGAAGGAGGGCAATCCAGAGGAGTTCTTAGTTTAGAAAGTTCCTGAAAAGATGGCTGAAAACAAACTGGGATATTTGAACAATATTTTTCAATTAATTTATCGTGTCTGTTGTCCTAGTTCAGGTTTTCACCATCTGCCTGAATCACTGCACTTACACGTCCCAACTCCTTATTCGCTTATCCTGCATTATTTGTCGTCACAGCACTCACTGTTGTTCCAACAGATCATTGATTTTATTGTCCGTTTACACCGTCAAAACCCAAGCCCCAGGGCGCCGGGCTGGCTTCGCTGGTACACATGCCACCCTGCAGCTCAGCCTGAGTTGGAGCCCCACATTGCGGGTAGTTTACCTAAAAAAGTAAAACAAAACAAAACAAAACAAAAAAAACAAGTAAAAATGCCAGCCCCATAAAGACAAATTTTTTGTTGTTGTTATTGTTTTTGTTCATGACTGCATTCCCTGAATCTGGAGCTCAGGAGGCCCAGAAAAATTTAAGTACCTTTAACAGTCATCAATACCGCTTTCTGCTTGATCCTTCTCCCTTCATTTATAAGTACTTCTTCCCTTTATGTGTGGGGATCTTTGGCTTCATGGTGTCGGCACATCGGATCTTGCTAACATGTCGGTTTCAAGAACAGTCTGAGTGACGGCCAACCTAGTAACATTACAGGCAGAAAAAAACCTCTGGAAAAAAGTACATGAAGGAAGCACCCAGACGCAGGCGGCCACCTGACAGAGAGCCGGCGCAGCTAGAGGCCGCGCGGGCCGGCGCCCGGACGGAGCCCGGTTCCGCGGGGCGGAACTAGCGTCGCGCCGCTCGCCCCGCCTCCTCGGGCTCCGGCGCCGGCCAAGGTCGCCGCGCGGTCAGCAGGAGGATCGCGGGCGCCCAGCGCAGCTTGGCTGCCTCGCAGCTTCCATCCGGCGGCGAAAAACACTTCCGGCGTCCCGCTTCTACGTGCTGAGTCACGGCCGGAGGCTAAGCCCTGGGTGTGAAGGACGGAACACAAAAAAATGTATAACTGGGGAAAAAAAGTCTTGAAAAAATGTCTTGGGAACTCATTTTCTCCACTCGCTTCTCAATTCTCCGCCGGGTAATATTTTGCTCAGAAGCGCGGAGCATTACCCTGTAGCCGCCTCACAGCGACACTCCGCGCGTTACGTCATAAACGCGGCGCCAGCGCTTTTCTTCCCGTCGTCCTCCGCGCCACTCTCTCCGCCTCTTCTTCCTTGCCCCGCCCACCCTGGGTTTCTCGGTGCTCGGAGAATCCGGCCCGGTCTCTTTGGTTCCTTTTATTCCCTGTTTCCATTGGTGGTTTGCGTGCGCGTGACCTCCTTTCTTGCCTTCTGATTGGCCAGAGTCGGCAGCGTCATCGGCGGCCGGGCGGGCGGGGGATGAGGGAAGCTGCCGTGAGGCAGACCGGATAGGGGGAGGGGTTCAGGCCTGTCCTCCCCTGCGGCTGCGGCAGCACCAGCGCCAGCGCCGGCCGCTGCCGCCCCTGGAACGCGGAGGTGGAGGAGCGGCTGGAGGAGGAGGAGGAGGAGGTCCCCGGCGAGCGGGATGCCCATCGCTCCAGCTTGGTGGTGAATGCTGAGGAGAGTCGCGGTTGCTGCAGTCTGTGCCACCGGGGGGAAGTTGTGGTGTGAGGCCGGGCGGGAGCTCACAGCGCTGTGGAGAATCCGGGCGCGGGGTCCGTGCGAAGACTCGGCTGCTGCCAGACCCCTGCTCCCTCCGACCATGCCTGGAAGGAACAAGGCGAAGTCGACCTGCAGCTGTCCCGACCTGCAGCCCAATGGGCAGGATTTGGGCGAGAGCGGCCGGGTTGCCCGTCTGGGAGCTGATGAATCTGAGGAGGAGGGACGGAGGGGGTCTGTTAATAACGCCGGAGACCCCGAAATCGTCAAGTCTCCTAGCGACCCCAAGCAGTACCGGTGAGGCGTGGACCGGGGAGGCGAGCCGGGCGCGGGCCCCTCGGTTGCTGACGCCGTCACTTCTTGTCTGTCTCCTGAAGGAGCGACAGGGGCTCTCTTCAGCACGAGCGCTTCCTCGGGCGGGGGCGGACAGGGCCCTGGGGGCTTCCGTGTGGTGTCAGCTGGGCAGGCCGGGAGGCTCGGGCCCTGGGAGGAGTCAGCGTGTTAGATGGGGAAGGGCTGCTCGAGTCATTTTGACGTTCGCTACAGCAAGAGTGGAGGGTTCTCTGGAGGCAGCGGTCTGGGTGGTGCGGGAGCCCTGGCGTTACGTGAGGGAGTTTAATCCTGGGGAGGATGTTTAAGGGGCAAATTATCACTATCCAGAAATAAGCAGGTGCCTTTGGTTGATAGGGGGGTAAAACTAATGCGGTGGAAGTTAGAGGATGGTGCGGCTTAAGTAAAAGAAGGCGGGCATCATAGCTGGCCTAAAATGAAGGGGCTGGTTTCCCTGGGTTGTTCCTCATTTACTAGAGTGTTTGGGGATCTCTTCCAAGGTCTTGTTAGAGAGGACTTGGCGCTCGGTTGGGTGAGTCATAGAAGACTTTGTGAGGTTTCTTCGAATCCTGAAACTGTCTACTTTTGTGCTGGGATCCTCCAAACATCTCTAATAGCTGTTGGCTTAGTACCATCTGAATATTTCTTTCAGAGGTAGCTTATTTCATACAATGTTGTGACTGTGATGTTTTGTAAAGAGAGATCGTATTGTCCAAAAACTTCATTCTCCAGCTTGAGGAAATTAAGATCCAGAGCGTTGGCTTCTTGCTTAGAATTACACAGCTAAGTAACAGCTGATAATGAAAACCCTGTCCATTTGACACCAAATCCAGTGTACCATTTGATGATTTTTATAATGTTCTTACTCCTATGGGGTTGGAAGGTGAAGGATTCTAGATCCCAATTTCTTATAAGCCTCTACAGTGTTAGAGCTGGAAAGAACCTTGGAGATAATCTTTTCCACTCCCCATTTCTCCCATTTGACAGATGACTGAAACCGAGGTCTGGAAAGAAGTGATTTAGCCCCGAGTTTAAGACTGGCGTAATTTCTCCTTTCACTCCCAGTCTAGGATTAACAGTACACAACTCCTTGTGCTGTTTTTTTGCGAGCTGCAGGGTCAAGAAATCTTTGTGGATGGGCTAAATTTTCTCTTTTTCTCATTAAAGATGAGAGTGGTTGCTTTAGTAATATGTAAATGAACAAATTGAAACCTTGATAGAAAGTGCTTACTTTTCAGATTAAATGTTAAGTAACAGCTTTAGCTTTTACTGCCTGTATGAAATTACATATTAACAACTAATCTTTATAGAATATACACTATGTGTCAAATACTGTACTGCTTTAGATATTTCATTTAATGATCTCATTTTGGCAAGTTTATATCACAAATGCTTACATATTACTGTGCACCAGGCATTGTGCTATCTTAAATCCTTTTTTTTTTTTTTTTAAGATTTTATTTATTTATTCATGAGAGAGAGAGAGAGAGAGAGAGAGAGAGAGGCAGAGACACAGGCAGAGGGAGAAGCAGGCTCCATGCAGGGAGCCTGACACGGGACGGGATCCTGGGTCTGCGGGATCACACTCTGGGCCGAGGGCGGCACTAAACCGGTGAGCCACCCGGGCTGCCCTCTCTTGAAGTTTTTATATGTAGAACCAATCCCTCGTTTCACTGTATTTCAGTAGGGTTTTGTACAGGGCCTGTTACAGTATGTATCCATCATATTATAACTATATGTCTTTTGAATGTATGAATAAGCACCAGAGGCAGACCTGATTAAAGGAATATTATGGTGAAATAATGCCTGGAAAGATTTACTATTTATTAAGTAATAGCTTGTGGAATTTTACATATGTATACGTGTAATTTGTATTCAGCTTTTTTGAAATGTTAAACCTACCTGTAGGATATCTTTTTTTTTTTTTTTTTTTTTTTTTAGGGATCTGTGTAGGTGGTAAGTGTTGATTTCCTTCTCATCTGCAAGAATTAACTTTTATGCTGGAATCCTTTAAACATCTCTAATAAGAATTAAGGAGCTTCAGGTTGGAAACTGCTGTTCACATCTTTATTGGTGTAAAGGGGAAGGAAATTCTAGATGGACAGAATTATTTAGTGCAGTCTAAATAGTAAATTATTTTAATAACAAAGAGCACTCTGCAAATTTGGATTGACAAGTATAAAACACTGGGGCACCTGGCTGGTTCAGTCTGTGGAAAATGCGACTTTTTTTTTTTTTTTAAAGCTTTCATTTATTTTTTCATGAGAGACACACAGAGAGAGGCAGAGACCCAGACAGAGGGAGAAGCAGGCTCCATGCAGGAAGCCCAACGTAGGACTCCATCATGCCCTGAGCCAAAGGCCGATGCTCAGCTGCTGAGCCACCCAGGTGTCCCAAGCATGCAACTCTTGATCTTGGGGTTGTGAGTTTGAGTCCCACGCTGGGTGTAGAGGTTGTTTAAAAATAAATTCTTAGGGGATCCCTGGGTGGCTTGGTGGTTTAGCGCCTGCCTTTGGCCCAGGGCCTGATCCTGGAGTCCTGGGATCGAGTCCCACGTCGGGCTCCCGGCTTGAGCCTGCTTCTCCCTCTGCCTGTGTCTCTGCCTCTCTTTCTCTCTCTGTGTCTATCATGAATAAATAAATAAAATCTTTAAAAAATAAATAAATAAATTCTTAAAAGCGTAAACACTTTTCTTGTTTAACCAGTTTGTAAAAAGACCTGTGTTTTTCTGTGGGGAAGGGGAGAACAATATGAAAAGGCTTGCAAGCTTTTTAACTTAAATTTGTTCAGACTATTAGAAGTGAGAAGACAGTTATTGTAATTAAATTCTCAATATGCTATAGAAAATAATGGATGTGTGCTGAAAAAGGTACAGGTTATTTCTGAATGTTATATTGTTTACTATTATTTGCAGAGGAACAGAGGGATGTTCACAATTTAAGTGAACATCTGCTGGCTTCCCAAAGTTAGGAGTGGGGTGACACACTTCTGAACAGAAGCTCTAGGCAAATCTCAGATATCAGAACATCAGAGAACATTTTATTTTGTATTGGATGGGAAGAACATGGATTTATTTCTTGACCTTTTCAGCTGGAACCCCTGGAATAGTAATGCTTTTTTTGGTATAGGCAGTACTTGCAGTGTGGTATATATACACCTTATTGGTAAGATTATAGATTCTGAGAGCTACCAGAGAGATCGTGTACTTATTCATATCTGTATAAATTCTAGGAACTTGGGACAATCCAACCTCTTGGTCTGATACCTGAATTTAAAACTTAATTTCAATTGTACCTTCTTAGTCTTGTAAAGTGGAGACAAATTTGATCTTACCTTGTGAGATTCAAGCTCAGTTAACAAAGTGAGAGCTTCTAAGGTTAAAATACATTAATCTTTTGAATACTAATATGACTTTAATAAATGTATTTTTGTTACCATTCCTTAGACTGATTTCTTCAATGTGAGTTGATGGGCTGATAAGAATAGGAACAGTCTTAACTAAAATGTTCCTTTTGGAAATAAGATTTAGCATTAAAAAGCTCTCAAGAATCTAGTTCATCTAGACTCCTGGTAGAGTTAGGGAGCAGATACTGGAGGACAAATGCATTAAATGTAATAGGTGCTAGGATGTGTAAGTATGGCATTTTTAGTCCTTTTTGTATCTAGTTTTCCATCATTACTTATGTGACCTTGAGCACATTAACTTATCTCTGTAAGGCTGAAGATCTTTAAGGACACAGAAGAGCAGCCCGTAAATCATTGGAATGGAAAAGGAAGCAGGAGAAAAACTAGATAGTGTCCCCTCTCTCCCCTCCCTTTTTAAAATGAGGAGCCAGTGGAGGAAAATGCTTTAAGCAAAGAGTGATCATTATTTGATTATTCTGAGAAGTCAGGTAATATAAGAACTGAGAACAGTCTCATGGAGACCAAGAAATTATTTGGCTCCAGTGAAAGCAGTTTCAAAGGAATGGAAGGAAACTAGATTGTAGTGAGTTATGAAGTGAGAAATTTTAGATAGTGAGATAGACATTTCTAAAGAAGTTTTTTTGTTGTTGTTGTTTTGTTTTGTTTTTAAAGATTTTATTTATTCATGAGAGACACACAGAGGGAGGCAGAGAGACAGGCAGAGGGAGAAGCAGGCTCCATGCAGGAGCCTGACGTGGGACTCGATCCCGGGCCTCCAGGATCAGGCCCTGGACCGAAGGCAGGCGCTAAACCGCTGAGCCACCCAGGGATCCCAAGAAGTTTGGTTTTAAAGGGGAGACGATGAGGAAGTTTTAGGATGAAGTATTATATGGGGTCAAGGGATTTTTTTTTCAAGACAGCAGAGAAGAGCATGTTTATTGCCTGAGGGAAATAAACTGGTAGAGAAGGAGAGGTTGAAGATACAGTGATAATAATAGAGGGAACACAAAATCCTTAGATGGTTGTGAGGTGACAGGACTAGACATTATTCATGAAGGGATTGGTTTTAGAGAAAAGGAGAGAAAATATCTTTATAAAAAATGGAGGAAGGGGTAATGAAGAGTATGGATGCAGGCAGTTAGGTGTTGAAAGCATTCTTGCTTTATAGACTTTTTTTTTTTTTGCCCTTAAAGTAGGCATTGAGGTTTACGTAAGTGGTTCTTTTTTTTTTTTTTTTTTTTTAATATTTTATTTATTCATGAGAGACAGAGTCAGAGACACAGGCAGAGGGAGAAGCAGGCTCCATGCAGGGAGCCTGACGTGGGACTCGATCCTGGGACCCCAGGATCACACCCTGGGACATAAGTGGTTCTTTAAGAAGTTGTTGGAGAAGCAGTGGGAAACAGAGGAAGCCTTTAGTGGTGAAGGTTGAAATAGCTAATATAGAGAAGGGGTGAAGCATATTTGGGAAATACCAAGAGAAGTGGGTTCTTGATCATGAAAATGACATAAGTTAAACCAGTGTTTTAAGGTGTGGGTAGCTCACTTGGTTAAGTGTCTGCCTTCAGCTCAGGTCATCATCTCAGGGTCTTAGGATTGAGCCCCGTGTTGGGCACCTGGCTCAGTGGGGAGTCTGCTTCTCCCTTTGGCTCCGTCCCTGCTCATGTTCATGCTCATTCTTTATATATATCTGTCTCAAATGAATTTAAAAAATTAAAAAAAAGATCAAAGATAGTTTAGATCATAGGATGTGACAAGACTTAAGAGGAAATTATAATTGTGTGTCGAATGGTGTGTACTGATACGTGATACTAGTTTTTCTCTTATTGATGTAGTCCTCTTTTTACTTTTTTTTTTTTCCCCTTACTAACTCATTTTAGCTAGGCTAAAAATCCATGGGTATAGAGACCATGTCCTCATGTTCACTCAGTGTTAAGCATAGTAGATTCTTAAATAATATTTGTAGAATGTATAAACGCTTGAGTGCTCATATGCTAGGAACTCTTGGGGATATTCTGCTAGAATTTTTTTAGATTAAATTTGTATCCTGGCCTGTTTAAAAAATAATTACTTGATTTTCAGGGAAAATAAGATGAATTGGTAGTTATAGAAGAAAAAATATAAATTATACAAGTAGTAATAATATGTATAATATTTTTAATATTAATTTTTAATAATTTTTATTTTTTTATTTTATGATAGAGAGAGAGAGAGAGGCAGAGACATAGGCAGAGGGAGAAGCAGGCTTCATGCACCGGGAGCCCGATGTGGGATTCGATCCCGGGTCTCCAGGATTGCGCCCTGGGCCTAAGGCAGGTGCCAAACCGCTGTGCCACCCAGGGATCCCCTATAGTCCCAATTATTAAATGATACTTGCAGCACTGTTTGTAGTAGCAAAAACCAGCAACAATTTTATTGTCCATTAGTTGGCTAAAGATTAAATTGTTATATGGTTATATAATGAAAATAATATGTGGCCATAAAAAAAGAGATGGTTTTATATATTGAAATGGAAAGGTGTCCTGTGATTTATTGTTGTATGAAAATACTCGTTACAAACCAAAATATGTTGTATAATTCAATTTTTAAAAGGAAAAAATAACACCTCCTGTTATATGTTTACCTAAAATATAATTTTTTGTGTTTAGATATGTACAGAAGTGGGTTAGGAATGATAGTAAGGTGGAAGGAATTTGTCTTGTTTTACTATCTTTTTAATAACCAAAAAAAGATCAGTCAATAAATATCATTGTAGGAAATTGAGATTAAAAAAAGAAAATTAAAAAAATTAAAAATCCCTATAATCATTCCATCCAGCATTAACTACTTGTAACTACATTTAATAGCCTTTATCCCTATGCATTTATAATTTGTGTATATATATATTTTTTTAATTTTTATTTATTTATGATAGTCACAGAGAGAGAGAGAGAGGCAGAGACACAGGCAGAGGGAGAAGCAGGCTCCATGCACCGGGAGCCCGACGTGGGACTCGATCCCGGCTCTCCAGGATCGCGCCCTGGGCCAAAGGCAGGCACCAAACCGCTGCGCCACCCAGGGATCCCCCAATTTGTGTATATATTTTTTAATTGAAGTATAGTTGACATAAGTTTCAGATATACAACTTAGTGATTTGACAGTTATATGTGTTGTCATATGCTAACCATAAGTATAGTTATTGTCACCACACAAAATTACTACAATATTATTAACTATATTCCCTATGCTGTATTTTTCTTCCCTGTGACTTCCCTGTTTTATAACTGGAAGTTTGTACCTCTTAATTTCCTTCACCTATTTCATCTATCCCTTCACCATCTCCCCTCTGGTGATCACTAGTTGTTCTTTATGAGTGAGTCTGTTTTTCTTGGTTGTTTTGTTGTTCAGATTCTATATGTAAGTGAAATCGTATGGTATTGTCTTTCTCTTGTCTTATTTCACTTAGTATAATGTCCTATAGGTCCATCCATGTTTTCACAATTGGCAAGATTTCATTCTTTCTCATGACTTGAGTAACATTAATTATGCATGCATACCACATCTTTATCCATTCATCTGTCATTGGGTACTTAGGTTGCTTCCATATCTTGGCTACTGTAAATAATGCAGTAAATATAGGGGTGTGTAGATCTTTTTGAATTAGTATTTTTGTTTTTCTTGGAAGTGGAATTATTGGATCCTATGGTACTTGCGTTTTTAGTTTGATGAATCTCTATACAGTTTTCCATAGTGATTTACCAATTTACACACTCACTAATAGTGCATAATGGTTCCTTTTTCTTTACATCCTTGCCTTGTTATTACTTGTCTTTAGCTATTCTGACTGGTGTGAGGTGATTTCCCATTGTGGTTTTGATTTGTGATTAGTAAGCATCTTTTCATGTTTCTGTTGGCCATCTGTATGATTTCTTTGGAAATGTGTTTATTCAGGTCTTCTGCCCATTTTTAATCAGATTATATTTCGGTATTGAGTTGTAGGAGGAGTTCTTTATTCTGGATATTAATCTTTAATGGATATATCATTTGTAAATACCTTCTCCCATTCAGGAGGTTGCCTTTTTGTTTTGTTGGTGGCTTCATTCACTGCAAAAGCTTTTAGCTTGATACAGTCCCTATTTATTTTTGGTCTTGTTATCCTTACCTGGGTAAACATAGCCAGGAAAATGTTGCTGAGGTTGATGTCCAAGAGATTACTGCTTGTGTTTTCTTTTAGGACTTTAACGGTTTAGTTAGGTCTTACATTTAGGTCTTTAATTATTTTGAGGTTTTTTTTGTGTGTGTGTGTGTGTGTATGGTGTAAGACTGGTTCCATTCCATTCCATTCTTTCGCATGTAGTTGTCCAGTTTTCCCCACCACTGTTTATTGAAGAGACCGTCTTTTCCTCATTGTATATTTTTGCCTTCTTTGTCATAGGTTATTGGCCATATAACCATGTATTGGTTTATTTCTGTGCTCTCAATTCTATTCCATTGATCTGTGTACCTGTTTTGTGCTAGTACCATATTGTTTTGATATATATTTAAAAAATGGTCATGAACATTTACTTATTATTTTTCAATATACTTTGTCTACCTAGTGGTCCATTGTGTAGATATATCATAATTTAATTATTACCATTTTATTAGTTAGATCATCAATTTTCTTTACCTAGGAAGCCTGTTTATTCCCTGCAGAATCCTTTGGGAGTGAACCCAGTCATAGTGAATTTGGTAGGTATGTAGGGTAACCTCTGGTGACCTGGTCTATTTCAAGGATATTCTCTAATTAGGAGATCTGACAGACAAGAATATTGGTTTATTTGGGCCTTCCACTCTGACCTAGGCCTCATATTCATACTGTTTCCCAGAATGAAGTCAATCTAACTTAGAGAAACTGAGTAGATTATAGACTCCTATTATAGATCCTTTCTAGTATTGGGGGCAGGAGGCTGGAAGGGTTCAATTATATGGTTGGACCAGAATTTAACTATTTCCAGAAGGGTAGAAAGTAGATTGTAGTTTGAAAAGTTAACTTGGCCCTTTGGAGAGATGTTCAGAGAGATTTTATATTTTTATTACTACCACCAACAGTAATCTTGCTTCTTCTAATAATGAGAATTGGCATTTGTTGAATGCTTACTATGTACGAAGTCCTGTTCCAAGGAGTTTATGTAGATTATCTCATTTAATCTTTGTAGTAACCCTATTAGGTAGTGCTCTTATTTCATGATAGCCTAAAAAGCTGTTCTGTGAAAACACATTTTGAGCAGGTACTGAGCCCTGATTAGTATAAATATGGATTGTGTTCTCTCATTTGTTTCCTTCTAACCATAACTTCTTACCATAACAAACTCTAAGCTCCTCCATTTTTGGTTTCTTTCTAGCTTTATCTTCTGTTGTGCTGTTTTGTACTCTTTCTTTTTTCTTTCTTTCTTTTTTTGTATTTTTTTGTACTCTTTTTTTTGGCACATGCTGTACCCTCTGGTCCCGTTTGCCTTGTGAGTTGAAGCATTACCTCCTTTTGAATCCTTTTATGTATGTATGTAATCTTTGTGATCCAGAGTTGCATGCTGTACTGACTGAGCCAGCCAGGTGCCTCTTGTGAATTCCTTCTGACTCTTATTTCAGTCTTTCCCTCTCACCAGTGAGTTATTTACAACTTTATATACATACCACTGTAGCAATTTTTTTCAAGCTGTTTTATATATGTTTCATTTATCTTTCCCCTTATTCTGAAATTTTTGTAGGGAGGGGTTTTGTCTTTTTGAGTCTTTGCATACCTTTTCTCCTGTTATTAATAAATCATGTCTGTACCTCTAAGAACTCTCTCCATTTGTGCACTAGCTCCCATCCTCTCCTTATTGATGCTGTCCATCAATTATTCTAGCAGTATTCCCCCTTCTGCATCATCATATTCCCCCTTTACTAATCATGTCCATAAGTATACAAATATGTTGTAATTGTTCCTGTAATCAGGAAAAAGACATTTCTTTACTCCATATCCCCTCTGAGTTACGCCGTTCCAGCTACTCAAATTTCTTTTTATTTATAGCAGAGCTTGTTATAAGAATTGTCTATTCTTGGAGCACCTGGGTGGCTCTGTTAGTTGAGCCTCTGACTCTTGGTTTCAGCTCAGGTCTTGATCTCATGGGTTGTGGGATCGAGCTCTGCTCTGAGTGAAACTTCACGCTTAGTGGGGTGTCTGCTTGAAGATTCTCTCCCTTTGCCTCCCCCCCCCCCCCACTCATGTATGCACATGCACATTCTCTCTCTCTCTCATAAATAAATAAATAAATCTTTAAAAAAAAAGAATTGTACTTGAAATTTGCAGTTCAGGTACTCCTATTATCTTTTTTTTTTTTTTTGAGATAATGTCCATTTTAATCTGTAATTTTTTTCATTTAGTAAATGATTTATACCTTTCATTGCCATTTGTATGTTCCACAGCATCATTAAAATTTTTTTAATTGATGTATAGTTGACACTCCCATTATTTCTTGAACTCAGAATGGTCTTTTGCCATTATTGCTATATCAAAATAGCTGTTTTCAGGATCACCAATATCCTTTTTAGTTTGTCACTTCTCAAGTTTTTACCTTACTTGGCCTTTCAGTGTCATATGACATGGTTAATCATTCTTTCCTTCTTGAAATGCTTTTTTCAAATGGCTGCCAGTTCAATCAATATTGTTCTAGTTCTCTTACTGCCTCATTCAAAGATTCCTCCTTATCTCTTTGACCTCTGAATTTTGGAGGGCTGAGGCTTCAGTCCTCAGACCTTATTCCCCCCGTTTTGCTCCTTGTGTTATCCAGCTTCATCGGCTTTAAATAGCACTCTATATAAAGTAACAATTTTACTCAAGTTCCCCAATCTTTATACTCTTTCTTATTTTATGTTTTCTATGAAAATAGCACTTACTGCCATTTGATATACTATATATTTACTGGTTTGTGAGAACAAGGAGCTTCTTTTGTTCACTGTATCAGCAGTGCCTAGATTAGTGCCTGTCTCATAGTCTTGCTTTCATCCCTTACTCGTTCATCCTTTTCTCCTCTGGCCTGATTGTTAGATAAAAATCTGTTTTTCAGGGACACCTGGGTGGCTCAGTGGTTGGGTGCCTGCCTTTGGCTCGGATTATGATCTCAGGATCTGGGATCGAGTCCCACATCAGGCTCCCTGTGAGTAGCCTGCTTCTTCCTCTCTCTCTCTCTCTCTCTCTCTCTCTCTCTCTCTCCCTCCATCTCTCATGAATAAATAAAACCTTAAAAAAAAAAAGATGTTTTTCAGTCTTTTTTTTTTTATCATTTTATTTCTCACTTTTGTTTCAGAGCAAAAAAATTTTTTAAAGAACTAAAACAGTACCAAGGGAGTTGAAGCTCTTTATAAACTGCTCCTCACATTTCATTCCCTACCCTCTTTTCCCACTATTAATCAGTATCTAAATTAGATATATATACCATTCCTATGTATATTTTTACACTTTTAATTTAATATACACTTATCTATAAACAGTGTATATTATTGTTTTGAGACATATAAGTAGAAATTGTCAGATGTCTCAGAACCTTTTTTGTTGTTTAACATTGCTTTTGAGATTTGTTGATGCTAATAAGTATAATACTGTGTTAAATGCTGTTTAGTTATATCTTGTATGAATACATCATAATTTATCTGTTTTCCTATTACTGGTCATTTAGATTATACCCAATTTTCTGTTTGTTTTTTTAAATTTATTTTCTTTTTATTTTAACATTTAACTTGTTCCCAGTGTTCAGTGAACGTTTTATACTTGACACCTTGGTCACATATTTGAGAATTTATCTATATACCTATGAGTGAAACAACTTATTTTTAACTAGATGTTGCCAAAGTACTCTTCTAATTGGTTGTACTATTTTTACATTTATGCCAATAGAGCATTAGGATTCCTCCTTCTATACCTTTCTACCAACTCTTGATACTGTTAGATTTTTTTTTAACTTTTATTTGTTTCTGATAGTCACACACACAGAGAGAGAGAGAGAGAGGCAGAGACATAGGCAGAGGGAGAAGCAGGCTCCATACACCGGGAGCCCGACGTGGGATTCAATCCCGGGTCTCCAGGATCGCGCCGTGGGCCAAAGGCAGGTGCTAAACCGCTGCTCCACCCAGGGATCCCGATGCTGTTAGATTTTTTAAAAATTATTGAGAATCTTGATCTGTAGGAAATATTTTTCTCTTTTATTTTTTTTTAGAGAGAGTGAGCAGGCACGGAATTGCTTGATCATTGAGTGGAGGGGAAGCAGGTAAGGGAGAGAGAAACTCTTAATTAGGCTCCATTCCCTGCTTGGAGCCCAACACAGGGCTCACTCAGTCTCATGAGCCTGGGATCATGACCTGAGCAGAAATCAAGAGTTGGATGGATGCTGGGCAGCCCTGGTGGCTCAGTGGTTTAGCGCCACCTTCAGCCTAGGGCGTGATCCTGGAGACCTGGGATTGGGTCCCACGTCAGGCTCCCGGCATGGAACCTGCTTCTTCCTCTGCCAGTCTCTCTGCACCCCCCCCCCCCCCCCCGGTCTCTCAGGAATAAATACAATCTTAAAAAAAATAAATAAAAAGAGTTGGATGCTTAACCAACTGAGCCACTCAGGTGCCCCTATTTTTCTCTTCTAAAAAGTCCTTTTGTTTGCATTTTCTCTTATTACTAATAAGATCAAGCATTGCTTCATGTTTCCTGGCCATTTGAATTTCTCCTTTTATGAAGTGCCCTTCTCCTTTTATGAATTCCTTTTATGAACTTCTGAGGGGAGTATTCTTTTCCTCTTTATTTTTTTTTTAGGATTTTTATTTACTTATTCATGAGAGGCACGCAAAGAGAGGCAGAGACATAGGCAGAGGAAGAAGCAGGCTTCTTGTGGGGAGCCTGACGTGGGACTCGATCCCAGGACCCCGAGGTCATGACCTGAGCTGAAGGCAGACGCTCAACCACTAAGCCACCCAGGTGCCCCCTTCTTTTCCTTTTAAAATGGACTTGTAAGAATTATTTATATATTTTGAATCCTTTGTTGATATGAGTTACAAATATATTTTCTAAGTCTATATAGCTTATTTTCACCCTTTGTTTATAAAGTCTCAAAATTTAATTAGATTTTTTTCATCTTTATATTTATGGTTTGTTTTTTTTCATCTGATTTATTTTCTTGAAGTTTTACAGTTTTTTTATATTTGGGTATGGATCTAATTTTATTAGTGTTTTATAAAAATATGTACAACCAATTGTCCAAGCATACCTTATGACTATCCCAGAAGTCATTAGATGTTTTTTGTAAAGGGCTATGTAATAAATATTTTAGGCTTGGTCAGTCGAGGCAAAATTAAAGACATTACTAGGTACTTCTATAACAAGGAAGAAAATCGTATGGTGTTTTGCATAAATGTTATTTTGTAATTTTGGGTTGAATTCATTAAGAAACACTATGGAGGGACGGGCTCAGCAGTTGAGCATCTGCCTGCCTTCGGCTTAGGGCTGATCCCCAGGTCCAGGGATTGAGTCCCGCATCGGGCTCCCAACTACGAGCCTGCTTCTCCCTCTGCCTATATGTCTCTTCCTCTCTGTGTCTCTCATGAAGAAAGATCTAAATAAAATAGAATCTAAATAAAATCTTTTAAAAAACAAGAAGCACTATGGAACTTTCAGAACAAGTTAATTTCCAGAACCATTTGGTGTTTTACAGTAGTTGTTGAGGGATGGTTTTTTTTTAGTTTTCTATCAAAAGGTTTTATTTATTCATGAGAGACACAGGGAGAGGCAGAGGGAGAAGCAAGCTCCCCGCAGGGAGCCTGATGACTCGATCCCAGAACTCGGGGATCACAACTTGAGCTAAAGGCAGACACTCAGTCAGTAGCCACCCAAGGGCCCCAAGGCTGTTCTTTTTTTTTTAAGTTTGTTTGTTTGTTTGTTTATTTATTTATTTATTTATTAGAGAGAGAGGCAGAGACACAGAAGGAGAAGCAGGCTCCATGCAGGGAACCCGATGTGGGACTCTATCCCGGGACTCCAGGATCATGCTCTGTGCCAAAGGCAGGCACTAAACTGCTGAGCCACCCAGGGATCCCCCAAAGGCTGTTCTTTTTCAGAAAAATTCCAGGCTTGGCCTCAAGTTCAAAAATTACAATAAAATGTTTCCATTGTTAAGCCATAGTAAGGTAATTCAAGACATTCAGCTTCTATTTCTGAGAAAAAAAATTGACAGAACTGACGATTGATTGTAAATGACACTACTAAAAGAGTAAATGACACTACTACCTCACTAATGCATGATAGATTCAAATATTTTTTGTGAAGTACTGTTAATGAATAAGACCATGAAAAATCGTAGGCTTTGAAACACTTCATGGAAGGTAAATTTGTCCAACTAAACCTTTTTTTCTGCTCCATATAAATTTTTACCAACATTAGTGATAATATATATTAGATTCCATTTTTAGTTGTAGTGCATTCATGTTTTCTTGACCCCTTTGAAAATATTCCTGTCTTGGGATGCAGGGTGGCTCAGTGGTTCAGCGTCTCCTCGGCTCAGGTCGTGATCCTGGATTCCCCAGATCAAATCCCACATCGGTCTGCCTGAATGGCGCCTGGTTCTCCCTCTGCCTGTGTCTCTGCCTCTCTCTCTCTCTCTCTCTGTGCCTTTCATGAATAAATAAATAAAAATCTTAAAAAAAAAAGAAATATTCCTGTCTATAGTTCTTCCATGCAGAATATTCATGGAGTCTAATTGCTCAGTCACTTCAAACTTGGCACTGACTACTCAAATAACAGATGTTGGTAACATCTCTTGGCACATTAGGAGTCAAAACCATTTGCCTTGTTTTTAACTGCCTGTCAGTACTGTTACTAACGTTCTCAAATCTTGAGCTGTAGTTTTCATGGAAAGGCTCATGGTCTTAGGTTTATTTTCTCTGGATAAATTTCTTCAGCTGCTACAAATAAACGCAATCTAACTTATCATGGGTGAATAGCTTCTCTTGCTTGGCTGACAAAGTGGAGCCACCTAGAAACTTATTTTGGAAAAAAAAAGAAACTTTTTTTGTTTGCAGTTTCTTTCATTTTTAATTTATGTGAAGAAATTCTGTAATAAAGCATTTCACTTTAAATTTTCTAATTTTTCTGTTTGTTACTTTCCTGTAAGTTGCAAATATTGTGATGATTGTTAAGTCTTGGGAATATTTTATTCTTTTGGCACAGCTATAATATTACATAATAAACATAATCCTTTGCTATTATTTGATAACAAAATCCCCACTAACAGTGTGACATTTGAATTCCACTTTTCCTTTCCTTATTAGGACACAATGAATATGTACTGCTACTTAAAAAAAAAGTTGCACTATAATGATACATGTAGCACTTAAAATGCTGGTGAGTTATAAGTGCATTGCTGCGATTTTTAGGGCCTGGAACAGCAGTGCACAGCAGTGAAAATGCCACATGAGTCTGTCACAACTACTCAGCTGTGCTATTGTAATGAGAATGCAGCCATAGAAAATATGTAAATGAATGAGTGCAGCTCATTCGTGTTCCAATAAAACTTTATTTATGGAGACTGAAATTTGAATTTTTTGTTTAAAGATTTTATTTATTCATGAGAAACACAGAGAGGAGAGAGAGAGACAGGCAGAGGGAGAAGCAGGCTCTATGCAGGGAGCCTGACATGGGACTCAATCCCAGGTCTCCAGGATCACGCCTTGGGCTGAAGGCAGCGCTAAACTGCTGAGCCACCCGGGCTGCCCTGAAATTTGAATTTTAGAGCACTTTGTGTATCATGAAGTATTCTTTCACTGAATTTTTTTCAAGTGTTTAAAAAAGGCAAAAAATATTTAAAGGGTGTAAGCTATAGTTTCCTAATTCCTGGTATATCTTTTTTCCTATAATGCTAACTCTGTCATAGGTTAAGTTTTCTTATATGTGTAGATATTTTTTCAGGGATCTTTATTAAGTTTCATTTCATTGATTTATTTCATTATATCATGGCCTTAAAAGTTCATATTTTATTTATATGGAGGGTTTGTCAAAAAATCTTCATTTATGTAGACTAAAAAAATAATGATTTCTTACTCTTTCCATTGTATTTGACACAAATCTTAATCTAGTTGATTATGTGGCTAAAAATCAACTAATTTCTTTTTCATTAGCCAGGTCTTTTCTGATAATGAAATTTTATATCTAACTCTTCCCACTTCCCTTTCTCTATTTTAATATATATCTAGGGGCACCTGGGTGCCTCAGTTTGTTGAGCATCTGACTTAGGCTAAGGTCATGATCTCAGGGTCCTGGGGTTGAGGCTGGCGTCATACTCCCTCTTCAGTGGGGAGTCTGCTTGTCCCTCTCCCTCTGTCCCTCTCCCTGCTTGTGTTCTCTCTCAAATAAGTAAATAAATCTTAAAATCCCAGTTTTTTGATAAACCAGTATTTACAGTATCCACATGTTGTTTATACTAAGACATGTACTCTACTATAATTACATTTTCTTTCTTGAGTTGTCCTATTTATCCTTCCTTCCTTGTTTGGTTGCTTCCTTCCTTCCTTTCTTAAGATTTTTATTTATTTGAGAAAGAGAGCATGAGCAAGGGGAAGGGCAGAGGGAAAAGCAGACTCCCCGCTGAGCAGGGAGCCCGATGTGGGGCTTGATCCCAGGACCCCCAGGATCACCACATGAGTTGAAGGCAGACCCTTCAGACTGAGCCACCCATTTGGGGAGCAAATTGGGGTGCTTGTAATTGCCTTATTTTAAGAACAGTATTATTAAGGTACAATTCACATACCATATGATGCACTTATATAAAGTGTATGTAACTCAGTAGCTTTTAGTATATTTAGAGTTGTGCATCCATAACCATAATTTTAGAATATCTTTAATATCTAAAGAGGGAATCCCATACTCCTTACCTGTCAGTCTCCCCAGTTCCCCACCTCCACAACCCTAGGCAAACACTCATCTGGTTTCTGTTTCTTATATTTACCTCTTCTGGACATTTTATATAAATGGAATCATAATTTTTCATCTTTAGTGATTGGCTGCTTTCATTTGGCATAATGGTTTCAAGGTTCATCTGTGTTCTACAATGTATCAGTACTTCATTTTTGTTAATGCTGGGTAATATTCCATTATATGAATGTGCCACATTTTATTTATATATTCAATCTTTGGTGGACACGTTTTGACTATTATGAGTAATGTGCAATCAACATACATGTAAAAGCTTTTGTGTGAACTTATTTTTATTTATTTTGGGTATATAAGAAATAGAGATAGACTTGCTGAATCACATGGAAACTAACCATTTGAGGATTTTTCAGACTATTTTCCAAAGTGGCTGTACCATTTTACGTTCCCACTAGCAGTGTAAGAGAATTATATCTTTTCTACATCCTCACCAACATTTATTCCTTTTTTTTGTAGTTTCAAGTTTTTATTTAAATTCCAGTTAACATACAGTGCAATACTAGTTTCATGTGTAGAGTTTAGTGATTTATCACTTAGTTAACAACACCTGGTGCTCATCACAAGTGTCCTCCTTACTACTCATCACCCATTTGACCCATTCCCCTGCCCATGTCCCTTCCAGCAACCCTCAGTTTGTTCTCTGGAGTTTAAAGTCTGTTTCATGGTTTGCCTCTCTCCCCCTCCTCATCTTCATCTCTTTTGTTTCTTAAATTCTACATATGAGTGAAAACGTATGGTATTTGTCTTTCTCTGACTGACTTGTTTCACTTAGCATGAATAATACTCTCTAGCTCAATCCATGACTTTGCAAACGGGAAGATTTCATTTTCTTTATGTCTGAGTAATCTGTTATATATTTATATTTATATATAATATAATAAGCACCTCAGGTGCCCAAGAAGTGCTTTTTAAAAATGTGGTAAACCGGGATGCCTCAGTTGGATAGGCATTTGCCTTCGGCTCAGGTCACAATCTCCACATCCTGGGATTGAGCCCTGCGATTGAGCCCTACATTGGGCTTCCTGCTCAGCAGAGGGTTTCTCCCTCTCCTTTTGCCCCTCCCTCTCCAATTGTGCTTGCTCTCTGGCTCTCAGATAAATAAATAATCTGAAAAAATGTGGTAAACCATACACAACAAAATTTACCATTTTAATAATTTTTAAGTGTACTGTTCAGTAGCATTAAGTATGTTCACATTGTTAAGCAGCTGTCTCCAGAACTACTTTTCATCTCAATTTGGAACTCCAAACTCATTAAACAATAACTCCCTATTTCTTCTTCCCTTCCAGTTTTTAGCCACTCTCATTTTACTTTCTTTCAGTGAATATGACTATTCTAGGTAACTATAAGTGAAATCATACACTACTTGTCCTTTGTATGTAGCTTACATCATTTAACATATCTTCAAAATTTATCCATGTTGTAGCATGTGTCAGAATTTCCTTTTTATTTTTATTTTTATTTAAAAATTTTTTTTTTAATTTATTTATGATAGTCACAGAGAGAGAGAGAGAGAGAGGCAGAGACATAGGCAGAGGGAGAAGCAGGCTCCATGCACCAGGAGCCCGATGTGGGATTCGATCCCGGGTCTCCAGGATCGCGCCCTGGGCCAAAGGCAGGCGCCAAACCACTGCGCCACCCAGGGACCCCTCAGAATTTCCTTTTTAAAGCTGAATAATATTCCATTGTATGTATATACCACATTTTGTTTATGCATTCATCTGTTGGTAGATGTTGGGTTGTTTGCAGCTTTTAGCTATTGTGAATAATGCTGCTGTGAACATTGATTTACAAATCCTGTTTGAATCCCTGCTTTAAATTTGCTTGGATATATATCCAGAAGTGGTATTGCTCAACCATTTGAGTTCTCCCAGTATATTAGTATTGCTGTGTAATAATCTACCTCACAATATAAGTGACTCAAAGCAATAATGATTTATTATTTCTTAAAACTCTATGGGATAACTGAGCAGCTTTTTGCCTGGGGTCATTTGTATGACTACATTCATTTGGTGGGTTGGCTGGAGCTAGAGTAAAATGGCTTCAATCACATGTTTGGGGCCTTGGTAAGGACAAGAAAGTGGGCCTTGTCTCTGCACAGAATCTCTCTTTATTCATTCTGGCTGGTATTTACATGACAACTGAATCCCAAGAGAATAAAGGTAGAAGCTGCAAGACATCTTGAGGCCCAGACTCAGGGCTCACATCAATTTCACCACAATGTATAGGACAAAATTGACAAAACTAACCTAGATTCAAGGGGTCAGGAGAAATAGTCTCTTAACTCTTGTGGAAAGATTAGCCAGGTCAATAATTGGGGCCATTATTAAAATGGTCGGTTATACTTATAATCTAATAGCTGTTCTGTAGCCAAGGAACCTTGAGAAATGGGGAGGGACTGCCATTTGGGGAGCAAAATGTGCTTCTGGTGAGTCTTAAATGGGGTGGCGTGGTATTATGTTTTAACAAGTAAAGAGGTGGGATCCCTGGGTGGTGCAGCGGTTTGGCGCCTGCCTTTGGCCCAGGGCGCGATCCTGGAGACCCGGGATCGAATCCCACATCAGGCTCCCGGTGCATGGAGCCTGCTTCTCCCTCTGCCTATGTCTCTGCCTCTCTCTCTCTCTCTGTAACTATCATAAATAAATAAAAATTAAAAAAAAAACAAGTAAAGAGGTATATGTGGGGTTTATTAGCTTGGTTATTTACAGGAACTATATTGTACCATGCGGTTTTTGTTTTTAATTTTCCTGTTTTTTAAAAACAGTTGTATGGTTAGCCGTAAACTAATGCCAATTCAGCAAGAAGGCTTTAGTTGACTCAGGTCAGGTCGGCTTTAATTTGTGGGCTGTTACAGCTTCAGAGCTGCAGCTGGCCTAGAATTATAGACAAAGCACTTAAACAGGGATTTGATTTTTTTTTTTAAAGCTTTTTGGGGCATAACAATATTTAATACTTTTTATTGATTTCTTGAGCCAGGCCTGCAGTTTTAAACTGCAAAGATGTCTACAATTCCAGAGTAATTAATGACTAAGGCTACAATGTGCTGTAGAGTAATTAATGACTAAGACTCTATACTTAAATTGTTAATTCCAGATCTAGACAGACAGCGCTAAATCTCTTTAGGTTAAAAGAGGATATTTGGGAGGGCTTACCCTGTAACTAGGTAGCTTGTCACCCCCTTTCCCATCCCCACCACGTAGTCTCAAGTATTTTTGGATTTAAGGTTCATATATGAACTCTTAACTAGTAATTCAATGACTGAAAGTGGATTTCTTCACAAAAGGTTAGCTTGTTAAGGAACAAATAAATGAGTAGGTTGATAATTCTAGAGAGAATAATAGCATACTCTGGATTCTTGGACATGGTTTGAAAAATCTACTTTAGTCTTCCATGTCAATACAGGAGCAATGGGAGAATGAAACCAAATAAAAGAAAACTAATTGAATAAGCTAGAGGAAGAGAAGCTTTCTTAGAGAAACAGCAACATCTTATATACATACAAATATTTAAGGGGAAGTAATGACAAGTTATGTAATTACAAAGTTAGTCCCCAAATACCTCTTTTGATCTAAAATGATTTAGTACTATCTATGTAGGCCCAGAAATAGCAATTTAAGGCTGGAATCTGTGTGGCTGTTTTTCTCTCTATATAAGAAAATAAGGTCTTGAAGCCAATAGAGTATGCTGTGTTTTAGCAACAGGATATTTGCACATTCATCTATCTGTGGACATTTGGGTGATTTCCAGGTTTTCTCTTATCAAATGTTACTTTAGTGGACACTTGACATATCTTTGTACATGTATATGAATATTTCCATAAGATACCTAGAAACGAAATTACTGAATTAAAGGTATGTAGAGTTTACATTTAAAAAAAAAACAGGGATAGTCATATTTCCCTATAAAAATACTATACCAGTTGAGGTTGTGAGAATATTCTCTCCTCTTGTCGGTATTGGTTAGCATTAATTTTTATTTATTTAGCTAATTTGCTGGATGAAAAATATGTTATTATTTTAATTCAGTTATCGTGATTTCTAGTGAGTTTCAGCATCATTTATTGGCTGTCTTGTATTTCTTGAAATGTTTGTATATCTTTTTAAAACTCATTTTCATTTGTTTTGTTTCTTTGCTCATTAACGTGAAAGAACTTTTTGTATATTGTTAATCTCTTCTCTCAGTACAGGCATACCTTACCTTATTGTGCTTTGCTTTATTGCACATCACAGCTACTGCATATTCTTTTTTTTACAAGTTGAAGGTTTGTGGCAACCATGTGTCAAGGAAGTCTATCAGCACCACTTTCTAGCAGCATTTGCTCACTTTGTATCCCTGTGCCCCATTTTGGTAATTCTCACAATATTTCAGACTTTTTCCATTATTACTATATTGTTATACTATAATGTAACATGTTAGATTAGTATCAGTTATTATTATATTATTATATCAGTTATCTTTGATATTACTATTGTAATTGTTTTGGGATGCCAAAAGTACGGCCACATAAGATGGCAAGCTTAGTTGATAAATTTAGTGTATATTCTGATTAGTCCAGTGACTGGCCATTCCCCTGTCTCTTTCCTCCATTTGGGCTTACCTGTTCCCTGATATATAACGATACTGAAATTAGGCCAATTAATAACTCTATAGTGACCTTTAAGTGTATAAGTTAAAGGAAGAACCCTGTGTGTCTCACTTTAAATCAAAAGCTGGAAAAAATTTAGCTTAGTGAGGAAGGCATGTTGAAAGCTGAGATAGACTGAAAACTAGACCTCTTCAGCCAGTTAGCCAAGTTGTGAATGCAATTAGAAGTGCTACTTCAGTGAATACACAAATGATAAGGAGGATGAGAGAGCAAAACAGGTTGATATGGAGAAAGTTGAGTGGTCTGGATAGAACATTATTTCCTTTAAAAAAGGCTAATCCAGAACAAGGCCCCTAACTCTCTTCAGTTTTATAAAGGCTGGGAGAGGTGAAGCTGCAGAAGAAAATTTTGAAGCTATCAGAGGTTGGTTTATGAGATTTGAAGAAAGAGTTGTCTCCGTAAAATGAAAGCGCAAGATGCAGGGGGCGCCAGGTGGCTCATTTGGTTAAGTGTCTGCCTTTGGCTCAGGTCATGCTTTCAGCCAGGGTCCTGGGACAGAACCCTTTGTTGGGCTCTCTGTTCAGCCGGGAGTCTGCTTCTCCTTCTACCCCTCCTCCCTGCTTGTGCTCTCTCTTTTGCTCGCTCTCTCAAATCCATCCATCCATCCATCCATCCATCCATCCATCCATATATACAAATCCATAAATACACCTTAAAAAAATTGCAGGGTGAAGCAGCAAGATGTAGAAGCTGCAGCAAATTATCCAGAAGATCTAGTTTAGATAATTAAAGAAGGTGGCTACACTGAACAGCAGTTTTTCAGTATAAATGAAACAGCCTTCTATTGGAAGAAGATGTTCTCTAGGACTTTGATAGCTATAGAGGAGTAATCATTGCGTGGCTTCAAAGGACAGGCGGACTCATGCTAGGACCTAATGGCAGCTGGTGACTCTAAATTGAAGCCAGTTCTCAGTTACCATTCTGAAAATCCTAAGGCCCTTTAGAATTATGCTTAATCTACTCTGCCTCTGTTCTATAAATGGAACAACAAAGCCTGGATGATAGCACATCTATTTACAATGTGGCTTATTGAATATTTAAACCCACTGTTGAGACTTACCACGTGGAAAAAAAAGATTGCTTTTAAAATCTTAGTACTCATTGGCAATGCACTTGGTCATCCAAGAGCTCTAATGGAGATGTACAGTGAGATGAATGTTGTTTTCATGCCTGCTAACACAGCATCCATTCTGCAGCCCATGTATCAAGGAATAATTTTGACTTGTAAGCTTTATTTAACAAATAGATTTTATAAGGCTATAACTGCCACAGATAGTGTGATTCCTCTGATGGATCTGGGCAATATAAATTGGGCAAGTACTGGGCAAAGTAAATTGAAAACCTTCTGGAAAGGATTCACCACTCTAAGATGTTGTTGAGAATATTGGTGATGCATGGGAATAGGTCAAACTACCTGCAAATATATGAGCAGGAGTTTGGAAGAAGTTGATTCCAACTCTCATGGATGACTTTTAAGGGGCTTAAGGTTTCTGTGGGGGAAATAACTGTAGATGGGGTGGAAAGAGGAAGAGAACTAGAAGTGGAGCCTGAAGGTGTGACTGCATTGCTGCAAAACTTAATAAAACTTGAATGAATGAGGATGAACAAAGAAAGTGGTTTCTTGAGATAGACTGTATTCCTGCTGAAGATGCTATGAAGACTGTTCAAAGGACAACAAAGGATTTAGAATATTATATAAACTTAGTTGGTAAGGCAGTGGCAGGGTTTGAGAAGATTACCTCTAATCTTTAGAGAAATTCTACTGTGGATAAAATGCTTTCAAACAGCATCACATGCTACAGAGAGATCATTTTTGAAAGGAAGAGTTAATTGATGCAGAGGCAACTTCACTGTTGTCTTATTTTAAGAAATTGCCACAGTTAACCCATCCTTCAGCAACCACTACCATGATCAGTCAGCAGCCATGAACATTGAAGCAAGACCTTCCACCAGCCAAAAGATTACAACTCACTAAAGCTTGGGTGATGATAAGCATTTTTTAGCAATAAAGTACTTTTAAACTAGGGTATGTACTTTTTTTTTTTAAACAGGTTTTTTTTCATCTTTTTTTAAAGATTTTATTTATTGATTCATGAGAGAGAGAGAGAGGCAGAGACACAGGAGAGAGAGAGAGAGAGAGAGAGGCAGAGACACAGGCAGAGGGAGAAGCAGGCTCCATACAGGGAGCCTGACGTGGGACTCGATCCTGGGTCTCCAGGATCAGGCCCTGGGCTGAAGGTGGTGCTAAACCGCTGAGCCACCGGGGCTGCCTTTTAAACAGGTTTTTATTTTTTTTTTAAAGATTGTATTTATTTATTCACAAGAGACACACAGAGAGAGAGAGAGAGAGAGAGAGAGACAGGCAGAGAGAGAAGCAGGCTCCATGCAGGGAGCCCGATGTGGGACTCGATCCTGGGTCTCCAGGATCACACCCTGGGCCGAAGGCGGTGCTAAACCGCTGAGCCATCGGGGCTGCCCATGTACTTTTTTTTTTTTTTTAAAGATATAATGCTATTGCACACTTAGCAGATGGCAGTATAGCGGAAACAAACCAAAAAATTCATTTGACTCGCTTTATTATAATATTTGTTTTCTTTTTTCTTTTTTTTTTTTTTTTAAAGATTTTATTTATTTATTCATGATAGTCACAGAGAGAGAGAGAGGCAGAGACACAGGCAGAGGGAGAAGCAGGCTCCATGCAGGGAGCCCGACGCGGGATTTGATCCCGGGTCTCCAGGATCGCGCCCAGGGCCAAAGGCAGGCACCAAACTGCTGTGCCACCCAGGGATCCCAATATTTGTTTTCTTGTAGCAGTCTGGACCTGAACCTGCAGTATCTCTGAGATATGCCTGTATACAGTTTGCCCTTTGATTTTGTTTATGATGCTTTGTTTTAGAAAAAAATAAAATTACAATATAGTGAAACCTTTCCAGTTTTTTTTTTCCTTTATAAACTGGATTTTGTGTCTCCTTGAACACAGATTTTTCTTCACCCCAATATTATAACAGATTTCCTCTTAATTACTTAAATACTTTAAGAACATTTTTCCCTTTTAGCTCTATAATCTCTCAAATTTATACGTGTTCAGTGTAAAGAGGTAATATTTTTTTTTACCCTCAAATGAATTGCCTGTTGTTTCAGCATCATTTATGAATTGTAGCAAATGGTGCTGCAACAGTGTTGTAAACGCTGCTGTTTCTAGAATGTCCTTTCGTTGATCTATGTTCCTGTATCAGTATACTGTTTGATTTCAGTTGATTTAAAAATTTATATTTTTATAATTGGTAAGGCCATTCCACCTCATAATTTCCCTTTTTCAAATGTTCTTGCCATTTATGTGTTCTTGTCCCCGTGAATTTTAGAATAAGTTTGTATGGTATGATCCACAAAAAACTTTTTTTTTTTAATTGCCTTGAATTTAGAGATTTATTTGGGGGAGGAATTTGTATCTTTTTAATATTGACTGTTCCCATTCAGTAGCATGGTATGGCTAGTCAGGTCTTCTGTTTTCTTCTGCAGTTTTCTAGTTTTCCTATTGACTGTTGAATAGTAGTAACAAGAATGGGTTCTAGTGCCGTGCTGCTTGGGTCAGTCTCTGTGAAGCTTGGGCAAAGGAAAAACCCTTTTTGTGCTTTAGGTTCCTCATCCATAAAATGGGAGTCTTAAATAACTCATTAGGGTTATTGTGAGGATGCAGTGGTTAAAATGTGTAAGTTAACACATTTAACATGTTAGCTAATGTTATTAAGTATATATTTAGGTATTTTATAGTTTCTGTTTTTGTGAATAGGGTCTTATATTTAAATCTCATTTTAATTGGTTTGGTAGGAAAGATCATGATTTTTTTTGTTCATGGTTCTTATTTGAATAGTTTACTCTGAACTCTGTTTAGTACTAATATTTTTTTTTCTAAATTCTCATATTCTCTAGGTAATCATATAATCTGCAGTGTAATTTTTTAGCTTTCAGTATTTTTGCCTTTTTTAAAAAAAAGTTTGTTTCACAGAGAGAGAAAGAAAGAGCGAGCACGCACGCATGAGCAGGGTGAGGGGGGCAGAGGGAAAAGCAGACTCCCCCTGAGCAGGGAGCCCAATGCGGGATTTGATCCCAGAACTCCAGGATCATGACCTGAGTCGAAGGCAGACACTGCCACCCAGGCGCCCTGCCTTACTTTTTATATTTTGGTCATTTTTCATTGAGTAGGACTTCTAATATAATGTGGAATAGAAGTAATGATAAAGAACATTTTTGTGTGTGTGACTCTTTTTTTTTTTAATAAGATTTTATTTATTCATGAGAGACGCAGAGAGAGAGGCAGAGACACAAGCAGAGGGAGAAGCAGACTCCACGTGGAGAGCCTGATGCGAGACTCGATCCCAGAACCCCAAGATCATGCCCTGAGCTGAGGGCAGACACTCAACCCCTGAGTCACTCAGGCTTCCTTCCCATGACTCTTTAAATGGATTTGATGTTGATTTATAAAAGTTAACCCTCTATAAAGCTAAGGGCTTTGTATGTATGTTTGTAATTTGTTAACTAGTAGGTTTGGGATTTTCATTAAATTATTTTTATTATACAAATAATAAGTGAA
The DNA here is from genome assembly GCF_048164855.1 of Canis lupus baileyi. Classification (NCBI taxonomy): domain Eukaryota; kingdom Metazoa; phylum Chordata; class Mammalia; order Carnivora; family Canidae; genus Canis; species Canis lupus. Next base: position 10,685,921 of record NC_132850.1, read on the forward strand.
CATATTTTTATTACAAAAGATTGAGAAAACTTGATGGGATGAGCAACTGGGTGTTATACGATATGTTGGCAAATTGAATTTAAATAAAATTTTAAAAAAATGGTTGAAAAAGTACAGAAATTATGGAGTATAGAGAAATTATGAAGCATAGAATTTTGTATGCTGCTCTTTTATTCCCCTTTCTTTATATATAACTGTTAAATTTGGTTTCTGTCCTTTTAATTCTTTTGTGATACTTTTATATACATTTTTTTAAAAGATTTTTTTTGTTTATTCATGAGAGACACACACACAGAGGGGCAGACACATAGGCAGAGGGAGAAGCAGGCTCCATGCAGGGAGTCCAATATGGGACTCGATCTGGGGACTCCAGGATCACGCCCTGAGCCGAAGGCAGACACATAACCTCTGAGCCACCCAGGTGTTCCCTTTTATATACATTTAATGTGTACATGTGTACACATACTTTTCTTTAGTTTTATAAAACTAGGTGTTAGATTTTCATTTAGCAAATATTGAGTCCTATCTTGTATCAGGCATTAACCTCCTTTTGTTCATTCAACAAATGTTTCTTAAATATTTCCTAAGTGCCAGACAGTGTCTTTGGTGCTGTGGTATAGCTGTGAAGAAAAAGAATAGCTTTGCCCTGAGAGCTGAAATAAGGTACAGTCAAAGAAAGAGAGAAGGAAGAAGGAGCCCAGTGTTGATAAATGCTGTGAAAAAAGTTAAAGCAGGGTAAAAGAGGATAGAGATTGGGGTGCTATTTTATTTTTTTATTTTATTATTTTAAAAAGATTTACTTTAAAGAGAGTGCACATGCAAGCTGGGGGAGGAGCAGAGGAAGAGAGAGAGAGAGAGAACCTCAAGGAAACTCTGTGCTGAGCATGGAGCCCCACAGAGTTCAATCTCACAATCATGACCTGAGCCAAAAGCAAGAGTCACCTGAGCCATCTAGCCACCCTGTGTCTTCTAATAATTTCTAAACATTTCCAATCTGCTAGCAGTGTCCTTTTCTATTATCTAAGTCTGTCATGATTTTATTCTCAAACAAAACTAAAACAAAATATAGCCACAATTTTTTTTTTGTTATTTACATGCGATTTTTTTAAAAATTTTTATTTATTTATGATAGTCAGAGAGAGAGAGAGAGGCAGAGACACAGGCAGAGGGAGAAGCAGGCTCCATGCACCGGGAGCCCGATGTGGGATTCGATCCCGGGTCTCCAGGATCGCGCCCTGGGCCAAAGGCAGGTGCCAAACCGCTGCGCCACCCAGGGATCCCTACATGAGATTTTTGATACACAAGTAGATAAATCCATTTGTTCAATCTTTCATCTTAAGCCAGAGGGTCCTTTCCCTGTCTTTCTTTGCATATTATTCTTCCCAGTTTCTGCTAGACATTTTTTTTTCTTTTTTTGTTGAGTAAGTTTGGCACGTAACACTGTGTAAGTTTAAGGTATACAGCATACACTTTGATATATTTATATATCATAATATGATTGCTGATGTAGTGATGTTTATCACATTACATAATTATAGTACAATATTTTCTATATTATCTGTATATATATATACACACACACACCATTCTATTTTCCTTTTTATAGATTTAACTTATTTAGATACCACATATAAATGATATCTTACAGTACTTGTTTTTCTCTGACTTATCTCACTTAGCATAATGTGCTCAAGGTCTATCCATTTTGTCCTTTCTCATGGCTAAATAATATTCCTTTGTGTATATGGGCCACATCTGCTTTATCCATTCATTCATTGATGGGCATTTGGGTTGTTTCCATATCTTGGCTATTGTGATTAATACTGCCGTAAGCATATGAGTGCATGTATCTTGTCGAATTCCTGTTTTCATTTTCTTTGGGTATATATTCAGAGGTGGAAATGCTGGATCATATGGTAGATCTATTTTTAATTTTTTGAGGAATTTCCACATTGTTTTTCATAGTAGTTGGACCAATTTACATACCTACCAGCAATGTGTAAGGGATTTCTTTTCATCACATTCTTGCCATCAGCTGTTGTCTTTTGTCTTCTTGAGATGATAGCTGTTCTAACAGGTATGAGGTAGTATCTTATTGTGGTTTTGATTTGTATTTCCCAGATAACTGTGACGTTGAGCATCTTTTTCATGTCTGTTGGCCATTTTGATGTTCTTTTTGGAAAAGTGTCTATTTAGTTCTCATTTTTTAATTGAATTGTTTTTGTTATTAAGTTGACCTTGTTATTTATATATTTTGGATATTAACTCCTTTTTTTTTTGATATTAACTCCTAATTCAGTATATGGTTGGATAAAAATTTTCTCCTGTTCTGTAGGTTGTCTTTTCATATTGTTTCTTGGGCTGTACAGATGCTTTTGGGTTTGATGTAGCACTATTTGTTTTTTGGTTTTGTTGTTTGTGCTTTTGACATTGTGTTAGAAAAATCATTGCCAAGCCCGGTATTTTTTTTTTCCATGTCTGCAGCTGGCCACTTTATTCTAATGTTGCTTCTTTTTTTAAAAATTTTTAAAATTTTTTATTGGAGTTCAATTTGCCAACATATAGCTTAACACCCAGTGCTCATCACATCAAGTGCCAAGCCCAGTATTGATGAGTTTCTTCCCAACATTTTTTTCTAGGAATTTTATGGTATCAGGTCTACATTTAAGTCTTCAATCCATTTCAGTTTTTGTGAGTGGTGTGAGATAAGGATCCAGTTTCACTGCTCTGCATGTGTTTCTCTGGTTTTTACAGCACCATTTGTTGAAGAGAATATCCTTTCTCCATTGGGTATTCTTAGCTTTATTGAATATTGATTGACCATATATCCAGGGATTTATATATCCAGGGATTTAATTCTGGGCTCTTTATTCTGTTCTACTGGTTGATGTGTCTTATTTTTGTGCCAGTGTCATACTGTTTTTTATTAGTATAGCTTTATAGTATAGTTTGAAATCCAGAAGTGTAATAATACCTCTGGCTTTATTGTTTTTTTTCTCACAGTTTCTTTGGCTATTCAAAATCTTTTGTGGTTCCACACAACTTTTAGGATTGTTTCTTCTATTTCTGTGAAGAATGCCTCTGATATTTTGATATTCAATGATTGCATTGAATCTGTAGGGTAGCATGGCCATTTTGATAATATTAATTCTTCTCACTCATGAACATGGGATGTCTTTCCATTGACCTCTTTTTAAGTTTCTTTTAGCAAAGTATTATTTTCATTGTACAGATCTTTCACTTCCTTGCATAAATTTATTCTTAAATATTTCATAGTTTTTGATGCTACTGTAAATGAGATAGTTTTGTTTTTCAAATGCTTTATCATTACTATAAAGGAATGCAATTGGTTTGTTGATTCATAGTTTATCTGCCAGTTTACTGAAATGTTGATTAATTCCAATAGTTTTTGGATTGATTCTTTGAGATTTTCTCTCAGATCATATCATCAGCAGATAATGGTAATTTTTAATTCTTCTTTTCTGATTTGAGTGCCTTTTATATCTTTGTCTTGCCTAATTGCTTGAGGTAGGGCTTTAGTACTATTTGAATAGAAGTAGTAAGAGTGGACATCATTGTCTTGTTTCTGATCTTAGAGAAAACACTTAAAATTTTTCTTCATTTAGTATACAGGCATACTTCATTTTATTGTGCTTCACAGATACTGCATTTTTTTCAAATAGAGCGTTTATGGCAACCCTGTGTCAAGCAAATCTGTTGGTACCATTTTTCCAACAGCATTCACTCACTCCATGTCTCTCTATCCCATTTTGATAATTCTCACAATGTTTCAATTTTTTTTATTTGTTATGTGGTCTGTGATCAGTGATTATGATTTGCTGAAAGCTCAGATGGTGATTAGCATTTTTTAGCAATAAAATATCCTTAATTAAAGTATGTCCTTTAAAAAAAAAAGTATGTACTTTTTAAAGACAATGGTGTTTGCATACTTAATAGAATAGTATAAATATAACTTTTATATGCATTGGAAAACAAATTCATATGAATCGCTTTATTGTGATATTTGCTTTATTGTGGTGATCTGGGGCCAACATACAGTATTTCAGAGGTATGCTTGTAATATTAACTGTGGGTTTGTCACATAGAGCCTTTATTATGTTTGGGATATGTTCCTTCTATGCCCAGTCTGTTAAGGGTTTTTATCATGAAAGGATGTATTATGTCAAATGCTTTTTTGGCATGTATGGAGATGATCATTTGATTTTTACCTTTTATTTTATTTTATTTTATTTTATTTTATTTTATTTTATTTTATTTTATTTTATTTTATTTTTTAAGATTTTATTTATTTATTCATGAGAGACAGACAGAGAGAGAGGGGCAGAGACACAGTCAGAGGGAGAAGCAGGCTCCATGCAGGGAGCCCAACGTGGGACTCTATCCTGGGACCTCGGGGTCACGCTCTGGGCCAAAGGTGGCGCTAAACTGCTGAGCCACCCGGCTGCCCTATCTTTCATTTTGTTGATGTGATGTTTTACATTTATTGGTTTGCATGTATTGAATCTTCTTTGCATCCCAGAGATAGTTCCCACTTAGTTATAGTGTATAATCCTTTTAATGTATTCTTCACTTGGTTTGGTAATATTTTGATTTTTGCATCTGTGTTCATTAGGGATATTGGCTTATAGTTTTCTTGTGATATCATTGTAATGCTGGGTTTGTAGAATGGTTTGGAAGTGTTCCCTCCTCCTTGATATGTTAAAAGAATTTGAGGAAGATTTGAGATGTTAATTCTTCCTTAAATATTTGGTAGAATTCCCTAATGATGATATTTGGTCCTAAATTTTTCTGTGGTGGGAGTTTTTTGGTTGCTGATTCAGTCTCTTTGTTATTGGTTTATTCCGATTTTCTATTTCTTCTTGATTCAGTTTTTTTTTTTAGTTTTTTTTTTTAATGTTATTTATTTATTCATGAGAGACACAGAGGGAAAGGTAGAGATATGCAGGGAGCCTGATGTGGGACTCAATCCTGGGACTCCAGAATCATGCCCTGGGCAGAAGGCAGACACTCAACCACTGTACCACCCAGGTGTCCCAGATTCAGTTTTGATAGGTCGTGTGTTCCTGAAATGTATCCATTTCTTCTAGCTTAGGTAATTTGTTGGTATTTCATTTGTTTCTCCTAGGATCTTTATTATTTCCTTCCTTCTGATAATTTAGGGCTTAATTTGTACTTTTCTGATGTCTTGAGGTACAAAGTTAAGTTATTTGAAATATTTCTAATTTTTAAAAATATTTTATTTATTTATTTGACAGAGACAGTGAGTATGAGTAGGGAGGGGCAGAGGGAGAGGGAGAAGCAGACTCCTTGCTGAGCAGGGAGCCTATGTGGGGCTCTATCCCAGGACCCTGAGACATGACTTGAGCCGAAGGCAGATGCTTAACTGACTAAGCCATTCAGGTGCTCCTCTGATTTCTTAATATATGTGTTTGTTGCTATAAGTTGTCCTCTCAGAAATGCTTTTGGATGTCCCACAATATTTGGTATGTTGTATTTCCATTTTCATTTGTATTGGGATATTTTTTCTCTTTTGATTTTTTTCTTTGACTTAATTGGTTAGATGTGTCTTTTTTAGTTTCCACATATTTATAGATCTTCTCACTTTCCTTTTAGTTTCATACCATTGCAGTCAGAGAAGATACTTGGTATGATTTCAATGTTAAATTTGCTGAGACTTGTTTTGTAGCCTATTATGATGTAAGCTGGAGACTGTTCTATGTGCACTTGAGAGGAATGTATTTTGCTGCTGTTGAATGGAATGTTTCATATGTCTATTAAGTACATTTGTTCTTAAGTGTGGTTCAATCCCAATGTTTCCTTGTTGATTTTCTTTCTGGACAATCTACCCATTGCTGATATAATTATTGTTTATTTTTCCCTTAAGATTTGTTATTATTTGCTTAATATATTTTGTTGCTTGGGTGTTGGGAACACACATTTATGATTGTTATATGTATCTATCTTGATGAGCTGATACCTTTATCATTATATAATGACTGTCTTTATTTTGAAGTCTATTTTGTCTGATCAAAGTATGGCTAGGTCTACCTTCTTTTGATTCCACTTCAAATACATGTGGGTTTCGTTTTCGTTTTGGTTTTTTTAAACTATGTGTGTCTTTAGAGCTGAATGAAATGAGTCTCCTGTAGGCAGCATATAGTTGGGTCTTGCTTTTTTATTCATTCAGCCACTCTTTGCCTTTTGATTGATGAGTTTAATCCATTACCTTTGGGGGGGGGTTATTGATATGTAAGGATTTATTACTGCCATCTTGTTTTTTGCCATCTGGTTATTTTGTTGTCTCCATTGTTTCTTTTTCCTTCTATTTCTGTCTACTTTTGTAAGTTGGTGGTTTTCCATGGTGATTTGTTTAGTCTCTCCTTTTTTTTTTGTTTCTGTCTCTGCTCTAGATTTTTGCTTTGTGGTTATCATGAGGATTACATAAAACATTTCATAGATATAGGGCAGGAGGAGCAGCAGTGGTCAGGCAGCCCAGCTTTGAGAAAGTTCTCTGTCCCTGTGGCTGCAGGCACCTAGCACACACCTGCCTCACTCACCCTGATGCTCAAGAATAAGGTCAGCTCCACTGAGAGGGTGGCAAAGAAAGAGCGCAAGAGGAGGTCAGTGAGGCTGTCAGCTAAACCTGCTCCTGCAAAAGTAGGAATGAAACCCAAAAGAGGCAGCAGGAAAGGATAAATCTTCAGACAAAAAAGTGCAGACAAAGGGGAAAAAAAGGCTGAAGTGGCTAAGAAATGAAAAGACTACTTGCAGAAAATGGAGAAACTAAAAATGAGAGTTCAACCTTGGATGAAGCAGGAGAAAAAGAAGCCAAGTCAGATTGATATCATATACCATGTCTTATCAGTGTTCCCTGTCTCCTTTCTTGTACAATCCAGGGGAATATATTTTTTAAAGATTTATTTTATCTATTTGAGGGAGAGAGAAAGAGAGAGAACATAGGTACATGCAAGTCAGGGGGGAGGGGTGCACTCTAACATCTCGGTTGTAGTAGTCCAGTTTTTTCTAGTAACTTTGTTAATGTGCTATGCAATATTAAAAATTTGAGTATGTAGTATATATGATATTAAATTGTGAATTAATGGGACTTAATGTAACAGCATATCAACATTTGAAGATATTGGTGCTTGATATACTATTTAAGAAAATTTGCCTCCAAATTTTAAGCTAGAAGGTCACTGGAATAACTTGGAAAAGAATCACAACTGCATGATTTTTTTAGATTTTTGGTATGTACATTAAGAATTGTACAAATTGAAATGTCTGTACTGATCCTCAGACAACCAATAAAAACTCAATTATGAAAAAAAATTTCATAAATAAAATAGTTCTTTTTCTTCTGATACCAATTTATCTTCATTTGTCGATAAAGGTTCCATCATTTTACGTTTTTTTTTTTTTTTTATATTTTTGGTATCGCAAATTATTTCTTTTTATGCTGTGGTTTTGTTACTAAGTTGTAATAGCTGTAGTTATTTTAATGCTCTTTTCCTTTAATTTTTATAATTAAGAGTTTAATATTTTTTTAAAAAAATATTTATTTGAGAGAGAGAGTGCATGTGTGTGCATAAGCGAGAGAACATGAGTGGGAGAGAGGCAGAGGGAGAAGCAGACTCCCAGCTGGAGAGACATGAGACTCTATCCTAGGACTCTGGGATCATGACCTGAGAGCCAAGGTAGATGTTTACCAGCTGAGCCACCCACATTCCCCAGAATTTAATATATTCAAAAAAAAGAATTGCAGTTTTCTTTGTATTACCTTAATCATAGTTTAGTGTACTTATGTCTTTTCATTCAGCTTGAAGAGCTCCTTTTAGCATTTCTTGTTAAGTAAGGTCTAATGGTGGTAAACTCCCTTAGTTTTTTGTCTGGGAAGGCCTTTATTTCTCTTTTGTAATTTTTTTTTTTAAGATTTATTTATTTATGATAGACATAGAGAGAGAGAGAGAGGCAGAGACACAGGAGGAGGGAGAAGCAGGCTCCATGCCGGGAGCCCGACGTGGGACTCGATCCCGGAACTCCAGGATCGCACCCCAGGCCAAAGGCAAGCGCTAAGCCGCTGAGCCACCAGGGATCCCCTCTCTCATATTTGAAGGATAACTTGGTCAGAGTATCCTTGGCTGACAGTTTTTATCTTTCAACATTTTGAATATGTCATTCCACTTTCTTGGTCTGTAGGTTTTCTGCTGAGAAATTTGCTGATAGCCTAATATGAGTTCCTTTGTAGGTTACTATCTTTTCCCTAGCTACTTCAAAACATTTTTTTTAATCATTGATTTTTGGCAGTTTTATTATTTCTTTTAAAATTCTTTTAAAAAGATTTTATTTTTAATTAATCTCTAAACCAGATGTGCTGCTTGAATTTATAATCCCAAGATCAAAGAAGTTTGACCTGAGTCAAATGAAAGAATCGGAAGCTCAACTGACTGAGCCAGCTAGGCGCCCCTTAACAGTTTTAGTATAATGTGTTTTGAAGAAGGTCTTTTTGCACTGAGATAATAAGGTGTTCTGTTGGCTTTGTGGACTTGTGTATCCAGTTCCTTTTCCAGGTTTAGGAAGTTGTCAGCTATTATTTTGTTAAATAAACTCAATGCCACCTACATTCTCTCCTCTTTTTCTGGAATGCCCATTATTCTTATGTTGGCTTTCCTAATGAATTTTAATAATTTTCATTGGGTTTCCTCACTTTTAAAAAATCTTAATTTTCTCTTCTTTTTCACCAGAATCATTTCTAGATTCCTATCTTCCAGCTTGTTAATTCTCTTTTCCACCTATCTGCTCAATTTCTAGTACATTCTCAATGCACTCTTTATCCCTCTCATTTATTAATTTCTTCAGCTCTGGAATTTCTATTTTTTAGATTTTTATTTTTTTTAGAATTTCGGTATCTTTGGTAAAGTACTCTTTATGTTCATTCATTTTCTTTCTGAGATCATTGTATTGCCTGGAGTTTTTTGTAGCTTGTTGAATTTCTTCATAATATTTTGAATTCTTACCAGTTAAGGTTGCAATATTCCATGTCTTTGGGTTCAGTTGCTAGAAAATTGTCATTTCCTTTTTGTGATTTTTGATGGTGTTTGATGAAAAGTGCCTTTGCTGCAGCATTTTATAGCAAACACCTTTCTTACATAAGCAAGGTTTTGTTTACTTTGATTTTAATAGTTCAACAGGTTGGTAAATTAGGAGCTTTCTTTTTGTTTTCCAGAAGGTGGTACTATAGTACACCAGAGTTGATTTATTGCTAAGGTTGGAAGTAGATGATTTAGAAAAAGGGAAGGAAGGAAGGAAAGGAGAGAGGACGGAAGGAAGGAAAGAAAGAAGGAAGCAAGCAAGCAGAGTTGGGAGGAAGGGGTATACTTGGCTTTTGAGGCTTTGGGTGTGTCCAGAGCCTGGTAGGAGGATCCTCCAGTTGGGGTACCCAGAGGTCTTTGGATGTGGTCCCCCTTTCCTGGGGACACACAACAGGAGATGTTTTCTTTACATTCTGGTTGTTTGATTACTTCCCTTTCTTTTCCCTCCCTACAGTCATTACTGTTACTCCTCAGAGCAATGGGTCCTTCCAGCTGCAGAATTCCACAGCTGGGTAGACCTCAACCCACTGCTTTGCCCCTCTACCTCTTGTGCCCAAAACATTGTGCTGTTCTGCTGCTGGACCTGCTGACACTGGCTCCCACAGCCTCTCCATGGCCCAATCTACCCACTTTGTTTGTTTGTTTGTTTTAAAGATTTTATTTATTTATTCATGAGACACACACACACACACACACACAGACAGACAGAGAGAGAGAGAGAGAGAGAGGCAGAGACACAGGCAGAGGGAGAAGCAGGCTCCATGCAGGGAGCCCGACGTGGGACTGGATCCCGGGTCTCCAGGATCACGCCCTGGGCTGAAGGTGGCACTAAACCACTGAGCCACCGGGTTGCCCAATCTATCCACTTTGAATTACATGGATGGATGTTGCAGTTTCCTGGTTTGCTATTTAGGGCCATTTTTGTTGTTGGTTGTTGTTGTTTTAGTTATGAAAGTCTGATTAGTTGTAAATGAAAGGGGAGAGAAAAAAGGAACCACTCACTGAGCCATAGTATTTAATGTCATTTCCAAAGGTTTTTCATCTTCAGGGCTTAATTGTACCTTCCTTTAAAGGCTTCTCTTATTGCTTCCTTCTTTCTAACATTCCATGTTTAGCTCTATCATTCCAGATTGTACTGGCTTAATTGCATCATATTTTACTAGATGGTGAAATGTGGTTTTACGAACTTTACTCTTAATGTAGCATGGTACCTGATACATTAAAGGCTGTTAAGTAAATGCTATTGAATAACACATGAAAGAATAAGTATAAGCAGAAGAATTTAATAGTAGGCACTCAGTTATCAAACTGGCATAGCAGTTTTACTAATAGGATAGTCATTTTCCTGCTAGGCTACCAGTCTGTGTGGGATTTAGTTTTAATTTTCTTAGAGTTGTAACCACTTTTTTTTAATCATAAAAGCAGCTCTGGAAACTGATAAAAATATCAAATACATTGTACAAAACGGAAGCAACAGAGATAAAAAATATCAAATACATTGTACAAAACGGAAGCAACTCAATACATGAGATTTTGCTTTACTATTTAAGCTGGCCTGACTGCCCTGTGCATTGAGTGATAATTTCTGGTGTTTCTGTTAAGTCCTGTGGTATGGTAAAATATTTATTAAGGACTTATAAATTAAAAAAATAGTAGGAGAAGCCAAGTTGTGGGTTTGTTGGTTTCACTCCTTTGAGATTCGGTTTTTGAATAGGTAAATGTATTTTCGTAGTTCAGAATTCAAAGATAAAGTGAAATGTCTCTTTTCTCTTTAGCTACTCAGGAACTGTTAAGTGTCTGAGATTCCCCTCTGCAGAAACACCCGATTTTATTAATATAAACATAGTGTTGGGTGTGTATGTATGTGTATATATACTTGTTTTTTGTTTTTTTTATTCTGGTAAGATGATCATTTGTGTTGGTGTGTGTAATGAATAGCTGACTCAAAATGCTTTGTGATTTTTTTTTTTCTTTTTTAGCTACATCAAATTACGGAATGGCTTGCAGGCACTTTTGATTTCAGACCTAAGTAATATGGAAGGTAAAACAGGAGATGCAACAGATGATGAAGAAGAAGAGGAAGAGGAAGAAGAGGAAGATGATGATGATGACGATGATGAAGATGAAGATTCTGGAGCTGAGATAGAAGATGATGATGAAGAGGGTTTTGATGAGGAGGAGGAGTTTGATGATGATGATGAACATGATGATGATGATCTTGATACTGAGGATAATGAATTGGAAGAATTAGAAGAGAGGGCAGAAGCTAGAAAGAAAACCACTGAAAAACAGGTGTGAATCATGTCTGTTACTATGTCTTATTCTAATTTGGGAATTCTTTGGGATAAGTCCTAAATTCATGTTTTATTTCTTAGTGTCAAAAAGGAAAGTGTATATTTATCTTTTAATTCTATTTATTTTGTATAAAATACATTTTAAAAACATTTTCCTTTGATTATAAAAATAGAAAAGCTCATGATAGAAATGAATGGAAAATTTAAAAAATATAAAAACCACTCATAACTCTTAGAAGTAATCACTGGTAATGTTTGAGGATATGTGTAATTCTTAGTATGGAGTAGAGGGAGAGAGTATATTATCTTTGGAGAGACTGGAAAAAGAAAAGAGCAAGGTAATGTAGAGTCCTCACCTGGGCCTGTGGTTCTAAGAGTCCCTCATAGGTAATTTCTGTTTAGTAATTTCATGTGTTTTATTTCTTTTTATGGAAAAGCACCAAATAATTTGGAAGAATTGGAATTTACAAAACTGTTTATGAAAATACATACAGTTGACTATCGAACAATGTGGGGTTTAGGGGTATCAACTTCCTATGCAGTTGAAAATCTTTATATAACTTTTGACTCCCCTAAATTTAACTACTAATAGCTTACTCTTCACTGGAAGACTTACTGATAAATAGTTGATTAAATATATTTTATATATTATGTAGTGCATTTTTATAGTAAAGTGAGCTAAAGAAAACATTATGAAGAAAATCATAAGGAAGAGAAAATACATTTACAATATTGTATTTATCAAGAAACATCCAAGTTAAGTGGACCTTGGCAGTTCAAACTTGTGTTGTTTGAGGGTCAAGTTAATAACAATAAGTAAATATATCAGTAGGGCTCGATAAGGAGAATTTTTCTCTCTGGATATCTTTTAAAGAATACCTCCATTTTACAGTAGGGAGTACCTATATTAGAGGATAATATTTTGGAGATATAGGGGAATCGATCAGCAAATGTTTGTTAGAACTAGTTTCTTGAATATTGATAATACATTCAACATCATATAGTCAACATACAAATGAAATAAGGTTCATATTATTAAGACTAAAATCTAGATGTCAAACATACCACAAGGTGGTTAATATGAAGGATGCCTGTTTTAGGGTAACATGATAGGACAAGTGGTTTTAGTTGGAAAACTTTAGGAATAAAAACCAAAATACTGGAAAAAAAAATGTATATGTGTGTGCCACTTGATACTCTCTATCAGGGTCTGAATAAATAAATTGGGAACTGATACATTAATTTAAAATAGACCTCATAATTCCAAATAGAACAATAATAGAAAGGAAAAAATTATAAAAGTCACAGGGTAGAAAGAATACTGACAGTCAGGAACCATGAGTTTTAATTCTGGCTCTATCTTTGGTTTTACACCTTTTCATTTTCTCATTTCTAAAACAATGAGATTAGATTATATACATGCTTTTTAAAAAAGGTTTTATTATTACTATTTTTTAAAGTAATCTCTCTACCCAACATGGGGGCCAAATTTACTTCATCTTGAGATCAAGAGTTGAATGCTTTACCACCTGAGCCAGCTAAGTGTCCCTAGATTATATACATAATTTTTAAGGTCCATTTTAGCTGTAAAACTGATTGTGTCATAACTTCATAACTGAATATTTTCTGTCTAAAAGGTTTTTCTATGTCTATCAGCAACTCTTCCCATGCTTTGGACTTCTTTATATCTTCTGTCAACTGATAAGCAAGACTCCAGGGTGAAATTAAAAGCTTGTTTTAACAGCCAGTTTTATTGTCAAGACGTAATAAAATGCCTTAGATTTATATAGCGGTTGTGAACCCCTTTGACAAATGAAGATGTACATCCAGTGTTTTGGTAGATATTTTTATTTTGCTTATTTGGATCAGACTCTAGATGTTTACCTTTTCTAGAGCATTGAGAGCAGATTGTAGTGATCATTTAAAAATGGTTTAAATGCTGCCTTTTCTGAAAACTCAGTATGGTATATTCCTTCATAAGATACTGATTGTTCTGGATCATATTAGAAAGGAATGCAGGAATCTATTATAGTTTGAAGATGCAATCAAATTGTTTATTCAGGTGCAGTGGTTACACTGTGAAAGGAAAGGTCCTATGATTGATCATATTCATTGAATGAGTGTCTGCAAAAGAAAAACTAAGTTTGTCTAAATAAAAGGTGGCTTATGAGTAGTTTAGGGTTTTGCTGTGGTTTTATGATTTAATTTTTATTTGGAAAATGTGGACTTTGTTTAAGGTAAATATGAGAATTAATAAAAGAAGTGGGAAGAAATAATTTTGAGGTTTTTGGAGGACACTTACCTAGCTAAGAAGTTTACTTTTCTGAGGCATCATTTTCTTCCCCTTCCACTTTGCTCTTCCCAAAAGGAAGTGTTCTTGATCTGAAAGTTTTGCTAAATTAACAAGGTTGAAATTTAAGTATGATATATACAGAATTAATGATTTGTTCAGGGTTTTCTTAAGTCAGTTCTCAAGTATGAATTTCTCAAGTATGAATTTCTTGGGTAGATAATTCTCAAGTATGAATTTCTCTTCTAGCAATCGCAGAGCCTGTTTTTGCTGTGGTCAAAGCTGACTGATAGACTGTGGTTTAAGTCAACTTATACAAAAATGTCTTCAACCCTGCTGGTCGAGACAAGAAATCTTAATGGGGTAGTTGGAGCTGAAAGCAGGTTAGGCACCTATTAAACATCACAGAACAGGTTAGACTGTGGTTTGAAGAAGTGGATATTTCCCCATGTTTTAACTGAGTTTATGTGCCTTCGTCTTCAAAATGGGATTTACAGTATCAAATGAGGCTGTTTGGTTCTTCTGAAAACATATTTTCATTTTCTGACACATGGTTTTAGACTTTATACCAGATACATGATATTTCTTAAAAGCTGTCTTTCTAAAAGAATAGCCATTTATCAAAAAACAGTCTGTGCCAACAAATATGTTAGCTTTTTAAAATTGACATTTGGGAAAGTAAGTAACTTCCTATCTTCAAAGATTTGGCTTTGAATTGAATTTGAATTAACTATTTTCCTCTCCTGTTTTATGTCCTTTAATCTTTTAATTTACAGTGACATAATGGTATGCCTTAATCATAAGTCCATAGTTTGGTGTACCTCTTGATCATCTATTTTGTTAGAAACTCTGATTTGTCCAAAGTTTTGGAAGAATATCTGATATATATATTCTATATATGACAAGAAATGAAGAACTAAAGAGCCTCTTTAAAGCTTAGTTCTATAGATTTTTAATAAAGACTTTCTTTTTAACCATTTACTTATTATCTTATTAGATGTTTTCCTGACATGTTATTTTTTATCCTGTTTTAATAAATTTTTCTGAGTGACACTGAGAAGTCTCACATCTGGTAACTGAGTTACTAGACACAGAGTCTTTAATTGCTAAGATCTTTAGAGATAATCTATGTAGATGTATTACTTCTGCAGATTTCCAAAATCTAACAAATCAGGAAACATACTTGGTTCAATACTCTGAAATGCTGGCAGGAAATGGTACTTGGGTGGGCTGGCTAGTCCCCTTCCATTTTTTTTTTTCTGTCTGTTTCTGCTTTTTCCCTTAGGTCTGCACCTGTTCAGCATTTGGCAGGATGGCAAGAGGAGGAGCAGCAGGGTGAAACTGACACAGTTCTGGTGAGTTTCACTTTGCTGCTCCTCCTGATATTCAGGGAAAGAATTTTGTTACTTTCTGTTGGAAAAACATCCATCTCCAAGTGAATCCTTAATGTGATGACAGTATTATTCCTTTAGGATTGACTCACTATTTGTATGTGTTCTACTTACTCCAGTCTGCAGCGGCTCTTTGTGTTGGAGTTGGGAGTTTTGCTGATCCTGATGACCTGCCCGGGCTGGCACACTTTTTGGAGCACAGTAAGATCTTTGTGAAATATCATTCCTGAGTGTATTTTTTCCTCCAAATTTGTATGAATTGATTTCAAAGATAAGTAACTGGTTTGATAGAAGTATGATATGTTTAATAAGAGAAAAGGCTAAGAAAAAATATATGTATGAATATTATAGGGGAAGACTTTATTTTAATCTCTTTAACTGCACTAGTTTTGTAGATTAGGATGAAACCACTTAGAAAACTATTTTAAAATGTAGATTTTATTATTGTTTTAGGTATGCTAAGGCCAACAGATCAGGAGACAATTGCCTGTCTCTAGGAATCTAATCTATATAACTTTGAGAAGGGCTGTCTCTTCCAGAGTTAGCAAGGCCCCAAGATGGCAAAGCATTAAAAATACAGAAAATAAAAAGACATAATATCAAAACAAACAAAATCTTCAGTTTAATTATGAATTTACCACAATGAAACCTGTGTGGATGCTATACAAATATAGATATTTAAATCTGTATTTGTTTTCCTGAATTATTTATTTATATTCTGACTTTCTAAGCTAATTGAGGGTAAATTTCTCACCTTAGGAGTTTTCATGATTTAAAAAAAAAAAAAGGAATTTTCATAATAATAACCTGCATACATGCTTATGTTTACATTTTAACCTTTATACAAATAAAATATTTCTTTAAAATTAAGTATTAACCAGACAAAACCAATGTTAACATGTTGGTATATATTCTTCCAGTTTTTTGTATTTGAGATATTTCATCCTTGATGATAAAAACATTGTCTATATCTTGGTGTTCTGTGACTTTGTGTGCTTTTTCACTTAGTGGTATTCATGGGTAGTTTGAAATATCCAGATGAAAATGGATTTGATGCCTTCCTGAAGAAACATGGAGGTAGTGATAATGCTTCAACTGATTGTGAACGTACAGTCTTTCAATTTGATGTCCAGAGAAAATACTTCAAGGAAGCCCTGGATAGGTAACTAACTCAAAATGTGTTTTTATTTTAATTATATAATAACATTTTACAAATGTAAATATGATTATTGTTCTGTGGTATTTCTCTTCAAACAGTACTCTAATTCTGTAGAATTATCATATACTTTATTTGGAAAAATGAGCAAAGTATGAAATGCACCTTTGCTCATGTTTTGTAATATTTAGTCTTTATATTGAAGATTAAGCAAACCCTTAAATACCTTTGAGTTTCATAAGTAATGTATACTCTGTTGGCTCATTATTAAAATTATTTTTTCTAATTTAGTAAAAAATATGGAAAAATAGAAGCAGAAAACAGATATGACTGATTCTGTTTTATAATCTGAAGATAACTGGCTAATGTTAGGTATATAGCCATCTATTTTTTTAAATATATATGAGATCATGTTATTCATATTTTTTTATATTTTAATTTGAAAGTTTTAGTTTCAGTAAGTGTTAAGTGTTAAGTTAAGTGTTAAGTTCTTTTCACATGTACAGTATAATGATTCATCAGTTCTGTATATTTCTCAGTGCTCATTAAGATAAGTGTACTCTTAATCACTTCCACTGTTTCACCCATCCTCCCACCCACCTTTCTGGCACCCATCTATTTGATCTCTGTAGTTAAGGGTCTATTTTTTGATTTGTTCCTTTACTTCCCTTTGTTCATTTGTTTTGTTTCTTAAATTCCATATGTGGGTGAATCCTTTTATATTTTTAAACAAGATAAATTATTTTTATACATCATTTTATAATTTATAAAACATAGTATTAAGAGATTGTGTTATTTTTATTGTATAAAAGTAGCATATCTGTTCAGCAAGTCAGCTATGATTAATTGAATTGTGTTCAGTTTTCTAGTATTATGGAAATTTGCTGTAATGAATATCTTAATATTTGTGCACATTTTAAATTATTTAACTTCTAGGAAGTAAAATTGCTGAGTATATTTGCTTTTTTTTTTTTTTTTTTTTTTTTTTTGCATGTGGAATTTTAAGGCTTTTTTAAAAAAATTTTATTCATTTATTTGAAAGAGTGAGCAGAGAGAGACCACCCAGGAACTATGGGGAGGGGCAAAGGAAAAGGGAGAAGCACACTCTCTGCTGAGCAGAAAGCCCAACATGGGGCTCGATCTCAGGACTCAGGATCACAACCTGAGCCAAAGGCAAACGCTTAACCAGTTGAGCCACCCAGGCTTCCTGTAAGGCTTCTTTTTAAGCTTTTGATACTCACTGCAAAATTGTTTTCCAGAAAGTTTATGTCCATGTGTTAGTAGAGTTTTGACACCACAAGGTTGCAGACCAAAGTCTACACTAGAAAAAAGAAGTCACTTCATGCTGAATTCTAGATAAATATAAGATTGTAATATAAAAAAAGAAATCTTGAATTTGACCAGTGTAATGTAAGCCTTTGACGGTAGAGATTTTTGTCAATTTTTTTTGTTGATATCTCTCCGGCACCAAGAATTTGACAGACATGGGCAGCCCTGGTGGCTCAGCGGTTTAGCGTCGCCTTCAGCCAGGGTGTGATCCTGGAGACCTGGGATCAAGTCCCACGTTGGGCTCCCTACATGGAGCCTGCTTCTCCCTCTGCCTGTGTCTCTGCCTCTATCTCATGAATAAATAAATAAAATCTTTAAAAAAAAAAAAATTTTGACAGACACACAGATACCTGTTGAATGAATTAATACTGTTTCTATGTAGAAAAAATTACCATAAAGTTACCATAAATGACCAGAGAACTCTGGTCATTTTCTCTTCCCTTGAGAGATTAATTTGACTCTAAAAAATCTTTTGGGTAAATTCCCATAAGTTGGAAACATATACCATTATTTTCAATGGAATACATATGTGTTTCTGAACCCCCAAATTAACAACTCTTTTGCTAAAACTGTCAAAATCCCATTAAAATTGACACTATTACTGTGATGATGTTATCTATGATAGGATATGACATTCTCGTTTTCTTCATGAATCTCTAATATGGCTGTCTACCCGTATTGAGTGAATTATTTTATAGCTGTTTTTAATTGTATACTTAAGGACATGTCCATAGCCCATATATTTGATACTCAATGTTTCTTTGATTAAACAAAAGGATAGGGACAAAATCAACGAAGGCAGAGCAAATGATGCTCAAGGTTATCTTTTCTGTGAATTTATAAAATCAGGAATACCTTGAGGATGATTGCATGTTTGCTCATTTCAAAGTTTTTAGCTCCCAAGGTCCACAAAATCCAAACAGGTATTCGTATGTGTGAAGAAATCTTTTTTTTTTTTTTTTTTAGATTTTATTTATTCATGAGAGACCGAGAGAGAGAGAGAGAGAGAGAGAGAGAGAGAGAGGCAGAAACCTAACAGAGGAAGAAAGCAGGCTTCCTGCAAGGAGCCCGATGTGAGACTCGATCCCCATCTCTGGAATTATGCCCTCAACTGAAGGCAGACACTCAACCACTGAGCCACCCAGGCATCCCAAGAAATCTTAAGCAGTAGTCATGTTGAATTCTCATGATTTTATTTTATTTTATTTTATTATTATTATTATTTTTTATTTATGATAGTCACAGAGAGAGAGAGAGAGAGAGAGAGGCAGAGACACAGGCAGAGGGAGAAGCAGGCTTCATGCACCGTGAGCCCGATGTGGGATTTGATCCCGGGTCTCCAGGATCGCGCCCTGGGCCAAAGGCAGGCGCCAAACCGCTGCGCCACCCAGGGATCCCCTCATGATTTTATATGACTGAAAAACAAACAAGGCACGCCTGGGTGGCTTGGCAATTGAGTGTCTGCCTTCAGTTCAGGGTGTGGTCCTGGGATCCCGAGATCAAGTCCCATACTGGGCTCCCTGCATGGAGCCTGCTTCTCCCTCTGCCTATGTCTCTACTTCTCTGTCTCTGTGTCTCTCATGAATAAATAAATACAATCTTAAAAAAAAAAAAAAGTTAAAAAGACCAAAAAAAAAACCCAAACCCTAAAACAAACCAACCAACAATCCTCTCCCCCAACCAGAAAAACCCACATTTGGTTATATCTAAATACAAAGAAGGAAAAAAAAAACATTTTATTGGAAAAAAGATTAGGCAAAGGGTATGTTGAATAAATGCTGACCACTTCAGATTTGATGGAATGTGGTATAAAGTTAAACAACTTTACTTATTTCTTATTAAAGAGGTTCTGTACATTTTTGATTTAGGGATTGCTTGTATATCAAAAGATATTTGCATATTATTTCTACTTACAAAAAACCTACCAGATTAAAAGAAGAATGCTACTATATTAATTGGAAAATTAATAAGAATACCAAATCATGAATGTATGACAAATGATAGTGGTAGAATGTTAAGTATTGCTTCTATTATAGTTAGTATGATAGAGGTGCCTGGGTGGCTCAGTCAGTTACGCATCTGCCTTCAGTTCAGGTCATGATTCTGGGGTTCTGCGATTAAGCCCCGAATCTGGCTCCCTGCTCAGTGAGGAGTCTGCTTCTCCCTCTGCCTCTCCTGCTCATGCTTGCTCTCTCTTTCAAATAAGTGAATAAAATCTTGAAAAGAAAGTATGATAAAATTATACATTTATTAAGGAATAAAATGTCTGTGGTTCATTTGCAAAGGACTCATGTAGCATGTATTAAATGCTAGTATTTTTTAATAGGTCAGTAAAATCCAATTCTGTCACACAGGTCACATTGTTTATTAGTATCTTGGATCATTTACGTAAAAAGTTGAGGAAATCAATTTTTACTCTGCTAAGTAAATGAAAATGGAAGCTGCTTTTGCCCTGGTGGCATTTGCTAATTTCAATAAATTTGGACTTGACTTTATCAGTATTTCAGGGCAAGGGCAAGAAATATCAAAGCCCTGGATGTCCACAAAGTGGGATATCTAATAGAAGACCCTCCTTTATAGTAAGCTGGGACTGAAATTGAGAAAATAGATCAGCCATTCAAAGGAATTACAGCCTATTTTCAAAATGCCCGAGTTTTCTGGTGAACTTCAAGCCTTCATTGTGATCTAACACAGTTGAGAACTGGTAGTGTTCTCAGATGCCTGAGAGAAGCAAGCACAAATTCTTTAAAAAGTAAATGCTTCCGTTGATGGATAAATGGATGAAGGAAATGTGAAATACCTATAGATAGAGGTAGACAGTGGAATATTATGAGATATTCCATGGAATATAATGGCTATGAGAAAGAAAGAAATTGTCATTTGCAACTGCTGGGATGAACCTAGAGGACATTAAACTAAGTGAAATAAGCCACACAAGAAAGACAAATATTGTATGATGTCACCTATGTGGAACCAAATAGAAAAATAAAAAATTAAAATTAAATGAGTAAAAAGGAAAAGAAAGAAAAAAATCCACATTCATAGAAACAGAGTAGAATGGTGGTTACCAGAGGCTGGAGAGTGGGGAGATGGGGAGATGATGGTCAAAGGGCACCATCTTCAGTTATAAGATGAATAAGTTCTGAAGATATAATGTTCAGCATGATGAAAATCATCATGTTGTACACTTTAAATATATATAATTGGGAGGGGGGGTGCCTGAGTGGCTCAGTTAGTTAAGTATTTGACTCTTGGTCTCAGCTCAGGTTTGATCTCAGGGTTGTGAGTTTAAGCCCTGCATTGGTGCTAGGTGTGGGACCTACTTTAAAAAAAAAAAGAAAAAAAATATAATTTTGTCAGTTGTACTTGAGGTAAATCTGTGGAGGTGAAAAAAAATACAACCCAAGAAAATGCTTCATCCTAGGCCTTAACATTAGTGCTCCTATAAATAGTTTTTCAAGTAAAATGATCAGCATTCAGTCAAATGTAGGTGGACACACAAAACAAGACATGAGTGAGAACAGAAAACAAAGGGATCCCTGGGTGGTGCAGCGGTTTGGTGCCTGCCTTTGGCCCGGGGGTGCGATCCTGGAGACCCGGGATCGAATCCCACGTCGGGCTCCCTGCATGGAGCCTGCTTCTCCCTCTGCCTGTGTCTCTGCCTCTCTGTCTCTCTCTGTGTGACTATCATGAATAAATAAATAAAATCTTAAAAAAAAAAAAAACACAGACTTTTAATAATGCATTAGAGATTTTAGGCATTGGAATGATTGGAGACAGATTATAAAAATGGTTATACTTTGTTTTTAATGAAATCAGGCATTGGAGCACCTGAGTGGCTTAGTCAGTTGAGCATTGATTTTGGTTTACATCATGATCTTGGGGTCCTGGGATTGAACTCTGCATTGGGCTCCCCGCTCAGCAGGGAATTTGTTTGGATTCTCTCCTGCCTCTCCCCATTCAGACTCTCTTCTAAAATAAATCTTACAAAAAGAAAGAAGGTACAAGTTTGAGTACAGTTGCAAGGAATAGGAAACTATAACGTGAGATTTGGAAAATAAAAAGAACATCTTGAACTGAAATATGATTGAAATTGAAAACTTAATAGCCTGGTTTAAGAAAAGAGTAGATACAGCTGAAGATAAGAGTTAGTAAACTGGAAGATAGGCCAAAAGAAATTTGAAATACAACATAAAGAGGGGACAATACAGAGAAAAGAAAAAGAGGCATAGAGAATAGACCAGAAATGTCCAGTGGAGTCCTAGGAGGGGAAAGAAAAATGGAGAAGACACAGTATTTGAAGGTTGACCGCTGGAAATCTTTCAGAACATCAAGTCCAACGTTAAAGAAACCTAGCAAATTCCAAAAGTGCACATTAAAATAAATCCAAATGTAGGAAAACCTAGTGGTTTTATAGAAAACCAAATATAGAGAATCTTTGCCAGATAAAAAGGGAAAACTCCTTCAAAGGAATATTAGATTGATGACTATTCAGCAATAGTGGAAGGTGTGAGACGTAGGGTATGTCCAGTGGCCTGAAAGAAAATAGCTACCCACCACAAATTCTATACCAAGCAAAAATATCTTTTAAGAATGATTGTAAAATAGACCTCAGACACACAACTGACTGTGCCAGCAGCCAACTTATTGAAGGAAATTCTGAAGAATTTCAAGTAGAAAGAAAATGGTCAGAGATGAAAAAAGAACAATGAAAATCATTTTATGTAATAGAAATGAACATTGATTATTTAAAACAATAATTTGGAAATTCAGAAAGTGCACAGGATTAAAGCAATAATAGCATATTAGTAGTAATATAAAGGAGAAAAGGCATTTTGGGGGGTAAAATATTAGCATTAGACATTGTTAAAAGGATCCATATAATATTTTTTAGGGTAACTTCTAAAAGAACAATTTGAGGGGTATCTGTGTGGTTGGTTGCTCAGTCAATTCAGTGTCTGCATTCAGCTCAGGTTATGATCTTAGGATCCTGGGATTGAGCCTCACATCGGACTCTGCCTTTGGCTCAGGTTGGGATCTTGGGATCCTGGGATTGAGTTCCATATCGGGCTCCCCGCGGGAAGCCTGCTCCTCCCCTGCTTATGTCTGCCTCTCTCTCTCTCCCTGTGTCTCTCATGAATAAATAAATATAAAAGTCTAAAAAAAATTCCAATAAATTTGAAAGGGTTAAAATTATAGAGACTGTTCTGTAACCATAATGGAATGGAATTAGAAATCAGTAACAGCGGATCCCTGGGTGGCTCAGCAGTTCAGCACCTGCCTTTGGCCCAGGGTGTGATCCTGGAGTCCCAGGATTGAGTCCCACATCGGGCTTCCGGCATGGAGCCTGCTTCTCTCTCTGCCTGTCTCTCTCTCTCTCTCTCTCTCTCTCTCTCATATGAATAAATAAATAAAATTCTTTAAAAAATTAGTAACATAAGGAAACTTTGCACACGTGTAGAAATTAAACCATAGACTCTCAAATAATCAGTGGGTCAAAGAAGAAATCACAAAAGAAGTTAAAAAAATACTTAGAGATAATGAAAAGGGAAAAATTCAAAATACAAAAATGTATAGGATGCAACAAAAGCTGTGCACAAAAGGAAATTTATAGCCATAAATACCTCCATTGCTATACACAAGCAATAAAAAATCCAAAAATGAAATTAAGAAAAATTTTCTGTGACAATAATATTCCCAAAATAAAATACTTAGGAATAATTTTAACGAAGTATAAGCATTGCAAGAATACAGGAAAAACATCTCAGCAGAGGGAGAAGCGTTTTTCATGCAGGGAGCCCAATGTGGGACTCAATCCCAGGACTCCAGGATCACACCCTGACCCAAAGGCAGATGTTTAACTGCTGAGCCACCCAGGCATCCCAGTTTCTTAATCAAAAGATAGATGTTCAGTGATGAAAATATTTTTTTTGAATAAAAGCAGAAATGCTGGGTTTGTTTTTTATTTTTCAGATGGGCTCAATTCTTCATCCATCCACTAATGATCAGAGATGCAATTGACCGTGAAGTTGAAGCTGTTGATAGTGGTAAGATAAATAATATCTTTATAAGTAATAGATATAGCTATACTTAACTTACTAATAGCTAAGATAAGTAATAGCTTTATGTCTTACAACTGTTTCTTGCATTGAACTAGATATTTAGCACATTTATCTTTTTTTTCTTTTTTTAAGATTTTATTTATTCATTCATGAGAGACAGAGACATAGGCAGCAAGAGAAGGAGGCTCCTCACAGGGAGCCCGATGCAGGACTCAATGCCGGAATCCTGGAATCACACTCTGAGCCAAAGACAGATGCTCAACTGCTGAGCCACCCAGGCGCCCCCATTTATCATTCTCTATTATTAGATCATTTTATCTTTATATCATAAAGGGCCTAATTGGAATAAATGTGTCATTTATTCCTGAACCTTTATTTATTTATTTTTTAAAGATTTTATTTATTTATTCATGAGAGACAGAGACAGAGGCAGAGGGAGAAACAGGCTCCATGCAGGAAGCCTGATGTGGACTCAGTCCCGGGACTCCAGGATCACGCCCTGGTTCAAAGGCAGGTGCTAAACCACTGAGCTACCCAGGGATCCCCATTCCTGAACCTTTAAATGTCTTATAATTCAGTATAGATTTGAAATAAAAGAATGATAGATTTTTTTTCAGTGTTTGTTTTTTGAGGGTTTTACCATAGTGACTAATCTTTTACAGGATGGTAGCCTAATTCTTAAGGCTGATACTAGATGTTAAAACCTTAAAAGTTCATGTAACTCCTTTTGTATGAAGAGACATTTTCTCTGAGGTTTTAAATACCATTCTGATATTTAAATAGCTTACCTGTTGTTACCTCTGTGTATAGGTGCATGTGGTTTGAATTTTGGTAGTCCTGAAAACAATTATGATATATTTATGGGTGAAGAAACTAAATTCCTGAGTAGGAAATGCATTTAAGTTTGTTTTTTGACAGTTTTCCTTATCTTAAGTTTTAAAGAAGGAAGACTATAAGGAAAACTGTACTTATATAGGGTGAGGCTTCATTATAAAGCTGTGCTGTAGGTATCTCTTAATTACAGAGTTCCAATAAATAGCACCGCCATAGAATAACCCTGCTTGCCTTATTTTAGCATTGGAAACATGTAATACTAGACTTGGGGGGACTTTCAATTCATACAGGCTAGGCTTGATTTGCAACAAACTAAGAGGAAAGTTTCTATACTTGTTTCTTCTCCTTTTGTGGCATTTTCCTCTTTGGCTTAATTCAGTGTTGAGTTGTAATAATGACTTGGTGCATTCATTAAGCTGAGTAAACTGCAGATGGCTAGAGCGAGCCATCTGTCTGGGAGTCAGCAGATTGTGTTTTACTTCTAGAAATTTAACTGGCTGTGGCCCTCAACTTATTTGTAAAAGAGGGCGGGATGGAGTTCCTAGCTCTTCTAGCTCCTTGTAACCAGTGATTTATTTTCTTCATTTTTGTTATTTGCCTACCACAATGTCTCATAGGCCCAGATAAGTATTTGTTGAGTGGATGACAAACCAAAATAACCAAGGAAAACTCTAAAAGCCTTTCCTACTTTTTGAGACCTAGGAACTATTCTCTGTCTTAAATACTTTGAAGTGTATTTTTCTTCATATATTTTCTAGATTGGTTTGAAGTGTTGGTATTTACAAAATTAAACCTTTGATTCAATTTTAAAGTTTAAGAGAGAATATATTATATTTTGAAATATTATGCAGAAATATTTATATATACATATATACATGTGATATATGATATGTGTATACACACAGATGCAATAAGTAGTTTGGTTTAAAATGAACTTAAGCTAAAAGCTTTGTTCTTTTTGTTTTGCTCTGCTCGTTTATTTGTTTTTGATGATAGGAGACCTACTTCCATTTGTGACCTGATACAAAGAACTAATTTTATGTCATTAGTCACTTAGCTTTCTGAACTGAATATGAAGGATTTACTTAGGATCAGGGAGATGGGGGAGCTCTTAAATTGTAACTGGTGTAATAACTTTAGTATTTATTAACCAGTTTTGAAAGCTCAGTAGTCTGATACTGCTTTCTTCTATTCAGTTGTGATAGTCTTTCTTGTATTATTCTTCTCTCAATCACATGTAGTTGCCTGCTTGCTTGGATGGCCCATTCCATGTAAGAGAAGTTGAAGTGAAGTTCAACTTTCTTGGCAGATTCATCTTCTCATTTTCCTTTTTTTTTTTTTTTAATTCCTCTCCACTTATAAAAAAGGTTCTTTCTTTGGTTTTTAATTAAGATTTTATTTATTTATTCATGAGAGACACAGAGAGAGAGAGAGGCAGAGACACAGGCAGAGGAAGAAGCAGGCTCCATCCAGGGAGCCAGACGTGGGACTCAATCCCGGGTCTCCAGGATCATGCCCTGGCCTGAAGGCAGTGCTAAACCACTGAGCCAGCCGGGCTGCCCTGGTTTTTAATTTCTTTTTTTTTTTAAAGAGTTATTTATTTATGATAGAGAGAGAGAGAGGCAGAGACACAGGAGGAGGGAGAAGCAGGCTCCATGCCGGGAGCCTGACGAGGGACTCCGCCCTGGACCACGCCCTGGGCCAAAGGCAGGCGCTAAACCGCTGAGCCACCCAGGGATCCCCCTGGTTTTTAATTTCTTATGATAGTTCTAACTTCATTACTCTATCACTGTGCCCTGCATTGATGATCTATTTTTGTTCTACTCTTTCAAAGGAGTGGTTATACACTTGTATTTATAGCATTTATTTATGCATTACAGATAGGTGTGTTCAGTGTTTTATAGCTTTCTTGAATACATTTGGTAACAGACTCATGTCAGTGGTCACACTGGGTAGGTTTTCAAATAGGATTAGCATATTGCTAAAAGAAGATCATGGAGAAAAAAATTGTTCTTAATGATTAGCTTTTTATTTTAGTGGATAGTTCCTACACAAACGTATAACTTCCTACATGATGTGTCTTAGTGATTGATATTGAGAATATGGCCACAGCCTTTTAAAATCTAATCAAGTAGCAGAATGTGTTTTCTAAGTGTTCAGATATTTATACTCTATTTTTTAAAAAAATATTTTATTTATTTATTCATGAGAGACAGAGAGAGGCAGAGACACAGGCAGAGGGAGAAGCAGGCTTCCATGCAGGAGCCCAGTGCAGGACTTGATTAGGAGGCAGACAGACTCTCAACCGCTGAGCCACCCAGGCATCCCATTTATACTCTATTTTTATCAGTTGTGTGGATATGTCACTTTTTGTGGATATGTTGACATGTCTATTATCTTTCTGGTTCCACTGAAACAAATTACCAGAAACTTAGTGACTCAAAATATCACAAATTTATTTTTTTAAACTTTGAAAGTCAGAAGTCTAAATTATTTCCTTAGGTGCATTCCTTTTGGAGGCTTTAAGAGAGAAGCCTTTTTCACCTTCTAGTTACATTTGTGTCCCTGGGCTATGGCTCCTTTCTCTATCTTAAGAGTCATCAGGGTAGAATCCTCTCTGAACTCTGCTTATGTCCTTACATCTTTTCTCTGACATTGACCCTCTTGCCTTTCTCTTATAAGGACGCTTATGTTTATAATTGGAACCACCCAGATAATCCAGGATAACCTCTCCTTCTCAGGATCTTAATTTAATTTCATACCCTGAAATTCCTTTTACCATGTAAGGTAACCTATTCACAGGTTTTGGGGATTAGGATGTATATATACATCTTCGGGGGCTTTTATTCAACCTACCACACTTAATAATGGAATTTTTTTTTTTTTTTTTGTATTGTAGCCATATCTTCACACTTTTTTTTTTTTTTTTAAATTTTTATTTGTTTATGATAGTCACACAGAGAGAGAGACATAGGCAGAGGGAGAAGCAGAGGGAGAAGCAGGCTCCATGCACCGGGAGCCCGACATGGGATTCGATCCCGGATCTCCGGGATCGCGCCCTGGGCCAAAGGCAAGCACCAAACCGCTGCGCCACCCAGGGATCCCTCTTCACACTTTTTTACAGAATTTTTTAAGAATTTACTTTGTTGAAGCTATGTATATATTTTTTACTGTCTCATTGTTGATTTAGACTTTATAGTCTACAACTAAAGTATTTTGAAAATGTTTACTTCTGTTTCTTCCAATCCTCTCCACTTTTGTTTCCACTCTCTTTACCAAATATAACAGCGATGACCCCTGATCAGTTTTCTTGTCTTTCCTTTTGCTTCCCTTCAACCCATTCTCTACTTTTATAACTAGAATGAACTTACTAAAATCCGAGTCTGATGTCATTCTCTTAACGTCTTGACATTACTCCTGTGATAAGTAATAATAGCTGACCTCTAATTGAGCATGTATTGTACGCATTATTGTGATTATTATTCCTTATTATCTGTATTTGACATGTAATGACATCACAGCTTAGAGAGGTTAGTACTTAACTCAGAGTTCCAGAATCAGTCATTTCCCTAGTTTTTTTCAAAAATTGTTCTTTCCTTATCTCTTCAGTCTGATACCTTGCTTCTTCTGCTTTGATTTTGAACATTGCTCAACCAAAAAGCAACATCTGTTTTTCAGAGGTTCTATAATCTCCTTCTCCTTTAAGATTTTCTCCTTAAAATGTTTTACACACACCCATTTCTCCTGTTCCCTAAAAAACTATTCCCTAGAAAACTCCAGTTTGTCCCTCAGTGCTCAGCTTGAGTCATTCCCCAGAAAGCCTCTTTTTCTAACCACCCCCCCAATAAATTCACCCACACACAAATAAAACAAAATTAGGTAAGGTGACAACCCTTTTTTATTTTCATAATACCCTATGCGTTGTAGCACTTGACCATAGCAAACTAATTTCTATCGCCTCTCAGCTTCTCTGATTAATAAACAGTTCCATTGGCCTCTTTGCTGCCTCTTAATTCAGTAAGATTTTTCTTGTCTTAAAGCCTTTGAATTTATAATTTCCATACCTAGAAGACTTCCCCAAAATTTCTTACGATACCATCCTCACTTTATTTGGGTGTTGCTCACTTGTCACCTCAGAGCTTTCATGCCCACCCTGTTGTCACTCTCCATTCTCTTACACAGATTTTTCTTACCTCACCCACCACTGATACTATGTTTAGAATCAATTTGTTGGCTTATTCATTGTTCATCTCATTCATGTTCATTATTCATCTCCCCTACTAGAATGTAAACTCTTTAAGGGCAGAGCCTGGGTCCCCCCCCCCCCTTTTTTTTTCACATTTCTGCCTCTAGCAACTGATTCAGTAGTACCTACCTCATAGTAGATGTTCAGTAAATAATTGTTGAAGGAATATATCTTATTTAATCCTTATAAAAATCCTATGAACTAAGTCCTAGTCGCTCATTATATAGGTGCAGAAATAGAATCAGGGAAGTTAGAAAATATCCTCAAGGTTGTACAGCTTATCTATGACAGAAGTTGGATTCTAGCCAAGATAATTTCTGACTTTAAAGTAATTGTTCTTAACCATCAATACTTTCTTAGTGACAGTTTTAGAGGAAATTTGAACAATATATATGACAGAGTTCCCAGGTAATAAGGAATTTGATTTAACATTTTATTAGTAGCCCTTGATCAGTAAAATCTTAGACGTAGTATCCTAGAATTGAAACCTTTAAGTCATTATCTTTTTCATTTGAAACTAAGAGAAAACCTCTAGAAAGGTGCCCTGACTGCCCAGAGTTACAGAATATGTTAAGTAGTAGAGCCTGGTCTAGGTAATTTAGTTCCCCACTTCAGTCTTACAGTACACAATTCATAATAATTTTTACTTCCTTACTTTCAGTTCTGTGCAGTTCAGTTCTTGAATTTCCATTAATATAGCAAATACTGTATTTTATTAAAAGTGTTTCTTTAAAACTGACAGAATATCAACTTGCAAGACCTTCTGATGCAAACAGAAAGGAAATGTTGTTTGGAAGCCTTGCAAGACCTGGACATCCTATGGGGAAATTTTTTTGGGGTAAGATACTTCATCTTATTTCATATCTTCTAATTGAAGCAGATTGAAAATATGAAAAGTTGATAAAGAATGGCAGATTATGAAAGCACAGTAGCTAGGTACCTTTTACCTTTTAGGATTAAGTAGACAGCTTTTCAAATAGAAAGTAGTTGAGCATGTATGTGTTTGGTTCTCCAACATTGGATATTATCAAGAACAGCCCTAACATTTTGTCAGGTGATCATCATAACAATGTTGTGAGGTGGGTGTCAATATATCCATTTAAAGGTAAAGAAATAGGCTCAGGGAACTTATTTAATTTACTTAAGTCACACAGTGGTGGATGTGAGATTTGAACCTCTGTTTATATGATTATAAAGTCTGTGCTCTACCCCAACTTGACATTTCCATTTATCAACAGAGATTCAGCAATGATTTTCTCTAATAGTTTTTGAGCTGTGACCAAATTTTGTTTTAACTGGTAAGCTGTTTAAATGATATCTGTTTTTCATAATGGTTTTTTCTTAGTGTTAGGATTCAGTTAGAACCTCATATTAACCCTCTTGACCATAGTGTAGAATCTGGGATGAGTTGATCTAAATAGTACTTCGTTCAAAGGATGATTTGCTTTCCTGTATATTTTTTATAATTATATACATTTTTCTATGACAACCTTGCTTTATATGGTTTATTTTTAAGGATTACATAAATATTAATAAAATAATTTAGAGATAATATCTGAATTGAATACTAAACTAATTATTAAGAAAGGAAGCTTAGGGCATTTACTGTTGTTAAGTTATTGCCAAATGGAGATTAATTCCTTATGTGTTAAAATATACATCAGAATTGTTTCTTGTGAATTTTTATCCTATATTGATGTTATTGTTTTACATTAGTTCTATATTGTTGAGTCACATAGATTATTTCATTAGTTACAGTATATTAGTAGCAGAGTATGCATTTTTGGTGTAGAGACTTTGACAAAGTAAACTTTAAAAATTAATTTCAATATAGCTCAAAGTAAATTTATTTTTTTCTGTGATCTTTATCATCTTTTTTTAATTTATTTTAATTTATTTATTTATTTAATTTTGCAGGAAATGCTGAGACACTCAAACATGAGCCAAAAAGGAATAATATTGATACACATGCTAGATTGAGAGAATTCTGGATGCGTTACTATTCTGCTCATTACATGACTTTGGTGGTTCAATCTAAAGGTAGTGTATTATCTGTTATGGCCCTTAGTTACTTTGAAGTAGTGCTTTCTTAGGCTTTGTTTGCCTTGATCGGTGTCACAGTGTACTATTAATTTCTAAGCACTAAAGAGTGCTTGACCTGAATATGACCTAAAGGAAATCAGGAGGATTCAGAAAAGTCACATAGCAAGTGGCATAGCTTAGGGAAGCACAAAATCATCTGATTCTCAGGCAAATGTGTTTTTTTTTTTTTTTTTTCTTTAAGAGATACAGGCCTTGTCTCTAGGCTAGTCTGTGAGTATCCAAATGTACTAATAGGTCATGAATTGGGTTTTTTAAGTCACATTCATCTGCTTCTGTTATCTTTGGTTTTGCATTTAATCTGTATTGATCATAAACACTGACAGGGCAAAGTGTCTTCTCATCTTTACATAGGGTCCAGTAAAATGGCATGATTAATTGAAATCCATCGTGGTAATGATAGCAAAAATGTCTTAAATGTAAAGTACTGACCAATACTTCTCTTCTCCTTTTATTATCTTCAGTAACTTGTGTTAACTTTTTCTCATTAAAGAAATGGTAGTTTTCTTTACATTTCAATCTCTTTAGTCCAGTTGTCAAACTGTTTCTTTTTGACATATCTTAAATAGTTTGCACATTTATTTTTGAAAAAGTAATGTTTCACCTGATATGACTCTTCCTTTTTATACAATTTTGCATACAATTTTGCTCTCTCAAAAATTAAAGCTGACTTGGCAGTTGAATATAAAACATTTTTGCATTTAGGATCAAGATTAGTCCACTAAAGTTGATTTGAATGTAAAACTATGGATATAGAATGGTAGATTCTTTAGTTCAGACTACAGATGTGCTTCTAGATTCCTTTTACAGCATTTGTTCAAATAAGAAGTTCCATGTTCAGTATAAAATTTATAGTTTTTAATTACTATTTCCAAGTCTGTCACAAACATATATTTTTCTTCAAATATGTATTATTTCCTTTGCATTCGCTTCGTCTGTGATGACAAATATAAGAGCATATTAATGCTTATGGAAAATTTCTAAAATAAGCCCTAGATATTTGATAAGAGAACCTTGTACAGTTTAAATTCAGTTATTTTTAAACTTTAGCATTTATTTTACCATTTAAGAGTTAAATATCTAGGGGTGCCTGGATGGCTCAGTTAAGTGAAGGACTCTTGATCTCAGCTCAGGTCTCAATCTCAGGGTTGTTAGTTCAAGCCCCACATTGGGCTTTAAAAAAAAAAAAAAATATATATATATATATATATATATATGTATATGTGTGTGTATGTATATATATATACATGTATATATATACACATACCTACTTTTATTATAAATATGTTATGTATAATACTTATATATGTAATACAATTAATAAAATAGTGTTTTTAAGTGCATAAAATAAGAGTTAAATATTCTATATAAATGGCATAGAATAAATTCACAGCTTGATTGGTTTATTTGTATCTTGTTGGGACACCTCTTGAAAATTAGTGAAACTTGTGTCTAGTGTAACTAACATATTCAGTGATAGTAATGAGTCAGTGAGGTAAGGGTTAAAGGCTTTCTTTTTGGACTTATATCTGCTTTACTAGAAATTTCAAAAGAATTTTGTTTGAAATAAAAGAATCAAAAGATAGAAATCATATTATATGAAACCTAAGAGGAAGACTTGCAGATTGAAACCTCAGCAAATATAAAATAATGTAAAATAAATGAGTGTAAAAGTACTAATGAGATATGCTGAGAAAGAAGAATCAGTATGGTGTGGGTTAATTGGGAGAAACCTTCCTAGAGGAAATAAGTTTCGGAATGGAGTAGGAGGATGGTTGGTGTATTCTTTTCTCTTGGCCCTCCATACTAGCTTGATGATAAAAACTTCTTTTTTTTTTTAAATGTGTGTGCTTTTTCTAACTTTACTAGCTGAAAATACAAAAGTCATAGCAAAATTATGTGTCTTAAGGTTTTCTAAACTGTTGTTATTTATTTTTTTGTTGTTGTTTTACTGCTTAAGGAGTGGCAAGTGACACCCAAATTACAGTATCCCTGTTTTATACCTAAAGATCAGTGAGAAATTTAATTGCCTTTCTACCTTAAATAACAACATTGCATTTCACTGTCTCCTTCCTGCCCTCCCCACAAGAAACACTGGATACTTTGGAAAAGTGGGTGACTGAAATCTTCTCTCAAATACCAAACAAGTAAGACATTCATTTTCATAAACCACATACTTTTAGAGTTAAAGAGGAATCTTGTATGAGTCCCAGAGGTCTTTTTTTTTTTTTTTTAATGCAGGAGGGGGTTTGTTTTTTAAACAAGTGATTAAATTAAGACCTAAATTGGTTTAGCAAATCACGCAGCTTTTGAGTGGTAAATCTAAGATGAGAACCCAAGTTTCTATAGTTTCTGTAGTTCAATACTTATTAGCTTGTAAACTTATGGTAAACAGTAATTCTGAAGAATTTATGGTTCCTTTTACATTTATTCAGAATTTTTCTCTTACTGTGTAGAGTGTTTGAAACTAGGATATAAAAACAAGTATTATATTGAGAGGCAGAATATATATATATACACACACACACATACACAC
Organism: Canis lupus baileyi; assembly: GCF_048164855.1. NCBI lineage: Eukaryota > Metazoa > Chordata > Mammalia > Carnivora > Canidae > Canis > Canis lupus. The sequence goes on from NC_132850.1 coordinate 10,719,269, forward strand.
ACACTTGTATCCCCTGCCTCAGAACAAATTGTGTTCTGAAAGTTTGTTTCTTAAGTCAGTTACTTGGGACTTGGAATGCTTTCCCCCTTAAAAGAAATAATCTTTTAGTGATGATTGACTTTCCATATGAACTAAAAAAGTCTATTTCATGTAGTTGAACCAAATTATCTTTTATTAGAAATTGTATATATGGTTCCGGTTTAAAAAGCTGCTGCTTTTTGTCTACCTTTTGCTACATTTGTGTTACAAAGACTAACAAAAAATTAATTCCAAAGCACTTAAAGTTCTTCTTCCTACTTCTAGTAGTTTGTATTTTAATATAATAAATGAAAAAAAGAAATCAGGTTTTTTTCTTGCATCAGGTAAGTTAGATTTTTTTCCAGTTCCTTATTCCAGGACATAACTTATTTTAAATTTATGAAAGAAAAAATATATGTGGAAATGTTAGAATAATTCGTAGTGACAACTGGTTGGTTATTATTAACTTGGCTTTATGTAAATTTCCATTGATAATTAGCAGTACTTTTTGTGTATGGAAAGAAAATGAAAACCATGTCAAAGTGATGGAGTTGTTTTGTTTTCATAAGAAATGAGTATGATTGAAATGTGTTTTACTGTGAAACTGTAGCAGAAAAATCAGAGGTATATTGACTTCTGGGATTCATTAGGTCCTGTCAATCCCTGATAAGCATTTTTAGAAGTTTTCTTAAATAGTATTCACTAATAACTTTGGTTCTTTGATCAGACAGGTTAAAAAGTCTTCTAGGTATTTAATAATAATTCATATTGACTATGTTTTAGAAAAAATAGTGAGCAATATTTCCTCAACCAGATAAGAAGCCTTTAGAAGGAGAGTCCATGTCTTTTAAATACCACAGTGCCAGATACAATGCTTGATACCTAGTAATCATTCCATATATATCTTTGTTGAATTAAATATCTCTAGTATGTTTTCTTTCTGAAATGGCATTATATGGGAGTTGCTGATAGAGGCAGTAAATATTGGGAGGGGAGCCCCCTTCAATTCTGTCTCCTATGAGTTTTAGAGATATTTGAGTTAATGGGACTGAGGTTGAGAATAGGTTAAGCTCAGGATTTGGTGGCTTTGTTGTCATCTACTTGCTTATGCCTAGAATGCTTTTCATCCAAGAGTATGTGGAATAGATTATAAATACCTACCAGTTAGGCATCCCTAAAGATACTGCTTATAAAGGCTTTTGCCAATTAAATTTTAATATATTTGTTTTATTTTCAGTGGGTTACCCAAACCAAACTTTGGCCATTTAACGGATCCATTTGACACACCAGCATTTAACAAACTTTATAGAGGTTCGTGAACCAAAGGTTTAAAACTGTTTGAAATAACTTCAGCGCATTCTATAAAAGTTACTTGAGGCTGCCAATTTTCTTTGAAAATGACAACACAACAAAGTACATCTGGGTTGGAAAAGGAGTAGAAGGACAGAGGAGATCTAATTAGTGACAGACAGCAGGCCAGTACTTAGCAGCGGAGTCTGTTGCCCTGCTGCTACTGGAGTCTGTTTTATGCTTTCTCCCTGTTTTCCCCTTGTTCCCTTTTGGTTTCGGTTTCTTATCTATTTCATTTTATCTGTGCTCCCCTCTTTATTACTTAAAGAGAGAAAAATAAAGGAGGGATAACACTTGGGAAATTATTTCCTTTTACTTCAATTATAAAAACAATTTTTGTTAAATGAAGAAAAATAAAAATGAAGTGTAAAGAAATGAGAAAATCACCCTAAATCTTAGCAGCTAGGGAAGTCATTATGGCAAATTTCCTTTTGAGTTTCTATAGGTATATTTTAATATAGTTGAGATTATAAAGTATATAGATTCTATCTCTCGCTTTTTTCATTTAATACTATATTTGTTTTTTTTTCATTTAATACTATATTTGTAAGAGTTTTCCAATGAGCCATCATATGGTTATGCTCTAATTTACTTAACAATTTGCCCATAGTGTATAGTGCAGAAATATTCTTAATTCAACTTTTCTCTTTGTTCTTTTTATCATGGCAGATTTTTTCTTTTTCCCGGTTGCCTAGGTATCCCCTCCTCTTCTTCCTTACCCCATGGCCAGTCTCTGTCCTCTTCCCTTTTGATCAGTGACTGTTTTGTGAGACCCTTTATCTGCTGCCGTCTCCGTTCTACCTAAGTTGACTCTTCCAGAGACCACTTATTTTCAGTTGTATTCTTTCTGTCTTTATATTCTCTCTTCATAGAATCCTAGAATAATAGCACTGGGAAGACTCTTAGAATTACTTTAGCCTAACCCTTACCATACCATAAGAAAACATATACAGAAAGATTTAAATGCAATGATTTTCCTCAAGGTCATATAAACACATACAGCAAGATAGAGGTAGGACTAGATTTCTGCCATGGGTCTCCTGACTCCTAGTCCTGTATCCTTTCTTGCAAGAAGGGATCCTTCTTAGGAGCATTTCATATTTTCATAGTTCTCTTATTTATTTCCTTTATGTGTGAAATCAAACTAAAAAGAAATTTATAAAAATTGCGTTATTCAAATTGGAAAATTGGCAACTTGAAATAATAATTTCATTGTATTTAACCTTCCCCTATTTATTGGAGGATTAAATATATTGAATTAAAAATTTCGTGTAGCATAATACAAATTATGGAGAAACACTTATATCTGTTTTTCTGAAAAATGTTTTTGTTTAGTTGTTCCAATCAGAAAAATTCATGCTCTGACCATCACATGGGCACTTCCTCCTCAACAGCAACATTACAGGTAAGAGTTCAGGACAAATTTTTAAAGCATACTGAATGGTTTACATTTGAAGGTTCTTATGTGATAAACTGGGACTTTTAATGGAGTTTTCAAGCCTTGCTATATATTTTAATATCTTCTTAGGTACAAAAAGTAGAGTTTTCTTATGGCTAGTTGCCTTATCTGAGTCTTTGATATTAAGTATCTTTGTGTGAATGTAACTTCTGTAATTATTTTCTGTAGTATTTTGAATACAAAAATATATTAGCTTATGATTTGTCAATAGTGACCATTTAGTTTGGGCTTGTCAAAAGTCAAGGGTAAATAATTTTAAGCCTGGAATATGACTATAGCCTAAATCTCAAGGACCTATGCCTTTGAAGTGGTAATGAGTTAGGGAAGAGTTATACAGATTAGGAAAACATTTTCCCAGCATATTCATACAGTTATCTTATATGAGCAGTATAGCATGGGCCAAGAAGTTCTTTAAAGATAAGGATTGGTCCATGCTGACTTGACTGATTAAAAAAATTTCTGATGAAAAACAAATGTTAATGAACTGATAAAAATTTACCTTATTTTTTAAAAACCATTACCAACAAAACAAAACCATGAGGATAAACACACAAGCAGAAGGAAATGAATGTTGCCTAAGCTCAGTAAAAATTTTTAGTCATCCTATCAAGGTAACAAGAATGATAGACCTCTAGTGAGAAAGCAGAGAACATGTGTATTATCTACTTGCTTTGGTGCAAGGATAAATAGGAAAAAGCAATATACATTGATTGTGTAGTTACAGTAGAGTGTCCCCAAAAGTGTTAAAATTATTATATACATATTTAAAAGTTTATTTTGTTTAACTTTTTATTGTTAAAATAATACGTTTGTAAAATATTAATAGGACAAAGGAGTATTAAGTAAAAAGTAAAGCTGTGCTTTCAATTTTTGTTTCCTGAAAAATAGGCCCAACATTAATAGTTTTTTATATATCCTTCAGATGTTAAAACAGTGACTTTAAAACATATCTTTTTTTATGGAAATGAAATTATATATATTCTTCTTCCTTTTTTGGGGAATGCTTATTTTTCTAATTAACAAAAACTTGTTTATCCTCTGATTACCAGGGAAGTTCATTGTAGAAATCCTGAAAATTACTGAAAAGCAGGAAACAGTCATTCATGATTGTGTTTTCCAAAGAATGTTAAAATTTCTGTATGTTTCCATCTAGTTATTTTTTATGGACTATTTATTTGTTTTAATGTGTCCTTCATCATGAATCATTTGAAATCTCTAATTATGGGAATTAGCCTTTTTGGGGAACCTTTTTATTCCCCCACAAAGAAGCAAATGTTTATCCCTACAGAGTAACCAAATACAAAACAATTAGTTTTTTTTTTTTTCAAAACAATTAGTTTTGTTCAGATGCAGATGTTATGTAATCTTCAGCATTCATTCTTTAACTAATTTACTTCTTCTACCTCAGTTTTAAGATAAATATAATTCAAATTCAATATTTTGAAACAATGTTGTGTGGGCCTTGGGGATTGCTTAATGTAGTTGAGATCATAATGCTGTATCTTGAACTTTTAAGAGTTTATTGAATTCTGTAAACTAATTTTAATATTAAATAATGCTTAGATTTCCTAACTTTATCTTTCTACATATTTTTGTTTTGGTAGGAATACATTTCTGAATTTATAGTAGATAAATTTTCCAGTGGGAAAATACAATTTAAATAATATATATGCAACTACTCAAACTCTTAAAGTGTGTTATTATATAATGCAGCATTTTTCACCTGTTACAGTTATATTACATTGTCATGAAAACTCCATGAGTAAGTAGTTGGGCAAGTGAAGAGAAAAAGAAAAATACAATGAGGTTAAGTCTGTTGCTCAAGATCATGCATTTACTTAAAGAAAAACTAGGGCAGCCCTGGTGGCGCAGTGGTTTGGCGCCGCCTGTAGCCCAGGGTGTGATCCTGGAGACCCTGGATCGAGTCCCACATCGGGCTCTCTCTGTATGATGCCTGCTTCTCCTCTGCCTCTCTCTCTCTGTCTCTATGAATAAATAAATGAAATCTTTAAAAAAAAAAAATAAAGAAAAACTAAAACTATAAGCTAGATTTCCTGACCCATAAAGCAACACATTTCATTTTACTACAGAGCCTGATGCAATACTGAAAGCTTTTCCAGACACTGAGGTATCATTCTCTGTATTAGGTTCTAAAATGATGAAGAATCTATATTATTTCCATTTTGGGTGAAACAAAAATGAAAGATTTTTACCATAAAAAGAATCATTTGGAATGATTATACTCATTCAGTGATTTCAGATAAAGAAGTTAAATTGTACCATGTTTTCTGTCTTTACTTGCTATTATCAAATTAATAATAATTTCATGTTTATATAACATTTATAATAAGTTTGTAATCATATTCATAAATATCATAACTTTTGAAGTAAGAATTCCTGTTCTACCTTAATTATTTTTATTTTCGACCGTAAAAAAAATTTTTTTTTTTTAAAGGGTGAAGCCACTTCATTATATCTCTTGGCTGGTTGGTCATGAAGGCAAAGGCAGCATTCTTTCTTACCTTAGAAAAAAGCAAGTATTTAATTAATAAGTAATTTCAGTGTATCAATCTCTGAAAAATAATAGACAGCATTCTATAACCTGTTGTTTTATCTGCCAAACGCCTAGAATCAAATCTAATGTTTAATTATAGTCACTTTATCACCAAAATTAATTAGTCTTATTGTATATGTGCATTTCCTTAAAAGCCACCTTTTAGCACCTATTGGAAGTTGTTGTACACAAAATTTTAAAAATCATAAGTAAATGGATTCCAGAATTATGTGAAAGGTTAGCTGTAATCAAGAATTTAGATTGGAATAGTAAAGAAGTCAATTAGACTTTCCCAACCCAGAAGGTGGACTTTAATGAAAACTACTTTGGGCAGAGAAATCATAACAAATAGTGGGACTGTAGATGTCATATGCGGCTGTGTTAGCAGAATGTCTTCTAATGCATTTTAGCACTTGGTTTAGTTGCCTAGTCAAATCATAGAAAGATAGCTTTATATCAGGACCAGTAGTTAAAGAACTTCCTTGTTTGAATTTTCTATACACTAATTCAAGAATGGAAAGGAAGATGAGAAATTTAAATACTTTAAAGCACCAATAGGACTACAACACTCAAAGCTAAAAGACCAGGGTTATTACAAAAGAATAAACAAATGGTATTAGTTACATATATGCCTTACATAATTGTAATACACTTAGATGTGTACACTCTTTATACCTTACTGGACTTTATTATAATTTCACATTCTTCACTTTGCCTTCCTCCCTTATTTTTAGGTTTTCGGGATTATTCTAGTCAGGAAAAGATAGCCTCATTGCTTTTTTCTTAGACAGTCTATAGAGGTTAGCTGTTCATCTCAAAGAGCTCATTCGACATCCTAAGTAGGGATACATGTGAAGTATTGTAAGCTGCTTCTGGGAGGGAGGTTCAAGAGGGATGAATGAAATGCCTCCCAGCAACCATAATTTTAATATTTTGTGCTGTTCTCTTCAACAGAAATTACTGTCTTCATAAAATTATTAATGCTTTACTGTGTTGTAATAATTAAACATACAAATTAATGTTTCCATTAAACATATAAATATTGTTGTTATTTCCTTCTGGTGATTCTTGCATGCACTGCAATTATTTGGGAGGCCTTGTACTTTAAAAATTTGTACTTCTAAACTTACTTTTGGAAAGCATGTTTGCCCCTGCACTTCCCAAATTTTACATAGAAAGGCTATCTATTTTGTTAATTTGAAGTATTTGTAGACTGTTAATCTCAAGATGTTGATTGGATTCATTTTTGTCCTAACAATAGATGCTGGGCTCTTGCGCTATTTGGTGGAAATGGTGAGACAGGATTTGAGCAAAATTCTACTTACTCAGTATTCAGCATTTCAATTACATTGACTGACGAGGGTTATGAGCATTTCTATGAGGTAAATAATTAAAATGGAGTTTCAAAATACAGATATTATCTTATGCAAAAGCATAATCAGGTGTTTTGTTTTCAGGTTGCTCATACTGTCTTCCAGTATTTGAAAATGCTGCAGAAGCTAGGCCCAGAAAAAAGGTAATATGTACATATTAGAATTAGGGTAGGAATCAATCCTAGTATGTTTTAGCCTTTAGGCTGCCAAAAAAGACATGCTTTAGTCCTACCATGATGGTTTTCCAGGCATTTCCTGCTTAAAGTGCCTTCACTGGCTCCATATCCTGATTGTTCTACATGTGAATACTGCATAGGAGATGTGAAACATTAGGGTTTACACTTATGTGGCCATTCTGTTTCTTTTCTTCCTGCTGAGGATTCTAATAACAAATTTAAATATATTTTTTACTTATAATTTTCTTCTTTCACAGAATTTTTGAAGAGATTCAGAAAATTGAGGATAATGAATTTCATTACCAAGAACAGGTACTGGAAGTCAAATTCTTTTTGAATGTTATCTGTGACCAAGTTGAAACTGGTGTGGACATTATTCCTCTTTTTGGAAGTGTCACTGGAGTTTTAATTCTGCCACTCTCTGTCATGTGAGTCCCAAGATGGCCTTGAGGTTATCTGAAAATTAACTCTTGTGTTTTTAAGTATGTGTGTGGGGTAACAGTGAGAGGATTAGGCAGACTGACACGGATCAGTCATTTTACCTATGTAGTCATCCATCTGTCCTTTTGATGAACATTCATGGAGAACTTGCTATGGTACTTGATATTGGGGAATTGTAATGTTATAAAGACATCTTGCAGGCTAATTTCTGTAGTGATTACTACATGAAGTATTAGAAATGGTGGGCTTCAGGATTTCAGGGTGAGGAGAGCGGTTGCCTTGATCAGAATAGAATCAGGGAAGGCTCCATGGGTGTGGTAGATTTGAATTGAGTACAGCATAGAAAAATGAATAAGGTTGGGATACATTGTAAGCAATGGGAAAAATGTAAGTAAGGAACTTTGGGTAATCGTGGAAAAGTAAATGGTCCTATGTGTCTTTGAAAGGAAGGTATTATATAAGGCTGAAATGTAAGGAGTTTGAAGCAGGGTTTCTTTAAAACCCTTTCTGCTTCTTGGATCCCTTTGGAAATCTTTTGAATCCTGTGGACCCCTCCTCAGAATAGTATTTCATTCCTTCAACTTTTTAACCTCTCAGGAAAATTGTCTTAATGGTACAGTAATCAGTGTTTATCTCTCACCTAGATTCACCAGTTAATAGTTTTCCATATTTTCTTTCCTCTCTTTCCTTATATATGTATGTGCATGTATGTATCTTTTTCCTAAAACATTTGAGATTTAATTACAGACATGATACTTGTCACACTCAAGAAATTACATTGAAACAATATTGTTAAATATTATACAAACCAGGGCGCCTGGTTCAGTCAGTTAAGCTTCCAATTCTTGATCTCGGCTCAGATCTTGATTTCATAGTCATTAGTTCAAGCCCTGCCATGGGCTCCACGCTGGGTGTGGAGCCTACTTTAAAAAAAAAAAAAAAAAAAAAAATTTTATATATATATATATATATATATATATTACACAATTCATAAAATAGTGTTTCTGAGTGCATGAAATAAAATACAGCAGTTTATGAAGGAATATTGCAATAAAGTACTCAAAATAGTAAAAAAAATAGTACTATGTCTCTTCAATAACATATTAACAAGGGCTAGCAGTAGGTCTAACAATTATTTTGGTTTAAAGTAACGGTGAGTGTGAGATATCTGCAACAACTATATTGTGATTCTTTTTTATTTTTAAATTTTTTTAAAAGATTTTATTTATTTATTCATGAAAGACACAGAGCACGAGAGAAAGAGGCAGAGACACAGGCAGAGGAAGAAGCAGGCTCCATGCAGGGAGCCAGACGTGTGGGACTCGATTCTGGGTCTCCAGGATCACAACTTGGGCTGAAGGCGGCACTAAACCGCTGAGCCACCCGGGCTGCCCCTCTGATTCTTTTTTAAAAAGATTTTATTTATTTACTTGAGAGGAAGCATGAGTCCAATGGGAAGGGAGGGACAGAGGGAGAGGGTGAAACAGACTCCCCATTGAGCTTGTTGCAGGGCTCCATCCCAGGACCCTGAGTTCATGACCTGAGCTTAAAGGCAGATGCTTAATCAACTGAGCCACCCATACACAACATCCCATTCTTTCCCTGCCGTAGTTCTGACCCATTTGTTGTGATTTTTTTATTGGTTAGTCATAGATGCTGATAATCAAGTGTGGTTTGTGCCTATATTCATAATAGAATGAAAATGCTCATTTAGAGATCAGTGAAAATAAATACGTAATTTCTTCCCAACCAAATCCATGCACATTTGAATTTGTCCACTGATGTATCTTGTGGGAAAGGTCTGTGGTGCCTGATTTAGAACTGCTTCATAGCTCCTAATTAAGAACTATGATATAAAGCCCCTGATTTAGAACTCCTTTGTAGAGCATCTTGAAGCTGCCTTTTTGGATCATCATCAGAGATGACTTCCTGAATATCTATTCTAAATAGAGAAGATTTAGGTACATGAGGACAAGGTCACAAAAACTGTAAACTTCCAGTTGCTGTTGATTCCTATATAATCTGCACTATATACTTGAATCATTGAAATAGAAATAAAAATCTTATTCTATGAAATCAGGCTGCTTTGACACATCTATTAGTCTGTTAGAGGGCCCTATTGACACTCTTCCCTATAAGTGGACTGATAGGTGTAGAACTCCACGAGTCCTGTCATCTGCCTTGCCAGGAGTGATTTTGTCCAGTGTCTTTATCAGTTGTGGTGACAAGTGGGTCAGGACTATGGCAGGGAAGGAATGGGATCGAGAATTGTGGACTACAATGTAAATGATTCCCAGATTCCTTTTTTGGGGATCAGCTTTTTAGCGTTGGTTGAGTGAGTGACATTTTTGTTCTATCCCTCCATTTTCCTATTAGCAAGTCATTTCAAGATAATCTTTTTATGGACATCTCCCCATTTTTGTAGCTAATCATTTTTTTACCATTAGCAATATTCATGAATACTTGTCTTGATTTTTAAAACACGAATCCAATATATATTAGATTAGAACTTAATTGCAAAGTGAGAACTAATCAGAAAGGTCTATATCTCTATGTGAACTTCTAAATAAACTCAAGTAGCTTAGCTTATACTGACTTTTATAAATTTCTGTTTTGTTTTTTTTTTAACAAAGTTGGAATATCTCCTTTTTATACTTTTTCTGGTCTTCATCAATAAAGGCAAATAGGATTGCCCTTTTCAAATTATTCAAACCAGTCTTACTTAATTAAATTTTTAAAAATTCTTTCCCATAGAAACTTGAACTCAGTATGTTTTATATATCAACAATATGAACTAGAAGAAAGGTGTTTAAGTGCTTTTCTATAGGCAGAAAAATAATGTAATAGTAGGCAGGTAGAGTTTGTAATAGATAAAAAAAAAACTAGAGGATAAACAGTAAAAAGTGCTGGAGAAGAAATAGAGGAATTAGAACCCTCATGCATTACTGGTGGGAATGTAAAGTGGTGTAGTTGCTTTGGAAAACAGTTTGGCAGTTCCTTAAAAAGTTAAACAGAATTACCCTATGAGCTGTACTATAAGTTCTCCTGGGTATACACCCATGAGCATTGAAAACTGTCCATACGAATACTTCTACACAAGTATTTCTATAGCAGTAATCAGTATAGCCCCAAAGTGGAAACACCCAAATGTCAACAAATGAATGGTTAAACAAAATGTAGCATATGCATACTGTGGAATAGTAGTCAGCCACAAAAAAGAATGAAGCACTGATTCGTGCTACAACATGGATGAACCTTGAAAACATACTAAGTGAAAGAAGTCAGTCACCACAGGTTACCTGTTATATAATTCTATTTATTTGAAATTTCCAGAGTGAAATTTCTCTAGATACAGCACAGATTGTTGGTTGCCAGCAGCTAGGGGGAGTGGGTCTCAGGGAGTGACTGCTTGGGGTTTCCTTTTGGGGTAATGAAAATACTTGCCGACTAAATGGTGGTGATGATTGTACAACTTTATGAATATCCTAATAACCACTAAATTGTATATTTTATTTCATTTTTAATTGTGTACATTAAAAGTGTGAGTTTCATTGTATGCGGATTACATCTTTAAAAAATGAAAGGTTAGAATTTAAGTGTTTTTCTTAGTACTGGCTCCATTGCTTTGGCACTGGAGGTCTGCTTTTAGCCAGGGTCTTTAATGTTTTCCCATAGGAAATATTTTGAATCATTCATTTTGTTGCATACTGACAAGAGCAGTTAATTTATAAGTAAGTGGCTGGTGAAAATACTTAAAAAAAAAAAAAGAAAAAAAAAGAAAACAGCAAGAAGGTATCACTTTAAATAATACTAGCATCTGACTGACAATGATCAATTTGATGATTCAGGAGTGTTTCCTGAAGTGGAAAGTGGAACCAAAAAAAGCTAACAATCAATCTTTATTTTTTCCTACTCTATTTTTATGTGATAATGTAGTATATAACTTAGACTTATGGTCACTAGCTTGATGCATGCATGTCTCATTTCTTCTCCATGAATGCAGTAACCTTCATCTCTCTTCTGTCTTCCATTAGATGAGAGAACAACCCTTACAGCCTAGTAAAGAACTGTATAGTGTAGTATTTTGGAAAGGAGTGTTTGCTGCTATGTTAGGAGTCCTGAATTCTAGTGTCTACTCTTCCTGTCATTACTGTGTGATTTTGGACAAGTCACCTGATCAATCTGAGTGTAGTTTCTTCTAAAATGTGGGAATAGAACCACTTGGTATCTGAAGAACTTGTCAGTTTTAAGATTCTGAACGTCTGGGTGATCAATAAGTACTTAAATTGATTGCTTTCCTCTGAAAAACTATTTCCATTTCATAGGTTAGAGAACCTGTGGTCACTCTTTCAGTTTTAAATGGAGGTTAATATACTGATTAATAGAATTTCTTATATCAAGACTTTTATCTAATGACACATTTTGATTTCTACATTGATTTGATTCATGTTTGCAGATAGTTTTATTACTCTTTCAGTTTTAAATGGAGGTTAATATACTGATTAATAGAATTTCTTATATCAAGACTTTTATCTAATGACACATTTTGATTTCTACATTGATTTGATTCATGTTTGCAGATAGTTTTAGATGATAGTGCTATAGTGATAAAATGATGAAGACCCTGTCTTTAGGGACATCAGTCATATGGGGCACTTGACATATAAACAAGCATTTCCAGCTCAGGGTTGTAATTGATCTCATGAAGAGGCTCTGACATTACTAGAGCCTAGTGTGTTGTAGGGCTCAGGATGGGGATTAGAGGAGTGTCAGGTTAAATTGCGTAAGGTGGTAAATTTTCTCTGGCTAAATTTTCTTAGAATTCTGAACATCAAATCCCGCCCCCCCCACCCCCTTTTTAAAGAAGTAATCTCTACACCCAACATGGGGCTCAAGTAAGCATCATATTTTTAAGCTAAAATTACATATGTTCATATATTTCTGTTCAGAAGTTTTTGGTTTCACTGTTTAAAAAAAGGAAAATTATTTCCATTTTGTAGTAAATTAAGAATAATGGAAGTTTCTGGCATGAAATAATTCTCTCTTTACAGACAGATCCAGTTGAGTATGTGGAAAATATGTGTGAAAACATGCAGCTGTATCCACTACAGGACTTTCTCACTGGAGATCAGCTTCTCTTTGAATACAAGCCAGAAGTAAGGAGGTTTCATTTCTAAGAGTTACTTTTAGACAAAGAGAAGGGGGAGACAATACAGAGATCTACTTAATAACTGTGGGAATATAGAAAACTTGGATAAATTTGTCAAATTTTTTGCTTAAATGGAAGAAATAGTTTTGTGGGTAGTTTTTCATGATTGCTGTATATGATCATGTTTAAATATGAGGAGAAAAATCAAGTCCTTTTCTTAGGTACTGTTATTCTATTTTTCAAGTGTTACAACATCTAAAAAAGTGATTTTTAAGAATTATGTGCTTTAGTTGCTATGCTTATTTAGAGAGTTGTTTTGTTTACCTTTTAGTTCAGTTAGAGACTCTGGGCAATTACATTTTAACCATTTTGAAAATGTTTATGAGAAATGTAAGATGTCATGAATTTGAAACATGTGATTTATAGACAGTATTACATACAAATAAATCCTTTCCTACATACAAATAAAGGACTTTCCTCCTTTCCTTGTTGGGAGTAAGTCATTTTGCTCCATAACTGAGTAGCAGTTCTCAGTTGGGTGATTTTGCCCCCCAGGGGATATTTGTCAGTGTCTGGAGACATTTCACTTGTCACAACTGGGGGATGCTCTTGGCATCTAGTAGGTTAGAAGCCAGAAGTGTCAGCTAAACATCCGACAGTGCAAAAGACCGCACCCCACAATAAAGTGTTATTTGGCCCAAGATGTTAATAATGCTGAGGTTGAGAAACCTTGATACAGGGTATTCCAAAATCTTAAAGGTAGGGAAAGGTAAAGGAGGAAGCAGTAATCACACGTTCTTGTTATCTCCTAGGAAGATTGTGCCTAGGGGTCCAAGTATTTTTTCCAAACTTCATTTGTTGTTTTTTTCTCAAAGGAATAATGGTGTTTAAATTGGTAGGTTGGGTTTCAAAACTTAACCACAAAGTCTTCTGTTTATTCTTATCATACCTGAAGGATTATTGAAGGAGGCCCTGCAATGGGATCAATTTATTGATTCTTGGGGATGAATTAATCTAATACCTAGTGGTTAAGAGTATAGTCTTTGGAATCAATCATGTACAAACTTCTTTAGAACTCTGGGTTTGCCACTTCTAGCTGTGTTGTTCTGTACATATTATGTAATCTGTAATCTGAGCAAATTACTTAACTTTTAACAGGAACCTGAGTATTATTTTTTATAAAATGGGTATATTTTACAGTTGCTTTTAAGATGATATGAAATAATGTATGTTAAACACTACCTGGCAGATAGTACTATAAATGAGAGCTATTTTTACTGCGAGTACTGTTATTATGTAGGTTTTGAGATGAACACAGTTTATAGCATTATCAAGAAACAACTAATAGACTAATGAAGTTTTAGGAGTTAGGGTGTTCATGACTATAGATAGAGTTTCATGAGTATCAAGATAATAAGATCTTGGGGATGCCTAACAATGTGGCTTGCTTTTTTGTGTGTGTGTGATTTTATTTTTTATTTTTTTGAAATCTAAATTCAGTTAATGAACATTTATAATTTATTATTAGTTTCAGAGGTAGAGGTCCGTGATTCATCAATCTTAATATAATACCCAGTGCTCATTTACATCATGTGCCCTCCGTAATGTCCTTTGCCTTTTTAAGAGAGCTATCTTAGGTTAAGGTTGTTATTGTGTGTGTGTTTCCCCACTTCCCCACTTAGGTCATTGCTGAAGCTCTTAATCAGCTAGTTCCGCAAAAAGCAAATCTTGTTCTGCTGTCTGGTGCTAATGAGGGAAAATGTGACCTCAAGGAGAAATGGTTTGGGACTCAGTATAGTATGGAAGGTAAAATATTTTAATGATTGTTCTACATTTAGGTTTATCTGACTCATCTGAGAAGAATTTTTATTCCTTAATGATTTGTCTAATGTCCTATGGGAAAATATAATATAAACTTTTTTTAGAAATGAAAATTATTTATACTGCTTTGCAGAAAATTACTTTCTCCTATGTTTGTTATAGCTAGTGAAAAACTCCTATGTTCTGGATAGTTTGCAGAAGAGTTTTGACTATGTTTTAGAAAAGTACTTCTAAAACTTCAGTATACATATATATTACATAGAGATCTTATTAAAATACAAATCGGTATTCACTAGCTCTGGGGTAGGGCCTGAAGTTCTGCATTTTTAATAAGCTCCCAGGTGATACAATGCTACCAACCATACTTTTGAGTAGTAAATGGCTAGAATGCCAGGATAAATTATAGTTTTCCTGAGAAAGAAGAATCGATTTGTGAAGGCTTATTGTTAACTGGTTTGTTATTAAGAGAATGCTCAACATTGCATTGTTTGTTGGATCAGTTTTTTTTCATCTCTACAGATGTTGAAAACTCTTGGGCTGAACTATGGAAGACTAATTTCGAATTAAATCCGGATCTTCATCTTCCAGCTGAAAATAAATACATAGGTCGGTGAAATAGCAATCATTATATATAATCCATTTATATATTAATAAAGGAAATAGCATCTGTATAGTACATTTACAGAGTATCATTTGAATTCCTATTTGAGCTTCCCAGTAATACTCTGGAGTAGGCATTACTGTTTTCTTACTTTTTTGAATGAGAAAACCTGAGGTTTAAAAAGGTAAAGCAACTTGTCATAGATTAGTCAGTTGGTAAATGGAAAAAAAACAGATCTACTTAAATGTAGATCTTGGGACTCTGAAACTTTTTCTTTTTTCTGTGTATATAGCTGATCTTCCATATCAGTCTCTGTAGGGCTAGCCATTATTTTGGCTGGTTGTTCTAGTGCTTTTTAAACTACAAGGTTTGTGAAATCAGTGTAATGGGTTATGAGAGCATTAAAAAAAAAGCAGTTAGGATGGAAAATAGCAAAATGTTTTATTGCTTTATAAGAAAGAGTATTTCAAGAACTGTGTTTTTTTAGATTTTATTTATTTATTTGAGAGACAGATACAGCAACAGAGAGATAGAAAGAGCCTGATTGGGAGGAGAGGGAGAAGCATGCTTCCCACTGAGCAGGGAGCCAGACTAGGGGCTCCATCCCAGGACCCTGGGATCATGACCTGAGCCGAAGGCAGATGCTTAATCAACTGAGCCATTCAGGCACCCCTATTTCAAGAACTTTTGTTCCATATATATGTGTATGTGTATGCTTCTGTCTCCCTGTCTACTAGCTTACAATGGGAAAAATGGAACTTTGAGAAAGCCGCTGGTCTAGGTCAAAGATTACAGCTGTATATAACTAATTTATTCAATGCTATTTTCCACAGCAATTCCACTCCTAGGTATATACCCAAAAGAATTAAAAACAGTCAAACAAATACATGTACATGCATGTTCATAGCAGCATTATTCATTAATGGGAAATAGCCCATATGTCCATCAGTAAATGAATGGATAAACAAATTGTGGTAAATATATACAAAGGAATAATATTCAGTCATAAAAAATGATGTATAGGGCAGCCCCAGTGGCGCAGCGGTTTAGCGCCGCCTGCAGCCCAGGGCGTGATCCTGGAGACCCTGGATCGAGTCTCACGTCAGGCTCTCTGTATGATGCCTGCTTCTCCCTCTGCCTGTGTCTCTGCCTCTCTCTCTGTCTCTATGAATAAATAAATAAAATCTTTTAAAAAAAATGATGTATATGCTACAACATAGATGAACCTTGAAAACATTATGCTAAAGAAGCAGACACAAAGGGTTATATATGATTCCATTTATAAATGAAATATCCAGGATATATGAATTCACAGAGACAGAACACAAATTGATGATTGCCAGTGGCTGGGAGGAATGGATAATGGGAAGTGACTGTTTCATGGGATATAAAAGTTTCCTTTTAGGATGCTGAAAATGTTTCAAAACTGGATAGAAATGGTAGTTGCACAACACTATGCATGTACTAAATACCTCTGAATTATTCACTTTAAAATGGTTAATTTCTTATGTAAATTTAACCTCAATTAGAAGAAAAACCTTTTAAAAAAATCTCGCATATTTTAGACAATTCAGTTCCACATCTTGAACTTTAAGTATCTTAAACAAGCCAGTTCATTTTAATAAAGAAACAAGTAGTTTTTTCTATTTCTGTTTTCCTTTCAGTAGCTATTTCTCACCTACATATTGATGAAAGAATTTTTCATTAACTTAGTTTGACTTTGTTAGAACGTTTTTGTTATAAAACATAACAAAAATTGACATTCTCATTCAGGAATGGATTTGTTTATAAATTGGTTTATACAACTATCCTAAGGGTCCCTCTTACAGTTAAGATTGGCTTTGAGAAAGGTAATGAAGCAGAGTGTGGAAAGGTCAGAACCAGTCCTTAGGAAATTATAGATTTCAGAGTTCATTTAGTTTAAGGCCAAGAGAGTTTTCTTTTTTGCATTGTTCTACTAACGTATTGTATTCTAGCATTTGAATTTGGCTTACTTTTGCCACCAAGAAAAGTTACCTAGACTTCTAAACCCAAGAACAGGTTGTTGGGAATCATGTTGAATTACATGATGAATTATTACTCTTTTCTGTTGTTAGCCACGGACTTCATGTTGAAGGCTTTTGATTGCCCAGAGACAGAATACCCTGTTAAAATTGTGAACACTCCACAAGGTTGCCTGTGGTATAAGAAAGACAACAAATTCAAAATTCCCAAAGGTAAAATGTTTCCTTCTATAACAGGGGTGAAATAAGCTTAGCGACTCTTTCTCCACTTGGTAGCAACCTATTTCCATGTGTCTATCACCTGTCTCCCTTTCTCCTTCCTCTTCCAGTTGAAGATCTTTTCTAGGCTTAACTTGTCAGAACCATACTGCACTTCTTTGAGGTCACAGAAATCCTCATATACATATAGATTCTAGGAAATAAAGATTCAAGGCTAAAATGAGAATGTTTTTAAATAATTCTTGCAGTTAAATGAGAGGAGAGCCAGATGCTTAGCCATCTTAGGGAATGGGTGGTATGTTTTAAACATTACTTTTAAAGAGACAAAAAGAGTACGCTGAAGGAAATTATTCTTAAACACAATAGATAGCCTATTCCAGCATTACAAATGTGAAAAATCCTCCACTCTTTCCCTTTACCATTTTGCTTTTCATTGTAAAGGAATCACAGTGTACACTGATTAGTTAAATAGACTCCAGAGTTGTTGACTTTAAACTGTGTTGCTTTTTTATTTTCTGTTCTTGTGCATCACATAGGAACTTATGGAAGCAGCTTGGGATCAAAAAAAGCTGAGAGCCCTTCATTGCCATTTAACCCAGATCCCTAATTTTAACACAACTGTTTTGTGGCCCTCAGAGATTCTTGAATTTATTGGGAAGGTGTTTCTTGAATTAATCAATCAGTATTTCAAAACATTGTTTAAGAACATTCAAAAATGTTCTTAAATTCAGCTTCTTTGGAAAGTCTGCTATGACTTTCTGTGAGTATTGGGGTTCTCTAACGTTTTTGACATGTATACCTCTGTAAACATTTTCTCTGACCAAAGTTGTTAATAAATAAATACAGTATTCCTAGGCTTCTTTCTATATCTGTTTATGTGTCTGGCCTTCCCATAGACTAAAGTGTGCCTTCTGGACACTCTTTAGAGTGGTAAATACTACTTTTTAAAGACATGTCAGGATAAAAATGTAACAAGGATTTAAGGGCTAGTAGTTAATTTCAGAATTTTTAGGAAACATGATGTTAGGGGCATATAGCAGGTATATAAAATATCTGAGGCCTCTGGCCTGTATTTTCTCATCTATGTTTTTTTTTCTTTTAGCATATATACGTTTCCATCTGATTTCACCTTTGATACAGAAGTCTGCAGCAAAGTAAGCAATTGTCCACTTTACTGGAAAATATGTTTAGTTTCATTTTGAATCATTCTGTCATTTTCTCTATCAGTACTGAGCTGTGCTGCTGATCTGTGTATTTTTTTCTGTGCCGCAAACAAATTATTCATATTGATACTAAACATTAAATGGAATTGTGGCTGCTTTATCTCTAGCACCCAGGTGTAAAACATGCTGATAATATAGGGTAGTCATAGTATTACTGGATTGAGAAAGTTCATTAGAAATGAGTTTGGATCAGCTCTAGTCTGTAATGGGAACAAATGCATCTGTTGATCCTATATTTAGAAACTGGCAAAAAAAAAAAAAAGAAACTGGCAAGGAATCTGATTATACTTTATAGCAAATAACTTATGTATTTATATATAGATAACTGCACTGTGGGAGGTCGGAGCCTAAAATGTGTCTGAAACATAGAAGGTACTCAGGAAATGTTAGTCTACTACTTCCTTTCCTTTGCCATGTAAACTGTGGAATCTAACCTTAGAATAACAGGCAGCATTAATATTAATACCACTTGAAAAAATGTATTAGCTGCCTCCCTTCCCTCAGATTTTTAGGCTTCAGGGACGGCCCAGAGCCTTTGGGCCAATTGTTTTTTATGCCTTTTACACTTACCCCATTTTTCAGTATGTGTATATAACAATTCAAAGATGGGGAAGCATTGCTGAAGGGAGGTGTTCTGTAGTGTGCCTATAAAATTGAGTCCTTGGTAAACTGTATTTACTTTTGAACTCAGTATACGGTTTTACATTCTGGAGTAGTGTAACCACTGTCTTTGTAAAAGTAGTATAACCACTTTGTTTCCTACTCCAAAACATGTTTGTTCGTGTTTATTTCTTGCCAATTAATGATGCTGTTTTCACTTTATATTCTCAGTGTGGTCCTCTTTGATATCTTTGTCAATATCCTTACCCATAACCTTGCGGAACCAGCTTATGAAGCAGATGTGGCACAGCTAGAGTATAAGTTGGTAGCTGGAGAACATGGTTTAATTATTCGAGTGAAAGGATTCAACCACAAACTACCTGTAAGTACAGATGTTCTGTTTTGCTCGTAGAGAGCTTTGGATTTTATTTGTTGCCCCTAAAGCAGCAATCATAGAGGCTTATGCATGGGTTGCTGTACATAGAAAGAAATGTTTGTTAATGTGGGTTATCGTGTTTTCTTGGCTGGTGACAGCTATTCTAACTTGAGCCACACATAAGAGCAACATCTATTCATTAATTACTAGCAATGCATGCAATGTAGCCTGTGCTTCAGGCTTGATTTCACTTCCTTTTGCTGTCAGTTTCTCGGTGGCCACCACTGGCATTTTGGACCGGTTTGAGATTAATTTCATACTCACACGGTAATAACAAATTTAAAGCACCTGGAACATTGCCTGACAGAGTAGAAGTCAAGTGTTTGTATCCTTCCAAGCTCTTCCTTCACTCTGTCCCTTTGTTTCGGGTATGTGTTGTATTTTCCTTCTAAATTTAGGAGCCTTTGAGAAACATGATCTATACCTTGTCAGTAATTTATCTTTTGATAAGGAATGTTTCAGTGTTAACTTTCATAAGCAAAAGGAGAGAGAACATGGAATGCTGGCTAAGAGGGATAGACCATTAAATACCAGCTAAAATAATGCAGTATATCCAACAACAAATGTTATATCTTGATTTCTTTTGTAGAACATATATCAAGATTTAGGGAACTAGGTTCAAACAAGAAAAAATCTGGAGCAAAGTACCTGGCAGAAATTAGAACTGCGCTAAGAGGCCTCTGTGTCTTAGCAAAAACCCGAGTATAGTTCTTTTCTTTATACCCTTGCCCTAATCATCTTCCCCAGAGAACAAAGATTGGCCTTAGGAGGAGACATTGTAGAATATTTGACTTTTGTTAATCTTCAGAGGCCTTAATATAATATAGCTTAAGGTCCACGCAGATTAAAGCCTAATACATTGGTTGTCATTTAGGAGGTATATTTTAGAATTACCTTGGGAGCTTTTTAAAAATATAAGCCATAGGGGATCCCTGGGTGGCTCAGCGGTTTCGCGCCTGCCTTTGGCCCAGGGCGTGATCCTGGAGTCCCAGGATCGAGTCCCGCGTTGGGCTCCCGGCATGGAGCCTGCTTCTCCCTCTGCCTGTGTCTCTGCCTCTCTCTCTCTCTCTATGTCTATCATAAATAAATAAAAATAAATCTTTAAAAAAATAAGCCATAGACAAGTATTTGAGACTCTTAATTTTATGAAGCTTACCTAGCCTTCATATTAAAACCTGGCATAGAATCTATAAATCTCTCTCTTTTTCTCTCTCAACCTAGATACCAGTTTCACCCTATATAATATAGATTCAGACATTTTAAAAATTTGAAAATCCAATAATGTAACAGAAAGAAAAATTCATGTGACCAAAAGCTAGGAATATGAAAGGTTTGTTGCTCAGTATTTGAAAGTTGCTGAACACAAATCATTATAACAGTTCAAACGGAACATTAGATGAATAAGTAATAAATGCCAAAAAAAAATCTGATAAATTAAGTGGGCATTCTTAATAAGAAGGAATAGAAGGAAATTAGTTAAATACAATAAATACAAACCTTCATGGGGGTGTTGCCTGGCTGGCTCAGTTGGTAGAGCATGTAGCTCTTGATCTCGGTCAGGATTGTCAGTTTGAGCCCCATGTTGGGTTTATTTTTTATTTTTTTTTTATTTTTTTTTAATTTTTTATTTTTATTTATGATAGTCACATAGAGAGAGAGAGGCAGAGACATAGGCAGAGGGAGAAACAGGCTCCATGCACCGGGAGCCTGACGTGGGATTCGATCCCGGGTCTCCAGGATCGCGCCCTGGGCCAAAGGCAGGTGCCAAACCGCTGCGCCACCCAGGGATCCCCCATGTTGGGTTTAGTGATTACTTTAAAATACACGTTCCATTACGTAGTATCAAGAAAAACAAAATAGGAATAAAAAATACAAAATATGTAGGAAGTAAAAAAAAAATTTACTTCCTGCTGCCTAGGGAGCCTGATGGGAGACGGATCATAACCTGAGCAAAAGGCAGATACTTAACTAAGCCACCCAGGCACCCCAAGTCTCTGAAGTGTAAAAAATAATGCGATGTGACTGGTCACAAGATCGGTATCAACATCAGTGGGTTTTTTTTTTTTCCCTGTAGTAACGATAACCATGTGGAAATGGATAGAAAAAACATTGTATTATATAATATTGAGAAAAATAAAATACCTAGGAATAAAGAAGAGTATAGAATTTATGTAAAGAAAATCAGAAATCTTACTGAAGCATATTATAAAAGACTTTAAGAGAGAGACTCATTATGTTTCTGGATAGGACAGCTTGATAGAAAGTTATCATTACCAAAATTAATATATAAATGTAATGTCCTCCCAGTTAAAATCACATTCAGGTGCAGTGGAGATGCTGAATAAAAAAATTATTTATTTGGAAGAAAAAAGTGTTTAAGAATACCCATGAAAATTATTAAAAAGGAAAAAAAAGGAATCATTGTTCCAAATTTCACAATTATTGAGGATTTTAGCTCCTGAAGATTCTTCGAATCACCAGTACTTCTCATTTCTCCTACAAATACCTGTTACCATGCTGGGCCCCTGGTAAACACCAATGGAAACAGGTTTCACCCCCACCCCCCACCTCTGCCCCAAAACCGTGGATTTCGTGCTTCTCTACTTAAAGTGCTTGTTTCTTTTCTCTTTAGCTACTATTTCAGCTCATTATTGATTACTTAGCGGAGTTCAGTTCCACACCAGCTGTATTTACAATGATAACTGAACAGTTGAAGAAAACCTACTTTAACATCCTCATCAAGCCTGAGACTCTGGCCAAGTGGGTATACATAGTATCAGCTTGTATTTTGAAGGCCTGAAGGTGGTCAAAGTGGTTTGCCTTTCTAGGGGTTAGGTGTGGGGAATGAGACTATGGTTTCAGTGCTGTTTTTCAGACGAATTAGAATTGGCTGTGGTTTAAGAAACCATCCATTGGGTGATAGGATTTCTAACCCAGCTTAAGTAGGTGTGAGAAGGACTAAAATAAGCCTGCTTACTATACTTAGAGGCGAACAATAAACAAGGGCATTTTCCCCCAAAGTTTGTAAGTAAATAAGTTAAAGAAGTGCTGGCCTTGTGGTAGCTCAAAATTGCTTTACTACTGGTTTTAGTATATTGGGTAACTGAGTTAAACTGCTTAACCCATCACTTATCTGGCAACTGCAACTATCCAGAATTCAGGTTTCCAAAGGAGAGCAAAAAGGCTTCTGAGAGTGTGATTAAAGCCTCCACTCGTAACCCCTTGGGTCGTTCATTAGAGCCTGTTCTTTTGTCCAGGGGTAATGGTAGTCGAGAGGTACCTCTATGTGAATCAAAAAAAGCACCCCTTTAGGGTGCCATCTGTCAACAGGGAGAGCCTTTGTGGGAGGGAGAAGAGAGTCCTCTCTGAGCAGATAGCCCTTTGTGCACATGGCTTACAAGCCCCTGCGTGACTCCTTGCTGGCCATCTATAAATGGCAAACAGCACAAACATATGTAGAGGCCCTACTTTTGACACAGTTACAAAGAAGCCCGTAAGTGAACAATTCAGAAGCAAGGCAGGTGGCATTTAAGAGTCATACCTGTAATAACTGATAATCTGGTCACAAAATGTTGTAAAAACTAATAACCAGATAGAAATTAGAAAGGATAGTCATCTGGAACTATCAATATGATGAAAAATAGCTCTGTATCCAATAACTCCTGAATACTAGCTTATTAAAATATAGTAGACTAATAATTATACCTCTTTATTAGAGATTTGTTATTTGCTAGATATAAAAACTATATATATATTTAACTCTCTCCCAAACCCTATAATAGTAGTCATTATTACTTACCATTTTTCAAATGAAGAAATTGAGTCACAGATGTTAAGTAACTAGCCAAGTACAAATAGTTTAGTGTGAGGAGAGAGGGAAGTTTAGAGTGGGGAGGCGGAGTAGGGGTTGGTCTGATTCTGGCCTAGAGCCACTACGTATACTGTGTTGTCACTGTAGTCATAGATACTCATAATACTGGCCTCTAGTAATTAACAACATGCTAGTGAGATTTCAAATAAAAATAGTAATGATTCTAAATTGGAGTGTGATTCATCTGGCAACTAATGTGAAATATTTTACTTTGCCACTAAGATAAGTGAGTTGTACCCGTGAGCAAATCGATGTATAACTTTATATGTGTATTTTTAAGTGCTTTTTGGTGATTATCTTAAGTTATGATAGAAATTGTGTCTCTTCAAAAACATGTCATCTGTAGAAATTGAACCAAGTCTTTTTTTTATCTTAAAATTTATTTCAAAACAATGAAACTTTTTCTTTGCCCTCTGAATAGAGATGTGCGGCTCTTAATCCTGGAATATGCCCGTTGGTCTATGATTGACAAGTACCGGGCTTTGATGGATGGCCTTTCCCTTGAGTCTCTGCTGAGCTTCGTCAAGGAGTTCAAATCCCAGCTCTTTGTTGAAGGCCTGGTACAAGGAAATGTCACCAGCACAGTGAGTGTGAGGTGTTGTGTTGCTATTGGTTAAGTCTGAATGCTCTTGTGGGCTCTGGAATTGCATTAGTTCTGCAAAAAGGGAAGCTCTGTAGTCTTGACAGGTCAGAGTTGTCATAGCACAGCCACCCTATGCTGGGCAAGACTTTCTTCTTGAAGAAGACTGCTGGTAATGGACAGGGCTTTGAGTGAAACGGATGTGGTAAATACACGGTATTGGTTACTTGTTGAAGATGGTGTGTGGAAACAACAGTTTAATTTAGAGATTGAAGTGGGAGCTCTGGGGTATGGTGAGGGATGTCTACACATGCACACGGGTAGTCAAAGTCCTAGAAACAGAAAGTGGAGTGGTGGTTACCAAGGGTTGGGAAGATAGGAAGGTGGGGGGTGCTGTTTTATGGGTATAGAGTTTCTTTTTTGCAAGGTTCTGGAGTTCCATTTTAGAATACATATTGTAAGTATATTTAACACTATGTTATGTAACTGTCAGTAGTTAAGATTCTAAATGTTGTTATATGCTTTTACTACACACACACACACAAAATGAGGCTAAAGATGTTGAAGCCTGAGGTTAGGCAAAGTAAATGAATAAAGAAATAGGTAGAGGATGGCCAAAACTCAGTGACTAATTAGATGTGGAAGTGAGAGGAGGGAGGGTCTAGGATGATGCCTGGATTTCTTGCTTGAACCAGTGGGTTGGTGGAAGAGTAGGAAAATAGTAGATTTGGGGGCATATGAGGAGTTTGTTGTGATACATATTGAGTAGGATAGGTCTGTGGACCTTGTAACCAACTGAGGCCTCTTCTGGCCCAGAATGGTTGTTTGGGACTCTCCCTAAATTTGTTTGGCTAGACCATCTTCCTTCATGGCTTCCCAGTTTCTTGGGACTGGCCCCTTGATGGGATATATAACTGGCCACTCTGGAGACTGGCTGCTGTCTCCTCTCTACTTCCACTCTGTCTTTATCCCTGCCCCGAAACTAGCCTTTGTTTCTTTCCTTCCCACAAAAAGAAGTTTAAAAGCAGGGATAGCTACCTGCTTTTCTGAGCATGATGAGAGTACTGGGCAGGGGGTCCTTTTGGTCTAGAGGACTTAGTACCATGAGTTGCTCCAGGTAGAAACCACTGTAGAGATGAGCAGACCCTCCCTACACCCCCCCATTTTATAGGTAAGAAAACAGAAGCCTG
Organism: Canis lupus baileyi; assembly: GCF_048164855.1. Lineage (NCBI taxonomy): Eukaryota > Metazoa > Chordata > Mammalia > Carnivora > Canidae > Canis > Canis lupus. Next base: position 10,744,333 of record NC_132850.1, read on the forward strand.
GAGAGGGGAGAGGCTGCACTCACTTAGTGTTCTGTGTTATCCTGTTGCTCTGTGCTGGGTCTATATTTGTAGACCGAGGTTTTGAAAACATAGTCACAAGTGTCATAGAGGACGCGGCCTAGTGGGCTAAACTGGGCAGTTAAGTTTGACCACGTCACAGTGTGCAGGTAAACAGTGTCAGTGGGAGAACAGAGGAGCAGCTGGTCGATTGAGAGGCGCCTAATATTCAACAATCATAATCAGTGTGGTTGGCAGACTAGATCTGCTTTCGTACTGCTTTCCAGGGTTTCTCGAACAATTATAATATTGATATTAGTTGGTTCTGAGTGCAATTAGGGTCCAGAGAGCCTGCTATAGTTATTTTTTTCTTTTGCCTCCTAGGAATCCATGGATTTCCTGAAATATGTTGTTGAGTGAGTATTGCTTTGAGTTTTCTCTGTAGGACCTTCCTATTAGCACGAAGGCTTTGAGCCACAGCTCAGTTACCGCTAAATCCACAATGAACGGTGCTCCCTTGAGGCTGGCTATGTAAACAGAGTCCCTCAGAAGGGACTGTGGATGGCCGGACGCCCTCTTCACAGTCGTCTTTGGGTGAGGGGAAGAGGGGAAAGGCGCTGCTCAGTGACCCACTCATTCTTTTGCAGCAAGCTGAACTTCATGCCCCTGGAGCAGGAGATGCCTGTGCAGTTCCAGGTGGTAGAGCTGCCCGGTGGCCACCACCTGTGCAAAGTGAGAGCTCTGAACAAGGGTGATGCCAACTCAGAGGTCACGGTGTACTACCAGGTCAGTTGGCTCCTTTATACACAGCCATCCTCGTGCCTAAGACTGGTAGGGCACTAAGTTTGGTGGAAGGTCGAGTACCCGGGAGTAGTGACCCTATGACTTTCAAGGCCCTTCTGCAGTTACCTCTGTGGTTTTATCCGTAGGGTCATTTGTCCTCTTGAAGCAATTGCACTTAAAAATTGCTCCTGTTAGCGAAATGGATCCTTTCTCAATCCCAGTGCTTCATCGAATCATTCAACTACTAGTCCAGAGGGACAGAGACTGAAGAGTGGTTGGAAGTTCCTATCCCTCCTGATAGAACCCCAAGTGGCAGGACGACATTTGTTAAAAGGACAGTTTTGAAAAAGAGACAAAAGTAAACATAACCAAGCCATCAATATATAGCAAAACAGAGTGACTACCAGAATCGTAATTAAAAGTTTCAAAGCATCTGAGATACAGGATTTATCACCTGTTTTGATGAATCTGAGGTCCAGAGTCCTTTACTTGCCTGAGGTGTGTGGGGCTTAAACCTGTTCCTTCTGTTCTCAGATCCTGTGTTCTTTCCATACCATTCTCGAAAGGTGGGATGGGGCTTAAAATAAGAGCTTTGCAACAGTCTCACTTGGCCCATAGCTTGTGGTTAGTCCCACTTACTTCTAGAACAGCTGGGACCTGTGCCTGTCCAGATTGATCTCAGACTTCTTAAACTCTGTGGTTCCTAGGTATCCTGCAGTAGGAAGTCACTTCTCCATCAGGCCCTGTGACGATCTCCCTGGTCTGGGCTTTGGGCAGGGGTATATGGCCTTACTGTCTGTTGCCTTGTCCTTTTATTGTGTTTCTGGCCCTGAACTTATGGCTTTCCATAGAGACCCAGCTTGTGTGTGGAGCCCTTCACCCTCTGGCTATAGTTACTTTGTTTTTATCCAGATTCTCAGCTTATTTGAAGCTGAAATGACTACCAGCTCCCCACCCCCCCCCAAAAAAAAAAATTCATAAATGGAATGGCCTGGCCCTGTCCACATTTCCAGTATTTCTGCTGTTCAAAATCCATAGTACTTTTCCCGTTTAGGTGAGATTTCATATGGTAAGACCATGTCTATTGAGGTGCTTTCTATCCGTTACCTCTTAGCACTGGCTTCTAAAACAAACTTTCCTTAGGAAACCACTTCCCTCTTCCCAGAGAGCATCTTGAACAGGAAATCTCCTTGCCTGACTAAACAGGACTTGCAGGGCACATAGGCTTTCAGCCCCTTCCTCAAGTGAAGTGGGAAGGAAAAGAAATGGGTCTGTTAGAGGAGCCTGACAGTGGGGTGTACTAGCAGCATCCTTGCTTGTTGGCTTCCTGCCCCCTTTCATTCTAACCATGTTATTTTGCTACTCTCCAGGAGAGCCGGGATGTGGTCTCCCAAGTGTGGTATCTGCCTTTTAGGTATTTCTCTTATCAGCTGTTTTGGGTCCCTGTATATGACCTTAGAAGCTTCTGTTCATACCCTTTCTTTCTGAGGAATAGGTCCAGATATCCTTCATTGATCCCAAATATTTCCTGCTTTTCTCCTTAGGACCTTGAACTGCAAATACTTGACTTTAGGTTTGGTCCTTTGGGTTCTTTGGGCAGGAGCTGGCAGGTTGGGTATTACTGGAGTCACCTCATGCAGATAATCGGGCATGATTTCTGTCCTCACAGGCCAACTAGTCTAGTGGGAAGGCACATGTATAAACAAAATTGTTGAGAATATGGCAGCAGAGGGTGTGATCACTTCTCTTGGGGCAAGAGAAGAATGGGATGGATACCTGAGTAAAGTGGTTGCCAAGAATAGCTGGATTCTTCAAAAGTCCCATAAGCCATTGGATTGTCAGTTGGTCTGACCAACCTCTCCTTTCAGTCAGGTACCAGGAGTCTGAAAGAATACACTCTCATGGAGCTGCTCGTGGTAAGTTGTAATAAAGGAGAGTTGAGGTGTTCAGAAGCCCTTGACCCACTCGGAGGACGGGCCTTTCTGCCCGGGAGCTAGGGACTCGGGAGGGGTCAGAGGCCTGTTTGTTGGTGAGATGGTTATTTTCGTATTCTCCTCTGATATGAGCATGGACAGGGGGCTTGGGCGATTTAGGAAGAAGGCAGTAGGGAGGCTGGACTTCGGGGTGACGTGGAACACTTGGGAGTTAGAAGTGGAGCTTTTCTCTGCTGGGAGGAGTTGGGCTGATGGGTAGTATGTTGAATTACAGATGCACATGGAAGAGCCTTGTTTTGACTTCCTTCGAACCAAGCAGACCCTTGGGTAAGTCTGCTGGCGAGAGCACCGAGCTCACATGAAGGTCTGGGGCTAACTTTGCAGGCTGAGGTTTACCAGATACCCTGACTGAGCAGCCTCTCAGAGCTCACTGGTCCTTCCATGCTTTAGAGTCATACCGACTGGTCAGAACTTCTAGAATTTGCATCTTGAACCATCTATGATCAGGTTTTGTTTGGTCAAGTTTCAAAGATTGACAAGGAAAAAAGTTAGTGTGTAGTCCTCAGTTCAGGAGAGGGGTGGACACCCTAACCCGAAAATGAAGTAGATGCATACACATTTGCAGATTTTCTTTCAGGAGTCAGGTCCAGTCAGGATGTATAGAAACCCTTCCCACTCATCCCTAGCTTCTGAGGACAGGGCTCTGGGAACTGCCTGCATTCATAGAATTCTTCATTCTGGCTGTAGGTACCATGTTTACCCTACATGTAGGAACACATCTGGGATCCTAGGATTCTCTGTCACCGTGGGGACTCAGGCAACTAAATACAAGTGAGTAGATGGGCCCAGCTATTATTATTCTTGGCCTGGAGAGGGGGTTATTGGCACATCCTTTAAACCTCAGGAACTGGGATCCCTGGGTGGCTCAGCGGTTTAGCGCCTGCCTTTGGTCCAGGGCGCAATCCTGGAGTCCTAGGATTGAGTCCCACATCGGGCTCCCTGCATGGAGCCTGCTTCTCCCTCCTCCTGTGTCTCTGCCTCTCTATCATAAATAAATAATAAATCTTTAAAAATAAATAAATAAACCTCAGGAACTCTGATCTAGTAGGGTTTGCTTCACGTAGTCACAGCTGTGGAGGGTGGGGACAGAGGGTGGGTCGTAGGTGGCCTGATGCGGGACAGATCAGTGGTGGATCAGTGATGGTTCCAGGGGCTGCAGGGCTTGTCAGTGTTTCCTCTCTCCAGGCGAGCCCGAGCACAAGCAAAGCACAGGTGCCTGACTCGGCACCTAGGCTAGAACCAGGCAGGGGAGGAGCCTCGCTGGGTCGCGCTCTGGGGCGGTCAGGCTTGGCTGGTCACTGCTTCAGTGCTGAGGGGCTGGGTCCTTTGCTGTTCTGTCTCTCACTCAGCTTAGAGGAAGAGGGCTGAGGCCGGGGAAGAAAATACCCCAGTCTCTTTCCTAGAAACATGCCGCAGCCCTTTTTCTCCTTTGCGTTCTGCTTGAGGCCAGGTTTCTGCTGACTTGTCATTGAACGTGTTTTCAGTTCTGAAATTGTTGATAAGAAGATAGAAGAGTTTCTTTCAAGCTTTGAGGAGAAGATAGAGAACCTCACTGAGGATGCCTTCAACACCCAGGTGCGTGTGCTGGTCTGGTCTTTTGTTCCTTTGGCTGGCTCTTGAGATTTGTAGCCCCACCTGACTGGACCGTGTCTCCTAGCTTCGTCCCTCCCCGTCACGCTGGCAGGTCTGTCACAAACCAGACTGAACAGGACCAAGTGTTCTGGGACGACTGGGGTGATGCTGTACCTGAAGGTCTCTCTTTTTGATGGAACAGGTCACAGCTCTCATCAAGCTGAAGGAATGTGAGGATACCCACCTTGGGGAGGAGGTGGACAGGAACTGGAACGAAGTGGTGACACAGCAGTATCTCTTTGACCGCCTTGCCCATGAGGTAGTAGGAAGTCCTGACCAGAACTCCTGATTTTCTAAGAGTCACACTGCCAAGCAAATCAATATTGTGTGGAAGAGAAACCCGGGGTGCTCACCTAGGTTTGCTTATTGCAGACCATCTAGGTTTGCTTCATCAAATCTTGAATTTCCAGATGGGTTGTCTAGCACCATAGGCAGCCAAGCGATGCCCAGTTTTGTATGGGTATTTTTTGTGTAATATACTTGTTTTATATTTTTATTGAGGCTCCCTACCAAATTTGTGGAGGGAAAAACAGGTTCTGCTCTTCTGGTCTTTATGGAATTTATCTCCAGGTTTATTGATTCTGGGTGTAGGTCTTTGACAACTTCTAGCCCAAAGTAATAAAACCCACAAAAGAGCTTTGGGACCTGCAGTGTAGGGCGCTCTGACAGTGTAACCCTCCATGGTGGAGTAGAAAAGGACACTGAGGCAGAAAGGCCATTTAACAAGAGGTTTCAGCTCGTAAGCGCTCCAGTTTTCCTTGTGGGGCAACCAAGTTCTCTTCCTGTGTTTCCACCGCCCCTGCCCCCGTATCCTCTCAAGGCAGAGTGTACAGTTAGCACGCCCCCCAGAGGCGGCACACGTGATGGTGGATTTCGGCTGTGCGCTCCTCCGCTGTAACGAGGGCGTCGCTACCGTTTGCCAGGGCTAACCACTATTGCTGTGAGACACGAGGGTGTCACACAGTCTCGTTTTCATCCTTCTCTAGAAGGTATAAAGGATATGCTCAGGTGCTGAGCAGAACCAAACCTAGGGGGTGTGGGAGTTTAGTAAGACCTTTCCAGAAAATGTATCACTTGTCTTTTATAGCTTTCTTTCCTATCTTCCCTCTCTCCTGTAAGATTGAAGCACTGAAGTCATTCTCAAAATCTGACCTCGTCAGCTGGTTCAAGGCTCACAGAGGACCAGGAAGTAAAATGCTCAGCGTTCACGTGAGTATGGTTGCCACGCTGGCTCTAAGCCATCAGGTTAGCCCCGCAACCTTCCCCGAGCTTGGGCTGGTACTAGATGTTCTGACCGGTTTTTGCCCGCATCTGGTGAGCCTAGTTCTCAAGTCTTTGGCTTCTTTCAGGTCGTTGGATTTGGGAAGTATGAGCCAGAAGAGGACGGCTCCCCTTCGGGTGAGGAGTCCCACTCTTGTGAAGTGATGCAGCTAACCTACCTGCCGACTTCCCCCTTGCTGGTGGGCTCCACCATTCCCATTACCGACATCAGGGCTTTCACATCGACACTTAGCCTGCTCCCCTACCACAAAATAGTCAAATAAACTGCAGTCTCGTTGGCCTGAAGCATTGTGTATTTAAAAATGTGTTGGTATCTTATGAAGTTACACTACTACTAGTGCCACTGAATTTTTGCACTGCCGTCATAGAACTTTATTTACACTCCTACCCCCCACGTTGTGAATCAGAAACCACGGGTTACCCTAGGAGCTGGCAGAGAGCAGCAGCTGTGCCAAGTGCGACCAGAAAGCTTGCTGGAGCAGTTAGAGAAGCCCTGGCCTGTCCTAGTTCTCAGCTGGAGGACCCCGTTCTGTAGGGGAACTCTGAGAGGCCCTGTGTAACCCAGGTCTTAGTGCCTAAGTGCTAGGTGCTAATACGTGGTGGTGGTTTTTTTTTTTTTTTTTAATGTATTTTTAAATAAAGACAGTTCTGTAATGCCCTTCTTCAGAACGAGCCATTTGCTACTGTAGCATTCTTTTTTGTTTGTGGGGTGGGAATCTAAAACCCTCTTCCTAAACTAAGGCAATAAAATATTTTTGGATAAATATTGGGAGCCCTATGTGTGCTGTATGAGAGTTCAAGGGACTCTGGAGAATAGCCTGGTGGGAGCTAAACACCGAGCACAGAGTACATGGGAGGGCTGAGAAGAAGGATGGACCCTCCACTGCTTCAGGAGAGTCCTTGTGTAAAGCTACTTAGCTCTTGGATTCAAGGCTGCCAAATAAAAGAAACACATTTAAAAAAATTTGAAAAAATTACTTTATGAAGCCTTAAGAAGCACTGAGTATAGTTAAATATAGTTAGTCCAGAGTTAGATACAATTTAATAGTCCAATTCCAAAACAAAAGTTGTTATAGGTGAGGCCAAGAAATTTCCTAACACTTGATTTTAATACATTGCACTAAGTTTCTAAAACTCAGAGGAACCAATATTTACAGTAGATGGAGTATTTGTGAAAAATCTGCCATCAGGTATATATGTATATATATGTATATGTGTGTGTGTAGGAGTATTTGTGAAAAATCTGCCATCAGGTATATATGTATATATATGTATATGTGTGTGTGTAGAACCCAAGCTGATATGATCTAAGAAATAGGTGTATATCTTAATAGCCATACTAGGTGTGCAAGGTTTAAGACTGGGATTTATAAATGCTCTTCAGAGCATGGGGTTTGGGGAAAAAAGCAGACCTCTTGCTTTCAAAACCTGAAGTTTTTCTCAGGACTGAATTCAAAATTGTAACTGCCACAGAAAAGGAAAAGAGGGAAGCTTTTCTCGTTTTAATTGTTCATCTGCATCAGAAAGTCCAGTATCCCTGAGATAGGAACCACTGCAATAAGAAGGGAGTGAACAGATTCTCCCAAAGGAAGATTGTTGCTTAATTATGCCTATTGCCCTGGTCATCAGGTGTAAACGTTGCATTTCCCAGCCTAATGCTTTGCAGCACCAAGACGTTTCAGTAATGGTTCATCGTAAACCCAACATTCTCCATCTTCATGAAATAACTGTAAAAGAAAGGGGGAGAACTCCGTTACTCATTTGCATTGTACGTCTATAAATAATAGTTTTTTAAATCATCTTAGTTCTTCTCCCCTCCTTACACTAAAACGAGTTTCCGGCAGGGACCAGGGCTCATCGTGGCAATCAGCAGGCTTATTTACAAGGGGTACGTACGGTACTTCTGCAGTCAGTGACAAGGACGCGGAAGTACAGCTCAGGGCACGGGGGCACGAGGCTCAGGGCCGGGGCAGGCTCCCCAAACAAGCTTACCCTAGTCTCCCATTGAATTTCCTTCTCTTTCCTTTCCCGGGCTTCTGCTCTTTGTTTTTCTTCAAGTCTATGCTTGGCTTCGGTTGCTGCATCAATGTCTCTGATTTTTAAGTTGAAAGTGACATCCTTCCAAAGGCTAAAGAAAAGAAGTCAAAGTGCTAAGTACTAAATGGAGAGGAGTTAGCAAACCTGAGAATGACCGTGCAGCACCCGCTGAGTACAGCATCGTCAAAGTGTAAGCCAACCGGGTTTAAGTACAGTTCAGGGACGAACTGGAAGTGGTACCAAGGCACTGGCATAAGCAGAGAAATGGGCTCGGAGGATTCCACTGCTAGTGTCGAAGGAAGAGAAGGATGGGCAGAAAGCTAGATATGCGATACAGAGGAGAGCAAAACCGACCCTGAGGTCTGTCTGGGGCTCCACCAAGGCTAGCAAGGCAGCACTGGGGTTAGTGGCTCACCTCTCCCGGGCTTGGGTTTCCTTTGTTAAAAACCAAAAGGGTAAGTAAGATCAGGGGAGAAAAGTTCCATTTCAGAAAAAACTCCCTTGAACAATGAAATCTTGGAGACACAGTCTGAACAGAGTAAGAGTCAAGAGGTGAACTGTAGAGACTGGGCTAAGCGATGTGGCTGCTTCCCAAGGCCCGGAAGCTGGTAACCGGGGAAGTGTGGCGTCGCCTCGCAAGGGCAGGAACCGGGGCCAGGAAGCGGGCACGCGTAGCCCCGCGGAGAAGGCTGAGCACCATGGGGCAGTCCAGCTACGCAGGCTGTTAACGGGTCCGACACAGCAGTGCGGTACTGGTGTGCGAGAGCCCGTTCCTTCACTTAGAAACGCCCTAATACGCTAAACCAAGAGCTTCGGGGGTGATGCTCATGTCACCAAGAGACCCGGATTCTACCGTGCAAATGGGAGAGGAAGAAATTCTGCTGGTGTCTAATTTTCCAATGGTTTCAAACTATTTGATGATAGTAAGAGGCGTTTTGAAAGCCTGACACTGTGGCTAGTGTTTTCAAAGTCCCTTCAGAGATCTGTGCGGAAACACGCCGGGTACGACCTGAGGGCAGACACCTCGACTGGGCCCCACAGGCTGCTGACAGGCCAGAACACAGCGGATGCTTACTCTCCCCAGCGTCAGACACGTACGGGTTCGTCTCCGGGGCGCTCACGCCAACTCAGGCGGTTCCCAGTTTAGGGCAGCAGGCGACCAGGCTGGCTTAAGCCCTAGGCCCCGGGCCTCGAGGCCCCGCCTGCCACGGCCCAGAAGCACGCTTACCAGCGGGATTCATACTCGTTCTGATCTTCCAACTTCCTCACTTTCTTCTTAATTATAGGCAACTTCTTGGTATCTATAAAAACTGCATTTTCCTAGGAAACAAAATGAAGGTAGATGTTGTATTGTCCCACCTGTTCTGGGACGAAGAGTCCTTTTTCCAGAAGCCTGTAACAGACCTACTAACCAAATCCCACCCCGACTGGCAGGCGGGCCGCGGCTTCCCACGCCCCTCAGCCCAGACGGCGCGGTTGTGCTACGTGCTCAGTGCTAATCTCTTAGAAAACTCGGGCCCATAAACAACTGATTCTAATGTTAAACGCTGAAGCACTTTTCAGGCTGAGTGTCTCCAAGTCCAGAATCCAGTTCATTGCTCCTGTCAACCCCAGGCCACCTTCCTTCTACTTTAGTACTGCTGGCGACTTCCTGGAGGTCAAGGACTAGCTTACTCGCTTCTGTCCCCGTGGTGCCAGGCAGGAAAGACCTTTCTCATAAAAAGTCAAGCTGTGTATACAAACACAGACAAATTAGTTTAGCACTTAATTTTATAAACCTAGCATCCAGTGTAATGATCTAGCCATCATTTACTGGGTGTTTACTATATATGTCAAGGGTTTTTTTTTGTATTTTGTTTTTTGTTTTTTGTTTTTTGTTTTTTTTTTTAAACATACACTGAGTGTTTTGAGAGGGGGAAAAGAAATCTCACTGTACTGCTGGGGAGGAAAAAGGATTTCCCTGAAGAGATGGCACTAGATCTGGCCTTGGTGTTTCCATTTCCGGATGAAGGAAGGCTACACTTCAACGTCACCTCAAGTAAGAGTGAAATACAGGTTCTTACCCCTGTTGCATATTTTGCATACATTACACCATTCCATTCCCCTTCAACCGAGCAAAAAGACTTCTTGTCATTTGGAGAACTAGATAGAAAAGGAAACATTTCTGTTAGTCCTAAATTGAAAGCTCTCCCAAGAATCTGGTCAGTGCACCCCTCCCCCCCAGGGCAGGACACAGAGGAGTGGCTGTGAAGTCTCCGATAAAAGCAGACCCGTAGAACTGGATTTCCGAGCCAACTGGAAGAATGAGGCCCCTAAACAAGACGCTACTGGACTCCAGGTCCCACGAGCAGTGGGTACAGATGAGCAAGAGAGCCCTGCTCTGGGCGTACTGGGGCCACAAACGCGGAGACCGTGCCTGCCCTGAGGCTGTTCACAGCCTCATGTGGAGACCGCCTCAGACTGTGGGTGCTAAGTGCCATGGGGTGTGTGTGTGAGCAATGGAGAGCAAGGGCGAAAGGGCTGAAATGAAGGTCACAGGAGGTCTCACTTAAGGATGTAACACGGGACGGCAGGCTTTCCATCCCAAGGAAGGGTCCAGAGGTCCAACGGTCAAATTGACCTCTTTCCAAGGAAGGATCCTTTCCTCAAAAAACCCAACAGGCCTCTAGAGGACAGGACTGGGATGCGTGGCAGGTGTGGAATTTGGGAAGTGAAACATCACAACAAAGGACAGGTTAGGAAGGGTTTGGCAGGAACACAGAAGTGGCTCTAAAAGGCTCAGAAAGGCAAATGCCCAGGGGAGAAGGGTGCAAGCTGCCATTCCTGGACTGAAACGAGTTTCTTCTGATTTGGGGGCTTTGGAAGGGGGGACAAAGGGGAAGAACAACAGTAGAATCCCACATTTAGAAAGCCTTTGCGCAGCGCTTCTCAGGGTGGTGGGGACCTGGGGGCTCCCCAAGACACTCTTAGGTCAAAACTATTTTCATCCTATTAAGATGTCAACTTGCCCTTTGCACCCTCATTTTCCCACAAGTATACAGTGTTTCCCAGGGGCCGGGACACCCGCAAACTTCCAGTAAGGGTATCAGAGATTTACAAAATTCAAAAAATGAACAATGCCTCTCCTCTCACAAATGTTTTAAAGAAGAGTTTTGGAAAAGGTTTTTCATAAAAAATGCTATTGCTGTCCTTTGTAAATGTATTTATAAATATTTTAAAGATTTGAGAGAGAGGACACTCCTGTGCACAAGCCAGGGCAGAGGGAGAAGACAACTCAAGCAGACTCTGCCCTGAGCTCGGAACCTGACGTGGGGCTCAATCCCACGACGCTGAGATCATGACAGGAGCCCAAATCAAGAGCCGGATGCTTAACCCACTGAGCCACCCAGGCACCCCTATTTATAAATATTTTAAAATAATTTCTAATATGCGAAATATCAATGGATATTATTTGACATAAGACAAAAGCTCTTTGGGGTTCTTAATTTTTAAGTGTAAGGGAGTCGGGAGACCGACTCTGAGAGCCACACAGCTCCGCGATTCACCCTGTGCTCCAGCCCCTTCGGAGGGCTGGGCTCTCTCTGCTCCCTGTTTTGAGGGCAGTCTTCCTACTCTATCACTACGATGGAGGGAAATGCTGCGGAGCCAGCGGTTCCCGTGGGTGCCGGTGACCTCCACAGACCCTGAGAAGCAGGCCCGCCCGCCTGCCCTGGACCTGCTGGTCTCCAGCACCTGACTGTTTGGGGGTGCATGTGCATTCCAGTGGTGGCTCGGCTGCTCTCTGAGCTCTGCCCGTTTTCTCTGACTGAAGTTTAGTAAACTTCATCATGTGTTCATGGTCCTTCCTGTTCAAGATATTTTTGGATGCTAATTATGTCGTCCCAGTTATATCCCTGGAAAACTGGTTAACCACAGTCATTTATCTTCCATCTGCAACACTGGTCCCAGTAAGGCCTCGCAGGGAAGACAAAGTTCTGCAGATTCTCCTCTTCCAGCCAGATTCTGAATCCACCCAACTGACTTGTGACCCAGACAGTACAGCTGTATTCATTTGACCCTAGCCGGAACCAAGCCGAGATGTGATGGTTACTCTTTTTCCCCAGCAAAGGCCAGATAAAGGGACTGTGAGGATGCGGGAGACACTGCACTGGGAATCACAGTGTCCACTGCACACACTAGCCCTGTGGTCCAATCGGCAGTACGGAGTCCAGAATCTAGGATCTGCGTAACTTGGCAATCTGGGAAGACTCCTCTTGGGTTCCTTGGAAGGAAATCCCATCAATGAATGACCTCTGATTGTACTGAACCCAGATTTGAGGTCTCTTTCTGATACGAGGTTTTAGGAACAGACATAAATATAGGTTGTGAAAGAAGTTTACAAAGGCAAAACCATTAAAATAGTCAATTCCTAATAAAAGTTATAGTTCAAGACAAAAAGTATTTCAGGGAAGCAGAAGAGCACCAAAGCAGAAAAACAAAATACCTACAAAATCTCAGCAGTAATTCTGTGCTTCTTGCCCCCATAGAAAGGTTTAGTGTGGAAGACGATATTTGCACTATAGCCAGTTTTGGAACAACTGATATTGCATTCTCCGCCCAGCTCCACCCAGGGCACTGTGAGGATGGACCTGCAAAATCAAAAGCACAGGTAAGGCTGACAGTTCAGAGGATGAGAGGAGAAGTACAGCTTTGGAACAGCAGGGTCTGCTGCCAGCTGAGGGGAGGAAATGGAGTCAGCTCTACTTGCCTTCCGTACCCGTTGGGGAACGTGAGAATATAATGTTCGTCATAATCTAGACACGAGACACAGCCTGTGGGGAGAAGGATAGAGAGTGTGAGGAGTGGTGTCAAGTGGCCGTAAGGCTTTATTGTCTGGTTGATGGACACTCCATTCAATTTAGGAAAAAACAATCTTGCACCCTCCATGCCTGCTCTCCTCCCCAAAATACATGCTTTTTATGCAAACAATGACATCCAGTCTGGCCTTCTTGGTGCCATTTCCCCTCACTAGGCTAGGGGCCAGCACATATTAGAATAAAATTCTATTAATACTCCGGTACACCCCATGCGCAGAGACTTACCCTGCCCTATGTTGTGCACCCCAATTGACATGCCAAGGAATTTTGATTTGGTCCAGATATGCGCATTGAATTGTATCTTCTTGTTAAAGCACTCAGCATAAAAGGCTGAAACTGAACAAAAATTGTTTTTAATACACTACATAGCTACAGTCACCTCTCCCACTCCATCTGGAGAAAAAACAGGCTTCAGGGGGAAAATCCTTATGTCCCTCAAAGAATAGCATCGAAAGAGGCCAGGGGGTACCTAACTGCCTTTTATACCCTGTTTATCCCAATGCAAGCACCATTTAGGGCCATATGGGCAGGAACCTCCCTGAACCATGAGGCTGTAGCAATCCTGGAGACTTAGAAATCTTCTGGTCAGCACACATGTCCTTGCTGCCCTAGCCCCAACCTGGGCCCACCCAGTATTTCCAGTCTTAACACCGTTGAGCAATGGAGACATTAGGGATATACACTTTGCCCACTATGTCAGGAACATACTGTTCTAATTTATATAAACTCTCAAAATGGCTGAGGTCTCTAGAGCACAGCTCGTTATGTGTAAGATGACCGTAGAAGGATAACAAGTTCGTTTCCCACATCTCTGCTTTTTACACGCAGTTAATCAGTGAAGAGAACCTTCGGTACCTACACAAGGAACAGATAGGAGGAGCCAATCTTCATAAGGCTAGAAAAATACAGACAGCCACAAAACCAACTAAAGTGACCTCAATCGTGGAGCTTTTTTTAAAATTATTTTTTTAAGTAGGCTCCACACCCAGCCCTGAGTTCAAGAGTTGCACGTTCTCTGACGGAGCCACCCAGGTGCCCCAGCTATATGGAGCTTTTAATGACCCCCTTTAGACAGAACAGTTTGAGAGTGGACGGTGCAGAGGAGCTCGGTGACTTACTGGGTGGATGATGGGAAACCTGCTCAGCCACGAATGTCACGCAGTTTTTGGAAACCCAGGGAACTGGCCCTTCGGAAACTAGCTCCTGTAAGCAAACATAACATTTTCTTTTGATACGGATAAACAAGGGACACTGTGGATAGTCTAACAACTGGAGTCCACCTCCCCAGTGCTTAACTGTTCTCTCCTCCACACATCCCAGCACCTTACACATAATGTCATTATGGCACTTAATGTCACTGCTGGAATTACAGCTTTGTATCGGTGTCCCCCGACCAGACCTCCTTACGACATCCCTGAAGGCAAGCAGGAGGTGCCTGACTCGGCCAGGTGTGCGCAGACAGCAGGCACTTAGCAATGTCAGCCAAGTAAGCAAGGACGACACACAGCACTGCCTCTGTCCTCAGTAAGGACACACGTGACGAATCCCACAGAAAGGGAGAGAGGACTGGATGGTTTGCTCAGAGGCTATCCTGAGCCAGGGACTGTGGGCTAGGGCTCCGCAGATTTCCTCAAATCAGCTACTAAATGTTGGGGCCCTGAGGACTCAGGTCTGCTCTTCTCTCTCTTACTAGGTAAGTTCACCCAATTCCAGTGCTTTAAATGTCATCTAAACACACTAAAATCTCTAAAAGCCTCATTTCTAGCCTAGATCTCTCCCTTTAACTCCAGACTCAAAATTCTGACTCCCTGACAACTCCATTTACACGTACAACTCATGCTTTATATTTCAAATTAGAGTTCTTGATTTTCCCTTCCCCAAATGTAATATTTTTTCCTTTTTGTAAATGGCATCAATCAATTGCTAAAGCTCACATGCAGGGCTCATCTCTGATTGTCCCCTTTCTTTTAACAGTATTACCTCCCCAATATAGCTCAAATAAACTGTGTCTCTTCTGGAATAATGCCAAAACTTCCTCAGTGGTCTCTCCTTGCTTCTATTTTTGCCCCTTTCCAATTCATTTTTCACAAAATCATTACAGTGATCTTTTTAAAACAAAAAGCCACAAAATTACCACTATGGGCCACAAGGCCTTGCATGACCTGATCTCTGAATCTCATCTCATGCCACCCCTTCCATGTTCACTATATCTAGAGTATGCTGACCGACCCAACAACCCTGTTCTGTGGGTGCTGAGCATCTTTGGATACTGCCTTTACATTATCTACCCCCAAATAAAATGCAATCTTGAATCAGTATGCAACTTAAGATCACTAAAAACATCAGCACAAAACTCACTGCATTCTCTTCAGTATCATTTGGCAATGTCCAGTGACACTGAAAGATTTCACCCAAAATAGGGTTGTATGGCTTTTTGGCAACTGATCCTTTCCTTCCTGCATGAAATGCGGAGAGGTACCATTTCACAACCTGAACCATTCGATCTCTGGCATCCTTCTGGTCACTAATGCTGCAAGGGAGAAAGAGAAAATTTAATGTCTTGCTTTCTGACAGGACACAAGCTGATGCCGCCCTCCTCAGCGTGGTCCACCCTAAGCCAGGCTGAGAGGACCCAGGACCGAGACGTTTTAGAACTGAGGTATAATGTATGTGACAGAACAAACTACTCGGTGAATTTGAGAAATGTATACAGTTGACCCTTGAATGGGTTTAAACTGTGCGGGTCCTCTTACATGTGGATTTTTTTCAATAAACACAGTAAAGTACTGTAAATGTATTTTCCCTTATGATTTTAATAATGTCTTTTCTCTAACTTACTTTATTCTAAAAATACAACATACAGGGACGCCTGGGTAGCTCAGTGGTTGAGCGTATGCCTTCGGCTCAGGTCGTGAGCCTGGGGTCCCAGGATCAAGTCCCGCACTGGGCTCCGTGTAGGGAGCCTGCTTCTCCCTCTATGTCTCTGCCTCTCTGTTTCTCTCATGAATAGATAAATAAAAATCTTTAAAAAAAAAAAAAAAAAGAACACAATATATGACATATGAAACATACAAAAATCTGTTAATACTATTTGTGTTATCAGCAAGAGTTCTGGTCAGCAGTAGGCTAGTATTAGTGAAGCTTTTGGGGAGTCAAAAGTACAGACCGATTTTCGATTATGTGGGGGGTAAGCACCTTTAACCCCCATGTTGTTCGAGGGTCAACTGTACACCAGTGTCAGTCAATGTGCCCACCCATCGGGAAACCTCAAAATGATCTGTATCTAGCTCCAGTCAACCCCACTCCCAGGCCAAGGAATACAATCAGAGAAGACGGATTATAACATCCTCTATGAAGAAAAATTTCCTGCTACCACTGAAAAGCAATGTGGACTCACCTCCTTGTAAATCGGTGCCAACTTTATCTTCCCCTTTGTACATATATCTAATATTGCAAACTGATATTTAAAAGTTATGAGCCAGAATCTGGAAGCTAGACAGTAAGCTCCTCAAGGGCAGACACTGCAACTTTCTTTTCTGGCAAGCACTAGGTGCTTTAGAAAGGTTTGCCAAATTCAGATAATTGAATTTCGTCAGGAATCCATCTATCCTGTACCAACAGAAAGCTACTGAGTAACATCTTAAAAATTGGAAACTACAGTATTCAGTCAAATACCTCACAAACAGGTCCGGATGTGCAAAAAAGTCTGCATACATTTCTAAAAGAGATCTTCTTTCAAGAATGAATGTTGGGAGAACTACCTGAAAAACATATACATTTGACCCTTGAGGATCAAATTGCACTACAGATAAACAGATTGCTGAACTGCTTTAAAAAAAAAAAAAAAACCCAAACCCAAAACTCTCATTGCAATCATGGTAATACCCACCCTATACTGCCCAGGCATGCTTCTGATACCTACTTCCCAAACTATTCTGATTCAGAAATGCCCATGAACTTGCCCAGCAGATAGGAAACAGAAAACAGATTTTGAAGGTTCAGATGTCACTTTCCCTGCGCCATCTCCCTACAGCTCCCGAATCAGCATAACAATGACAAACCACATTCAGCAGCTACCCTGTGATGCCTGCTACCTGCAGGGGACTTAGACACACATCATGTTACTCAACTGTACAACAATCCTGTTCTGAAGAAATTATTATCCCTATTTTACAGTCAAGAAAAATGAAGCTCAGAGTGCGAAATTTTCTCACTGCTCCATAATGATGTGGAATTCAAACTGGGTCTGACACTAAGAGGTCTGTGCACTTTCTAATGCTGCTTTTCTACTACCATCAGTTTAATTAGGTAATTGATCTACTTACACATCTCTGTCCTCAAATAAATGATCTCCTAGAATGCAAGGACCACATGAATACTATTACACAGCAAGAAAATTTAGCATTAATTTAATGCTAATTAATGCTTTAAGTATTAAAAGAATAAAGGAAAGAATAAAGATGGGGGAATCCATGAACTCTCTCTACCATGGGGCTGAGCCCAGGAAGAAAAATGCAGAGGGGCTGGGAATGTAGCACAGGAAAAAGTATAAAGAGGAAACTGGGAAGAAGGAATGAAAAAGATCAGGAACAATCAATTATAAAAAGAGAAGAATTTCATTAGAGAATGAAAGAACAGTTTTTGAAATGTCTATCGGAATAGAAGTTATTCACTGTGGAGCACCAAAGTCAACAAAAATTCTCTTAAATTTAGTAATTACTGTATATCTGCTCTATTCAGGATCCTGTGTTAAATGTGGTGAAGGCAAAGGTAAACAGGAAAGAATACTACAAGTATTTAAATTTTAGGTGGAGTGTTGGGGCACCTGGGTGGCTTAATCAGTTAAGCGTCTGACTCTTGGTTTCACCTCAGGTCATCATCTCAGGACCAAGCCTTGCATCAGGTTCCGCACTCAGCAAAGAGCCTGCTTGAGGTTCTTTCCCTTTCCTCTCCCTCCGTTTTTGTCCCTCCTCCCTCTCTCCAAAGAAATAAATTAAATCTCAAAAAAAACCAACTTAGGTGGAATGTGACAAACATACAAGACATTCAAAGCATCCTGGAAGTTCAGGAGAGGGAAAGATCATGCTCTGCTGGTGGACCAGAATGAGGGCAGAGCTGGGAAATGATTCACTGAGGTGGAACTAGAGAAAAGCGTTAGATAAGAGTATGACTGCAACAGAGGAGAAAACAGAAGAACAAGACATGGACATGGCAGGAAACAAGACATGGAGACAGGAACTCGTGTGTAACAGCGACTGACCCAGGGGCCACTGTGGCTGGGTATATAAAGATTATAGGAGATGCTGATGGGATGACACAGCTTAGAAAAGGGCACTACGGCTCTAACATTTAGAATGTTTATAATCCAACTCCAGAGTGTACATTTTAAGTAAACATTTTCTTATGTATGTTTCCATCTTATGTATGTTCATAATGTAAATCTGTTTAGACTGGTGGGTAAGCTTATGTGCTGACTTGGTGCAACCAATTTTTTACTACTCTTGAAGAAACTACAAACTGTCAAGTAAGAATGCTGAAGAACAAAACAGAAGTACCTTTTTTTTTGTTTTTTGATTGAGAAAGAGCGAGAGCGAACAAGCGAGAGCACACGAGCACACGAGAGCACGGGGTGGTGGGGGGGAGAGGCGGTGGGACAGGGAGAGAGAATCCCAAGCAGGCTCTACCCACAGTGCAAAGCTGGACACGGGCCTCAATTTCATGACCCTGAGATCATAATCTGAGCCAAAATCAAGAGTTGAACACTTAAAAGGACTAAACCACCCAGGCCCCCCAGGAATAAGTACTTTTAATACATAAATAGCTCTTGTAAATCAACAAGAAAAAGATTACTATTACCAACAGAAAAAAAATGAACAAAAGAACTGAACAGGTCATTCAAAAAGAAGAAATGGCTAAAACCCAAAATTTTATATGTAATCAGAAAAAAAAAAAAAAAGATTTTTTTCCTCTCTACTTAAAAAAATTCTTGAGAACTCTCATTAAACAGATCATCTTCAATGTTTTTAGCCCTTATACATGCCATTATGTCAAGTAACTGGAACAGGTCTAGGTTTTCTTCAACCTGGGTTCCAGTACTTACTTTGCCGCCACTTAGGTATGAGGCAGCCCTAGAAAATAACCTAAGTTTATGTAAAAGGAGAATAATTATATGTCCTGCTTATATCTTTCTTAGAACTATTTTGAAGACCAAGCAAGGTAAATGAGATGTGACTCTGTAGTATTTCCAAACAGTACAAAGTATTTGGGAAATAACTTTAGAAAGTATCTGAAGTGAAAAGATACATTTTATAAATAGGAGAATGAGATAAAAATTTATGACATTATTGCAATACTTTGGAATACATAATGGCATTGAGATTTCAGAATCTGTTGGCAATCACAGCCATCCACTTGTGCCAGTAAAGATTTCTAAAATAGCTAATTTTTAACATTTTTGGTTAGAAAAGAATTATGTCTTTCATAATATAACAAGCACATACAATAGCTATGAACCAAATATAGATTATCTGGCGGAGAAAATTATGTGAGCCAAGGATTACACACTTGATTGTGGCAGACACTTTTGGTTGTCTGTGCACATTCCTGCTTCAACCTTTGTAACAGAATTCTGATTCTGCTCAGGTTGAGGCTATAGGTTGCCGTAAGAGTCACAGGGTCCTCCTGGATCTCAAGGGGGTGAATGCAGATTAATCTATTCCTATCATTTAACCTCCCTTTCTAGTGACTGGCTTAGGCGTGGGACATGCATAGCTCTGGCCAATGAGATTCAGCTGGAAGTCTGACGGGCCACTTCAGGAGAAGAATGTCCAACAACAACAACAACAACAAAATCCATGAAAAATTATTTTTCTGCCTCCTGACATTATTTGCCTAAGGATGGGAAGACTGGAAGTGTGACAGCCATTTTGCAATGACAAGGAGACAAGCCTGAGTGTGAAAGTCAACATGCTAAGGATGGAAGAACAAAGTGACAAAAGGAACCTAGCTTCTTTCTCACACAACTGATTGAATTAATCAATCCTAGAACCACTCTACTTCTAGCTTTCTCATTATAGGAGCTAATACACTTAGTACTGTTCAAGCTATCTTCTGAGGAGTCTTCCATTAGACCAAAACTGACCACAGTGGAAGATACAGAAAAGAAATATTTAGATGTCAACATCTAAAATTAAGCTCTAACAAACAAATTTGAAGTGAGAATTCTGACCTAGCAATTATGCAATCTAATGATCATGGAAAAAGTTCTGGGACAAACTCCTGCAAATATTCTCTTACCTAGAACATTCCTGGCAAGTATGTTGGATTCCACAAATTATTGCTGTTTCTGTTTTCATTTAGATTTGAGGTAAAAAGGTTTTATTACAGACACTTATTAGAAAGTATTATATATTAGTTTTTTCCTCAACAGCCCTCTAAATCCAAAACCAGAGTGAAGCTGACAGGTATCAAAGACTATCTAGCACTGGAGTTGATCTGGTCATAACAGAAGTGAGCATCCTAAATTTTATTAACTTTCTAAAGCCAGATAGAGCAACAATCTAAGTGACTGCAGCTCAAGTCTTTAAGATAAGAGCTGGCAGTAAAAAGACTGCAAATTTTGAAATCACAGATCATATCAGAATCTGTTTTGCTAGTCAAGTTACTCAGTCTCTATGAGTTTTAGTTTCCTCATCCATAAAATTTTAACAACACCTCTGCAGAGCTGTGGGGAGAATTAAGTGCAAGGATGAGGTTTCTAGCACAGTGGTAGGGAAATACAATAGGCACCTATATGCATTAGTCTCCTAAATTAACAGGGCATTCTGTTTAGAGAACCAAGTTTAAAATCAAATTAACATTTAAACTAAACTAATTGAGTGGCTCAAGGTTTGTCATACAATCAATCTCCCATTTGCTACATGTTCCAATCCTTAACAGCCCTGGGAGGTGGACACTGTATGTCCATCTTGCATAAGAAACGCAAAGATCAGAGAGGAAGAGACGTGCTCAAGGTCACATGGTTTGGTGATAGCAGAGGCAGGATGCAAACACAGGTCCTCTAACTTCAAGATCAGAACTCTGCTCATTTTGATTCTGGACAAACCACACTGCTTTAGGTTTTATCCAAACTACTAATCAGGCCCAACATTATTAATTAATTCATAATATAAGACCCCAGTAAGACCCAAATCTTACTTAATTCATATTATCCACATATACTATTTCTATGAATTCTAGCTTCATGTATTTCACCCATTTGTAAAAATTCTCAGTTTACTCATCTACATATATATTAAACCACAAATGTATAAACGGAAGTTATGTCATTACGCTACATTTTCAAGCCACATTCACTACACAATCACCGAGAACCCGCACATACACAGTAAGACTTAACAGCAAATGCCAAATTTGTTTCTTACCTTAGTCAGATCCATTCCAAGCCTAACCTGTGACAAGAGATGCATGATAACACTTTTGTGCTCTTCTACTGATCCTGCCTCCCCTTCATCATCTCTATCATCATGTGAGTCAAAAAGGTCTAAAATAAAACAGATCTGCTTAGACTGGTGTTAAGTCAGACCAACCTGTGATGCTACCAGTGTCACAAATCTTTTTTTCAAACAAATATTTTTAGGAAAAAGAGTCAAATTCTCCAATGTCACTTACCAGCTTCACTTGTTCCATTGGACATGGAGGAATTAAGCGACTCTGTGGTATCTGGGCGCTTCAGACTATTTCCTGAGCTGCTGTGTGTCAAGACTGAGGCAGATCCGGATGAACTGAAAAACCAGTAATCACCTTCTTAAGCAACTGAGAGTCAGAGTAAGGCATTAACCTACAAGGCTATCTGAAACCAATACAGGCCGATCAATGACAGTGAGCTGGTCACACATACACAGTTCCGAACCCTTCTTCTGAGATTGGAAACTGTAAAGTGTGAGAACTAGGTTTCCTGTCTCGTGCTTTACGAGACTTTTTTTGCATAGTGTGTGCTCAACCAAATCATGCTAAAAGGTCATCAAATATTAGTAAGATTTTTGCTTCTGCATCTAAGTTTAAAGCTAGAGTTCATTTTCTTGTCACGTTACTTTACAGAAAAATATAATTCTCTGCAACAATTTCTAGAACCTCAAAAATTGCCAAGTCTGTCATACTTAGTCTCAGAAGATGTTTTCTCTGTATTTTTGAGATCCTTTGATAAAAGCCCACACTGGTATTTAACAGTATTTCCAGTCACTTAAAAACTGTATTTGAAATAACAAAATACAAAAGCACGGTATTTTTTACAAGCAAATTTATGGTAACTGAAATTATGAGCTGGTTAAAATATTAATAGGGTCTAAACAAAGTTTCCTCTATTATTATACTTATAACTGTAACTTATCCAGAATTAGTTGTATATTAATAAAATAATCAAAGTCATAATTTACTTATTAAATATAAAAAGAAACCAAATTTTTCATACTGCAGATATTATATATAAAATAGTATACACATGACCAGTTTTTTGTTACAGATTTATGGATGCAAAGCATATTATATATTCTAATTTAAACACAGTTTGCCCTAATTACTTACCTTCTTTTGATTTATTTAATAAACTTCATTTTTAGAGCAGTTTTTCACAGCAAAACTGAGTAGAAACTACAGAATTCCTATGTGCTCCTTTCCGCAAACATGCCCAACTTCCCTCCCATATTATCAACATCCCACCCCAGAGTGTGCTCACTTGTAATAACTAATGAACCTACACTGGCACATCATTCTCTGACTTGATGTCCACAGTTCACATTAGGGTTCACTCTTGGTGGTACAACAGTCTATGAATTTTGATAAATGTAGAGAAGTATACATCATTATAGTATTGTATAGCTGCACTACCCAAACAATCCTCTGTGCTCTGCCTACGTTAGAACATTCTAATATTACAGTATTAGAACAATGTGTATTCTAATTTAAACGTAGTTTGTCCTAGTTACTTACTTTCTTAAAATCCTTAGGTAACTACTGCTTCTTTGATAATTTAGTAGTATACATCACAAGGTACTGAAACTAATGTCTACCTCACAGCTTTGAGAGCCAATGGAAAATATGAGTAAAAGACCTAGGTAAGAGAAATCAAATTAAATAAATCATTAAATAAAAGAGCTGCATGAAAGTTATTTTCAAAATGTTTTGTGGCTCTTTGATACATCATCAAAATAGAATCAATATTTTATTTTTTTAATATATTTATTTATTTATTTATTTATTTATTTATTTATTTATTTATTTATTTATTTATTTGAGACAGAAAGAGGCAGAGACACAGGCAGAGGGAGAAGCAGGCTCCACGCAGGGAGCCCGATGTGGAACCTGATCCCAGGTCTCCAGGATCATGCCCCTGGCTGTAGGCAGATGCTAAACCGCTGAGCCACCCAGGGATCCCCTAGAATCAATATTTTAAATCAATAGATCAAAAACCCCAAATCCTTTCAAATATGTATCTTATTTTATATACAATTCTAAAGGTTAGATCTATGCTGTGCTTTTCTTTTTTACTCAGGTAAGAAACCATGTCTGGGCCAAATGAAATGCTCAAAATCTCTCAAAATGAAAAAAAAATGGGATCCTCATTTCTCCATAATTTATTGCAATCGGGACCAAAAAATTTAAAGAATTTAATTAAAAAATAAGAGCAACATTGATAAGAATAATACGCTTACAGGAAAGCTTTATCTGCAACAGGCTAACCTGTATAGTATGTAATCATATCATAAATAAACTAAACCAAAAAATGTGAAGTGCTGAGCTGAATTACAGTAACAGAATCCAAAGTCTTACTGAGCCCCTTGGTAAGAGCCAAACACTGTGTTTTCATCTCCATAACAATCTAAGCTCCCTAAAAACCCTACACAGTATTATTCTCTTCACACATGGATGCTCAGCTCAGAGACTCAGTGACTGGCCTCAGTTCACACGGCTGGTAAGTACTGGAGCAATTTCAAATCCATGTCTGGCTCCAAAGCACAAGTTCTTTCCAACACGGACTTTCATCTAGTTTATAACCGTGTACAGCCACACTGCTCACTAACAGTTCACACTGAAGCTGCCATTGCTACAGGTCTTCGGAAAGTGCATAGTGAAAGACTTAAGTTTTCCAGTTCTCTTTCTACAGAGACAGAAAAACAGTAGACAGAAACTTGAGCTGTGAGTCCGAAAATAAGTAGTAGCAGCCGATGACCAGCAGGTGTCACAGGCTCAATGCCCAGCAAGGTCAGGCAGAGAACATAAATACGTGAACTGGGCTAGGTAGTAAGGAATACAGCCCCAGGGGCCAACACACTCCATTTGAATGGACTTAAGCCCATTTAAAAAAACAACACCCTGCCCCCAAATCAACAAACACCTTGATGGCCAAATAAACCATCTGCAGTCCCTACCAGTTTGGGAATCCAGATTAGGGCATACAAGGAGAACATAAAACTGAGGGGAAAAAAGGAATCCAATGGGTTAGCAGGACATAGAATTTAACCCTGGATCCTTTCAAATGGGAGGTTCATCAACTGTGTATTTGTCATGGGATGGGTACCAGGAAAGCCCAGAGAAGGAAGCTTATAATAGAAGGAGAAAAGAAAAAAGCCTATGAGCCTATAGGTGACTTTGTAGACATGCCCGTTACAGGTACAATAATAAAATTTTCTATTTTATAAAAATTTCAGGAGAACCCCTTGAAACTGGGGCCAGACTCTGATGTTAAAAAGAAGCTAACTAGGGATCCCTGGGTGGCTCAGGGGTTTAGCGCCTGCCTTCGGCCCAGGGCATGGTCCTGGAGTTCTGGGATCGAGTCCCACATTGGGCTTCCTGCATGGAGCCTGCTTCTCTCTCTGCCTCTCTCTCTGTGTGTCTCTCATGAATAAATAAATAGGGAAAGAAAGAAAGAAGAAAGAAAGAAGAAAGAAAGAAAGAAAAAAGAAAAGAATGAAAAGAAAGAAAGAAAAGAAAAAGAAAGAAAAGAAAGAAAGAAAGAAAAGAAAAAGAAAGAAAAGAAAGAAAGAAAGAAGAAAAAAAAAAAAAAGAAGCAGCAGCTAACCAGATACTACAAGCTCTCCTGTATACAGTTATATGCTTCTGGACGATAGAGGACTCTGTTTTGATATTCAGTTGTAACTTTAAGTACAACTGAATATCAAAACAGAGTCCTCTAGTTCAATGTGAGATACTATCCTTAATTCCATTCAAAGGAAACTTGCTTGGAAACATCAAAAATCAAAAATAAGCTTTACTTTGGATTCCAAATGCTTATTTCCTTTTAACCCCACTGTCATAAAAAAAACAATTTACAAAATTAAATTGAAATTCGTGGGGTACCTCGGTGGCTCAGTGGTTGAGCATCTGTCTTGGCTCAAGTCATGATCTCGGGGTCCTGGGATCAAGTCCCACATCGGACTCCCTGCAGGGAGCCCCCTTCTCCCTCTGCCTGTGTCTCTGCCTCTCTCTCGGAGTCTCTTATGAATAAACAAAATCCTTAAAAAATAAATAAAGTGCTATTTCTATTAGCAAACTGCTAATAACAGTTTCTCAATAGTTTATTTTCCCACATATATCATTAAGAAACCAAGATGCTAAACCAAGCCTTTGGGCTAAACTGGTCTTGAATTGTGGGTTCAAATTCCTCTTCCTTTAGTCTCCTGTCTTAACAGATACTGTATCACACCCAAGTCACAGATATTTCATTCTCCCCCCACATTCAAAAACTAAATTTGATCCACTAAGACACAAAACTTCCTGAACCAGTCATTATTCTCCTTACAAGTTTTGAGATTTTGAGCAGTTATGATCCATATATAGGAATACTATATTTCTCAGTTCATGTGTACGCTTAAGAAAACTAGAGTCCCACACAGTATTTCTCACTAAAAGAAACCAAGATTTGAGGCCTAAGGACTAGGTGGCTGATGGTACGGGGCTTACAAACTCACATAAAATCATTCCCAAATTTGCATTGTCATACAAAGCAAACTCCAAGCTATAACAATATACCAACTCCTGAAAAAGCAGCAGAGTTGGAAAAAATACCCAACAAAAATTAAGCCAACTATCTCTACAACACAGTAACATTAAAGCAAATAAACATTAATTTACTTTCTATATATTTGAGTGATTACATGCCAAATACTTTATTAAGCACTTGAGTGACATTATTCTTTTTTTTAAGTTCTTTTTTTTAAGATTTTATTTATTTATTCATGAGAGAGAAGAGAGAGAGAGAGAGAGAGAGAGGCAGAGACACAGGCGAGAGGGAGAAGCAGGCTCCATGCAGGGAGCCTGACGTGGGACACGGATTTAGGTGATCTAACAGAAATGGAGGAGGGGAAGGAAAAAATCAAGGACATGAAGCAGGTCCTCTGGAATGAAGTGGTTTCTGTGATGTCAGAGCCTCCAGAGGTGAAGTCCACAGAAGATGAGGACGGGGTTTATGAAGAGTCCCCAAAACAGGAGGGCAAGGAGGAAGACAGCAAAGATGAGAGCACTGATGATGCTTGTCCCGAAGCTTCAGAGGGAAGCAAACCCCTCAAGCTTTCTGAGAGCAAAAAGGTAACCACGGTCAAAGGCTGGATTGAGTGGGAAGTGGGCTCTGGGCTCCCTCAGGTGCCCTTGTGTGGAGGGGTGACCCAGCCTGAGGATGGACGTCTGTAGGAGCAGAGGCCAGCCAAGGCCTGAGGCGCAGCACTTGGGGAGAGTGCAGATGGAGCCTGAAGTGGTGGAGGTGGGCTCTCCACGAGAGATGGTGGGCTCAGGCCCACGTGCTGTGGACCTATGGCTCAGAGATCTCCTTTCCTGGGAAGCGGGGTGGGGCTGTTGCCATCCTACCTCCTCTCACTTGGGTGGTAGCCCTTGTTCCTCACGTCAGGAGGGCTCTTCACCCCTCACCTGGCGCTGCGCTGAGGATAGGACAATGTGAGGCCTGCTTCAGGCCCTCAGCCTGCATTAGTGGCTTGGTCCTGCTTCCTTGAGGTGCCCTGTTGGGTTGACCTTTGTCGTTGCTGTCAGGGGTGTGGGGAGGCTGCTGTGCCTTACAGGTTCTGTGTATTACAGGGCAGCAGGATGGGGGCTGGTCAGAACTCGATCCTGGGTCTTCAAGATCAGGCCCCGCGCTGAAGGCGGAGCTAAACCTCTGAGCCACCAGGGCTGCCCCATGACATTATTCTCATTTAAATGTTCACAATGACTCCTTGAAGTAGAAACCATTGTTATCCTCATTTTACAAATGAGGAAACTGAATATTACATAGGCTAAATAACTTGACCAAGATCACCCACCATTGTTTCTTTTTAAATTTTTTTTTAAAGATTTTATTTATTTATTCATAGAGTCAGAGAGAGAGAGGCAGAGACACAGGCAGAGGGAGAAGCAGGCATCATACAGAGAGCCTGATGTGGGACTCGATCCAGGGTCTCCAGGATCACGTCCTGTGCTGCAGGCGGCGCTAAATCGCTGCGCCACTGGGGCTGCCCTTTAAAAATTTTTTAAAGTAATTTCTACATCCATTCGAGTGGGGCTTGAACTCAAAGCCCAGAGGATCTAGTTGCATGCTCTACCAACTGAGCCAGCCAAGTACCCCAAGACACACACCTTTGAAGCAAACCAGATTCAGAACCTATTCTTTCCGAAAAAATCCAAAAGCTTAACCACAGCAACACCTACACCAGTAGGGTGTATTTTGCTTATCAGCTCTCGTGTCAATGACTTCACACATATAAAGCCTTGTCTGTGCATAGAACACACCTAGCTTTTTCAATAGTGTAAAACAGGTCTAATATTTTTGAATGAAGGAAAACCTATTATTGGTATCTATCAAAATCTGCTTGCTTAGTATCTCTGGAATCTACACGCTTCCCTCATTCCTGTGCAATTACCATAGCTAAGTCTAATCAACATTTCTCAATTTACTACCTGGTTTAGGCTGATCTCCTTACCTGTAACACAGCTCCACTTCATTCAAATCTACATACCTAGGCAAATCTATTTTTCTAAAACGCAGACCTGACCAGCAACTGCTAATTTTTGTCAGAAAATGTTCAAAATTCATAAAAGGCTAGAATCTTAGATGACCTGCCCGTCAACCCCTTCTGTATCTTTTTTTTTTTAACAACTTATGCTACTGCCAAACTTAACAACTTACAGATCCCCCAAAGAAACCCAACTCCCCACCCTTTGCCTATAGGCCTGCCTTAATAAGGTTCTAGCTTCAAGAAAACATTTCCACTTTTCCCTCCTTACCACCATGTTCCTTCTCCTTACTCATATTCTTACTTAGGATCACACCCCCTCCCTCCTCTGTGAATCCTTCCCTCACTTCTAAGGACTCCAAAATACTCCCATGGCTTTCTGGGCTTAGCCTGTATGACATTGGATTATTAATGTCTGTTTGTTCTCCCAATAAACAGCAAGTTCCCTGAAGGCAGAAACTGGGTCTTTTTTCACCTCTGGATCATTCCTCCACTAGTATAATGCCTAGCTTACAGGTGTTATCTCCACTCTAATATAAAACAAATATTGGTGCCCTCTTACTTGTACAATACTTCCTAGCTTTCTTGCTTACTTGAACCTCTGCTAATTTTGGCGCTACAGAAATAATGCCAGGAGTTCAATGAACAATACTGGCATATTACTTTAGCTGATGCTAACTTACTCTATTTGAATGAAGTCAAAAGTAAAATCACAATTCTCATAGAACTGGATTTGCTCAGTAAGTCAATCACAAAAGACGCTTAACGAGTGCATCATTCACACCAGTCTCAAAATCAGATTTTTAAAATCAAGAGCCATTTAAATACACAGAGTTCATTTACTTACTCTATTAAGCGCTTTGGGGATGAGCCACTTTGGTGGAATTCATCAGCATCATAGAATTCATCTTCACTGCTAGAATAAGAGAACTCAGGGACAGTGTTTGGAGACAAGTTGACATGGCTTGGAGAAGTCAAACTGCTACTAGGTGGTGAGTGCCCACTGCCTAGGAAATGAAAATACCTTAAATTAAGAGACAATGTTGGTAATAAAGGGGAAAAAATTCATGGAGATGGGGTCAAAACAGACTTTTCTAAAATCAAGAAAAATTAAGTTGGTAGAAGTCTTTACACCCTTTGTAAAGAAAATCAACATTTAAACTAGACATAGAAAAAGGCAAATCATGTCATAGAATGGGACACAGACTTTTAAATGAAGAACTGATATGTTCCCATTCTATAATGATCTATAATTAGAAAGGGAACTCTTTTGATTATAATCACAGTGTTTGAGTGCTGGGGTCAAAAGTCCCACAACAAATACAGTATCAGGGGAAAGCCGGGATTCCTATTTTATACTGTAGGATCCAGATATTTTAAAAATGCAGTAGCGACACAATGAGAATGCACAATGGAAAGAATATCAAAGACCACATGAATGTTAAAATATTGCCCAGGATATCACATCACACATTCACATTAGTCATTATGTTTCAGCTGTCACATTAAAACACGAAAGCACCACACATATGCCAAACTCCTTTTCTACCTAAATTAAAGTCAGGTGTCTGGGGCTCAGGAGCAGAGGAAAACAGAGGTCTACCACGGGAAGAATGTGGAAAAGGAAAGAAGCAGGAAGAACATGTTTCTGTACCTAAGTAGTCTAAGGAAACTGAAATGAACAGAGAGAGCCACAGAAAGAAGACTACTAGCTAATCTCTGTGATCATGATCCATGGTCTAGTAACAAAATAAAACAATAAAAGTATCAAACAATGGAAAACCTGGGTGGCCCAGCGGTTGAGCGTCTGCTTTTGGCCCAGGGCTTGATCCCGGAATCCGGGATCGGGTCCCACATCAGACTTCCCGCAGGGAGTCTGCTTCTCCCTCAGCCTATGTCTCTGCCTTTCTATCCAGCTGTGTCTCTCAAGAATTAAAAAAAAAAAAGAAAAGAACAAAGTATCAAACAATGGAAGACTACTGAGAGTAATTCAACAAGAATTTACAGAGCATCTACAACTCTCAAGCAATTTGAGCTTAACTCCTACAGATGCCTGGCAGAGGTTAGATTTAATTAGGTCAATGCTGACAGTCTAAAAGCCAAGGCCATAGTCCTAGAAGTTGAGAAACAGCAGCAATAAAAATGAATCCTAGAGGGGTGCCTGGGTGGCTCAGTTGATTGAGCGTCCACCTTGAGCTCAGGTCATGATCCTAGGACCTGGGATCAAGTCCCACATCAAGGCTGTCTGCTCAGCTGGCAGTCTGCTTCTCCTTCGGCCCCTCCTCCCCATTTGTGATTTCTCTCACACATACATATATGCATGCATAAATAAAATCTTTAAAAGAAAAACAAAAACGAGGGACGTCTGGGTGGCTCAGTGGTTGAGCGTCTGCCTTTGGCTCAGGTTGTGATCCCAGGGTCCTGGGATCGAGTCCTGCAACAGGCTCCTCACAGGGAGCCTGCTTCTGTCTACCTATGTCTCTACCTCTCTCTCTCTCTCTCATGAATACATTTTTTAAAATAATTTTTAAAATTTGAAAAACAAATCCAGAGTCACCCATGGATTTTTAGCCCACCCTTGTGTCTATGGTTCAATAATTAGAGAAAAAGCACATCCACCTGCCACATTTAGTTGCCTAGTTCACAAAGATATTTTAAAAACATAACAGAAAAAGTCTGCCACCAAAAAAGGTAATCTTACTGTGGAAATTCCAAAAATAGTTCATCTTAGCAAATGACTCTAAATTCCTCCCCCGCCCCTTGGCCCCCTGCAATAGTGGCAGTAAGATGGGAAAGAGGCTTTCTCTTGCTGAAACAGGTATTTTAAGAAAGCCTCCAAACCATCCAGGAATCAAAAATGAAAAGTAACATGCAAACACTCCAGGTGATCACACAACTGAAAATCTGTCCAAAAAGAAAATGTGTTTGGGAATTGCAAACAAAAGAATTGAGTTATCCTTTTTTTTTTTTTTTTGAGTTATCCTTATAAGAAAAACAAACAATATTATTTTTCTCAGTTGTTACCTTATTTCTTTTTTATATTAGAAAGTTAAAAGTGAAGATGATGAAATTAGGTTGAAAAATTAAGACATAAATCATATGTTAATTTCATTTCTAAAATGTCTTTAAATTTACCTACTCAAAAATGCTGTATTTAAAAAATCTGAAATAATTTATATTCTAAATTACTTATTATAATTATCCTAGGGATCCCTGGGTGGCGCAGCGGTTTAGCGCCTGCCTTTGGCCAGGGCGCGGTCCTGGATATCCGGGATCGAATCCCAC
Organism: Canis lupus baileyi; assembly: GCF_048164855.1. Classification (NCBI taxonomy): domain Eukaryota; kingdom Metazoa; phylum Chordata; class Mammalia; order Carnivora; family Canidae; genus Canis; species Canis lupus. Next base: position 10,775,194 of record NC_132850.1, read on the forward strand.
ATCAGGCTCCCGGTGCATGGAGCCTGCTTCTCCCTCTGCCTGTGTCTCTGCCTCTCTCTCTCTCTCACTGTGTGCCTATCATAAATAAATAAAAGTTTAAAAAATATATATAATTATCCTAAATGTACACAGAAAGAGGGCTCACTTTTTCAAAGTTTGTAACTAATTTTATGTATCTCCAAATAGACAATTTTGGCTGTGTTTCCAAACTGACATAATCCTTTTAGTAAAAAGTGAGAGATTTACACAATCTGAAAAGAAACCAGAATATCCTTTTTTTCTTTGAGAGAGAGAGAGAGAAAGAAAGAGGGAGAAGGATAGGGAGAGAGATAATCTTAAGCAAGCTCCACAGTCACTACATGAGCTCCATCTCAAGACCCTGAGGATCACGACTCGAGCTGAAATCAAGAGTTGGACGCTTAACCAACTGAGCCTCCAAGGTGCCCATGGAGTATCCTTTCTTAAAAAACAAAACACACAAACACACACACACACACACACACACACACACACACACACAAAACAAAACACAGGTACTGTTTTTAAAATGAACAAAAGGTGATACAAGTAATGAAATACAGAAAAAAAGTCAAACATTTCAGCCTTATTATGCAAATTGCTTATCAGCATGTTCCGAAGACCTTCAAATAAGAGCTATTTTTGCTTTCTTTCTAAATTCAGAAGCCCATGCTGTTTAATATTAAAGAAAAGTAATATTTTTCTTATGTAAAGTAACAGCATCAGCATCTTTACCAACTCAAATTTCAAAATGGGCTAATGTCACAAGGTAATTTTTCATTATTACAGAGGAAAAGTCTTGTCCAAGAAGTAAATCTGTGGAGGAACAAACAGGGGCTTATCTCCTACTTCCCCAAGGTATAATAGGGACAAAAGCACTAAATTCTCCTTTGAATTTGGTTCAACAGGTATCTCAATGAAAACTAATCAGTATCTAATACAAACACTGATAGCATCCCTGTAAATTACAGAAAAAATAAAGATCATAAGTCTAAATAAACAGAATAAAATTAAGATGAAGTATTTCTTTTTGCTTATGACAAAAAATATGAAAGAATGATAAATCTAACCTTAAAAAATATATATGTGCCAAAAGTGGCTGTACAAGGATATTCACTGAAGTACTGCTTGTAATAGGAAAATACAGGAAACAACCTAAATGTCTATAAGCAGAGAAACAAAAAAAACAAAACAAAACAAAACAAAAACAAACAAAAAAAAGCAGAGAAACAGGTCATATGTGCACTGGCAGCCACAAAAAGAACACTGTAGACCTAATGGTATAAACACAGAAAGCAGTCTAAATGTTCTGTTAAATGCAAAAAGAAAGACATAGAAACACATGATGTCACTCAGGTTAAAACAATAAGAATACACAATATATTTTCACAAAACTGGAACGAATAATTCTAAAATTTGTAGAGAACCACAGAAAACCCCAAATAGCCAAAGCAGTCCTGGGAAAGAAGAATAAAGTGGAATACCTCCACTTACATTACAATATCAGATTTCAATATATACTACAAAGCTGTAGTGATCAAAACAGTATGGTACTGGCACAAAAACAGACATACAGATCAGTGGAACAGAATAGAGATCCCCAAAATGGATCCATGATTATGGAGTCAATTATTCCATGACAAAAGAGGCAAGAACATACACAATGGGTAAAAGACAGTCTCTTCAATAAATGGTGCCGGGAAAACTGGACAGCTGCATGCAAAAAGAATAAAATCGGACCACTGACTAATACTATACACAAAAATACACTCAAAAATGAATTGAAGACCTAAATGTGAGACTTTCAAGCATAAAAATCCTAGGAGAGAGAACAGGCAGGAATTTCTCTGACATTGGCTGCAGCACATTTTTTCTAGATAAGTCTCCTGAGGAAAGGCAAACAAAAGCAAAAATAAACTATTGGGACTACATCAAAAAAAAAACCTCTTTTGCACAGTGAAGGAAACTATTGACAAAACAAAAAGACACTGTACTGACTAGGAGAAGATATTTGCAAATGACGTACCTAATAAGGGGTTAATATCCAAAATTATATAAAGAACTTACACGACTCAATACCAAAGGAACAAATAATCTGATTTAAAAAGGGGCAGAGGACTAACATTTTTCCAAAGAAGTCATACAGATGGTCAACAAACATCTCTCATGAGTCAGTGAAATGCAAATCAAAACCATAATGAGATTTCACCTTATACCAGACAGAATGGCAAGTAGTAACAAGTCAAAATGACAAGTGATAACAAGTGCTGGAAACACTAATCCAAAAGATATACACACCTCTATACCTACTGCAGCATTATGTACAATAGCCAAGATATGGAAGCAACCTAAGGGTCCATCAACAGGTGAAAAAAGAAAGATGTGGTGTGTATACACACAGAGAGAATATTACAGAGTTATAAAAAAGGATGAGATTGTGCCATTTGAGACAACATGGATGAACCTAGAGGGTTATTATGCTAAATGAAATAAGTCTAACTAAGATAAATACCACATGATTCCACTCATAAGTGGGGGAAAAAACCCAACACCCCCCACAAATAAACAAACAAAAGGCAGAATCAGACATATAATACAGACAACAAAATGATGGTTGCCAGACAGGAGACAGGTGGAGGGTTGAGCAAAACAGATGAAAGGGAGAGGGAAATACAGAATTCCAGTTATGGATTGAATAAGTCACAGGAATAAAAGGCATAGCATAGGGAATGCAGTCAATAATACTGTAACAGAGACGTAACAGGACAGATGGTAGCAACACACTTGGGAGAACATAGCATAATATATACACTTGTCAAATCACTAAGTTGTCACATGAAACTAATGTCACATTGCTAACTATATATATATACTCAAGAAAAGACTTGGGGGACACCTGGGTGGCTCAGTTGGGTTAAGCAGCTGCTTTCTGCTCAGGTCATGATCCCAGGGTCCTGAGACTGAGCCTCACTGTGGGCTCCCTGCTCATCAGGGAGTCTGCTTCTCTTTCTGCCCCTCCTCCTGCTCGTGCTCGCTTTCTCAAATAAATAAATAAATAAATAAATAAATAAACAAACAAAATCTTTAAAATAAGTGAAGTTTTTAAGTAAAAAAAAAAACCAATATAGGTATATACGTACATATGTACATGAAAATACATGTAAACACATGCAAATGAGAGGGAAAATAAAGGAGACTTTCAGCTTTGTTCTCTACACTTTTGTACTGATTTCTTTACAATAATAAAGTATACAGGTCTGACTCAAGCAAAATTCTTTAAAAAGCCAATAAGATCTTAAAATAAATCTTTTCCTAAGGTAAACAATATTCTGCAATATTTTATTTAAAATGTAATTATTACTAGAGCTTCTGGCTCTATCCACAAAGTATAGAACTGTAATGGTAAAATTATGGTATCTCCATCACAAATATACAACACATTTCACCCTTTTTTCCATCAGTCATCACACACAAATCTTAAATGTTAATGAGTTATGAGAATTAAAGAAATTACACAAATCTGTACCTGTACTATTGGGTGTTGGAGTCTGATGATGTCCCAAGGTAGCTAAGACAGGTCCAACTGGTAGGGAGGATGGGCGTTGCTCTGACTTACACAACTGAGCAGGTTCTAGAAGATTTGAACATACAAAAGAAGTTAAGAGAAAAAGCCAAATACACGTGTGTTAACTGCAATTGTATGGAATTCAAAATTCTAAAGATCAGTAATTTTTGAAACTGTCTTCCATTAAGTCAGTCAAGTTCCATGCTACTCCTTCCTGACCTTCCATCCCCTTTAAACTCAATGGTGATATGCTACCAGGTAGTAAGACATTAGGCAGGATATCAAGAGACTAATCGGGATCCCTGGGTGGTGCTGCGGTTTAGCGCCTGCCTTTGGCCCAGGGTGCGATCCTGGAGACCCGGGATCGAATCCCACATCGGGCTCCCGGTGCATGGAGCCTGCTTCTCCCTCTGCCTATGTCTCTGCCTCTCTCTCTCTAACTATCATAAATAAATAAATAAATAAATAAATAAATAAATAAATAAATAAATAAATAAGACTAATCACAGCAGCCAAAATCTCAATAAAAATACTCTATAAAATTAGTAAACACGGGGGGGAGGGGTGGGGGGGCTCAGCGATTTAGCGCCACCTTCAGCCCAGGGCACAATCCTGGAGACCCAGCATCGAGTACCACGTCGGGCTCCCTGCATGTAGTCTGCTTCTCCCTCTGCCTGTGTCTCTGCCTCCCTCTCTTTCTCGGTCTCTCATGAATAAAATCTTTGAAAAAAAAAAATCAGCAAACACTTCTGATGATAAAGTCTTTCTAAGCATCAAACCACATAAAATCATTTTAAAATAGGGTACATGGGGCGCCAGGGTGGCTTAGGCAGTTGAGTGGCTGACTCAATTTCGGCTCAGGTCTGGTCTCAGGGTCGTGGGATTGAGCCCTGCATAAGGCTCTGCACTCAGCAGGGAGTCTGCCTGAGATTCTTCCCCTCTCCCGCTCGTACACACATGCGCGTGCGCACGCTCTCTCTAAATAAATAAATCTAAAGAAATAAAATAAAATAGGGCAGTAGTACTTCTTTAGCCCCACAAAACATTAAGCTCATTTTCTTAATGAATCCAAATTCACAAAAGGATTTCATGTACTTTTACATATTTTTAAAGGCATTTTTTCATTACAATTTCTGACTTAACCACATCATTGAAAAAACAGAGATGCTGGATACAACAAAAGGTAAGAAGAACTGGTTACATGGGTATTGTCCCTAAGCCTTCATTTGCTAGTTAAAATATTATTGATCACTCTATACTTAAAAATACACGTCTATCTAATAGGCAGGCATCACAAATGTCATCCTGTCCTTCTATTACCTTAGAGTCCACCATGAAGAAACCATTTGTATTCTTCATAGTTATAAAAAATACCCCAAAATATAAAGTTCCCGGATTACCTTCAAGTAGACCAAGGTAGATTAAGCTTTCCTTCGTAGCACAAATGCTGGGTCATACGATTGTGTCCCACCAGCTAATTCAAGTATTAGTTTTCCTTCCATATCACTTTGAAAATCAAAAGTTATTTCACTGCATTTAAAAAAACCTCAATACCAAAAATATTATCACCTTTTCCTAATTCATTTTCTGCTGTACCACTTTGTGACTTCTTTTACTTATTAAAAAACAAAAACAAGCCCTTCAAGATTACTATGACAGCTGTACAAATTAAGCTTTTTCTAATCAATTAATCTGAAATATTTTTGCAAATACCATACCTGGAGGTAAGACAGTCTGGGTGGGCATTGTGTTGATCACAGGTTCCAAGGGACTAGGTTGATATATTGCATCTACAGGATTAATAGTACTCTGAGATAAAGAAACACAGTATAGTTATTTTTAATTAAATGCCCTTTCAGCGCTGACCCTCCCAAATGTATGAAATGCCCACATTTCTGACAGCAAAGTCCTTAGGGTAGCTATATAGATAAGCGGATCAAAATGGAAAGAGGAAATAAAACACCTCTATGATACAGAAGTCTAAGAGTTTTTATTAAAAAAAAAAAAAAAAAAAAAAAAAAAACCTCAGGAAGGAGGGATAGTGAAAGAATCTCTGTCATATAGGAAGGTAAAGCTAAAAGGAAAAACTTGTCAAGAGTTGTAAAACGGTGTGGGAAAATTTTAGGAAGCCAAAACAGTAACTTCTAGATTCAGTTTGGTGCTTGTCACTTAATTCTCAATTCACCACAAATACTGTTTCTCTATCAAAGACAGAGAGAAATGTTCTCTCTTGCTTTGCTATCTTTAAACATTACAACTCTACCTGGTGAATGTACTTGCACCACTAGGACTTTATCTTTCCACCTCATACCACTACCACCTTCTATTGTGTCACTGCACACACTGCATAGGTATCTAGTTTTACAGTCACTAAAGGCAAAGAGATATATCTTCTAACTGGGTGGTGCAGAGAAGATGGCTTTCTTTTGGAGGATTAAGAAGAAAAAAAATAAACATTGGGATCCCTGGATGACGCAGCGGTTTAGCGCCTGCCTTTGGCCCGGGGCGTGATCCTGGAGACCCGGGATCAAATCCCACATCGGGCTCCCGGTGCATGGAGCCTGCTTCTCCCCCTGCCTATGTCTCTGCCTCTCTCCCTCTCTCTCTGTGACTATCATAAATAAATAAAAATTTAAAAAAAAAGTTTAAAAAAATAAAAATAAAAAATAAACATGTAGTTGCAATTTTAGAGGAAAAAAATCTAAATTTTTCTGATTTCAAGCCAAGAACTTATTCTGCCAGCATGATGACATTTTAAAAACAAGACTCCGTAGTTTATTGATTTTTTTTTTTTTTTACTTGGAGGAGGTGGGTATGTTTAAACTGAGGTCTCTGCCAGAGTAAAGTTTACATCTATCATTTAAAAGACTACACCAGATGAAAACCAAAAAATGAAATAGTCCTTTTCCATGCGGCTCACAGTCTTAACTGATAGCTCTGGAAGAGAGAGAACATTGCAGGAGATTGTATTCATATCACATAATCGTATTATAACACCATGGCTCAAACTCTGAATTCACACTGTGAAAAAAGATAAAAAATTCCAATGTCTCTAATTCAAACTTTAAAAATACTTATCTCTGGCTTCTTAAGAAATACGCAAACAACATATTTAACTTTTTTTCATTTTAAACCAAATATAAGATAACATGCTTATCCTTTCAAGTATAACCATGAGATGGTTTTGAAGATTTTGAAGTTTCCAGACCTAGACAAGCTGGCATCTGTAAAGTCTTGGGGCAAAAAAGGGAGGGCTGCCTCCTGCTTTAGAAATACAGTCTAAACAGAAGTCATTCAGTTATCATAAAAATAGGGTCACTCCAACTATAAATCTTCAAACTCTATTTTCAGATGGGAAATACCAATAATAAAATTTTCCTTTCTTTTTAAAGAAGTTGAATCTAAGGGAAGAGTAAAAAGCTGAGGAGGAGGAAAGAATAAGAAAACGGCTGTAAGTGAGAGAAGTCATGTTGCAATTTGTTCTAATAAAAACACAAGGTATACCACAATAGCAATGACAGTTAACACAACATGTAAAATCTAAAAGTAAAATAGAAACTGATAAACAAATATTAAATAGATTAAGATATGTTTCAATACTGAATCCCTCCCCTTCTGCTTTCATCTGGGAAAAAAAGAAGTTTGACAAGAAATGTAGCATTGTGAGTTATGCCTTAGTCATAAAAGCTGTATTTTCACACCATAATTAACCCTTCATGTTAACACATGCAAAGTGATTCAATCTGAACCAACACTTAGAAAAATTTTAATATTTTCCCTGCAAATGATTGCTGAAAGATGGCCAACTTTAGGAGCTTAAGGAAAATTGCAAGAGTCAACAACAAAAAGCAGTGAGTAGGTGAAGAGAGGAATTTGTGTTGAAAAATGAGTAGAAGTTCAGGCTTCTCCTGACATGACTGGTTATAATGCTCTGCAGAAGTAAAGGGAAACAAAAAGATTAGATTAAACTTACTATAATTCCATCTGCGTGCTTCTCCGCATTACACTGGTCCTTAAGGAAAAATGTTAAAAATATTAACTTCATTCTTTTATTTAAGTAAGTCCTTGTGTACTTTCTTCCCTATTAAGAAACCTTACTTTACTAGTCAGTAACAGTGTTAGAAAACCATTTCTCTGCTTCTACTGAGATTATAATTCCATTTGTACATTGCTAGCCAAACATAATTCTATCATTGGCTACACAACCACCACCAATAGCATGGCAATTATTTTTCTAAACAGATCCTTAATTAAGTTCATTATAGAAATATCCGATGAGACTGTGTAGTCATAGCAGTACCAACTATTAAAAGCAGATATACTAATTTAGGATTGAAGATAATTTTATAGTAAATTTTACCAACTACCCACAACCCTAACACTCTTACTGCACTTAAAAGGTATAAGAATCAGGGCAGCCTGGATGGCTCAACGGTTTAGCACCGCCTTCAGCCCAGGGCGTGATCCTGGAGACTCGGGATCAAGTCCCACATCAGGCTCCCTGCATGGAGCCTGCTTCTCCCTCTGCCTGTGTCTCTGCCTCTCTCTCTCTCTCTCTCTCTCTCTCTCTCTCTGTTTCTCTCATGAATAAATAAATAAAATCTTTTAAAAAAACAAAGGTATAAGAATTATATACCCATGGTATCCATGGAATGACCTAGAAGTTAACACTAACAAATATTTTGCATTTATTATTCCAAGTGGAATAATAAATACTACCGATTCTATAAGGTAGGTACTACTAATATTGGACATATGAGAAAAATGAGACAGAGGGTGGAGAGCCAGGATTCCAAAAGTCTGATTTCAGAATTCATGTTCTTAATATGCTATTTTGCTTTGCTTCTCCAAGGATGTACTTCAGGAAGAAGGTGGTGGAAAGTTACCAACACATATTAGGTTCTGTAATTATAATCCATTTATTTGTATTATGTAGATAACATGTTTAATTTTAAATAAAACTGTTTTAAGTTTTAGCTCCTAACTATCAGGAAATTTTTTTTTTTTTTTTTTTTTGGTACCCTACACGTTCAGAGAAACTTCTCTAGTAACAAACTATAGAAATGATCCCTGAAAGTATAGTCTTTATCAGGAAATTTTAAAGTCTTAAGAGAAACCATTATTTGGTCTTGGCTTTAAACATAATGGCCAAGTTTTATCTCATTTATCTGTAACCTTTTCTTTAACTACTTAGTTTGCTCAGAAATCAATATATTGAAGGGTCAACCATGAGCAATGTGAAGGTTTGGAATTTTTTTTTTTTAAGTGCAGGTACAAAAAAGCATTGACATAGCAGGCCTGCCTGCTGGCAAGTTAGCCTTTGGCTAATGACTAGGAACTTGGATTTCAGGAGGGTTCCCACCACTCTGTCTGGTATACGAGCGGCTCACTGTGCCTAAACTGTTGGCAAAGAACATGGTTTATGCTGACAAACTGATTTCCTTCTGAAGTCTGGAATCTTGATAAGTGCTAGGAAGAGGGAGCTTACATGACAAGGTCCCAACAAAAACCATAGGTGTTGAGGCTTTAATGAGCTTCCCTGGTAGACAACATTTTACATATGTTGTCACAATTTGTTACTGGAAGAACTAAGCACATTCTGTGAGTCTACTGGGAGAAGACATTTGGAAGCTTGTGCATTGGTTTCCTCTGAATTTTGCCTTATGTGCTTTTCCCCTTTGCTGATAATGCTTTGGATCACTTGCTCTAATAAAGGATAGCTATGAATATGACTATACACTGTGTCCTGAGAGTCCTCCAAGCAAATCATCAAGATCATCAAACCTAAAGGTGGTCTTTGGGAACTTCCAGCACAGTCGGTATCTTTTACATATCCTTGAGAATAACTGCACTTTGTCAACTGTGTAATTCATGCTGAGGTTTTCCCCTATTTGCAAAATTAACTATATATTTAGAATATATATTCAATATATATCGAATATATATATACTATATGTTCAAAGTTTCAGCTAATTCTTAATAGACACAGTTGAAAATAAATTATTAAGAAGAAAGAGAAATTTAAAGTTTCTTGCTCAGACAGCATTTTAATTCTGGCTTTCCCTTATTAATTTCTATATATTAAATTGATTTTTCCAAAGGGTTTCTTAGAAAGAAATATTACATACATGTGATAGATTAAAATTTCCAGAAATGGCCCCAACAAGAAAGACTGTTCATGTCCCTTACCCTAGAACCTTAGGTGGGCCTTTGTGATGGTCTCTACCAGTAAGTACAACAGAAAGTGACTATATGTGATTTCTAAGACAAGGTCATGAAAATGTTACAAACTTTCACCAAGTTTTCTAGGAACCCAACCACCATACTGTGAGAAAACCCAAGCAGCTACATGGAGAAGAATCTAGGCTCCCAACTGAACTTTCCAGGCATATATGAGTGAACCACCTTGAAAGTAAATAAATCCTCTAGCCCCACATCAAGTCATTACAGAAAGTCATTACAGATGACATTGCACGAAACAGAAACAAGTCATGAAGTCTACCCAAATTGCATATTTGAAAGCAAAATTTAAATTACTGTTGCTATTTTAAGACACTCAGCTTAGACTAGTTTGTTATGCAGTGATTGATTACTGATATATTACAATAGATATATGTATATTATCTAAGAAAACCACAAATTTTAATTGTGGTATAATTTAAAATAAACTTCAGTATCTGACAAACTTTTTCCCCAAATGTTCTCAATTAATAATGTATGCTACCTACAGCATATTTTAAACTAGGGTTCATTATTTTTGTTACTGTTGTGGTTTGTCTTTTAAGGCACAGTCAAATCATAGACTATTAAATGCCTTATCATTCTCATCATGTACTTTAGGGATTTTGTTCTATCACCTAAAAAGGCTATGTTCATCCCCGCCTTACCCCCACTTCCATTCTTCTTTTTTAAAAATTGTTTTGTTTTTGTTTTGTAACCTTTAATCAGGTTCTGTTAAAGCTAAATCTCAAGAATTACTGAACTCAAGATTTGAGTGCATTCAAAATGAATTATGTTAAAGAAACAAAGCAAAGGTCTAATGCTACTTCCCACTTAAACTATATGTTTATCTGGTTATAAATCCCTCAATCCTTAATACAAAAGCTATTCTCCAAATATACCAGCATGACTGAGATCTGGAAATGTGATAATGAACCAAAACATCAGCACAACATAATTTGGTAAGACTTCTGACCAAAATTATAGACTTCAGTTTTTTAAAACCATGCCTACCAACAACATATATGAAATATATCCTCATCTCTGTAATAAGTCAATGTAGTCTAGTAAAAACTCCCTTAATTATGGACCAACAACAAAAAAAAACAAAAAAAAAATTATGGAGCAACTAACACACTTACCAATTATATCAAACAAACAAACAAACAAACAAAAAAACACAAATTCAAGTTTGATGAGATTCAACAAATGAGGCTAGGACAACCGGATATCCACAGGCAGAAAAATACATTATTATTTTTTTTTAGGTTTTATTTATTCATGAGAGACACAGAAAGAGAGCCAGAAACACAGGCAGAGGGAGGAGAAGCAGGCTCCATGCAGGTAGCCGGATGGGGGACTCGATCCCGGGAACCCGGGATCCAGGCCCTGAGCCGAAGGCAGACACTCAACCGCTGAGCCACCCAGGCGTTCCCAGAAAAATACATTTAGACCCCTACCTCACACTACAAAGATGAACCCAAAGTGGATGACATACAAATAGAGCTAAAACTATAAAACTCTTTGAAGAAAAAGGAATAAATCTTTGTGATCTAGGATTAGGCAATGACAGATAAGCCACCAAAGGTACAAACAATAGAAGATTGATAAACTAGACTTCATAAAAAATAAAAATATGCATGCTTCTCAGGACAATATCAAGAAAGTGAAAAGGTCAACCCACAAACCTGGAGAAAAATATGCAAATCATGTCTGATAAGGATTTGTATTTAGAACATATAAAATCACTCCTACAACTCAATGAGATTAAAAAGAACCCAACTAAAACATCAGCAAAGAATTTTAATAGACATTTCTCCAAGGATAAATGAATAGCTAAAAAGCACATGAAAAGATGTTCAACATCACTATTCCTTAAGAAAATGCAAATCAAAACCACAAGATACCACTAGAATGGCTACAACAACAACAACAAAACAATGACAGGAGTGATATATATAGGTTCCATGAATCTATTATTCATTAATTAAAGTACAGCTGACAATGTTATATTAGTTTCAGATGTACAACACAATAATTCGACAAGTCTATACATTATGCTATGCTTACCGCAAGTGCAAATACCATTTGTCACCATGGTATTACAATACCATTGAGTATATTCCCTATACTGTACCTTTCATCCCCATGACTTACTCAATTCCATGACTGAAAGCCGGTACCTCGCACTCCCCTTCACTCATTTTTCCCACTCCCTTAATTTCCCCTCCTCTCTGGCAACCACCAACTGTTCTCTGCATTTATGGGTTTGTTTCTGCTTTTGTTTGTTCATTTGTTTTGTTTTTCAGATTCCAAAAAGTAAAATCATGTGGTATTTACAGTTGACCATAAGACACAAGCATTATCCAGGTAGACTGATCCAATTTCATGAGCTATTAATATTAAAAGCAAAACTTTCCCTGGCTAGTGCCAGAAGAAAAAGGTCAAAAATGTAAACGATGAGAAGGATAGGCTAGGCTAGGTCACCCACTGGCTGTGAAAATGGGGAGAGTCTGTGCAAGGACCAGAGAGAGGTCTTTAGTTGCTGGCAGTGAATTCTAGCTAACAACTATCAAGGATATGGGGACTTCAGTCCTACAACAAAGACGTGAATAAGCCTGGAAGTAGATTCTTTCCCAGAGCCTCCAGATAGTTCAACCTGTCTAGAACCTTGATTTGGGCCTTGTGATATCCTTAAGCATAGAACCCAGCCCAGTTACTTTAGAGTCTGATCTACAGAACTGTGAGCTAATAAATGAGTGCTGTTTTAAGTCACCAAAAAAAAAAAAAAAAAAGAAAAGAAGAAGAAGAAAATCACAAACACTGGTGAGTATGTGAAGAAAATGGAATTGTAACACACTGTGTAAAATGGAATTGTAACACACTGTGTAAAATGGTGTGGCTGCTTTGAAAAGTAGTTTAGCAGTTTCTAAAAAAGCTAGACACAGAGTTACCATATGACCCTATTAATGCCAATTCCAGGTGTAAAGTTAAAAGAAACGGAAATACACCTCCACACAAAGCCATTATAATGACATTCATTGCAGTATTATTTATAATGGCCAAAAAAAAATTGGAAAGAACCCAAAAGTCTATCAACTGATGAATAAACAAAATGTGTTAATATCCATTCAATAGAATATTATTCAGAAATGAACAGGAATTAAGTTCTGACGCATGCTAATGAGTGAACTTTATAGTGTAAATATCAATAAATCTTTTTTTTTTATCAATAAATCTTTTTAAAAAGTCTAATGAGATATTTATAAACACTTATGGAAAAAAACTCTACAAAAGAAAAATGTCCTGGGGAGAGGACCTGAGATCCAAAGACAACTTAAATATACAACCTACTTTGAAAGGATAATCTAGACCTGTACATACTGTCCAGTGTGGGAACTACTAGTCACACATGGCTACTGAGTACTTGAAATGGAGCTAGTTCAAATTGTAAAATACAACCAAGATACTGAAAACTCAGTACAAGAAAAAAAGATAGAATATGAAGTTTCTCACTAATGAATTTTTATATTGCTTATGTTGAAATGATTTTGGATATATTGGGTTAAATAAAATGCAGTGTTAAAATTAATTTCACTTGCTTATATGAGTTGTGGCATATGGTCTTATCACCTAATCTCTGGTCAAGTCCTCAGATACAGGGCCTCCCAGATTATTTCCACTCTATTCTACCTCCCTCACCTTCTTCCACAGTTTCCCATGAAACACCAGCTGTCTCCATCTATGGTACAAAGAACAAATTCTGAACTAACAGAGGCCACCTGAAAATCTCACTAACCAAGTAATGCCCAAACTTTGCTGCATATTACAACCACCTGGGAGTTTAAAATCCCAAAGCGCAGGTGATAACCCATAGCAATTACCACACAATGTCTGGGAGTGGGAGCCAGGCATGAGACATCTCCAGATGATTCTAATGGATAGCAAAATTCAGGAACCAATGCATTATTAATCATTGAGGCAGGAGGGAAACTTCTGCTAATGAGAATTAAAGAATCAAAACTGGAAGGAGTTTAAAAATCCTACCTATATAGCATGCTGCTTCTGACAAGCTAATACTGGGGTCCCTGGGTGGATCAGTTGGTTAGGCATCTGCCTTAGGCTCAGGCCATGTTCCCAGGGTCCTGGGATCGAGTCCTGCAGCAGGCTCCCTGTGAGAAGCCTGCTTCTCCCTCTCCCTCTGCCTGCTGTTCCCCTACTTGTGCTCTGTCAAATAAATAAATAAATCCCTTTAAAAAATAAATTTAAAAAGCTAATACTAAATAAATTCCAAATAATAGAGGTATCAAATTGACTATCTTCTTATATTCCTATATTCCTTTGGGGTCTCAGGTGGCAATCTCTCTCTCAAAGTAGCTGATTTCAATATTTTATTAACCTATCAATGAAGAATAGTCCTCCAAAATGGCTGTAACAACTTATATTCCCATCAGTATTAGAAGTTCTGCAATGTTTACCAACAGCACAACAGAGAGGTGGCTAAATAAAAAAATCATAAAGTGGAAACTGTGCAGCCAATAAAAATTATGTATTAGAAACATCCACTCAAAATTCACAATTATCAGGCCCCTACTATGTGGCAGGAAACTGTTCTAGGCACTGAGGATAAGTGGTGTAATGGAGTGAATATTTGTGTGTCCCTACCTCTCACCACCAAATTCAGAAGCCCTAACCCTCAGTATGGCTGTATTTAGAGATGGGGTCTCTAATGAAGTAAATTATGGTTAAATAAGGTCCTAAAGATGGGGCCCTGACCCAGTAAGTGTCCTTATAAGATACCAGAGAAGTCTCCTCATCCTCTCTCTCCCCACTCTCCCGCTTTCCCTTCTATTCCTCCCCACTCTCCCTCTCTCTCTCTCTTCTCTCTCTCTGTTCTTTGTGCATGTACCAAGCAGAGGCTGTGTGAGGACATACTGAGATGGTGGCTATCTACAAGTTTGATTCCCCTCACAGGGAATCAAATTGGCAGGAACCTTGATCTTCAACTTCTAGCCTCCAAAGCTGTGAGAAAATAAATTTCTGTTCTTTAAGCCACCCAGTTTGTGGTGGTTTGTTATGGCAGCCCAAGCAGACTAATACAATGGTAAACAAAGTCCTTAAGGAGATTATAAATCAGGTTGCAGAGAGACAATAAACAAGATATCATGTAAATTGGGCCAGTGATGCAAGACCTCTCATCACAAATGAGAGGTTAGAGATTAGAGTGGTCAGGAAGATCTCTTCAAAGAGATTTCATGTGGGTGGAAATCTGAATAAAGTGAGGGAGTGACTCTTGGAAATCTGGGGTAAGTTCCTTCCAGGTAATGCGGAAAGCAAATACAAATCCCTGAAGCAGAAAAAGTCTGGCCTGTGAAAAGGAAAACAAGCCAGTGTTGTTGGAATAGTGTAATCAAGTGAGGGTAGATGAGATGTGAGAGAGTAACGATGGTTCAAATGATTTAAGTTACTGTAAGTAGTTTAGATTCCATTCCAAGGGAGATGAGAAACCATTTAGGAGGATTTGAGCAGGTAAGTGAAATGGTCTGATTTACATTAGAGATACACAGAGTTTATATAGAGTACATGTATAACTTAAGGGATGTGTTTGTACATTAAAAGCCATGAAAAACTTCCTTCTAAAAAGAGTTAAAAAGCCAAATTCCATTTACTTAATCTATGTTACCCATTCTGAAGGACCTTGAAATGTAACTATCAAGCTGGGCTAAAGAAAACAGAGTAGGAGGTACAGACTAAATAGTAGAAATTACTAGGGACAGTTCGCTGGCTTGGTCAGTGGAGCGTGCAGCTCTTGATCTCAGGGTTATAAGTTTGAGCCCCCATGTTGGATGTAGAGATTACTTAAAAAATAAAAAAAATCTTAAAAAAAAAAAAGGAAACTTCAAATAAGGAGTACTAGTAATTTGAATTCTAACTCATTCCAAAGACAGAACACCAAAAACGTTCTTTATGGGCAGCTAAAAGGTGACCTACTCAAAGAGGCTCAGGTGCCTTGTTTTTGAGTAATTTATAGATTATCCAAACCAGCCTAACACTCTCAGCCCTTCTACTTCCTCAATCTTCCAAAGGTGGCAGTATGCATCCCTAAAATACCTACCAATTCACACTGAGCATGGTGTAGTTTACTGGTTATCTGTACACTCCAGAGGCTTTTGGGTAATAGTAGGTGATCCACCCACCCATGTAATTGCACAGTGAAGAAAAACAAAAACCTTACCACCTTTTTATACCTCTAACCCTATCCTCCCTTTAGTATATATTCTGATCCACAAAAGTAGATGAAAAATTTAGACACATACACAGGAATCAGACAAGAGTTGTCACAAAAAAAAAAAAAAACCCTAGAAAGTGAACATAAGCCCTTATGTTGTGACACTTTAATACTGAATCAGCCTCAAAAGAAAATGACACTGCCCTCCTTTAATTTATATGCTGAATATCCTTACTATCTAAGTACAAATGGACTGTCCTATAAGATTGTATCATTAACAATACTAGGTTAAAAGTGACCATTATTGGGCAAACAAATACAACTGAGTAGGTAAAATAGGCCAGTAATTAAAAACTCATGCAAACATCCCAATAGTAGCCTCTTATTGGCAGATGAACTGCCTGCCCACCCTTTTCAAGCCACTAGCTGGAAATACAGAGGTACAGTCAGGTAGAAATAATGGGAGCAGAATTTCCTTTTTAATTCTTATTTTCAAACACTAAAATGCTTATTTTGCAAAATACAAAGCAATCAAATCTATACTTAAGTTGAATACACCAACATTTTTCAGAAAAGCAGGCACAATAGCCATGAAATTTTTACTGAACCACAACAATTCAAAATACATTTTGTGGTATGAATAAAGAACAGCAATTTAAAGTAGTGGTTCACTAATGTAGTTTAGTACCAGAAAAAAAATCTACAACACAATAAATATGTATCTTTATTAATACTCCTTATTGTGGATGAGAAAAAGAACTCTTGCTAAAATTTAATTTCTTTTCTAAGAAAAACTTTTCTGTGAAAGGTTTTACAAAATAGATCCTTGCTCCAAGTAGTGATAATGTATAAAATGAACAAAGGGATAAGTAATTCAAATGTGCTCCCCTCCTTCCCAGTCATTGGGTCAGAAATTACCATGTCAAAAACAGGCACATGCTACCAAGGTAATATCCCAGTACAACAGTTGTTCAATAGTACCAGGAACCTCACAATACAATTTACTGTAGAAAAGTATATATTTCAGAAACAAGTCATCTTCTATTAAAGAAAAACACCATTATAATTTTTAAATCTCATTAAATGCAAGTAATAAAAAGTAAAATTTACTTACTTTAGCAATCTGCAGCAACACGATGCAGTGTTTAATTGATTCTACCATGCTCTGTAAAAACAGAACACTGATTTTAGGATCTTGCATCAAATAAAACAGTTATATGACATTAAAGCTTATAAAAAAAAATCAGTTCAGATGTACAGGATTTAATTCCATAATACACAAGAAATACCCTCTCTGAATATCCAGTGGGTTCTAATATACCGATAGTGTCAGATGAAGTTATCATTAGCAATTCTATAAATTAAAGAATGCAAAAAAATTGCTAATTTATACTAAATAACATTCTAACTGGTTTTTCAACACTTCAAAAAGAAAAAGATGTGAGTCTGATTAACTTCCAAATTCTTAGATCAACAGCAAGCAATCCCAGTGTAAATTTCTAAAACATCTATTCAAGACTTTTATGGAATTATGAAGGTTAAAGGATCCTATCACAATATAGGTGAACCTAGAACACTACTACTTTGCCAAAGTGCTTTTGTCAAACTACAAATCTTATTAGTAGCCTATTATATAATGTCAGAAGGCCAATACATCAGAAAACTTGAATCACAATATGTTTTAATTATAGAAAAGAGAATATATGTTGTGCACGGATGACACCTTTTATCCAAGGATCTTAGACAAGACCAGAAACAGATAAAATGGTATATAAAATGAATTTTAGTTAGATTATTCAAGTCCTTTTAATTCCTTTATAAAATTATACACACCCTTGCAAAAATTTATAAAAATTAAAATCTCAATTGCTCCTATTAACAGAGCAATTTATTAATTTAAGCAGCAGTTTAAAATAGAAATAACACCTTAAAGCACTTTCTAATGCAAAGAGTTTTAGAGTTTACTAAACACATAACTTACATTTGTTGTTTCTTTGAGAGTTTCAATTTTCTGTGAAAAATGAGAAGTTTAAATGAAAATAATCAAAAGCCCAAAGAAGTACCATCACTGTTTTTTAGTGGTCATTTAAAGAATTTTACCAAAATGTACCCATTACTCTAAGCAAGTGGAGGCAAGTTGGGAAGGGAGTACCTTCTGTTATACTTTTAAAAACTTAAACATTTAAACAAAAATTCAAACATTTATGGATTATATCCTCAAATAAGATTCGTGTGATTCAAGATTTTTAATAATAACACAAAACATTAAATAACACAAAACATTATTATTCCTTATATGGAAAAAAGTCTTTTTTATAGACTCACTATGTGATTTTAAAACATTTGTTCTACACAGTAATTTGAAGGGGCACATGCACCCCAATGTTTATAACATCAATCTCCACAATAGCCAAAACATGAAAAGAACCCAGAAGTCGGGATCCCTGGGTGGCACTGCAGTTTGGCGCCTGCCTTTGGCCCAGGGCGCGATCCTGGAGACCCGGGATCGAATCCCACGTCGGGCTCCCGGTGCATGGAGCCTGCTTCTCCCTCTGCCTGTGTCTCTCCCTCTCTCTCTGTGTATGTGTGACTATCATAAATAAATAAAAATTAAAAAAAAAAAAGAACCCAGAAGTCCATCAACAGATGAATGGATAAAGCAGTGGTGTGTGTATACACACACACACACACACAACACATACACACACAAACGAATATCACTCAGCCATCAAAAAGAACAAAATTTTGCCATGTGCAATGACGTGGATAGAGCTAGAGTGTATTATGCTAAGCAAAATAAGAAAGTCAGAGAAAGACAAACATATGATTTCACTCATATGTGAAATTTAAGAAACAAAACTGATGAACATGGGGAAGAAAGGAAAAATAAAATAAGATGGAAACAGAGTGGGAGATAAACCATATGAGACTCTTTACTATAGTTTGCTGGAGGGGATGTGGGTGAGGGATGGGATAACTGGATGATGGGCATTAAGGAGGCACTTGATGTAATGACCACTGGGTGTTATACGCAACTAATGAATCTCTAAACTCTACCTCAGAAACTAATAATACACTATATGTTAATTAAATTCAATTTAAGTAAAAAATTTCAAAAAAACACTTCTTTTAGAATCACCTTAAACTTTGACTAGTTGCTTAAAAATGAAATGGAGCTAAATTCCAAACCTTAGAATGGAAGGGGAGCTAAACATGAGTTACTACAAGTACTATTACCAAAGTATAAAAGAGCCAGATACAAACCTATGGTCAAAAGAAACAAAAAAAATAAATGATACTGCAATAGGAAACCTAGTCAAGGAGGAAATACGTTAATTGGAAAAAAGAAAATAATATTCAAACTACAAAGTAATTCTCAGAAATTCAAGGGTGGGGGGCAGTAGTGGAACCACTATTAAAGCAACACTCAGGGGCACCTGGCTGGCTCAGTAGATAGAGCATGCAACTTTTATATCCAAGTTGGGTATTGAGAAGTGGCTTAAAAATAAAATCTTAAAAAAATAATAATAAAGCAATCCTCGTTTTGTCTCCTCATCTGTGGCTTCCAGCTTATTCTGTAAATTCTTACCAGCTTCAACATTTAAAACCTCAAAAGGAAAGAACTTAATCCTAGGAAGGTGGTACTCACAAAAAGGGCATCATATTAAAATTTTTGTTTAATTGTGAAATCAACATAGAAAATCACCAGAAAACTCCCCCATGAATTCTATATGGTAGTACCATCATAAATAGTCAGTAGTACTATTATAGTAGCCAAAAACCCCTGAGGTCCTTCTGTTCTCTAAAAGGCTCTTGGTTTTAAAATAGTTAAGGCAAAATAATGACTATAGAACTTACCTTTCTCTGTTCATCATCTTTGCAGTTTTGAAGTTTGTCATCAAAAAGCTACAGGATTAAAAAGAAAATGATTATAGTATCAAACCATTTTACTATACTGTATATATTTACTAAACATAGAAAAAAGCATACATCCAAGTTTATCAACAAGCCATTTGCTTCCCAGGACTTTTGCTTATAATTAATTTTAAAGTAGGAATTAAAGGAGACAATTTCATTAATGATAAATGAAGTTAGAGAAATCACCTCCCCCAACCTTCCTCCTCAAAATGGAAAAACCAAGGTCTCAGAAATTGAGCTACTTTAAAATTTACCAGTTTCACAGAATTTTAAAACAGAACATGCTAATTTTCTAATTATGTCTACGTATTTACTTTTTTAATGACAAAAAAGTACATTATACACACACACTACTTATCAATATACTTAAAGGCCACCCAGATCTTTTAGTATGTCAGCTTTAAATCAGATAATTTTTTACACTCAAAATCAAGCTTGTTAATAACCATTTACTACTTTATCCCAATTCAGGATATAAACTAATACCATACCTTTAATTGGTCTATCAAGATTTGTAGGTAAGCATCAGCCTCTGTAAGTTTCTTATCAAAGTCTTGGACACTAGGAACAAATCCTGAATCCAAACCCTAGAGAAAAAGAAAATTTGTAATAAATCTACCAGTACCCTAGCAATGTTTAACAGTACAGAAGATACTTCATCCTTCATATAGGACATTTCAATTTTTAAAATAAAAATAGTACTTTTATATAAATAATAGGTATATTTAAATTATCCAAGAATAGCGATACATCAATCTCTCTCATGAACTTCTAGCTGTCCCTTATCAAACACATGCTGCTGCTTAAATTAGGATTTACCCTGCTCTTCAATCACTTTCTTCTCTCCTGCAAAATTACTTCCAGTAACCTCCAGAGCACCAGTAATTTAGCTGAAAGACCTAGATTACCACCTAGATTACCTCCTATTTTACCTCCACTTTTTGTTGGATTCCTCCAGTCCCTTAATCTTAACTTCATACTCTATTTAGTTCTCCCATTCCCTAACCCACCCCATTAGTTCTGATGCCTTCTCCTCCTCCCTTATTAAAAGAAAAAAGAATCTCAAAATTCTCACCTCTTCTAAGAAGAAGGCCCTCTAAGTGAAATTGACAACACTTTTGTCTCAAGTTTCCCACTCACATTCACCCTTGGCATGAACACTACACTCTGGACATGGTGTAAATGTTTATTTATTTAGGGGGCCCATTTATTTCTCAGTTTAACAGTCCAGTATTTGCATGTCCTACTTTCTGTATACTAAAAATTTTAAACTTCAAGAGCATGATTCCTATGTTTTAACTTTACTCAAAAGAAACTTGAGTTTTTAATCATCTCTGAAAAACACAACAATCCTGGGTATAAAAGACAAAAATTTGGGAGACTACCAGTTTGTTATATTTGCATGCCCAAATAACATGCATTAAACAGGGAAATAAAATAAGGGTCCCGAAACACTAATGTCACAATCCCAACCCAACCGCAAACTTCTGTACTGAATGGGCAAAATACAGTGGTTCAACATACCACACTTGATTTTCACTTCTTGGTCAAAACATGCTGATTATTTTCACATTCCTCATTTTAATAAATGGAGGCCAGAGTTCATTGTATATTATACCAACACCTAAGCTTTGCACAATACTTTATTATTACTAAAGCACTTTTACAGCCATTATCACAAACACCAGATTGAGACTGTACAGTATTATGGAAAACAACAATGGGTTGGCAAGCATGGTCTCTAATTGCAGCTCAGCCACTAACAAAATATTGTGTCTCTCTAAGCTGCTGTTTTCTTATCTGCCAAATATAATCATTCTCCTCATACTATTATTAATGTGGCAGCTACTACCTCTACTAAAGACTACAATTACTATCACTATCAATTACTATTACTATTTGTTGTTCTTGCCAAACTAAAATTCAAATTCTGAATCTGAACAGCAAAAAAAACCAAAAACAAAAACAAAACAACAACAACAACAAAAAAAAATTAAACAAAACCCTAAGTCATAGACCAGGGAAAATCAACTTATTTTGTAAAATATATTTTCTTTTTCAAGTTTCTTCAAAACTAACAAAATTTAACAGCTTGCTTTTCCCCCCACATACATGTAAAGAAACTGCTTAAAATGAGTATTGAAAAATCCCTTCTCGGTGAGATGTCACAAAAAAACAAAGTTGAAGAAAAATAATAATAATGTATGTAATAAAACTATAAGCATCTTCATTTTTTTTAAGATTTATTTATTTATTTATTTATTTATTTATTTATTTATTTATTCAGAGAGAGAGAGAGAGAGAGGCAGAGACACAGGCAGAGGGAGAAGCAGGCTCCATGCAGGGAGCCCGACCCAGGACTCGATCCCGGGTCTCCAGGATCACACCCCGGGCTGCAGGCAGCGCTAAACCGCTGCACCACCGGGACTGCTCAACATCTTCATTTTTAAAGATAAACAAAAAGCTTTCTATTAAGAACACTTATTATATACAATATGATAATAAAGGATGCATAAAAGGAAGGATAAATCAATTATTAGTATTTTGGAGACACTATAGTATTGTATTACAAAAAAAGGGAGTGATTTCCTTCCATATTACTGTACTACAGAAAAAATTAGAAGAACTGTTTGGCTTAGTTTTTGTTTTGTTTCACACAGCAATATAACATGACTATTAATAACTATAAGATCCAGTTAAAATCCGTAAAATATGTTATGCTTGCTAGATATTAAAAAGGTCAATGGCACATTCATAAATGAATAAAAAGTGAAGCATGTAAATAAGAAAAAGTGATTTTTAAGTTTCCCTCTTTTGAATCTATTTAGAACTACCACTGTAAAAATCTAATTAACACATCCTTTTGAACAAATCTCTTATCTGATTAAAAACAGATGGAAACCAGTAAACAAATGGAAACAGATTCAAATTACTGAGATCTAAAACCCATCTAAATTAATTCTTAAAAAACAACTCCTTATTGTTGCTATAATCCTAGAACCTCACTCTGGCTCTCTTCTCAAACCTGCCTCTAGATAGTCTTCCTCATTCCTTCAACCTTAGAATAAACTCCACACATCATAACATCCAAGTCAAAGATCTACTCACCAATCTGTTTTTATGTAATGTATAACAAGTGGTTATAACTAGAGTTATTAGCATAAAATCTCAGAACTGGCCTAAACTTCCTTGCACAGTAATCCATAAATCTTTGGTGTACTTTAAAAAAACAAAAAACAAAAACAAAAACAAAAAACTACATATATAGTTGCCCTATCTGCAATCAATAAAACATTCAAAGTTATCAATAACATAGACAACCGATAGTAATTAAACTGTTTCCTCAAATCTTGTAAGAATAATGCACACAAGAAATAAAAGTTTTTGCTACATATTATGATTTATAGTACACAAAAACAATGCCTTCTTGTCCAACCTCCTATTCAAAGAAGTTACTTTTACAATGTTTTTGAAAGTCTTCTAATCTTCACTTGAGTAGCTTAATAGACAAGGGGCTCATTACCTCCTAACATATACTATTTCATAAAAATTCCCTTGAAGTCCTAACTATTGCTCTTTCTATCCAACATTTACAATATAAAACCCTACACTTACTCGTGTCCTTTTTAATGGTTTTGTTTTAAAACAAATCATCAGAATATAGTCCTTTACACCATTTGAGAGTGGTCTATCTTCCTTTGAAAAGAACTCAGAACAGGGCAAATCCTTTTAAGACAGGGTGTGACTTCATACTTTTTACAGGGACATCTTGTAATAGCTCTTGAGAACAAGCAGGTTGGGAGTCAAGCAGATACACATTCTCTATGCCACTCATCCAAAACTATACTGCTCAGGGTTAGTTCAGCTTTGAATAAATGTATGTGGCATGGATTGCAGTGTCTGACAACTGCTGATGGCGTGCCACAGGTCTTCCCCATGACTTCTCCCTAGGTTTCTTTTGCGTTTCTTTTCTCCTTCTCCTCCCTTTTATCTACTCCTTCACTCCTTTCTTCATGTCTGTCTTTCCTTCTTTTTTGTCCATGTCCCTTGTAGACACTTTGTGACCAAAGTGATTATGTTGCACTTTTGGCAGTCATGTTGCTGCTGCTCCCTAATTTACTATATTGATGCGCCATAGTTCTCGAATGACGACTTCTGTGTGAATTCATTTAAAGTTTAAGTCAAACACAACCATTACAGAGAAATAAAGGTAAATGGTCTGTGGTATAAAAGAGTTAAATTATAATAGAAATTAAACCCAATCTATAAATTAAGATAAATCCATAAAATTAGAAATCAGTGCAAAGGAAAAAAATTTATGTGGCAAATATACTAAAAACAAAATAGTCTTTAGTCTTCTTTGCTAAGAAAGAAAGCTAAAGTACATTTTTAAAGAGGAGTACCACATGACTCTACATCAGCTAGAATCTTTTCATCTAGTTTAAAATATATCAAGAGAGAAACATCTGACCCAACTTCAAAAATAGTATCTAGACTGGTAGAAGAATATCAAACTGCCTCAAAGCTGCATATAAATACTTCCTACTATCTTTCTAATACCTATATCAAATACCTCAACTTCTCTTCTCGGAAGGTACTTCAAAACTAACAAATGTCTACAAAATTAAATGAATTCCTATTAACTTTAGTTAGGACATTAAACACTATTTATACATACATATAACCAAATACTTCACCTCCATTAAAAAAAAAAAAGTATTGCAAGGATGTCCTTAAAACTGTCTGAAATACATATGAATTGTAGTTGCTTTGTAGAGGTATTCTTTCAGTGTAACAGTACAGGAGGCAATTTTTGAGGCAGGGAGTAAGAGCTTTTAAAGTAATTCCTGGTGACGGGAAGAGTAATGAACAGGGGTGGTTAAAGGTGGTTTAAGGTCTTGTTGAGGTCAGAATCAGGAAATAAGAAAGTCATGAGTAATTTGAGGAACTGAGGAGAATAACACAGAACAGGAAGGGCTATGGCTGAATAACAACACTGTAAAAAGAAATTAACAAATGAGTAATTATTTTCATATCAAATCTTATTTATAGCAAAAACATAAAGGACTAAGGACCCTATATTCAATGTTTTCTCTTACATAGGAAAAAAACAGTATATAATAAAAATGTTGCAAAAGGAGAAAAAATAATTATAAATAGAGAAACCAGTTCATATAAGTCTCATAGAAAAGTTCAGAATAACAAGAACACAGAATAAGTTATCAGTAGTAGAACCACAGAAGGGAGTAACAGCTTAAAAATTTAATAAAGGAAAAACATCAAAGAAAATAAGCCTCCTAATGAAAAATAAACATGAATCCAGACAAAAGTAGATGATTTTTAAAAACTAGCAAAACATATACCCTATAATTAAAATAATGAAAACTTTGCAGAAATGTCATTTTGACTAAAATATGAGAATATCTGGAAAGCTTATGTTCACAATTAGCAATTTGAGATGACATGCATCACAGATATGCTTTCATCCAAT
The DNA here is from genome assembly GCF_048164855.1 of Canis lupus baileyi. Taxonomy (NCBI): domain Eukaryota; kingdom Metazoa; phylum Chordata; class Mammalia; order Carnivora; family Canidae; genus Canis; species Canis lupus. The sequence goes on from NC_132850.1 coordinate 10,800,634, forward strand.
GAAAGAAGTATAGAGCATACTTACAATTGAATCACTTACAATTATTTTTGAAAATTCAAGAACTGGAGAGATACCAGAAGACTGGAAAAAAGCAAGTGTGGTACTGATCTTCCATAAAAGTAAGGAAAAGAGAGAATAGAAAGTTACTTTACCATGCTGTGAGTCTGACATCCATAATAAAGTAAAGGAATAATAAGAGAAAAATCTATAACTATTCAGAGGAAAAGTAGGTACATGAGCAGCAAGTGGTAAGTTAAAAAAAAAAAAAAGAACACACTATGTCAAACTTACTGACTTTTCTGTTCTTAGAAATTTGTTAGCAAATTAAGTTTTTTGAGAAGTGACACCATTTTGTCTCCTTACCAAATGCCTTACAAGTTGGTTTAATGATGAAAAATGTGTATTAAAGAAACCCGAAATATTAATAAGATCACGATTTTATGTGGAATATACTAATCTGTTATTTCCTTGGATTACTGAAAATTCCTAAGCATTTATAATCCCTATTGTCTCTATGCTTTATCCACTTCAGGTAAATGAAGAACAGGATTTAGAGGTATAGAGAATTTCTCACAACAAGAATTTCTATTTTTAATCCTAAAGAATACTCAACTATCAATTCATTTGAGGATTATCAATTTGAAACTGTTAACAAAATTAAGCCTAATATTAAATGCTTTCCTTCATTGTAATTTCAGGTTATTTTCCATTTAAGTCAATGTTCTAAAAATCTAAGGCTCCAAATCGGGTTCTCTTTTATCAACATGGTATCTATAGTTATCTTACCAGCATGCTAGGTACCCCAAGAATATCCTAAAAGGTAAAGTCTTTTTCTGTAGTTCTAAGTGAACAGTTAGTTCTCTACCGCCAGGGATTCACCATGGATGTACATTATATATCAAAAAAAAATTCCAAGTATCAGAACCTCTGCTAGACACTTAGTTTTCTAATTTGATCATCACAAGACAGGAAAATAGACATTAACTCTATTTTATGAGCATTTACCCAAATCATGAAGTAGGGATTTTAACTGGGATTTAAATTCTTTTGACTTTTGGGATTCTCATTCTTTTGACTTCAATCCATTACACTTTTCTCTTAAATAACAATAATACCAGAAAAGAATTCACGGCATAAGAGGACTAAAATGTAATCTAAAAACTGCCTGAAGGAACTTGCTGTAGGTAAAGTGAGCACAGCTTTAGACTGATTTAGTTTTAAATCCTGAATCTGCAACTTTCTAACCTGTATGATCTGGCCAAACTACTTTCTCCACTATCATTTTCTCATCTAGGGATGGACATAATAACAAGTCATTCAGAGTTGTTGGATAGATGAAAGAGTATGTGTAAAGTAACACAAGATTAAACTTTCTACTTCTCCTTCCTAATTTGTAATCATAAATAACCATAATTAATTATTGCATCTCCAGGCTCTAAAATAAGGGCCTAACATAAAGAGGGCATTCAATGAATATTTGATGGATAAAACAAAATCGATTAACAACCAGATAATACCATAAAACAATTTTAATAGAGATCTATAATCAATAAAAGGATGTAAGCATAAGTTAAATTGTATTTAAAGTTCCTTTAAAAAAGGAAAACAGTAAAGTTGATAAACTGACAATAATAAATAATTTTTAAAAGGTATGAACAATACACAAATCATTAAATAGTTATAGGAAACAGATCAGAAAAAAAAATTCCATGAGATTTTCAGAAGAGGATTGGGTATTATGCCTGAATCACAAAAGGTAAATTGTATTGAATTATTACCTTGGTAACAAAGCGTTAAACAATATAAAGAAAGCCTTTTTCCACCATAATATAAACCAATTTTTTGAAATGAAAGTACATTAGCTCTTCAAAAAATAGAATCACTTTTATCTGTAAAAAATGGCTTGTAAATAGTATTTTCTTTTGTTTAAAAGATTTTTTTTTAATTCATTCCTGAGAGACAGACAGAGTAAGAGAAGCAGAGTGGCACAGAAAGAGGCAGGCTCCTCACAGGGAGCCCCATGGAGGACTCAATCCCAGGACCCCGGGATCACACCCTGAGCCAAAGACAGATGCTCAACCGTTGAGCCACCCAGGCGTCTCTAAATTTGTTTAAAATATATATATATACCACAAACAAATCTGCATTGCTCATATAGTTGGGAAAGAGAGCTATTTTGTCAAACAGGAATCAGGTATAGACATCAGTGTCAAAATTCATGAACTTTAATCCTAAATCTTAGTACAACCGTTTATTCTTCATAATCTCTAATACACTATTTTGCAACTTTTTGACTTACAGACAAAAACAAAAATACTGATCCCATAAAGTGACTTGGTTACTCAACTGCACAAAATAGGAGGATTTTGCACCATTTCCTCTATTTTTAAATCATTGATAGCTTGTCTTTTCAAGACTCTAATTTATTCTTTAATAAAGTCATGTAAAAAGTCTTGTCAAAATCTAAATACATGGGATCCCTGGGTAGCGCAGCGGTTTAGTGCCTGCCTTTGGCCCGGGGCACGATCCTGGAGACCCGGGATCGAATCCCACTTCGGGCTCCCGGTGCTTGGAGCCCGGTGCGTGGAGCCTGCTTCTCCCTCTGCCTATGTCTCTGCCTCTCTCTCTCTCTCTCTCTCTCTCTGTGTATGTGTGACTATCATAAATAAATAAAAAATTTTTTAAAAATCTAAATACATAAAAATCTGAAGTTTATGAATAGGATGACCATATACCTTAGTTTGTCTGGGATAATGAATGTTCATGTCTGTTGTCTCAAAAGTGCTCTAGTTTGGACAATAAATTTTATGGGCTCCTTCTCTATAAAGCATGTAACTAGCCTTTTAGAGATATAAATGTGTAGAAGGCATGTAAGACTGCCTCTGAAGTATCAGAATGCAGCGATTACTTAAAAAATTATTTTAAATGAAATATGAGTTTATAGGCTCTGAATGTAGAAAACCAATTACAATTCTGTAATTGGCTTTGTCAGAATTCAAGTCAATTAATATTAACTGGGTGCTTAATTTATGCTAGGTAAATAGAGACATGAATAATAATATAGAACTTATATTTTTAAGTTATTTTATTTATACACACACTCCCCTCAAATACAACACAAGAAATAAAACACACAACATCCATCATATATTATTACTGGGGACTGGGATTAAGGAAGGGAACCATTTGAGACAGGGACTCTAAAAATTTTTACTTTATAGATTCATTTGTCTGATTTTAAAAAATAAGTATATATTTCTTTCAAAAGCTTACATAAAAATATTTGGAAACTGTGCAAGTGTGTAAATATTTTTCAGAAGTTTTATAACTGTTTTAGCTTGCAAAATCAATCAGCATTATTCTCTTAAAAATTTTTTAAAGTTACCTGCTTATTTTTTTAAAGATCTTATTTATTTATTCATGAAAGACACAGAGAGAGAGAGAGAGAGAGAGGCAGAGACACAGGCAGAGGGAGAAGCAGGCCCCATGCAGTAAGCCCGATGTGGGACTCCATCCTGGGACTCCAGGATCATGCATGCCCTGGGCCAAAGGCAGGCGTCAAACCACTGAGCCACTCAGGGATCCCTATTCTCTTAAAATTAACTACAAAATCCTAAAGTGTCTTGAGAGTAAATCTGGCAATACAGCTGCTCAGGTACAACTTTCCAAGCAAAATGTAGTGTAACAAATTTATAATACCACTTATACATAAAAAGCACAAACTTGGGGAGAAAATAAAAAAGCACTAGAAAATTAGCAATCAACACTACATTGGAATAAATGCCAAAAAAGAAAATAGCCAGTAAAACGAAGCAAAATACCTATTTTTTTTCCTACATCCTTCCTGCCATTAACATAATGACTCAACATTCAAGAAAGCAAACTCCTAAAAAACAAAAACACCTACAACATCACTCCCCCTAACAAAGCACTATCTGACTACATGGTATTGGCAATCAGCCAGAGTTTTTCTTTTCACCTGCTAGTTGGTCAGGTTCCTGGCTCTACCTTTCATAAAGCCATAAGTTAACTTTGTCACAGTATGACAAAGAATGTTAAAACACACAGATCTATATAAGTTCTAAGTAGCTTACTAGTATGGGATGGAAAAAAATACAATACAATCTTCTCTCTCTGACCTCAGATTACTACCTATCGTCAGTTTTAACAGCATTCTGGAAAGCAAAGAAGTCTCACTACTATTAAGGGCCTACCAAAAACTAAAGTTTTAGGTAAATACTGGAGCTTTACTCTAAGTATAACTAGGAGAAACTCATATTCAAACACATGAATCCTTAAACTAAGTATTTTAGTATGTCAAGTTTTGAAGTAATATGAATTCAGTAATTCATTGGGGGTATCTCTTTTGACTACTACACTGTGCTAGATGTTTGAGGATGCCAAGATGAAGCAGCCATAGACCCTATTCTAGGAGTTTCAAATCCATAAGAGAAAATAACATCTGTCTACAAATAACTGATCCAAGCATGGTAAAATAAGAGCAGAAAAGTACAAGGAGATCAGAGGGAAAAACTGAAGAAAGGAGGAGAAAGGTTTTACAGAGGTAGCACTGTGAAGTACAGGATGTGGACAGAGAGATGTGAGGGGCAAAGTATTACAGCCGTGGACACAGGCTGGAAACAGCATAATGAAATGGAATATTTGAACTTCTCTTTAATGGAATGACCATAGAAATGAGGGCAGGGTTAGGTAAACTAACAAGGGATGCTGAGGTACCCAGGAAATAGGAACAGCAGGAAGCCTTGTCTAGCCCAAGCCTGAGTGAACAAGGAAGGAAACAGTGTTATCAAGAACCAACTGGAAGAGGAGCTACTGTAACTAAAGTGTCCTTTAAGTAGCTCCTCCTCCAGTTGGTCTTAGCCAATGGGAGGCAGTGTCAGAAGAAAAGAGAGAACTGTTGGGGTATTTATTCCCAAACCAGAATCTAAAGGAGTGAACTTCAGGTCAGCCTTCTGGAGCAAAGAAGTAATCTGCAGGGAAATGGAGAATAACCAAAAAAGTAATACTCTCAGAGTCTGAGGTTAGTATAAGCACAAAGAGACTGGAAAGCAGAAGGAAGTCAAATAAGGAACAATATGCTCTGGGAAAATATATTTTTTTCGGATTCAGATGAATTGAAACGAAATAAAAATTAGTGGCTGAACTGAAAAAATTAAAGTTTTGGAGTGAGAAGAGCAATTGATGGAGAGCAACAGCAGGGTAGCACCCCGGTTCCCTCCAGAGTCAAAAGAGCAGGAATCATTGGACTCTAGTCTGGTTATTCTAGTCTCTATGTGACCTTAGACAAGTCACTTGGCTTTTCTGAAACTGTTTTCTCCATTATAAAACTAGGTAAAGGTTGTATTAAAACTTTAAGATCCCTTCCAGTTCTAGGAGTCTGTGAAGCCAATATCTCCAGGTAAATAACCATGTTCATCAAGTGAGTAAATACCTTACACCACATTTGAAAAGCCTGGGGTCCCCTTTTTTACCTTAAAAAATAATATCATTTAAATAAAGACAGTAAGAACTTACAGATTCCAACTGCAGCCAAGTCCTGCACAGTATGACAAAGAATGCTAAAACACAAGCAAACTTTATCATTTAGTGTAACCTTGAAACTGAGTGAGAAAGACCAGATTTTAAAACAGGCTTTGGAATGCAAGAAACAACCAAGTAAGTAGAATAATGACTGAAACGGCACATTTTGAAAAAAACAGTGAGGTGCTCAGTCAATAGAGCAAAGAAGCAAAGTTCTTAAAGGTGTCTCCAGAAATAAATGAACTCTAATGTAAAAGGACAAGTCTGTCCCTATCCCCCCACTCTCTCTCACACACACTCACACACACCAACCATTCCTTCACAACACGAATATTCACTGATTATCTGTTTTGTGCCAGGTACAATCAGTACTATCATGGACTTCAAAGGACATTTTTAACGCAGATAGCAAATATAATTAATCATTACCTAATCTTTTGGAATAAGCTCAAATTTCATCCCTTCCCAGCAACATGCTCTGACCTCCTATGATACTAACTACCATAGAACTAATTAGTGTTGGTACTGCTATTAATATTCTTTAAGTCATATTACAGATCATATAGATTAGGGGGGCAGGGGAGTTTGCCTGGGAATGTGCTCACCATTTATAACACTGTTTCTAAACATTTTCTCCAATCCTGTCTCTCAGGTGTGGCTGCAACCAGGGAGCTTGACGACTTAGGAAATATTTCTACTTTACAGGAATAAATCTAACTCCAGTACAAGTGAGCCAAAGGGTTGCACACTTAGGATATCATTAAGTCACATATTTTAATCATTTAACAAGCATTCAGTGAGCACCTACTATGTGCCAAGCACTAGACTATTGACAAAGGCCCTGGGAATTCTAAGATGAGTAAGGGCCTCTGAATTCTAAAGTTAAGGTGTAATGCAAGAATCAAACACCTGAACAAAAAATCTACACGACAACCTAGTGAACACTATAATACAGAGATATGAACAAAGTGTTTATAGTAGCACACAAAGGACAAGAGTAACTCTAACTTGCTCTGCCTGAAGGAAAACATCAAAGAACAAGTAACATATGAGCTGTATGCTAAAGGAAGAACTGGAGGTGTTACTGACTAGAATTCTGAGCAATTATAATTAAAGAGGGAAAGGCTGTGAAAGGACAAAGACCTGAGAGACTAAGTCATGTTTTAAATGATTAATAGTTTGGGGATCCCTGGGCGGCTCAGTGGTTTAGCACCTGCCTTCAGCCCAGGGCGTGATCCTGGAGCCCCTGGATCCCACATGGAGCTCTTTGCAGGGAACCTGCTTCTCCCTCTGCCTTTGTCTCTGCCTCTCTCTCTGTGTGTATCTCATGAATAAATAAATAAAATCTTTAAAATAAATAAATGATTAATAGTTCACAGTGCTGCAGCGGGTAACTTGGGTAGAGCACCCACCTGCAGCTGGGTTCAGACTATAAAGATAAATCAGGACCAGGTTGTGAAGGGCCTTGAAGGACTTGATAGGCAGCTGAGTTTGGCAAACGGATTCAAAACAGATTTTAAAGCACAGGTATTACTCAATCTGATTTGATTCAGGATAAAGAGTGTAGGTAGAGGGAAGACTAGTTAGAAGGTTTTGCAAAAGTCTAGGTGAGAGATGATGAGGGCCTGAATTAAAGTATTATCCTGTGGAAAAAAAGAGGACAAATTGAAGAGATACTAACAAGGCAAATTTAACAGGATCTGGTGATTGGACCTGGAAAATAAGAGTAATGGAAAATAGCTTTAAATGACTAATTGCCTATGTATAGTGAAACTTCAATTAATTAAAATATTTAGGGAGAAATACATGGTTTAATTATATTTTCAGGCTAACAGCTATTTTTTCAAACATAATCTGTTTAAATCTTTACTGAAAAATCTTTCTAAACGCAATCTGTAGGCTAACCACAGTAATCATTAAAACTGTCTTTTTTTCTATAGAATCCCCATAAACATCAGTTATCACTCCACACTACGAAGTCTAGACACTGATAGAACTTGACATATCCCAGGGGATACCTAGAATTTGCATTTCAGAATAAAAGCCTGATATTATCTTTCTCAAGTACTAGACTGCAAACCATGTAACTATGGGATTTTCCAACCAACAGAATATGGCTCGATCACAATGCTTTTTCCCGCCTGAGCCAAACTTAAATGCTCCGCTCATCATCTTAGCATTTGGGGATGGCTGGGTAGTTAAGATTACTACTGAATATAATATTTTTACATTAAAAAAAATCCCAACCAAAACTTCAGAAACATCAAAATGCATGTGACCTACAGCCCCTTTGCAGGCTAGTATTTATTGAGGGGCACTTCAAGCATAATGCCATCTCTGTCAAAAACTCAGGACAGTCGGGAAACAGATCTGGCTTCTCTGTGGTATTTCTTATTTTTCATTTAAGCTCTCAGACTTTTAGTCTTTTGGTAGTTTATTATCTTCCCTGAGCTGGGAAAGGTAATATAGTATTTTAATTTGTTTCTTGCTGGGCTGCACACAAAAGGAAAGTTTTAAAAAAAATTTTTTAAGACAATGAGAGACATCGATACTATTCATTAAAAGGGTTTTTTATTTAGTTCAATACAGGCAATGTTCTGAAAGATGATTCACAGACAATGGACGAGAATTTCCAAGTTAAATTTCACTACAAAAGCTCTGAAAGCCAACTGCATCCCTAAATATCTCTGCTGATAACCGGGAGAAATAATTACTCGATTTGTTTTTAATTTCCTGAACACAGCTAAATGTAAACAATTTAAATTGACAAGCGAAACGAAAGGTTACTTCAAATTAGCAGAAAGTTTTCTGGTTCAATACATTTGTCACTCTTTCCTAATAAAAATACTTGGAAGTACAGTATGAATGCTGAAAAAAATACATGCCTGATACATGCTTCCTGGACTATTCATTATACTCAACTTCCCATAACTGAGCTGTGCTTAGAACCTATACCTTCCCCTGCAGTTTTTATGAGAACCTCACACTATTCCAAAGTTTTCAATATTTTTTTTGCACAAACTGCTCAAGAAGTGTAAAACCATCCCCCTCCCCACGCAAGCTCACGAATGGCACCTATAATTATTTCACACAAAAAGCTACTGGGCCAGCCTGAAACACACAGTGCCAAAAACAAAACAAAATGTTTGGCCTGAAACTGAAGACTCTATTAATGGGCAACTGATCAAAATTAAGCTTTCACATTACGAGAAAGCTTAACTTTTGTATTTATGGCTCGGGACCGCTTTCGAAAAAGAAAATGAGAAAAAAGAGGAGGAGTCAGTCTTGCCCTGTGGTTTGGCGGCGAACGACCCCCGTGGCCCGGGGCCCGGCCTCCAGCGCATCCCGGCCGGAGAGGGCAGCTCCCCGGGGAGCAGGGCCCGGGCGCCGGGGCTCCGGGACTCGGGGGGCGGCCCCTTTCCCAGACCCCGGGGTCTACTCACTCCGCAAGTGGCCAGCAAGAAAGCCATCCGCCAAGGCCCCGCCCTCTGTGCCTCCGCGGGGCGCCGGGCCGCGTCCACGCACCCCCGCCTGCCCCTCCGGCCGAGTCCCCCGCCGCGGGGCAGTCCACCAGTCCACCCACTGGGGCACGGCCGGCCCGGGGGCCCCCCGCCCGCCCCGCCCGCCGGCTCTGGAGGCCGCACCGATTGGCCGCGCCTGGCGGCTCCTGGCAAAGAAACCGCTGGCGATTGGCCACCGGTCACCTGCTGGAAACGAGGTGAGCGACGGACGATTGGCCGTTAGGACAATTTTGGGTGGAGAGGAGGGCGGGGCAGGCCCCCCGCGGAGGGCGCGGCTCCCCGCTCCCCCGCTCCCGGCTCCCCGCTCCGGGATTCCCGCTGCCGGCCCCTCGCACCCCGGATCCCCGCCCCCCGGATCCCCACACCCCGGGTCCCCCGGGCTCTCACCTTGGGGGCTGTGCGCCGAGCACCCACGGAGCACCCACGGCCGCGCCACCACCCACGCTTCGGGAGCTGCGGCCGCTGCCCGCCGAGCTCACCCCCCGGGAAGGGCGGGCCTTGCTCGAGGGGGCTCGGCTGGGCCTCAGGTCTTCAGCCTCGGGAATCCCCGGAACTCGGCGGCTGGGGAAGCACGCATCGCGGACTACTTGCTTCCCTACATCCACCGACTTCTAGCTCGCTGTCCCTAGAATTTGGGCAGCTGTGGGACCAAGTTTCACCTCCATAACTGCTTTTGCTTCCTTCCGGAAAGTTGTCTGTGTCGCGTGGCGGGGGGCGCAGGCGACGGGGGAGGATACTTTCTCCAGGAAAGCAAAGCTCCGGGGCCTTGTTCATCAGTCCGGGGAACTTCGGGGCTTTGCTGCTACCCACAGCTATATAAGGAATGTAGGTGGCTTGTGAAGATGCTTCAAGAAACCAAATGGCATAACTACAAATTAGACCAAAAGTTCGGACTTAGCAGGACTTTGACAGAGTCATCCAAAATGCAGGGAATCACAGACATAAATAATTAACTTACTGCTCTGCAGGACAATCTCATTTTCTTTCTCTTACTGTTTTTCCTTCTGGTTATATATCTGCAACTCTACTATATTCTTAAGCATCTAATTTTTGTAGCTCCTTTGGCTCAAGTTGGGATCCCGGGATCCCGGGATGGAGTCCCGCATCAGGCTCCCCCTGGGGAGCCTGCTTCTCCCTCTGCCTATGTCTCTACCTATCTCTGGGTCTCTCATGAATAAATCTTTTTTAAAAAATCTAGTACACTGTCATTTTTGACAGAATAGTGTAAATAGTAGAGTCCCAGTAAAATTTTAGTAGACCGAAGTATCATTAGTGTTCTTATTAATAGGTTTAAGTGTTAAGATTGGGGTAACAGCAATAGAGTATATGATGGTCTCAATACAACTGAGTCTTCCCCAATTGCATATATAAAACTCTAGGTTCTAGTTACTCATTTAAAAAGATCACAGCTACAGTCCGAAGTCTACCCTCATACAGTTTCATGCTAGAGATAACTATTTCTTACAGATGCATAGTTCTCATTTTCCTATAATGTGCATTAAAAAATGTAGCATTTTACACGATACAAGGCAACTTTACACATTTTATCCCAAGAAACTACAGGACTAAAAAAAAAAAAAAAGAAAAGAAACTACAGGACTTCTCTGCGTCTCTCTATGTGTCTCTCAAGAATAAATAAAATCTTACACACACACACAAGTTAAAATCAAAACCAACACAAGTTGCCAAATTTGGTTGGAAGTATATAGCTCCTTGCCACAAGATGAGTGAGATGGCTTTATATTCTGTAATTACTCTTCATTTTAATCACCTCCACTTTTATGCCCTCTAACTTTACATTAAGAAGTTAACAAATGAGAACTATGTGTTTATCCCTAAAAAGGGATGTGGGAGGGCAGCCTGGGTGGCTCAGCGTTTTAGCACCGCCTTCAGCCCAGGGCCTGATCCTGGAGACCCTGGATGGAGTCCCAAGTCAGGCTCCTGGCATGGAGCCTGCTTCTCTCTCTGCCTCTCTCTCCCTCTCTGTCTCTCATGAATAAGTAAAAAATCTTAAAAAAAAAAAAAAAAAAAAAAAAAAAAAAAACAGAAAGAAAGAGTGTGGGAAATGCTTTTGCTTTTATTTTATGCACTTCTACATAGCTACAAATTTTTTAGAAGCATGACTTATATCATTACCATAGTTTTTAAAACTTCAATCCTCATGATTTTTATTTTCTACTTGATACTAGCCTGAGCTCTGTAAAGACAAGGACAACATGTTATTTATTCACAATTTATATCCTCTATAACTAGTATAGCACATGGGTCATATCAAATACACCTAATTATTTACCAAAAGCATTACTTTTTGTATTCTCCATATGTTCTGAATTAAGCATGCACTACTTTTTTATTTAAACTTTATTTTTATACAGAGAAGGCAGGAAATATAAGTTCTAAAAGATATCCATAAATATAAGTTCTAAAAGATGTACAGTTAAGATAAATTTCTGGCAGTTAAAGAAATAACCTTTAGCAGCTATACAACTGGACCATTTGTTCTTATGCTTCCCAAGAGCTCTAGATAGATGAGCCACCACTAGGACAAGAGAACTGAATTAAAAAAAAAAAAAAAAAATGAATCCTAGGGGCATCTGGGTGGCTCAGTGGTTGAGCATCTACCTTTGGCCCAGGTCATGATCCTGGGGTCCTGGGATCGAGTCCTGCAGTGGGCTCCCTGCAGGGAGCCTGCTTCCCTCTCTACCTATATGTCTGCCTCTGTGTGTCCATCATGAATAAATAAATAAAATCTTTTTTAAAAAATGAGTCCTAGAATCCTAAATTCCAATTTAGGAGCCAGAAATTCATCTGCCCTCAGTAATAGCAATAACAACTTTTAGGGGAATTTTCCTTTGTTACAGAAAACCCAAGTATCTGGCTACTTCTCCATACCATTTTACCTGTGGAAAAGGTGACACATCTATATGGCAATCATTTTCTTGGGGAAACAAAGCACTTCAAGGGAGAAAAACAAAACACATCTGTTTTTCTACATGATACAAAAACAAAATCTAAGGTGGCAAAAGAAACAATACAATGTTATCAAATAGATATTTATACATTGAAAAATTGAAATATATGTTCAAAACGCTAATCTTCAGTGAAATAGCTTAACAGTCAAGAATAGTATTCAGGGATCCCTGGGTGGCGCAGAGGTTCGGCGCCTGCCTTTGGCCCAGGGCGCGATCCTGGAGACCCGGGATCGAATCCCACGTCGGGCTCCCGGTGCATGGAGCCTGCTTCTCCCTCTGCCTGTGTCTCTGCCTCTCTCTCTCTCTCTCTCTGTGTGTGTGACTATCATAAATAAATAAATAAATAAAAAAAGAATAGTATTCAAAAGATTTCTATTATTTTTAGTTACCCAGTTACAGACATGAGCCATTACAGAAAAGAGGGTGGAATTAAGGTATCCTAATACTAAAGATTAATTTTTCAGTTACTATCCAAAATTATACCTAATTACTAAATTTGTATTTGTCTATAACAAAAGTTTGGCATATATGTAATTAACAGAAGTATCTAATTTGGAAAAAAAGGCTTCAAAATGGCACCATTATTTTTTTCAGCTTCAATAATGATTTGCAATCTGCATTGTATCACATTTCCTTTATGAATAATGATGTTTTACTCACTGATTCAGTGGCATTTCTGGTGAAGTTTCTACCAGCCCTCTCTAGTTTCCCCTCAGCCATATTCTTACACAAAGTATCATGTCCTTTCTCTCTAAGGGCTTGAGATCAAAGCCAATGAACAGTGAATGTATAGTAAAGGGCAAAAATTAGAAAATTACAGGACACTGTCAATGAAATGTGAATTTGATAACCACCTAAGATAGAGTCTACAGTGGCCTACATAAACTTATATATATGGGCAGCCCCAGTGGTTTGGCGCCGCCTGCAACCTATGGTGTGATCCTGGGAAACCGGGATCAAGTCCCGTATCAGGCTCCCTGCATGGAGCCTGCTTCTCCCTCTGCCTGTGTCTCTGCCTCTTTCTCTCTGTCTATGAATAAATAAATAAAATCTTTAAAAAAAATAAACTTATATATAGATAAGGACAATTATAACCCAACTTCTTGACCCATACAGCAACCACAGAAGCCATTTAGTGTAAATCAGCTAAGTTATAGCAAAAAAGCAAAAAAATGTAAAAGTCTCTACTACTCAATTAGTATAAATCCACAAGAAGGTTTTTAAATTGGGATCTAGGGCAGCCTGGGTGGCTCAGGAGTTTAGCGCCACCTTCAGCCCAGGGCGTGATCCTGGAGACTCGGAATCGAGTCCCATGTCGGGCTCCTTGCGTGGAGCCTGCTTTTCCCTCTGCTTGTGTCTCTGCCTCTCTCTCTCTCTCTCTCTCTGTGTCTCTCATGAATAAATAAATAAAATATAAATAAATAAATAAATAAATAAATAAATAAATAAATAAATAAATAGGTATCTACCATAATCTTTTACATTTTCATTTTTGATAACCTATAGAAATCTGTATAACTACACATTGAATCATTCCAGGAACAACCTTAAATCCAAGTGGTGCCAAGATATTTCATTGCCAATTTTTGTTTATGATCAAGTTGGCACCAAGTACTACTACTTGTCACGGAAGAGCCTTGGCCATGAAAGTGCACATGTGTGAGGTAAAGGCCAAATAACCCCATACGATGTGATGTACAAATGAAGATTTCCCAGTAGTCAGAGAAAAGTGGCAAGATGACAGTCATCACAATCCACAGTACTGTACTCGTATTAAACTTAAAAAGGGGGATCCCTGCGTGGCGCAGCGGTTTGGCGCCTGCCTTTGGCCCAGGGTGCGATCCTGAAGACCCGGGATCGAATCCCACGTCGGGCTCCCGGTGCATGGAGCCTGCTTCTCCCTCTGCCTATGTCTCTCCCTCTCTCTCTCTGTGTATGTGTGACTATCATAAATAAAAAATAAAAAATTAAATAAAAAATTAAAAAAAAAAAAACTTATAAAGGATCTATACCCTGGGGTGCCTGGGTGGCTCAGTCAATTAAACTTCTGCCTTCAGCTCAGGTCATGATCTCAGGGTCCTGGAATCGAGCCCCATATCAGGCTCCCTGCTCAGTGGGGAGTCTGCTTCTCCTTCTGCTCCTCACCCCCTGCTTAAGCTGTCTCTCAAATAAAATAAAATAATAGAACTCTAAAAAACAAAAATCTATACCCTAACAGTTGGTACCATTTTCGAATTATGAGTAGTGACCCATTTTTATAGGCAATATCATTTATCACATTAAATAAATGTCAATTTAGATTTTATTGCTTTGTGGATTTTTATTTTAAAGACTTTATTTATTTATGAGAGGCACATAGAGAGAGGCAGAGATATAGGCAGAGGCTCCCTGTGGGGAGCCTGATGTGACACTTGATCCTAGGACCTGAGATCACGACCTGAGCCAAAGGCAGACACTCAACCACTGAGCCACCAGATGCCCCTATTGCTTTGTGTTTTATTTGTATTTCACTTGCAATTTTCTTTTGGATATAAGTTTAGTTCTATAAAATTTTAAATTTAAGAAGTTTATACCTAGTTTTGGTTTCCCACATTAAATAACATGATATATATAATACTTACACTGGAATCCTGGGCTTGCAAGAGTTTTTTTCTAAAATAGGTCCAGGTTTACACAACTTTTTTACGTCTATGTATGATATCCAGGTAAGCTGCTACGTATGATTCACTATATACTTTGTCTAATATCAGAGGATACTGTAAAACCTACAGAATGTAGCATCCTATCTTTTTCCAATGATCAATCCCATTGCTTGACAATCTCTCAGCATTTAGTTCATACTAAAGCTTACTGGGGCAAATAAAGAATCTGAAAGGTTTCCTTTCATTAATCAGTATCATCAAATATCCACTGAAGACTTCTTACAGGCTACAAAGAACAAATTAAGAAGCTCAACAGCCCCTCTTACCCCTCCTACTTTAGCTGGGTGTAAATATGTGAAAAGATAACACAAGCTAACATACAAGCTTAGAATGACTACTGGAAGCTCAACTTCCATAGGAGTTGAAAGGAGAGAAGATTTTAGTAGTCGTCTCCCATCCTCAGACTATCTTAATTGCAATTTTAAGATACCCACAAACAGGGTGTGCCTGGGTGGCTGAGTCAGTTAAGCATCTGACTCTTGGTTTCAACTCAGGTCATAATCTCATGGGTCCTGCGATAGAACCCTGCACCAGGTTCTATACTCAGCCTGGAGTTTGCTTGAAAGATTCTCTCCCTCTGCCCCTCCCCCAATGCGTGTATCTCTCAAAAAATTAAAAAAATAAATCTTAAGATACCCACAGAGGAGCTAGAACAACAGGAAAAGAAATGAGGAAAGATGGAAGGAAAGGAAAAAAGTACAAGAGATGCTCTAGATGAATTTACTGTTAATCAGAATGGAAGGAAGAATAGAATACTCCTGAGTACTTTCTACATACAAGGTATAATGTACTAGATATATTAAAACATCTTAACATAGCTACTTGACTGAAGTTTTATACTTACTATTAAAGATCAGCTAAGGTTTAAAAGAGGTTTAAAAGAATTAAATACTTATCCCATAGTATACATCTAGTAAGAAGGTAGAGCCAAGACCCAAGTCCTGGTCAGCCTGGCTCCAAATATTTTCTACTGTAATATACCACTTCTTAAACCATATTCAGAAGGTTAGACAGGGATTGTTGGGCTTTGCACAAGTCTATGTGAGAAATACTATTAAAAAGATAGGTTTTCTCTCACCTCATGAAACTTATAATCTTTTTTTTTTGAAACTTATAAGCTTAAATGGGAAATGAGTTATATAATAAATGTATTATTATAAGAGATAATGCATGTAAAGTCCATGCAGTTCCTGGTACGTAAAAGTGCTCAAATATTACTTGCTACCATTATTATTACATACTAGAATGTTATATGGGTTACACAGAAGGGGAAATTATAACAGAGGTTAAAGAGGTAAGAGACTACTTTTATTATAGTGGTAAGAAAGAGATGAAATGAAGAGGTAATATGTGCACTAGTTCTTGAATGACTGTAATTAATCTTACAGAGGCAAATTTGCGGAATAGGGATGGTGAGGACTTAGAGAGACTGGCAAGACAAATTCAGGAATATTATGTGGGCACTAGAAATAGCACTATGCAACTTACATGACAGTCAAAGTGAACATCAAAGAAGTATGAGCGATCCTATTAAAAAGGCAAGACCACACACACACACACACACACACACACACACACACACCCATCGGGTTTGGCAGGTTAGAAGTTATTACCTTTCAAAATTCAGTGGCTCAGAGAATTACACTGTCATTAACAGAAACAGAAAAATGATGGGCACCTAGGTGGCTTAGTCAGTAAAGTACCTGCCTTCAGTTCAGGTCCTTATCCCTACGACTATGGAATCGAGCCCCACTTCAGGCTCCCTGATCAGCTGGGAGTCTGCTTCTTTTCCCTCTCCTTCTGCCCATGCTCCTGCTCATGCTCCTGCTCTCCCCCTCTCACTCACTCTCTCTCTCAAATAAATCTTTAGAAAAGAAAAAAAGAAAGAAAGAAATGGAAAAATGAAATAAAGAGACAGGTTTGAGGAAGAAAGATGACAGGCTCAGTTTTAGCCATGTTGAGGTTGAGTTCCAGGGAACCACCTAACTGGAAAATCCAAAAGGAAAGAATGTGAGACTAAAGCTAAATATGAAAAGATATATACAAAGAAGAGGAGTGGTGTGGGAAGGAAGGAAGAGTTACTTACACAGAAGTTTTAGCTGAATCCATGAAAATTTTAAGGGCTACTGGAGAAAGAGGGAGTAAAGTCATAATCTCAAAGGAAACATCACACCGTCACGAGTATGGGTATTATATTTAACTCTGGTTAAGTAAGAATGATTTTCTTTGAAATATGCAAAGCAGAGAAAGTAAATATAGGTGAAATCACTAAGAACTACTGAAGTAAAGACCTTTTTCTTAAAAAAAAAATACCTTTTTCTATAAAGAAGGAAGCAGGCTGTATTAAATATTAAACATTAATGAAAAATATTCCACTGTGGGGATTTAACTGAAAATCAAGGAGTCAATAAAAAGACTGTTAAATAGCTATAGAAATCCAATTAAAGTCAGACAAAATTTAGACTGTGATATTATCATCTCAATACTCTGATATTAATTATATTAATTTAAATAATTATATTAATTATATTTCATTATATATTATATACATTATATATTATAATATATTAATTATATATTACAATATATTAATTATATTAATATTCTGATATTAATAAACTGTGATATACCATCTCAATATTATGATCTCTAATAGTACTAGAAGCAGAGAAACCAGACAATGGGGGCCCTGGGGAATGGAAGCTAGAATGGTACACATCCAGAGACAACAAATTCTAAGGGTGATGGTAAAATCAGTGTTGAAGAAGCAAACATGAGATCTACACTGGAGGATGACATAGGCTAAACTAGAAAGGTATTAAATGGCCAGGAAAAATGGAGAAGTAGAGCTCAGACCAAAATGAGAGAAGGAAAAAAAAAAATGAGAGAAGAAAAGTTCAGAAGTAAAGTGGTAGGGGGTGAAGGTAAGAAAACTGTAGTTGAAGAGAAAATACTTTTAAATTCAGTATTTTGGAGGTAATGGGGCCCTCAGTAATGACAAGGCCAAAGTATAGTTTAATGGCTAAAGCAAAGATGAAATTCAATGGAAAAGGAAGACATGTAAATGCCTTATCCCATGCCCATTTGGCAGAGAGCTCCATGAGCACCTACTCCACAGTGCCTAATAGAACAATACACATCTCAAAGTACTCGATAAACAGCAATGGAAAAGCAACCGATACACCATCTGTTTCTTTGTTCATTCTTTCAATTATTTCTTCATCTAACAGTTACTGAGCCCTCTTTAGAATGTCAAGTACTGAAAATGGAAATGATGATGAGAGTAGTATCATTAGTAACAATAACCAACATTTGTCAAGTTTTCACTATAGCTAGGAACGATTTCAACAAATTTGCACTTAACTCATTTAATCTTCAAAACAACTCTATAAAGGTAGGTATTTTTATTATCTTCATTTTATAGATGAAGATATGGGAACTCAGACTAAGTTCAATGTAAAAAGTTGAATGTATATGGCGGCACTGGGATATAGACCAAGACATTTGGGCTCCAGAGTCAAGTTCTTTGTCATACTTCACTATATCTGGGAGGAAAATCTTTACTTTTTTTGCCAATCAAATTAACATTTAATTACATAGTTCTAGATGTCCTATCTTCTGCATACATTAACTTTAGGAAAAATTCATACAAAGATTCTCTTGAATTACATGTTTTTTAAATATCAAAGCTACCAGAGCCTAAGATTTTAAAATTTTCTTTTCCTGCTATTTTCTCTGAGCAAAAGCTCAAAAATTCCAAAATTGTATCAGATTAGGTACCCAACCTTAAGGAATCTGCATCCTAATTGGGGAGGTTGGAGTTACACATACTTTAAAAGAGAAACAAAAAGAATATGATAGGGACTTAGTGAATCGAACTGGGCTTTGAAGAAAAGGGGTGGTATACAAAGGCAGAGTGGAAACAGATGACACCTCAGAAAGAGAGAACATGATGAGCAAGAAGGTGGAGACCAGAAATGAAAAGATGGGTTCAGAGGAAAGTAAGTAAACAACAACACTCTAGTAAAAAGCTGATGGAGAGATATAATGGTAGAAATGACTAGAAAGGCAAGTTGAGAACAGATCACAGAAAGACTTGAATGTCAGTCTCACCAACCATGGAGGGAATCTCAACTGCCCCATTCAGTCTAATTCTTTCCCGCCCAACCCCCACCCCAGGCTAATAGGGTTCTTGAAACACTTATCATCATACTGAATCACAAATTTGCTGAAATGATGCCACATTCATTTATAAAACAGACTAAATAACAAAGACACCTTTAGAAATTACGAAGTTGCTTTTAAAAAACATAGCTAAAGAGTAACTTACAGATCTCCTAGTTTAACTCCATATTAATTTCTTATATTCTCTTAATAACCACATCCTTGAATAATGTTTTTTAAGCCTCTATTTGAACACTTTCAAGTCATGAGGAGTTCACCATCTTGTATGACCTGGGATGCCCTATACCACACCTTGTCTAATCAAGCCAATTCCTGGTACAGGACAAAAAGTAGAGAAAAGGAGTTATAAAATGTCAGTTTTGTACAACTCAATCCTATCAATTAAAATAATTAAAACAAAATCCCCCAATGCCACAATATAAGCTATTTTGTTGAAAAATAAACGTGGAAAACTATCTTCAGTATGATAGAGTAGACATTTGTTGTTTTTGTCTCTCAGTATCATCTTTTTCCCTATTCTGACTTTGCTTGGTGGGTAACATCTTCTACCCTATCAGCAAAGTGTTTCTGGTGAAGCAAATAACATCCCAGTTCCAGGAATGGAACATATGACTGTAAAATTGTGATTGGTCAGGATTTAGATAATGGCTGAAGCTAAGGTAATCAGCACTAATCCTATTAGTCCTATCATGGTTCAGAAAGAACAATAGTCTTCCGTGGGCTTGGAGCTCCTACAGTATTCTCCTAATAGTACGTTATACATCTCAACAATAAGAGGCTGAAATTGCTGCAACCATCTTAATACCACAAAAAGAACCTATCTAAAAATACAGCCACCCTAGAAGAAAGAAGGCCTAGAAATAGAAATGGTGGTTCTGGGTCCTAATGACATTATTGAAGTGCCTACTTCAAATCTCTGCCAGATTTACTTTTTTCTTAAACTAGTTTGTTGGTTTTTTTCCTATTACTTTCATCCCAAAGAGTCCTGCCTAACACATATGGTAACTGCCAATAAATCCTATAACAAGAACAGTAGGTCAACCTCTCAGCACTTATCTACTATCATGCATTGCTATGTAATTTGGTTATATCAATAACCAACTATAAATACTAAATTTCAAAATGATCTGGCACATTTTAACATAGCATTTCACATTCAATATTGCCTTACACTGTCTTATTTTTTATAAAAATCAGTATTTTACCCTATAGAAAGCAGAAGAAAATGACTATAACTTTATAACACTATAAAGGCAAGAATAAGCAATTCAGAAATAAGAAGTTTTCATTATATCATATCACAGTTATTTTTAGAAGCAGAAAATAAACAACAAAAAAAACCCTAATGAACTATCCAGAAGACAAGTAAAGACTCTTACTTGAAGCTGAAGAGTATGTCGAAGAATTGTTTCTTCTAAGGCATGGATCCACTTCTCTCGCTCATCAGCATCACGAGCTAGAATAAAAGATTATAAAAATTAAAACATTAATTCCTATTCTCTTACTTCATGTTTGAAAATAAAAATTTTAAACCTCAGTACTAATTTGAAAGGTTTTTAGTCATGCCATTTTCTTAACACATTCACTTTCCTATCCTTTCTAAACATGCAATTCTACTTGCAGCAATTTACAACAAAGGAAATAATTATGCTCAATAATATGCAAGCTACTTTCTCAATAAGAACAACCAGAAAACCTGGAATAATTATTTAAAAATATCTGGTTGAAAAAATATATATAAATAAATAAAAATAAATAAAAATAAATAAAAATATCTGGTTGAGGACAATAGAAAACAACAAGGTAGAAAAGAATTAACAAGCCAAAATCTAGAAGACAAACTTCTACAAGATAAGCCTCATATTAAAGACACTTTTCTCATGAGGAATATAAATTCCAGGAGAAGACATTCACTAAAGAAAACTTGAAAAAGTATCTCCATGCGTACCTGGATAATGTCTGATAGAAGGTGGTAAGCAGGAAAGAACAGAGCAACAAAAATAATAAGCACACAAAACTTTAAGAAACCTAGGAATAAAC
Organism: Canis lupus baileyi; assembly: GCF_048164855.1. Lineage (NCBI taxonomy): Eukaryota > Metazoa > Chordata > Mammalia > Carnivora > Canidae > Canis > Canis lupus. The sequence goes on from NC_132850.1 coordinate 10,821,595, forward strand.
CTAGCCAAAGAGGTGAAAGACGGGTATTCTGAAAACTACAAAACGCAGATGAAAGAAACTGAAAAGGACACAAATAATGGAAAGACATTCCATGCTCATGGACTAGAAGAACAAATGTCATTAAAATGTCTATACTACCCAAACCAATTTACACATTTAATGTAATCTCTATCGAAGTACCATATACAGGGCGCCTAGGTGGTTCAGTTGGCTGAGTTTCTACCTTCAGCTCAGGTCATGATCCCACAGTCCTGGGATGGAACCCCACATTGGGGGAGCGGGGAATTTCCTTGCTCAGCAGGGAGCCTGCTTCTCCCTCTCCTCCTTGCTTTACTATCTTGGTCTCTATCTCTGTGTCTGTCTCTCAAATAAATAAATAAAATCTTTTTTTAAAAAATACAAGCATTTTTCAGAGTTAGAACAAACCATTCTAAAATGTGTATGGAACCATGAGAGACCCGAAATAGCCAAAGCAACCTTGAAAAAAGCAAAGCAAAGCTGGCATCACAATTCCAGCCTTCTCGTTATATTACAAAGCTGTGGTCATCAAAATAATATGGTACTGCCACAAAAATAGACACACAGATCAATGGAACAGAAAACTCAGAAATGAACCCACAACCATATGGTCAATTAATCTTTGACAAAGCAGTAAAGAATACTCAATTGAAAAATATAGTCTCTTTAACAAAGAGTGTTGGGAAAACTGGACAGGAACATACAAAAGAATGAAGTTGGACCACTTTGTTACACCATACACAAAAATAAATTCAAAATGGATGAAAGCCTAAATGTGAGAAAAGAAACCATCAAAATCCTAGAGGAGAACACAGGCAATAACCTCTTTCTGACTAGAAATGTCTCCTGAGGCAAAGGAAACAAAAGGAAAAATTTAACTATTAAGACTTCATCAAAATAAAAGCTTCTGCACAGTGAAGGAAACAATGAGCACAACTAAGAGGCAACCTATGGAATGGGAGAAGATATTTGCAAATGACATACCTGACCAAGGGCTAGTATCCAAAATATATAAACAAAGAATTTATACAACTCAATACCCAAAAACAATCCAACTAAAAAGTGAGAAGATGTGAATAGACATTTTTCCAAAGAAGACATACAGATGGCCAACAGACACATGAAAAGTTGCAATATCCCTCATCATCAGGGAAATAGCAATCAAAACCACAAGGACATATCACCTCACATCTGTCAGAATGGCTATAATCAACAAAACAAGAAACAACAGGTGTTGGCGAGGATATGGAGAGAGGGCTGCAAAGTAGTGCAGCCACTCTGGAAACACTATGTCGGTTGCTCAAAAAGTTAAAAATAGAACTACCCTAGGACCTAGCAGTTGCATTACCAGATACTACAAAAATACGGATTCAAAGCAATACATGCACCTCAATGTTTATAGCAGCATTATCTACAATAGCCAAACTATAGAAAAAGCCCAAGTGTCTATGGATTGATGAATGGATAAAGAAGATGTGAGATACACACACACACACAATGAAATATTACTCAGCCATAAAAAAGAATGAAATCTTGCCATTTGCAAGGACACAGATGGAGCTAGTATGTATTATGCTAAGCGAAATACATCAGTCAGAGAAAGACAAATACCATATGATTTCACTCACATGTAGCATGAAACAAAACAAAAAACATACAGAATAAAAGAGAGGGAAACCAAGATACAGACTCGTAACTACAGAGAACAAATTGATGGTTGCCAGAAGTCAGGTGGGTAGGGGGACAGGGGAAACAGGTGATGGGGATTAAGGAGTACAATTGTGATGAGCATCAGCTACTGAACGGAAGTGCTGAATCCCTAAATTGTACACTTGAAACTACTATTATACTGTATGTTAACTAACTGGAATTTAATAAAAACTTGAAAAAATTATTTAAAAAATGATAAGCACATAGGCAAACTAAATGAATACTAACTACATAAAATAATATCTTGTGAGGTTGTGAAAAAATACATATAAAACTAAATATAAAACAACTGCAAATAGATTGGGAAAGAGAAAACAGAGTTAAAGAATTCTAAGGTTCTGTATTGTTTAGGAAGAAGATAAAACTACCAATTGACATCAGATTTTAGCAGCTACAGGATTTGTTATAATTTTTAGAGTGATCACTAAAAGGTTACATGTTTAACTTCCAACATAATAAATTTAAAAATTCAATAATGAAAAAAAAAATCCAAAACCTGACAAGAAAGAAAGAAGAAATAATATACAAGACAAAAAGAAAATATATGGTAAACTGATACATTTTTAACCCTAAAATAACAATTATTAAATTAAATGTAGATGAAGTATGTAAATGTTCCAATTAAAGAAGGGAGGGACACCTGGTTGGCTCCATCAGTTAGGCGCCCAACTCCTGATTTCAGCTCAGGTCATGATCTTGGGGTGGAAAGACTGAGCCCCACATGGCAGCTGTGTGTGTGGAGCCTGCTTGAGATTGCTCTCCTTTTCCCTTTGCCTCCTTCCCCCCTCCCTCAAATAAATAAAATAAATGAAGAAGAAAGAAGAAAGAAGAAAGAAGGAGGAGGAGGAAGGAGGAGGGATGAAGGAGGAGGAGGAGGAGAAAGAAGAGGAGTTCAGAGATGACTGGGTGGCTCAGTTAGTTAGCATCAGACTTTTGGGTTTTGGCTCAGGTCATGATCTCATGGTCTGGGATCAAATCCCACAACCAGCTCCACTCTCATACAGAGTCTCATTGTCCCTATCCCCTCTCCCTCTGCTCCTTCCCCTCACTTAGCATGTGCGTGCACTCTCTCAATAAACAAAACCTTTTAAAAAAGGGGTTTTAAATAATATTTTATGATGCATACAAGAGACGATTACTAAATAAAAGGTTACAGAAATATTAATAATAAGAGTATAAAAAAAAAGACCATTAAAAAAAGAAAAAGGGGGCAGCCCGGGTGGCTCAGCGGTTTAGCACTGCCTTCAGCCCAGGGCCTGATCCCATGTCAGGCTCCCTGCATGGAGCCTGCTTCTGCCTCTGCCTGTGTCTCTGCCTCTCTCTCTCTCTCTGTCTCTCATGAATAAATAGATAAAATCTTAAAAAAAAAAAAGAAAAAGAAAAAGAAAAAGATCATAGAAACACTAACTCCAAAAAAGCTATTATTAAAATTACATAAAACAAGCTTTACCAGAAAATCAAGAGGCTCACTTTGCAAATAAAGAGGTTCAAGCTATCAAGAAAATATAAATTTCTATGTAGCTAATAATATGGATTCAAGAAATACATGTATGTGGCAAAAAGTTATAGAATATAAGGAAAAATAGACAAAATACCACAATTACAGTGGCAAATTTTGATACATCTCATTCGTTAACCAATTAGATGAAGAAGAGAAAAAATGAGTAAGAATCTAGAAGATATGAACAATCCCTGATATAAACGTGGTCTAATGGGCATACATAGAACACTGTACAAATATGAAACAGAGATGTTTTTCAAGCACACACATAACATTTCTAAAAACTGACCATATAATGAACCCTAAAATAATTCTCAACAATTTTTAAAGGGTTGAAATCATACAAAACATACTTATAGTGAAAATATAAGCTAGAAATCAATTATAGAAGTGTAAATTAGGGCAGCCCCGGTGGTGCAGCGGTTTGGTGCCACTTGCAGCCTGGGGTGTGATCCTGGAGACCCAGGATCGAGTCCCACATCGGGCTCCCTTCATGGAGCCTGCTTCTCCCTCTGTCTGTGTCTCTGCCTCTCTCTCTGTGTCTATGAATAAATGAATAAAATCTTAAAAAAAAAAAAAAAAGAAGAAGAAGAAGAAGTGTAAATTAGAAAAAATTCAGGGGTGCCTGGGTGACTAGGTCAGTCAAGCGTCTGCCTTCAGCTCAGGTCAGGATCCCAAGGTCCTGAGATCGAGCCCCACATCAGGCTCCCTGCTCAGTGGGGAGCCTACTTCTCCCTCTCCCTCTGCTGCCCCCCTTGCTTGTGCTCTCACTTGCTCTGTCAAATAAATAAAATCTTTTAAAAATATAGTCTGATGTTTGGGGCAATGAAAATACTACTAGATAATCCACTGGTCAAAGAAAAATATCTCACCAGACATTAGAAAATGTTTAGAGACACTTGGATGGCTTAGTCAGTTAAATCTCTGCCCAGGGTCCTGGGATCAAGGCTCACATGGGGCTCCCTGCTCAGCGGGAAGCCTGTTTCTCCCTCTTCCTCTGCCCATCCCTCCGCACCCTCTATACCGCTTGTGCTTCTGTGTCACTCTCTCTCTCTCAAGTAAATAAAATTAAAAAAAAAAAATTAGAATATGGTTAGAAATGCATACATGAAAACAGGATATACTGAAACTTGCTAGACACAGTTTAAAACAGTGAATAAAGGGAAATTTCTAGCCTTAAATCCATGTCTAGAGAACCTAAAAGACTGAAAACAACAGGAAATTAAATTCAAAGTAGAAAGGAAATGATAAAGAACATAAAATAATCAAATAGAGTAGCAAACATAAAACAGAGCAATAAAGTTTAAAGTTGGTTACCTGAAATAATGAAATTGATAAACTACCTACCTATTGTTGGTAGGTAGGTAGGTAGACTAAGGAAGTGCTTGAAAAAAAATGGGGTCATGTCGAAAGGAAACAGGAGTCAACCTGAAGGAACTCCATTGGCCAAGGCCTAAAGAATTAGAGCTACAGAATGACAGTACTGGCCTATAACCCACAGAATAAAATAAATATCCAAGAATCCAGTACTGATATAAGTAATTAAATAAGTAAATAAATGGGAAAGAATGCACAGCTCTTTCTTTAGAAGAGCTACAATTCATTAGTACAGAAGGAATGAGAGAGATTTTAAAAATATCATTACCACAAAAATCACAACAGTAATTATCATAAGCAAGATCCACTAATTGTATATTGAAGTTAAAATCAGGGGGCAAAAGACTCAAAGTATCTTCCCAAAGATACTTATCAATTACAAAGGGAGAAGTAGTAATTTTATGATGGAGAAATCTGGCAGACACCATCTGAGTCCAGTGATTAAGGTTAACATCACCAGTAATAAATTTATTGATACCATATACTTCCCAATACAATCCATTGAGAAGAAAACATCACTTCTGTAGTATTCTTAAAAATATACAATCTCAAATCTATTCATAAGAAAACATAATATATGCCCAAATTGAGAGTCTACAAAATAATACTCATCAAAAATGTCAAGGTCATCAGGGTGTCTAGGTGGCTCAGTTGGTTAAACAGATGCCTTTGGATCAGGTCATGATCCCAGGGCCCTAGGATTGAGCCCTGTTTGGGGCTTCCCTGCTAAGTGGAGAGTCTGCTTCTCCCTTTCTCTCTGCCCCTCCTCTCTGTTCATACTCTCTCAAATAAATAAAATCTTTTAAAAGTGAAAAATTTTTTTTAAAGTCAAGGTCATCATAGACAAGAAAATAAGGAATTGCTGTAACTAAATGCAGTGGGACCTTGGATTGAATTCTGGAACAGAAAAGGAACATTAGAGGGAAAAATCAAATGAACTCTGTGGTTTAGTTAAAAGTATTATACCAAATGAGGGGAAGATCTAGCTCAAGACATCAGAGCCTGAGCAAGATGATGAGGGCCTACAATAATCCCCCCCACTTACTGACAAGGGATATGTTCCAAAACACACAATGGATACCTGAAACCATGGATAGTACCAAACCCTAAATATACTGTGTTTTTTTCCCATACATACCTATAATAAAGTTTATTTATAAATTAGTAAGATACCCCAGTAAGAAATTAAAAACATTAATAAAATAGAACAATTATAACAATATATTATAATAAAAGTTATGTGAATGTGGCCTATTTCTCACATTCATATGTGCTCTGAAAATATCTTAATGTACTATACTCACCCTTCTAGTGATGATGTGAGATGATAAAATATCTATGTGATGAGATGAAGTGAATTAATATAGGTATTGTGAAGTAGCATTAGGCTACTACTAACCTGGCAATACATCAAAAGGATCGTCTGCTTCCAGAACTCAGTTAATCGTGGATAACTGAAACCACACAAAGCAAAACTGCGCATGAGAGAGGCTACTGTCCATCATACCAATGGACAAGGTGGCATGAGGCATCAAAGCCCCAAACAGGATGAAGAACAAATCTACACAGTGCAGAAGTCCAGCATGAGGAGTCAGAATCTAAGAAACGTGAAGAAGGAGTCCACTTTGCAGGGGGCAGAATCAACCCAGCACAGGTCATCGGGGTGCCTGGGTGGCTCAGTTGGTTAAATGGTTGGTTGGTTAAGTCACTTTCCAAGGCTGAGTGGAATAAGGATGACACTCACACAAGGAAATGGGTAATGATGGGAAACTAATTACATACAGAAGGATTGGCCAAATACATAAACATAACAAGGATAAAGGGTTTCTCACTTTAAAGGGATGGAAAATAATATTACAAATATGGTGAAAGAATGATTTCTGGGGAAAAAGGTATTGATATGAACTCATAGTTTTCAATAGAAAGTGAATAAATACATATGGATGTGGATACACACACATGTATGTAACATTTATATGTCTCTTAGCTATGAGAGCCGAACAGCACCAAATACACCTAATGCTAGGTATTGATTTCTAAATACCAGTCTCCATTAAAAAGTACCAGGGCTTCTTGGAAAAATGGTTGATTATGAAACTAGGATGGGGAAGGGAGAAAATAAGCCTGGAACATCTTTTTGTGTGTGTGCCAGAAAGTAAAGAAGTAAAGAGATATTTTGTGCCATAAAGCAAGGAAATACTCAGAGAATTATAGGGAACATGTCAAAGGAATACAGAAATCAGCTAAAAGGGAATCTCACTGTCCAAACTGAGAGCAATCTGAACATCAAAATAAATAATGATAGTCAAGAATTATAGTCTGTTGAGTAAAACAGGAAACCATGTTACTACTGATATACATAAACTGAAAGTTTGATGAGGAATGGGATATTGTCATAGCTTCTAAATACTTCCCCACGCAATATTAATTACGAAGGGTAAAAGATGAAATTTAACAACAAAGCCTGGCAATACCACCTTAATGAGGTGATCAAAGTTAATATTATCAGTAGTGGGACAAACCAACCCTGCAATAAGAACATAGAATCATTTCTGTGATCTTTGGGCCAAAGATATGCAATCTCAAACAAATCATGAACAAATATCAGGGAAAAAAAAACTGGGAGACATTCTACAAAAATAATTAGCCTACAACCTTTAAAACTGTCAAAGTTAGGGGAACCTGGCTGGTTCAAAAGGTGGAACATAATACTCTTGGTCTCAGAGCTGTGGGTTCAATACCCATGTTGCATGCAGAGATTACTTAAAAATAAAATCTTTTTTTAAAAAGTGTCAAAGTCATAAAAGTCAAGGAAAGACTATGAAACTATTCCAAACTGAAAGAGACTAAAGAGCTATGAAAACGAAACATAAAATGTGATGCTAAACCAGATCCTGTTGCTATAAAGGAAATTACTGGGACAACTAGAAAAATTTGAACAGTCTAAGGATTAGAAGGAATTAATGCACCATTGTTAATTTCCTGATTTTAGTGGTTGTACACTGTGTATACAGGAAAATTTCCTTATTTGCAGGAAATATAAAATAAAGCATTCAGGGGTGATAGGACATTCAATTAGCAACTTACTTTCAGTTTGGGGGGCTGTACTGTACTTGCAACGTTCCTGTAAGTATGAGATTGTTTCAAATTTTAAAAATATTAAAATTATGATAAGTCAAAGAAAATATAAGTAAATGGAACCATTTCAGGTATTAGAAAATTCAATACTGCAACATAGTTCAAATTAATCTATATGTTAAATGCAATGCCAATCAAAATTCCAAAAGGCATTTTTGGAAATTTGTCAAGCTGATTCTAAAATACAAATACAAAATGGTACAAAAGATAAAGAATAGCGAAAGCTTTCTGGAAAAGAGTGTCACATTCTTAGAGGATTTACTCTACCAAATACAAAGTCATATTATAAGCCTATAAATTAAGAAAATGTGGTACTGGAGCAAGGTACATAAACACAGCAAGGAAACAGACTAAGAGCCCAGAAACAGGCCCACATAGACCCTTGATTTGTAATAAATGTGGCACCAAAGAGAAGTAATAATCTTTCAACACATGGTGGTAAGACAGTATGCGGGGGGGGGGGGAAAAAAAAAACCCTGACCCTACCTTGTATTACACACAAAAATTAATTCCAGGTGATTCTTTTATTCTTAACTGTGAAAGAACAGCAAAGTTTCCAGAAGGTAAAGCAGAAGAATATCATAATTTGGGGATAGAAAAAAACTTCTTAAACAAGATACTAAACTTCTAATTATAAAGAAAATGACTGATAAATTTAAAGACACCATTTAGAGAATGTCATAGTAAGCCACTGTGACATATGGAGTTAAAGAACATGGACTCTAGGTTCAACCCTGAACTTTGCTAGTTATTAACGATATAATTTGCAACAAGTTACTTAATCTTTCTAAGCCTCAGTGTTCTCACTTGTAAAATGACAGTAATAGTATCTACCACATAGGGTTATTAAATGAGTTTAATACAGAGATTAAATGAGTTAATACAAATAAAACATTTAGACAGGTAAATGACATGAGGGATGTGCTCAATAAGCATTATATTATTATTATTATTACTGCTGAGCATTTATTATGACTGGCCCTGATTTCAAGGAGCTCAAAATCTAGTAAAGACAGATTTGTATTTACCTCTATAAACATCAAAGGAAGTAAATAAAAAATCAGGGAAGAGCTCCTTGAGGAGTTAGGTATTTTTGTTGTTGTTGTTTTTAAAGATTTTTATTTATTTACTTATGAGAGACCAAAGAGAGAGAGAGAGAGAGAGAGAGAGAGAGAGAGAGAGGCAGAGGGAAAAGCAGGCTCCCTGCAGGGAGCCCAATGCCAGATCCAACCCAGGACCCCAGGATTGCAACCTGAGCCAAAGGCAGATGCTTAACCACTGAGCCACCCAGGCATCCTGAGGAGTTAGGTATTATAAAATAGAATAGTTTGTCAAGTAGAGAAGGATAAGATCTTGAAAGAACAGTAACAATGACACTGAGATGTAAAAGAGGTATATTTGGGAAACTGGTTTGAAAGTGTCTAGAACATTGGACTGATTTGGGGAGGAAGAAATAGCAAAAGATTATGATCTCCAGCCCAAGAAGTATAAATGGACTTAATCTTTAAGACAATGGAAAGCCCTTACAAAGTTCAAGCATGAGAACAACAATGATCTAATCTGCACATCAGGAACATTAATCTGGCAGTGCTGTGGAGAATGAAACATGGGACAAAACTGGAGGTGGCCACACCAGTTAGTAAGTGGTTCCAACAGTAAGGCCTGAATTGAGAAATGGCTGGGACATGACAACAGATGCCATTCTCATTGCCATCAGGCCATCAAATGGCATTCATCTTTAAGTCTGCCACCCCTCAAAATTGAAATCAGATATAAGGCTCATCAGATTCTTCCTGCATATAGTCCCTCTTTCAGTTCCTTTCTTTCAATTCCTGCTGACTACATGCTGATTCAAGAATTCATATAGTCTCATGTCTGTAAACAAAGTATCATCACAAATGTAGTAAATGTGCTCTACTCTGCTACCTTCAATGCAGCCTACACACCTCAGACTGAGCTTATATTGAAATACTATTTCTATTTTTAAAAAACCTCAACATTCTACCATATTCTACAGAATTCACATAACCTCCTTGTTTAACAGTAAAATCTCTCTACACCTTCCATTTCACGTTTGTTTTACATGAACCAAAATATCTTCTCAATGACCTCTAACACTCTAAATTATCTTCCTATTCATGGAATACTTTCTCTCTCCTTTAACCTTAACATGGACTCTATTCTTCCTCCTATCTATCTAAATCCCCAAATGCCTCAGAATAAGTCCCAGTTCTCCCCCAGGAAGCCTTACCAAACTAGTACAGCAGCAGTGATCTCTTTCACTTTTGAACTCCTAGAGGACTTACAAATGCCAATGCATCATCCAATTATTCTCTGATCAAGTATTTACTATCTATAAAATTTAATCATGGGATCCCTAGGTGGCGCAGCGGTTTGGCGCCTGCCTTTGGCCCAGGGCACGATCCTGGAGATCCGGGATCGAATCCCACGTCGGGCTCCCGGTGCATGGAGCCTGCTTCTCCCTCTGCCTGTGTCTCTGCCTCTCTCTTTCTCTCTCTCTCTCTCTGTGTGTGTGTGTGACTATCATAAATAAATAAAAATTAAAAAAAAAATTTAATCTTATACTCATCCTATACTGTTATTTACATTTTTCACGTGTTTAAGTTCCATCTCTATAAGATTTTAGGTTTTCTGATAATATTAACCATAGTGTTTACCACAGTATTAGATCTATTCATCTATCCTCTTATCCATCCATCTATCTGTCCAACATTTGTTGAATAGCTATTGTATAACCGAGTAATGTTTAGAAACTGAAGATATAATTCAAACAAGACCTAGTCCCTGTCTATACAGAACATACATTCAAGTGACAGCGAGAAACATGCAAACGACAACTGCTACTATATACAGAATTACTGAGTAAATCAGTGTAAGCTGAGTTCAAGAACCTATCCCAAGGGGTGTATGTTTATTGAGATGAACTGGAACAAAGAGATTAGAGTTGAGTTCTTAAACCTAAGAAACAGAGGCAAAGGTGTGGGGGTGTGGTGAAGGGAATGAAGAAAGGTGTGGTGAAGGGAATGAAGAAAGGAAGGAGAGGGAGGTGTGGAGAGGAAGAAGAGATATATAGTAGGGGGAGGTGCTAACAAGGGAGGCATTCAAAGGTAAAGAAGACACAGTAAGCAAAGGTAAACATGTGGCAAATTACTGTAAGAGAATATAGAACTAAGCATCAGAAAATATAGCCCCAGGATGCCTGAGTGGTTTAGTCGGTTAAGCGTCTGCCTTCAGCTAAGGTCATGATCCCAAGGGCCCTGGGATTGAGCCCCTCCTCCTGCTTCCCGCTCAGCAGGAAGTCGGCTTCTCCTTCTCCCTCTGCCCCTCCCTTCTCTCCTGCTCCCTTCCTCCTTCCCTCTCTCTCTCTCTAATCAATAAAATCTTTTTAAAAAGAAAGTGTAGCCCATGCTTTGTTATTTTTTTTCTAGTGTTGACCTTAGCAAGTCACTATACCATCTTCAAATTGGAGGCTTACTGGCATAAAAGACAGGCATATAGACCAATAGAAAAGAACAGAAAGCCCAAAAATAAACCCTGGCATGTGTGGCCAAATGATTTTGGCTCTTATGAAAAGACTACACAATGGGGAATACTACACAATGGGGAAAAGTCAGTCTCTTCAACAAATGGTGCTGGGATAACTGGATGTCTACATTCAAAAGAATGAATTTGGACTCTTCCTTACCTTATACCATATGCAAAAATTAACAAACTAGATTAAATTTAAGACCTAAAACTATTAAACTAGAAGAAAACAAAGAAAGCTTCAGAACACTGGATTTGGCAAGGATTTCTTGGGTATGACATCAAAAGCACAAGAAATAAAATGAAAAAAAAAATAGACAAATAGAACTACAACAAATTTAAAATTTTCTGTGGGAAGGAAACAATCGAAAGAAAAAACCAATCTTCAGAATGAGAGAAAATAACTACAAATCATGTATTTTTTTTAATTTTTTTTTCAAATCATATATTTGATAAGAGGTTAAGATCCAGAATATTTAAGAACTTCTATAGCACAACAACATTAAAACAACTCAATTAAAAAATGGACCAGGGACTTGAATAGACATTTCTCCAAAGAAGACATACAAGTACTCCAATCAGCACATGAAAGGATACTCAGCATCATTAATCAGCAGGGAAATTCAGGCCAAAACCACAATGAGATATCACCTCACACCTATCAGGATGGTCACTATCAAAAGAACAAAAAATAAGTATTGATGAGGATGCAGAGAAGTTGGAATACTTGTGCCCTGTTAGTGGGAATATAAAATGGCAGAGCCATTATGGATAACAGTATGAAGATTCCTCAGAAAATTAAAAATAGGGACACCTGGGTGGCTCAGTGGTTGAGCGTCTCTCTTTGGCTCAGGTCGTGATTACAGGGTCCGGGGATCAAATCTCTCACCACGCTCCCTGCAGGGAGTCTGTGTCTCCTTCTGCCTATGTCTCTGCCTCTCTCTATGTGTCTCTCATGAATAAGTAAATAAAGTTTTAAAGAAAAAAAAGAAAATTAAAAATAGAATTACCATATGATCTAGCAATTCCACTTGAGTATTTATCCAAAAGAACTCAAAGTAGAATCTCAAAGAGGTATTTGCACATTCACAGCACATTATTCACAAAAGCCAAAAGGTGGATAGAACCCACTGTCACTGAAAGATGACTGGCTATAAAAAATGTAGAATACACATGCAATGGAATATTATGCAGCATTTTTAAAGGAGGAAGTCTTATCACAAGCTACTACATGGATAAAATTTGAGGACATTATGCTAAGCAAATTAAGCCAGTCACAAAGGACAAATACTGTATGATTTTACTCATATGGAATATCTAAAGTAGTCAAAATAATAGAAACAGGAAGTAAAAATGTGGTTACCAAGGGTTATGGAGAAAAGGGAGGGAGGATTAGCATTTAGCAAGTATAGAGTCTCAGAATCACAGGATGAAAAAGTTATGGAGATTTTTTAACAACGTGAAGATACTGAACACAACTAAACTGTACACTTAAAATGATTAAGATAAATTTAATGTTATATGCTTTTTATAATTAAAAATAAAATTGGCAGCTTAGACTAAATCATCTGTTCTACCTAAAAATTCAATACTCTATTATTCTAACTAACCTGACTCACCTTCCCCTATTCTCCCATAAGTCAGTAAACAAATCTCTACCCTACTGAATTGAATAGGAAAAATATCTTTGTGTATATGAAACACCAATAAGATGTCTGGTTATTTACTCATAATAAATTATTTGTTCATATGAAAAATAAAAATTAGTAATGATACACACAATTCACAAGCCACCTGCAAAGGCAGCTCTCTAAAAATGAAATTAAAGCTACACTAATTATGAGTGAATCCCTACTAAAAGCACCTAAATTTTTTTTAAGATTTTATTTATTCATGAGAGACACAAAGAGAGAGAGGCAGAGAGAGAAGCAGGCTCCATGCAGGGAGCCCAACGTGGGACTCGATCCCAGGTCTCCAGGACCACGCCCTCAGCTGAAGGCAGGCACTCAACCACTGAGCCACCCAGGCGTCCAAAGGGCCCTAAATTTAACAAATTAGTTAAAACAACTTGTAAATACTGCATTATTTCCCCCAAATATATACAGATAGGTTAACTCTTCCTCTTTTAAGTTTATTTACTTTTTAGTAATCTCTACACCCAACATGGGACTTGAACCCACAACCACAAGATCAAGAATGGGAGTGGTACCAGCCAGGCATCTCAACTTTTCCTCTTTTTATAGTATTATTTATACACTCAGTTTATCTCTAAAATTTCTTCTCTAGCATCTATGTCTCCTCTTCATTACATTTTCAAACTCTTTCCATTCTCTGAGCCAGTAGGTTACAAATTTTGTTTGGCTGTGACCCACAATAAGAAAGAGATTTTGGGGCGCCTGGGTGGCATTTGACTCTTGATTTTGGCACAGGTCATGACCCTAGGGTTGTGAGACTGAGCCCAGTGTTGTGCTCTGTACTCAGCAGGGAATCTGCTTGAGATTCTCTCTCTCCCTCTCCCTCTGCCCCTTCCCATGTTCATTCTCTCTCTCTCTCTCTCTCTCTCAAATAAATAAATAAGGGCAACCCAGGTGGCTCAGCGGTTTAGTGCCTGCCTTCATCCCAGAGCGTGACCCTGGAGACCCCGGATCGAGTCCCACGTCGGGCTCCCTGCATGGAGCCTGCTTCTCCTTCCACCTGTGCCTCTGCTTCTCTCTCTGTCTCCTCTCTGTGTATTCTCATGAATAAATAATAAAATTTAAAAAAAAGATAAGTACTATTTTAAAAAAATAAAATAAAATAAAATAATAAAATAAAATAAATAAACCTTAAAAAAAATAAGAAAAGAAATACATTTTATGTGGCACCTGGGTGGCTCAGTCGGTTAAGTGTCTGCCTTAGATGCAGGTCATAATCCCAGGATCCTGGGATCAAGCCCCCCATTTGGGATCCCCGCTCCGTGGGGAGCCTGCTTCTCTTTCTCCTCCCTGTTTGTGCTCTCTTGTCACTATCTCTCTCACTCAAATAAATAATAAATAAATAAAATATTTTTAAAAAGAGAGAGAAATAGGGACACCTAGGTGGCTCAGTGGTTGAGCATCTGTCTTCAGCTCCGGGTGTGATCCTGGGGTCCTGAGATCAAGTCCCACATTGGGCTCCCTGCATGGAGCCTGCTCCTCCCTCTGCCTGTGTCTCTGCCTCTGTCTCTGTGTCTCTCATGAATAAATAGAAAGCTTAAATATATATATATATATTTTATAACCATGTCCCAGTTCACAAATACACAGTCACATCTATGTCTACATACACATATAAAATTGAAACATTAGTTTCACAAAACAATGTCTGCTCTAACCACATGTCATACACACTGATATTTTCTCTGTGTTATACCTCACTTTTTAAAAAATGCTGATCTCCACAGTTTGGAAAACACTGCCCTAAGCCACCCAATGTCCCACAAAGCTATTGCTTTCCAGTGTCCCTTAGTGTAGTATAAAAGCTAGGAGGTTGGCCATGATACCTACTTTTGCCCTTATTTAGCCAGACCTTGAGCAAGTTACTTAAACTCTCTAAAGTTTACTTTTCTTGGGCAGCCCCGGTGGCTCAGGGGTTTAGCGCCGCCTGCAGCTCAGGGTGTGATCCTGGGGACCCGGGATTGAGTCCCATGTTGGGCTCCCTGCACGGAGCCTGCTTCTCCCTCTGCCTGTGTCTCTGCCTCTCTCTCTCTCCTCTCTGTGTATTCTCATGAATAAATAAATAAAATCTTAAAAAAAAAAAGTTTACTTTTCTTATATATAATCTAAGAATGATGATATTACCTGTGGGAATGATAGTAGTAGTTAGAATTACAAGACTGTTGTGACATTTAAATAAGATTATTAATTTGTACAATATTTATTATAGTGTCTGACATATACTAAAATATCAATATAACAAATAGCCTCAAGAGAAAAAAATTCTATTAATAATCTAATAAATGATTAGCCAAAGTAAACAAGTAGGGAAGGGATTACTAGTAACTCCTCTAATTCCTATAATGCCTGGCTTATATAGAAACAATGTAAGTTGCACAGAAGGAAAAACAATATTCATTAAGTAAAATACTTACATTTTCAGCATTCTACAATCTTCACTCTTTATTATATATCTATTAACATTCCCTACATTATACATATTTGAAGTAATTTTTTTTGAAGTAGATTTTCAGACACATTTCCAAAATTCCTGTATTTTGTCATTCCTGACACACTGCTTAGGAATGTGTCCTCTTATAGTCACATTTTCTTCTCCATTAAGATATAACAACTATAAATACATTATTACCTATTTGCAAAAGGAAGGGGTTATTTGCCTGTTTTGTAATTGGAGTAAAAAGAAGAATTGTCCTCCAAAATCAGGAAGGTCTTGTTTTCTCTGAAAGTTATTATGAAATAAAAACATTACATAAAAAACATGTTTACAAAATTAAGTGTTGAGACATTGCTCAAATATCTACTGAGCCCCAATATATATCAGGTACTGTGTTAGAGATATAAACAAGGACAAAACAATTCATGATCTGAATTAATTTATCCTAGAAAGTACAATCACTTGGTTGGGTAGCCCACTGTTGAGTGAGATGTTATCTTCACCCATTCTGATAAACTCTAATATATCTGCTTACTAGAATCTTACGCATTCTTCTGGGCTATGCTGAAATGTCACCTTCTCTATGTGTGTTATTCATGTTAGGAAGACCTGCTCTCTCTTTCCTTAAATGTATTCAAATATTCCAGTATTGGGGTAGGATATAAATACATACCATATGCCAGCCATTATTTCAGGCATTAGGGGTACAACTTTGAACAGCAGTTAATAACTACAGTCAAGCAATAATCAGGGTGCAAATCTACCTTTGTCCTACTTACTTCCCATTATACTCCTTCAGGAACCACTCTATTTCAGTTACATTGTAATTAATGCTCTCATGAGTCACACTTCCCAGATTTTCTTCAAGTTATTCCCCCCTCAGCTGAAGTGCCAGAGTCTTCTCTCTGTATAAATAATCAAAGCTAACTCTTTTGAGCACTTCATTTGTATCAGCGTAGTCTGACACATGTCTAAGCAATTAACATGTATTATCTAATTAAATCCTCACAATAACTATGTGAGATAAATATTACTATTATCCTTATTTTCCAGAATAGAGAAACAAAAAAGTTTAGTATTTTGCAATGACATAGGATTCAGAAAGCAACAAATACAAATGAAATCTCTGGACTTCAAGCAACCCTACTTCTGTTAAATAAGCTTTTTTTTTTTTTTTTTAAGATTTTATTTATTTATTCACGAGAAACACAGAGAGAGACAGGCAGAGACACAGGCAGAGGGAGAAGCAGGCTCCATGCAGGGAGCCTGATGTGGGACTGGATCCCAGGTCTCCAGGATCAGGCCCTGAGCTGAAGGCGGCGCTAAACCACTGAGCTGGGCAGCCCCGGTGACGCAGCGGTTTAGGGCGTGATCCTGGAGACCAGGGATAGAGTCCCACATCAGGCTCTCTGCGTGGAGCCTGCTTCTCCCTCTGCCTGTGTCTCTGCCTCTCTCTCTCTCTGTGTGTCTCTCTCATGAATAAATAAATGAAATCTTAAAAAAAAATCACTGAGCCACCCGGGCTGTCCTGTTAAATAAGCCTTATCCTAAGTCCCAAGTCCCTTTTGCTAACAAAATCCTTCTTAAGAGATAACAATATAAACCTTTCCACACTTTTGAGATAGTATACAGAATAGAAAGCACAAAACCAAAAACTCTAGTCAAAAACTTGGGTTCAAGTCCCACTTTTACTACTTTTGTGTTGACCTGAGGAGAATAGTGTATCCACAAATTTCTGAGTTGTTTTTTTTTTTTTAATTTCCTAGTTGTATCCTCAAATTCCAAAAGGGGTTAATATCACAACTACTTCAAAGATTTAGATTTACTGTGAAAACAAGATGAAATTAGATATATACCACCACCAGGGGTCCAGTAAGGTCAAGGTCAAGGTCAAGGTGTTCCTAGGGCAAAGCTACTTTCATGATAATACTGACGCTATCTGTGTGTTGACATTTGCACTGATGGTGCAAGAACAATGGTGATAAAACTCCTGGCACCTTAATACAACTGGAGGCAACAGCTTCAAACTGAATGGGTAGTTGTTATATTCTTCACCACCACCTACTTTTAAGAAAAACATTCCTGTTTCACTCAAGAGTGCCCCTGAAGAAATAAACATAAAATCTCAACCCTTAAGTATGCTTTATAATAGTCTATGTGACAAACAGGAACTATGCACAAGCACTTCTGCTTACCAAAGTATAACAATTATCTCAAGGAAAAGTACTTGTGTAATTGAGTTATGAACTAAGTGGCACTTTTCTCACGGAACAGCATTTTTACTTGAAAGAATAACTAACAAACTATATTATTCAAACTGGGGTATTTGACAGACATTTCTCTGTAAATGTTGTTAGTGAGCCTGTCATTTCAGGGAAAACTTATAGTATGTGCTGCCGGTCATAAAATCCAGGCTTTCAAGCAAATATTAGAATTTTTTAAGATTATTTATTTATTTATTCATGAGAGACACAGAGAGAGAGAGAGAGGGAGAGAGAGAGAGAGGGAGAGAGAGGCAGAGACACAGGCAGAGGGAAAAGCAGGCTCCATGCAGGGAGCCCGACGTGGGACTCGATCCCAGGTCTCCAGGATCAAGTCCTGAGCTGAAGCCAGCGCTAAACCACTGAGCCACCCGGGCTGCCCAAATATTAGAATTTTTAAAAACCTGTATTTGCCAATCACCATGACCTTGACAAATTTTCACTACTTAAGGCCTTTTGTGGTGAGTTTAGGGAAATACCAACAAATGTGATTCTTTATGTCACATAATGATATGTGTCAATATTTTAAGATCTACATATGACAAATACATGATGTTACAAAATTGTACCTAGGGTAAAAGATCCTTTCAAAGTGTCAGATAGACCAATGGATTTTAATGTAGCACAGTATTCTCGTAAATTTCATTATTCTAGTTTAAGAAACTATCACTTGTTGAGTTCTGATGAACCATCAAAGAATATTCACAATTATCCAAAAAGACTTAAAATACTCTTTCCTTTCCTAACTATATATCAGTATGATACTATATTTTCTTCATATATTTCAACCAAAACATATCAAAAAGATTGAACGCAGGGGCACCTGCGTGGCTCAGTCGGGTAAGCATCTGCTCATCATGATCCCATGGTCCTGAGATGGAGTCCTACACATCGGGCTCCTTGCTCAGCAGGGAGTCTGCTTCTCCCTCTGCCTCCATCTCCACTGGTGCTCTCTCTCTCTCTCTCTCTCTAATAAATAAATACAATCTTAAAAGAAAGATTAAATGAAGAAACAGATATAAGAATCCAGCTATCGGGATCCCTGGGTGGCGCAGCGGTTTGGTGCCTGCCTTTGGCCCAGGGCGTGATCCTGGAGACCCGGGATCGAATCCCACGTCGGGCTCCCGGTGCATGGAGCCTGCTTCTCCCTCTGCCTGTGTCTCTGCCTCTCTCTCTCTCTGTGTGTGTGTGACTATCATAAATAAATAAATAAATAAATATTAAAAAAAAAAAAGAATCCAGCTATCTTCTATTACGGAAGACATTAAAAAGATTTACAAAAATGTAAAACTATGTATCATTCTTCTATTTCTCTTTTGTTTGGGAATATGGTTATTTTCTCATAACATTGTATTAGTATAATGGATTTATTATAGATCATTTTAAGTAAATACATAATTTTTTAAATCCTTCAGTTTTAATTTCTAACCTGGTAAATATCAATATATAATCCCACATAAAAACTCTTTGGAGTCCTCAATAAGTTTGTAAAGTGGTCCTGAGACCAAAAGGTTTGAGAACCACTGGTATAAAATATATGTAACATCTTGCTGATTATGTATTGATTGCTTCTTCCACTAGAAAGTAAGCTCCTACAAAGCAGAAGCTTATTTGTTGTATCCCAGCACTTAGTAAAGTGCCTTGTATTTCATAGGTACTGATTATGTATTTGTGCATGGGTACATGATGAATAACTGGACTGATACTGAATAAAAACATTCCACTTAGATAATCAGGTGGTTCAAAGTGCCACTGTAATTTTTAACAGGTTTGGACAGATTGGGCAGTCAGAGGGTCTTTTTTTTTTTTTTTTTTAAAGAAAGTAATAAGGAGGTGTATATAGAGAAAAACCAATTCATATAACTCTAAGCCTAAAGTAACCTAAGCCAATGTTCTGATAGCCAGGTTTAAGGGCCAGAGTTTTAAAAATCTGCTTACCATAATAAGAGCAATGGTGAGATCAGATTAAAGAAAAATCTATTTACACTTTTGTCAAAGCATCTATATCAATATAATGCTTGTTTGTTTACATTTACATTCACCTGAAATCTGAGATGGAATCTGAGGCATATTTTCTTAATTCTCAAAGTATAGTATGTTTTTAGCAACTAATAAATATTTACAGGACAAATGATTATTTGTCGTCTTCTCAAATGACACATTTTCAATGAGGTCTCCTGACGAGCATAAAACATGGCCCCCCTGCAGACCAGCATGGACAATTCCCTATATACTGCTCTACTTTTTCTTTTCTCCATTGTACTTACTCCTAAATGTGTGTGTATGTGTATGTTTCTTATAGTCTATCTCTTGCCACTAAAATGTAAGCTCCACTAAGGCAAGTATCTTTGTTTTATTTATGGATGTTAACTCAAACCCTGAGAATCAACCCAGGCAAACAAGTGTTTGATAAGTATCTGTTGAATGGGGACTAATGATCCACTGATTTCATTATTCAGTATATGGTTCCATTTAAAATTTGAAATCTAAAAATAAGTTTGATTTCCTATGAAATCATTATTTATTTCTGCTTAGTATCCGTTAAAGCTGCCACAATTGACTCCTTCAAAGATCTAGAAATAGTTCTAGCTGAAATCTCCAAACTGTTGAATAAAACACAAGCAAATATTCACAAAAGTGCTTCTCTCACCCCCATAATTTCTGTTTCATTATCTGAAGCAATACAGTGTTTCTCCTGGACAGAGTCAGCATTGTATTGGGCAACTGGATATCTTTGATTCAGTCAAAACAGTGAAAATCAAATAGGTTCTTTCCTATACATTCTACAATCACATGCTTCTAGGTCAATTTATTCCTGGTAAATGAAAATCCTCACCAAATTTATATACAAATATATCCTAATGATCTCAGCTCCAGTGGAAGATGTTCCCTAACCACTTTAACTCCAGGTTTTAGTAAAGGGGTCATTATCCCTTAATCTTGAATTAAGAAAAATTAGGATTTGGGATCCCTGGGTGGCGCAGCGGTTTAGCGCCTGCCTTTGGCCCAGGGCGCGATCCTGGAGACCCGGGATCAAATCCCACGTTGGGCTCCTGGTGCATGGGGCCTGCTTCTCCCTCTGCATATGTCTCTGCCTCTCTCTCTCTCTCTCTCTCTCTCTCTGTGTGTGACTATCATAAATAAATAAATTAAAGAAATCTTTAAAAAAAAAAATTAGGATTTGAATTTTCAACTTTTAAGACTTCTAATACTGGAGGTAGGGAGCTAGGAATCTAAAGTTAGGCTTTAGAGAGCTCACCCAGACATCATAGGGACGGTGGTTTGGCAGAACAGAGACTAGAACAAAGGAGAAAAAGTTAAAAATAATATAGTCACAAAACTGGGAAGAAAGAAGTGAGAAAGACTTGGACTCTGCCAGTGACTTAGGGGATACAGAAAGGTAGAATCCGAAGGACATGGTGACTCATGTGATAAAAGGAGAATGCAGAGAACATAAAAACAGAGAAAGAGAAGCCCTCATATTTGGTTAATTTGGTAAGTAGAAGTGCTATTCCACAGCATAGAGAATAAAAAAAGAAAAACAAGTTGGGAATGGTAGGCTGCAAAATTTTATTTTGAATTTGAAAAGGGATATAGAGTGATTTTGAGAAGCTGAAGCCAAGTATCAGTTTATGAGGAGAAACACAGAACTGGAAAAGTACTTTCTCTGATTGCCAAGGGTAAATGTTATTCAGAAAGGAAGAAAGGAGCTACATAATCACTCAACTTTTGTATTAGGCAATGAAAGGAAAGGGAAAAAATTTAATACATGTTAGAAAATTCAGGAAGAAAACTAAAGCAAGGCAATAAAATATACCTATAAGAAAAGAGCATTTGCTACTTAATTGATCTACTTCCAAGGCAAACAAGGCCAAAATAGATACGGCCTAATGATTGATTTTTATTATTTAAATAAATGCTTCAAGAGTTTTTAAAAAACAGATGTTATTATTGCACACTGTGGGTAAGGAAGCCCTTTAAGACAAAAAAATACGTAAGAATATCCTTAAGTATAAAGCACAGTAGAGGCACTTCTACATTATAATCTTACCATATTCCTAGTGAACAACTTTTCTGAAGGCTTCACTCTGTCCCCAGTAGACCTCCAAGGAATTTTGCTCAAGCAGGGAGATACCAAAAGTTACTTCCTTCTTTCTCTATATTTAGCTATAAACTATCCTCACCATTCTTTAGGAAAGTATGTATTTCCAGACCAAGACTGAAGTATAAACTCAGACATAAACTCACATATTCCAAAAGCTTTAACTCTACCTTATAAAACACAATCTAGATATAGTAAAATGTCATTGATTCAGCCCTTCCTACAATTTAGGACTTGTATTATAATAATTTATACCAAGTCACCATGCTTAACCAATTCACTAAGTACAAAGTATAAATAACATTAAAAGAAATTCTGATGATACATCATACTCAAAAAAAAAAAAAAAAAAAGACAGACAATACCAGCTTGGTTCTAGTGTCTATACATAAAACTAGAAAAGAGTACTTCTTTCCAGACAGCCTAGATCGCAGATTTGCTTCTCTCTGTTCACTATGAACCATCCTGTCCACATTATTAAAACTACAATGCATTTATGGAATTACCTTGATTTATTTCATTTACATAAAAATGTAGATTCCTAAACAGAAAGGACTCCATTCAATTCATATTCAAAATTTCTTCAAGAGGGCAGCCCCTGTGGCGCAGCGGTTTAGTGCCAGCTTAGTGCTGCCTGCGGCCTGGGGTATGATCCTGGAGGCCCGGGATTGAGTCCCACTTCGGGCTCCCTGCATGGAGCCTGCTTTTCCCTCTGCCTGTGTCTCTGCCTCTCTCTCTCTCTCTGTCTCTATGAATAAATAAATAAAATCTTAATAAAAAAAATTTCTTCAAGATAGTTACAAACCCACACACAAAAAGATGGTCAAGAATCAATGTACATAAAAAAAAAGAATAAATGTACAAAGTAATAAAAAATAATAAATAATAAAAAAGAATCAATGTACATACTTCAAACAGTTATATTCTACTAAGTCTTTCCACTACCCTGTGCAAATAAAAGTCAGATACTGCTCTCCACTTATCTGAGTACTTCTTTTCAAGTCTAAGTCAATGGTCTTGTGACTCTTTAAATGAAGACTGTTTTCTCAGGAATCTGAAGCCCTGAACCTTCCTTCAGTGGAATAACTACATATTTTTACTTAACAACTGCATTTACCCTGATATATTCCAAAATTATGCTTTCATCCAATAAAATACTTAAAGCATACATGTCCATAGCAGGTAGGCACTGGTGACAGAGCAGTGAAAAAGACACAGTCCTTGATAAATCCTCCCATTACTCTGTCAGAAAGCTAGGGCTAATTCTGAACTTCCTTTCTCTTATCCTCTTACATGCAGTTAATTACCAATTTCTTTTTTTTTTTTTTTTAATTACCAATTTCTGTCATACATCTTTTGTGTTTATCCCCTTTGGAGCATTCTTACTACTTCATTCAAGCTCTCATCACCTTTTGCCAAAAACCTCTGCAGGAAGTTCCAAACTGAGCTCCCTGCCTCCAATCTCACTTCTCCCCAGAGCATCCTGCAAACAGCTCCCAGTGTTTCTTTGAAGCCACAAATATGATAATGACATTTCCCTGGCTAAAATACCCAATGCTTCTCCCTAATTTATAGAGAAGATGTTTTTTTTTTTAAGATTTATTTATTTATTCATTCATGAGAGACACAGAGAGAGAGAGAGAGAGAGAGAGAGGCAAAGACACAGGCAGAGGGAGAAGCAGGCTCCATGCAGGGAGCCCAACGCAGGACTCGATCCCAGGACTCCAGGATCACGCCCTGGGCTGAAGGCAGGCGCCATACCACTGAGCCACCCAGGGATCCCTAGAGAAGATGTTTTAACATTCTGGCACATGAGACTTTTTTAAATTGTTTAAGTTTAAACAAAAAATGTTTTATAAGTAGTCTCTACACCCAGTGTGGAGCCCAACATAGGGCTTGAACTCTCAATCCTGGGATCAAGACCTGAGCTGATATGAAGAGTCAGATGTCTAAACAACTGAGCCACTCAGGCAGCCACTCATAACCCCAGATCAAGAGTTGTACACTCCACTGACCAAGCCAGACAGGAGCTCCCATAAGGCCTTTGAAGATCTATTTAGTTCCAGACTGAACTCACATCTCCTTCCCCTTACCTGCCATCTATTCTAAAACATAATACACACCTTACATTTCTCAAACAAGTCACCCTTTTTCATACTTACAATCTTTTGCACATACTTTCCCTGTACCTGGGATGTGTTTTTCCTTTCTCTGAAGTTTGGTAAAACTTCACAAAATCATATCCTCTGTGATGCTTCCCTGACTCCACCAGTTCTCTCTTCTACAATTTACATTGTACTGTAATTACTGTTCTAAACTGTGAACCCTAGATAAATGATTTAGTGTTCTATATCTCAGTTTTCCTCAAAATTGTCTCTTGGGGTTGTTAAAAATGTTCATAAACATGGGGATCCCTGGGTGGCGCAGCAGTTTAGCGCCTGCCTTTGGCCCAGGGTGTGATCCTGGAGACCCGGGATCGAGTCCCACATCAGGCTCCCTGCATGGAGCCTGCTTTTCTCCCTCTGCCTGTGTCTCTGCCTCTCTACATATATATCTATCATGAATAAATACATAAAATCTTTTATAAAAATGTTCATAAACGTTATGTGGAGTTAATGAAAGAGGTTGAAAAGATAAAGATGAGATCGTGGCAGAGTATTTTCTTAGAATTCATCATCAGCTAGTTAGTTGTCTAAAAAGTAAAACAAGGATGAGTACAGTCCAGGTGTTACCACAAGCTTTAACTCAGGGATATTTAACCTGAAGTCAGGGAACTATCTGAAATAGTACAATCAGAAAACCTCCTCTAGAATAATGATTTTCAAAATGTGAGGTCCCTGAGGATAAGCACTTTGCTTTGCTTACTACTTTATACTCAGAAACTAGCCTAGTGCCTAGTATATAGTAAGCACTCAAATATTTGTTGACTATAAAAATGAGTAAATAAATGGATGGAGGGAAGAAATAAATTTAAATACTAGTATTTTCTCAAAGTGCCTAGGAGCTGCCTAGGGTAGAGTTCTAGGCCCTTTCACCCTCTGATTTGAACCAGAGCAATTGTATTTTTTCTATCTCACACTTGGGTTTCTAAGTAAGATTGCATTTATAAAATTCTTTCATTAAAAGTTTGAAAACCATGTAAAATCTATCATTATCACTCCTTTCCTTGAATTATTATACTTATAAGTGCATATCATTTAATGCTTATTGCCCCTCAAATTACTGTTGAGTCCCCAAAGTTTCTTAAGATATGATATTACATTTTATATAAGCAGTACTTTCTTTTTTATTTTTTTAATTTTTTTTAATTTTTATTTATTTATGATAGTCACAGAGAGAGAGAGAGAGAGAGAGAGAGAGAGAGGCAGAGACATAGGCAGAGGGAGAAGCAGGCTCCATGCACCAGGAGCCTGATGTGGGATTCGATCCCGGGTCTCCAGGATCGCGCCCTGGGCCAAAGGCAGGCGCCAAACCGCTGCGCCACCCAGGGATCCCAAGCAGTACTTTCTTATTCAACTTTCATATACCCTGCAATTCCTTGTACACTGATTCCTCAGAGGAAAATCTGAATTTTCTTATATCAAGCAACAAATGGACATTTAGTGCCACTACACTATGCAAAGCCTGCCATACAACAATTTAATTCTTGCAGCATTGCATCTCCATTTGAAGAACAGTGCTCATGCAACCACTTTAATATATTTTGCATTCTACTCTACCATTCTTTTAATTAGGAGAAAAATTAAAGTGTCAGTAAGAATGACAATAAATGTAAATCCTATAAACATAATGTAATTGAGAAATCATTATGCTATGCATGCTGAGAACAGTAAACTTGTATCATCAACAGAACACTCCTTAGACTGTGGCAATAAGATTCTACTCTACTGTCTATATGGCTGTTTTTTAAGGAAAGGAATTAAAATGTATGAATATATCTTATGAATAAATATTATGTCTAAGAGCCAAGGTATCATTAAGGACTTTGCGGTATGTGGTAGGACTACATGCCCCTCATGTACTCTACTTTCGTGCAATTTTCAAGTACACATAATGATTTCCTTCACATGTCTTCATTTACTCTTCACACTAACACCTACCAAGCCATGTTCCAAACTGGATAAAAAGATTATTTAATGTTTATTAGCAATTTCTCAGATGGTAGGGTTAATGAATGACTAAGGTTATTTCCTATTTGCTTTCATAAAAGAAGGATATAAGAAAAAGATGAGCACAGCACCAACAACAAAATGGACAAAGGAATGAGCAAATAAGAAACGAACACATCAAAATATATTTTTGAGGAGGGGCATTGGGTTGACATTCTTTTAAAATGATAATACTGGGATCCCTAGGTGGCTCAGCTGTTTAGTGCCTGCCTTTGGCCCAGGGCATGATCCTGGAGTCCTGGGTCCAGTCCCACACCGGGCTCCCTGCATGGAGCCTGCTTCTCCCTCTGCCTGTCCCTCATGAATAAATAAATAAAATCGTTTAAAAAAACGATAATACTAAGTGCTGATGAAGGGTATGATGAAGCAGAGGGAATATAAATTAACACAATCTCTCTTGAAAGCAATTACGAAGAATTGCTTCAGGAACATTAAAATTATTTATGTTTTTTTGTTCTGACAAATTCTCTTATGAGTTTACCTATCCGAGGGTAAACAGAGATTTTATTAAAGATTTATGTGCAAGGATGTTCAATATAGTATTATTTAAAATAGAGAGAGGTGCCTAGGTGCTCAATCAGTTAAGTGTCCAACTCTTGGTTTCACCTCAGGTCATGAACTCAAGATCATGAAATCTCACCCTGCAGCAGAACCCCTGCTCAGCAGGAAGGTCTGTTTCTCTCCCTCTTCATCTCTGTCTCCCTCTGCTCCTCACCCCACTTGCCACATACTCTTTCTAAAATAAATAAAATCTTTAAAAAAAATTTTTTAAAGATTTTATTTATTCATGAGAGACTGAGAGAGAGAGGCAGAGACACAGGCAGAGGGAGAAGCAGGCTCCATGCAGCGAGCCCGATGCAGGACTCAATCCTTGAACCCCAGGATCATGCCCTGAGCCAAAGGCAGACACTCAACCGCTGAGCCACCCAGGCATCCCTAAAAAAAATTTTAAATCTGGAAAGTGTATATAGGATAACTCAGTTTTATAAAATACATATACATACACACAAACAACTAAAAGATCAGAAGGAAATCCACAAGCTTGTTATTAATAATTATTTCTGGGTGGTAGGATTATGGATGATTATTAGTATCATCTTTATATTACTCTACATTTTCCCAAGTTTCTACAGTAAGCAGGTATTAATTTTACTACTTAAAAATTAGGGGAAAGGGAATGATAGGATAAAAAATATAACTTACTAATAAAAAGCCAATTTAATATATATGTGCTGCCAAAGCAAGCACTAAAAAGTCAATTTAAATATCCACTCTAATCCTAGCTACAAACTAAGCCAAACAATCTATAATTGATTAAACTTGGGAAAATAATTGCAAATATTCAGTTAAGGATCTTAATAGAAAGCAAATTAAGAAGAGAAAAAGTATACCAACTGAGATCAAAACTTCATGCAATACAACAAACCTTTGATATTAATTCAGTGGTATTTCCCTCACTTCAATGCCTGTATGTAATTAAGAATTATAGTTAAGGGCAGCCCTGGTGGCTTAGCAGTTTGGCGCCACCTTCAGCCGGGAGCATGATCCTGGAGACCCAGGATGGCATCCCACGTTGGGCTCCCTGCATGGAGCCTGCTTCGCCCTCTGCCTGTGTCTCTGCCTCTCTCTCCTGTGTCTCTCATGAATAAATAAATAAAACCTTAAAAAAAAAAAAAAGAATTATGGTTGATTTACTTCCTTTACACAATGTCTTTAAATGGTTATTTATTTGGTTTTGAGGAGGGGTTATCATGTAAAAATAAAAAATACAAAACTGCAGGGGGAAATTATTTAAAAGTCATTAATCAACAGAAGGTATTGGAATTTGTTTACTAATAGGGTGAGATGGTTATTTTATTTTTTAAAGATTTTATTTTTTTTTAATTTTTATTTATTTATGATAGTCACAGAGAGAGAGAGAGAGAGAGAGGCAGAGACACAGGCTGAGGGAGAAGCAGGCCCCACGCGCCAGGAGCCCGACGTGGGACTTGATCCCGGGTCTCCAGGATCGCGCCCTGGGCCAAAGGCAGGCGCTAAACCGCTGCACCACCCAGGGATCCCTATTTATTTATTCATGAGAGACACAGAGAGAGAGAGGGAGAGACATAGGCAGAGGGAGGAGCAGGCTCCCTGCGGGGAGCCCAGTGTGGAACTGGACCCCAGGATCACGCCCTGAGCCAAAGGCATAGCTCAACCACTGAGCCATCCAGGCACCCGAGATGATTATTTTAAAGCAGAAGATACTTATGCCTGCAACCAAGGGTTAGTCTGATGATGTACCATCTATTCTTCTAAATGATTAATAATGAGGATGTACTATGCTGCGCTGATTAAAATTAATGCAGTAGGGATGATGTTGGTCGAATATACTTGATCAATATAACTTTCCTGAATTAAACACTTTCCTTCACCACTGGGCTGATTTTGTAGTAATTCTGCATTTTAGTAAGTGGAGCAAGCTCTAATGGACTGTATTGAAAAGGTCAGCTCTCAGTCCAAGCACAGATGACTTCCACTAAGACACAATACCTGAAGATTCTTCTAATTTTTTAATGTTTAAAAGGTTGTATTTTGTCTTATGCAATTTGTGTTGCTTTAAAAGTATATCCAAATAAAATTTGCAAACAAATTTCTTACTCGAAATCACTTTGGAGAACATACGGCCCAAATCGTGTCTTCCATAAAGTCCTTTGAAAGTAAAGGATATCTAATTTTCCATCTTTAAAAAATTTAGATTTTTCGCACAACAGGTTTGCTTTAAGGCAAGACACCTCTTCTGTATAGGTTAGGGCATAGTAAGAGACAACCTAAGATCAAGATCAGGTCACCTGATTCTCTGTGTCTCATTTCACTCATATATAGTTTGGAGATACTCCATCTAATGTGTAAGGTTGTTAGGAGAGTAAACAGAGTAACATGTGAAACCACTAGATCCCAACCAATGGCTCTTAAACTTCAAAGTGCATCAAAATCACTACAGAAGGCCCATTCCCAGAGTTTCTGATTCAGCAAGCCTGGGGCCAGGCCAGAGATTCTCTAACAAGGTCCCAGGTGATGCTGATCCTGCTGGTCTGGTAAGCACACTTTAAGAACTACTAATCTAGAGAGACCTAAGCACTAATCCCCCAATCCTGGACACTTAGCTTCTCTAAACCTCTAACTCTAAAACTACCCATGTTGTTATGCAGTTTAGGAACTACGGAAGTAATGTACAGTGCCTGTTGAACACTGCGCCTGGTTCATAACAGATATTTAGTAGTAGTAATAGTGGTTGTTACCACCATCACTACTATACTATTTCTACTAAGTAATGGAACATGTAGAACATTAATATCACAAAAATTTTTAATTGCATTAAATTGAATTGTAAAATTCCTTATGTTTTACATTAATTCTTTTCCTGATAAAATTATAAACTACTTAGCAAAGCTCTACAACTTTTTTGAAGTAGTTAAAAGAGAATGTCCCTAGAGCACAACTGTATGTGTTCAAATACCAGTTCTGCCTTGCAAAACCTGTATCTGTGGCCCCCAGTTTCATTATCCAAAAATAAAACCAGTAACAGTACCTACTTCATAACGTCATGAGAACAGAGTTAACATAAATCAAACTCTGAATAGTGTTGACATAAAATAAATATCCAACAATCAGAGCTATTTATCTAACGCCCATGTCTTTCTCTGTCTCTTCTCTGCTTAAAACTGCTTCACTGGCTCTTCACTGACCTCAGTATAAAAATATAACCTCTTTATAGTAGATGTAAGCCTCTGCCTCATCTCCTCCTCATCGTTCTAACAGTACCAACATCTGTAGTTCTCTGAACACACTGGCAGCATCACAGTTCTGTGCCCTTGCATGTGCTGCAACATCCCTCAGCCTAACAAACCTCTCCGTTTTCAGACCTCTGCCACAGAAAGGAGGCAAAGAGGAAAAGGAGAGAGACAAAGCCTGGTGATAGGAATCTTTTAATTTTTACATTATATACCTCTGCACATCTTGAAATTTTTAGAGCTACTGTGATTTAATTTTGATTATTATAAAAACAATTACTTGGTAACAAAAAAACTCTTAACTCTTCTGTGAAACACTGAATGACTGCCTTTTTTGCCTCTTCATTATTTCAGTGTCTTAGATATATTTCTACTACAACAGTACATTTCACATTACATTCCAATGATCATGGCCCAAGTCTTATTTACCAGTATATTCTCAGTTCTGAGCATGGGAAGTTACACATACTACATACACAATTAATGTTTGAACTCAACAGCTAGTCTAATACCAAAACTGCTTTCCATCCAATGTCTATGAGGGAGTCTATATGCAAACAACTTTGGCTGACTGACAGGAAAGGGGATCATTTTTTGCCCTAGATCAAAAGAAAAAGGAGCCAGTTTACAAAGATAAATTGGCAAATATTTTTAATGTCTGAAAAAGGATAGAATGGAGTTGTAATTTTCAAACATTTTTAAGTGCTAACATGCTAGGATTTTAATAATTACCTAAAGGGGAAAAAAAACTATAGAATACTTTCTTTTTATTTCAAATCTGAAGTTAATTTAAATTGACTTTGTTTTGAAAATTTAAAGCATCTCTTTAAAATTGGAGATATCCTGAAATATCAAGTTACCAGAATTGAGAATGACAAAAAATCTATTGTTTTGGGGAAGTTTGTTTTTTTTTTCTTGGTTCCAATCCTCTTTATTATAAACAAATGATTTCAGGATACAGGACATGGAGGGTAGCCAGACATTCACACCATCATGCAAAATAAGATACTAGGTAATATCCTATCTACATATTTTTCATACATATTCAGGTCATACACCTGACCTTCTTTCTTGCTCCTGTGGATAAACTGTCTAAGCTTTTAGTGAAAGGCAATGCCTCCTCACCTGCGTATTAGGTCCTATCCTCTCTTGCCTTTCAAAAACACTCATCCAAAAAAACAAAAACAAAAACAAAAACAAAAAAAAAACCAAAAACAAAAACACTCATCCAGCAAAAAACAAAAAACAAAAAATCTATTGTTTTGGGGAAGTTTCTCCTTCTTTCTCTGTTGCATCAATTTTTCCTTTTACTGAATCACTGCCAAAACCATAAAAACATGCTTGTCCCTTATCCTGCAAAAAAAATTCTTGTTCTTATTCTCCTCTCCAGCTACTACTGTATTGCTCCTCTTCCCTTTATAGCAGAACTTGAAAGCACTGTGTACTTCTATCTAAAAATCGTTCTTCTCAGGGCACCTAGATGGCTCAACCGGTTGGGCAGCCAACTCTTGGTTTCAGCTTAGGTAATGATCTTGCAGTTGTGGGATTAAGCACCACGTCAGGTTCTATGCTCAGCCTGTAGTCCGCTTTAGATTCTGTCTCCCCCTCTCTCTCCCTCCAGTTTGTGTGCACTCTCTCTCAAATAAAACTTTTGAGAAAAAAATGTTCCTCTCAAGGTTATGAGTAGACTCCTAATTGTTAAATCCTTTGATTCCTTCTCATCTCTCAACTTACTTGATCTATCCGGAGCATCTGACACAGTTGCTGATGCCTCTTCCCTTTTAGAAACACTTTCTCTTGGCTTCCAGGGTACTGCATTCACCTGGTTTTCCTCCTCTTTTTTCATTGCTTCTTTTCAATCTTTTCTGCTAGTTCTACCTCAGCTCTCTGCCGTCTCAATAGATGCTGGAGTGCTTCAGGGCTCATTACTTGGACCTCTCTTGTCTCTCTACACATATTACTAAATTCTGTGGCTCTAAATACCATCTATATGCCAATGACTCCCAAATTTATTTCTTCAGCATGAATTTTTCTCCTAAACTCTATACTTCAATTGCCTACTTGACATCTCTGTCTGCAGGGTAGCTAGGATTGTTTATACACATGTCTAAGGCTAAGCTCCTGATGCCCACAATGCCTCCCCAACTAATTCCTCCAGCAATCTTCCCCACCCCAGCTAATGGCAACTCCATTCTTGTGGCAAGCCAAAAATCTTGCTGTCAACCTAGACTCTTCTCTCACATGCTGTAGTTTAACCTTTAAAATATAGTACCATATGACACATTACTACTTAAGAATACAAGCAACAATACTTACCAATACAAGCAACAACATAATGAATATTAAAAACCATATGCTGAGCTAAAATAAAGCCAGACAAAAGAGGAAACATAATGTATGATACCTTTTACATGAAACTCTCCAAAAGAAAAATCTATAGTTATAGAAAGTAGATTAATGGCTGCTTGGGGTCAGAGGCTGGGAGTAGAAACTAAAAGAAGAAAGGAATCTTTTGGGTGATAGAAATGTTCAATATCTTGATTGTGGTAGCAGTTATACTAAATAAATTTGTCAATACTCATTGAACTTTACAACGTGTACATTTTATTGTATATTAATTATATCTTGATAAAGTTGATAAACACACATACTTAATTTAACCATTTCTCACTGCCTCCCCATCCCCACTGCTACCCAGTGGGAGCCATCATCTCTCTTCTAAATTACAATAGCCTAAAGAGTTTCCCTGCTTCTGTACCTACCTCCTGCATTTTATTCTCAACAGAGTGGCCAGAGTGATACTGTTAAAAAATCACATCATGTCTTTCCTTTGCTCAAAACCCTCTAATGGCTTCTCTTGGTAAAATTCAATGTCCTTATTGTGGTGTATGAAGCCTCACATGATCAGCTTCTCTGTTACTTCGCATACCTCATTTTCCACTACCCTTCCCCACAATTATCTGCACTCCAACCAGAGCTGGCCTCCCTGCTATTCTTCAAATATGGCAGAAACATTCTTTTGCAATTAATATTCCCTCTGCCTAGTAATGATGTACCACCATCCCTAATAAAGCCTTAAAGCTTGTTTCCTCACTTCCTTCAGGTCTTTCACCAAAGGGCACCATCCCAATGAGTCTTCCCCAGATCATTCTCAAATTTCAACACCTCCCTCTGTCCATACACAATCTCACTTCTATTTCATTTTCTCCTTTCCTGCTTTATTTTTTTCTCCCCAGTACTTAGTACTCTCAATATTTATATTTTACTAGCATACACACATACATATATATACTAAGTATAAGTAACTTTCTATTTTATTGGCTTTCTCCTTTACCAGAATGGATGACCCAAGAGGGCAAGAAATTTTATCTGTTTTGTTTACTACTGTATCCCCAGAACTTAAAATAATGTCTAAAATGGATCTTGAATAAATGAATGTATCTCAACAAATTCTAGTTTTCCCTTTAATAGTTGATAGTAAGTAGAATTTGCTTTAGAGATGCATCAATTGATAATTTATTTGCTTTAAAAAGTTCTGGTAAACAAAAACTTCAACATACTTGAATATAAGATCTATGAGACATTGAGAGCTTTTTATCAAATTTTCAGAGTTTCTTATGAGTAAGGACCTATGTGAAATAACTCTCATTACTGCCAAGAATATATAGAATACAGAGAGTTCTAGTGAGTTCTTTACAAAAGCCAGATAATCTCATGTTGCCTGAAGCTCCCTTTACTATAATAGCAGAAAATAAACTAATCAATCTGACAGTCCCAGAATAAGAAATCACTTAAAAAATACATTTAAGTCTCATTTACACTTGCCATTTAAATCATTAAAGGAATTGAAGGAATTGCTTGTTTTATAAGCAAGCCACAAAAATATGGGAATATTTAACATAAGTAATCTAAAAGTAAACAGAAGGTACAGGTGCCCTTGCTCTAGAGGTCTGCATCTCCTCTCCTTTAAACCAGTAAACAATGCAGCTTCTGGAAGTCCAAAGGAGGATCTCCTTAATAACTGCAGAGGAGAGAATTCCACACTGCAGCCTTCACCTGCATCCAGCAGCTATTTCTTGAAATGCCTTAAAGTATTTATCTTCATTCAAGTAAAGAGTTTCAGTGTGGGGGTGTTACCTGCTTTAGTTTATAAGCAGCATTATATATTCAAACTAAAAATTATGGCCCTCCACTTTTATAATATTTCATAATATTTAAAATGTTTTATAAAGTTAAATGCAGTGGAAAATTTCAGGAAAGCATCATTAGTTAAGCAGCTCTGAATAAAGAGTATGACCAAACACCATAAATATTTTAAGGATGCGTTTTTCTAAAAGCACTAGTTTGTCTTTTTCATATATAAGCTGCATCTTTCATTTCTATGTGTCAATTGCTTAAACAAGATAATGAAGAAAAATAATTTCAATATACTACCCTAGCAATGGAAGGACAATAGCTGCCTCAAATCTCATGTAACATACCCTGTCACTGTTAGTCTTCATAACCAAGACATTTTTAAGCTATCAACTTAACTTAATCTTTATTTACACTGGTATACCTAGCATCTATCTCAGTGCATTGTCACTTGCAGTTCAGAGAAACTGCTAACATCTCCAAAGCGTCTCATTTCTAAGTTTCTTCGACTGCTTTAAACATAAAATAGAGGTTACTCTGGATAGGCAAAATAACAAAAACATTAGTAACAAAGCAAATAAACACTCCTAATAGATGAGAGGTACATTAGGACAGCATCATAAAAATTGGCTTTTATTTGCTGGTTTAGAGTTTTCAAAGCAATATGAAATGAGAATGATCATACAGTACCTTACCCTTTCTACCAGTGAACCATAGCATGCAATGCTAAAACATAGCAGTGGCAGATGGCATTGGTGTTATTAACTATAAAAAGGATAATAGCAGAGAAATGATGGCTGGCAGACAAGACACAGAAATGCAGATGAAATGAATGTAAACTTGCAGTTCTTGAAGCAAAGCAAAACCTTTAAGCCAAAGGTTGCCACTAGCTTCAATTTAATTTACATTTTTAGTTTTACACCGACAAACACTGCAACCTTCACAATCAGTCTTTAGACTCTTCATGCAGAGGCAGAACCATACTCCTCGATAAAGAAGATCAGCAACCTTCTGTAAACACAAGCCAGCAGCAGCAGCAGCCCATTACTCTCTCCCCTTCACTGATTTTTATCCTTTAAATTTTTAATCTCCAATTGCAGCCAGATCCACAGTCGTCTCAAATAGATCTGTATCCACTGCAGATACAAATCCCTGCCTAACCTGCAGTACCACTTCATCCAGAACGTTCCTGTGCACTCATTCATGCAGGATCAGTTGCAAAACCATTCAAGTCATCCAGCAAACACCCAAAAGAGGAGGAAAAGAAGCATTTGGGACTGTGAAGAGAAAGAATCTCTTCGTTTAGCTCACCCTGGAAATGGAAGGTTTTCTGATCAACAGTTATTGTGAAGGTGCTGTCGTCCTCATCGTCTATACCAATCACAGCTCCCTGTGAAACAAAGAGCAAAATCCCAATAAGGCAAACAATGACATCAGCAATATTCACTACTGCTACAGCCCATGCTGTATGCTCAATGCACCGAGGATACTGGCAGTAGGCTAGACACAGAAAAGAGGAATCTGATACCCCACTTTTGCTTAGGGAGGAAGAATTAAAGGAGAGGGGATGGCAGGGCACTGTAGTATACTCTGCATGGCTACCTTTTATCCTTACATGAGAGGCATGGTTGCAGTGGAAGGGGGAGGGGACAAACATAGAAGCTGACTCTAGAATCTGTGTTCAAGAGTCAGCCACTGAGTCTTTCTGAGCTTTAGACCACTCTCTAAAATGGAGAGCCAGAAACCTCCACGGCACCCAGTT
This sequence comes from Canis lupus baileyi, assembly GCF_048164855.1. Lineage (NCBI taxonomy): Eukaryota > Metazoa > Chordata > Mammalia > Carnivora > Canidae > Canis > Canis lupus. Next base: position 10,857,211 of record NC_132850.1, read on the forward strand.
GTTCTGAGGCCAAAGAACACAGATCCTCTTCATCAGGCTGCTTCTGTGTTACACTTGTTAGTGCAGAAATGTTGTGACACTTGCTTCAAAACATTGTCCCAATCACTTTTTCCAGATGTGTTTCCATAACCACTTGTACATGGCTTTGCAACTGCACTTCCCACTTTCTGCTGTGATCATGTTTATATGTTTGCCTCCTCCTGTTGAACTGCCACAAGATCTTTGAAGCCAAGATTATATATTTATTTTGATACATGATCTTCAAGTACACATCCAGTATGTGTTTTTTAAATAAAAGCATGAACAACTCTCCAAAAGATGGGGGAGAAGAGGAATGCATTTATAAGTTGTTTGTTTGAAGAAGGTAGATAGGGTGGGTTTTAAACTTTTAGTTTTTTGTATTCAACTACAAGCAGCCCATTAAGACAACAGGAATTAAAAGATAGGAAGCTATGCAAAACAGGGAGTGTATTGGTCAGTGTCCTTAAGAAGTAAGTATCTAAAGAATTTCAGGGACAAAAGCTAGAGAACATGAAATAGGTAAAATGCCCCAGGATGGTGACAAAAGCAGCAGCATGCCAGGACCTTGAAAATGGGGGTTGAGGGGCAGCCCAGATGGCTCAAAGGTTTAGCACCGCCTTCAGCCCAGGGTGTGATCCTGGGGTCCTGGGATCCCTGCATGGAGCCTGCTTCTCCCTCTGCCTGTGTCTCTGCCTCTCTCTCTCTCTCTGTGTGTGTGTGTGTGTGTGTCTCATGAATAGATAAATAAAATCTTAAAAAAAAAATGGGGGTTGAAAAGAATCAAAAAGGGTCAAAATACTCAATCCAATGAATAAAGGCTACTCCTATCCCAAGAGGATTAGGTAAGAGAGCCAAACATTTATTAATCTCTTCTCAGAGGCTGTCTGGATAAACCTCAATTCTATCCAAATCCCATCTACTTGAATTATTTTAGTTATTCCTTAGTTTCAGATTGGGTTGGGATTTTTATCCCCATTTTCAGTAAGTAAAGTGTCTTCTGAAAGTATGACTGACCCTAGGTCACACAATTAATGTCAGAACCAGAACCACTAGCATGGTACCTACTTATTCCATGACCATGAATATAAACACACCTCAGTGGACAAGTATGTGTGCAAGCACATCATTCTGGTTAACTTATTTTGTGTTTAACTGAGTTAACTTCTAGTTTATGATGTGTTAAATATTTGCTAAGTTACAACTGAATACAAAAATATGCGCTAGATACAGCTCTGGAATATATAACAGTCCCTGCCCTCAAGGTACTTATATTGCAGAGGAGGAGATAAAACATGCATAGAGGTAAGAATAATACAAAGCAAAAAGTGATCTCCACATGGATGAACTTTGAAAACATTATGCTAAGTGAAAGACGCTAGTCACAAAGGACCATATAATTCAATTTATATGAAATGTCCAATAGAGGTAAATTCATAGAGATTCACAATACATTAATGGTTGCCTAGGGCTGGGGGGAGGGGAAGAGGTGGGGTAAAAGAGGGAGTGACTTCTAATGGGTATAGGTTTCTTTATGAGAACATTCTAAAATTCTAGGAAAGGTTGTACAACTCTGTGAACATACTAAAAACATGGAATTGTTTACTTTAAATGGGCGTATTGCATTGGATGTGAATTATATCTTTTTTTAAAAAAGATTTTATTGGGCAGCCCAGGTGGCTCAGCGGTTTATCGCTGCCTTCAGCCCAGGGTGTGATCCTGGAGACCAGGGATCAAGTCCCATGTCAGGCTCCCTGCATGGAGCCTGCTTCTCCCTCTGCCTATGTCTCTGCCCCTTCTCTCTCTCTCTCTCTCTCTCTCTGTCTCTCATGAATAAATAAGTAAAATCTTTAATAAATAAATAAATAAATAAATGAAAGATTTTATTTATTTGTTCATTAGAGACCCAGAGAGAAAGAGAGGCAGAGACATAGGCAGAGGGAGAGGCAGACTCCATGCAGGGAGCCCGACGTGGGACTCGATCCCAGGACTCCAGGACCACGCCCTGGGCCGAAGGCAGGCACCAAACTGCTGAGCCACCCAGGGATTCCCGGACATGAATTATATCTTAACAAAGCTGTTATAAATCACCCCAATCCCAAATGTCTTCTTTCTTTTGGGTCCCTTGATATGAATTTACTAGTTACTTAGTCAACTCAGATGGAAACCTGTAGGTTCTACACGTGTTCTCCTTCATTCCATCACAAGTTGTACTCATTCCACCTCTGAAATATAATCTCAAATATACCAACTCTTCTCCATTCCATGAACTGCCAATGCCCTAATTCAGGCTCTCATCACTACATGTTTAAGAGGCAATCTGTCTCCCTTCAGTCTGGCTACCGTTTCAAGTCCTGTCTTTGTTACTGCCACAGTAATATTTCTGAAGCACAGACTCTCATAGGAGATAAAAATGTTTAAAAACCCTCCTTGGGTCTCCAAGAACTAATAGATAAAGTAAACGTTTCTTCATAATGCCATTCAAGACTATTCAAAATCTGGCACAACCAACCTTTCCATTGTCATCAAACAGCCCCTTGCTCCTTAACACACAGAGGGCCCTGTATGTACTCATCCCCAACATTTCTTCCACATTCTAGGGGAAAAAACCAAACACACCAAGTAAGTACACTTCTTTCATGTCCTTCCTCAAGCTCAATTCCCAACCATTTGTTAAACAAAAGCAAAACTCCCTATCTCCCCCTAGCTACCACCTCCTTTCTCACTGCTTTCACAGTGGAACTTTTGGGAATTGGCCACACCTTAAACTTTCACCCACTCCTGCAATCTTGCTTCTTTCCACCACTACACCAAACTACATTCTCACAGGTCTCCAATGACCACTTTAGCACTCTCCAGTTTTGTCATATACCACCAGTCTAAAACACTGTTGCTGCTGCTGACCACTTCTTTCTTCAGTGGCCCTTAACTACCTAAGCTGTGCTTCAGAATTATTTCTACCTATTATACCTGTGACAACCTGAGAAAGTGTTCTTTTCTCGTCCATTACACTTTCCCCTCCTCTGTCCAAAAAAAATGCTTTTTTGAAGACTGGAAGCTAGATAACAATCTCCCAGTCCTATTAGGTCTTGCCATTACCCTGAACATTCACCTGCATCTATACCCACTCTTGCTTCCTTTCCACTTGTCATATGGAAAAGGGATTCCATCCCCTATCATAGTTCTTTAGGTCTCTTACTCTACCAACTGTCAACTTCTTTGACTACTGGTTCTCTCATAACAGCACTTACGTGTTTTCAAATTTTTTACCCTGTTTAAACAACAATTATTTTCAATTACACATCTTCATTTAGTAATTGGCCCACCTCTCTCATTCCCTTTCAGTCAAGATTATTTAGACTTGCCCAAGCCTCCTGCCTAAATTTTTTAACCCCCCAATCCTTGTCAGATATGTAACCCTATTAACGACTCCTCTTTACCTTCAAAAAAAGTGACCAAATGACCTGATTTGTCTGGGACATTCTGATTATTCCTGTTGTCCTAGCATAATATTTAATAGAGTGTCCCCAATCAATTTTTATTCTTAAGAGTATCCTGGTTAGAGTTTATGGTCCCTCTGCCATAGTTTAGCCTTTAATGTTCTTGGTGATTTGCTCCATGCCTACTTCTCCTCTCTTATCAAATCCTACAGTTAGATAGCTTGAGGCTTACCAATTGTCCCAGGCTCTCTTCCACCAAACATCCATCGTCTCTCTTTATCTGAGTTTATAGCACTTATTTTTTACATTTGATAAAGCAAAACTCCCTTTGCTAATCCACGTATAAAATAATATCCTATTATTAAAGTTCTTTACTATACTAATCCATCAAAATACCAAAGTTTTTATTTCAACCATGCTTTTATAACCCACTATATCAACATAACAAACATATATTTCTTTCAGTGACTTTTCATGATTTTTCTTCTGAAGATATAAGATGATCAATCTTTCAGGTGATCAGTACTTAGGCTAACCAAGATTGCTGCTGCAGGGTCACACTATCCAAGTTCCAGATAGAAAGTAACTGGAGTTGGAGTCTAGTGCAATCCGATGAATTTCCTGACTTTCCCTCTTGTTCTTTCCTCTATATACACAAACATACTTCAGACATGAGTCACAGTTGTGATACCAAACACAGAAAGTTTTGCTCTCAGAGCTTAGTGAAAAAAAACAAAAAAAAAAAAAAAAAAAACCCCACAAAACAGAGTTCTGGCTATTTTAGAGCCAACCTCCCTTTGTAAGAAGAGAAAACTGGGTTGGTAAACTGGCTCCAAAGATAATAAAAAAGAAACGATGACTCCTCTGGGACACAGATTGCTCACACAACTCCTAAAAACAATATAGACAGTGCTGAGAATACACAGCACAGCTACTCCCACTGTAAACCCAAAACTACATACCTTTGTCTCCCTGCTAAAATATTAACATCTCTTACATTCATATAATACATTTAAATATGACCTTGGAGGGAAGACTAGGTGGCTCAGTGGTTGAGCACCTTAGGCTCAGGGCGTGATTCCAGGGTCCAGGGATCAAGTTCCACATCGGGCTCCCCTCGAGGAGCATGCTTCTCTGTCCCTCTCTCTGTGTCTCTCGTGAATATATAAACAACATCTTTAAAAATAAATAAATAAACAAATAAATACAATCTTGGAAATTTAGAACAGGTATTACTCTTTAGAAATTAGAAAACTAAGGCTCAGAGAGGTTAAAAAAAAAAAAAAGGAAATAAAGAAAAGAAAAATTGCCCAGCGTCCCACAACCAAAAGACAGAAGAAATAAGGTCTTGCAATTCCTGATCCAAAGCCCTTCCTTAACATAAGGGCACTATTATAATAAGCAGTATTCACTAATTACTTCAATACATTTATTAAATACCTATTCTGAGCCAGGAACACTAATAGCCAGGAAATATAAACAGTAATAAAATAGATCTCTACCCTGGAAGAGCACATCGTCTAGAGGGGAAAAAGAGAAGTCGACAAAACAGAAGGAAGCAGGAAAGCTTGAGGTGTAGCCTGCTCACCAAAGATGCTACTGCATGGAGGACCTACTTTAACATCATTCATTGATTAAGCAAGAATTTATTAAATTTTCTAGACATTGTTCTAGCTAATAGTAAGAGAATAGTAATTTGGTTTTTTCAATCAATATTGAGATTTGTTCATGTTGAATAAATAAGTAAATATATATATACTTTATACATTTATATATGTATACATTCATACACACATACTTTCCATGTTGCAAATGTGTGTATATATACACACATTTTGACAATATAGACCTATATTTTACCTGCTATATAGTACTCCATAATCTAAGTATACCACAATGTATCAGTTTTACTATGTAGAACATTTAGGTTACTTTTAATTTTTCCTATTCCAGTAATCTAGCAATAACCATCACTACACGTCTCCTGGTAACACTTCTGTAAGAAAATATCAAGCACATGCTCTGCAATGGAATAGAGTTCTATTTTAGTGTGGATTTGGGCATATCTTCAACTTTACTAAATACTGCACAATGGCTCTCCTAGGTGGTTGTACTGTTATATCCCAACTGACACTGTATGAAAATTAAAAAAAAAAAAAAAAAAAAAAAGAAAAGAAAAGAAAAGAAAAGAAAATTCCTATACCCCTAATCACTAGCCAACACTAGGTATAATCAGACTTTATAAATCCTTGGCAATCTGATAAAAATACTATCTTGCTGGAGTTTTAATTTGCATTTTCCAATATTAATAAGAACCTACTCACATTTATTGCCATTCTTACTTCCTCTTACATGAACTGAATGTACATACCCTTCATACATTTTCTTTTGGGGGCATTCTTCTTTTGATTTGTATGTGTTATTTGGGTTTTCTTTTTGTCTTTTTTATTCATTTGTAGGATTCCTTTATATATTCTGGATATTAATCCTTTGTCAGGTTTATGCATTGTATTTATGTTCTCTCCTGTCCATGGGCTGTCTTTCTCTTTGATTGTGGTGTCTTTTGGTTGTTGGTGGTGTTTAAGAGTTTTCAAATGCGAATGTTATAAAATCTACCAAGGTTATCTTCTACCATGGTTTGTGCTTTAAAACATCCTATGCTGTTTTGGTATCATAAAGGCATTCTTCTATACTGTCTTACAAGTATGAATTTTCACTTTATATCTTTAATACCTCTGGAATTTACTTTTGTGTATGAGATAGGAAGTAAACTTTATTTTTTCCATATAAGCAGCAAGTTGATCCAGCTTCATTTAGTGAGTGACAATGTCTGATTTGTAATGCTGTCATATTCTAAATTCCCATTCTCCTCTGTGCCATTGATCAATTTCTTTCCCCTTATACTAATACCATATCATTTTAATTACCACAGTTTCATAAAAAAGTCTTAACATCTGGAATGGCAAGTCCCTCAACTCCTTATTCTTCAAATTTTTCTTGGCTCTTTACTATTTTAAGTGACTTTTAAAAACACCTTGTCAAGTTTTTTGATAAGTCTAATTGTGGTTTTTACTAAATCACGTGTTTATAGATTAATTTATATGAGAAGAGTCTATATATGAATGAGTTTAACAAGCAGGAACAGTACAGAGCTTTTCCAATGTTCAGATCTTCCTTTAGTCTTTTTTTTTTTTCTTTTTAAGATTTTGTTTATTTAGGGCAGCCCCAGTGGCTCAGCGGTTTAGTGCCACCTGTGGCCTGGTGTGTGATCCTAGAGACCCAGGATCGAGATCCACATCGGGCTCCCTGCATGGAGCCTGCTTCTCCCTCTGCCTGTGTCTCTGCCTCTCTCTCTCTCTCTCTCTCTCTGTTTCTCATAAATAAATAAAAAATCTTTTTAAAAATTATTTTATTAATTTTAAAATTAGCATCCCAGCATTCCCAGAATAAACTCCATTTGGTCCTAATACCTTTTGTTTATACACTACTGGGTATGGTCTGCTGTATTTTATTTAGGATTTTGACATCTCTATATTTTTTTTTAAGATTTTATTTATTTGAGAGAGTGAGCAAGCAGGAAAAAGAGCACAAGCATGGTGGGGAAGGGCAGAAGGAGAGGGAGAAAGTGGAGTAGATTCCCCTGCTGAGCAAGGAGCCTGATGTGGGGCTCAATCCCAGGAGCCTGGGATCATGACCTGAGCCAAAGGCAGACGCCCAACCGACTGAGCCACCCAGGCACTCCTTGACATCTATATTAATAAAGAAAGGACTCTGCTCTAAAAATTTCCTGTCATTTTCTTGTTACTTTATTACTACCTTTTTCTATTTTTTTAAATTTAATGCTTAGCTCATTAATTTTCAATCTGTTTTATATTAATATAAGATCATAAATGAAAGACTGCCTTAGATGCAGTTTTAACATGTGGCCCCTTCATTATTATTCAGGTTTAAATAATTCATAATTTCAACTATGAATTCTACATTCACCAATGAATTATTTAGAGGTATGTGTGTAAGGCAGTGAATGGCTATTTTGTTAAGAGATTTCTAACTTATTCTGCTGTTGTCTAAGAATGTTATCTAGGTAATACTGCTTTTTTGTTATTCTCTTTTCCTGTAACAATTTAAATTTTTTTTTCTTAAAATCTATTAGGTCTCGTATTAATACAATTTCCAAGCTTTCATTTGGCTAACATTTCATCACTTTCTTATTTTTAATTTATAATTATGAAATATTACACACATTCAGAAAAATACAACAAAATGATACCTATGTACCACTCACAGAGATTTAGGAAAAGTTTATATCGCTTCTTGGCCTTTTGGCTAAGATCAAGTGTAAGATAAGTTTATATCTTGCCTAAAAGAGGACATTTTCAGTGTCAAATTCACAAGAAGAGATGATGCTTACCAAAAAAGCTACTGATTTCACAAAAAAGGCAGAAATCAATAGAGTGATTTTTCATAGTGAAATGACAAAACAATAGGTAGAAGTTCTGATAGGATGCAGATCTAAGGGGACAAAAGTGAAGACCTCCTTTTTTTTTTTTTTAAGTCTTTATTTTCATGTAATCTCTACACCCAGCATGGGGTTTGAACTCACAACCTCAAAATCAAAAGTTACACTCTCTACCAACGGAGCCAGCCAGGCACCTCTGAAAGTGAAGACATTCACTTATACATTCACCTAAAAATACTTTTTTGCATTCATTCTAAGATGGCAATGATTGTAAGATGAATCCTAAAGTCTGAGATGTTAACATTTGAAAAAATAACGTACAGTCAATGAAATAAGGCACTAGCAGAAAAAGTCAGTGCTAAAACTATTAATAATCCATCATGATATGCTGCTGACCTCTCTTGTGATGGACTAAAAGAAAAGGGAACAGATGACGTTATCAGTCAGGCAATCAGTCAATTCTGATGACCAGCACAACTGGTAAATGGAGTATTCAGTTTCATTAGACTGGGTAAAAATTGTTACTTGAAGTCATATATGGATTAACAGTTTTCAAAAACTCACAATACATTTAACATAAGAATCTTCAGTATAATTTACCTTACTTTGGTGATTCTGAAGGCCCTGCAGAATTCTTCTGCATCTGAGATTCATTTTATTAATTACAACAGCAACTACCATTCATTAAGAACCTAAGTTCCCAAACATGGTGTTGGAGTACTTTTTAATATGTCAATTAACTTGATATCCATAATTCTATGAGTAAATTATATGATGCCTGTTCCAGAAAATAGGACTCAGAGCTGAATACAGGAGTTGTCTGAACACACAAAGCTAGTAAATAGCAGAATCTAGACTTGAATTCCATTTTGTATATGGCTTGTTCTTTGTATCACATACTACCTTTTTTATATTGCTATTTCTCCCTTTTGCAGATTTTCCCTATAAATGGCAATATTTTGCTTTTGGCTAGCATGTGTGTGTAGGAGGGGGTTCAGGGGGCTGGAATCAGACCCCCAGGTCTCAATCAACATTTTACATCTTTTACTAGGCGAGGGCACCACCTAGTGGCATACAGTTTGCCACCAATATAGTCAAAGACCATAAAAGATGAGAAGGAAATGGTTTTTGTTCTGCTTTCCTCCGCTGGTTTGACACTACCTTGTAGCAAGGTACAAGGTACTGATTTAACTCTTATAAATCAAAAATAATAGAAGCCTGGTAACGCTAAGGATTAAACAAGAGTTTTGGAATGAGACAGACACAAATTTAATACCAGATTCAATATTTTTTGACCTTGTTAAGTTACTGAAAGTAGCTTGAATCTGTCTCCTCGTAATACCATTTACCTGACAGGGTTATCATGGAAATACATATGAAAATCATCCAGCACAGTGCTTGATCCAAAGAGCTTAATAACTCAGTAACTACTGGTTCCTTTCCCTATTCTCCTTTTTATGTAGCCTAAAACCATACGTGTCTCTGCTTTGTTTTTGTTGTTTGTGACAGAGGGTGTGAACTTACTATCGAGTAGAGGAAACAGAAAAAATAACATGGAATACCATGCAATAAATACTTTCATGGATATAAGTGGCAAGTGTTATGAAAACATAGAGGAGGATCAGGTCTATTAGAAGGATGTGGATCAGGAATGCTACACAGAAGGAGGAACATTTGAAAAGTCTCTAAAAGATGGGCTCACCAGATAAGGGCACAGAATTTCTGACGTAAGAAAAGAAACATACCAGGATATCAGAAGCACTGAGGACTGAAGAAACACAGTGAGGGAACACAAAGTATAGTGCAGCTGGAACACAGTCTGGGGTGGATGAAGAAGTGGGGAGACTTCTGTGGCCCAAGTCCATGGTAGTTCATTAAGCTCACTCAGAATCTAGGTGATAAATGCATTATCTATCATCACCATTATCAACCACAGCAGTTCTCAATTAGATACGTATTATGTGCCAAACCGTGTATATAATTGCTAAGCCTCACAACAACCCTACAAGTTACAGGTTATCTTCACAGAGGTCAAGAAAATTGCCCAGTGGGGCCGCGGAACCGCCGGACGGACCGCCGGGCCTGAGCGCCGGCCGAGGCCGAGGGACGGGGACGGGGACCCGGTGACGGCGCTGTGCGAGCAGGTGCGAGCAGGTGTGAGTAGGGCCCCGCGGACGCCAGGCCAAGCCCGGGCAGGCGTCCTGGCAGCTCAGAGACAGGAGCAGATGTGGAGGATTCCAAGAAATGGGCCGCGGGCCGGAACAGGCAGCGATCAATGAGCAAGAACGCGGCGGCCGTGCGGGGCGTCGGAGGGGAGGCGGGGCGGAGGGGCGCGCGGGGCGGAGGGGCGGAGGGGCGGAGGGGCGCGCGGGCCTGGGCCTGGGCCTGGGCCTGGGCCTGGGCCTGGCGGCGGGCAAGGCAGACAAGGCGGCCGCGGGGCCCGCAGGGCGAGCGCTGACCCAGAAGGACCTGGCGACCAAGGCAACGAGAAGCCGCGGCTCATCGCGGACCGAGGGCGGACGGGCCATGCCTAAGAACCTGGGCCGGCGGCCTCAGGCTGCGGGGAAGGTTCGGGAAGCCGGCGGGGAAGGAGCCAAGGGGCGAACCGCACACCAAGCCCGGGGAGCAGCGCGCTCCGCCTGACGTCACCCGGCTGGTTGCCCCGCCCCCGGCACCGCGGGTCTCGGACGCGGAGCCCCCTTACCCACACCTGCTGTCAAACAAAACCTCGCCAAGGATTGCTTCTCCTGAAATTGTTACCGCACCCCCCATCTCCAGCGTCTGCGCAGTGGGGGTGGCCCCCGGGGACCTCTGAGTGGGACCACCTCAGGCTGGCGGGGGTGATGGCGACAGAAGACCCCTCTCCGGTCGGGCTTTTAGACGAGCCAATAAACGTTTGTTGCCCTTAAAAAAAAATTAAAAAAAAAAAAAAAAAAAACTGCCCAACGGCACAGAGTCATAGAGGTAAAGCTGACTGAGATTTAACCCCAGGTCTCTGATTCCTTCTACTACACCAGTGTTCCCAAACTTGGCTGCATAAAACCCCAAAACAAAATCTACTTTAAAAAAAACAGGTTCTAGGGCAGCCTGGGTGGCTCAGTGGTTTAGCACTGCTTTCAGCCCAGAGCATGATCTTGGAGCCCCAGGATCGAGTCCCACATCGGGTTCCCTGCATGGAGCCTGCTTCTCCCTCTGCCTGTGTCTGCCTCTTTGTCTCTCTCTTTGTCTGTCTGTCTGTCTCTCTCTCTGTGTGTGTGTGTGTGTGTGTGTGTGTGTGTGTGTCTCACATGAACAAATAAAATCTTAAAAAAAAAAAAAAAAACAGGTTCTAGACCCTATTCTGAAACAGTGTTATCTAGAGAATAGGACCTGGGAACCTAATTGTAAACAAACTCTCCAAATGATTCATAAATAGGAAGCCAAATGGCAAGTCCAGCTTTTTGAAAATACCAAAAAACTCTTAAAACACACACACACAAAATTAATTAATAGCTTCCATCTAAGTGCCAGATGCCCAATCCTCACAAAATTCTGCAAGGATATTATAATCCCCACTTTAAAGAGAAAACTCAAACTCAAGAAGCTTACAGATAACTTCCCTCTTCCAGTCAACAAGGGCAAAAATAATATTCAAACACCGGTATGTCTGGTTCTTCTCTGTCATGCTGCATGGTAAGCAAAACAAAAACAAAAACAAAACAAAACAAAAGGCCCCTAAATAACACCTGCCCCTATATAATCTCCTCCTATTTCCATGTGGGTGGAAACCTAATGAGTATGATGAGCCATCTCTGAAGTGATTTATTACAGAATAAGTTATCATTGGAATGATTCCAGCTAAAGGGAGATTATCTGGTGGGTGTGACCTAATCACCTGAGGCTTTTTAAAAGCAGAGTTTTCTGCAGCTGGTAGCAAAATGGGAGTTAGAGTCAAAGCACCAGAAGGATTCAATGCTCCTGCTCTGCTGCCTTGAAGATGGAAGGGGTCACATGAGAAAGAATATGTGCAGCTTTTAGAAGTTGAGAGAACCAACTGAGAGCTACCAAGAAAACAGCAACCTCAGTCCTACAATCACAGGACTGAATTCTGCCAATGACCTTGAAACAGATTCTCCCTTAGATTCTTCCTCAGAGCCTCCAGATAAGTGCCCAGGCCTCCTCAATACCTTGATTTCAGCTTTCTGAGACCTGAGGCAGAGAATGCTTTTGAAATGTCTGGTCTACAGAACTATGAGTTAGTAAATAGGTAAAGGTGGTTTTCTGTTTTGGGTTTTTTTTTGTTTTGTTTTGTTTTGTTTTGTTTTGTTTTGTTTTGTTTTGTTTAGGTAGAGGCTTTTTAATTATGGTAAAATACAAAATTTACCATTTAAACATTTTTTAAGTGTTCAATTTAGTGGCATTAAGTACATTCATGCTGTTGTGCAACCATCACAAATCTCCATCTCCAGAACTTTTTAATCTTCCCAAACTAAAACTATATATTCACTAAACACTAATTCCCCAATCTCCCTTCCAACTCCTGGTACTCTAGGTACCTCATATAAGTAGAATCATATAGTATTTATCTTTTTTTGGTTGTCTTATTTCATTAAGCATAATGTCCTCAAGGTTCATCTATGTTGTAGCATGCATCAGAATTTACTTCCTTTTTAAGACTAAGTAATATTCCATTGTGTGTATATAGCTCACTTTTGCTTATCCATTCATCCACTGAATGAATACTGAGTTGCTTCTATTTCCAGGCTATTGTGAGTAATTCTGCTATGAACATCAGTTGTACAAATACCATTTGAGTCTGCTTTCAATTTTTTTTGGATATATATAAACCAGTGTTGTTTTAAGTCAGTTCCTTTTTTTTTTTTTTTAAGATTTTTTTAATTTATTCCTGAGAGACACAGAGAGAGAGAGAGAGGCAGAGACATAGGCAGAGGGAGAAGCAAGCTCAATGAAGGGAGCCTGACGTGGGACTCTATCCCGGGTCTCCAGGATCAGGCCCTGGGCTGAAGGCGGCGCTAAACCGCTGAGCCATCCAGGATGCCATTAAGTCAGTTCCTTATCTTGAAAACTGGGTAAGTAAAAGGAAATAATTAAGCACTTATCCTGTTTATTTGATCTACAGCACTAGATAACCAAATTCATGAAGAAAACTAATTCCTTATAATTATTTCTGATAAAAATTAGAACAAAATGATGAAATATCATAATTTTGCAACTTCCAAATAAGTTGTTCAATCTAGGAACTGAGCATCAGTAGCTGCTAGTATCAGTAAGGAGCAAAAGCCAAACATTATATACTTTTTGATAAAACAACACACCACCACCTATAGCCTTACCAAAGGGATCGAACTTGAGTCTGATCTAGTCTCTCCATCCAGTTCCTAATTTGCAGGAAAAGCAGAAGAGAAAGGAGTATGCAGGATTATAGCTGTGTGCAATCAGTGAGTTCTACACTATGGAAAACTATAGGTCAAAGCGTCTAGATTCTTCAATAGATAAATTGCAAATAAGAGGTAAAAGTTGAAAAGAAGAGCAAGACAAAAGTATAGAATTTAGGAATGTAAATCCAAGAAGTGATTACTATAATAGAAATAGGGAGGGGGGGATCCCTGGGTGGCGCAGCGGTTTGGCACCTGCCTTTGGCCCGGGCGTGATCCTGGAGACCAGGGATCGAATCCCACGTCAGGCTCCCTGCATGGGGCCTGCTTCTCCCTCTGCCTGTGTCTCTGCCTCTGTGTCTCTCTCGGTGTGACTATCATGAATAAATAAATAAAATCTTAAAAAAAAAAAATAGGGGCCTGTTTTATATAAGAAACAGGAAGAGGCCTGTAATTAAATGATGCATATAAAGAGGCTTCCAGAGTAGTTGCCAAAATTCTTTCCTAACCTGGGTGGTAGTCAGAAGGGTTAATAATTAAGTTATATTTAAAAGAAAAAAAATAGTACATTAAGTGTAACAATGAGACAGTGGCCCAAACCCAGACTGAAGCCAACTAAAGAGCTGTCTCACAGCACAGCTCTGCCAAAGTTTCACTACTTAGCTATCTCAAGCCAAGAAAGCAGTTAATACTAGACAGAGTGGAGACTAAGGTCAATAACAAATGCTTCGAAAAGCAGTAAAACCAAGATGACAAAAGAGAAACCAATGGAAAGAAAAAAAAAAACAGTAAATAGTATTAGTTGAATTTTTAAAAATCTTTATGCTATCACATATACATCATCTGCTCAAAACAAGCTTGTCTCATTTCCAACCTGCAAATTTACCATACTTATTTTTCTATCTCAGCATGAGAATTTTTCCATTAGATTTTCTTCCTGGGTTCCAATTCAAGATGTCAACATAGGAAGATCCTTTTTTTTTTTTTAAAGATTTTAATTTTTTTTAAAGATTTTATTTTTTTTAATATTTTATTTATTTATTCATAGAGACACAGAGAGAGAGAGAGGCAGAGACACAGGCAGAGGGAGAAGCAGGCTCCATGCAGAGAGCCTGACACGGGACTCGATCCAAGGTCTCCAGGATCGCGCCCTGGGCTGTAGGTGGCGCTAAACCGCTGCGCCACCGGGGTTGCCCAACAGGAAGATCCTGAACTCATCTCCTCCCATAAACATACTAAATCTACAGTTACACATGGAATAATTTCCTTTTAAAAAAAAAAAAAAAGAACCCTGGGCAGCCCGGGTGGCTCAGCAGTTTAGTGCCACCTTCAGCCCAGGGCCTGATCCTGGAGACCTGGAATCGAGTCCCACGTCCGGCTCCCTGCATGGAGCCTGCTTCTCCCTCTGCCTGTGTCTCTGCCTCTCTCTCTGTGTCTCTCATAAATAAATAAATAAAATCTTAAAAAAAACCTTAAAGGCTGGTTGAGTGACAACTACACATCTAGTAAACAAAAAGAAAACCACATCAATGTGGGTAGGAGAGGCTGGAATACGATTTTACCATAAACTATACTCCAGGTACTGCATCCTACAACCTAGAGAGAACTCAAAATCCAGAGCTTTTCCTTGGGGAGCAAGGGGTTCAAACCTCACATTGGGCATCCCAACTTTTAAGACATACACTGGAGACAAAACAATTTTGAAAATCAACTAGGCTTGCATCTGGAAACCCACAAGACTCCAGTGAGCTAGGAAACTGCTCTTAAAGGGCTCAGATGCTCTGACTCACCCACCCCAAGGCCCAGCTCACGGGCAGCTGATCACACTGAATTAAAAGTTAAGGGGCAATCGCTTCTCGGCCTTTTGGCTAAGATCAAGTGTAAAAGTTAAGGGACAGCCTGGGTGGCTCAGCGGTTTAGTGCTGCCTTCACCACAGGGCCTGATCCTAGAGACCCAGGATCAAGTCCCACATCAGGCTCCCTGCATGGAGCCTGCTTCTCCCTCTGCCTGTGTCTCTGCCTCTCTCCCTCTCTCTCTCTCTCTCTCTCTCTCTCTCATGAATAAATTTAAAAAATAAAATAAAATCTTAAAAAAAAAAGTTAAGGAGGCTCACCTATTGACATGAAAGCATCAGCCAAACATGCAGGCATCTAGGAGCCTCCTGAAACACTCACCAGGATAGAAACTGATGGATGCCATTTTCACATTCTCCCTTTGCTATGCTCCAGACCACCATTCTCTTGGAAGGGAGCTTTTACATTTGTCTGCTGCCCCAATTTTGGGGGCTACTACCTAGGGGATGCCCCTTGATCTGGAGGCCAGAGGAGCTTGCATTCCTGTCCCATGGGGTAATAATCAGTGTTACCCAGAAAGGAAATTATACTTGTCTAGTGCTCTGATTTTTGCAATTGCTACCAGGGGACAACTCTATGTCACCTTGCTATAGTGACCAGGGGGGCTTACTTACACTTGTGGGCCCCACAGTCTATAACCGACAGAGAAAATTATTTTTATATTATAGATTTTTATTTATTTATTTTAGAAAGTGTGTGTGAGTGGGCACAAATGGGAGGAAGGGCAGAGGGCAGGGGAGAATCTTAAGCAGACTCAACACTGGGGGTGGAGCCTGATATGGGGCTTGATCTCACAAACCTGAGATCATGACCTGAGCCAAAAATCAAGAGTCAGTGGCTTAACTAACTGAGCCACCCAGTGCCAACAACAGAGAAAAAAATCTTACACAGCTACCACCCCAGGGCACAAGAGGCAACAGACCCAGGAGCCCAGTCTTTCTGTGAAGGAAACCCCTACTAGCTAAGCATCATGACTGCAGCCTGAGGGACAAGCTTCTAATTAAACATGCAAATTGGGGCCAACTATACTCCTTTCCAGAGGACTTGGAGGGTGGGTACTACCTTCACATTCACCCTCTGCCACACCCCAGAGTACTAGTGTCTCCTGGAGGGAAGTTTTACACATGTCTGGTGCCCTAGAGCCCCAAATTTCCTGGCTACTGCCCAGAGGATGCCCTTAATCACCTGGCTCTGGTGACCAGGGTAGGTTGCATTGCTGGGTTCCACGAGACTGTGGTAAGAAAAGAGATGGTTCTTGGAAGATTACAACTATACAAACAGTAGATCAAGGCAGACTCCCCAGTCTTTCTGTGAAGAGGGCCCCTTGGCTTGTCCCATAGTTTTGGCTTGAGGGGTAGGCTTCACATTTGGCATATATTTAGTGACCTATGGAGCCGCTCTCAGGGAACACAGGCTGTGGACACCATCTTGCTCCAACTTCTGATATCACCTAAAAAAGAGCTCTTACACACATCTGCAGCCCCAATATTTCTGTGTGACTGCCATCCAGGGGATACCTCCAAATGGCCTGACTCTGATGGCCAGTGGGGCCTACATTTGCAGTCCCACAATACTATATATAATTGCATGCATGTAAAAGCTGATGCCCCGGGGTCTGGCTTCCCAGTCAGTTTGAATTTAGGTACTGAGATCCTCTCCTCTGGCACTCTGACAGGTCTTGGACATCCTCAACTACTGGGAGCTTTTACAAATATGACACACTGCTTAGACAAGCACAAAAGTTTGAGACAACCAAGAGCTGAGGTAGGGTTGAATGACAAGGTTCATCTCCTGCCAGTGATCACTCCTTCAAGACTGGGAAAGGTGGTTGTTTCATCTACTGTATAGAAACCAACAAAGAGAGTCAAACAAAGTGAGAAACAGGCATATGTTCCAAATGAAAGACCATGGTAAAACCTCATAAAAAAAACCTTTTTTTTTTAAATTTTTGTTTATTTATGATAGTCACACACACACAGAGAGAGGCAGAGACACAGGCAGAGGGAGAAGCAGGCTCCATGCACGGGGAGCCCGATGCGGGACTCGATCCCAGGTCTCCAGGATCATGCCCTGGGCCAAAGGCAGGCGCCAAACCGCTGCGCCACCCAGGGATCCTACAAAAAAACCCTTGAAACAAAAATAATTTACCTGATTAAGAGTTCAAGTCAATGGTCATAAAGATGCTAACCAAACTGGGGAGAAGGATGGGTTAAAAAAATGAGAACTTAAATAGAAAATATTAAAAAGTACCAAATAGAGGTCACAGAACTGAAGACTACAATAACTGAACTTAAAAAATACTAAAGGGGTTCAAGAGTAGCCTAGATGAAGAAAAGATCAGTCAACTTGATGACAAGGCAATGGAACTCATCCAATCAGAACAGCAAAAGGAAAAAAAAAAAATGAAAAAAGTAAATATAGCTTAGGGGACTTATGAGACAACATCAAATAAAGTAACATTCACATCATGGGGCTCCCAGAACAAGAGAGAGAAAGGGGCAGGAATCTTATTTGAAGAAATAATGAGTGAAAATTTCCTAAACCTGGGGAAGGAAACACACATTCAGGTCCAGGAAGTACAGAGAATCCCCAAGTAAAAGGAACCCAAAGATATCTATACCAAAACACAGTATATAATTAAAATGTCAGAAGTTAGGGGGAGCCTGACTGAGGTCAGTTAAGCATCTGGCTTTGGCTCAGGTCATGATCTCATGGTCCTAAAATCAAGCCCTACATCCAGCTCCATGCTCAGCAGGGAGTCTGCTTCTTCCTCTACCTCTGCCTCTTCCTCCCCTCATGTTCTCCCTCTCAAATAAATAAATAAGATCTTTTTTAAAAAATAAAATGTCAGAAGTTAAAGAGACTCTAAAAAAAACCTTGTGATATACAAGAGAACCCACAAAATACCACTAGCTGATTTTTCAGCAGAAACTTCACATGTCAGAAGAGAGTGGAATGTTATATTCAAAGTGCCAAAAGAAAAAGCTTCTAAGAATACTGTACCCAGCAAAGTTATCATTCAAAAGTGAAGGAGAGAGTTTTCCAGACAAGATAAAGGAGCTTATCACAAAACCAGCCATTTAAGAATTGTTAAAGTGACATTGTTAGGGTGAAAAGAAAAGGCACTAACAGGAAAACACGTGGAAGTAAAAATCTTATGCATAAGGCAAATATATAGCAAAGGTGATGGATTAACCACCTTTAAAGTTAGTATAAAGGTTGAAAGACAAAAGTAGTAAAACTAACTATAACTACAATAACTAGTTAAGGGATACGCAAAATAAAAAGATGTAAAATATGACATCAAAAATATAAAACACAGTGGGAGGGTAACAAAAATATAGCTTTATAGCTTTTACAATGCACTCAAATTTAAGTTGCTATCAAGTTAAAATACAGATATACATAGATACACACACACATACACACACATATATAGGCTGTAATATGTGAACCTCAAAGCAAAACCTATAATGAAAGGAATCTAAACATAATAGTAAAGAAGGACATGAAACCACAAAGACAGAGAGCAAGAAAAGAACAAAGAACAAAGAGGAACTACAAAAACCACCAGAAAACAATTAACAAAACAGTAATAAATACATTACTTCAAATGTAAATGAACTAAATTCTCCAATCAAAAATCAGAGTGGCTGAATGCATAAACAAACTAGACTCCTTTATATGTCACCTGAAAGAGACTCACTTCAGATTGAAGGACACACAGACTGAAAGTGGTGAGGCAGAAAAGATACTGTGTACAAGTGGAAACCAAAAGAAAACTGGTATAGCTATCCTTGTATCACACAAAATAGACTTTAAAACAAAAACTGTAATAAAAGTCAAGGAAAGATATTATATAATGATGAAGATGTCAATCCAACAATAGGACATAATATTTGTAAACATTTATGCACCCAACATAGGAGAACCAAAATATATGAAGCAAATATTAACAGACCTAAAGGGAGACATTGATAGCAATACAATAGTAAGAGACTTCAATACCCCACTTTCACAAATGGATAGATAATCGATGGAAAATCAAATAAAACTTTGGCCTTAAAAGGCACATTAGACCAAATGGACTTCTTAATAGATAAATACAGTAAATTTCATCCAAAACCAACAGAATATAAATTCTGCTCAAGTGCACATACAACATTCTCCAGGATAGCTAGTGTTAGATCATAAAACAAGTCTCTTTACATTTAAGAAGACTAAAATCACATGAAGCATCTTCTCTGACCATGATAGTATGAAACTAGAAATCAATATGTAACATTGTGATTTATAAGAAATATACATTTGGTTATTCAGAAGACCAAAATATATTTCTCATATGTGTTTGATCTTCATCTACAGTTTCTGGCTCAAAGCTCCCAAAACCTTTGGAATTTCCTAGGTACTAAGAGTGATTAAAGTGTCTTTTCTTATGTTAATGGATCAACTTTGGGAACCCACCTATGGATGAGGGCAGGTTGGGGCACCTGGGTGACTCAGACAGTTAAGTGTCAGCCTTCAACTCAGGTCATGATCTCAGAGTCCTGGGATCAAGCCCCAAGTCGGGCTTCCAGCTCAGTAGAGAGACCACTTCTCCCTCTCCCTCCCCCTCCCCCACACTCTCCCCTCCCTCCACCCTGGATTGTGTGTTCACAAGCATACTCTCTTAAATAAATAAAAATCTTTTAAAAGTGGGGGAGGGGATGAGGGCTGATTACACGGAGAACAGATTATGTGATTAGAAAGTTAGAACTTAAAAAAAAAAAAAAAAAAGAAAGTTAGAACTTTCAGTCCTGGGGCAGCCCCAGTGGCTCAGCAGTTTAGCACCACCTTCAGCCCAGGGCGTGATCCTGGAGACCGGGGATCGAATCCCGCATCGGGCTCCCTGCATGGAGCCTGCTTCTCCCTCTGCCTGCGTCTCTGCCTCTGTCTCTCTCTCTCTCTCTATCTCTCATGAATAAATAAATAAAATATTAAAAAAAAAAAAAGAACTTTCAGTCCTCCCCACCTCCAACCATGGGTGAGGAGAAATGGTTGGAGGCTGAATCAGTCAATGGCCAAAGACTTAGTCAATTATGACTATGCATGGAAGCTTCCATAAAAACCCAAAAGGACTGGGTTCAGAGAGGGTCCAGGTTAGTGAGTATATGGAGATGGGGGGAGAGTGGTATGTTTAGAGAGGGCATGGAAGCTCCACACTCTTTCCCCGAATATTGTTTTATATCTCTCCATCTGGCTATTGATTCACATCCTTTAGTAAACTGGTAAACATGTTTTCCTGAGTTCTGTGAGTTGCTTGAGCAAACTAACTGAACTTAAGGAAGAGGTTGTTGGAATCTCCAATTTGTAGTTGGTCAGTCAGATAGAGGTAATAGCCTGGGGCTTACAACTAGCCTCTGAAGTAGTGGGGAGAGGGCAGGCTTATAGAACTGAGCTTTTAACGGGTGGGGATTTTTCAAACACAATGACCACTGGAATGGAATGGAATGGAATAGAGAACCCAGAAAAACACACATATCGTCATTTAATTTACAACAAAGGAGTCAAGAACATAAATGAGAAAAGAACAATCTTGTCAATAAACGGTCCTGGGAAAACTGGACAACCAAATGCAAAAGAATCAAAGTAGGCCATTATCTTACAGCATACACAAAAATTAACTCAAAATAATTAAAGACTTGAACACAAGATCTGAAAACATGAAACTCAGAAAAAACTTAAGTGGTAAGCTAATCCTTAGCATTGTTCTGACTCCAAAACCAAAGGCAACAAAAGCAAAAATAAACAAGTGGGATAACATCAAACTAAAGTCTTCATAGCAAAGGAAATCATCAACAAAATGAGAAGGCGGGGATGCCTGGGTGGCTCAGTGGTTGAGCGTCTTCAGATCAGGGCATGATCCCAGAGTCCTGGGATCGAGTTCCCCCTGCATGGAGCCTGCTTCTCCCTCTGCCTTTGTCTCTGTCTCTTTCTCTCTGTCTCTCATGAATAAATAAATAAAATCTTTAAAGAAAAAATGAGAAGGCAAATTACTGAACAGAAGAAAATACTTGGAAATCATATATCCAATAAGAGGTTAATATCCAAAATATATAAAGAACCCGCATACTCAACAGCAAAAAAATCCCCAAACAACCCAATTTAAAAATGGAAAGAGAAAAAAAAAAATGGGCAGAGGATTAAACAGACATTTTTCCAAAAAAGGCATAGAGATGGCCAACAGGCACATGAGAAGATGTTTAACATCACTAATCAGGGCAGCCCTGGTGGCGCGGCGGTTTGACGCCACCTTCAGCCCAGGGTGGGGTCCTGGAGACCTGGGATAGAGACCCACGGTGGGCTCCCTGCATGGAGCCTGCTTCTCTCTCTGTCTCTCTCTCTCTCTCTCTTAAATCGTAAAAAAAAAAAAATCATTAATTACCAGGGAAATGAAAATCAAAACCATGAGACAGCACCTCACACCTCAAAAAGACAAGAAATAACAAGCAGAGAAAACATGGAGAAAAGGAAATCTTGTATACTGTTGGTGGGAAAGTAAACTAGTGCAGCCACTATGGAAAACAGTATGGAAGTTCCTCAAAAAATTAAACAGAACGACCATATATATGATGAAGCTATTCCACTTCTAGGTTATTTGTTCAAAGAAAACAAATGAACAAACAAAATTCATGGATACAGAGAACAGATTGGACATCAGAGTGGAAGAGGGTTGAAAAATACAAAATGGTGAAGGAAGTCAACTGTATGGTGATGAATGGTAACTAGAATTATTGTGATCAATTTGTATCATATAAAATATCAAATTATTATAACATACACCTGAAACTAATATAATGTTCTATACCAATTTTACCTCAATAACAAAAAGAAAGAAAATTAAGGTAGAATTCATAAACGTTTTTATGAAGCAACTAAAAAAAAAAGAAAGCCAAGAAATAACAAGTGTTGGTAAGGATGTGGTGAAAAGGGAACTGTCATGCAGTATGGAGAGAAATGTAAATGTCTGTGGCTGCTACAGAAAAATTGTGTGGAGGTCCCTCCAAATTTAAAAAAAACTACTATATGACCCAGCACCCCTGTATTCACTGCAGCATTATTTGTAACAGCAAAGATATGGAAACTACTTAAGTGTCCAGTAATGGATGAATGGATAATGAAACTGTGTTATGTATTTCTTTATATATCTATCTATAAATATCTTTATATATCTAAATATGTATACACACATACACTGTACTATTATTCAGCCATATAAATAAATTAAATTGGGTCATTTGTGATAACAAGAATAGACCAGGAGACCAGAGAAATAAGTCAGAGAAAGACAAATACTGTCTAATCTCTCTTATATGTGGAATCTTAAAAAACAAAACAAAACAAGACAACAGAAAAAAACCCACTCTGTATCACAGATACAGAGAACAGATTGGTAGTTGCCACAAGCTGGAGGTGGTGAAGGAGAAATATCCACTGTGGGGGGAGGGGGCTTTTTAGTTTCAATAAACTGGAGGAGGGGAAGAATTTGGTTTCTTTCTCAGTTATTTCCCAATTCTGCCAATTAGCTACTGTTAATAAAGGCAATAATGTTTACCAAATATATTCACATCTTCAAAAGCAAACATACAGGAAAAAAATGGCAGAAAGAAAAATGCAAATCAAATATGACCAAATATATTCACATCTTCAAAAGCAAACGTGCAGGAAAAAAATGGTAGAAACAGGAGCCAGAAGACAAGACTACTAGAAGCTGATTTACCTAGTTATGATAAAGGTAGGCTCACCTTCAGATATAATGGAGTACTAGAAATTGTATCCCCAACCATGTACTCTTTCTTGCCTTTAGCAATTTGGACAATGACGGAAACTGAACAAGCAATTAAAAGCAGTGTGAGGGATCCCTGGGTGGCTCAGCGGTTTAGTGCCTGCCTTTGGCCCAGGGCGTGATCCTGGAGTCCCGGGATTGAGTCCCACGTCGGGCTCCCTGCATGGAGCCTGCTTCTCCCTCTGCCTGTGTTTCTGCCTCTCTCTATGTGTCTATCATGAATAAATAAATAAATCTTTAAAAAAAAAAGCAGTGTGAAACTATAAGCCGCACTGTCCAGTAAGGTAGCCACTATTAGCCTTACGTGGTTACTGGGCACCAGATATGCAGCTAGTCTGAACTGAAATATGCTATAGCATAAAAGACACACTGGATTTTGAAGACTTAATATAAAAAAAAATGTAAACCTCATTAATTATTGTTTTAATGTTTACATGTTGAAATAATAGTATTATGGATATACTGGCCTAAACAAAATATATTAAAATTAACTTCACCTGTTTCTTTTTCTTTTTAAATGTGGCTACAACAAAATTTTAAATTAACATGTGGCTCACATTATACTTCTATTGGACATCTCTGCTGCAAAAACCCTTATTAAATAGTGTTGAATAGGAAAAATAAAGCAACTATAAGCAGGGATTTTTCAAAGCTATTTCTACTATGTGTTCTATTACCAACACTATAACTTATTTAATTTCTAGTCCTGGTCCCTGACTATAAAATAGAGGTGAAAGAAAAAAAATCAGTAGCTGCATTAAGTCATGGATACAACATTAAAACATTAACAAAAAGAATATAGTTCTAGTCCTGGTTCTGGCACTGGCTAGTAGTTAAGCTGGAGAAATAATT
Organism: Canis lupus baileyi; assembly: GCF_048164855.1. Taxonomy (NCBI): domain Eukaryota; kingdom Metazoa; phylum Chordata; class Mammalia; order Carnivora; family Canidae; genus Canis; species Canis lupus. The sequence goes on from NC_132850.1 coordinate 10,881,034, forward strand.
TTTTTCTTTCTGAGCCTTGGCTGCCTGTGCCAACAATTAAGTGAGAAAACAGACCTCCATGATTCCATCAAAATATTTTTTCCTGTAAAAATTGGGTTTTCATAAAAATGAATAAATACTCACTCTGAGTCTAACACATCCTCTGCGAGAGCCTCTCATCATTTTGTCCTTGGACTAAAAGAAAAACAAAAACATTCCATGAATAAAAAATAGACTATTTTTAGAATCTCCTGGGGATAAAGAGAAAAAATTTACAGTAGTAATATCCCTCCATTCACCCATCCCTCTCCAACCCTCCAAGTCACTTTAAGATAGAAATTAGTTTCAAATGACTGAGTTTTACTAAAGTGGTGGTAGAGATGTTGGTGCACTGTTGGTAGAAATGTAAACTGGTGAAGCCACTATGGAAAACAGTAAGGGGGTTCCTCAAAAAATTAAAAATACAAATACCATACAACTCCGTAATTCTACTTCTGGGTATTTATCCGAAGAAAATAAAAACACTAATTAGAAAAGATAAAAGCACCCTATGTTTTTTGCATTATGTACAATAGCCAGGAAATAGAACCAGCCTAACTATACATCAACAGATGAGCAGGTAAAAAAGAGAGAGTGTGGGTATACACACACAAATATACATGCAATGGAATATTACTCAGCCATAACAAAGAATGAAATCTTGCCATTCATGACAACATGGATGGACCTGGAGGTAGTATACTAAGTGAAATAAGTAGACAGAGAAAGACAAATACCCTATGATTTCATTTATATGTGGAATCTAAAAAACAAAACAAACAAACAGACTTATAAATAGAGAACTGGTGGTTGCCAGAGGGAAGAAGGTTGGCAGATGGGAAAAATAGGTGAAGGGGATTAAGAGGTATAAATTTCTAGTTATAAAATAAATAAGTCTTGGGGATGAAAAGTACAGTAGAGAGGACATATTCAATACTACTGTAATAACTTTGTATGGTAACAGATGGCAGGTATATTTATTGTGATGAACACTGAATAACATGTATAAGTATTGAATCACCATGTCATACCTGAAACTAACATAATATCGAATGTCAACTATAAAAAAAATAAAATGAAATGAAAATCTTTTATAGTCTGGGATGCCTGGGTGGCTCAGCGGTTGAGCATCTGCCTTCAGCTCAGGGTATGACCCTGGAGTCCCGGGATCAGGTCCTGCATTAGGCTCTCTACATGGATCCTGCTTCTCTCTCTGCCTATGTCTCAGCCTCTCTCTCTCTCTCTGTGTGTGTCCTTCATAAATAAATAAAATCTTTAAAAAAAAAAAAAAACTAGAAAATCTTTTATAGTCTAACAAATAAACCTAGCCCTAGAATTTTATGTCTTTATTTTTTTTATGTGTGTCTTTAATGTAGTACATATTACACCAATTTTAATTCCACCTCATGCCCCTTAACTCTAGCTCAGTATTTCTCAGATTTTAGAGAGTTTGAGAATTATCTAGAAGGCTAAGAATCACCCAGAAGTTTAAGATTGACTGATAATGATAATGTGATAATGACTCAGCAGATGGAGGACCACATTTTGATAAATATTGCTTTTATCTCTTTTCAATTCCCCAAATTTTTTTGAGATCCTTGACCCTGATTTTCTGCCTTGATGTCACTCATCAACACCTTACCTTACCTCTGATTTACATTCCCATCCTTTTCCCAGAATCTCCTGTATGTTCCTGTCATGGCATACACCACCCTGTGCTATAAAGGGGTCATTTACTTATCTAACTCACCCACAAGACTGCATATTCCTTAGTGAGTAGGAATTGTATCTGACTTATGCTTCAGAACAGTGTCTGGCACCATTAGATGCTCAAAAAAATATTTACTAAGGAAGTGCTGCTTACTCTTTAAGTCTCCCTTACTTGACTAGGCCGAGTAAAGGCTATGTTCTGCATAATAAGCCTTATGCTGATATTCAATAAATATTCCCAAAATTAAATTTAGTCATGTGTAATAAAGTGAATCCTCAAATAATCTGTTTTTAAAATATTTAATACCTCAACAACTGATATTTTTCTGTACTCTCCTATGTAAGAAAGACATAAAATAAGTCAACATCATGAAATTATGCTTTAAAAAAACTGTCTCACTTTATTTTTTTTTTTAATTTTTTTATTTACTTATTTATGATAGTCAGAGAGAGAGAGAGAGAAAGAGAGAGAGGCAGAGACACAGGCAGAGAGAGAAGCAGGCTCCATGCACCGGGAGCCCAATGTGGGATTTGAGCCCGGGTCTCCAGGATCGCGCCCTGGGCCAAAGGCAGGCGCTAAACCGCTGCGCCACCCAGGGATCCCCCTGTCTCACTTTAAACCATGGATGCCCTCCTTCCAATGTACTGAGCCACAGGCAAACTTCCAGTTACAAGATAACTGTACAGGATTTAAATACACAGCATTTTCTATAGTTAACAATACTATACTGTATACTTAAAAGTTGCTAATAGAAGATCTTAAAAGTCCTCACCACACATACACAAAAGGTTAACTATGAGAGGTAATAGATTATGTTAACTAATCTTATTATGGTTATCATTTTGCAACATATACATATATCAAATCATCACATTGTATACCTTAAATTTATACAATGCTATAATCAATTATATCTCAATAAAACAAGAAAAAATTATTGGGGATATGTGTATGTCTGTACATAAAGATCTACCTTATCCCCTTGTCTGTAGTAGTTTCTATGAATATAGCCTGTCATGTTTTCATTGATTCTAAACTTATGAATGTAACAGTATTGTAATGATAAATCAAAGTTAATTCTTAAAGAGTACCAAGCCATAGGGATTCATCATGTTCAAAATGACTATTTTTTAAATGATTAAAAAACTAAAGACAGTCTTCTTTATTCCATTTAAAATCCAACAAGAATTCATACATTTTATTTTAAAATTCTCAATACCAAGCACAGTCGTTAGAGTTCTTTACTAACAATACAGTTAGCAAAAATACAGTTAACAAAAACATTCCCTAAGAATTTTTTAATAATAAATTTATTTTTTATTGGTGTTCAATTTACCAACATACAGAATAACACCCAGTGCTCATCCCGTCAAGTGCCCTCCTCAGTGCCCGTCACCCATTCACCCCCACCCCCCGCCCTCCTCCCCTTCCATCACCCCTAGTTCGTTTCCCAGAGTTAGGAGTCCTTATGTGCTGTCTCCCTTTCTGATATTTCCCACACATTTCTTCTCCCTTCCCTTATATTCCCTTTCACTATTATTTTCCCTAAGAATTTAATAGCCCTTTATTATACCTCAGACTTTTCTTCAAAAGTGTCAAGGCATACATAAAAATAATAATTAGGTTTGAAAATACCCAATGAGAGTTAGAATACAAATAAAGGTAAGAACCAACATATTCAACCTTAATTCCTCTTCCACTTTAAAAAACATGATTATAATAAACAGGAAAAGAATAAGACAGGCCCCAATGATGGTACTACTATTAAGGCTATGAATTAGAAAACACTGAAAGAAATAAAGTAAAAATAATTAAAACAAATATAACTAGAAAACAATCAGACAAATCCAGATTGTGAGCATCCTATAAAATATTTGGCCTAGATTCTTTAAAAAGGTCCAAAAAAGAAAAAAGACCAGCATGTAAATAATTGATACAATGAAAAATAAATTACATAAATATAAGTACAAAGTACCCTGAGCTATAGAGGGCTCCCTGCTATGGGAAAAGATCAGGGAAGACAACAGGGAAGCAACTTGGTTTCAAGTTTCAATGTGGGACGTTAAAAAAAAAAAAAAAAAAAAGGTTCTAATAAGAGAGGGAAGGTAGGAAAAAGAGGGCATTCCAATCCAAGGGAACACCACCAGCCAAAGCATGGGTACAGAAAACTCAACACACAAACTATTCATAAAAGGAGAGTAAACTTATAGACCCAGGCACATAGTGCAAAGAAGAATGTGGAGAAAGATGAGACTAAAAAGGAGATATGGGAACCAGATCCTGAAGAATCTGAAAAAATAATTGAGCGGTTAAGGAAATCAAACTATTCAATAGTTAATGGAGAGCTATTGAGGATTTTTAGGAGGGTAGTAACATTTGTCTCAAAGGTGTGTTTTAGAAAAGTAACACTTAAATATGAGAACTTGGACAAAAAGAATGATGGTGGCATTAATAATAGCAATAGCAGCAGCAAAGCAGTAGATTCTCACTTACTGATGCCCTCTGTATGACAAGCACTTTATACATAGTAAACTTGTATGGTAAGAATCATTCACGTATTACGAATGGAAGTGACACCAAGGAGATCAAATAAGCATTCAACATTACATATGTAAAATGTAGCAGAGTTTGACACAGCAGGCATGATTTGGAATGGCTGCCCTGCAAATCATTCCCCCAGACCATAATCTGCTATTAACCTGGAATCTTTTTCCACAATGGCATACGGTCCTCTTCCTCATTCTCTCTCCACTCAGCTCTAATATGCAGCTAAAGGGAAGTTGGTGTGATGAAGCCACCCCAGGCACAGTGAGCGCTGAAGGAATGGTATCACAGGATCCACTACCCTGCGGGGAACCAGCTACAGAGGCTGAGTCCTCCACACTCTGGGAATTTGGGAGGTCCTGAGAGGGCACACTGACTCTTGACCGGCACACTGACTCTTGACTGCGTGGTTCTCCAGATACAGCTCCCTCCTCCTTGAGTCAATAGCCTATTCTTTTACCTTTTGAAGTAAACATGTTTTTCTCTGCTTCCCAAAGTTAATCATTCCTATAGCTCATCCACTAGCTCTCTTAATAAAAACTGGAGGAGACACAGGCTCAGGGTTCGAGTCCAAGTCCATTTTGAGTCTGAGTCTTGGTCCCTCTGCCCTACAGATTAAAATTCACTGAGACTCCGAGTCCTTCTTCATATCATTGCCTTGGACTATCCTGGATCCATGGCACTACCCCACAGGGCAAAATAGAGTCCTTTCCCAGGAAGGTTTTCTACTGGTGAAGGAAGAGCTAGCTCTTCCTATCTGTTCCTAAAGCTGTGAAGTATATAGTTGCCATGAAACATGTATCTTCCACACGAAGAAAGTAGTAAATAAAGCCTACACAATGAGGTGAGAGATGAGAGGTGGAAAGTCCTAGCTGCCAGGATCCAGCTACACCTTGCCCTGAGGCAAACTTGCCTAAGCAAATGCCACTTACTGAACATCAGGGTCTTATTAAATTGATACAAATAGCTTTGCTAACGAGAGAAAAAAAAAAAAAAAAAAAAGGTAGGGTGAGCAACTCCTACTCCAGTAATCTTCCTTCCAAATATTATCTTACCAATGTTCCGAGACCTGTCAACAGATTTTTAGCAGGTTGGAACAGTCACACAACCTGTAACTTAGACGAGATCCCTCACTCTGCCTCCAGTACAAGGTCAAGCACCTCAAGAAAGATCACTCTGAAATGGATGCTACAGTCTTTTAGGCTGGATGAGGATCCCCCATGAAGTGAGGAGATACACAGTTGATACATTCTATTCCCCAAGGGGCTCCAGAACCAGCAAAGATTTGGGGGTTTTGCAGTTGAATTTGCTGCTTTCTCATATTTATTAACACAAGGGCAGTGGGTCCTGTTACGACAAACCATGCAATCAAAAATTATTTTTAGGGGCACTTGGGTAGCTCAGTGATTGATGCTCAATCAAACCTGCCTTTGGCTCAGGTCATGATCCTGGGGTCCTAGGTTCCAGTCCCACAACAGGCTCCCCACCGGGAGCCTGCTTCTCCCTCTGCCTATGTCTCTGCCTCTCTCTGTGTCCCTCATAAGTAAAATCTTTTTAAAAAATTATTTTAAGGGGCACCTGTGTGGTGTGGTCAGTTAAGTGTCCAACTCTTGATCTGGGTTCAGATTGTGATCTCAAGGTCACGACAGAAGCCAATCCGACTCCTTGTTCAGCAGTGTCTATTTGAGATTCTCTCACCTTCTCCTTCTGCCCCTCCTGCTTGTGCGCTCTCTCTCAAAATAAATAAATATTTTTAAATTATTTTAATAATCCTATGCTAATCACCTAACCCCAAGGTACTGATTTAGATTACAATTCATATTAAAGTTTCAAAGTAAATTACCACAAATACAATCTAATGCTGCCTGTAATAGACTACACATCCCCCAATATTCATTTTCCTCTTCTTTTCAGTAATAAAATCCTCCACCCCAAGATTTAATTGAACACATGGGTTTCCTGTTGGATATTACATACCAAGGGTCCCTTTCAGGTAGGTAGGTATAAGCTATTTATCTATACACTGGCCAGTGGGCTATGAATGGAAGCAATGTATGCAACACATTGTACTTTAACAAGGAAACTGCCTGCAGGGTGTTTGGCTGGCTCAGTCAAAAGAGCAGGTGACTCCTGATCTCTGGGTCATGAGTTCAAGCCTCATGCTGGGTGTAGAGATTACTTAAAAAAATTAAATTAAAAAAAAAAAAAAAAGAAAGAAAACTCCTTGAAAACACATTCTTCTCAAGTGCACATGGAACATTCTCCAGGATAGACCACATGTTAGACCATTACACGAGCCTGAATAAATTTGAAAGGATGGAAACAATATAAAGTATGTTCTTTGATCATGTGTTAAAAGCAGAGCTCAACAACAAAAGTTAATTTGGGAAATTCATAAATACGTGGAAATTAAATGACATACTCTTAAATAACCAATAGATCAAAGAAAAAAATTAAAAGGGAAATAAGAAAATATTTGTATGTCCACAATAGCTAAACTGTGGAAGGAGCCTCGGTGTCCATCGAAAGATGAACAGATAAAGAAGATGTGGTTTATGTATACAATGGAATATTACTCAGCCATTAGAAACGACAAATACCCACCATTTGCTTCAACGTGGATGGAACGGGAGCGTATTATGCTGAGTGAAATAAGTCAATCGGAGAAGGACAAACATTATATGGTCTCATTCATTTGGGGAATATAAAAAATAGTGACAAGGAATAAAGGGGAAAGGAGAAAAAATGAGTGGGAAATATCAGAAAGGGAGACAGAACATGAGAGACTCCTAACTGGGAAATGAACTAGGGGTGGGGGAAGAGGAGGTGGGGGTGACTGGGGCACTGAGGCGGGCACTTGATGGGATGAGCACTGGGTGTTATTCTGTATGTTGGCAAACTGAACACCAATAAAAAATAAATTTACAAAAATATATATATATTTGCAATGTGAAAATGTAAATAACATGCCAAAACTTCAGAAGCTAGTGAAAGCAATTCTTAGAAATTTATAACTGTAAAAGCCTATATTAAGAAGAAAGATCTGGGGGTGCTTGGGTGGCTCAGTCAGTTAAGTATCTGCCTTCAGCTCAGGTATGATCTCAAGGTCCTGGGATCGAGTCCCACATGGAGCCCCCGCATCTGGCTCTCTGTTCAGCAGGAAGTCTGCTTCTCCTTCTCTCTCTGACCCTCCTCCCTGCTTGTGCTCTCTCTCTCCTCTCCCTGTCTCAAATAAATCAATAAAAATCTTTAAAAAAAAAAAAAAAGAAAGAAAGAAAGAAAAAAGGATTTAAAATCAAGAACCTAACTTTATTCCTTAAGTAACTACACAAAGTGGGCAAATAAACCTAAAGTAAGCATAAGAAAGGAAATAATAAAAGCAATAAGCAAAAATCAATGAAATTTTAAAAAATGAAAAAAAAAAAATCAATGAAACCAAACCTTGGTTCCTTGAAAAGATCAATAAAATGGACAAAACTTTAGCTTTACTAACCAAGGAAAAAAAGAGGACTCAAATTACTAAAGTAAGGAATAAAAGAAGGACATTACTAACAATCTTAGATAAACAAAAAGGATTCTAAAGTAACATGATGGGATCTCTGGGTGGTGCAGCGGTTTAGCGCCTGCCTTTGGCCCAGGGCGCGATCCTGGAGACCCAGGATCAAATCCCACATCGGGCTCCCGGTGCATGGAGCCTGCTTCTCCCTCTGCCTGTGTCTCTGCCTCTTTCTCTCTCTCTCTCTCTCTCTCTCTCTATCATAAATAAATAAATTAATTAATTAAAAAAAAATAAAGTAACATGATGAACAAATTAAATAATCTAGATGAAATAGACAAATTCTAATAACAAAGTGTCACAACTGACTAAAGACATTAAAAATCTGAATAGACCTACAACAAGTAAAGAGATTGAATTAGTAATCAAAATACTTCTCACAAAAACACCCCTAGGCCCAGATGGCTTCACTGATAAATTCCATCAAATGTTTAAAGAGGAGCACCAGGGTGACTGGCAGTACAGCATCTTCCTTTGGCTCAGGTCATGACCCCCAGGTCCTAGAATTGAGTCCCCGCATCAGGTTCCCTGTGGGGAGCCTGCTTCTCCCTCAGCCTGTGTCTCTGCCTCTTTCTCTGTGTCTCTCATGTATAAATAAATAAAATCTTTAAAAATAAAATGTTCCAAAAAATGTTTAAAGAATTAACAACAACTTTTCATACTCTTCTAAAATTTTAAAATAAGTGAGACTCCCCAACTTTTTCTATGAGGCAAGTATTATTCTGGTAGCAAAACCAGACAAAAATATCACAAAAAAAAAGCATCTGCAAATAAAGTTGCAAAAATCCTCCACAAAATACTAGCAGACCAAATCCAAAAACATGTAAAAAGGATTATATATAGCTTAACTATTATAGTCTAAATTTGTGTCCCTCTACCTCCCCAAATTCATATGCTGAAATCCTAACCCTCAGGATGATAGTATCAGGAAGTGGAGCCTTTGGAATAGCCTCATGAATGGGATTAGTGCCCTAACAATAACAATAACAACAACAACAAAAAAGCCTATGAGAGCTCCCTCGCCCCTTCCACTATATGAGGTTACAGTAAAAAAGATGGTCATCTGAGAAGGTCCTTACCAGGCACTAAATCTACCAGTGCTTGATCCTGGACTTCCTAGCCTCCATAACTGGAAATAATTTCTGTTGTTGTTGGTTTTTTGGTTTTCGTTTTTTTTTTTTTTAAGATTTTATTTATTCATGAGAGAGACAGAGAGAGAGAGGCAGAGACACACAGGCAGAGGGAGAAGCAGACTCCATGCATGGAGCCTGATGTGGGACCCAATCCCAGGTCTCCAGGATCACACCCTGGGCCACAGGCAGGCGCTAAACCGCTGAGCCACCCAGGGATCCCCCAATTTCTGTTGTTTATAAGCTATCCAGTCCATGGAATTTTTGTTATAGCAACCCAAATATACTAAGACAATAACCAAGTAGGATTTATTCCAAGAATGCAATTTTGAGTCAACATATGAAAATCAATATAATATACCATATTAATAAAATAAGGAACAAAAATCAAACAATCTTCTCAAAAACAGGAAAAGTATGACAAAATCCAACATTCTTTCATGATAAAACTACTCAACAAAGAATAAAAGGTAACTAAGGGCATCTATAAAAACCCACAGCTAATATCATACTTAATGGTAATGGACTAAAGGCTTTACACCTAAGAGCAAGAACAAGAGACAAGGATGTCCTCTCTCATCACTTCCTTTTCTTAAAAAAAAATACTTTATTTATTTATTCATGAGAGACACAGAGAGAGAAGCAGAAACATAGACAGAGGGAGAAGGGGGATCCCTGTGGGAGCCTGATGCAGGACTTGATCCCAGCACCCTGGGATCATGTCCTGAGCCCAAGGCAGATGCTCAACCACTGAGCCACCCAGGTGACCCCCTTTCTCACCACTTCTATTCAACATTGTACTGAAGGTTCTAGCTGGGAAAATGAGATATCAAACACTACCACCAAAACACTATTAGAGGTAATGAATGAGTTCAGCAAGTTGAAGGATTCACACTTCTTAATATCAGAATAATAAAAAGCTACATTAACAAAGACAGTAATTAGAACAATGAAATAGAATTGAAAGTCTAGGAATAAACGTATATATATGGCTACAGTCGATTGATTTTTGACAACAATGCCAAGACTATCCAATGGGGGAAAGAATAATCTTTCTAACAACGAGTACTGAGACAACTGGATATACATACCCCTATGCAAAAGAATAAGATTGGAACCCTACCCAATACCATATGAAACCATTAAACTATTAATAATAAGCTAAAACTATGAAACTCTTAGAAGAAAAGACAAGTATAATCCCTTATGACCATGGATTATGCCATGGTTTCTTAGGATATCAAAAGTACAAAGCAACAAAAGAAAAATAAATTGAACATCAAACTTTAAAAAAAATATGCTTTTCAAAGGACACTATCAAGAAAGCAAAAAACAAACCACAAAATGGAAGGAAACATTTATAAATCATACATCTGATTGAGGACTAGTATCTATAATATATGAAGAACACTTATAATTCAACAACAAAGACAATTCAACTTAAAAATGAGTAAAGGATTTGAATAGGTATTTCTCCTAAGTAAATCAAATTAACAAGATCTCAGCCAGTAACAAGTGTTAAGAAAATAAAGCAAGGTGCTGATCAGAAATTCTTTGTGAGAGAATTTATTGTGGGGGTTCTACTATAATGTAGATGGTTTGGGAAGACTCTTAGAGGACTTGATATCTGCACTGAGATGTAAATGAGAAAAGCCTCTAAAGAATCTGGGGGGAAAGTTTCAGGCAGAAGGAAAAGCAAGAAATGAATGATTCATTAGTAAGCTTGTTCTCTGTCTCGGCAAGGGCTATTTCAAATACATAAAATAATAAAAAATACATATTACATTATCTGTATGCTAGTTAAAGTAAATGGACTTCGCTTTACATATAATCTCAGCAGTAGTTCACCAGGAACCCACTGAACAAAAGTTAAATAGAATATAATGTAATTTCAACCTCAAGTTGCTTTAAAATGCTTTGTGGACAGTCAAAAAATTACTGAGGGATGCTACTGAATTTTATTTTTAAATAAACCTTCTGGGCTATCAGCCTGCAGTGGGAAGGGTAAGTTTTTCTTTCATCTGAGGATGGGATTTGAAATCATTTGTGAAATGAGTATTAGGAAACACACAAAAAGCCCCCAACCAGAGTGGTGTGTCAATAACCTGTGTTCTCGAAAGAACAGCACAAAATAATCTTAATTTATAGAGTAATCAGCCTGCTCTGTTTCTTTCCTAAATCCTTAGGTTATTTTAAAGACACTGAGAATTACTGAGCTCAATGTCACTCTTAAACCAGCTTAATGTACAACTGGTTCTTTCAAACGGGTTAAGGCAGTCCAGCAGGGCCTCTTACTTGTTACATCCCGGATATATTTTATTACTTTATCTGAACTTCAGTATACTACATAAAAAACATCTTCTGAAAGGATGGCTACATACATTTCAAAGTAATTTAAGTTAGGAATGGCTCAAAATACTCCCCATTTATGCCTCTAAGGCTATAGACACATGAAATATCTCTTTAAAATGTACAAATTATTTTCAATCCCTTAAGCATATATGTGTTTTTAAAAAAGGGAGTTCCATTTGTAAAAAAAAAATTTCATTAAGTATACCCAGAGATATAGATCTTATATTATCCTATAGATAGTACAGTTTAATGAAATAACATGGGCTGTACAGTAAAAGAGATAAGGTTTTGAATTCCAGCTCAGTTCCCTGAGCTATTACTTATTTTCATAGGATCATTGCAAGTACTGAGTTAAAACAAGTAAATCACTTAGCATAACATACCTGGCATGTAAAAGGCACAAGATTCATGCCCCTTCCTTGTTTCTACCTTAAATATAGCAGGAGATGCACAATCATTTTTGCTGGCCCTAAACTAATCCTATGCCCGTTAGACCAAACTTTTAAGCATGTCTCCTACCATCAGCTCAATCCCCTCTACAGACATTACTCCCATTACACATACACACATATACACACACACAACTAATCTGCTTTAGGAATAATACATAGCCCCTACAAAAAACAAGCAACAAATCAATAGTTTCTCCTTCTTCATGCTCACACTTCCTTTGTGAACTCCTTCTCAATCCAGCTCCTATGCTCAGGTACAATTTATTGTAATCTATTCAATTTATGAATGTTACTATTGCACTAGTTATTGTTTTATAGTTATTTGTTACATATATTCCCTTGTCATACAGTGGATTTGATTATCTTCATATTACTATTATTCCCCACCCCATCTTACAGAACTTAATTGATGCCTAGGACCTGGAAGGTATTAGATAAATGTCTGCTAAATGAACAGCCGCCCCAACCTGCCCAGGTGGCTCCATCAGTTGAGCATATAACTCTTGGTTTTGGCGCAGGTCATGATTCAGGGTCCTGGAATAGAGCCCCACCTCTCAAGCAGTGCAGTCTGCTTGAGATTCATTCCCTCCCTCTCTCCCTCCCCCTTCGCTCATGCTCCTTCGCTCATGCTCACACACACTCGTTCACTCACACACACACGCACAAACACACACACACACACTCTCACTCTCTTTCTCTCTCTCTCTCTCTCTGTGTCTCTAAAATAAATAAATAAATTCTAAACTAGCCTGGGTGGCTAGTTGGTTAAGCGTCTGCCTTAGGCTCCAGTCATGATCTCGGGATGCTGGGATTCAGCTCCACATCAGGCTCCTTGCTCAGTGGGGAGTCTGCTTCTCCCTCTCCTTCTGCCCCTCCCTTCTGCTCATGCTCCCCCTCTCTCTCCCTCTCTCTCAAATGAATAAATAAAAATATCTTTAAAAAAATAAATGAATAGCCCCAGCCTCGTCTCTTGGCACCCCACTCATTCAACATAATTCACTCAAAATATGCCAATTCATTCCCAATTTAGGCTATTCAACAATTAAACAGGGGAAACTTTTTTCCTCATTTCTGATGCCTCTATATCTCTTTTAAACAAATTTTTTACAATTACATTTAAAATTATTACCATAAACAACTAAAGAGCAAGTCTCCAACGTTATATAAGCATTAAATCAAATAAAACTTAGCATCAAACTTACCACTTAGTTTTATCTTAATTATAACTAGTTAACTAACTGTACCTCCAATAGGACTATAAGCTTTTAAAGATTAGTTCAGCAAATTCCAGCCTATACTAAGTATTCAAAAGTATCTTAATGAACTAACTAATTCACAGTAATATAAAGTGTCATCAATCGAAACCTGTTTAATTGGAAATGTAACCATGGATTTAGATTTACTCTATGAAGCAAATGAGCCTAGAAAAGTTTTGCACAAACATATTCAAAATTCACAGGGGAAGATGAGTTTGCCATTTAAACTAATTCTACAATCCTTATAAACCAAAGAATGTGTCCCCAAACCTGTTATATAAAGACACTTAAATTCTTATTTGAATGTTAATTTTACTTTGCTTGAAATAAACTAAATCTGTATTAAAAAGATCAAGTAAGAGTCTCATCTGACACACTCTGAATCTCTCATAGCTAAAAGTGAGGTCTCCTTCTGAACTTTTTAACACATAGCATCCCATCTTACCTTTCTTAAACCACATACTACTATCTTGTATGAAAATAATGTATGTGCGTGCCTCTTAGAGGGCAGGGTTTCTGATTCATCCTCTGCCCTCCCCCATCCAATAGCCCTGCTATACCCTTGCAAAGAATAAACATTTAATACATTGATGGTAGAGTACTTATGGACAAATGTCAAAATGTTCTCTCTCCTTTTTTTTTTTTTTTTTTTTTTTTCTCTCTCCTTTTAAAATAAATGTAAACACTGTCTCAGTTATGTCATATGTTACTTCATTCCCAACAGTATATTATTAGGTTGTACTCATAGCTAGTGTTGCATCTTGGGCCATATATCCTGGAACACAGGTAGTCAACCTGCTAGGCAAAACTCACCTATAAAGACAGAAATTACAAGAGGCTGACTCTAGGGTGTAAGATGGACAGCAAAGAGACAGGAGGGAATTCTGCAGGATAACAGCAATGCACTATATTTTGGGATACTGGTAAAAAGAGTATAAACAAATGTGAAGGGGCGCCTGGGTAGCTCAGTGGTTGAGCATCTGTCTTTGGCTCAGGGCGTGATCCCAGAGTCCTGGGATCGAGTCCTACATTGGGCTCCCTGCATGGAGCCTCCTTCTCCCTCTCCCTGTGTCTCTGCCTCTCTCATGAATAAATAAAAAAACATAAATAAATAAAAATAAACAAATATCAAAACTCACCTATCTGTACACTTGAAATCTGTGGGTTGTTTTTTTTTTTTTTTTACTGGATATAAATTATATCTCAATAAAAGCAAATAAATAATACTTGCCAGAATTCCATACAGATAACACTGCTTACAGCAGCAATTACAAAATAGAAAATGACAGCAGTAATACCCATTCCTGTAGTCTTTCCTTTTTTTTTTTTTAAAGATTTTTTTTAAAGGCAGCGCTAAACCAAGCCACCAGACTGCCTTGTAGTCTCCTTTTTATTTAGAGAGCAAAGACTCCTTAAAACATTTTGATAGGGGGATCCCTGGTGGCTCAGCGGTTTGGCGCCTGCCTTTGGCCCAGGGCGCGATCCTGGAGTCCCGGGATCGAGTCCCACGTCGGGCTCCCGGCATGGAGCCTGCTTCTCCCTCCTCCTGTGTCTCTGCCTCTCTCTCTCTCTATGTCTATCATAAATAAATAAATAAATCTTAAAAAAAAAATCTTGATAGTATTTAATGTACCAGAGAGTCTTCACTAGCTAAGGTCTTATGGGCACTCAAGACCAAAATGTCATCATGCTCCTGGAAATCTACACCAATAAAAACTTTGAAGAGCCACGGGCCCACAACAGTGGAAGAATTTACCCATCAATCATCTCTCATGTTATCCCAGATAACTCCCTCGTCTCCCACATCCCCCATTACAGAATGCCTCATTTTGCACAAAAGATTTAGTGTCTATTTACACAACAGATAAAGCCTTAGGAATGTATACTCAATCAGGATACAAGGTGATAGTAACATTAGGGGTCTAAGGTCCTGGGAAGACAGCTGCCTTCCTTTAAAGAAAAGACATATATCCCAACAGAAATATACACAAGATTATCTGTAAGAGCTAGAACAGCCTGGAAATCATTATACTAATTATGACTAATTATGCTAAGTGTAAGAAAGTATTAATAGTAATAGAACTGAAGGAAGACGGCCAGAGCAAGAACCAGAAGGCCAGAATAAAAGTTTTTCTGATGGACAGCCCCGTGGCGCAGCGGTTTAGCGCCGCCTACAGCCCAGGGTGTGATTCTGGAGACCCTGGATCAAGTCCCGCATCGGGCTCTCTGCATGGAGCCTGCTTCTCCCTCTGCCTGTGTCTCTGCCTCTCTCTCTCTCTCTTTCTCTGTGTCTCTATGAATAAATAAATTAAAAATCTTTAAAAAAAAAGTTTTTCTGACCATAAGATTAAACGTATTCAGTTCTCATAATAGGTATGTCTCTAATATGGAGATACTGTATCATGATATCAATGTCAAATGCCATTAAATATCTGTAACACATAACTCAGTCTACTTTTGTTTAGAAATTTTGTAATCCATATAGCTTGCTTTTACCAATGCACTAATCAGAAAGCCTAAGTATTTATACAGTCTCAACAGTTAATTTCTTGTTATGAATAAATTGGAATATTAGTTTGTATAATAGTATATACAGTGTATATTTAGTGAATGTTGTATGTCAAACACTGTCATAAACCTTAGTTTTCTGTTAACATTACTTACTGAGCACTTCTATTCCAGATACTGTGCTAGTACTTTAAGCACAATTTTATTTAATTCTCACATCAATCTTTTAAGTTCTTTTATTATATCCATTTTATAATCGAGGAAACAAAGTCTCAGAAAAGTTTAGTAACTTGCCCATGGACTCATAAACAACAAGTGGGAGACATAGGATTCATATCCAGGTCTAATTTCAACGGCCATAAAGGTCATAAATTTCTACCACAGTTACTATAAATCTGGTTAAGTCCTCCTTCAAAGATTTTGAGTCAACAAGGCTGAGTGTCAAATCAGCAATCCTTCTGAATTCAATACTGTAAATGTTACCCTATAAAGACTTGAAGGAGTGCTCCAAAGAGTGTACCCCTATCTTCCAAACTACCTCTAGCATGTTAAACACTTGGTTACTAGATTATAAATACATGTCACATACATACATAGCACATAAACTGTGTCATACCTGCACTGGGATCTAGGGTATCAGGATTTAATTAATTTCACAATGAAGCATATTAATATTTCTGTAGTGCAACATATATTTACACTAACTGTCATAAAGACCATAAAGCAGCCACACAGTTCAAGACAGACTTTACTTCCAAATGAGATTATAATAAATTTAGGGGAAAAACCTTTGGAATTCAGAGATTAAGGGATTTCAAAGTTATGGGTAAAGGTTTGTGAGCATATAAACGTGTGTGTTTTTAAGTAGGTTCCATGTCCAGCATGGAGTCCAATGCAGGGGTGAACTCACGACCCCGAGATAAAATTCTGAGCAGAGATCAAGAGTTGGATGCTTAACCAACTGAGCCACCCAGGTGCCCCTGTGGTATTACATCTTGACCTACTACATTGTAAAGTCTCGATTCTCTCATTATTTCTTTAAAAAGACAGTATCTTCAAGTCAGAATTTCAAGCCAATAGATCAGTGAAGAAAACCATTTTCACAGTTTAATTAAACACAGTTACAATAACTTAGAGTTTTCATATTCTTTCTAAAGTTAGAAATTAAATACTAAATAATAGTCTAAATTCTGCAAATTACTTAAAGGATGTTAATATATATGGACCTCAAGGTAAATTTTCTATTTTTGCTTTGCTTCTCAAATACTGCCCAGAATACTAAATAATATTAATGTTATTTCACAAAAAACAATTGAAGGAAATGACAGAAGCATGCATGTTAAACTTCAGGTGGTTTGTGTTATATATTAGTACTTCTCTGTGCTGTGATAATCCATTATTATCTTTCAACTTCACTTCTCTGGCAAAAATTGCCCAGGAATGTTTTTCTGTTTTTGGAAAAGACTAAGTAAGGGCCCAAAATAATAAGGTCGTGAAAAGACAAACCATGAGAAGAGCATACAAAAAGTCAATGATGAAAAAATTTGTACAATACACAAAATAATTTAGTTAGCATGAACAATAGTCAGAACCACAGAATTTTGGATACTTAGTTCTAATTCTAAGACTCGTCCTCAGCCTCAATTTAGAATGGATATGCTCCAAAAGCTCCTTGTTCAACTTTGGAGATTGGAACTCAGAATAAAGTTTTACCAAAAAAAAAAAAAAAAAAACTGGTAAAAATGTTCCCAGCAATTCAAGAGCCATGCCTAAGGGCTTAAGAAATGTTCAAGTCTGTGATTAGTTAAGATTTACAACAAACATAATTTACTTTCACAATCAGGGGGATAGTTTTTTTCAAAAAGGCTATTTATTTTTTTTAATTTTTTTAAGATTTATTTATTTATTTATTTATGAGAGAGAGAGAGAGGCAGAGACACAGGAGGAGAGAGAAGCAGGCTCCATGCCGGGAGCCCGACGTGGGACTCGATCCCGGGACTCCAGGATCACGCCCTGGGCCAAAGGCAGGCGCTAAACCACCGAGCCACCAGGGCTGCCCTATTATGTGATTTCTTTCCTTTTTTTTTAAGATTCTATTTATTTACTCATGAGAGACACAGAGAGAGAGGCAGAGATATAGGCAGAGGCAGAGATATAGGCAGAGGGAGAAGCAGGCTCCTCACAGGGAGCCGGATACAAGATTCGATCCCCAGACCTGGGACCACACCTCGAGCCAAAGACAGACACTCAACCACTGAGCCACTCAGGTGTCCCTATTATGTGATTTCTTAAGTCTCAATGTCTTCATTATATAGAAATAATATCAACTACTTCACACTATTGTTCATTCTATAAATATTTACTGAATATTCAAAAATGCCAGCTACAGCTCTAGATGCTACAGATAAAATAGTGAAGTTTCTGTTCTCGTGGAGTTTATATTCCAGAGGAGAGATACAGACAATAAACAACAAAAAGTAACTTCAGAAGCTAACAACAAATGCCATGAAAAAATAAAACAAGATCATTGTGATAGTGACCGACAGTGAGGTCTACTTTAGGTGGATGTTATGGAAAGGCTTCTCAGAGCAGTGACATCTGAATGAAGACCTGTATAACAAGAAGGAATCAGCCATGCTACAGACCTGAAGTAATAACAGTCTGAAAAACTAGAAAACCTATACAAAGGCCCTGAGGCAGGAACAAGTTTCATGGCTGCCCATGAAAAATCTTTAATAAAATGTTAAGTTGGAGAATATCATGTATAAGATGATCTAGTTACATAAAATAAACATACATGTATATTTAAGCAGAAACAGTTTTTAGAAAAGCTATTTTCCAAAACACGGGAATTTCAAATGAGACTTTTCTTCCTTCTACTGTATATACTTTTCAGTACTGTTTCATTTTCCTAAAATTGAAGGTGTGATCTCTTCAAGAACAATAAAACTATTGTTTTAAAAGAAATAAAAATCAATATCACCAAATTCTGCAGAGACAGTGCTATTAAAATTAAGTGTGAAAAACAAAAAGTACTCGTTGAGTGTAGCAACAAAGCTATCATTGGAGACCTCTGCTAGGATTTTCAGTAAAATCTGGAGGTAAAAACTGCTGCAGAGTCAGTGTAAGATGGATGGAATGGATACACTGTAGAAAACTCTGACTACAAGTTTAAGAAGAGAGGTTCAGGATGGAATATCCAGGGAGACACAGAATGAGAGATATTTTCAATGTGGGAGAAATACGACCATGTGAATTTGTTAATGAAAAAGTCAGTAGGTCCTAAAATTCATACAGAACTTCAAAGGACCCAAAATAGGCAAAACAATTTAAAAAGAAAAGAAAAGAATAGAAAAGAAAAGAAAAGAAAAGAAAAGAAAAGAAAAGAAAAGAAAAGAAAAGAAAAGAAAAAGTCTGAAAGACATACTTCCCAATTACAAAATGTATTACAATGCTATAATACTTGAAACAGTGTGACATTGACATAAGGACAGACATAAAGATTAATGGAGTAGAATTGAGAGGCCAGAAATAAACCCTCAGGTTTATGGTCAATTGATTTTCAACAAGGCTGCCAAGGTAAAGAACAGTCTTTTCAATATATGGTGCTACAATAACTTGATAGCCACATACAAAAAATAAAAATAAAAAATAAGAACATAAAATTTAAGAAAAAGAATGTGACCCTTAATTCACACCATATACAAAAATTAATTCAAGGGCAGCCCAGGTGGCTCAGCGGTTGAGCACCTGCCTTCAACCCAGGGCGTGATCCTGGAGACCCCGGATCGAGTCCCCACATCGGGCTCCCTGCATGGAGCCTGCCTCTCCTCTGCCTGTGTCTCTGCCAATCTCTCTCTCTCTCTCTGTGTGTCTCTCATGAATAAATAAATAAAATTTTTTAAAAAATTAATTCAAAATGAATCAAAGACCTAAACATAAGAGCTTAAACTTTAAACTCTAAATAAACAAATAAATAAATAAATAAATACTTTAAATTCTTAGAAGAAAGTAGGTGTAAAACTCTGTGATCTTAGATCGTTTTATATCACCAAAAGCACAAGCAAGAAAAAATAAAGTTAAATTAGACATAAACAAATTTTAAAATTTTGAGTCTGCTTCTCCCTCTGCCTCTCCCACTTGCTCATGCTCACTCGTGTGCTCTTTCTATCAAATAAATAAAATATTTAGAAAGAAGACACTTAGAGAAAAAAATATTTGCAAATCATGTATCTAATAAGGGATTTGTATCTAGAATATATTTAAAAAAAAAAAACCCTTACAACTCAAAAAAGACAATTCCACAATTTAAAAATTAGCGAATGGGGGATCCCTGGGTGGCGCAGCGCTTTGGCGCCTGCCTTTGGCCCAGGGCGCGATCCTGGAGACCCGGGATCGAATCCCACGTCGGGCTCCCGGTGCATGGAGCCTGCTTCTCCCTCTGCCTGTGTCTCTGCCTCTCTCTCTCTCTCTCTCTGTGTGTGACTATCATAAATAAATAAAAAATAAAAATTAGCAAATGATCTGGAGGCACCTGAGTGGCTCAGCTGGTTAAGCATTCAACTTTTGATTTCAGCTCAGGTCATG
This sequence comes from Canis lupus baileyi, assembly GCF_048164855.1. Taxonomy (NCBI): domain Eukaryota; kingdom Metazoa; phylum Chordata; class Mammalia; order Carnivora; family Canidae; genus Canis; species Canis lupus. The sequence continues at coordinate 10,901,148 of NC_132850.1, forward strand.
ATCTCAGAGTGCTGAGTGTGGAGCCTATTTAAGATTTTCTCTTTCTCTCCTTCTGCCCCTCGCCCCCAACCCCTCCACCCTTGCTCTTGCTTTCACTCTCTCTCTAAAAAAAAAATAAAATAAAAATTAGCATGTAGGGCTAAAAACTCCCATGTACGGCTCTCTAAAAAAATAAAATAAAATAAAAATTAGCATGTAGGGCTAAAAATTCCCATGTAGGGCTCTCTAAAAAAAAAATAAAATAAAATTAGCATGTAGGGCTAAAAATTCCCATGTAGGGCTCCCGGTGCATGGAGCCTGCTTCTCCCTCTGCCTGTGTCTCTGCCTCTCTCTCTCTCTCTCACTGTGTGACTATCATAAATAAATAAATAAATAAATAAATAAATAAATAAACAAACAAACAAACAAACAAGCAAACAAATAAACCATAACAACATACTACTTCACACCCACCTGAGATGGCTATAATCAAAATGACAGATAATAACAGTACTGGCAAGGATGCAGAGAACGTGGAACTTTTATACCCCTGGTGGGAATGTAAAATGATGCTGCTGCTTTGGAAAACAGTCTTGCAATTCCTCAAAAGGCTAAACATAGAGTCACCCCTACGTACATCTAAGAGAAATGAAAACATGTTCACACCAAAACTTATGTACACAAATGTTCATAGTAGCATTAGTCACAATACACAAAAAAGTGGAAAAAACTTAAATGTCTGTTAACTGGGGATCCCTGGGTGGCGCAGCGGTTTAGCGCCTGCCTTTGGCCCAGGGCGCAATCCTGGAGACCCGGGATCGAATCCCACGTCAGGCTCCCGGTGCATGGAGCCTGCTTCTCCCTCTGCCTGTGTCTCTGCCTCTCTCTCTCTCGCTGTGTGCCTATCATAAATAAATAAAAAATTTAAAAAAAATGTCTGTTAACAGATAAATGGATAAATACAAATGTGTAATGCTCATACCACAAAATATTTAGCAGTAGAAAGTAATTAAAACATTATGTTAAATGAAAAAAAGCCACATTAAAATCATTTAAAGGCGACTTTTATAATATGATTCTATTTATATGAAATGAACAAAATAGGCAAACCTGTCAGAGACCAAAAGTAGATTAGTGGTTGCCTAGACTGGGGTAAAATATTGCTAGTAATATAGTGGAAACAGTGTTTCTTTTGGAGGTGATGAAAGTTTTCTAAAATTGTGGAGATGGTTACACAATTCTGCAAATATATTAAAAACCATTTAATTCAAATAGGTGGTATGTAAATTACTACCTGAATAAAACTGTTACACACACACACACAAGAAAAAAGCAACAGGCAACTCAAAGATTTCCTAAAAAATTTCACATTTTTGTGAAATTGTTACAATGATGTCTAGTTGTATTGCAAAACAAATATTCTTAAACCACAAAAGCCCATACACAGAAAGGAAGTTTAAGATACATGAGAGAAAGGGAGTAGAGAAAAGAGAAGAGAAAATCTATAGACTGAGGTCCTTGAAAATTTGTGAGCAGATGGAATCCAGAACCCCCAAGGATTACCTCTTCCACTCTGATGGGGAAGGATGCAGATAAGCGTTGGCAGGAAAGTAGGTATACTATTAAGTGTGAGTATAAGATGTTAAGGTGTTCCCACTAAATGTCTCTGGGAGGCATGGCACCTTCTCTGAATGACTGAGGAAAGAAAATGAGAGAATGTAGACAGTTGCCAGAGCAACAAAGCAAATATTTACCCATCTGTGCTATAGTAATGCTAAAATAAAATACAAGAAATGAAATAGGTAGACAATCTCAGCATGAAGGCTTAATGTGAACAAAACTCCAGGAAACAGAAAACCAATTTTCATAATAATCTTAACATTGTCATGTAAATGGGAAAAAATTATGAATACCTCAAAACAACTTCTTTTGAATATAAGTCCAAAAAAAAAAAAAAAAAAAAAAAAGAATATAAGTCCATTTGTAGGATTCCACGTACCTTGAAACTTAACTTTTGGAAAAAAAAAAATTAGGTCCCTTTTTTTTTAAAGGAACTAGTCCAAGAGAATCTTTCATGATAAAGTGAGAAAGAAAATAAATAATTGGATTGGCCATTTGTCTTTCTCTATAAACAATAAAAAGAATTAAATCCTTAATTTAAATCACTTGTGCATTCTCCTAGCTTTGATTGGAACTATATAAATATTTGAAAAGCTGATCCTATGACAATATGCCACATATAGAGTGGCATATTTAAGAACAATCTATTTTCTGTCCTTCCACAAATTATTACCATCCACAAAACTGCCTGCAACAGAAGCAAGAGCTGACTGCTTATCTGATATAACAGGGATCCCTGGGTGGTGCAGCAGTTTAGCGCCTGCCTTTGGCCCAGGGCGCGATCCTGGAGACCCAGGATCGAATCCCACATCGGGCTCCCGGTGCATGGAGCCTGCTTCTCCCTCTGCCTATGTCTCTGCCTCTCTCTCTCTAACATAAAATAAATAATAATTAAAAATAATAATAATTATTATTATCTGATATAACACACTAAGCAAAAGATCCCACACAGTTCTACAGGCTCCAGATAATTAAACAAAAGCCACTGTTGTGGATATAAGCTCACTCATGTTTTACATAAACCATGGAAACATATATATTTATTAGTAGTATAGTCTGAAAAACTTAAAAGGATACATGAGACACAATTCCAAAACAGCCTTTTGAATCTCATCTCTAAACCTAGTTTTAAGGGCCTTGGACATTCCATTCACTACAAGAACAATGTGCCACACTGTAGGACTTGAAGATCATGATGCTCAGTATTGCCATTAAGAAGTTTACAAACTTGTTGTACAGATATAGAATGTACCATGGATACAGCTAGTTAATGATAACAAATATAAAATGATTAAATGCCCAAAGAATTATATGAGCAAGTTTCAAGGGTATTAAAACAGGGGAGAAAAAAAATCAAGGCAGACTAGAGTAGTCAAGAAAACAAACGATACAAAATTTCCATATATTTCTTCACTGATACTACTTACCATTTTAGAACCTTTGTTTTCTTTTCAGGACATTAGATTAGATACAATTTTTCTGACAGCCTGGGTGGCTCAGTGGTTTAGCGCCGCCTTCGGCCAGGGCGGGATCCTGAGGACCCAGAATCGAGTCCCACATCAGGCTCCCAGCATGGGGCCTGCTTCTCCCTCTGCCTGTGTCTCTGCCTCTCTCTCTCCTCTCTGTGTTTTGTTCCTTTTACAATTCAAAAGCTACTTTACTAGTTTTGGACTTCTTAACATATACCATTTAAGCTCAATAAAAACTGTCAAAAAGAGTTTATTTACAAAAGTATAAATTCACTTTTAACTGTTTGATGAGAGTGGTGCTGATACCTTTCTAGGAGAACCTGAAACTACCTCTTTTACATCTTTGCAAGAAAAATACATATACTTAAGCTCTTCAAAATTTTTGATCATCTTCCAAACACTGCTAAAGACTTCAGATGACACTTAAATGTGTTTCAACTACCAGTGGTTCTGAAATGCAGAATCATTATGAGTCTCTTCCAGGCAGCATGTAATAGTGAAGAACATATGATTTTTCTAATGATTCTTTTTACTAAGAATACCTTGAGCCGCCCTGGTAACTTACTAATTAATTCACTTTCTAACTTTCTCTCCAAAATGTTACAAAAACAAAATATAAAGAGAGTTAAACATTTTTGTGTAATGATGAAACAAATCATACTTTATAATCTCATCTAGTTCCTCAAACAACTGGAATAACCTTTAATGTGTCCCTAGCCATTCCTTTTTCCAGGTCCCATGGCATTGATCTAAATCTTCACTATGCTCATAAGTCCTGACTCTACCCTCATTTTTAACATGGACCTTGATTCTTGTCCCTACATTTAAACAAAATCCTCTCAGAATCCCTACCCCTTAGTTCTATATCCCTCTCTGCCTCTTTCACAATGAAACATCTTGAGCAATCTACTTTTTCTACTTCTTACACCTTACTCTCTAAACCATTCCAATCTGCCTTTCTTCCAAACTAACCACCCCACAGAAATTGATCTCACCAAGGTCATCAATTGTCCAAATTGATCAATCTGGTGGATATTTTTACAGGTCTTTACCTATTCAGTCTTCTCAACAATATTCAAGCCAACTCACTATTCCTACACGTTGACTGCCACATTCTTCTGGTTTTTCTCTTACATCTCTGGCTGTCCCTTGTCACTCTCCTCTGTAGGCTTTCTTCTCTGCCAATTCTTTGAATATGACTATGGCTTAAAAAACTGTCCACAAATTCTTTTGACACTTCTTTCAAAAGGTAGGGACTAATTCCCCTCTCGATGCCTGAAATTCCCATCCCCATGAGCATAAGCTAAACTGTATGGTGCATTTGTAATGAACCAAATAAGGCAGAAGTCATGTTCTCAGACTAAGTCATAAAAGGCATTGCAGCTACCTCCTTGCTTTCACTTTGATCACTCCTTCTGGGTGAAGCCATAAAGCCTATGATAAACACTAGCCTAACCCAATGGAGAGGCTAGCTGATGAAGAACTGAGGCCACATTCCAACAGCCAGCAAGGAACTGAAGCCTGCTGCCAACTGCTGTGAGAGTGAGTCATCCTGGAAGCAGATCCTCCAACTCCAGTCAAGCCTTTCACAGGACTGCAATCTGAGCCAATATCTTGACTGCAACTTCTTGAGACCCTACACCAGAACCATCCAGCTAAGTCACTCAAAGTTCTGAGCCACAGAAACTATGATAATAAATGGTTTTTGTTTTAAATTGCTAGGTATTGGGATACTTTGTTATAAAGCAGTAACTAATCCAATGATGTTTCTCAGCATCCTATCTATTCTCACTTTCTCAATTCTCCATATATAAAGCTAATATGTATCTAACCAGATTTTTTCCCCTCAATTCCAGACTATAGGACATTTTTACATCAATTTCAATATGCCCCCAAAGCAACCGCTCCCCCAACCTGTTCTTCCTAACTTCCCTATCATTCATCCGTGTAAAACCAAAAACCTGCATTTCATTAAATGACTCCTCCCTTTTCACTCCTATCCAGTCACTAAGGCCTGTCAATGTGACTTGATTATTTCTCTGTAATGACAGTCTTCTTTAAAGAATACAAATTTTACCTGTACCTCTTTTTTTTTTTTTGTAAAGCTTGCTGTATATTAAAGACCTTTTTATCTGTCAAATTAGTTACAATTTTCCCCAAATTATTTTTTTTTAATTTTTATTTATTTATGATAGTCACACAGAGAGAGAGAGAGAGAGAGAGGCAGAGACACAGGCAGAGGGAGAAGCAGGCTCCATGCACCGGGAGCCCGATGTGGGATTCGATCCCGGGTCTCCAGGATCGCGCCCCAGGCCAAAGGCAGGCACTAAACCGCTGCGCCACCCAGGGATCCCTACCTGTACCTCTTGATCAATTTTAAAATCAGAGACAACCAGACATCATGTGCCACTTGATGTAATGTTTCACATATGAAAAATTCTTGCCCAAAAGAAAAAAAAAAAAAACAGGATTAAGCTTCTAGCTCTAATTATCAGTTTATACAGTTCCTCTATTGTAGGAAATATGGACAACAAAGGAACATGTTTAAACATACCACAAGAATGTTGCCAGCAAAATCCAGAATGCAGAAAATTCTACAGGATAAGTGAGATCCGGTTTCTTCAACAAGTGATAAAAAAAAAAGAGAGAGAGAGAAAAATAAAAAGGAAGAAGGACCTATAAATTTATGTGTGGATCTTGTTTGGAATCCTGACTCAAACCAACTGATGAGGGAAAGATGTTTGAGACATTTAAGGAAATTGAACACAGACTACATATTTGATATTAGTAAATTAGTATTAATAATATTTAGTTGTAAAAAAATAATAATAATATTTAGTTGTAATAATTGCATTGTTTTAACATTTTTTAAAAGAGAGAGACCTTAATTTTTAGTAATACATTTGAAATATTCACAAATGAAAGGATACAGTATCTGGGATCTGCGTTAAAACAAACCAATGGGGGAAGGAAGGAGTTGGTGGAAGTATTAACAAAACTAGATTGGCCATATGTTGATAATTGTACAAGCTGGATGACAGTAATTCAGTTTACTACCCTCTTTTATATATGTTTGAAATTTTCTTTAATAAAAAGTATTCACAACACCTAAATGACTTTCCAATGCCCTGGGGAGTAAAGTTTAAATTCCTTAGGTGGTTTACCAAGAAAGCCTTTCATTATCTGGCCCCTTCCTACCTCTCTAGATCTCAGTACTGTCCATCTCACAGCTCAAACTCCATGACTGTCAATTTCCTGATTCTTGTCTCCTCTGAAAACATTTATTCCCTCTATCTCAAGCAGTTACCTCTCTCTGCTCACATAGTTAACTTCTATTCATCGTTCAGGTCACAGCAAATCTGTTTCTTCTAGGAAACCTTTCCTGACCTTCCAAGACTGAGTCAAGTAACATACCTACATACCCAAAAGCATCCATCCTATGCTTCCCAGATCACAGGTCTTACTTGCTGTATCCCCCAGGATACTCTAGGTATCATGAAAGCAAGGATTATTTCCATTTTATTTGCCATTTTAACACCTTTTTCAGCATAGCACCTGGCACACAGTAGGTTCTCAAAAGGTTACAAAAGGCATGATCTTCACTAACTTTCTAACCTTCTAACTCCTCATATACCTATAATTCCCACAATTTTCCTTCCTTTCTCATCTTCCTCTATGATCATGATTCACATAAATGGTAGCTGTTCAGACACTGTTCCCAAATTATACCTTAGCTGCTCCAAATGCCTTCTGGACTCAATATCTTCCTATCTCCTATACACATCTTTACATGAGAGCTACTCAGAAATTCTCAGTATCTTCTTAATGCACTTTCATTTTCTCAAGTTTCCCACCTATTGCCTGAAATGCTCTTCTTCCTTTATCCTATAAATCTCAGCTCAAATGTCTCCCTTGCCTTTTCCAGGCAATGTTCCCACAGCACTCTACTCTTATTTCTATTGTAGAATTTATCATATTGTTTTGAAATTATGTTTAGGTGTCTGCTGCTAGAATGTGAGTTCCTAGGTAGAAGGGAATCTCTCCTTCATTCTGTACCTCTACCATGTATAACACAATGCCTATTACAAAGTCAACCCCAAATTAATACTTGCTGAATGAACTGTATTACATTGTTTCTAATAATTAAAAGATTGAACTAGAGCTAAAAAGACTGCCTAAATCTACTTTCCTAAAAGAGATAATCAGTTTCTCTCTTCCTGTATTGGGCAGAACAATACTATATGAAGCTCTTTTTAAAAAACTGAAAATTCACAGAGTATGAAAATAAAAGAAAGATAAAATAAAAAGATCATTCATTCCCAGAGAACAGGTCTAGGTCTGGGCCTAGGCCCAGAGAAAAAGATCCAGGCTGAGGTGACATTTAGGCGAATCTATTCAATTCACGGCAATCCCAGTGATTCTAACCCAACTCTAAGATTATTCCAATATCAATTTTCAGTACAGGACAACTCTAAAGCAAGGCCAATCTACTTTAGTTCAGGGTTTTCATGGCCATGCTGGAATAGACCTCCAACCACGAGCCAGACCAGAGCCTAAGTGATTCTGAAAACAAGGAACAGGGTGACTTGCTATTTATTACTCTGTTAAAAGGCTAATATAACTACTTCAGATACTCTTTCTGGAAGATGTAGCTCCAAGTTATAAGCCCCACACAAATCACTAAACTGTATCTTCTAAGCCTTCTGAATCCTTTTTTTTTTTTTTTTAAGATTTTATTTATTAATTCATGAGAGACACAGAGAGGGAGAGGCAGAGACACAGGCAGAGGGAGAAGCAGGCTCCATGCAGAGAGCCCAAAATGGGACTCGATCCCGGGTCTCCAGGATCACGCCCTGGGCTGAAGGCGGCGCTAAACCGCTGAGCCACCAGGGCTGCCCAGCCTTCTGAATCCTAACATAGTAAAATAATGTCCAAGTGTACAGAAGTCCTTGCCAATGTTCAACATGTCTCCTATTTTGTCTTTAAGTAGATACCTATCCTCTTTTCATGTTTGCTGGACCTCCTCCTCCTCTAATTTGGGATTAGGTATTATTTTATTTTCACAAGATAATTTTACTTTATAATATTTCCCTGATGTTTCTCTACAAGCAAATGCTTTGACACCAAAAAACTGGGGGAGTGGGGGGAGACTTCTAAATAGACATTAGTGAGAAATAGGATATCTCCTTCAGCTGGCAAGGATGATGTTTCATTGAGTCTGGTCTCAGAAGGGAAAAATTACATATTTCTCCCTTCTGAGAAGGGAGAAGGGTAAGGGGGAAAGGAGAGAAGTAGTATATGAAAAATCTGTATTTAGGGCAAGGAGAGATTTATCAAGGTATTTAAAAACTAAAAGGGAAAGGAGGCAGTAAAAGGATGCAGAAAAGGCAGAAAAACAGGAAAAAGGGCTACGAGCTCCTAAGAACCCAGCTTTCGGCCTCTAGAGTACGGCCCTAGATTTAAACCAATACAAATTTGGGATTTGTAGAGTTAAGTTAATTCCATATTGCCACTTATTGAAATTACCCTACCTTGAATAGGCTGGAAAGGGTCAGTGGGAATTTCTAATTATGGTATCTACTGAAACCCAACATTACTCTTCATTTATCTGAGCTATAGGATTTCATTACTCCAGAGTTTTCAAGATACAGTGTTCAGTTGCATCTCCTTCATGGCTACCTAAAGATAATCGTGAATGATAGGCTTAAATCTCATTCAGATTTTGGTCTTTTTCTCCCTTTAAAAAGTATGTAGATGGGGTACCTCGGTGGCTCAGTAATTGAGTGTCTGCCTTTGGCTCAGGGCGTAATCCTGGAAATCGAGTCCCACATCAGGGTCCTGGAATGGAGTCCCACATCAGGTTCCCCGCAGGGAGCTGCTTCTCCCTCTGCCTGTGTCTCTGTCTCTCTCTGTGTGTCTCTCATGAATAAATAAAATCTTTAAAAAAGTAAAAATAAAAATTATGTAGAGAAAGGATGTAAGTAGTTAAAGGGCGTTGAAAGTAACTTTTTTTTTTTTTTTTTTTTTTTACTCCTGTAGACTTGCCTTTAGTAACTCACAGCTTGCACTTTCCTCCTCCCTGCAGTGAAAGTGAAGTGCAGTGAAAACAGAAAGCCAGGAATCTGGAATCCTGATCACACCACTTACTGCTAGCTTTGTGATCTTGAGCAAATTACTTAAAAGCCTGGAGCCTCAAATTCCAAAACTATAAAATGAGGATCACAAGTACATACCTTACATAGTTATTGTGAGTGAAATGAATTATGGGAGCCACTAAACTAGAATATTGGCTCCCAAGAAAAAGAATGGACCTTGATCTCTGCTGATTCTTGCTCAAACGCACACGTGTGTCACACACACACCTAGCCCAAAGCAATAATAACTAACATACAGTGGGAGTTCAATAAATATTTTTAAATGAACAAATAAATATTTCTCTCATCAATATTAATCCTTCTCAAATGATGATTTTTTCTTCTAATTTTCTGAAGCCTTCAGGGAGTTCTATTTCGTCCTTTTAAGTGGTTTCTTCCCTCTCAGTGGCTGTTATTAACTATACACTATTCGGAGACGGCACCTTTTTAGGTAATTTCTCTAATACCACCCACCTTCTATTTCTAATGCGGTAGGTGTGGAACGGGTAGTCAGAACCTAAGATTCAAGGCCATTCCGGCACTTGCCCCCGCCGCTAGTTAGCGCTGAATGACGGTGGAGCCCCACCCCGAGCCCCCTCCGCGACACAACTTTCAGGAGACACCGCAGTCTCCAGGCGGCTTTCGCTAACAGGAGACGCCTGGGGAGGAAGCCCTCGGCTGCAAAAGTTAAGGCTTCGGTGCCGCTCGCCTCTCTCAGGACGGAGGAGCGCGTCCCATAAAAGACACACTCCGTCCGGGCAGACGCGAGGGGCTTCAGACTCCCCCGTGTCGCCCGCAAGCCTGAGCACCGGGCCCCGCTCGTGTGACCGTCGCCCGCAGAAAACCGCGCTCTTTAATCCCAGGAGGGAAGCTAAGGGGCGCGGCCGGCTTCGGGGTCTCGGGGGGGTGGGGGGGAAGGGCACACAGACTGCGTGGCCCGAGCCTTTAAATCACTGCTACCACCGCCGTCACCTGCCTACACCGCGCTGGATCCCACCACAGCTCCACGCAGGACCCTAAAAACGGAACTCGGCTCGCCCCTAGCCCGTAAACCAGACAGCCACTGCCTGCTTATTGGCTGCGCCGGCATCTCCTCCACCGCCATTGGCTCCCCCGGACGTAAGGCCTCCCCTCGAGGGAACCCCTCGCACGGCGGCGCCCCCAGCTTAGCACCCCGCCCCGGGAGCGACCCCTGGGGCGCTCGGAGTTCTGCCCCCTGAGGTCTCACCGTGTAATAGGAAAGCAGCCCTGCATTGTAGTCCAGCACAAACCAACGGTACTGCCACCCCTTCATCACGTTGGTCCATTTACTCAGCGGCCCTTCCATGATAGACGCCATCTTGGGAGCCGCCAATGACAACAAACGGCCTGACGTCACTCGCTATAAGGTATTCACCGGCTGGGGGCGGGGCCGCCGCGGGAAGGGGCGGGGCCGGGCGGGGCCGGGCGGGGCCAGCCGCTGCTGCTGCGGTCAGCTCCCCGCCCCCGCCCCTGCCCCCAGCCGTCACCTTAGACCTTCCCAGGGACGTGAGAAAGGCAAGCATGAATACCACTAGGATTACTGAGTCACATAAATAATTTTATTACCCATGATGATACCTTACGGGTCCCAAAGATTTCATATATGATACTCATGTATGCATTCATCTCAGAAATCCATTCACACACACACACACATACACACAAAGAAAGAAATCCATTCACGTAAGACATACTTGCTATTTTGTGCTAGACACACTTTTAGGCTTTGGGATTCGGCACAGACTTCATGAGGGGCAGAAGGAAACAGGCAACAAAATAAATAGCAAATTATCACTGGTAAGTGCTATGGAGAAAAATGAGAGGCAGAACGTAGGAGATGCAATTTTAATTTCCCAAATGAAGAATGCTTGAATGAGAAGGTAACTTTTGAGCAAAGACCGGAAGAAAGTGAAGGAGGGAACCTGGGAGAAGAGTCTTCGGGGGAAGGAATAACAAATTCGAAGACCAGGGATCCCTGGGTGGCGCAGCGGTTTGGTGCCTGCCTTTGGCCCTGGGCGCAATCCTGGGGACCCAGAATCGAATCCCACGTCGGGCTCCCGGTGCATGGAGCCTGCTTCTCCCTCTGCCTGTGTCTCTGCCCCCCCCCCTCTCTGTGTGTGACTATCGTAAGTAAATAGAAATTTTTAAAAAATTTTTTTCAAAAAGACCAGACAGGGATCCCTGGGTGGTGCAGCGGTTTGGCGCCTGCCTTTGGCCCAGGGCGCGATCCTGGAGACCCGGGATCGAATCCCACATCGGGCTCCCGGTGCATGGAGCCTGCTTCTCCCTCTGCCTGTGTCTCTGCCTCTCTCTCTCTCTCTGTGACTATCATAAATAAATAAAAATTAAAAAAAAAAAAAAAGACCAGACATGTTGAAGGAACAGCAGGTTCAGTGTCAGTGGATGTCATGAACACACTGTGAAGCACATACATGAGTCTTTGCACAATGTCAGCTTTGTTCAATCATAAAGCAAAGCTAATCATAATTATAAAGCAGGTTCAGGCTTCCAGACTCAATGTTATTTCACCATGTGATTAAACTTAGCTTCTTACACAGCACAGAGAGCAGGACAGAAGACAAATCACATAACAAACAAAAAATACAGAAAGATGTAGGAAATTAAGGAACCAATGCAAAGTCAGTCTGTGGACACACAGCTGAGATAAGGCCTCAGTCTGGTCCAGGTCAGCTCTCAGCACTTACTGCTTATTATATTCAAGCAGTGAAGGATCTCAGTTCTGGTCAGAGATCAGTTGAGCAGAACCTTCCACGGCAGTTGCCTTGTTAAAGTGGTCATGGAGAGGTCATGTCTGAAGAGTCTGACAATTTGCTGCAAGAATCCCCCCCCCCCCCCCCCGTTTTGAAGGCATTTAATTGGTTTTGGGACCTTGCAGAACTCCTCTGGTTCTGCTTGTTATCAGTTCTGGGGTGTTAGCTGATGTTGGTCCCAGAGATCTATTGTAGGTGCTATACCTTTAACTACTTGCTTCATTGCCTGATACAGGCTCCTGCTTGACATGAGAGATTCCATTTTGCTCTCTACAGTGGAACAGTGAGCTGGAGAGAAAGTATAGGAAACAAGGTCGGAGATGTAAGCATGGATCACTTAGAGCCTATAAGGACAATGAAAATATTGTCCTGCTTTATAAGACACTGTTCGAGTCCTGGGAATGCAATGCAAAGGAGCCAGACAGGTTCCTTGATTTCTAAAAGCTTAAATTTGATGATAAAAAGCAAATACTAACCAAAAAAGTAAATAAGAAAAATATCTAATACTGATCTTTTAAAAATCTTGCAAAAAATATAAGTTGATATAATAGATAGCCAGTGGGTGGCTACTTTATATGGGGATGAGGGGTACGAAAATGGCATTTAAATTAAGATGTAAAGGATAAGAAAGAGACAGCCATGAAGATATGAGGGAAAGAGATAAAAAGGGAGCTGAGAAGTGAGGCATTTGCTAGAAGTGGAGTTGAGGTCAAGGGAGGGGTTTTCTTTGTCTTTTATTTATTTTTTGAACCTAAAAAGTACTTTTATTCAGGTTCTGTGTTGTGAATCCTTTCTCTTTGCTGATAACACAAACTCTAGGAAACAGAATATCACTGAGGGAGCTAAACAGAGAACCTATTTGCTAGCTAATCAAACTAGGTACAAATCTAAAGTAAGATTAAATTGATCATGCTTAATCTCCTCATTATCTTTTTTCCTAGTTTTATTGAGATATAATTGACACAACACTGGATAAGTTTGTGTACCACATAATTATTTATATATACATATAAATATGTGTGATTACATACACAACTTGATATACATCATGAAATGATTACCGCACTGTTTTATTAATATCTACCACCTCATCACACAATTTTTTCTTGTGATAAGAACTTTTAAGATCCACTCTCTTAGAACTTTCAAATACACAATATATTATAACTATCGTCACCATGAGGTACATTTCCAAAACTTATTTATCCTATAACTGGAAGTTTTAACCTTTTGATTGTCTTTTAATTTGACACATCTCAATTGTTTATTTTTGCTTTCATTGCTTATGTTGTAAGTACCATATCCAAAAAAAATCATTGCCGAGACCGATGTCCGGAAGCTTTTTTCCTGTTTTCTTCTAGGAGTTTTATGCTTTCAGATCTTATGATTTGAAGATGTTTCAGATCTTTAATTCGAGTTAATTTTTGTGAAGGGTCTAATTTTATTATTTTGCATATGACGTGATATCCAATTTTCCCAGCACCAATTATGAATAGTCTAGGTTATTATGTCAAATATTAGTTGATTGTAGAACATGAATGGACCTAGAGGGTGTGATGCTAAGTGAAATAAGTCAAAGAAACATAAATACCATATGATTTCACTCATATGTGGAATTTAAGAAACAAAACAACGGATAAAAGAGACAACAATAAGAACAAAACCAGACTCATATACAAAGAACAAACTGGTGGTTGCCAGAAGGGAAATGGCTGGAAGGAGGGGTAAAATAGATAAAGGGGATTAAGAGGGGGCCCCTGGGTGGCTCAGTCAATTAAGCATCTGCCTTCAGCTCAGGTCATTATCTCAAGCTCCTGGGATCTAGCCCTGTGTTGGGCTGTCTACTCACTGGAGAGTCTGCTTCTCCCTCTCAGTCTCTTCCTGATCTCCCTCTTTCTCTCAAAAAAAATAAATAGAATCTTTTAAAAGGGAGTGAGGGTGGGAATTAAGACTATACTCATCTTGATGAGCACTGAGAAAAGTATACAATTGTTGAATTATATTGTACGCCTGAAACTAATATAACACTATGTTAATTATACTTCAATAAAAAATAAAAGAGCAACTCTGATGAATATTTTCCAGTTTGAAATAGATACATATGTTAGTTGACTGTATATGCATGGATTTATTTCTGGGCTTTCATTTCTGTTCCATTGGTCTATATATCTGTTTTCAAGCAAGTATCATACTGTTTTGATTACTATAGCTTTGTAATATAGTTTGAAATTAGAGAACGCCATACTTAAACAGCTTTGTTTTTCTTTCTCAGGATGGCTTTGGCTATTCAGGGTCTTTTGTACTTCCAAATAAATTTTAGGATTTTTTTCCATCTGTAAAAAAATGCCTTTGGAATCTTGAGAGGGATTGCATTGAATCTATAGGTGACTGTGGATAGTATGGATATTTTAACATTAATTCTTCCAATCCACAAACATAGAATATCTTTCCATTCATTTGTGTATTCTTCAATTTCTTACATTGTCTTATAGTTTACAGTGTACAGATCTTTCACCTCCTTGGTTAGATTTATGCCTAAGTATTTTATTACTTTTGGTGCTATTGTAAGTGGCATTGTTTTATTTATTTATTTTTCAGATAATTCATTGTTTGCATGTAGAGATAGTACTGATTCTGGATATTGATTTTGTATCCTGCAACTTTATTGAATTCATGGATTAGATCTAAGGTTTTTGGTGAAGTCTTTAAAACTTTTTTTTTTTATACAATCATGTCATCTGCAAACAGAAACAATTTGACTTCTTCCTTTCTAATTTGAATACATTTTTTTTTTCTTGCCTGCTTGCCCTGGCTAGAACTTCCAGTGCTATGGTGAATAGGAGTGGTGAGAGTGTGTACCCTTGTCTTATTCCTGATCTTAGTGTGAAGACTTTCAACCTTTCAACATTGAAACATGGATTTGTCATATATGGCTTTTATTATGTAAATACCCAACTGGTTGAGGGTTTTTATAATGAAAGAATGTTGCACTTTGTCAGATGCTTTTTCTGCACCTATTGAGATGATGATATGATTTTAATCTTTCACTCTATTAATGTGAGGTGTCATATTTTTTTATTCATATAGGTTGAACCGTTTTTTGCATCCCAGGGATGAATCTCACAGTGGAAAATTTTTACAACTATATTCACAAGGGATATTGGCCTGTAGTTTCCTCGTAGTGTCATTGTCTAGCTTTGGGATCGGGATAATGCTGACCTCGTAAAATGAGTATGGGAGGGTTCATTCCTCTTCAATTTTTTTGGAAGAGTTTGAGAAAGATTCACATTGATTCTTCCTAGAATGTTTGGTGAAATTCACCAGTGAAACCAGGAGCAGGAATACTTCATCCTAGTAACAAGAAGGAGAGCAGAGAGTATGAGTTTAAATGCATGGATTAGTTTGATAATAGAGAAATGAATGAGTTTCTCTCTGCTTCTAGTTGAGAAGAGGCTCAAAGCTTAGTGGTTAAGAATGTAGACTCTGGTGCCACAGTACCTGGATTTGAATCCTCAGACCAATCACTTAGTAGCTATTATGACCTTAGACAACTTTTCTAACTTCTTTGTGCTTAAATTTCTCCATCTTTAAAATGAAGAAAATAATAGCAGGTTGTTCTGTGGATATATGAATTCATACGTGTAAAGAGCTTAGAGCAATACCCACTAGATACTAAACACTCCATAAATATTAATTCTCAGGATTTTTTCCAAGGAAATGTGGCACAAAAAGGAGAGGAAGGTTTAAAAGAGTTATTTCAGAGAATGAGTCAAGAGTCTATCTGACTACTGCAATTTGAGAATTTGAGTTCTTCAGTGCAAACCACAATTTGTCTTTTTAAGAGAAGTCCATGGATCTCAATATGCATGAGGAATATTTTCTTTATCTTTATTTATATGACTTTCCAGTACTTTTCCATGAGAGACAGCAAAATGGAATAGAAAGAACTTGACCCTAGAATTAGAGAGCCAAGGATGAGGTATCCTAGCTTTCCCATTTTGGCTGTGGCTTGGATAAGCCTTTGTAAGACTTAAATTCCTCTTCTATAATCATGAAAGTAACCATCTCAATCTAATTTTTTTTAAATTTTTATTTTATTTTTTATTTATGATAGGCACACAGTGAAAGAGAGAGAAAGAGGCAGAGACACAGGCAGGGGGAGAAGCAGGCTCCATGCACTGGGAGCCCGACGTGGGATTCGATCCTGGGTCTCCAGGATCGCGCCCTGGGCCAAAGGCAGGCGCTAAACCGCTGCGCCACCCAGGGATCCCCATCTCAATCTAATTTAAGGAGTAAATGAGAATATATATGAAGGGGACAGCATCCAATAAAAGTTACTTTCCTTCCTTTTCTTGGATAGCCCCTTTCTTGTAGGTTATAATTCAACATAATTTATTGAGAACATGGCACTTGTTTGACACTTTCAAGAAAGCTAAAGATGAGAACCATAGTTTCTATCCAGTAGCTAACCTGGGGCATGAAATATGAGTGCAACTGAGTATAGTACAAAGCTGTTCTCTTCTTGGATATATTTTTTCTCATTAATTCTCCCATTTATTGAGTATCTAACCTACACCAGGGACTGTGCTAGGAGTGTGATATACTTTCTCACATTTAATCATTGCAATAACCCTGTCAGTGTATTAGCCTCTGTGTTTTGCAACTAAACAAAGTGAGATTCAAAGAGATTGACCAACTTACCCAGTATTAATAGTATCAATTGGTGAGTATCTGAGTCCATATAAATGCATATCTAACTTTTTGTTATGTTACATAGCCACGCTACACACTACACATTTCTCATAAAAACCTGATGTTCTAGAAACATTATTCAGTAGAAATCTTCATATTGCTGATATCTGGGGATAAACCAAGTGTTGGGATCTTGAAACATCAGGATTCAGCCTGAGTAAAAAGATTTGCATAGTGTTAATTACTACCTCTCTATTAGCTCCTTTCTTTTTTTTTTTTTCTTAAAGATTTTATTTATTTATTCATGAGAGACACACAGAGAGAGAGAGAGGCAGAGACACAGGCAGAGGGAGAAGCAGGCTCCATGCAAGGAGCCTGATGTGGGACTTGATCCTGGGTCTCCAGGATCATGTCCTGGACTGAAGGCAGTGCTAAACCACTGAGCCACCAGGGCTGCCCTCTCTATTAGCTCCTTAAGAGCAGCAACTAGGTATTTATCCTCGTAGCCCTAGAAACTAGCCCAGTGCCTGGTACACAGAGGTGCTCAATAATTATTGTTTGATCTGAATTATATATTCTATTGAAACTGACCTAAGTTCTAAAGACTATGCTAAGAATGATCACCTACATCTTCTTCTTTAATCCCAACAATCCTTTAAGATTATTACACCCATTTTCTGGATGAGAACATTGGAACACAGAGTTATTGAACGACTTGTCCAAGGTCACACAGTTAGTAAACAGCAGAACCAAAATTGGAATCTAGGTCTTTTCACCCCAGATCCATTCCACCCCAGCTGCAAGCTGTATGTGCATCGTCTATGTGTAAATAAATGTCTTAGACATGACACAGGCTATACCATCAACTACTGAATTAACTTTAACTTTTGTTAAGGTCACCAGAAATTAGCAGGTTCTACTTAGCTTCAAATGTCAAAACACAGGTCCTCCAGAAAAGCCAGGAGCAAGGGCAGTTCTTGATTCCTAAGACCATGTCTAATTGCACAGCACTCTGTCTACATTCTACACCAACTATCCAACTACATACTTTAGATCATCATCTAAAATTAAACATGGCAGAAATACATCAGCTCTCATTCCCACAATCCTCAGTGACTGGCCTCTCATGGAATGAGGTAAGGGCTGAAGCAGAACAGAAAATGAGGATTAGATTCAGAATCAGAAGGTAGAGATGATACTAACCATCGAACATCATAAGTTCATCAAGGGCAGACACAGGGACTAATTTATCCTGCCACTTAGAATATCAGTAAATGTTACACTGAAGATATGATTTTTAAAAGAACACTCTCAGCAAAATTGAGAACAAATTGGAGAGGGGTAAGACTAGAGGCAAGAAGACAAACTGACTTCTAAAAAGCCAACCAAGCAGGAGAAAGAGTCTAAATTTGGTCAGTGACAACAGAGATGGAGAGTGGGAAAGACACTATGCTATTTATTAAGAAATAATTTAGAGGGCATTCCGGGTGGCTCGGCGGTTTGGCGCCACCTTCAGCCCAGGGCCTGATCCTGGGATCCTGGGATCCCGGGATCGAATCTCCCTGCTTGGGGCCTGCTTCTTCCTCTGCCTGTGTCTCTGCCTCTTTCTGTGTGTCTCTCATGAATAGGTAAATGGAATCTTTAAAAAAAAAAAAAAAAAAAGAATTTAGAGATGTAATTTTTAAACTCATTAAACAAGGGCACCTGGGTGGCTCAATTGGTTAAGTGTTCAACTTTTGGTTTTAGCTCAGGATTATGAGATGGAGCCCAGAGACACCTCCACACTCAGTAGGGAGCCTGCTTGAAGATTCTCTCCCTCTGCCGCTCCCACCGTCTCAAATAAATAAGTAAATCTTCAAAAACAACAACAAACAAACTCTCACTCAACAATGGAATTAAATGAGTAGGAAATAAGAGGAATCAAAGACAATACCAAGTTCTCTAACTTGTGTATAACTGAATGATTATTTAAGTAATCAAGTTTGTTTTTTTCTGTGTTTTTAAGGAAGAACAAAAATGGCTTTGTGTTTCTCAATATGAAGTTTCCTTCCTTTACACAGCTGTTTAGAAATGTGATTTTTTTTTTTTTTTTTTTTAGTTACTAACAAAGATGATTTCCAACTTTTCCACAGCCAAGATGTTAGGTGCAAATTGCTTCACAATGCATTCTGTTGTTGATGGTTTGCTACCTTCTCTTCTTAAACTTCCCACCAACTGCTTTTTGTTGTTGCTGTTATTGTTGTCATGTTTCTTAATTGGCAGTTGTTGGGAATCAAATAAAACAACATTTACAAAATGCTGCCTTTAAGGGAAAACACAGAAACCTAAAAAAAAACTTGACTGTCCTTTGCTGCATGTAAACAGAAGATCAAGTGTAAATGTGGGGAAAAAAAACAAAAAACAAAAAAAGCATAGCCTATTTTGTTCACAAACAGGTCCTAGTTCTTTCCCATTTTTCCTCTAGCAAGGGAGTAAGAAAGTGAAATGTCAACTTAAGAAAAATATGGCTGTGATTTTTGAGACAGAAGGGAGCTGGAGAAGGAAGAGAAAACATGTAAGATCTAGGCTCTGTAAGTGTTCTAACAGGGGAAAAGAGGAATGCGGTCATCTTTTGCCCTCCTCACCTAAAGTACCCTTGGAGACCCATGTCTCAGTCACCCTGGGCTTTTTCTTTTTTTTTTTTTTCACCCTGGGCTTTAAACATTTCAGAAACATCCTCCCTCTCTCAGCTGGAATTGAAAAATATGGCTGTGATTTTGAGACAGAAGGGAGCTGGAGAAGGAAGAGAAAACATGTAAGATCTAGGCTCTGTAAGTGTTCTAACGGGAAAAGAGGAATGCGCTGCCTGCAGCCCCGGGTGTGCTCCTGAAGACCCGGGATCGAGTCCCACATCGGGCTCCCTGCATGGAGCCTGCTTCTCCCTCTGCCTGTGACTCTGCCTCTCTCTCTCTTTTTTCTTTTTTTTTTTTTTTCTGGAATTGACTCCTCATTCCATTGTACCCCACCTGCACTCTGAACAAACTTCTGGCAGAGAGTCTAGAACACCCTATTCATCTACTGATTCACAGTCTGAGTGCCTCCTTGCCTCAGACTTTTTTTTTTTTTTTTGAGGACATGGTTGTATGTACCTCCTCAAATTTACCACAGTGCCCGATATGGACAGTAATGAAACAGTAGGAGCAATTTAGCAGCATTAGGCAATGTGGATGAAAGGTGATGGGAAGTTGGTTTGCTGGAAACACAATTTTTACTTATATTTTATATTTATTTGGTTGGCTTAGAGGAGCTAATAGAGATTAAGGAGCTAAATCTCCTGAGCCACCCTCCTCAATAAACAGTAGTCAAGAAGTAGCTCCTCCAAGGGCTGGCTCTCCATTTCAGCTCAGGTCATCATCTCAGGGTTCTGGGTTTGAGCCCTGCATCGAGCCCTGAGTTGGGCTCTGTGCTCAGTGGGGAGTCTGCTAGGGCATTCTCTCTCTCCCTCTGCTCCTCCTTCTGCTCTCTCTCTCTCTCTCTCTGAAATGAATAAATAAATCTTTTTTTTTTTTTTTTTTTTAAGTAGCTCCTCTGGACTACAATCTCTTTGAGGCCAGTGACTTATTCACCTCTATACATCCAATGTTAGAACACTGCCTGAGTCATAGTGACCCACATTGAATGTTTGTGAAACTGATCTGAACTGAGCTCTTCCCTTTCTTTTGTTTTTCCCTCTTTCTGGATTTTCCTTTCCTTCTTTCTTTGCTTTGGGAAACTTTTCCTCATCATTCAAGTCCCAATTCAAATGACAGTTTCACTGTGAGGCTTTCTTCAGACACTCACTCTATGCCAACAGCCAGATAGAATTGATCTTACCCTTTACTATGTCCCACAGTAGATTACACACTCTTCTAATATAGAGAGCAATATACCTTATAATGTCTTGAATGAGTTCATCCACAATGTATTGTGAAAGTACATGTGACATTAGTATACATTTTAGAATAACTCTAGGGCAGCCCCAGTAACACAGTGGTTTAGTGCCGCCTGCAGCCCGGGGTGTGATCCTGGAGACCCAGGATCGAGTCCCACATCGGGCTCCCTGCATGGAGCCTGCTTCTCCCTCTGCCTGTGACTCTGCCTCTCTCTCTCTCTCCCGCTCTCTGAATAAATAAAATCTTAAAAAAAAAAAAAAAAAAAAAAAAAGAATAACTCTATGTACTGTGACCAGTCAAGAAGACCAGTCTGTAAAAAGAGTCTAGAGGAGAGAGGATAAAGACTGGCTTAAAGCAGGAACCGAAGGCATGAAAAAGAAGACAATGGAGTAGAGAAATGTTAAAGGTTGAGGAAAAAGGAGGAGTCGGGTGAACTCCAAACTTCTAGCTTAGGAACTCTGGAAAAGGTGTGGATTTGGGGAAACACTGATAAATGTAATGTTGGACATGTTGAATTTGAAGTATGTGGCACATCCAGATGGAAGTAGATGTTCAGCAGGCAAAAGGAAATACTAATTTGGAGTGTAGGAAAGAAATCTGAACTAGAATTATAAATTTGATAGTTTTAATCCAGAGGTGGTAGTTGAAGGCATGGGAAGCATTGAAATCACACAGGGAATATGGACAGAGTATATGGGTCAGAATGGAACCCTGGAGGACAGCAACATTTTAAAAAGGGGGGGGGGGGCGGAGGAAAAGCCCAGAAAAATCGACTGAAAATGGACAATTAGAATAGAGAAAAATGAGAGGACTTGGGGAAGCCAAGGCTGAAGGAAAATATTTAAAAGTCAAATGCAGAAAATTAAGGGGTCTCCTCCTCAGGGGACTCTTTCTGTGTGAGTCAGAAGGTCATTGGTAAATAATTAGAGGAGATATATGGGGCGGGACTGGAGGTGGGAGATAGGAAGTAGAGTGGATAGTGAACTTTAAGAGGTGTGAAAGGCAGGTAGGAAGGGCCCTGTGAAATGAAAGGATTCCCAAGTAGCAGTGGGAGTTTAAGGATAAAAACTATTAGCTCTTCTGGCTTATCTGGTTTGGGGGTTTTTTTGTTTTTGTTTTTGTTTTTGTTTTTTCCCAGCAGTTCTTAGCAACTTGACTGTAGGCACAGAAAAGATGCATAACTGGAATAATCCAAGTTAGGAGGATTTAGAGGATAGGTATGGCAAAATGGCTAGGAAGAAAGGAGTTGAGAGTACTGATTGAGGTGAGGGATAATGAGATTTAGGCTGACTGTGGCAGAAAAGGAGGACAGATTAGGAGAAAGGAGACAAGAGACTGGATAAGATCTCCTGCAAGGTTAGAAATTTTAGTAGGATTAAAAGAGATTGGAGGAGGGGTGCCTGGGTGGCTCAGTTGGTTAAGCATCTGCCTTGGCTCTGGTCATGATCCAGGAGTTCCAGAATTGAGCCCCGCATCCACTGGGGCTCCTTGCTCATTGGAGAGCCTGCTTCTCCCCCTGCTCATGCTCCCTCTCAATCTTGCTCACTCTTTCTCTCATAAATAAATAAATAAATAAATAAATAAATAAATAAATAAAATCTTTAAAAAAGAGAGAGAGAGAGAAAGACAGAGAGAGCTTGGAGGAAAAGAAGGTTATAACCAGAGAGAGGAATTTCACATTTCACTAGCAGAACAGTTTCAGGTGATGGAAGGTTGAGGAAATAGCCATAAGAGTGGAGAACTGGAGTGTGTTGGGAGGTATAGACTATAGGAGAGTTGGAAGTCAAGGAATTGTGAGGCCACTATACTGGATAATTCATTCACATGGAAGATGAAATGACCCATTCAATTGCAGGGGTTGGAGCTGAGAAGAAAGCTTGGGACAAGTGCCACAACTTTAAGGAAGAAAGTTGATGAATGACAATGACAAAAGGACTCCTCCTCTGATTGCCAAACTTTCTCAGGAGCCTAAGCAGAAGACTCAAAAGGTTGAGTTTGTAAATTATTTGAGTTTTATAAATTATTTGTGGCTACCAATTACCTATGGTATCCTTTCATATGACCAGCATGGACATTCTCTGTTGCTGCCGCAAAATATCATCAAGAACTTCCAGGAATTTATCAATAAGAAAGTAATCTGAGGGATCCCTGGGTGGCACAGCGGTTTGGCGCCTGCCTTTGGCCCAGGGCGCGATCCTGGAGACCCGGGATCGAATCTCACGTCGGGCTCCCGGTGCATGGAGCCTGCTTCTCCCTCTGCCTGTGTCTCTGCCTCTCTCTCTATCTGTGTGTGACTATCATAAATAAATAAAAATTTATAAAAAAAAAAGAAAGTAATCTGAGATATATATGCTATGATATTTAAGGGTCTGACTCTTGATTTCAGATTATGACCCCAGGGTTGTGAGACTGAGCCCGAGTCAGGCTCTGCACTCAGTGTAGAGTCTGCTTAAGACTCTCTCTCCCTCTCCCTTTGCCCCTCCCCCCTGAGTGGCTGAGTGGTCTCTCTCTCTCTCTCTCTCTAAAATCAATAAATAAATATTAAAAATAAATAAATAATATCTCAAAAATGTTGAGTTTTTAAAAACTGTCACATAAAGGAGGAGGGCATAACTGTATATGGTGAAGTAATGTTTGCTAGGATGAAGAAGAAAGGCCTGTCCAAGGAGACACTTAAGTAGAAACCTGAATGGTGAGAAGGAGTAAACCATGTGAAGACCTAGAAGAAGATTCTAGACAGAAATCACAAGTGCAAAGGCCTTGGAATGGGGTTGAGCATGGAGTGTCTGAGAAACAGCAAGAAAGACAATGTGGATGGAATGTAATGAAGAAAGAGATAAGACTGTAGAGGTAGGGAGATTATGGAGGTTCTTGTAGGTCACGGTGAGAAGGCTGGATATTTTTTTTTTTAAGATTTATTTATTTATTTATTCAGTATTTTAAATCTAACAGGAAGGCAGTGGAGGTTTTTGAGTTCCAGAATGATACCATCTGATGTACATTTCCAAAGGATCATTCTGACGAGAGGAGATAGGGAGAAGCAGAAAGAGAAGCAAAGAAGCTATTCAAGGTACTGCAGTAGTCCAAATGAGAGATGGTGATGGCCTGGACTAGGGTGGGTAACAATATGGGAGGTCGAAATATCACATTCAAAATATTTTGAAGATAGACTCTATTGGACTTGCCGGTGGATTTGGTAAAGGAGAATAAAACAAAAGAATCAAAGATGACTCGTAGAGTTTTGACCTAAAGAACCAGATGAATGTTTGGGCCATTTGCTAATATGGAGAAGACTGATGGAGAACAAGTCTGGAGTTTGTTTTGCAACAAGAGCTTGCTTTAGACATGTTAGGTCTGAGATGCTCATGAATTTGTGGACATGGTTCATATACCAGCTACTCCTGAGTTTGGTAGAATAAGTCAGTGCCTACATCTTCCTAGTCTGAGTACCCCAGTAGTATTGGATTCTGCATATACTAAATTGGGGATACACCTTAGGACCCTGATGACCCACTAGCCAACTCTTCACCACCAGTGAGCATCATCAGCCCCTCAGCATGTTTCTCTGACCTCTGTCCTTTTGGCATAATTATCATATTTTGGGTTGATTCCTTTAAAGTAGGCATTTGACCTCGACAAGTACATGTCTCTAAATCCTACTGCAGGAAGATTTCTTGAAGCATCGATTCTCAAATGGAGTGTGATTTTTTTGTGTGTGTGTGAGTGTGTATGTCAGAGTTAGATTCAACATTCAACAATCCTTTACTGGGCACCTTTCTATGCCAAGCACTGACTTTGATGCTGTCAACACAGAAGAGAATCAGGTAAATAAACAACCACAGGGCAGCCCTGGTGGCTCAGGGGTTTAGCACCAGCCTTTGGCCCAGGGTGTGATCTTGGAGACCCGGGATCGAGTCCCACATCGGGCTCCCCTGGTGGAGCCTGGGTCTCAGCCCTCTGCCTGGGTCTCCGCCTCTCTCTCTGTCTCTCTCATGAATAAATAAATAAAATCTTTAAAAAACAAAACAAAACAACCACAGTGTGAGCAAGGCTGACACATACAAGAAGCACAGAAGTGGAGGGAACTGGGGGAGGTGCGGGCAAGCCTTCCTGGAGGTGAGGTCATGTAGAGCAATGTTTCCTACGTACAAGGCGCTGGATTTCATTCATAATTTTGGCCTCATCAACTATCTTGAGACTTGAAGCCCCTCTTCTGATTCCAAGGACAATTTCAGAAATATTTGTCCATAACATCCTTGGGCATTTCACTCCTGCCGCGTTGCGTAAGGGGAGTTCAGTCCTTGGGGAAGCAACTGCGGGTTTGTCCACGATGTCAGCCTTCCGCAGGAGGAGTCACAGGGGGAGTAAAGGCGCCCAGGCAGGGGTGGGCCCAGGAGCTAGCAGTCAGCAGCTCAGCCTCACAGGGCTTACTGCAAGGATAGCGGAGGCCAATCAGGAACCGGGGGACCACCAACCTACACTTGGATGAGGCTTGTGCCTTGTCAGAAGATCCCCCCACAACCAGTCTATGAAGCTGAGCCAACTCCTGAACATCTCTCCATCTCTCCTGGTTGCTCCTCCCCTAACCTTCCCACCACTCCCCTGCCCCCATGTAGGCCCCTCCACTTTTCTCTAAGAAGATTACCGAAGCCTCCCAAATGATTTTTCTGTCTCTCATCTGAACTTTGGTCAGCTTTTTTTTTTTTTAATTATTTATTTATTTGAGAGAGAGAGAGAGAGAGAGAGAGAGAGAACGTGCGCACGCAGGGGGAGCAGCAGAAGGAGAAGGAGAAGCAGACTCCTCGCCAGGCAGGGAGCCTGATGCGGGGCTCGATCCCAGGACCCTGGGACCATGACCGGAGCTAAAGGCAGCTGCCCAACGGACTGAGCCACCCCAGGTGACCCCTATCCCAGGTGACCCCAGGTGACCCCGTATGCATTACTATCTCTGCACCACCTCTGCACCTTGCTCTTGACACAGTGTTAGGTGTATCATGGACTGGGAAATTGAGTCTCACAAAATGGAAAGGGCTTATCCAGGTTTTCAAGGTGAATATGGACTCAACTCCAAAAAATCCTGATTCTAGGCAAATGTCCTATTCACCCGACTTTCAAAGAATCAGATTATATACAGGGGCACACATACACAGAGATTATTTTATGGGCTGAAACAGTACCGTTAAACATTTGTCCTTCAGCAAGTAAACTCTGCTGTAATTCCCTGGTGCTCCTGACACGTTCCAGGGAGAGTTAGGCAAGGTAGCCTGCAAGATCCTCTGAGCTCTGATATTTCACGAAATATAAAAAATTTCACTATCATAAGCAGTGCCCACATTTTCCTTCTAGAGTCCATTTGTTTGTGTTTGGGGATGAAGGGAGGACCACAAGCATTTATTGCACACCTACTATTACTGGGGCAATGCTTGGCATACTTTATATCATTTCATTTTCAGAACAATTTTGCAAGATCCATATTGTTGTCCTCATTTCATAGAAAAGGAAATCGGTACACAGGCAGGGTGAGCTTCTCATCCAGGGTCCCACAGTCAGGAAGGAACCAACAGGGATTTGAACTTCAAACTGGAGGGGCAGGTGACTGATGAGCAGCAGGTAAGGTCTGGTCTCCCATCTCCTTCCACATGCTCCCCTACCCTGCCACCCCCAGCCTGGTGAGGGCCCCTTACCCTGGTCTTCTAACACCTTACACAAGTAGACCCGGCTCCGTGTCCACACCCCCAACATGCAGACGTCCTGTAGCAGCAGCAGCAGCTGCATCCTCTTCATCCCATGGGGCCCGGTGTCAAAACTCCAATTCAACTAATATTTGCTGATCATCTGCTGTGGGCAGAATTCGTGCTAAGTCCTGAGGAGACAAGGGTCGATAGACAGTACAGGCAGGGAGGATGCAGTCCTCAGATAACAGCAAGTGTAGTTACCCTCATCTTACAGAAGTTACCACGTCTTGGAGATGGTGGTAACTTACCCTAGTATACGCAGTTGACTGGTGGGAAAGCCCGGACACACAGCCAGGGCTGCCTGACTTCAGAGTCTAAGTGCTCAATCACTCTTTAAAAAATAATAATAATAAAAATAAATAAAAAATAAAAAAAATAGTAAAGTTGTGTGACCATCTGGGACGCCCGGGTGGCTCAGCAGTTGAGTATCTATCTGCCTTCGGCCCAGGGCCTAAAGGAATCTGGGATCAAGTCCCACATTGGGCTCCCTGCGGGGAGCCTGCTTCTCCCTCTGCCTGTGTCTGCCTGTGTCTCTGCCTCTCTCTGTGTCTCTCATGAATAAATAAATAAAATCTTTTTTAAAAAATAAAATTGTGTGACAATCTAGTAGGGCTGAAGCATAAGGCTTCTGGGAAGATGGAGGGTCAAAGGAAGAAGGCACAGGAGATAAAGCAAAAAAGGTGGGAGAGGCCAAACTTGTCCCAGCCTCGAACGCCAGCAGGAGTTTGGGTTTGGTTCTTCTAGCCAAGGTCTTTCAAACTCAGCACTGATGACATTTGGGGCCAGATAATTCTTTGTTGCAGGGGACTGTCCTTTGTATTTGTGGGATGTTTGGCACTATCCCTGGTTTTTACACATTAGATGCCACTAGCACCCCCCTACCCACCAGCTGACACCACCCCAAACAGCCGTGACAATTAAAAATATCTCCTAACATTGCCAGATGTCTCTCTGGAGGTGTGTGTACAGGATTGGTCCCCAGTTGAGAATCGCTGCTCTATGCACTGGGGCTTGGGGTTTTAAAAGGAATGTGACATGACGGACACTAAGAGTGCTCTCTTAACAGTGATAATCTCTACCATTGTCACCCTCACCATGTGAATGCTGGTATTATGTTTCAGCCCAGAGAAGTGGGAATCCCTCATACTACTTTGTAATATTTCCACACAGTCTGTTCATTTATTGTGAAACAAATAGATTAAGTTGACCATGTGCTCCTCAAGGACAGTGTGGATTCTGTTCTTATTACTTTCACTTCTTAGCAGAGTGAATGTTAAACAAATGGGTGAATCTTTAAATTTCATTATATGCATAATTATATTTCTTTTTAGGATGTCGTACTAATATTAGAGATTTGTCAGGTGTCCAGTATATAGTATAAAACAAATATCTTTGTTTGCAAGCAAAGAAAGATGCCCATTTTGATCTTTTCATCCAAAAATTTTACAGATTGGGGGATCCCTGGGTGGCGCAGCAGTTTGGCGCCTGACTTTGGCCCAGGGCGCGATCCTGGAGACCCGGGATCGAGTTCCACGTCGAGCTCCCAGAGCATGGAGCCTGCTTCTCCCTCTGCCTGTGTCTCTGCCTCTCTCTCTCTCTCTCTCTCTGTGTGACTATCATAAATAAATTAAAAATTAAAAAAAACAAAAACAAAAAAACCAAACAAACAAAAATTATACAGATTGATAAAATGCCTAGGTTTCATTTATAGGTTTATTTTCCAGATCAGATAGGCCCATGTGATTTTTGCAGCATCCACAGGATTTTCTTCAATCTGTAAGAATGTACAATCAACAGATTGTTCACTGTGTAAAGCACTTTAGAGTGACTCAATACAACTTAATTCAGCACTTATTGGGCTACTCCTATGAACCAGGCACCAGGAGAGCAGTAAAGGCCATCCTCTTGATGCATCTAATCAAAAGAGATGTCAGGCTTACCAGGGCATGCCTGATTTTGTTCTATCACCTACCATCAGTGTCATCTTGGGCAGTTAGAGCCATATGATGACTTTTGTAGGTCCGAGGTACTTTTGCCTTCCTGAGCCCCTTCCTCATAAAAAAAAGTGTTTAAATATATTTATGACTGCATGGCATAAAGACAAACATAATGTAGGTTGGGTTCATTATTTTATAGTCATTATTTTCTTCTGACTTTATTTTTTTAAAGTTTATATTTATTTATTTGGCAGAGAGAGAGTACAAGCAGGGGGAGCAGCAGAGGGAGAGAGAGAAGCAGGCTTCCCACTGAGCAGAGTCCAATGTGGAGCTCGATCCAGGACCTGAGATCATGCCCTGAGATGAAGGCAGACACTAAATTGACTGAGCCACCCCGGCACCCCTTCTTCTGGTTTTAAAATAAATTAATGTTAGAAAACATTTTCTTGGGTTCTAAACAGTGTCTTTGAGCCAAATGGTAATTTGGCTCTGGGGCCAATTACTGACCTCATCTAGTTCTCATTTTCTGCGCCTTAAAATTCCAGTTTTGAAGAGTTGTTATAGGATTACTTGTGGTACTTGGAAGCTGCATGAGGGCAGAAACCAAGCCCAATTTATTTTCAACTGTGTACCTAGAGCACTCAACACAGAATGAGCACTCAAAAAAAAAAAAAAAAAAAAAAAAAAAAGAAAAAAGAATGAGCACTCAATAATACGAATGTGAAATTATCTGCCCGGTGTCACAATACGGCAAACCCTTGACAACAGTCAGATATCTTTCACCAGAAATCCTAGAGAAGGGTTTAGGATGTACATAATAGACATCAGAAAGTCGGAGTGTATGGTACAGACCCTGACTGTGACAGGAATTTGGGTCAGGAGGGATTGTGTGGGTCAATCAGCTCACATCTTTTTTAATTTTTTGTCAGTGCATCCAGGCCTTGGGTCCACTCAATTGCATTTGTAACACGATCTATCACACCGCATTGGTGGTATGGAGTACCACAATCTATCATTAGCTGTGTAGATAGGAAAGGGGGTTTTGAAAACAATCAATTCTCTAGTCCTGTATGGTATGTTTATACATGCAAGGAGCTGTGCCAGTGTTGCTGCCTATCTCCAAATCCTCTGCAGATTTAATTACAAAGCTACAAAGTGAGTGCATAAATTATGTATCACGGCCCATGTTTTGGAAATCACTGAGTAGGCTTGGGAATTAGATAGGAGGTTAGATCTTTGTAATTGATATGCTCCCACTTAAGGGTGGAAACCCTGTGGATCCGTAAGAACCATTTCCTGTCTAAACACAGTGTGTCTGCAGTTCTGCAGGGCTAGCCAAACATTTAATTCCAAACAATAGACAGCAGAAGTCAAAGAATTTTGCAAACAGTTATCCAGTCCTGCCCTGCTCTCCTTCTCTAGCCTTATCTCCCACCATGGGTTCGCTGATTCCCCCTAATCCCACTGTATCTGGAAGGTTATGCCATTTCCCAAATGCATAATACATATTTTCAAAATGTTGTGTCTTTACCTATACTGTCCTCTTTGTTAGGAATGTTATTCCTGGGGCAGCCCTGGTGGTGCAGCGGCTTGGCGCTGCCTGCAGCCTGGGGTGTGATCCTGGAGACCCAGGAGACCCAGGATCGAGTCCCACATCGGGCTCCCTGCATGGAGCCTGCTTCTCCCTCTCCCTGTGTCTCTGCCTCTCTCCCTCATGTGTCTATGAATAAATAAATAAATAAATATTAAAAAAAAAAAAAGGAATGTTATTCCTCTCTTCATTCTGGGAGACCCCAGAGAGAATACCTTTTCCTAGTAGCTATTCTGCAAGTATTAGCTTCTCTTCCTGAGTAAGAATGTGAACTTTTTATAATGGTAAGCTCAGTTCAAATGCTGTTTCCTTTGGAAGCTTTTCTTACCTTCCCTTTCTAGGAGAGAAGAAAAGGAATGCACTTGTGCTGGACACAATTATATAGAAACCCTATGCTGGATTCTTTGCATTTATCATCTTATTTAATCCTCAGGACAATTTAGTGTGGAAGGTATACTTATTTTCAGTTCCCAGGTTAGGAACCTGAGATCTAAAGGTTAAGTGTCTTAGCTAAGATCTCATGCTAGCAAACGATGGAATTGGCACCGGAACCTGGTTTTGTCTGGCTGTCTCTCAGGAAAATCAGTTCCATTACTGGTGCTCTCATAGCCTTTCCATTACTGGTGCTCTCATACCCCTATCTTTATACATCTCACTGTGTGGTAATTTATTTATATATCAGCATAAACTGTCTCCTTCACTAAGCTCTTGAATCAGAGACCAACTCTTTTTTTTTTTTTCTTCAAGATTTTATATATTTGGGTCGGGGGAGAGAGTGTCTGAGTGGGAGGAGGGGCAGAGGGGCAAACAGACTCCCCACGGAGTGAGGAGTCCAAAGGGGGCTTGATCCCAGGACTGTGAGATCATGACAGGAGCCAAAGTTAGATGCTTAACTGACTGAGCCACCCAGGCGCCCCCAGAGACCAATTCTTACTTCTCTCTGTATCCTTAATGTGTGGTACAATGATTGGCATACAGTGGGTGCTCAAAACATCTTGATGGAATAAAAACAAGGCAGTTCACAGTCTGTAAACCATTTTCAAATATATGAGTTCATTTAATTATAAATAAGCATAAGATAGAGTCCCTGACTATGGAAGCTAGTAACATAAATGAGAACACAAGCTACATGCAGGTGAAAAAGATAATGAATGAAACGGTATTAGGAATAACAATATTGCGTACCCCTATAATAAATTAACTGAGGCCAAGGAGAATGAAGATTAAGAAAAGGATTTTTAGACTTGGAGACAAAACCATCTTAGAGTTCCATTTAGGGAACCCAATGGGACAGTTTTAATAAGATAGCTTATTTCATTTTTTACGAAAACCCAGTTAAGTGACTATTTACCAGAAAGGGAACAAAATCTCTTTGTTTAAGAAGTTAAGTGTTTTCCCCAAGGTCACACAGCTGGTTTATAGCAGAGCCTATTCTAGGTTCCAGTCTCTAAGAGCCCTGGGTTTTGTTTTGTTTTGTTTTGTTTTTTAAAAAACAATAGCTGGATTATCCTGTGTCAATATTCTAGGGGATACTGGTAATTTATTTTTAAACACAGTAGTAAGACTTTATTCAAATGAAAAAAAAGAGCTTTGTGAATTTTTTATTACCAAATATATGTATTTTTATTGCCAAATATATGTATTAACCCAGTGTAGAGTTGATACGGGGCTTAAACTCACGACCCTGAGATCAAGACCTGGACTGAGATAAAGAGTCAGATACTTAGGAACTCCTGGGTGGCTCAGTTGGTTAAGCATTTGCCTTTAACTCAAGTGATGATCCCAGGGTCCTGGGATCCAGCTGGCATTGGGCTCCCTGCTCAATGGGGAGCCTACTTTCCCCTCTCCCTCTGCACCTCTCTCTACTTGTATTCTCTCTCTATCATATAAGTAAATATTTTTTTTAAAAGAGGGGCATGTTCAGCTGCCTTAAAAAAAAAAAAGGAAAAAAGGACACAATCCACTGAGCCACCTAAGTGCCCTACCAAATATCATATTAATACAAGTCCCTATCTCTCATTCTCAAGTAAATAAATACATCTTAAAAAAAAAAAAAGATTCGGGACACCTGGGTGGCTCAACAGTTGAGCATCTGCCTTTGGCTCAGGGCGTGATCCTGGGGTCCAGGATCGAATCCCACATCAGGCTCCTCGTAAGAAGCCTGCTTCTCCCTCTGCCTATGTCTCTGCCTCTCTCTCTCTCTCTCTCTCTCTCTGCCTCTCATGAATAAATAAATAAAATATTTAAAATAAAAAGAGAGAGAGAGAGAGAATGAGAGAGTGGGAGGGAGGGGCAGAGGGAGAGAGAGTCTATACCCAACACAGAGCCTGATGGGGAGCTCAGTTCCATTACCCTGAGATCATGCCCAGAGGCAAAACCAAGAGTCTGACACTTAGCCAACTGGGCTACCCAGGTGCCCCTCTAGTTTTAAATTTTTGAGGAACCTCCATTCTGTTTTCCATAGTGGCTACACCAGTTTGTATTCCCACCAACAGTGCACAAGTGTTCCTTTTACTCCATGTCACCAATACTTGTTTCTTGTGTTTTTGATTTTGGTCATTCTGACAGGTGTGAGGTGCATTGTGGTTTTAATTTGCATTTCTCTGAGGAATAGTGATGTTGAAGAAAAATAATAATTTGTATGTTACTTTTTAGGTACCAGAAGCATTTTAGCTGGGGTCTTCTGGCTAAACATTTTGGTGTAGTAGAATGAATGTGTGTGTTGGTTTAGTTTAGAATCCAAGTAGCTTATTTAGGATGTCAGAAAACCTGGGCAGGAGTAGGGTCCTGAGGCAGGGGAGTGAAGGCCTGTATACATTACCATGCTAGTTACCATGCTAGTTGCCAACTGAAGCTCAATTATGCTGGGGAGCTCTTAGTGACAGTATAGGACACATTCAGGGTATCCTAATGGCGGGGTGAGGAATTATTCACCAACTCCCTATACATCACTGAGTTCAAGGCTGCTTCTGGTGACATTAAATCTCTAAAACTCCCAGTTTACTCTCAGCACAAGCCAAGTATGTTCTCGGGCCGCAAAGATAAAAACAAACAAATTTCAAGACAAAGAGCTGTAGGTGTTCTTTGTTAAGAGGCCTTTGGTGTATAGAAGTAAATACCAAGAAAGAATGGACAAGAAACCATTACCATCTGCTACAGAACGTACTGTGATACAAACCCTGCCTCTGCCACTTGGTTCTACGTGGAAAATAAGTTCATCAGGTACTTATTGTAAGTCCGTGATATATTGGGTCAGGAATGAGCAAACTGGGCAAATCCGGCCTGCTGCTTGTTTTTGTAAGTAAAGTTTTATCGGAGCCTAGCCAGGCCCATTCCCGTGTGCTTTTGCCCTATAAAGGGGCGGAATTAAGTAGTTTGGTGCAGAACATCTGGCCCCCAGAACCTAAAATATTTACTATCTGGCACTTTACAGAAAATGTTTGCCAGCTTCTGAGGTAGGTACTTGGGACACTGAGATGAATAAGATTATTCTCCTGTCTTTAAAGAGTTTATGACCTCATGAAAAAGATAGATGTGTAAACCAGTAAGTGCAAAAAAGGTGTTACATGCTATAGTAGCAATTCAAATGAGGGAATGTTGATTTCTAATTCGTTGGGAGAGAAATCAAGAGCATCTTCATAAAAGATCTAACAGATCGTTTAGCAGAGCCTGAAAGATGAGCAGACATTTTCTAGACAAACACAGAGAAGGAAGGAGAGTCCACCGAGAGTGAGCAGAAATAGCAGAGATTCAACACAAATCATCAATAAGATGAATTGAGGAAACCAGTGTCATATTGGGGTGTGGAGAGAGGAGGGATACAAAGAGTAAAATTGGAAAGTAAGGAGTTAAATTTTGTCTTTTTCTTTTTCTTTTTTTTTTTTAGAAATATGAATGGCTCTTACAGTCAGTCTGGAAGTCCAGTTGAAGAGGGTGATAGTGGAGTTGATAACTCCAAGCTATGTTGCGATCCAAGCATGAAATGGGGCAGACTTGAGCAAAGACGGTAGCAGTGGACATGGAATGAAAGGCTACTTATTCCTTAGCTCACTGAGGAACTCTCCCGGGCACCAGGCTGGCTGTCACTAGGTGCCTCCTTTGTGCTCCCCTAACAACAGCCTTGCTCACCACTGGTTTAGCATAAATCACCTTGCACAGCAACACATTATGTTTCCCAACAGATTCTCATCCCCCTTGAGGACAGGAACAAGCTCTATCCTTTGTGCCTGGTCCAAGGTGTGACACAGAACTACTGCTCAGTGATGGCTACTTTTCCTGAAAAAAAGGAGTTGAATAAACACAATGGAAATTTGTGGCTGTGGTGACTTGTCTGTAAGTTTGCAAAGGTGACATATTGCAGTGTCAGCTCACATGGAGGCTCAGATGGATACAGAATGAGGGAGAGGGCCCAGGCCTCCTGACTGGGATGGAGGTTGTTTGGATTTGACAGGATATCACTGTTGGGATTATGATGCTTTTTCCAGCTCCTTCAGAAGGAAGGCATGTGACTGTACATGACAAATTCAGAGCTAACACAATTTCCTGGTGGTATTTTAAATATTTTTATTATATTATTTAAAAATTTCTTCACGAAATGGCATTTTTTCTCATTATAAATTTAATTGTTACTTGTAGAAAATTTGAGATTATAATTTATATACAATAAAATGTACCCATTTGAAGTGTATGAAATGTATCATTCAATGCGTTTTGAAACTGTGTGACCGCCACCACAATTAATAGGTAGAACATTTCCAGCTCCTCTAAAAGTTCCCTTGTGAACTTCTGCATGATTAATTTTTTAGAATGCTTTTCAGTATATGATAAGTTTCTTATTTGTGCATTTACCCGTTCTCTCTCTTGTCACTGTTGGTTTTGCTTTTTGATAACAGAGTGCTTCTCTGTTGTATTCATTGCTGTATCTGCAACCCCTAGAATGGCACATAGTAGGTGCTTAATTTTTTATTTATTTATTTTTTTGAGTGAATGAAAGAATTGCCCTGGGAAATGACCTTTTTAGAGATAAGAATGCTCATAATAGCTAAGATAAACCCTTCCTGCTTGTCAAGGACCCAGGAAATCAAATTCAGTGAATCAGATCTTAATTTCTGCTGAATGCCTATGGTGTAACAGTGAATTCTTTTTCTTTATGCATTATTTTATTGACTCTCTCAACAGTCCTATCAGAAAGATGCTATTATCTCTCACTGATGAGAAAACTGAAGTTCAGAGAAGTTGAATGACTTTCTTTTTTAAATATAAATTTATTTTTTATTGGTGTTCAATTTGCCAACATATAGAATAACACCCAGTGCTCATCCTATCAAGTGCCCCCCTCAGTGCTCATCACCCAGTCACCCCCACCTCCCACCCACCTCCCCTTCCACCACCTCTAGTTCGCTTCCCAGAGTTAGGAGTCTCTCATGTTCTGTCTCCCTTTCTGATATTTCCCACTCATTTTTTCTCCTTTCCCCTTTATTCCCTGTCACTATTTTTTATATTCCCCAAATGAATGAGACCATATAATGTTCGTCCTTCTCCGATTGACTTATTTCACTCAGCATAATACCCTCCAGTTCCATCCACGTTGAAGCAAATGGTGGGTATTTGTCATTTCTAATGGCTGAGTAATATTCCATTGTATACATAGACCACATCTTCTTTATCCATTCATCTTTGAATGACTTTCTCAAGTCATTCAGTTAGTGCCAAAAGATAAGGCAAAGTCTGGAAAACATTAATTGGATTTTATAGTTAGAATACCATCTGATGACTCAGTGGAGTGGTGGAGGTGGAAGGTTGACTACAGTAAGTTTAAGAGTAGATGAGGACCAGAAAATGAATAGAACGGGTATACACTATTTTGGAGAACTGAGAGAAGTAGAAAGTTCAGTTTGGTAATTTGGAATGTAAATTGAGAGTGGCAGGTTTGGATGAAAGAGGTGATGGTTTTGCAGAATGGCATATGGGCAAGGGGGTTGAGAGGAGTGATAAGATGATAGATCCACATCTCTTTCAATATTACAGATTTGCATTTGGTGCAGTACCTGGCACACAGAAAATACTCAAAAGTTTGTGGAAAGAAAGAAGCACTGTAAAATTTATGTATTTATTTATTTATTTTAAATTTTATTTATTTATTCATGATAGACATAGAGAGAGAGGCAGAGACACAGGCAGAGGGAGAAGCAGGCTCCATGCGGGTAGCCCGACGTGGGACTCGATCCCGGGACTCCAGGATCGCGCCCTGGGCCAAAGGCAGGCGCCAACCTGCTGAGCCACCCAGGGATCCCCGCACTGTGAAATTTAGATAGGAAGGAGCCCATCAACTGGAAAAAAAAAATGGAGAGGATCAAAGAACAGATGTACTTCAAGTAACAAAGTATGAGAATTGGAGGGTGGGAGTCCACGATCATGGAGGGGAAGTTTGAGTTGAAATTTCAGAAATGGAAGAGTCCTTAGTGATGATAAGGCCCAACATGTGAATGTAAGGGCAGATGGCTAAACTGGTGTGGAGGGAAAGTCAGTGGAGTTGGAGGTGAATGATTAATAGTTGAGAACATTTGGAGACAAACCTAAATGTCCAATGGTAGGAGCCCAGTCAAGTAAAATATGATACATCCATAGAATGCTTGCAAAGTCTTTAATGTCATAGGGAAATTTTTATGATAGAGGCTTAGATATAAAATATACAAGACCATATCTAAGATATACATTGTCACTATTATAAAATACATTTGCGTGTGGAAAAAAGAATAGAATATACCGAAATGTGAAAGGTAGATGATGGAGTTCCAGTGAATTTAATGTTTTATTTCCTACCATGAACTAGTCTTTTATTTTTTATTTTTTTAAAGATTTATTTATTTATTTATGATAGACAGAGAGAGAGACAGAGAGAGGCAGAGACACAGGCAGAGGAATAAGCAGGCTCCATGCCGGAAGCCCGATGCGGGACTCGATCCCGGGACTCCAGGATCATGCCCTGGGCCAAAGGCAGGCGCTAAACCACTGAGCCACCCAGGGATCCCCCTAGTTAGTATTTTAATTAAAAAAAACACTAATAAAAAATTAAGAGAAGTGTTGTTCTGCTTGGAAATAAATTTCCTCCTTTTAAACTTTAGTTTTTACAACGAAATTATATCAGAAATCTTAAGGAACCTTTATTAAGCACAGTCTTACTCAGTAGGCACGATGCTTTACATACTCCAACCCTCACCTCAACTCTGTGAAGAAGTTATTCTTTTTCCCAGTCTATAGACAGTCTAACTGAAGCCAGAGGGGTTGAATAATTCGTCTGATGTCACATGGTTATTAAAAGGCTAAGCCAGAAAATGAACTTAGGCCATATGATATAAAAATTGATCTTTCTTGTGTGACCTCTGCCTCAGTGCCTCCCATGATTGCAGTAAGTTGAAGTCCTTCTAGCTCACATTTTTTGAGTAGTAGTAGCAACCTCAAAAAAGGTAAATCTTAGATTCTTTGATGTCAGAACTGAGAGAGCCCAGCAAGCTCATCTAGCCCCAAATGGCCTCCTTCTTCTCATATATAGATGAGAAAACTGAGGTCCAGAGAGAGGATATGACATGGCAGGACCATGTAAAGGATTTGTTTCAGGGTTTGACTTAAGCTCCTTTCTGCTGTTTCCCAGACTACTCCAGGCCACAAAGCAGCCCAGCATCCAGAGGGCATGCCAGGCCTTTAGAATCCAACCTTCTCGTCGTACGGATGAAACTGAGACCCAGAGAGGAGAGGTGGTTTTCCCATCGTCACACAGTGAGTCGGTGGCAGAGATGCTTGTTGAACTCAGGTCTCTTGCCTCCATAAAGGAAGTATTGGCCACTGTTACAAGCTGCTAGGTGTCAGGTGGCCAGCAGGAAGTATTACCAGTGGCCTCAGGGGCAAATGAGCTTTTGGAATCTGAGACCTTGCATAGGGGCTGGCACATTAAAATATGCAGGAATGTTGGTTTATTGAATTGGAGAATCACTGAATTAGTGATACAAATAAGTGTGAGGGGAGGGCTAAGGCAATGGTAGTGCCATTTGCAAAAGTACAAAATCAGGCAGAAAGAAACTAGAATCCAGATGAGGATCTAAATGATGCAGAAGTTACAAGGGGGTTTTTTGTGTGTGTAAGTTAATTTTGTCAACTCTCAAACTTGACCATGAAAACTTGGCCAAAGAGACATTCTGAGACAAAGGGCCTCTGTGCCCAGCTGGCTCGCACCCATGGAGGACAGCTCAGAGGACGGAGAAGCAGCCTGCTGCTCAGGCCTCCAACTGATATGCGATTGAGACCATCTGCCAATTGTGGATACTTGGACATGCTTGGCCTGAGGAAGAATCACCTTGGACAGATGCCCAAACTAAAGAGACCAGATCCAGCTGGTCTTTCCAGGTCTCAAGTGCAAACTGATGGTAAGGGTCTCTGCAGAGGCTGCAGGGGTGTGGAGGTGGGAGCAGGGGCCATTGTTAACATACAGAAAACAACAAGGCTAGAAGGAAATAGATCAGAATATTGGCAATGGTCATCTCTGCGAGGTAGATTTTAGGTGTTTTCACTGCTTATCAGTTGCCTCTGGGTTTTTTACAGTTTCTTTTTCTTTCTTTTTTTTTTTTTTTAAAGATTTATTTATTTATTCATTCAGAGAGAGCGAAGAGAGAGGCAGAGACACAGGCAGAGGGAGAAGCAGGCTCCATGCAGGAAGCCCGATGTGGGACTCTATCCTGGGTCTCCAGGATCACACCCCGGGCTGCAGGCGGCGCTAAACTGCTGCGCCACCGGGGCTGCCCTTTTTTACAGTTTCTACAAAAAATTATTTTCCTTTGAAAAATCAAGAACTATAAGAAAAACACACTTTATTTGCCTTTCTCATTAGACTGTGAGCTCCTTGAAGGCTGGGCTCCAGAGATTCTTATTAGTACGTTGATGTCTAGCGCTCACACTGGAAGAGTACAGGA
Source organism: Canis lupus baileyi (assembly GCF_048164855.1). Classification (NCBI taxonomy): domain Eukaryota; kingdom Metazoa; phylum Chordata; class Mammalia; order Carnivora; family Canidae; genus Canis; species Canis lupus. The sequence goes on from NC_132850.1 coordinate 10,939,971, forward strand.
GCTCTAAATATGTAAGGTGTCTTCCACTTCGAGTAATTAGGCTCCTAACTAATGCTCACTTTACCAACAGACTTGGCTTCGTGCTTCCTGGGGTATAGTTGTTTAAAAATGACAACCTATAAAATGAATGGAGGACCTACTAGAGATGCTCATTCAATGACTATTTTAATAATTATTAATAATCACAATAATTTTAATTATTGTTGTGCCCAAGATTGCGAATCCGAGAAACCACCGAGGAGCCGGCACCGATGCAAACACACAAGGGTTTATTTATAAGCTCGAGCTTGGGTCCAAGTGTAACCGACACAGCGGAGCAGGGACTTGGATCCCGAGACTAAGAGGCATAGCAGCTTTATAGGGGCCAGTGGCCAATGGGATTGTAACATATGCAGAAAGTTGCAGTCATGCCGGTCCACACGCAGGTGGCTGATTGAATTACATTTTACCCTATAGTATCCATTTGAGCTGGTCTATTACTTTGGTCAGAATTGGCGCCCAGTTTTGGCGGGCACAAGGCGGGGTTACATTGTTATGAGCCGATATCCTATTAGGGTCTGCCCAGCGGTTTGACTAGGGTGGGGCAGCGCCTTAAGCAATAAGCAGGTCATGTGGGGGTCATACAGGAGGTGGCGGGTGCAGCACAAAATGGAGTTAGTCCTGCTCTGCTTGTCCAGGGGTAGGGGATTTTTGTTAAATTTCCTGGGTCCCACAATTCTTATCATATTTAACTTTATCCTCTTGCCAATCTGTCATTCAACAAACATTGAGCACTTACTATGTGTACAGTAGTCCTCTCTTTGAAGAGTTTAAATAAAAACCTTATTTACAGAGAAGCAAACGGATTCAGAAAAGTGGTTGGCTCAAGTCATATACGAAAATAGGCGGGAAGGCTCAGATTGTTATCGAGTGCTCTTCACTACCCCACGAGGCATTTTATCAGTTGATAAATATGTGAATGGCTACAATCTATGTGACCAACACACTGATAGACTGGCTGGTAAAAAGAAAGGCAAGTAATTGGGCAGAGAGGCTGGTAGGCAGGTAAGCAGGGATGTGGGTTCCGGGTCTTGAGAGCTGAGTAGATTCCCAGAGGCAAATGCATTGACCTCAGGGAGAAGTGTGCATGCTCACAGCAGAACAGAAACAATGGAGACAGAAAAATGTCAAAGCAAACCCACAACTCTGCTGTGCATTATAACCTAATACAGAGTTACAGTCTTCAAGGAACTTTACATTTTTGTTGGAGATACTCTATAGAAGAGATCAGAGTCTCTTAAAACATTTACAAAAATTTTCCATTGAAAATGGTAGTTAAAATGTTGGCACCTGAAGAATTGAACTTTATCTAGAAAATTATCTTTTGTAAAATATAATGATGATGTTGAATAAATATAGCAAATGTATATTTTCATGTAATTATACAACCATTTTCTAAAAGACCTATAGCGTCCCAAGCTCAGGATTAGGCATTGAGGAAGGCACAACTTTTACCTTCAAGGCTGAAAAATAGTCCTCTCTCTTGACCATTCATGTTATACATCTTTGTATACACACACACTTGCAGAGATTTAGCTTCAAGCAGTATTTATTGAGCACTTGCAATGTGCCTGACACTGTGTTGCATGCTATTTTATTTAATTCTCCCAGAAACTCAGTAAGTTAGGTAACCTCTTTCTATAGATGAAGAACTTCAATCTCAGTGAGGTTTAAGAGGCTGCTAAAGCTAGTGGCAGAGATGAGTCCCTAGCTCAGTCTTTGGATTTGAGCTACTTCACAAGCCAGACATGGTGAGAGGTGCAATGTGGAGATAAGTTCATTTGACATAGGAACCATGGCTATGTGGACTCCTTGGTTTATATCTCTACAGACTTGGATATGATTATGTGCATTCATCAGCTAGATGTACCAGTTTCCAAACTGTGGGACCCAGGAAATTTAACAAAATCCCCTACCCCTGGACAAGCAGAGCAGGACTGGCTCTATTCCGGGCTGCACCCGCCTTGTGCTGACCTGCTTATTACTTAGGGCACTGCCCCGCCCTAGTCAAAGACCAGGACATACCCTAACCGGAAATCCGGCTCAGAGGACCAGCATGACTGTGCAACTTTCTGCCTATCCCATTGGCCACTGGCACCTATAAAGTTGCTAAGCCTCTTAGTCTCAGGGTCCAAGTCCCTGCTCCGCTGTGTCGGATATAGTTGGACCCAGGCTCGAGCTTGTAAATAAACAAGGTCGTGTGATTGCATCGGTGTCGGCTCCTTGGCGGTTTCTCCGATTCACAATCTTGGCCACAACACAAACTTTTTTTTTTCTTTTTTTGTTGACTGGATCTCTGGGGACAATATTTGACCAATTTTTTAAAAGATTTTATTTATTTATTCATGAGAGACACACAGACAGAGGCAGAGACATAGGCAGAGGGAGAGGCAGGCTCCTTGCGGGGAGCCCTGTGCAGAACTGGATCCCAGGACCCCGCGATCACTCCATGAGCTGGAGGCAGATGCTCAACCACTGAGCCACCCAGGCATCCCAATATTTGACCGATTTGAAGGAAAGATTTATCAGAGGAAAAAATATAATAGCATCCAACCTTGGTTGATACACTGCTTTCTTGCTCTCAATAAGAGCTCTCCTTGAGCGGGCCCCTATTTGCTTTCCTCTCCTCCTCCCTGGACACTATATGGTACAGTTTGCACTTTCCCTGAAGCATCATGCTGTTTGATGCCTCTGGGTCTTTTCATGTGGAGGCCATTCCACTTGGAACACCCACTACTCACCTTTTCTTCGCCTTCAATTCTTACTTCTTCAGGCTTGCCTTTTCTGAAGTCTGCTCTGTCTTAGGAGAACAGATAGAGCTTTTCTGAATTTCACTGCCCTTGTGCTTCCTTCTATCACTGTCCTTACCACACTGAATTGTGATTGTCTACTTGTCTGTCTCTTCCACCAGACTGAGCTTTCTGAAGTTCGTAGGTCCCTAAAGGGAACTTGTCAGATCCATGTCTGTGTGCTTCGTACCTTGCACAAAGTACCTTGCTCAAGAAATATTTGTTGAATGAAGGAATAATGAACCCAGAGCCAGGGTACAGAAGGACTGGGTTCTAATCTCAGCTCTGCAACTGACAACTTTTGTGCGCAAGTCACTTCCTTCTCTGGGCTTCAGTTTCCTTGCCTGTAATATGAGGAGGTCAGATGAAATGATTACTAAGAGTCATTCTGGCTTGAGCCTTCTATGATGTTAAAATATAATGATGCTAGGAAGAGAAGTATAAAACATTAAAGTAGGGCTTTATTAAACCATGTGACACTATTCTAACAAGAAAGACTCCTTATTGGGATATCTTGAATTGTGTCAGGTTTGATATGTATCGATATTGTTCCTTCAGAAAAATAATTACCTATAAAAGTTCTGAATTCTGTCCTAACTTCTCTCACCATAAAGTTCAAGATTAAAGTTGTACAACTGTTTCTACATACTTGTTAAATTCAAGTAACATGTGTCTAATGGATTAGTAAATGAATCAATCCATTTGTAAACCTGAGAATCTTATGGCATATGCAAAGGCAGGCCATACATACATCCATTCAGTCATTAACAAATATTTTGGCAATTAACTCTGTGTGAGATACTGGTACACAACAGTAAGTAAAATAGTTACGGAACTTACCAGTCTGTGGTGTTGTCTGGGAAGACAGACATTATTCAAATTATACACAAACAATTGTATTAATTACAAACTCTAAAGTACTATGTCTCTTACCTTTGCTGTGCACTCTAGGTTATAAGGGGCTTTTCACACACATCACCTTGTCGGAAGCCATACTTTTAACCTGCCAAGTGTTAAAAGTAAAGATTTTAGTGTTATGGAGGCCTGGGTCTGAATCTGGCTTGCCTACTTACTTATGAACTGGGCTCTTGGACAAGTTTCTAACCTTCACTTTTCTCATCTTTTGAATAGGAGAAAAATAGCCCATTTGTCACAGAGCCATTATAGGAATGTAGTGAGATAATGCATGGGAAGCGCTCAGCACAATGCTTGACATAGGGTTGCTGAACAGTAGCTGTTAGTATGATTATACAATTTTTTGTTCTTCATAGCACTTTCCCCTGTATCTTCCCTTATTCCAGAAGAAAGGCTGGGTCTGAAATCAGACACATGGGTTCACATCTCAGGTCCACTACTTGCTAGATACAAAATGAAACTAATGGTATCTTTTCATAGCATTAACTATGAGACGAAATTTTTAGGCACCCACATGAAGGCCAAACACATAACAAATCTTTTGACTTTGGTATCAATCAGGGAAGTGGTGTTCGCTCCAGTCTAACCATGGCAACGAAGTATGAAAAGAAGCTCATAGGGCCCCGCCGTCAGGAGTGGTGGGCGAGGTGGTCACACTCATCCTCTGTTATCTTTTTTTTCACTGTTCAGAATTTATTTGGTACTTTAGTTGATATGACAGATAGTTGGTTGCATTGTGTTCTTACATTATATGGCAATGTACGCCATATGCTGACATATATAGTATACGAAGTAAGATCCTTTAGGAGAGTGATGCACAATACATACAATATTGAATTTATACATTGGATCCCAGGATGTGACTGAAGAAAAAAAGATGGACTAGGTAGCTTCGGTGTTGGGTGAAGGAATCAGAGGTTATAGAACACACAGTAAATACACATCTGGTTTGAAGAGCAGCTACAACATACACGTATTGGCCGTGGTGCCTCTGAGGTGGTGGAGAGGTCCTGGCCTGTCTAACAGTGACATCTTGGGAGAGACAGGGGAAGACCGTGGAAAGCGAATCCATCCCCCAGGCCTCTTGGCAAGAGGTAGGTGAGTTGTCAGATTTGAGTAAAGATGCTGACGGAGCCAGCTGAGGGAGGTCTTACTGGATGTGGGTTGCAGTGGGGTTTTCATGGGCAGAACTAGGCAATAACCCCAGATATTGGGTAGTGGAATTTGAGAATATCCATTCAGCTGTGGAGAGGAGATGAAATAAAGGCTACAGCTGAGGCCTCTTCCATCTTGAGCTGCCAAATTGCCCTGTGACTCTGGGACCACCACGGGACCAGGTAGTGGGAGTCAGCAACTCTGAGGCATAAAATCAGAAAGGCACTGAAAGTTTGGATGGAGTGCCAGGTCCCAAAAAGAATGCCTCTTTGTCTGAATGCCATCTATGCCAAAGCAAAACAAATTTATCAGCATCTCCTCAAAACTGCAAGGGAGAGTCTAAAAAGTTTAAGCAATAAAGAAGGGCAAATGGAAATTGATTATTTAATATCATCATTACTAATTCAAGAAGTATAAAATGGTATTACTAATCTCTTTACTTGCTGAGGTGATTTTATTATTTTATCTTACTAGACATAAATATGTATAAGGGCTTCGTTCCCCTAACCATATTTTTTCTCTCTATTTTGAAGAGAATGCCCCAAGCCTTTCAACCATACATTGCCATGGTGGTTTTTAGGACTTCACACCCATGGAGGATGGTAGGGTGGAGCGTTAATGTGGAAGTGGCTCAAATATTGGGTAGTTGAGCCATACCACATGATAGTGAGTAAATGGTAGAGTTTAGGCATCAGATAGGAGAAGAGATTTCAGAAAATATCGGTGTTATCCTGTACAGTCCCTGCAGGCATGGTCAACCTCAGCTGCACTTATTGCACTTATTGTCTTTAAGAAAACACAAATCATTTCTATATGTTGCTTTTCTTCCCATTGATGGATGAAAATGCAACTGGTGGAATCTAAACATAGGCTGGTTTGTGGTAATGTCAGTTTACTGCGGGAAAATTTACTGCAGGAAAAGGATAAAGGTAAATGCTGAAATTCAGGAATATACAAATTGACAGGAAAAAAGTTCTGCCTTTTATGCCATTGTTTTTATCCATATTATCAATTCATTTCTCTTCCTTAGAATAAACAGAAGTAGGTAGCTGGGTGGTTCAGTGGATGAGCGTCTGCCTTCGGCTCCGGTCATGATCCCGGGGTCCTGGGATCGAGTTCTGCATCTGGCTCCCCAAAGGGAGCCTGCTTCTCCCTCTGCCTGTGTCTCTATCTCTCTCTCTGTGTCTCTCATGAACAAATAAATAAATAAAGTCTTTAAAAAAAAAGTAGTAGATAGAGAAGAATGAACTGTCCACAAAAATAATAATGCTCATTTATTAAATAACAGGTATTCAGGGGCAAGTGGGTGGCTTAGTCGGTCAGGCATCTGCCTTTGGCTCAGGTCATGATCCTAAGATCCTGGGATCAAGCCCCAGATCGGGCTCCCTGTCAGCACACAGACATGGATCTGACAAGTTCCCTTTAGGGACCTACGAACTTGTCTGTCTCTTCCACCAGACTGAGCTTTCTGAAGTTCCTCAAGTGCCACTCATCAGACAGGGCTGCTCTTAGAGCCAAATAATATTATGAAGGAAGGGGGAGCTCGGAGGACAAGGTCTACAGGCAAGGGTTTTCTTGTCTGAGAAAGCTTTTATCCTATAAATAGAACCCATTGATTGTCCTCTGGAGTAACTTCCCATCTCTCTCTCTTGGCTACTATTATGAATCTCATTTTCATGTTTATTACAGGAGAGAATTATAAACCGGCTTGAGCATTTTAAAATCTCATTTAAATCCACTCTGGAAAATTGTTTCCAAAGGAGAGAGAATTGCAGACTGAGTGACTCGTGGGACACCTTCTTTGTGGCTCTGGGGGCAGTCTGCGCCGCCACGCATCTCCTCTGTGTGATTGATTTCTTGTTTGTTGCCCCTCATGTCTCATCTTACTCAAGTTCATTAGGTTCTCCTTGGTTGTCTAGAAGGACTCTTGGGTATCAATGAGGCTCAGTAAGAAGGGGGATTGCTTTGGACCACATAGCAGGATCTGGTAAAGCAGAGATTCAAAGCTTGGTCTTCAGCTTATGGGTTCAGTGCTCTTTCCCTCGGGCCCACTCTCTTCGCCTGACGTCTTTTCTGGCTACTCTAGCCTCATGTGAGGTCTTTGGGGAAGTAAGCAGACAGCTTCTAATGCAGTATCAGACATGAAAGTGCTTAGCACAGACACTGGTGTGCAATAAAAGCTTGAGAGATAGCTGAATCAGGAGCTGTGATTCTTCTCTGCAATTTAATATATATTTATTGAACACTTCTTCTGTGCCAGGCCTTGGCTAGAAGTTAGGAACATAAAGATGCCCCTGCTCTTCAGGAGCTTAAAAACTATTCAGAGACTGAAATAAACCTAGTTGCAATCTACTGTGATCCAGGGAAGTACAGAGAGCTATGGAATCATGGAAGAAGGATCCTCTTTAAACATAAGTAATGATAGCCCCTTGCATTTTATGTTGACAGTTTACAAAGTCCGTCTCACTTCTCTTACCCATTCAACTTTCATGGGCTCCCTGTGAGGTAGGAATATTATCCACATTTTCTGATGAGGCAACAGGTTCCAAGAGTTAAAGTGACAGAGTCATAACCAGGAAGTTGGGCAGCAGCATGGAATAATGGAAAGACCACGGACTTGGAAGTCAGGACACTTGGCTTCTACTGTGACTAAGTGATCTTGGATAAGTAATTTCCTTCTCTGGGGCTTGGTTTCCTCATCTATAAGGTAATGTACTTAGACTAGAAATGTTCTGGGGGTCTCAGGATAAACAGGGCCTTGTTTTGTAAAGCTGCAGAATGAAATTTAACTATCTCTTGAAAAGTAAAGGCAGACTATATAAGGAGAAGAAAGAATCAGATAAACATGAATTAAAATCCCAGTTTAGCTCTTTATTAGCAATGTGGCCCTAGGCATGTTACTTCACCTCTTTATGACTTAGACTTCTAATTTGTAAAGTAGACATAATTATCATTTTGCAGAGTTCCTCTGGGACTTGAATAAGAAGGTAATGAATCCAGCATAGCACGTGGCACATAGTAGGTGTGTGAGAAAGTACCCAAGACTGGTGAAACTGAACACAGGGTCTCCCTGGTTGCTCTGTGAATATTTAAGCTTAAAGATTCTGTTTTCTTTTTTTTTTTTAATTTTTATTTATTTATGATAGTCACAGAGAGAGAGAGAGAGAGAGAGAGAGAGGCGGAGATATAGGCAGAGGGAGAAGCAGGCTCCATGCACCGGGAGCCCGATGTGGGATTCGATTCTGGGTCTCCAGGATCACGCCCTGGGCCAAAGGCAGGCGCCAAAGCGCTGCGCCACCCAGGGATCCCAAGATTCTGTTTTCTCTGCTCCCAGTTGTCCAGACCAGTGAAGATGCCAAGTTTTATGCCATTTCAATCAGGTTTAAGCCATTCAGCAATGAGAATGAGACCTTGGTGGTTCAGTTTTCAGTAAAACATGAGCAAGGCATCGATTGTAGTGGTGGGTACATGAAACTCTTTCCTGACACCCTGAACCAGGAGGATATGCATCACAATCTGAGTAGTACATCATGTTTTTAAGCTCTCCGATAGCCGTCACAAGTCTCCTGAGGTCTTTTTTTTTTTTTTTCCTCCTGAGGTCTTAATGAGAGCCATGGTAACTGTGGAAGAGACTCAGATTGACCTGAAACAGGAAATTTCTAATCCACCTTCTTAAGATTTTATTTTTTTAATTTTTATTTGTTTATGATAGTCACAGAGAGAGAGAGAGAGAGGCAGAGACACAGGCAGAGGGAGAAGCAGGCTCCATGCACCGGGAGCCCGACGTGGGATTCGATCCTGGGTCTCCAGGACCGCGCCCTGGGCCAAAGGCAAGGGCCAAACCGCTGCGCCACCCAGGGATCCCTCTAATCCACCTTCTTATGCAGTAAGACTCCTCAATGACCTGAAAAAAGCAACTTTAAACTTAAATGTTAGTGTAAATAGAAGAGGTAGAGAGCTGCATGGTATTAACAAGGCTGCACTACAGAGAGACATTCCCCAGTTCTCAAAAAGGGAGAAAAGAGCCATAAACTGTTTAGACACTCTCAAATGTACCTACCACAGTAGGCTTTGTGCTCTGAGGGAGATTCCTGCCCTTGATGAGAGAAGGCACAGGAGGCCCAGCATTTATAATGAGCCCAGAACATTGCATCTGTAACCTCAACGTGTCGCTAGGCCTCCTTGAGGCAGTCTAGCTCTTACTTCACTCCAACCTTAAATGGTGGTTGAGATGAAAAAACCAACAAATAACAAAAACTAAACCTACTCCCAAAGCACTGATGAAGAATGTGGATTTTACTGAATGTTTTTATACAAAGTCAGAGGAAAGTGTCATATTACATGTCATACAGGAAAATTTCCTTAGAATTCTCCTTAAGTTTTTCTTTTCCTAAGGGGTTTCAGATCTGTTGCTTCAAGTTCTTGACAAAATCCTCCTCTCCGGCCTCTTTCCCTTTTCCTCTCTGCACCCGCTCCCCCCAACTCTTTCTTCCTCATCTTTCAATCTCTTTCCTGTATAAAACGATATAGCACTCTGGAGGCCTAAAGGAGTCTTTGCCCATCTCTGTTTGCTTAAGAATCCACCCTCCTAATGAGGAACTTACATGTGTGTATGTGCGAGGTGGTGTAGTAGGGAAATTGAAAAAAAAATTTGAAATGTGATTTTTTCATATGAATATTATTTATTCAATGTTCAAATAACCAAACCTTGGGCAGCCCGGGTGGCTCTGTGGTTTAGCGCCACCTTCAGCCCAAGGCCTGATCCTGAAGACCCGGAATCGAGTTCCACGTCAGGCTCCCCGCATGGAGCCTGCTTCTCCCTCTGCCCGTGTCTCTGCCTCTGTGTGTGTGTGTGTGTGTCTCATGAATAAATAAACAAAATCTTTTAAGAAAAACAAACAACCAAACCAGTTTCAGCTGTTATCAGCTCCATTTTACAGATGAGGAAACAAAGGCAAGAAATTTGCCCAAGGTAAGCAAGTGGGAAGCCAGAATTTGAACTTAGTTCATGTGGTTTAAAGCCTGTGCTTTTTTCTATTCCACACTTTTGCCTTCTATTTGGTGGGGACACAGGCATGTGAATTTTTTTTTAAGGTCAGAATGAAAGACATACTTTTAAAAAGATATTGGTGAGGTGCTATGAGACAACAAAAGATGGCATGACTCAGTCCAACTGGGGGCTTTTTAAAGGGAGTATTAATTGTTCTTTGAAGAATGAGTTAGATTTTAATAGGCAGAGAAGGAGGTGGAGGGAATATAACGAGGACAAAGGAAACTGCAAAACCTCAGAGGCATGAAATTGAAATGCAAGTAGAAAAATGATGAAACTAGTGTAGCTGGAGCACCTCACATGCGTGTGCGTGTGTGTGTGTGTGTGTGTGTGTGTTTAGGATAGTCAGAGAGCAATAACTTGGGAAATGAGGTTGAAAAACTAGGTTAGAACCTATTCTCAGACTTTTGTCATGTTAAGCTCTCCAGGCTCAGAGCCACTGATCAACAATTGCCCCTGAAGTTTTCACAAAGCACAAAGAACCCCAGGCTCTGTTTCTCAGTAGGCTTGGGCTGAATCCCAGCAATGCTACTTATTAGCTCTTTGACCTTGGGTGAATTACTTAACTTTTCTGAGCCACAGTTTTCCCAGCTAAAAGTGGAGATAGTAACAGCTGCCTGTCATGAGAACTAAATGATATGGTATGAGATACCTGGCACAGGAGGGGCTCTCTGGTTGGGTTTGGTCGATGGAAGCCTTGGCGGGAGACCAGAGGGAGGGAAGAGAGCTGTTTCTCTCTACTGAAATTCACAGCTTCCCTCCTGGCAACCCGCCCCACAGGAATTTTTTTCTTCTAGGTTCTGGTAACCACTCTTGCTCCTTGCAAGGATAGGGGTAGGAATAGCCCTATTGTTGCTAGCTCACAGCACAGCACTATTCTTTATGTCATTTCTCTGTCCTGCCCCCATCTTTGTAAATAGTTCCTTTATTAAATTCCCCTCAAGTAATCCTAAATTTGAGTGTGCTATTTATTTCTTGCTGGGACCCTGATTAATAATACGTAGGCTTGGAGATCCCTGGGTGGCTCAGCGGTTTAGCACCTGCCTTTGGCCCAGGGCGTGATCCTGGAGTCCTAGGATCGAGTCCCGCATCGGGCTCCCGGTGCATGGAGCCTGCTTCTCCCTCTGCCTGTGTCTCTGCCTCTCTCTCTCTCTCTCTCTCTGTGTCTATCATAAATAAATCTTTAAAAATAATAATAATAATACATAGGCTATATCTGTCTTAGCCTCAGAACAGGCAAAATGCCTAAAAGTGATGCAAAATCATGCACCAGGGGTTGATTTCTAGTCCCTGACATCTGTGGCTTTGGCAACAACAAAATACAGGTCATCCTTTGTTACCCAGGGAAATACCATGAGAACAACAAGACCATCAAATGTCAGGTGAGTATGAGAGATGGTCTTCAGCTGAAGGAGAAGGATAAGCATTTTATATATGTTATCTCACTTAATCCTTACAATAACCCTATGAAGTAAATACTCTCAGAAAATAGATATAGAAAAGTGCTATAAAGTATAGGAGTTCACCTAGGGGCAGTTTCTAAGAGCCTAGGGAGTCAGATAAAGACCCCTCTTGCATGAATGTTTGCCATGGCCTAATTACCCACTACTAGATATTGAAGGGATGGGGGAGGTGAGGAGTGCTGAGTTTAAATATGGATGACGAGTATATTTTATTAACATCAGATTAGAGAGATTAAGTTGGTTGGAAGATAGTAGCTGGATTTCATGTAGCAACTCAACAGGCATTCACCAAATGCTAACTCTGTGTTGGGTCTTGGGCTGGTGATAGAGTACGCCAGACATGGCCCCTGACCTCACAGAATTCACAGTCTGGTGAAGGTATGAATCAAAAAAGGAGAGGACTACCTAGTATGTTGAGGGCCTGGGGAAGCACAAAAGAAGCCCCCTACATAACCTGGCGGCTTAAGAAATGCTTCTTAGAGGTCTCCCCTGTGCTGAGTTTTAAAAGATGAACATGAATTGGTTTTGTGAAAGAGTGATAATTTTAGGGAGGATTTAATTCCTGGAAGGATAATCACATGAGAAAAGTCAAGAAGACTTGAGAAAGAGTGGTACTGCAAGAAATTTGGCACAACCAGGCAGGAATCGGGTCTAGAAAAGCCCATAGGGCTTGCGTCATTGGAGAACTTGTGTTCAGGCTCAAGGCCGTTGCAGGCACTGTACATGCAGAGGCTCCCCGGGGTCGTCCTCTGGGGTAGGCCTGTGCTGGAAGCTGCAGACATAATAAATGAATCAGACATGACCTCTCCTATTGAGAATCTTACAATCTGGGGGACAGACAGAAAAAGACAAGGTCAGAGAATGACCAGAACTGTCATAGAAGAAGAATGGGGGCCAGGAGAGACCAAAGGAGTGTGTACTTAGGAGAATGTGATCCAGAGTCTGTATTGGGTTAACCACAGAAATGGGATGAGGGATGTGGTGAAGTATGTTTGTGTATATGTAGGAGGTGGTATTCAGGAACTATTCTCGGTGGTGCATTTAATGCTTGAGGTCCAAAGATGTCCAATATGGGCTGAAATATTTCCTGTTTCCTTTCTAGATCAATACATCCACCTATACACTCTGATCATTTGCCCCAATGCTACTTGTGAGGTCAAAATCAACAACTAGCAAATGGCAGGTGAGATTCTGGAGGATGACTGGGACCTACTGCCTCACAAAAAGATAAAAGACCTCTATGCCTGGAAACCAAGGAAATGGGGTGAATGTCTGCAAATAGAAGATCCTAAAGATAAGAAACCTGAGATTAGACAGTGTTTGGCTGGAAAACAGGTGGAGATGTCAGCTATGAGGATAGGAAAAGAAGGCTGGGAATAGAAGCAGAAACTGAGGCATTAATCCCTCAAGGAGGTATCCAGCTAAATATTGGTGTCCAAAGAGGTGTGGAGGAAAGAGGGAAGTAACTCACATTTGTTGAGACTATTGATCCTTCTGGTAGCCTCTGTGAAGTGTCCTCTGTTCTCCATTATGAATAAGGAAACTGACAGAAAATGAAGTGACTTGCCAAGTACATACACATTAGCATCAGGATGTGAACCTGGATCTCTGACTCCAGAGTAACTGATACGGGAGTGCAGTAAATTGAGAAATCGAGTGTTTTCACTGATTTATTGTCATTCACTGGGAAGCTCTACTGGCTATAGTTACGAATGGGACAATCCAGGGGTTGGGAATCCTTCTGGAATTCAGAATCTACTGTGGGATGCAGACAAGTACACAGACAAAGGTCACACTGTATAATTAGTGCTGAGAGTCAGGGAAGCACAAATCATGTGTAGCCTAAAAGGGGCTCTTAACCTAGCCTGTGTTAGGGTGCAGGTGGTGGTCTGAGAAGGAGGAGGCAATACTTGAGTGATTGGGTTAATCTAGGGGTTGGAAACATAGACTCTGGAGTCAGATAGATATGGATTTGAATCCAAGTTCTACCCTTTACTACCTGTAAGACTCCAATCTACTGGCAGTTAGATTTTGAGCAAGGAACATAATTGTTATGAAAGTCAATTTCACAAACTGGGATTACTATAATACCCACTGGTGAAGGTTGTTGTGTAGATTAAATTAGCTAACATACATAGTACAGAAGCTGGTATATAATAAGTCCTTAGTAAATGGGATTTATGTGTTAATAATGTACTGAATTTCAAACACCGAATTTATTAGAGCAGGGAAGCGGGAAATTGAATTGGAGGAAAGACATTCCAGACCCAGACAACAGCAGGAACAAACACAAAAATTAGGTAGAAAGCAATAGTTGTGTAAAGAACTGGAAGCACTAGTTTAGTATAAAGTTCAAGGTGGAGACGGGGGAGATAAGGTTGGAAAGGTCTATTGGAACCAAGTCATGGAGGGCCTCACCTATTTTGTTGCTACTCCACAGGTCAGAGCAGATTCAGCCTCATGCAGAGGAGATGTTTGGGGTTAAACAGGAGCAATATAGGACCCAGCAGCTGGAATCCCTAAGAACTCCCTAAGAAAAGGCCTGCAGATGGGGCACCTGGGTGGCTCAGTGGTTGAGCGTCTGCCTTCAGCTCAGGACGTGATTCTGGAGTTCCGGGATGGAGTCCCACATCGGTCTCCTCTGCTTTTGTCTCTGCCCCTCTCTCTCTGTGTCTCTCTCTGTCTCTCACAAATAAATAAATAAAATCTTAAAAAAAAGAAGAAGAGGCCTGCAGAGAGGTGGGCGGTGGCCCAGCCATGTGTAGGGTGATTTAGTAAAGCGCTCCAGTCCAGTGGGAGGGAAGTGGACCCAGGGAATTAAGACAGATGATCAGGCTGTGTCTGTGTCTTCAGCACCACAGGAAAAATAGGGGCTGGGTTTCTTCCAGGCCCAGCAGGCAGGCTCAGAGCAGCAAGATTAACCATAGACCTTCAATTGTATTGAGGACCATGCACCTGATGTAGTCAGGGTTGGCTCAAGGGGAGAGGAGAGAGGCTCCAGGTCTCTATGCTCCCTGCTGAGTAGAGCTGGAAGAAAAGGAAAGTAGTTAGAAGGCAGGGATCTATTAAGACTATCGTCCTCATGGTGGGATGCTGACTGTTGCATGTCAGGAATGAAAAGGCAACTGAAACAGCTCAGGAACTAGAACTTTCCCAGTTGCAATGCTACTGAACGCCTCTGAGTCTAGTAGGCTTGCATTGAAACTTTTAGTCGGTCTGGGCAAATGGTCAGCACCAGGGTGAACTTCTAGGTAGGTAGAGCAAAATTTTGGAGGCTCCAGAGCAGAAGACATGAACGTCAGTCAGGGTAGGCTGTTTGTGACTTAGAGTTTTGTCTTGGTAAATAGAAGGGGCTAGGAGTACAAGGGAAGACTGTTACAGGTCTTGGAGCATCCTGGGTACAAAGCAGATCACCAAGAGAGGGATACAGGCTAGAAGACTTGTTCTGACAATAAGGGGACATGACTGAGGGAGGGAGAGGGTCAGACACAAGGGAAATTCCTGTCTTATTTGAGGTAAAACATTCAAGGTCAAAGTAATAGTGAACTTGAGGAGGAGCTGGAGCTGCTTTAAGGCTTTTTTATCTCCTGTCTTGGGTTTATTTCCAGAATCTTGAGCTGGGCTTTCATAGGGGTAAGGACAGAGGTTGGCAGGATTAAGGAGCCAGGTGTAGCCTGACTATATGACCCCAGTTTCGTCCTAGCCCACTCACCTGTCCTCAAGGAGGAACATTTTGTTTTAGGTTTGGGAAGACTTCAAATACATCCTAGACAGAAATGTCAAGAAGCCAGATGACTGGAACAAAGCAATGGAAGGGGAGTGGGAAGGACCTCTGACACCAAACCCAAAGTATAAGTTGAGGGGGGGGGGTGTCTCTCCTTGCAATGGGTATGAGAACTAAGACAGAAGAGATGTAAAGTTTAATTTGTAGAAGAGAAACTCAGATCCTGTGGTTTTCTTCTCACCCCCCCCCCCCCCCCCCACTGTCCATAAGACTGTAGCCTTGGGCTCTGCTCTCAAGGCTGTGCCTACCTGAAAGGGGATGTTCTGGTAAAGGTCATGCCGGGTAGGGGAGGTCCAAGCATCCCTAGACAAGAGGTTTGTCCAAAGTGGTGGAAAGCAGCCAAAGGAACATGGTCAAAACAGGAAATAGGTCTAAGAAGAGGAAATCTCAGCACTGGTCCTAAAAGGGAAAGGTGAGACATGAGTGAGCCAAAGGTGTTGAGGATAGGAATGGGGAACTTCTCTTTAAGGACTAATTCCTGACCTCATGTCAGAAGTGAGAAGAAACTAAAGGAATAAGCTATTGAATGGTCCAGAGATAAAACTGATGCTAGCATGATTTTATTTGGCCACAGTTTGCTGTGTTACATACCAGGAAGAGAATGGCTCCAAGTGCCAAAGTCCTTAGATGGTGTTCCCTGTGAGGCTATATTTTCTTAACTTCATGAACAAACATGCAGAGATGGGACCAGGCTCAGAATGGGTCTCTGCTACTTTGTTCGGCAACCTCTGGGTGGAAAGGAGAACTTGAAGAGTCTCATGTATTAGCTCAAAAAAAGGGAAAGAAGCTATAGGAATCATGCTCTGGTGCACAATTGTCTTTATAAATTGATTGGTCTTTCTGATGGTATGAGAAGAATGGAAAAATACTAATGCCATGTTCACTCTTTGGTTCTTTGTTTAGGGACAATGGAAACATCAGATCGTCGATCATCCCAATCACCAGGGGGAGTGGATTCATCCAGAAATAGACAACCCTAAACGTAAGCCTGACCCCACCATTTGTTACTATTAGAACATCAGTGTTCTTGGTCTGGACCTTTGGCAGGTAAAGTTCTCTGGGTTCAGAGCCACTGATCAAGAGTTCCTCTAAAGTTTTCATAAAATGGAGCTGCAAACTGGAAATCACAAGATTTGAATGAGTCTTGATCTTTCTAAGTCTCAAACTGCTCATCTTTAAAATGGGACTAATTATACTTGTCCTGATAACCACAATAGCTAAAATGTACTGAGCCCCTACCATGTACCAAGCACCATGTTAGAGACTTTGCAAACGCTACTTAATTCTCACTATGAAATCTCCTATTTCTGAATGTGGAAACTGAGGTTCAGAAAAGATAAATAATTTGCCAAGACACATTTGGTAAACAGAAAAGCTGATATTTGAGTGTAGATCTTTTATTTCTTTTTTAAAATTTTTTAATTTTTAATGATTTTATTTATTTATTCATAGAGACAGAGAGAGAGAGGCAGAGACACAGGCAGAGGAGAAGCAGGCATCATACAGAGAGACCCTGATGTGGGACTTGATCCAGGGTCTCCAGGATCACACCCTGGGCTGCAGGCGGCGCTAAACCTCTGCACCACCAGGACTGCCCTAGATCTTTTATTTCTTAAGATTTTATTTATTTGATGGAGTGAGAGACAGAGAGACAGGGAGAGCATGAGTGGGGGGCAGGGGCAGAGAAAGAGGGAAAGGGAGAAGCGGACCCCCGCTGAGCAGAGAGCTTGATGTGGGCTCCATCCCAGGACCCTGAGATCATGATCCAACCCAAAGGCAGATGCCCAATCAACTGAGCCACCCAGGTGCTCTGAGTGTAGGTCTTTCTGAGTCCAGAATCAGGCTTCCAGTACTTTACACTGCCCTGCTGGTCCTGCGTGATTCTTGGGAGTGATTTTGGGCAAAGAGAATCATCAGAACTATGGTAAAATTTTAAAATATTAAAATCCCCAGGGGCACCTGGGTGGCTCAGTTGGTTAAGCAGCCAACTCTTATTTTTGGCTCAGGTCATGATCTCTGGGTCCTGTAATGGAGCCTGGCTCAGGCTCCCCATTCAGTGGGGAGTCTGCCTCAGGATTTTCTCTCTTCCTCTGCCCCACCACCTGCTTATTTAAAGGTTAAATATATCTTTTTTTTTTTTTTTTTAAGATTTTATTTATTAGAGAGAGAGAGGCAGAGACACAGGCAGAGGGAGAAGCAGGCTCCATGCAGGGAGCCTGATTCAGGACTCGATCCTGGGTCTCCAGGATCAGGCCCTGGGCCGCAGGCAGCGCTAAACCGCTGAGCCAGCCGGGCTGCCCCTAAATAAATCTTTAAATAAATGAATAAATAAAAATAAAATCCCCAGATAGATGTCAGCTGTGATTGGCCCAGTCATGATGGCAAACCTTTTTTAAAAAAAACTTTTAAAAATATTTATTATTTTATTTTAGAGAGAGAGTGAGCACAAGTAGGGGGAGGGGCAGAGGGAGAGAGAGAGAGAGAGAAGCAGGCTCCTCACTGAGCAGAGCCCGATATGGGGCTCAGTTCCAGGACCCTGTGATCATGATCTGAGCTGAAGGCAGATGCTTAACCGCGGAGACACCCAGGTGCCCCAAGAGCAAGAATCTCAAGCAGACTCCCTGTTAAATGTGGGCCCTGAAGAAGAGCTCCATCTCACAATCTTGGGATCATGACCTGAGCCCAAATCAAGAGGTGATACTCAACTGACCGAGCTTCCCAGGGGCCCCATGATGGTAATTCTTGACCCAGCTTTCGCTCTCTGCCATCTTTCCTGGTTCTGGTTGGAAGGGAAAGAGGAGGACTCAGACACTTGGGCCTTCATAAAATCGTTCCCTCTGTCTCTTCCCTGAGACCTGTTATTAAAAATGGGGAGGATTCTTTCCCAACTGTGGAGAAGAGAGTAGTGCCGGCCTTAGAATGAAGGCTTCAGCGGAGGCCTCTGAAAGACTACAATCTATACAAAAAAGCAAAACGAAAAACCCTTCAATCTACATAGTCTTGGAATTCCCTTGCAGAGGAAGGGAATTCACTTTTGTTAAACACAGGCATGGAATCAGTGCTTTACCTATATTATCTCCCTTAATTCTCTTAACTCTGTATAAAATAAGTACTATTGTCTCTTATTAGCCCAGTTTACATTTGACAGGATTGTGACTCAGAAATGTCAAGCGACACACCCAAGAGCACACAGCTAGGTGTGTGATAGAGACAGGAATCAAACAAAGGCCTGTCAGCCTTTATTAACTACACCCACTATACAAAAGAGCCTCTAGAAACTGTAGTCACTTGTCTTTGAGTGTATCCTGGAAGATTCCATAGCCAGGGAAATCTGTCTCTGGCCAGTGGTTTCTATAGTAAAGGGCTGCCAAAGGGCAGTTGGACAATACCCCCTGGATGAAGCTTTCTTGGTTTATTTATTTTCCCCTTTCTTGGTTTTCTGGCTCAGTGAAACCAGCACAGGAGGGCAAGGAGATGATATATATAAATTACCACATGCACAGCAAGGGGTTCAGGAGAGAAGGGGAGGGGAGGGAGAGAAAAAGGAAGGACAGACAGAAGGAAGGAAGGAAGAGACACACGTCCTTCTTTCCTTCCTTTCCTATCCGAAGAATGTGGATACAGTTTGAACAAGTTCCCATTATTATCTTTTTTTCAGTTGTTTCTTTTTAATAAATAATAGGAACTTTCTACATCTTGTGTAAATGCATGGTCATGCTAATATGCCTAATCTGATTGTTTCCTTAAAATGCATTGTAGTTTTTTTTTTACTGAAAACATTAATTTATACATTTAAAACTGTATCTTTGTTCAATACTTTCCATAAAATTTTAAAATTATTTGGCAGTAATTGTTCTGAGTTGTATCAACCTCCCCAAGCAGGCAAACCTTCTATTTGAGAATTTAAACCATGCTGAAGGAATGCTTCTTACACTTTAATGTGCGTATGAATCACTGGAGGATTTTATTAAAATGCAGATTCTAATCCAGCAAGTCTGAGACAAAGCCAAGAGACTACATTTCTAAAACTCCAGCATTATCTCTTTAGATTGTTGTTTTTCTTATGACACAGTTCTGTGTCATGCTCACATTACCCTTACAGGCATCCTTTCCTTCTAGGTTCTTTTTTTTTTTTTTCCTAAAGATTTATTTATTTATTTATTTATTTATTTATTTATTTATTTATTTATTCGTGATAGACAGAGAGAGAAAGAGAGGCAGAGACACAGGAGGAGGGAGAAGCAGTCTCCATGCCGGAAGCCTGACGTGGGACTCGATCCCGGGACTCCAGGATCGCGCCCTGGGCCAAAGGCTGGTGTTAAACCACTGAGCCACCCAGGGATCCCCTCCTTCTAGGTTCTAATCAGGTCTGATACTCCCAGGTCCTACTTCCCCTGACACAACTAACTGGACACATCTAGTTTACCACTGGGTCTCTGCACCTCATTGGAAAAGCCTAGTGACTCTCAGCAAGGAGATGGGTGGGAATTCCCTCACCTGTCCTGCCTCAACTGGGGTTTCCAGCCTTTAGATGCTCTGTGAGCCCAGTTGTCCTCCCAGTGGGACCTGGCCTAGAAAGCTGGTTAACTTTCCTTCCTGGTCCCTGACCCTTTCGCCCTCTGTTCTGATACCTCCATACACAGTCCCCTTGCTTTTGTTGTTGTGGTTTAGGCAGAAGTGGTTGCCTTGTTTCATCAGGACAAAGGCTGGGAGGAGATGGCCACAGAGAAAGAAAATTATGTCTCTCACTTTTGGGACCCCTTATGATCTTTGAAGGAATAATGATACAAAAGGCAATGAAGATAGCTTAGCCACAGTGCAAAGCACATCGATATCCCTTAAGTCTTATGGTCTGTGAGGCTGGGAGGGTAGGACTTACCATCTCTCTCTTAACTGATAAGGAAGCCGAAGCCTCAGAGAGGTGACTTGACTTGTCAAGATGCTATAGTCAATAAAGTGCCCAAACCTATACTCTTTCCGCCTTATGATGCACGTGGGATATAACACAGGAAACGGCACTTTCAGTGAGCTGACTCTCCAGGCTTTACAGTCTAACTAAGTACTTTCTCGTGGTTCTTTTCTTCTGAGAACTGTATGAAGAAAGCAGGTACGGTCTATTTTCTTCCATTTATTGGATGAAAACATGGAGGCACAGAGAGGATGTATGTGGACCAACATCCCTTCACTAGTAAGTTTTAGGAAGCAGAACTGGCCCTTGTGACCTGATTTTTAGTTAAATGCAGAACCACAAGCTTAGTGTGGGGGGATGGAAATCAAGGAGCACTGAAAAGAACAGGGAAGATTAGGAACATTTTTTGTGGGAGAAAGGAAAATGGAAGAGCCAATAAAGGAGCTGTTCTCTAACAAGACTGCTGATAAGTCAAAAGAGAAAAAAAATCCCAAAGGTAAAAAAAAAATCTCTTAAAATTGTACAAAGAATTATTTAAACCAACTAAAAATGGCTCAGAGCAAAATAACAACCTCTATTCAAAGTGGCTATTTTGTCATTTATTCTTCTATTGGAGGTAGGGTTGGGGGGATGATATAAGCCAAAAAGAAGTCTTCCCACTTAAAAAACAGAACAAAACAAAACTGTTTTCAAACCTTGGAGGAGGGACACATGATAACTCATACTGCAAACTTTCTTTTGGTCACAGAACTGCTCCCACACGATTAACTTGCTGATTTATTTAACATATTACTAAAGTGAAGAAATATGGAATGACCTTTTTCTCTTTCTGAAACATATCCAGATTTTGAAAAGTTATGATAATTATTACCATTTATTGAGTGATTATTATCTGCCAGACACTGTGCTTTACATATATTATTTCTAATTCTTATGACAATACTTCAAGGGAGTTATTCTCAATATTTTACTTATGAGGGAAGAGGCTTAGGGGAATTGAGTAATTTGTCCAAAGTCATACAACTAGTATGTGATTGAGCTGGTCTGTCTGTCTCCGTGACTTGTGCTCATTGTGTTCTGTTCCTTTATTATTAAATCAACAAACAGAGGACTTATTACATGCCATTGACTTAATTCATATTTTCCTTTAATTGTAAATACTAAATATGTTATTTTAAGAAAATAGAGAAATATTGTAGAGAATCTAAACTCTGCTCATACTTCTTGTCAAATCCTTTTCTTATGTTCTCTTAGTTTTTCTGATTATATTAAGGAGAGAATCTTAAAAAGGCCATCTCTAAGTGACATCAAAGGTAAGTGCCATCAATCTGAGCTGGCACAAGAGCCAGTGGGCAGCAATTTGGAGCCTAGCAGAATGATGAGAATTTCTTCATAATAGTGGTCAGAGGTTTGAGAAACACAAATCTTGGGAAACAGTAAATTAACCTCTACCTCGAGTATCAGCTAAGGTAGTACAACAATCTGGGCCCCCTGTATTATTAATCACTTTTGTATTCCCTCATTCTGCTGCAATTATTGATTAAAATCTCTGGGCCCATGGCCTTTGAATTTGCACTTAGCAAGGCCCCCAAGGGAATTTTTAAGCCCTTCAACCTCATTCTAATTCTGCTGTTTTCATTTCAATGGGTAAAATCTGGTAACATCTTTGACAATTTCCTTCTTAAAAATGATGAAGAGTTTTCTGAAGAGGTTGGAAATAAGACCTGGGGAATAAGAAAATAAGGAACTCCCCCACCCTAAATTCCAGATGTCTGATTCCTCAGTTGGACAGTGTTCTTTGCATTTGCAAAATCAGCCTAATAGTCATTATCTCATTTGCTGGTCATATGTTCCTGAGAGGAGGGAGGTGGAAAGAACTCACATTCATTTGTACTTGAGCACGTTCCAAAAATTATTCCACTTAGCCCTCAAAATCACCTAACAAGACAGATATTATTCCCATCTTTCAGATCTAAGAACTGAGATTCAGAGAGTATGTATAAACTGCCCAAGGTCACGCACAGCCTTAAACTTGTTGAGTTACACTCCTTCTGTGTCACGCTCCCTGCTCACAGTGTGGTGATCTAGAAGGCAGCTACTGAGCCCATTTCTGATGCATGACTTGGAGAAAGAAGGGAGGTGTGAGTGCTGTTCACCAGCTTTCCTGCTGTCCTAGAACTGTTTTATGGGTGGAGTAATGATTCAGACAATGGCTTCACAACTCCCTGGTTCTTCAGGAAAGTCCATTCAAGCAAGTTTGTGGCCAGTGGCAGGTTTGATTACCCAGTAGGCAGATTAAGCTTATGCTTAGAATACCAGCAAAGCACAAGCACTCAAAAAAAAATATTTTCACAGGAACTTTCATACTTAATAATTCTAAGGAAGCATCGAAGTAGTCATCATAGCAAAATAAAAATCTATCAAACCTTTTTACACTTTTAGTCTGTGTTTGTTTGTTTGTTTTGTTTTTACTTTGGGGTTATCATCTAATACTGTTTTGTTGAGGCAATATTACATATTGGATAAGAACATAAATTTTAGGGCAAGAATGCTGAAGTTCAAATCCAGGCTCCATCACTTTCTAGCTGTATGACCTTGGGCAAGTTACTTAGTTATTTAGATCTTTAGTTTTCTCATCTATAACTATCTTATAAGTTCCTGACATATAGTAAGTACTCAATATATGGCACCCATTATTATTAAACCATACATTCACTCAACAAGTATTTGTTGAATGCCTGTTCAAAGCACTGTTGTAGGTCCTGAAGATATGTTAGTGAAATCAAACAGAAGTTTCTGTCCTCATGGGGCTTACACTCAGGGGAGACCAATAAGAAACATATAAATAAGTTAATACATATGAGTGTGATGGTGAGATAAGCTATGGAGAACAATAAAGCAATACAGAAGGCTATGATCATGAGGTTTTTGTTCTTTTACTATAGGAGTGGTCAGGAGAGGCTTCATTGAGTAAACAGCATCTAAGAGACTTGGAGGAAAGAGCAAGCCATGCAGGTATCTGGGGAAGAAAAACCTAGGTAGAAAGAACAGCAAATGCAAATTCCCTGAAGTAGAAACATAACTTGCTTACTCAAGAGTAAGAAGCCCAGGGTGATTAGAGCTGAGTGAGAAAGGATGAGAGTAGTTAGGTCCATACCCCTGAGTAAAATGGGGAGCCATTGTAAACATTTTTAGGAAAGGAATGATATGAACTGACTCACGGTTTAAAATATTACTTTGGCTGCTGTATTGTAAAAGACGATAGGAACAAAAAAAAGACTACAGTGGACCAAAGGCAGAAGCAGATGATAGTGGTGGAGACAGGAGGAGATGTTTTTTTTTTTAATTTAATTTAAAATTTTTTTTTATTTATGATAGTCACAGAGAGAGAGAGAGAGGCAGAGACATAGGCAGAGGGAGAAGCAGGCTCCATGCACCGGGAGCCCGACGTGGGATTCGATCCTACATCTCCAGGATCGCGCCCTGGGCCAAAGGCAGGCGCTAAACTGCTGCGCCACCCAGGGATCCCAGGAGGAAGTGTTTAGATCCATTTTAAGACAAAACTCTCAGAAGTGATGGATTAGATATGGAATATGAGTAAGAGTAAACAAGGATGGCTCCAAGGTTTTTGACTCAAGTAACTAGAGGATGGAATTCCCGAGATAGAGAACAAGGAAGGAGTATATTTGGGGCTGGGGTGGGGACAGAAATAAAAGACACAATTGTTAAATGTTAAGTCAGATATGATTATTAGACATCCAAATGTCAAAGAGACAATTGAATATGAATCTGGTTAGGAGATATACATTCAGGAATCATCAGCCTATAGGTAATACTTAAAGCCCCATGAAGCTGGATGAAATCCCCTAAGGATTGAGTAAAGGAGATTTGAGGATGAGTTTTGGGGTACCCCAATATTTAGAGATCTGGAAGACAAAGTGGAACAAGCAGAGAAGACAGAAAAAGTAGCAATTAAGGTAGAAAAAGAACCAAGGAAGAGTAGTATCCTACAGATCAAGTGAAGTATTTTAAGGGGAGAAGGAATGATCACTGTGTCAAACGGTCAAGAAAGATGAAGACTGAGAATAGACCACTGTTTTCAGTACATGGAGTTCATGTGACTCTGACAAGAATAGTTTCAGTGGAGAGATGGGGGGGGGAAATGGGTTCAAGAAAGAAGGGAAAGAGAAGAACTAGAGACTGCAAATATAGACTAGTCTTTTGAGAATTCTGCTGTAAAAAAGGGTAGAGAGAATGGAGTGGTAGGTACCAGAAAATTTTGGTCAAGATATATATATATATATATATATATATATATATATATATATATATCAAGAATATATATATATTCTCTCTCTCTCTCGAGGCAGAGAGAGAGAGAGAGAGAGACAGAGTGCTATCTTTCTGCCTACATGTATGTATGCTAAGGGGTATGATTCAATAAAGAGAGAAATAAATATAGGAAATGCAGAAGAGAATTTCTGGAGCAACACTCCTGAGACTATGAGAGTGGATGAGATTTTGTGCCCAAGAAGATGAGTTGGCTTTCCATAGGAGAATGGGTATTTCATCCATAATTGCAGATGTAAAGAATTACAATATTAGAATTAAAAACAGGTTGGTGGGTAGATATGGTAGTGAAGGGCATTTGTCAGTTGGATTCTCTGGGAAACAGACACCAAGATGCAGCTAGAAATGTAGTATATTAATTGGGAATAAAGTTTGGGAGAACTGAAGGGTAGAGGGTATAGAAATAGAAAGGTCCAACACCTGGGCAAGAAGAGGGGGAAAGAAGGATTGGGTAAGAATTGTTATGAGTGCAGCACAGCTCTGAGAAAGTCTCATCCACCCAACAGGGCTCCAGTGGAAAGACTCCCTGTAGAGGAGCACCCTGTTAGAAATAGCTGAACCCTAGCACTGCCTCCATGCCCAGCCACTGTCTGTGGTGTGCTTTGGGACAGCAGGTCCTGGGTTCAAATGCTGAAGTAGATCCCAAGGTGCTAAAGCTACAAGCCAGCAGCTCACTGCACTCCTCACCACTGACTGACCCATTCTTTTTCAAGGGAATTCCAAGTGGCATAACACCATGGCTGCCACAGAGTATGTGGAAATTTTCTTCTGATTGTGAAATAGGAAGTGAGGCTAACAACTTAACCCAAGATTGAGAAAGATGTGTTGGAGGTTTGAGGAAAAGAAGAAGGTGAAAAATAGTTATTCAAGGAGAAGGAGAGTGAATCAACCACAGAAATACAGTGGGCTCACTGACTAGCACGAAGGGCTCACCTGAGGTTAGTCATAATGGATTTATTTATTTTTATTTTTATTTTTTTCATAATGGATTTAAAATGAGAACAACCGGTTTGGTTTTACTGTTTTCTTTAGATATTTTCTCTGCCTAGGGGCAGGCATGGAGAGTTGGATTTAATCAGAGTTGAGGGTTTGCTTAATTAAGGAGGGCAGGGGAACCGAGGATGTTTGCAAGAGAGTGATCACACAAAAATAAAGAAAGGAGAAAAGAGAGGACGTGAAAGGGATGAGGCCTAGTGAAAAATAGATGGACTCAATGGATTGTTGTAGGTCCAGGTGGAGCTGAGGAGTCCATGGGGTTGGCAGTCTCTAGTTACCTTCGGCAAAGAGCAGTTTTGATAAAGAAAGGAAGGAGGGGGGGACGCTGATGAGTGAGTAGAGCAATGAGAGGGAAGTGGAGAACTAGAGTTCTTAATCGTAGGCAGTGCTTTCCAGACATAAGAAAATGAAGTCCTGATTGAAAGAGAAAGCTTTTTCTTCTAATAAACATGGGAAACACAACAAGATGTTAAGCATTTTCTCCCAGCAGGATTTCTCCCATCCCTACTGGGCATGCAGGTTCTCAGTCTAGCTTTTTCCCCCCAAACTGGGTAAAAGACCAGTTGGCCCAGATGCTCTGGATGATGAAAGCCCTATAGGAATTTAGACTGTATCCCTTCTTTTTTTTTTTGTATCCCTCCTTTAATGAACTTTTTTTTTTTTTTTAGATTTTATTTATTTATTCATGAGAGACACAGAAGGAGAGAGAGGCAGAGACACAGGCAGAGGGAGAAGCAAGCTCCATGCAGGGAGCCTGACGTGGGACTTGATCTGGGGTCTCCAGGATTACACTCCAGGTTGAAGGCGGCGCTAAACCGCTGAGCCACCGGAGCTGCCCCCCCCCTTTTTTTTCTTAAATGAACTTTTGAGTAGAAAAATCTATGAAGTTGGCTTTAGGGGTCAAATTCTGGGACCTAGATGAACACATTAGAGAACTAAGAAGGAGTCCCATTTCTGACCTAATGCAAGTTTGTACTGATCACAGGTCAAAGGCAAATTCAAAGAGCTCCATAAAGATTGTGTTACTGGATGGAGCAGAAACAAGACCAGCCTCAGATCCAGAAAACCTGGGTTTCTTCTAATTCTAGTTCTACCGCCCACTAGCTGTACAACGTGGGCAAGTCATTTGATCGGTCTGAACCTCAGATCGCTCATCTAGGAAGTGGGACTAGTAACATTTACCTTACAGATTGTTGTGAGGAAGAGAAATAATGTGTGTAGTCTGTCTAGCACTATGCTTAGCAGTGCGGTAGGCATCCAATAAATGATTGCTGAGTCTGAACCAATTTTATTTGTGAACAAATTACACATACACAGAGTTCTCTCCACCACACACATACTGAAAATTTGTATGTAAACAAACACCTTCCCAGAAATCTTTAAGACTGTGGAAAGACACCAGACATTTCTAAACTGGGTTAACTTTGTTTATACCATCTGTAAATTATTTTGAAATTTCACATTCTAAACAGGACAAAGAGAAGCAATGGAGGGAACTATGTGAAGAAATGGAAAAAGAAAATAGGCAGGAGAAGCCAAGAAGAAAAAAAAAAGGAGGAGGACTGAGAGGAGGATGACATCTGGGGAGTTGAAGAAGAGGGAAGTGAAGAGGATTCTGCTGAGGAAGCAGGACATAACAGGCAGCGGAAGGAAGATGATGCCAAAAGAGCCTTTCTGGGTGAAAATGGGGAAATCTGTGTTGACCAGAAGGATGAACTGGAACTGGGTAAAAAACCTTGCACTCAGACTCAAGTGATGTTGCTTGGAAGGAGAAATGTCACGAGGTTGGCAAAATCTGGGAAGCAAAATTATGTGCTCTTTTTGAACAAACTTTGGGTTTGTGTTTCTACTCTACCTCCTTAGTCTCTATGACCTTGGGAAAGTCACATCACCTCCTGGGGCTT
The DNA here is from genome assembly GCF_048164855.1 of Canis lupus baileyi. NCBI lineage: Eukaryota > Metazoa > Chordata > Mammalia > Carnivora > Canidae > Canis > Canis lupus. The sequence continues at coordinate 10,967,325 of NC_132850.1, forward strand.
CTATTTCCTTGTCACTGGAAGGAGAGTGATAATTCCTCATTTCATGAGGTTTTTGTATGGATTACATGGGCCATGTGTGTATATTGCCTGATATAAATATATAGTCAACTAATACTCACTACTCTACAATCATCATCACAGTGTTTAGGGAATTAATTGTTGATAAATAAGCTCTATATAAACTTGATCCTCACTTTCAATTTATCTCAGTATATCCAGAGAACTCTATTTTCTGTAAATATCTGTATTACTTAGTATTTACTGAGTACTTCTGATGGTTATCCTTGTGGGTGATGATGTTTTCTTCTTACAGATATATCAAGCCCTTAAAAACAAAATCAGACTTCCTCTTAACATAAAGAAGGTACTTTGTGAAAGTCCTTTTGCTTCTCTGTTGTTTTGTACCCTAATTTTTAAAAAATTGCTACTTGTTTGCAGGGTTGCTGGTCTTACACTTATCTTCTCTTACCACCCGCTCACCACATCATTATCATAGGCATTCACATAGCTCTTCACAGGTTGCAAAGCACTTTCCCATAAATTTGAAGAGTTCCTGTGATGCGCTTCTTTAAACCTCATAGCAGCAATCCTAGGGGATACCTATTATTGTCTTCATTTTACAGATGTAGAAACTGCTTAGAACAGGCAAGTCATTTGCTAAGAGTCAAACCACTGGTAAGGGCCTGGGCCAGAATCTGAAGTCAGGTTCGTCTGGTTCCAAAGCTTTCCCTTTCATTGCACTAGGCTATAGAATGAGTGAGTGAACCCGGAGAGTAGGCATCATACCACACCGAAGAAATACCATTTTAAGATAAAAAAGCAAAAAGTAATGTTCCTCTTATAAATTTTTCAAAAAAACAAAAACGTAAGGCAAGACATCGAATGAAGTGTGACAGCCTTTTCATACTAAGAAGTGATACAGCTAGTGTGATTGCCAGCTCTTTGAGGCCACTGTGGTTGATTCCTGGCTCTATTTCCTTATTAGCTGTATTTTCTTGGGCAAGTGATCTGACTTTCCTGTGCCTCATTTTTTACATTTGTGAGATGGGGTTAATAATAGGACCTATCCCAAACTCAGCTGTGAGAATTAAATGCTGACTCCTTCCTGCCTTTGTTTTACAAGAAATGCATCAAGGACTAATCCCAGGGGATTCAGGCCCAGGCACACCTCTGTACGCTAGCACAGGGCTACCCATATGGGTCAGGAACATAGTAGATGCTCAATAAATATTGGTTGAAAGATTGAACAAGGGACGCCTGGGTGGCTCAGTGGTTTAGAGCCTGCTTTCAGTCCAGGGTGTGATGCTGGAGTCCTGGGCTCGAGTCCCACATCGGGCTCCCTGCCTGAGCCTGCTTCTCCCTCTGCCTGTGTCTCTGCCTGTCTCTCTCTCTCTGTGTCTCTCATGAATAAATCAATAAAATCTTTAAAAAAAAAAAGATTAAACAAAACTCTGGCTGGTATTTTCAGGGAAGATTTCATGAAGGAAGGACTTTTAAGCCAGGTCATGAAGAATGTTTAAGAGTATGACCAAATTTCAGAATCAAAAAGCAGGGCACCCAAATACCAGGAGGTGGGTGGTAAGGGAGGAACAGCAAGTATTCCTCCTTTTTTCCTGTAGGTTTGTGCCTACTGTAGTTTCTGAGCCTTATAATCTTTAGAATATTCTGGCTTGGAAAATGTGGCTTTTGTAGTGGAGGCAAAACTTTACCTTTAACCTTTTGGGCTCTTTGGCAGGGCCTGAAAATTTAATTGACATGATACAGATTAACAGAAGAGAAGCATAAAAATTTATTTAGTATAAATAAGGAAATGAAGACCCAAAGAAGGAGCAAAACTCAAATGCTTTTATACTAGGTTGAACAAAGAGAAGCAATTGTGGAAAAAATAACGAAAATGTACAGGGAGGCTATAGGAAGATAAGAGTTATTTGAACAAGGTCTGTTTGTGCATAATTCCCTTAGTTTCAACTTTCTGTCCTTGATGATAAGAATGTTTTTTTTTCTCCTGGTATATGCAGAGCAGCTCTCACGTGGGAGTTTTATCTCCTGTTTTCAGGAAGAAAAGAGGAGATCAGAGTGTCCCTATTGTATCTGTTGTTTTTCAAGTGCATTTCACTAAAAATAAGGTGTATGCCAAACAGCAGTTTTTTGGGTGGCATATTTTGGCACCCTTCATTTTTATACCTATTTCTATAACATAAGCATCTTCCCATTGTGAAAAAGAGCAAGGCCTTTGGTGCCTGAGCCTGAACACTGTGTTGAGACTGGAGGGCTGGCTTGTGGGTAGTCTATATTTTCAGCATTCCAGTCTGATGGGAGCATCGTTTACAACCAATGTCTGCCCTAAATAGTTGGGCATATGCTCTACCAATTGTTATGTATTTCCAAATATCACCAGATAAAGATATTGAATTTAATGCAAAATTTGGGGAAAAGAGTTAACAGTAAGGATGTATTTAAATATCTTTTATTTTATTTTATTTTATTTTTTTTAAATTTTATTTATTTATGATAGTCACAGAGAGAGAGAGAGAGAGAGGCAGAGACACAGGCAGAGGGAGAAGCAGGCTCCATGCACCAGGAGCCCGACGTGGGATTCGATCCCGGGTCTCCAGGATCGCGCCCTGGGCCAAAGGCAGGCGCTAAACCGCTGCGCCACCCAGGGATCCCCTAAATATCTTTTTAAAGCTGTTGCTTTGGGAATCTTAAAAAACATTTTTTTTTTTTAAAGGGTGCCTGGGTAGCTCAGTCAGTTGGGCATCTAACTCTTGATTTTAACTCAGGTCATAATCTTGGTTTCATGAGATTGAGCCCCACGTCTGGCTCTGTGTTCAGGGGCAAGTCTGCTTTAGATTCTCTCCCTCTCCCTCTGCCCCCTCTCTCTCTTTCTCTCTCTCAAATAAATAAATAAATTTTTAAAAATAGGGGTGTCCAGGCAGCTCAGTCGATTGAACATCCTACTCTTGATTTTGGCTCAGGTCTTAATCTCAGAGTCCTGAGATCAAGCCTGTGGTAAGCTCTATACTCTGCGGGGAGTCTTTCTCCCTCTCCTTCTGCCCCCCCCAAACCCAGCTCTCTCTCTTTCTCTCAAATAAATAAATAGATCTTTAAAATTTAAAGCTTATGCTTTGGGGCATGCAACTCTTGATCTTGGAGTTGTGATCTCAGGCCCCACATTGGCATAGAGTTTACTTTAAAAATAAAAACATAACTTAAAAAAAAACTGCTTTTACTTTTGTTAAATTTCTTTTGTCTTTATTTTGATAGTTGTACAAACATTATTTTAGAAATTAAGGTAATTTTTTAAAAAAATTATTTATTTATTCATGAGAGACACACAGAGAGAGAGGCAGACACAGGCAGAAGGAGAAGCAGGCTCCACACAGGGAGCCCTATGTGGGACTTGATCCCGCGACTCCAGGATCACACCCTGGGCCAAAGATGGTGCTAAACCACTGAGCCACTCCGGCTGCCCAAATTAAGGTCATTTAACACAGGTAAATATATGCATTTTTCCACCTTTTCTGCACAGACTTTGACTTTTTTTTTTTTAATTTTTATTTATTTATGATAGTCACAGAGAGAGAGAGAGAGGCAGAGACACAGGCAGAGGGAGAAGCAGGCTCCATGCTCCGGGAGCCTGACGTGGGATTCGATCCCGGGTCTCCAGGATCACGCCCTGGGCCAAAGGCAGGCGCTAAACCGCTGCGCCACCCAGGGACCCCAACTTTGACATTTTTTGTATTTCCTTCCAAGTCTTTTGAACACCACCATTATACCCCTGAAGCATAATCCTCCAAATGAAGGTGGTTTTTTTTAAAGATTTAATTATTTATTTCAGAGAGGGAGACAGAGAGAGAGAGAGGGAGAACAAGCACAAGATTAGGGAGAAGGACAGAACCAGAGGAAAAGGAAGAGAATCTCAAGCAGATCTCCACTGACTGCATTGCCCAACACAGGGCTGAAATTCATGACCCCAAGGTCATGACCTGCGCTAAAACCAAGAATCAGATGCTCAACTGACTGAGCCACCCAGGTGCCCAAAGTTTGTTGTTTTTTACAATTCTGATTATATATTTTATTTCAGAAAGTAACAGGTGTTCAATGTAAAAAATTTTAAGTCTACAAACGTATTAAGAAAACTATAAAAATGTTTCCTTATCCCCAAATCCAGAGACAACTATACAATACCTATTGTCTTTCCTTCCAATTTCATGTTCAGTTATTGATTGGTTGGTTTGACTTTAGGTGTAGAGGGTTTAGTTAACCACACACCTTAGTACATGGCATTTAATCATCTTAGGTTGGTGATTATACTTTTAAGTTTTGTTATTTATTTTTTCTCTTTTAGTTCCCTACTTTTCCCCACACAGGCAACTAAGTTCGGGTTGGTATATATTTTTTCATTTATATATGGTCTTATAAAATGTGAATTTGTGTTTGGTATGGATGTATTTTAATTTATATAAATGGTACAGTGTTTAAATCTCATTTTGTTTCTTCAGATTTTTCACTGAATACTGTTTTTCAAATGCATTCATGTTGCTGTGTATGCATCTAATCCATTGCTTCTGACTGCTGTGTAATACTTCATGATATAAAGATTTGCTACATTTTAGTCACCTATGCTCCAGTGATAGATTACCAAACAGGTTACCTTTAAGTCCTTACCATCATAAATAACACTGCGATTAATATTTCAATTTTTTGTGTGTCTGCCGAAGATTTTCTTTGAGATGTATTCCAGAAGAGGAACTGTGGGCTCAGAGTTCATAAGCTCGTAATTCTCAAAATTTATATCAGATTGCTTTCCGCAATAGCTATAGCAGTCTGTGTTCCTGCCATCATGCATAAGGGCTCCAGCGTCCCACAACTGCACCAGCAAGCATTCTCAAATATTCTAATTTTTATAGTTTAATAGATGTAAAATAGCACATTGTTGTTTTAATATTTCTCTGATTTTTTTGTGCATCTCCTCATATGCCTTTTGATTTTTGAATTTTTTCTCTGTTCATGTCTTTTACTAGAGGTTGCTGTTCTTATTTATTTGCAAGAGTTTTGTATGCTAAGTATTTCAAACATCTCCCATTCTCTCATCTAGTCACTTTGTCTTTCATCTAGTTACAGTGTGTTTTTGAATAGGAATCCTTATTACCCATCAACATTATTGTGTTATAGTCTGTGATTTTGAAGTTTTGCCTTTCCCTTATCCTTGGTCACAAACTACAGTAGTTTCCTATTTTTAATTTTTTTTCACATTTATTACTCTTTAATTCTACCAGGGTCCAGCCTTGCATAAGGTGTAGAATTGTTAAAATATGGTAATTATAATATCCAAGCCTTGATATATCAGTTTCTATGAGGGGGATATTAAAATCTTCAGCTATAATTATGCATCTATCTATTCCTCTTTGCAGTTCTCTATATTTTAAGACTATATAATTAAGTGCATCTATGTGTATGTCTGTTGTTTCTTTTATGAATATATAATTATTCTTTTTTTTAATAATTATTCTTATCACTTATCTTTTGAGACTAAAATTTCTTTTTGATAGAAGTAAGATCACAACCCAGTTCATATTTTCCTCATGTATTTCATCTTTCTATTTTTATTTTAATTTTTTAATCCTTTTATTTTTTAATATTCCTATCTTTTTATGTTTTAACTGTGTCTCTTATAGCTAATTTATTGTTGGATGTGATTTTTAAAAATTCAATTGGTGAGATTAACTTATTTGCATTTAATGTAATTACTAAATATTAAGATTTAGTCCTACCTCCATTTACTATGCATTCCTTTTTATTTTTTTAAAGATTATTTATTTATTTATTTATTCATAGAGACAGAGAGAGAGAGGGAGGCAGAGACACAGGCAGAGACACAGGCAGAGGGAGAAGCAGGCATCAAACAGAGAGCCCGACGTGAGACTCAATCCAGGGTCTCCAGGATCATGCCCTGGGCTGCAGGCGGCGCTAAACCGCTGCGCCACCGGGGCTGCCCTCCTTTTTATTTTTAATTTCCATTTCTACTTTCCATTGGTGAGACTGAATTTTCTTCTGCAGGCTTAAATTTTATATACAATATTACATTTCTGGTGGTAGTAGCCACCGACTTCAGACTTATATCCATGGGTTTAAGAGAGTTCCTCCATCTTAACAGTTTGAACAAAAGCCTAAACAAAAGTTCCAAGCTTGACACTCAAAGATCTGATGTGTCATGTGCTCATGTTGATTCAATCACTGTTACTGAGATGGAAGGTACTTGATTTCTATAGGAGACACAGGGTACCATTACAAAAGGAAGAATGGAGGCTAGGAGACCACAAAACAATATATGTCCACTTCTCCACACTCAATCAATTTCTTCAAGCCTCATTTTTTAAAAAAGATTTTATTTTATTTTATTATTTTTTTTAAAAGAATTTATTTATTTATTTATTTATTTATTTATTTATTTATTTGAGACAGAGAAAGAGCACAAGCAGGGGGAATGGCAGGCAGAGGGAGAGGGAGGAGCAGGCTCCTGGCCTAGCAGGGAGCCCAATGCAGGGCTTGATCCCAGGCCTCTGAGATCATGACCTGAGCTGAAGGCAGACACTCAACCGACTGAGCCACCCGGGTGCCCCAAGGGGTGGTAGAGGAGCAAATTGGGTAATAGATATGAATCATATCAGAACACCTGGGTGGCTCAGCGGTTGAGTGGCTGCCTTTGGCTCAGGGTGTGATCCTGGGATCCCGGGATCTAGCCCCGCATCGGCCTCCCTGCATGGAGCCTGCTTCTCCCTCTGCCTATGTTTCTGCCTCTTTCTCTCTGTGTTTCTCATGAATAAATAAATAAAATCTTAAAAAATATATGAATCATATCTCTTATGAATCATAAAAGTGCTGTACAAAGATTAGTTATTATTCTTGCTCTTGCATTTCTCACATGGTATCATTTGTTTAGCTGTATGTATTTACATCTATTTGTATTGTTTATCAATATTTATTGTTGGTATTTGTCCATATTGCTATATAGGAAAGTGTCATTCTAGCTAGCACTCTCTCTAAATTTTGCCAATGCCTGTAGAACTGATTTTTCTTTCCAGAGACCAATGAATGGGCAAGATGTCAGGATGGTGTTTGACTGGGGAGTAAGTTTCTATCCAAAGAGCCCTGGAGTTTCAGAGCAGATTAACTTGCTAGTAGACTTGCCAGATGGCACACAGCTGAAAGTTTGATCCAATAGTGCCAAACTGGGCTCTGGTTCTTTCTCTACCTCAAATTAGATGTGTGGCCTGAGGCAGATGACTTAAACTCTCTGAGCCTGAAAAATGGAGGTCATAAGAAGACCTACCTCTTTTTTTTAAAAATATTTTATTTATTTATTTGACACACAGAGAGAAAGCACAGGCAGGGGGAGCTGCAGGCAGAGGGAGAGAGAGAAGAAGGCAGCTCTCCACTGAGCAGAGAGCCTGATGAGGGGCTCCATCCTAGGACTGTGGGATCGAGATCTGAGTCAAAGGCAGACATTTAACCGACTGAGCCACCCAGGTGCCCCAGAAGACCTACCTCTTAAAGTTGTGGTAGGATTAAATAAGATAATATGTAAAATGCTTTGGCCTTAGAGAAAATCTTAAGCTTGTGAGACACATACTCAAATCTCTTTATTGAGCTCTCATTAATTTCTGTTCTGCTACATTACAGCTAGGTTGAATCCAGGTTCTTTCACATCTCAGAAGTACATTGATTTGCTCTGTTTTCCTAAGGAATAACTGTTGTTTTCCTCAAAACCTTATGTCTTCAGAACTTGGACCAGGAATACTTGCCAGCAGAAAAGAGTCTAACAAGAGATCCTATTTGCTATAGGCAACTGAAGTTGATAATTCTAATTTTTTTCACATGTGAAGATTGAGATCCACACTAGACTGAAAGTGTGTACCTACTATGTTTACTGGAATAGGCTCTTCTAGCACATGATTGCTCATAAACCTATAATAATCCATGATTAGGACTAATATCCTTATTTTACTGACAAGGAAATAGGAGGTCATGTAAATTAAGTAACTTGACCAAGGTGACATAGTTGAGAAGGAGAAGGGAGACAGTCTAGTAATGTAAGGAAGATGGACTTTGAAGTCAGAAAGATCCAAAGTAGGATCCCAGCAGTGCCATATACTAGATCTTAAACTTGGAACAGTGACCTAATGTCTTAAATCTCAGTTTCTTCAGTGGGGATTGGAATATCTACCTCCCGTTGAGTATTGTGAAGTTGAACTGAGGTAGTATTTGTAAAGCAGAGTGCTTGGCACATGGCAGGTGCTCTGTAAATCCTTAGATACTTTATAAGTGTTTTGAGAACCCAGAGCCCATGGAGCCCATCTATAGTGCTATTTTAGAGAAAACTTCGATCATCATTAAGCTTCTTCAGAACATTTGATGAGAAATTCAAATGAGGTAGTGAGGAATGAGCCCAGGCATGGGAATCTAGAGACCTGGGAATTGGTGCTGGCTCTTATTTAGTATGTGTCTGACTTTGGGCAAGGAAACTGAGCCTCAGTTTCCTTATTTGTAAAATACAGACAATATCCTTTGCCTCACAAGATTGCTGGACTTACAAATGCACATGGATACACTCTTTTTAGTTTTAGAAAGCTGTGTAAAAAAAAAAAAAAAGAAAAAAAGAAAGAAACCTGTGTAAATGTGACAGCTTTCATTTTGTGTTTATTTTTGTGTTTGAGTCCTCAAAGGACTCAAAATACTGTGAGGCCTGCCTCCTAAAGGCAACTATTGGGGAACCTGACCATTAAGTAAGGCCTGATTAAGTATCTGCCACCAGTGCCACTATGGCTGCCACTTGTGCTCATACATCAATCATCGTGCCCACTAAATCCTCAGCCCTGATGAAAGGCAGCACCAAGGAGAACATCACCCCCCACCCCCCCTACACACACCCTGACCCACACAACTGTTTGGACTAGGACTGGGAATCTGACCTAAAGGCAAGCAACCCACAAGCTTGCCAATGACCTACAAATGTGGTCTGCCTCCTAAAAAATGAGTTGGACAAATCAATATTTCTCTCCCAGGAGTTTGAGTTGGAAAATATGAAGTGATTGAGGCAATTGGTAGCAATAAAAACTATGACTAAAAGGATACAAAGAGAGAGGACATAAGGTTGAGTAGAGCTCCATGTAAGAGGAGAGGTGTCTAGGCTGAGACAAACTAAAGTGATGAGGAAGCAGAAATTATGAGTGAACAGAAGCTATGAAGTAAAAAACAATAATACATGTTCATTCAACTAATGTTCCCAGAGTTCCTTCTATGAACAAGGCTCCATATTAGGCTCTGAATACATAAGACGCAGCTTCTGCCTTCATTGCACTTAATTTTGGTGGGGAAGAAAGACAAAATAAGTAAACAAAACAGGTAATTAGACATTGTTTTAAGGGTTAAAAAGAAAACAAATATGAAGCTGAGATAGAACATATCAGGAGGGAAACACTTAAGACATAGCACTGCAAAGGAAGTTCTCTCAGAACAGATAATTAAAGAGAGACCTAAAGAATGAGAAGAAGCCAGGGAGAAGAGTATTTGAGGTGGAGGATAAGTAATGCTGGTTGGCAGGAAAGGGCTTATCATGTTCAATGAAGTTGAGAAACGGAAACAAAACAAATCAGCCATGCTGCTGAAGGAAAGGGAAGGAAAGGAAACAGCACGACATGAGTTTGGAGGAGTGAGCAAGAGGCATGTCATGGACACGGAAGGCCTATGTATGGAGTTGAGAATTTAGTTCCAGTGAATTTAGTCCCAGTGAGTCCCAGTGAAAGTATTTGAGACTGAGTAACACGATCCAATAGAATGTGTAGATAAGCTTGAAAGCTAAAGAGTCACTCTAGGTTCAAACCCATACTCTACCATTTACCAGCTGTGTGGTCTTGGGCAAATTACTTAATCTCTCTGTACCCCAGTTACCTTTTCTATAAAATTAGGGGTAGAATTGGGTTTTACCTCATAGAATCATTGTGAAGATTAAATATATATAAAGTGCTTACAGCAGTTTCTGGCACATGATAAACACCCAATAAAAGCTTGTATTATTATTTTGTTTTCAAAAAGGTCATGGTAAAAAAAAAAAAAAAAGTCATGGTAGTATTATATAGAGGATGAATGTGTGAGGGATAGAAAGGAAGCCAGTCATGAGGCTGATGAATAGTCTAGGTAAGTGATGTTGAGTGCAGCGGTAGCAGTGGGACAGAGAGAAATGGACTAATTTGACATATTTTTAGAGGTAAACTATTCGTACTTTGCAGTTGGATTGGATATTGAGGTGAGGTAAATATAGGAATCAACACTCACTCCTAGGTTTCTAGCTAGAGCAACCAGGTGGAGTGAGGGGACATTTACTGAGAAGGAGGAGCTTGGAGGAAACAGGTTTGGCAGAGAAATTAGGAGTTCTATTTTAGACATGTTAAACTTAAGATGTCAGTGAGATCCGAGGAGATATCAATTAAGCAGTTGGTTGTAAGTTTGGAGCCCAGAAGAGAGGTCTGGGATGAAGATATGAATTTAGAAGTTATTAGCATAATCAGCATTCAAAGCCTCCCTTCCTTGTATCAGCATTTAAAGGCACAGAAGCCATTGAGATTACCTAGGAAGAGACTATACAGAGAGCAGTAAAGGGAGCCAAGAAGAGTCCTGGGGAGCAATGCATTTTAGGGTGGTTGAACAAACAGGGAGAATGAAGAGAGGCCTGTGAAGAGAGAGTAAAACCAGAAGAGCATGGAACAAAAAAACGAAGAGAGTACAGCGTGTCAAGAAAATTGGAGAGGTCAGCTGAGAGTGGAAAGGTCAAATAAGATAAGGATAGAAGGCCAGCCCAGGTGGCTCAGCGGTTTAGTGCCACCTTCAGCCCAGGGTCTGCTCCTGCAGACCCAGGATGGGATCCTGCATGGGGCTCCCTGCGTGGAGCCTGCTTCTCCCTCTGCCTGTGTCTCTGCCTCTCTGTGTGTGTGTATCTCTCATAAATGAATAAATAAAATCTTAAAAAAAAAAAGATAAGGATAGAAAAAAACATCACTAATGATGTTGATAAGAACAATTTCAGTGAAGAGTGTATGTGTGTGTGTGTGTGTGTGTGTAGGTGCTAAGTAAGCATCAAATAAATTGGAAGTGTTCTTACTTTGATGGTATACTGAATAGATAGATACTGAAACTATTTTGTGTGTTAACACAGAGCAAATGAAAAAAGACAATGATGCTAATGGGAGTCAGAATTCTCACTGTGAGAAAATGGAGATGCAAATAAGTAATGGGAGAAAGAATCCTGTGGTGCTGAATTGGAATTAGAGTGTACTAGTAATGTATTCATGATTAAAAATAGTTGAACTATATTTTTCCTTTTGGCTCTGTTTTTTTTTTTTTTTCCTTGTGGCTCTGTTTACCTAAAGAGTCTAAAAGCAATTACATCCCAGTAACAATGAGCACATCTAGTGCCCAGATCTTGATTTTTAAATACCATTGCCCACTAAAAGGGGAGCTCTTTGGAAAGATGGATGATTTCTAAGGCTATACAGGAAAAAGTACAAGATGAACCTGGAACATTGTATTAAAAGCAAGACAAGTGCTTTAAAAAAAAAGATGGGGGATGCCTGGGTGGCTCAGCGGTTTAGCGCTGGTCTTCGGCCCAGGGCGTGATCCTGGGGTCCTAGGATCGGGTCCCACGTCGGGCTCCCGGCATGGAGTCTGCTTATTCCTCTGCCTGTGTCTCTCATGAATAAATAAAATCTTAAAAAAAATTATTTATTAATAAAAAGATAGGTGTGTGTGAAAAGGATACAGGACCCAGTATGAAGGGATCTCACTGGGCAAATCTGGAACAAGTTGAACATTAAAATGAATAATGACATAGTCTATTAAATAAAATAAGAATCTATGAGTCTATACTAATGATAATAACTATATGAATAAATAAGAGAAAAGAAAAAGATCTTGCTTATAGTAGAATGCCAACTAAAAAATGTAGGTGGAATAATGGAATTATAAAATCACCATTTTGAAATCATTAGAGTAATTAATTCAGACATTGATTAGGAGTTCTATTTTAAACATGTTAAACTTAAAAAAAAATAAACATGTTAAACTTAAGATGTCAGTGAGATCCAGGGAGATATCAATCAGGCAGTTGGTTTTAAATCTGGAGCCCAGAAGAGAGGTCTGGGATGAAGATATGAATTTAGAAGTCATTAGCATAATCAGCATTTGAAGATATAGAAGTAGTAGAGATTATCAATTATCAGTGAATGTTGAAAACTTTGAGCACAAGTTTGAGAAGGAACAATTTGTTTATATAGTCTCAAAGTACCTTTTCAAAGATTACTCATTATTTACATAGGAAAAACTGCTAACTTTACAGTGGAAAAACCTGGCATATGCACCTTAACCAACCAGTCAAAGTGAATACCGTAAATAATGGGACCAAGTGACACCATATTTTTCCTCATCTTATGCACTGAGGACATAATATCCTATGGGTAGTATTCCTACTGCCTCAAAAAAAAAAAAAAAAAAAAGAGAGAGAGAGAGAGAAAGAAAAGGAAAGGAAATTGAATTATAAGAAAACATGGAGCAAAACCAAATTGAGGGAAATTCTACAAAACACTGATCTATACTTTTCAAAAATATCAATATCATGAATAACAATGAAAGACTGGGAAACTGTTCTAGATTAAAGGAGACTACAGGATCAATTAAATGCAATAAATGATTAGAGATAAGGCCCTGGATCAGAAGGAAAACTGCTAAATAGGACAGTATCAGACCAATGAGAGAACTTTAAATATGGACTAAATATAAGGATTATATCAATGTTAAATTTTCTAAATTTGATCATTATACTGGGAGTGGGGGGAGGAATATTTAGGATATTAGGAATAAATACTAAAAATCAAATGGTTTAGGGGGAAAATCTTGTATATATGTGTGCATCCATACACATATGCACACACAGATTAAAAGATTGTGGCAAAATATAAAGTTCTGGTGCATTGGACTAAAGAACACATAGGAGTTATTGTTACAACTCTTCTTAAAGTTTGAGATTATTTTGAAGTAAAAAGTTTATAAGTAAATTGGAGATCAGGGAATAGAGTATGCAGTTAACTCTATTGAGAACTTTGGCTGTGAAAGGGAGCAGAGAAATAGGACTAGAGGGGGGCAGCCTGGGTGGCTCAGCTGGTTTAGCGCTGCCTTGAGCCCCAGGGCCTGATCCTGGGGTCCCGGGATCGAGTCCCACATTGGGGTCCCTGCCTGGAGCCTGCTTCTCCCTCTGCCTGTGTCTTGGCCTCTCCCTCTCTCTTTTTCTCTCATTAGTAATAAATAAATACATTCTTAAAAAAAAAAAATAAGACTAGAGAAGGAGTTAAGCTTATAAAATAGCTCTTTAAAGATAGGAGAAACTGGAACAGATTTGTACGTCGACGGGAATGATGACGAGCCTCAGCCCATGGTCTATAAGATAAGACGTTTGATCAAATACAACTGCCTCGGGCTCCTCTGAGAATATTTTATTCTGTAAACTGCAGCCAGGAAGACATTTGGGTCACCACTTGAGGGCAGTACAAAATGATGCTTCATATCATTCCGGTAGTTTTACTGTTTCAGCTGCTGGAACAGAACAAAGCCCTTTGTGTGATTTTTCTCTCAACTGTGTGTATGAAATAAACCTAACACACCACTTTTTACAAATGTTTTAAACAAGAAAAGCCCAACATAATTCATAGCAAGGGTTTGGGGTGAGTAAGAGTAGGAGTGATAATGATGGTCTCAGGCTTAGAAAAATGTCTGGCACGTGTTATGAGTTTAATACAGAATAAAAGGTAACAGAAAGATTAGAGCATGTCAGAGTTGGAAGAGGGCCTAGAGAAGGATGAATCCTGCCCTCTCACTGTGTAGACAGGCCCTTGGGTCCAGAGGAGGGAAGGGACTTGGCTGAAGCCACAATAATGTGGTAGAGAAGGTAATAGTTTCAACACCCACCTGGTTAGTCTATAAAGACAAAGGTTCTGATACTTGCAAACGACATCATAAATATAGTCTACAAAGGGACTGACCCCACCACCGGCATTGATACTGAGTTCCTGAAAAAACTGTGACCTCTGTTGTGAGACTGTGCCCCTTGGGTCCCTCTCTACCCTGGTAGGATGTGACTCTTCACCTTCAACTCTTGTCCACTTCAACTGGTCCTAATGCTCAGGACAGATTAGTGCTGGTCACAGCCACTCCTTCCTGGCAGGGCCCTAAGGGGTAACATGTCAGACTTTCCTGCCAACACTGAGGGATGAAGGTGAAGTTGGAAAAAAAGTGAACGGGCATGTGGCAGTACATTGTTTGGAAAGAAACTAACAAGGGATGCCTGGGTGGCTCAGCAGTTGAAAGCCTGCATTCAGTCCAGGGTGTGATCCTGGGGTCCCGGGATCGAGTCCCACATCAGGCTCCCCGCGGGGAGCCTGTTTCTCCCTCTGCCTATGTCTCTGCCTCTCTCTCTGTGGGTCTCTCATAAATAAATAAAATCTTAAAAAAAAAAAAAAAAAAAAGAAACTAACAGGATCAGTGCAGTAGACTGGAAATGAGTTTATTCAGAAAACCCTAGTGAAACACAAAACTCTAAATATGACGTAAATACATAATGGAGAAGAAAGCAACTTGAGACTGATTAAAATACAGAAACCAATATGACTTCTTATCATGCTAATAAACAGGCTCAATTATGCAGAAGAGCCCCTAACCTCCCTGTAGTCTACAGAAAAATGCTCACGCATTAGCCTACCATTTCAAAGAATTCCTAACCTGGTCCCAGCCCCTTCTCTAGTCTCCTGTCCTGCGATGGTTCCCATTCAATCCACTATTTTCTGAACACTTGCTGCAGTTTAGGTGCTGTGGTATACTGGGCTGGGCTCACCACTTGCTCCATTTTGAGCTTCACCTCAAATGGCACCTTCTTTGAATGCTTTCCTTGATCTGACCCTCACATTTACTTGAAGATTCCTTTTGGTTCCCACAGGCATTGCTTGGACTTATCTTGAGTATTCATCTCTGCTTTGTCTTCTGCACTACTTAGTGAGCACTCTGAGGGCATGGACTGGGTCTTAATACAACTATTATTTTTTAGGGATTATTTCCATCTATTAGTAGTCTACCAAAAATCTTTCTTACCTTTCTAGCAGTCTTGTCTTTCCAACATTCCAAGTCTAACAATTCTCTAATAGTTCCTGGGCCAGTGATCCCAACACCTATTGACCATTCCTTACCCGTCTTATGTCCTCACTTCTCTTCTTACCCACTTAAATTCCAAGGTCCAAAGTCCAATGTTATAATCATTCCCTTGATATATCTCCTCTTTTCCTCTTCTTGCTTTGTTATTCTGCGTCTCAAAACCCCTACCCTGGGCAATCTAACTCGCCACCCTCTCTCTACCTTTTGGAAAATGGTTGAAGAAAAAAACACAAAGTTGTCAATTGGACTCTTCAAATTCATTACCACTAACCTCAAGTAAGCCATTAGTGCTATCTGGTGATTATTTTATTTTAAAAGCCCATCCACTCTCCCTAAATGATTATTTCATACTTTCCCCCGCCTCAAACATTCAGCATGTTCTTTTTTTCTCTCTCAACAGATAATTCACCTGCCTGCATGATTCATGCCTGCATACCCCAGTCCTTGACGGTACTCTGAAAGCCAATCATTGCCCCTATGTTTCAGCAATTCACTCTCTCATCTATGTTATCAGTATTTCCCTTTCCAAAAGATCACCCATCAGCTTAAAAAGTGCTATGATGGGGCGCCTGGGTGGTTTAGTGGGTTAATTAAGCCGGGACTCCTGATCTCAGCTCAGGTCATGATCTCTAGGTTGTGAGATGGACCCCTGCATTTGGCTCTGCACTCAGTGGGGAGTCTGCTTGAGATCTCCCCCCTCTTCCTTTGCCCCTTCCCCAGCCCCATGTGCATACTTTCTCTCAAATAAATGAATAAATCTAAAAATAAAAGTGCTATGGTACCTCTCATCTTTTTTTTTTTTTTTTTTTTTGGTACCTCTCATCTTAAAAAAGAAATCTCTCTTGATTCCATAACTTCTTCTAGCTACCCCATTGTTTCTCTGCTCTTCATTTCAGCCAAATATCTCTAAAGAATTATCTATGTTCCTTGATTTCAAGTCCTACCTTTTCATTTTCTCTAGAGTTCACTTTAATCAGGTTTATCCCCTTTCTTAACTGAAACTGTTTTTACCAAGATTACCAACGACCACCATGTTGATAACTCTGGAGGTATTCTGAGTTCTCATCTAACTGACTCTATGATCAGAGTCAGATCTGATACGTTTACTAACTCCCTCCTTCCTTCCTCATTTCTTCTTGAAACACTTGTCTTTATTTGACTCCAGGACAGACACGATACTCTCCTGGTTTTACTCTAAGCTCACTGTTGGTTGCTCCTTCTCAGTTCCTTCTCCTTTACTGGTTTCACTTCATTTCCTTAATCTTTAACTTGGAGTGGCTGCAGTTGGACTTCTTAGATCTACAGATACTCATTGTACAGATAGTCTTACCCAGTCTCATGGCTTTAAATGCCCCCAATATGCTATTGACACCCAAACTTATATCTCCAACTCATATTCCCCCCCTTAACTCCAAACTCATATTTCAATTGCATTCTTCACATTTCAACTTGGACGTTTAAAAAGTATCTCAAACTCGGTGCAAGACAAAATTCCTGATGTTCTTCCCAAATTGGTTTCTTCCCTATCTCACCCCATTACTCCAGTTGCTCAGGCAAAAATTTGGCATCATCCTTGGCTCTTCTTCCTCTCATACCTGACAGTTAAACCTTTAGCAAATCCCACCTTCAAAATATATGCAGATCTGACCACTTCTTACCACTTCTCCCCACAAATTTCCATCCTCCCCACCATGTTAATTCTCTGACCCAAGCCATCATACCTGGATTGTTAAAATGATATCATATTTATTTTACTGCTTTCTGCTCTTGTTATCTACAATCTACTTTTTCCACAGTAGTCTAAATAATCTTTTTTAAACCTAAGCCATACCATGTTCTTCCTCTACTCAAAACTTCAGTAACTTTCCATCTCATTCAGTGTAAAAGGCACAGTCTTTACAATGGCCTACAATATGTCATTTGATACAGGATACTATACCCTCTCTGACTTCTTTTTTTTTTTAAGATTTTATTTTTTTATTTGACAGAGAGAGAGTGCAGTGGAAGAGTGGCAGAGGAAAAGGGAGAAGCAGAGTCCCCGCTGAGCAGAGCCCATTGCCGGGCTCCATCCCAGGATCCTGGGATCATGGCCTGAGCAAAAGGCAGCCACTTAACCAACTGAGCCACCCAGGCACCCCCTGACCTCCTTTCTTAATCATTCATCCTTACCCTCACCCTCACTCTGCTCCAGCCATATTCATGTCCTGGATGTTTCCAAACCCACTAAGCACACCCCTGCCTTGCACTGCTGTACCTTTTGCCTCAATTTCTCCCAACCCTGGATATACTCTTTGTCAGTCTCTTCTTACTTTAAGTCCTTTCTCTAATGTTTCCTTATCCATGGGGACTTTTCTGACCACCCTTAAAATCTCAACCCTTCCCCCTTCTCACATACTCTTCCATCTATCTTTCTTTCTTTCCTGATTTTTTTCTCCATATCAACTTATGATTTTATACATATTGTATATATTTATACTTTTTATAATTTATAGAAGCTCCAAGAAGGCAGAGTTTTGTCTGTTTTGTTTACTGCTATATACTCAGTATCTAGAACAGAGCTTAGCAAATAACAGGTACTGAATAATTATTTTTGAATTAATGAACAAATCCTCATGATAACTTTGTGAAGTAGATTCTATGTTTTTGTCACCTCTGTCTTACCGATGATAGAGACTGAGGCTCAGAAATGCTAAGGAACTTAACTCTAATCATGGGACTAGCAAGTAGCAGAGCTGAGGTCTCACTCAAGATGCGTTTTCCTTTCGAGCCCACATCAACCACGATGGTATTCTGTGTTCTCGGCGTCTCTAGAATCAATTCTCCTTTAAGTGTATCAACAATGCCTCTACTATAGTTTTGGCCTTAACAACTCTTATCTGTTTTTCTCTAAAGCAGCTTTATTTTTTACTTTTTATTTTTATTTATTTATTTATGATAGACATAGAGAGAGAGAGAGAGAGAGAGAGAGGCAGAGACACAGGAGGAGGGAGAAGCAGGCTCCATGTGGGGAGCCCGACGCGGGACTCAATCCCGGGTCTCCAGGATCGTGCCCTGGGCCAAAGGCAGGCGCTAAACCGCTGAGCCACCCAGGGATCCCCTCTAAAGCATCTTTTACCCACTGCTCCATCCTTTATACAGAGCCAGAGTGACATCTTTCTCTATTTTTTTTAATGTACATTTAAGTGGTTTTTCGTATATTCACAGAATTGCACAAACATCATCATTATCTAATTGCAGAACATTTTCACCACTCCAAGAAGAAACTCTGTGTCCATTAGCACTCACTCCTATCCTCCTTTCCCTCGCTTCTGACAACTGCTAATCTAATTTCTTTCCCCGTGGATTTGCCTATTCTGGAGATTTTATATAAATGGAATCATACAATGTGGGGCATAAAAGCCTTTTATGTCTGGGTTCTTTCATTTAGGATAATGTTTTCTTTCTTGCTTGCTTGCTTTCCTTTTTTCTTTCTTTCTTTTTTAAAAATATTTTATTTATTTATTCATGAGAGACAAACAGAGAGAGGCAGAGACACAGGCAGAAGGAGAAGCAGACTCCCTACAGGACCCCAGGATCATGATCTCAGCCGAAGGCAGATGCTCAACCACTGAGCCACCCAGGTGTCCCTAGCATAATGTTTTCAAGGTTCATTCGTGTTGTAGCATGGATCAGTACTTCATTCCTTTTTATTGCTGAATAATAACTTCATCGTGTAGATATACCACATGTATTTATCTATTTGTCGATGATGGACATTTGTTTTTAAATTTTTGGTTATTATAAGTAATGTTACTATGAATATTCATATGCAAGCTTTTATGCAACCATATGTTTTTAATTCTTTCGGCTATATACCTAGGAGTAGAATTGTTGAGGCATATGATAATTCTTTGAGGAACTGCCAAATTGTTTTCCAAAGTGGCTATATCGTTTTATATTTCCACCAGCAATGTGTGAGGAGTCCAATTTCTTCACATCCTTGTCAATTCTGGATTATTGAAACAATATCAACAACATTCTTTTGCATGTAGATATGCAGTTGTTATTGTCTATTTAAAAATTATAACCATTTTAGTGGGTGTGAAGTGCTATTTCGTTGTGGTTTGATTTGCATTTCCCTAACATTAATGATGTTGCACTTAGAGTGTATTTTGTGCAGTTTTTGGCCACTTGTATACTTTGGAGAAATGTGTATTCAAAGAATTTACCCACTTTTAAAATTGGGTTATTTGTCTTCTTGTTATTGAGCTGAAAGTCTTCTTAAAATATATTCTGAACAACTCCTTTATCAGATATGTGATTTGCAAATATACCCTCCCATTCCTTGGATTGTCTTTACTTTCTTGATGGCTCCCCTTGAAGCACAAAAGTTTTTGGTTCTGATGTTCAATTGATCTATTTTCCTCTTGTTGCTAATGCTTTTGGTGTTATAGTCAAGAAAGCATTACCTAATCCAAAGCATAAAGATTTACATCTATCTATATTTTCCTCTTAGAGTTTTAGGGTTAAGAAACTTACCTTCTCCTAAGATCTTTATAAACATACATGTATATCAATGACCTATTTTGAGTTGGTTTTTGTATATGGAATGACATAGGCGCCACACTTCATTCTTTTGTTTGTGGATATTCAGTTGTCCCAGTACAATTTGTCAAAAAAGACTATTCTTTCCTCCATTGAATTGTCTTGGCACTCTTGCTGAAAACCAAGGGGCACCTGGCTGGCTCAGTTGGTAGAGCATGAGACTCTTGATTTTGGGGTCATGAGTTTGAGCCCCATATTGGGTGTAGAGATTACTTTAAAAAATAAGAAAAAGAAAACCAACTGGCCATAAATTTTTGTAGTCTCAATTCCATTCCATTGATTTATATGTCTTCCCTTATGCCAGTCTGTCTTGGTAGACACTGTCTTGGTTACTCTACCTTGGTGGTAAGTTTTAAATTAGGAAGTATGATCTTTCAATTATGTTCTTCATTTTCAAGATTGGCTATTCTGAGTCTTGCAAATCCAAATGTATTTTAGAATCAGCTTGTGAATTCCTACAAAGAAGTTAGCTGAGATTCTAATAGGGGTTGCACTGGATCTATAGATCAATTTGGGAAGTATTGCCATTTCAACAACCTTGAGTCTTCTCCATGAACATGAAAAGTCTTTCCATTTATTTAGGTCTTCTTTTTTTAAGATTTTTATTTTTATTTATTTGACAGAGAGAAAGAGAGAGAGAGAGAGAGCACAAGCAGGGGGAGGAGGAGAGGGAGAAGCAGGCTCCCTTTGAGCAGGGAGTCCAATGTGGGGCTCAATCCCAGGACCCTGAGATCATGACCTGAGTCAAAGGCAGACACTTAACCAACTGAGTCACTCAGGCAACCCTGCAGGTATCAGCTTATATATACAGCTTCTACTAGGAAGCCTCCCCTTCCTTGTCCCATAGCACAGATGTTATATTCCTTCTGTGTATTTCTACATCACTGAGATCTTATTCTTTTAACTTCATCACGTTGTGTTTATTTATTTTATTTTTATTTTTTAAGATTTTATTTATTTATTCACGAGAGACACAGAGAGAGGCAGAGACAGGCAGAGGGAGAAGCAGGCTACCTGCGAGGAGCCTGATGCAGGACTTGATCCTGGGATCATGACCTGGGCTGAAGGCAGACGCTCAGCCACTGAATCACCCAGGCATCCCACATTGTGTTTATAATTGCCATTTTGCTTGTCCTTCTTCTCTAGGCTATGTGCTCCTTGAGGGTGGAGATATGTCTTATTCACTTTTGTGACTCCTCTACCTTGCAGAATGCTTGAGGTATCGTATGTACTAAAAACTTGTTGAATAAATTAATAAATGGGAAGAAGCCTATTTATCTGCTCTTTATAAGTCCCATACTTCAGTAAACCTGTCATTGGTAGTTCTAATCAGTGGTCTGAAAATGAGCCCACCTGTCTAGGAGTTTGCAGGATGTTGTTAATGTTCTCTTATGGGCTTGAGATAATGTTCCCTTAAAGTTTCAATCAGAATCTTCTCTGTTAAGCAGTATAAAAAATTTTTTTTTCACCGTCCCCTTGGGTGGATACTTAATTATAGGGATAATTTGTTTTATATAGAATTTCATATTTATGGCCTTTCAATTTTTAAAAAAAATTTTAAAACTAATTTATTTATTTATTTATGATAGTCACAGAGAGAGAGAGAGAGGCAGAGACACAGGCAGAGGGAGGAGCAGGCTCCATGCACCGGGAGCCCGATGTGGGACTCGATCCCAGGTCTCCAGGATCGTGCCCTGGGCCAAAGGCAGGCACCAAACCGCTGTGCCACCCAGGGATCCCCTATTTATGGCCTTTCAAACACAATTGGTTTTCTTGAATCCAATTCCTCAAAGTTGATGATTTTCCAGACCCCACTGCATCTTGATGTAACAAAACTGCCCAAAACATGTAGTGAGGTAGGGAGCATCATTCCCATTTCACCCATCTTAGGCCGAATAGTTAAGTAACTTTTCCAGGTTCCCAGGGCCAGAATCAGAATTTGAACCCAAGCCTTTTTGACAATAAATCCACACTTTTGCTGAGTGAAGTAAGTCAGTCGGAGAAGGACAAACATTATATGTTCTCATTCATATGGGGAATATAAATAATAGTGAAAGGGAATATAAGGGAAGGGAGAAGAAATGTGTGGGAAATATCAGAAAGGGAGGCATAACGTAAAGACTGCTAACTCTGGGAAACGAACTAGGGGTGGTAGAAGGGGAGGAGGGCGGGGGGTGGGAGTGATTGGGTGATGGGCACTGGGGGTTATTCTGTATGTTGGTAAATTGAACACCAATAAAAATAAATAAATAAATAAATAAATAAATAAATAAATAAATCCACACTTTTAACCATTTACTTCCTTCATCTGACCCACTTATAATGTATAATTTTGCAAAAAGAACAGCTGTAGCTTACTTGAGGTTAAGCTTGACACTTAGCCAAAATTGTATATTGTCAGGGTTATCCCTGAAAAATTCAAGAACTTATTCAGTATAATATACAGACATACTGTCTTTGCATAAGCTCAACACTGCCAATTATTTTCTTCAGCCTTAAATCAAATCCTTGCCTCTTTGAGTATCAGCTGAAATCCTTGGCTTGCATAAAGAGATAATATTGAAAGTAACAACAAAAACCCCTTCCTTTAAACACTGAGCACTGAGGGTGTATAATTACATTCATATACAGTTAAATGCATATGTGATGCTACTCTCCTTTTTGCATACATTGATTTTTCTGGACTGTAGGATTGAGTGGATAATGCCTCCAGTAAAATATGTACCTTTTTTTGTTATCTTTCAGGGCCAAACGTTGCTGTGAATCAGGACAGTCTCCTCAGACTTTCAAAATTTGACAGATTTATTTCAGATCTTTGTTACAGGTGAGACACTGACAGTGTTTATTAGTAATGGTAAAGAATATGAAAAAAAAAGAATATGAGGGCAGTTATACAGATAACTAAATACTTAACTATCATCATCATTACCATAATGTGTAGTCTCCATTTATCCAGCACTTATTCTCGTGTGCCGGACACTGTGCAATGTGCTCTATAAGCATTGTCCATTTAATTTTGTTATCACTCTGATGTAGTTTACATAAAACTGAGGCTCAAAGACTTTTAATAATTTGTCGTTGGTGCTATAGCTTATAAGTGGAGGGCCTCAATCCAATCTCAAATTTGTTTGATTCTAAAGCCCCCAGCCTCTTAACCACTGTCCTGATGTCAGGATTCCTGATTTCCTTTTGAAAGGGTAAAATAGATTCCAGACTGCCCTTTTAAAAAATCAAGGTGATTAGATTTTAAAATGTCATCAACACAAAACAATAATGGTTTCTTTTGTGTCCAGTAGTGATTTTGCTTGTCTGAGAATCTCCAAACAGACACATTTCCCTAAGCCTCTTCTGGCCCATTCATGATTCCTTCTGAGCATGTCCTAATATTTCCTCTATCTTTCTCTGCAGGTTCCTCCCTCTCCAGTCCCCATCATGCTCCATCCAACAAAATATCTCAGTATGCCCAGAACATACTTGCTCTTCTGCACTTTGCTGATTCATATTTTACCTGGAAAGACCTGGCTTCACTGGAGCTGATGGTCAGGAGTTTGAGAAGTCCCAGAGGATCTTAAATAGGGAAATGACAAGATCCATTTTTTTCTTTCTTTCTTTCTTTTCTTTTCTTTTCTTTTTTTTTTAAGAGATCACTCTGTCTATAATAAGAAGAATAAATGTAGGTACAAACATGAGACTGGGGAGATTAGTTAAGGAGTTTTAGCAGTCGTCCAGGAGAGAAGTGATGGTGGCAGTGAAGACAGTGAGAAATGGTTACATCTAGAATATATTTTGAAAATAGAATTGGAATTTCAGATATATATTGGAAGTTAAGCCAACAAAACTTGCTGATAGATTAGACTTGGGCTATGAAAGAAAGCACTGAATAAATGAAGAAAGTGATGGACTGAACAAGGCATCCTCTATTTGTGTTATGAGATGTTCAATACACAGTCATCATTTTAAACTGAGACACAACTGTGATTATGGCTTAGAAAATCTTTGACTGAAAGAGCTATTTGTCATTATGTGTATATGTGGTGTGTCTTAGTTTTCTCCGACATGAACCTGTTAAGTGTAGGACACTGTGCTAGGTATTTTCACAAAAGTTGCATCATTTAACTCTCCCTAAACCCTTAGAGGTAGGAATTAATATCTCCATTTTAGAGAAGGAAACTGAGATTTAACTTATGATTTGACCGAGGTTACACAGTTCATAAGGAACTGAGCTGAGATTTGAAGTCAAAGTTGACTCTAAAGTCCATGGTCTTGTCACTGCAATGATTCAAAAGTACAAAATCAGATTCCCCAAACTTTTCTTTGTGTTCCTTGAAGCCTCTGTTGACTCTCATGTGTCCTATTTTAGAGCCCAAGGCTGGCAAACAGGATAGCTTTGTTCTGTCTGCAGCCCATCCTCTGCCTTGCCTTGTGATTTAGGGCAAGCTTCTTAATTTGATGGTGTTTCAGCAGTCCCACTTGTTAAGCAGGGCTAGTAATTAGTAATGGAGACAATGCTTTGAAATCTGCAGATGAAAGGACCTACAGTCTTGAGTGCAAATATTTTCTTTACCATGGTGTTCTTTTGGTTTCTTATAGTTTCCAGGACACTTCATAAGAGAGAGAAAGAAAAAGAAAGAAAAGAAGTGAAAAGAAAGGAAGGAAGGAAATAGGACAAGTGTAAAACTGCATTTGCTTGCTCACTGGAAGCCAATGGAACTCTTGGGACATAAATATAATAATCTTCCTTGTTCTTGAGTACTTGGTAACTATTACTAATGGATGAATGAATTTTATTTTTATTTTATTTTTTTTAAAGATTTATTTATTTATTTATGATAGACATAGAGAGAGAGAGAGGCAGAGACACAGGCAGAGGGAGAAGCAGGCTCCTTGCAGGGAGCCTGATGCGGGACTCGATCCCGGGACTCCAGGATTGTGCCCTGAGTCAAAGGCAGGCACCAAACCGCTGAGCCACCCAGGGATCCCCTGAATTTTATTTTAAAAAACCATTAAGGTAGGTTTTGGAAAAACCACTGAAGCTCTTTATTTTTTTTAATTTTTAATTTTTAAAAAATATTTTATTTATTTATTTATTTATTTATTTATTTATTTATTTATTTATTTATTTATTTATGAGAGAGAGAGAGAGAGAGAGAGGCAGAGACACAGGCAGAGGGAGAAGCAGGCTCCACGCAAGGGAGGCCAACACGGGACTGGATCCCGGGTTTCCAGGATCAGGCCCTGGGGTGAAGGCGGCGCTAAACCGCTGAGCCACCCGGACTGCCCCTGAAGCTCTTTAAAAATGATTTCTATTTTTGTTTCTGGTTTCTCAAACCCTAAGTATTCTTTAGTTAAGAAGAAAAAGGAGCTAATGCTTATCGAGTGTCCACTATGTGCCAGGTACTAGGCTAACTGCTTTCACAGGAAACCTCACTTAAGCATCATAACAGCACAACTAGGTAGGTGCTATCATTACTTTCAGTTTATAGGAAACAATGGCTTGGTATAGTTCACTGACTTGTCCAAGGTCACAAAATTAGGAAGTAGCAGAGCCAAGCCTGCACCAGACTCGGCCTTTCCAGTTCTAAATTCAGACTCTTCCCAGGACACCCCATCGCCCTGAAAAATTAGCTATGAAGACAGTTTTGAAATGCCCTATCACACCCTGGGTGTATGTGGCATTTAAAAATCTCTTACTGCTTGTTCTTTTCAGTTCCTGGCACAGAGACAGTTATTTGTGTAGCACAATTGTTATTATTGTGCAGCCTCACATATTCTTTCTGTCCTGGGCAAACATGAACAATAATGGGCTATATTTATGCAACAAACAGCTTGGAAGCATGAGCTCCAGATTATCATTACAATTGTAGTTGAATTTTTTTTTTTCCTGTAGCTTAGCACCATTTATATGGAAGGCCTTTCTCAAAGTGTCACGCAAATAAACTGGTTCTTTGTGTATTCAGAGAGCTCCTCAGGTTTTCCCCCATAGTTTCAATCAAGCATCCTGTATTTCTAAATGCTGACATCACAGATATGCAGTGTTCAAGAAGAGCTGATATGATTGTCACCTCTAAAGTTGGAATATAAAGAAATAAAAGTAGCTGTGGTGTCCCTGAAGGATTGGCTGGGGAGGATTGGGAGTTAGAGTAGGATACAAAAATGGAGGGATCCCTGGGTGGCGCAGCGGTTTGGCGCCTGCCTTTGGCCCAGGGCGCGATCCTGGAGACCCGGGATCGAATCCCACGTCGGGCTCCCGGTGCATGGAGCCTGCTTCTCCCTCTGCCTGTGTCTCTGCCTCATTCTCTCTCTCTCTCTGTGACTATCAAAAATAAATAAAAATTAAAAAAAAATGGAAAGATAGGCTGATGACAAAGTTGTTAATGATCTAAGTTCTCTTCAGGATGATCTTGGGTTTAGGGTTATTATAAATCCAGAGGCTCATCTTCAGCTTTCCATGGTCAAAAGCACCATTTTATCAAGTCTTCTTGGAGGTGACCAATATCTACAGGATACCAGCAACATGCCCTAGTAAAAGGCATGTTTGAGTCAGAAGATCTATGTATAATTTTTAGCTTTGTCACTATGAATTTGGACAAATTCCTCTTCTTTAAAGTAACATGGATCATAATCCATATAGGGTTGTTGTGAGGATTAAATGAAATAATGTGCATGAAAGCAGCATTTGTTGATTGTCAGTAACCAGATTTAAGTCATCAGACACAACTTTACTACATCTATCTTTCCTATAACAGGCATACACATCAGCTGTTTAAGGTGCTCCTTTCTTATGGCCAGTGTATCTGCAAAACTCACTGAGTAATTGGAGAGTTAATTGTCTGAGGGGTGGAGTTAAATGGTGATCTTGAGGAATGGTGTTCTTACAGCTACCATTAATTAGGCCTTTATTTCAGTCAAGGTTCTTTGATATGGGATATTTATGCATTATTTGTAGTCTTTATATCATCCCTATAAAATAGGTGTTTATTATCTCCAATGTACAGATGAGGAATACAAAGCTTAGAGCCCAAGAGACATTAAGTTGCCCTAGAAAAAATGGTCAAGTTTTTTCTCTGCTCCATGAAGCTCATTCTTGTTACAATGAATTAGATCACAACATATCTTCCATTAGCTACATTCTACTCTCCTAAAATAGATTTGGGATATGACCCAGTGCTTTGATGAGAACTGGGACAGGCATTTGCAAACTCTCATTGGTGTGTCATTTAAAAAGAAATCCAGTCCCAGAAGTTCTAAGGCCTTTTTGTGAGTTTGGACCATCACTCCCATCATCCATCACGTGTCAAATTTTAAATTTAAACCAGAACCAATGAGTGGAAAAGGAAGCCAGTACAAATTATTAGTGGTCTGGAAAGGTGTCTGAGACAACTCCCATATAATAATTTTTAGCTTGTCTTCCCTTACTGGGAGCTCTGACTATCATTATTATTATTTTAATCACGGTCCAAGCTAAGTTTGCTCTAAGTGGACTTTACTGAAACAAGTTATTTACAAAATATTTGTTCCTTGTTTTTTTTTTTTTTTTGTCTGTGAAATGGGGATAAAATAACGATGCAAATAATAACTACACATGAGACTATGCATTAAATTCACTTCAACAATCTTTATCATGCTATATGCTGATGTGAAAAATTGATAAACTGTGAAAAGCAATTCTGAAAACATACAAGGTATTGTTTTTGATTTACTATAAATCACGCAATGATTATAACAGTAATAATTCCTTATGTTTCCTCCATATTTTCCACACTGATCTGCTCATTTTTTATAGATTTATTTATCTTAGAGAGAGAGAGCGAGAGAGAATGAGAGAGAGCACACAAGTGGGAGGGGCAGTGGGAGAGGTAGAGAGAGTCTAAAGCAGTTACTCTGTACTGAGTGTGGAGCCCAATACAGGGCTCGATCTCACGACTCTGAGATCATGACCTGAGCTGAAACCAAGAGTGGGGTGCTTAACGGATGTGCCACCCAGGTGTCCCTGATCTGCTCATTTTTATATATGAGAAACTGAGGCTCAAACAGGTTTGTCTGAGGCCATACACCAAATGATTCCAATATTTTCCTTACTACCTACATATTGCCTTTCTGGAAAACTCTATACACCAGGAATTCCACTCTATTCACCAAAAGTAGTATCTTCTTATATTTTATATGATTTGGAGGCTCTTCTTTGAATAGCAAGTGAATTTGTATTTCCCATAATAATTTACTCCATGGCTTTCAGGTTTCTTTCTTTCTTTCTTTCCTTCTCTTCTTGATTTTATTTATTCGTAAGACACGGAGAGAGAGGCAGAGACACAGGCAGAGGGAGAAGCAGGCTCCATGCTCGGAGCCCAATGTGGGACTCGATCCCATGACCCCGGGATCATGACCTGAGCCAAAGGCAGATGCTCAACCATTGAGCCACCCAGGTATACTGGCTTTCAGATTTCTTAGCCTACATCTATAACTATCTCCATCTTTAAGTATTTTCATATATGTTATTTCATTTATCCTCACAACAACCCTAAGGTTGTATAGCTAGTAAATGGTAGAACCAGAACTATAACCTGGATGTTTCTGGCATCCAAGCCCTGTTTATTCCACTATGCTATACTGCTTTGGTTATTAGCTGTGTAACTTTAGGCAAATCACTTAACCCCTGTAACCTTCATTTACTATATCTATAAAGTGGGTTTATACTTTTCAGAGTTGTGAAGCTCAGATGTGATAATGTAATACAGAAAAGTCAAATAGAGGGCAACCTGGGTGGCCCAGTGGTTTGGCGCCGACCTCAGCCCAGGGTGTGATCCTGGAGACCCGGGATCGAGTCCCACGCCGGGCTCCCTGCATGGAGCCTGCTTCTCTCCCTCTCCCCCTGCCTGTGTCACTGCCGCTCTCTCTCTGCATCTGTCATGAATAAATAAATACAATCTTTTTTTTTTTTTTTTTTAAAGTCAAATAGAAACATCAGTTGTGGTTATGGCTGATGGACATACCAAGGTAAACTAATTTAAAACAATATCTCCCCTTTTCCCTTGAGTTAAAAAGAATAAGAGCAAAAAGAGACCAAAGGAGACTGTTGAATATGTGGTGGTCCACTAGACCTGCATGCCTGGCTCCTTGTGGCCAGACCTTATGAAAAGGAGTCTGAGTAGAGTCAGGAATTTCTGGAGGCATTTCTCAGGTGGTTTGCCTGTGGTGGCAAAAGTCTAAAAACTTAGGTGAGGCTTACTCCATCATGAGCCTTGTCCAGCTGGCCCTCCTGGTATATTAAATGGGACTTCTATGATAATGGTGACAAGGTCATGGGTCTGATAGAGTTTTGGTTTGTTGGTGTGGGGAGCCACCATGACTGAGAAAAGAAGACCAATTCTAGGCAAAAACATTTATTGAGGCCTACTCTGCTGTAGACTAAACTGTGAGTGGGATGTAGTCATGAATCAGTCCCCTGTCCTCAAGGATTTTAGTGTGGTAGGTACAGAGAAGTCCTTAATTAACTCTTAAAAACAGGCGGAATATAAGAAGGACCACATCAGAACAACTAAGAGGTGGGATGGAAGTTCCTAGAAGGCTTCTTAAAGTAGATGGCATATAAGCCAAGTCTTTAAAGATCAGGGTTTCTAGTAACTTGTTGTATATTCTAACTGAAGATGGCAGTATGAGATAGTGTAGGATGCGCTATATTTAACACAAATTGTAACTAACGCCTTTTATTGAGTACCTGCTATATGCTAGGGTCTTGAGGATACAGAAATACATCAGAAGCAGTCCTTGCCATGGAGCAGCTCTCAGTCTCGAGGGGTAGACAGATGTAAAGGGTCCTTTGAGTGACAATGACTTCATAAAGCAGGGAAGAAATTTAAAAAGAAGAGTTGTAACTCTGACTTGGGGAGATCAGGAGATGCTTTGTAAAGGGGAAAATACTTGAGCATGTCTTTAGAAACTGGAAGTTTGCCAGGTGGACTATGGGAGGAATTAGGAGTGCTGCAGGTGCCTGAGCAGATCCCAGCGCTCTCTTATTAAACCATGTAAGTGTGGCAAGCAGCAAGCAGGCAAAGACATTATTTATCGCCCCTCCCACTTGGATTTTGGCTCCTGGAGGGAAGAACCTAGAAGTCTTCTTTTTCAATATCACGTACATGGTTAAATGAAAGGTTTTGGAGGCAGATCTGGATTCTAACCTGGCTTTCTAATCAGCTGTATGACTTTAGGTAAAATAGCTGTTTATGTTTCTATTTCCTCATTTATATAACTTATTTGTGTCTCAGTTCCTCCCACTCATACAACTGGAAAATAGTGTGTAGCACAGAGTCTAGCATATACGAAGTACTGCTACTTCTATCACGATCTCATTTCGTTTTCACAAGCAACCTGGACTTTGCGTAGCATTTCCCCCATTTTTCAGAAGCAGCAGCTTAGAGTACGTAGGCGATCTGCCTAAACTTTCCGGGCAATCTGTCTGCGGTCTCTTCCGCCTACGCAGCCCGTCCGCCTTACTTCTCTGTCCGCGCCGGGTTTTCTTGGGCGGCCCCGGGGGGAGGCTCCTGTCCGGCAGCGCGAAATCCGGCGCCAGGACTTGGGCGCCGCCGCGCTGGCGCCGGGCGGGCGGGCGGGGTGGGGCGGGGCCGGGAGGGGCGGGGCGGGGCGGGGCGGGCGGGCGGGAGGAGGGAAGTTGTCGAAGTTACAGGGGAGACGCCCGCCCGCCCGGCCGCCCGGGCCTCGCCTCTGCCCGCTCCCTCCGCCTCCTCCCGCCCCGAGCCCCAGTCCGCCCGTCCTTCCTTCCCCTCCCGTGCATGATGGAAGCACCATGGCTGCGGCGGCCCAGCTCTCCCTGACACAGGTAACACCGCCCGCCCGGCTCGGCCGCTGTCCCAGGCGGCCCCTCCCCCACCGCGCTGCGGGCGGGCGGCCGGGTAGTTTCTCTGGTGCGGGCGGGGCGGCCGCCGGGGCGGGCGGGGGCGAGCGGCGGCGCGAGGCTGAGTGTGCGTGTACTGCGGGGCCGTCCGAGCCCGCAGCCGCGCCGCCCCGCCACGACCCCGCCCCCGCTCCCGCTCCCCCCGCGGCCCGCGGCGCCCGTGCCCGTGCCGGGTGGGCAGTGGCCCCGCGCGGCTCCGCCTCGGCCGCCGAGAAGTTTCCTCCTTCCAGGCCAGGAGCGCTCCAGGTGGGCTCCCGTGGCGCTGGCGCCGGCCGCCTCGCCCCGCGCGGCGGCCCCCGGGCTCCGCGGCGCTTCCCGAGTTAAAAGTCGCCTTCCCGACGCGGAGCCCAGGGCCGTTCCCCCCCCCCCCCCCGACGGGGGCCGCAGTCTGCCGCTTCCGTCGAGCCCCGCGCTCCCCTCGGCACCAGCCTGGGCCCCCTCCGGGTTCGGCCAAGCCTCGACCCGCTCTCCTGGGCTGGACCTCCGCTTCCGTCGTCTTCCGCCCCCTCGGGCCGGGGAGGGCCGTCGCGTAGCCGCCGCCTCATCAACAGGTGTGACGGCTCCGCCCGCCTCGGCCTCGGCGCTGGACGGCCGGAGATGACCTCCTGCGGGGCCATGGTCGGCCCCTTCCTCGCCTCCCCCGTTCCTCAGAGCCTAGGCCCGGTGCTTCGCTCTGGGAGCCTCGTTCCTCCGTCCCCGTAGAGAGGGCGGGCCGCGGTCTTCCCCCGGTGCTCTCCCGCCGAGGTGGCCGGCGCTTGTCCGGCCCCGACCCCAAGCCTCCCGGCCTTCCACTTCTCGGCGGGTCCGCCCTGCCCGGAGCGCCTGCCACAGCCCGCGCGCTGCCCGCTGCCTCCTGCCGCCTTGTAGTCCCCTTGGCCTACATCCGTCGCGCTTCTCGTGGGCCGGTGCCGTCGTCGCGCCGCAGCAGAAGGCTCTGGGGTGTTTGCCCCGGCGCCGTGAACTCGAGAGCCCGAGCGACACCCGCTCTCCGGGGAACCCGCCGCCACCCGCAGACTCGTGCCTCAGGTCCAGTAACTCACTTCAGTTTGCAGGAATTCTGTTTCCTAAGTGACGTCTGGTGGTTTCCCTGTTCTCTTGATGTCGCTCACCCTCTTTTGACAAGCAGGTAGCAGGGAAGAATCCTTGGAATGTGGGGTTGAGGGCTGGTGGCGGACCTCTTTGGAAGGGCCCTCCTGAGATTCAGGTGTGCGCGGTGGCGGCAGTGACTCTTGGGTCGCCCTTTTTAGGAGTCTCATGGCTGTTGGCAGGCCCTTGCTTTCTGGCCGCGCTGGCCGGGTCGGGCAGGAGCTTCCCCCTCTTGAAGTCTTCTGTAGATTTGTTTCTGAGTTGTTTGCGTACTTTATTCTCTCGCCCGGGCTAATGTTTCTGATTTCTGTTTATCATCCTTCATCTCTGGACATTTTCTTTAGGCTCTTGTCAGTTTTATAGATAGTTACATAATTGAAATAGGTTGTTGTGGTTGTGTGTTTAAATATGAACATGTATGTACACAGTAAGTACTGAATCACGAGTATTCTCCTTCAGTGTCTCACATAGAGAACGTACATTGATGGTTCATTTATATTGATAATTCAAATTAAGCCAATTTAGAATATTTTTAAGACATTAGAGGCAATAAGTTCTATATAAAGGGACAGGAAAAAGAACCTTTCTAAACCTTTCTATACCCTAACGTGCCGCCTCGTCATTTTAAAACTTTTTAAACTTGTGTATTTTTTTTTTTTTTTGATTTTTTTTAACTGCTGGAAACAAATAAACTAAGGTAACAATGCAACTTGGTTTCACATTCATTATTGATCTATTTGTGTCACACTCCACCCCCGACCCCCAAACACACACACTTAGGCATACTCAAGTGAGAAATCCTCCAGGGCAGGGACACATTTTAATTCATCTGTCTTCCTCAGTGCCCATCTGGAAGAAAGTGATTAAACACTGTCTTTTGAATGACTGAAAAATTTAAAGGGCTCTGTGACAGTTAAAAGATTAAACAGATGCTGAAGTGAGTTTCTACCTCTGGTCATGGGATAATGATGAAGTTTTGGAGTAGGTTCTTTCATTCAACAAATATTTGTTAAGTACCTATTATGTGCTAGGCACGATGCTAGGATTGTCTTGTTTATAGTTTTTTTTTTGCCTTTATCAGTTCAGTAAAACTGACAGTTTGGGGGGAAAATGTGAAAAACATTTTAATTTACTCCTTCCTTCCTCTTTCCTTGACTGACAACCAACCCACCAGCTCCCCAGCCACCAAAATAATTTATTTAAATTATCATATTCTAGCTTCTTCAGAGGATAGAATACTAGAGTAATGGAACTTAGTTCCAGTCCCAGATCTGCCAAGAGCTAACTCTATGGAATTGAGTTAGATCTCCAAGGCCTCAATTTTCTTAGTTTTAATATTCATTCAACAAATATTTGTTGAGCATTCATTGTGTGCTAGGAAATATGTGTTAGATACTAAGGATATGTTAAGAAACAAATAACAATTCTTGGAGGCAAAACATAGAACTTCTATTCCTGTAGGGGAGTTTGAATGAGCTGATCTAAGGCCCTTTCTAATTGAGATTTCTTTTTTATAGACCATATTTTATGATTTGTAGCTCTAGTGGGACTTTACCGGGGTACTTTAGTGTTGTGTAGCCTTAGTGTTTTCTTTCTTTCTTTTTTTTTTCACTTTTTAAAATTTCAAGTAGGCTCCACACCCAATGTGGAGCCTAACACTGGGCTTTAACGATCTGACCCTGATATAGAGACCTGAGCTGAGATCAACAGTTGGATGCTTTACCAACTTAGCTGCCCAGGTAACCCTAGCATTAGTGTTTTGTAATTTCAATTGTCTTCGCTAGACATTCGATTTTCTTTTAATCAATATGAAGTAAAACTTAAATGAGAAAGATCTTGTGATTTTTGCTTGTGGTGATTACAAAAAAGATATTAGGGATCCCTGGGTGGCGCAGCGGTTTGGCACCTGCCTTTGGCCCAGGGCGCGATCCTGGAGACCCGGGGTCGAATCCCACGTCGGGCTCGCTGAATGGAGCCTGCTTCTCCCTCTGCCTCTCTCTCTCTCTGGGTGACTATCATAAATAAATAAAAAATTAAAAAAAAAAAGATATTAATACTTTCTCTCTTTAAGCTTTCCCAGTGGCCCATTTCTTCTTCAAGTCTGTATCCTTACTACTACTACTACTCTCAGCCTTTCTTACTATATGTAAAGAGCGTTTACTGTATATATTAGGGTGTTACAGTATGCAGGGAATTTTACTTCATTTAACTTAACACTCCATTTTACAAATGAGGGAAGTAATTTATGAGCTAATAAGTAGTAGATCTGAGATTTGAACCAAGGACTGTAGGATTTCAAAAGCTGTTTATTTCACTCTATTCTCTGTACTAGACACTTGGCATATCCAGTGCTCCCTTGTATTTTTGATGCTCTTTTTCAGTAAATGCTCTATTGTCCTAATTAGATGGTAAACTTTTTGAGGATGGAAGCCCTGTCTTTTGCCTCTGAATCTCCAGGGTCTTTTATGCTATTGTGAGTATAGAAGTGGTGTCCTCGATGATGATAAAAGTTTTATTTTATTGAAATATGACGTGATAGGAATATTTAAATGATTTTCCAGCAGCAGTTCAGCTTTATGTTGCAGTTTTCTTGTGTAATTTAGCAAGGATTCTTTTTTAATTAAAAAAAAGCCTTAGAAGGGGACTTAAGTGAAAAAAATCTTAGTATATGGTCTAAAGCACTATGTGCTATAAGAATAATACTTTTCCTGTTTTTCCCCCAAAGATTTTATTTACTCATTTGAGATGAGAGAGAGCACAAGCAGGGAGGAGAGGGAGAGGGAGAAGCAGACTCCCTGCTGAGCAGGGAACGCAGCCCATCCAAGGACCTTGAGATCCTGACCTGAGCTGAAGGCAGATGCTTGACTGATTGAGCCACCCAGGAGCCCCAAGAATACTTTTCCTTTTAATGCTTTTTTAATTGCAAGAGTGATATAACTGTATTACAGAAACTTCGGAAATTGGAGAAAAAGAATCCCTCATAATTTTGTAGTTTGTGGTGTTTATTTTCAGTTGTATCAAAGAATACATGATGTGTGTTAATAAATGTGTCATCTTAGTGGTCTGGTTTAGCAATATGGCAATAAATATCAGGATACAGTATAAAAATTACATGTTCTCAGAAGCAGGGTGTGTGTATTTAACATGACTATTAAGTTCTACTATGAGAAGGACACCATAATATTTTTCTTTTGTGCCTGCAATTACAGTCCAGTATACTCAGGAAATCCATCCTTCTTTGAGTGATATCCAACTGTTTTCAAAAATGGCTTGGAATGTTCAGCATTTGGGAGGAGTTGTCATAGTTAAAATTAATTAGGAACAGTTGGATTTGTCCAATACAGAGTCTCCCAGGAGTAACCTAAGAGTGTATTCCTTTGTTTTCACTGTATTTGGGGATAGAATGGTAACGGACTAAAAAGTTGTAGGAAAAGATTGAGCATCTTTATTTAGTAATGAACCATAGTTTTTATCTCCTCTCTTACTAATAGTCTGACTTAAGGACTCGGTCTAAGGTGTTTTACTTGCTCTTCAAGGAATTAAACATACTTACACAATTCTTTACTTTGTGAGTTTTGCACTTAATGATACTGGAACTATGGAAACCAGAAGAGGAAAACAGAATGAGTGAGAGAGAGAATAAAAGAGAGAAAGAGAGAAAGAGAAAAATCTGGTTACTTGGAGAAATGAAATTGTAGAACTACATGAAAAGTTAATCCAGGCAGAGTTCATTAGGCAAACTCCTACGCTGGAATTTCATGTTAAAGTGGTTAAACTCTCATCAACAAGATAAAATATTATGCCTTCATTAAAAATTATGTTTATTGGGAGCTTATAATAATATGAAGAATATTGTAATTTGAATGCTGTATTACAGCAAAGTGGAGACATTTTATTTTTTTATTTTTTATTTATTTATGATAGTCACACAGAGAGACAGAGAGAGGCAGAGACATAGGCAGAGGGAGAAGCAGGCTCCATGCACCAGAAGCCCGATGTGGGGATTCGATCCCGGGTCTCCAGGATGGCGCCTTGGGCCAAAGGCAGGTGCCAGACCGCTGTACCACCCAGGGATCCCGAGACATTTTTTTTTTTTTTATTTATTTATTTATTTATTTATTTATTTATTTATTTATTTATTTATTTATTTATTTATTTATTTTTTATCCGAGACATTTTATTTAGAAGAATGATCTAACCATGCATCTATGAGCATGCATAGAAAAAAGATTGGCAGGAAAAAAAAAGCATCAAGATTTTTGTAATAGCATGGTTATAGTTTTTATTTACCTTCTTTTTTTTTTTTTAAAGATTTATTTATTTATGATAGACATAGAGAGAGAGGCAGAGACACAGGAGGAGGGAGAGGCAGGCTCCATGCCGGGAGCCCGATGTGGGACTGGATTCCGGGACTCCAGGATCATGCCCTGGGCCAAAGGCAGGCGCTTAACTGCTGAGCCACCCAGGGATCCCCTTTATTTACTTTCTTTTTTTTTTTTTTTTTTTTATTTACTTTCTTTTTGATAGTGAGCACATATTTATTTTGGAATCTGCTGATTTAGCATTTCTATATGAACTCTTTTTGAATATTTACTGTTAAATTGAAATTAATGACTATATATAAAGTGAAAATCTGTGTTCTACGATTGCATTTACACTCACATTTCATCTTAAAAATTCCCATTTTTACACTTGGAGAAATTGGTCAGAAGAATGATAATAACTATTGTTATAATTGGTTTGGAAAATTGTCAGAGGACTAATTTATAAGTTTTTGTGCTGCTGTATTATTTATTTATTTATTTATTTTAATTTTTATTTATTTATTTATCATAGTCACAGAGAGAGAGAGAGAGAGAGAGAGGCAG
Organism: Canis lupus baileyi; assembly: GCF_048164855.1. NCBI lineage: Eukaryota > Metazoa > Chordata > Mammalia > Carnivora > Canidae > Canis > Canis lupus. The sequence goes on from NC_132850.1 coordinate 11,004,024, forward strand.
AGACATAGGCAGAGGGAGAAGCAGGCTCCATGCACTGGGAGCCTGATGTGGGATTCGATCCCCGGTCTCCAGGATCGTGCCCTGGGCCAAAGGCAGGCGCCAAACCGCTGCACCACCCAGGGATCCCTGCTGTATAATTTATGAAACATTTTATGCTCTCATTTGATTTTCATAATAACTAACCAGCGAGGGTATTACTCTTATTTCAAATTAGAGAATACTAAGTCTCAGAATTTGCGACTTAAGTTTTACAGTCAGTAAATAAAAGCGTAAACCCATGTTAAAAAAAATTCAAACAAACAAAAAATTCAAACAATATCAGTGAAAATCTCCTTCTCTAGGCCCTGAGTCTCCTTCCTAGAGATGGTCATTCTTGCCACTTTGTTGTGTGTATTTCCAGCAATAATCTGTGATTTATATGTAAATATGCATAATTTTTCTTTTGAGTAAGCTGCATATTGTTTTATGGCTTATTATTATTTTTTTAGCTTAATCTGAGACATTATTCTCTACTAGCACATACAGATCTCCCTCATTATTTTCAAAACTTTAGGATCTTTCTTTATAAGAGTATACTGTAATTTATTTAATTAGCCACCTCATGATGGACATTTCTGTTGCTTCCAATTGTTTGCTATTACTACTAAGAGTGCTGCAGTGAATATTCTTTTACACACCTTTGTGCAAAGGTGTGCGTGTGTACTTTAGTTTTTGGTAGGTATAATTTTTGGGCCAAAGGATTTTTAGATACATATTGCTAATTTGCATTTGGAAAGGTTGTACTAGCAACAATTTGAGTGTGTTTTTCCTTCTCCATAGCTTCATCAGTACAGTATATTTGCAAACTTTTGTTCATTGCCAACTTGATACAGAAAATGATGCTAAAAGTTGGCCTTATGCACTGTACTTTCCTGTCACATAAATGTGAACTTTTTGATATTTTGTATAAAAGGTAGAGGTGAGATATAAGGAACTTAACTTTGTGATATAAATAATGCTTTGACGATTTGACAGTGCAATTAAAAATTAAAGGTTGGAGCTCTTTTAAAAACTTGTTTTTTATATGGTATAGATGTACAAAAAAAAGTAAGCCTCATTTCCTCAAGGCCCCTTTAGTTTGGGTATTTTGTAATGGGAATTAAATGGTATCAAGAGTCTCTCATCTGAAATAATCAGACTGCTTATATCTTGTTTTATCTCAATAAAAATAAAAATTTGGCCAAGAACAATGGGGCAAGACCATACTTTTTTGGAAGAAAGCTTCTATATACTTGGGATTTTTTAGATCATGGTTTTTCAGCCTTGGCACTGTTGACATTTTGGGCCAGGTAATTCTTTGGTGTAGGGCAGCTGTCCAGTGCCTGCGGGATGTTTTACAGGTCCCTTATCCATGATATGCTAGTAACACTTTCTCATTTGGGATAATCAGAAATATCTCTAGATATTGCCAGATGTTTCTTGGAGCACAAAATTGCCCCCAGTTGAGCATCATTGGTTTATATACATACTCTTTGAAATTAGTGACCCAGGAAGGAATATAGGAGATACTGAGGTAGATGCTTTCCTGGGATAGGCATGGGAGGATAGCTTATCTTCATATTTTTATTCCTAAACCTGCCATGAGCCATGAATGGCTAATTGTGCATGGATTTTGAACTTAAAAAACTTAAATGGTAAGAAACTGGAAATTGTGAATTTGATTCTGTATATGGTTTCTCTTAGTGGGCTAAGTTTTAATATAAAGATATGGGAAGGAAAACACACCACTATTGTGAAAGAAGAGGAGTGATGTTTCTTAAACTCCAATAAGCAGTAGATACTTTTAGGTAATTTACATATGTCATTTCACTTAATCTTCATAGTTTTAATAAAGTAGCAATTAAGCTTCTGTATTACTTACTTAGGGTTGTGTTGTAAGTGGCAGATTTTTGAGATTTGAACCTAGGCACATCTGTTCTTAGACACATTCGCTATACTGTTTCCTGTAAACAGTCATTGACGATAAATCAGACAAGTATGAAAATGAACATTCACATGATATTATGTTCCTTCATTGTTATGTAAAAGGAACAAATTATTCAGAGTGAGGTACATGTATGTGTGTATGTGAGGGAGAGAAGAGGTCAATATTGGGATAACAATAATTAATACTTATTGAGCACTTACGTGTCAGACACTGTTTTTAATAATCTTTACAACCTGAGGAAGTTTTCAGTAGTCCTTATAACTTGATCATCCCTATTTGTTTCTCAAAAAGAAATTTAAGCTCAGAGATGAAGTAATTTGTTCAAAGTCAAGCTGCTGCTAGGTAGTAAAGCCAGAATTGTGGGCCAGGTAGTGTAAACAATTCATAATAATTATTATTATGGTACAGATAGATTCATTCAATTGAATGAATGTGTTTGTATTTTTGAGGGCAGAATAATAGCTCTGACAGATCTAATTATGGTACTAATGCTTGCTTAACTGAACATATGTTCTAGGCTGCAACATCTTTTTATGTAAAAACTTACCATTGCCTACACCACATCTCTAGAAAGTGATTATAATACCAGATAGTGGAGAGTTTTTATAGACTTGATAGAAGGTAGTATTACATTTTGCAACCTAGAAGTTTATTACTAATGTAAACCTAAGCTTGTCTTGGTTTGTGTACAATATTTATGTTCAAGCTAATATTCTCTTGGACGTCTTGGAGTTTGTTCAGTATTTTATTGCTAACCATGATACCACATATCAGAAAATACTCCCTAAGAGACAAACTATTTTATTGAATAAAACATAGAACTACTAGGCTTAAAGATATCTGACACCACTCCAGAAATGAACATTGCTGAGAGCTGGGGTGAAATAATGGGAGATCTTGGGCTTTGCAGTGAGAATGTCTTAAATCCTTTATTTGATTGTGTAACAAGTTTCTTAGCCTCTGTTTTTCTTTTTTTTTTTTTTAAGCTTATAAAATAGGGGATAAACTTAACTTGCAGGATTTGTTGTGAAGATTATGTGAAATAGTGGATATAAATGTCTAAGATCTATCGATCGATCAATCGATCAATCAATCGTCTATTTATTTATTAAAAGATTTTATTTATTCATGAGAGACATAGAGGCAGAGACACAGGCAGAGGGAGAAGCATACTCCATGCAGGGAGCCCGACGTGGGACTCGAGCCCGGATCTCCAGGATCAGGCCTTGGGTGGAAGGCGGTGCAAACCGCTGGGCCACCCAGGCTGCCCCAAGATCAATTTAAATGGTAGCAGCTAATAATAAAAATAACAAGAACAACTGCCAGCACTAGCCAAATGTTTACAATCACTGGATTTGGTTATTTATAGGGCTGTTAATTTTTATGAAATGTACTTAGAATTTTCATAGATCATTGATACCAAGGATTATTGATATCTTCATTTTATCTTGTATTCTTTTGGTATAGCACATGTATATCAGTAGGCATATATGAAAAATTGGAAACTTCTGTGCACCAAAGATGCTTCTGTTATTGCTGGTTGATCTCTTATTTCAGAAACCATTTACTGGGCAGCCCCGGTGGCGCAGCGGTTTAGCGCCGCCTGCAGCCTGAGGTGTGATCCTGGAGATCCGAGATCGAGTCCCACATTAGGCTTCCTGTATGGAGCCTGCTTTCCCCTCTGCCTATGTCTCTGCCTCTCTCTCTCTGTGTGTCTCTCATGAATAAATAAATAAAATCTTAAAAAAAGAAAAAAGAAACCATTTACTGAATGCCTTCTGTGTGTCATCGCTGTGTTAGGCCTTAGACATAAGAGGAGAGCAAGGCTTAGACTCATGTATGCACTGAAATTCCTTTTAGTCTTTTAGGGAGGTAACAGTGACTTTCTGGGATGAGAGGTACCTTGAAAAAGGGTGACTGAAGTAAGGCCCTGGGGTGGTGTGAAGTATCCTGTGATTCTGATGGAACTTTTTGTAGTAGTTTAGTTTTTGAGTTGATTGATAGCATAGATGACATTTAAGTTGTACTTAAAAGGGTAGCATAAAACTATAGGAACATTTGACTCAAGTCAAATTGTATTTTGGTGTATAGGGTCCACATTGGGGGAAATAACATCCATTTTTAAATGATTTATTCTCTGCTTTTTTCCCTCTATAAGAAAACAAGAATTTTTAACCCAGAGACATTAGGGAGGAGTTTCGGGGATAGGCTTCAAAGAATCTGTGACCTACTCTAAAATAGTATGTAAAAAATTATGAGTGTCAAGTTTTCTTTTTTTTTTTTTTTTTTGAGTTTATTTATTTATGGGAGACACAGAGAGAGAGGAAGAGGCAGAGACATAGGCAAAGGGAAAAGCTGGCTTACTCTGGGGAGCCTGATGCGGGACTCTATCCTAGGACCCCGGGATCACAACTTGAGCCAAACAAAGGTAGATGCTCAACCACTGAGCCACTGGGTGCCCCAAGTATCAAATTTTCTATCCCAGGGATACTGAGAGAAATTTTATATAGTGGGAAGAACACTGGACTTCACGCCCTGAGCTGAAGGCAGATGCTCACCACTGAGCCACCCAGGCATCCCTTACTTCTTTTCTTTACACGTTTCTTAAAATGTGGTTGTAACCTTGCTCTCTCTCCACACACCACATACAGTATATACATATGTATATATAATTTTATATTGTTTTCTTTAACTTAACATTATAAGTGTTTTTCTATGTTATTTCCATAGCATCTTTTTAATGTATTTAGAATATATTCATTAATCTGATGTTTTATTGTTTACTTAAGCCCTATGTATAGGCAATTTATGTATCAATTATAATTAATGCTGTTGTTAATAACCTTTGATGTGCCATTTGCTAAATCCTTTTTTGCAGAGTTATAGATGGTACTTACTACATAATTGAATTATTTTTCTATATATACCTTTGAGTTTTGAAGTTAAACTTGAGTGATTTTTACTTAATTTATGTTTATAAGATCTTGAATGGCAAAGCAGATAACAGCAGTATTTTACTCAGATAGGAACAATAATCTTAAAAATACTATTATGAAGGAATTAAATTGAATATATTTAATTTGGCTTCAAACCACCTTTATAGTTTGTAAAGTTTGCTTAGCATGGGAAGTTAGCATTAAAAGTTGTAGCTTGAGGAAGATCAGATGGTTTCAGTTTGCATATAGTTTTCATCCTTCTTTGCAGGCTAGGATGCTTTCATTCTTAGTCTTGTTCTCTACATTCTGTTCCATGTTTTATGTTTTTTATTCTAGCACACTTTCATGCAGGGCCTTGTAAGACCTAGGGGTGGATTCTGGATCATCTTGCACTTTAGAACAAACAGTTCAAAAACTTGACTGTATTGACTATACTTTGAGCCAGACTTGAGATGTTCAGGTTTGTCTCTGTGCTTGACAGTTTTTTTTTTCTTTTATATACCCTCACAGCTTTATGTGACAAATTTCTTCCTTATTTTATTTATTTATTTTTTAAAAGATTTTATTTATTTATTCATGAGAGACACAGAGAGAGACACACACACACAGGCAGAGGGAGAAGCAGGCAGAGGGAGAAGCAGGCTCCACGCAGGGAGCCCGATGCAGGACCCGATCCTGGGACTCCAGGATCAGGCTCTGGACTGAAGGCGGCACTAAACTGCTGAGCCACCCAGGCTGCCCTCTTCCTTATTTTAGTGCAGAAATTTTACCAGTATCAGTATTCATAGATTAAGGTGGACAAGAATTATTTTCCTATAACCTTACATGTGTGCCACAGATACACTTCTTATAAGGAAAACTTCCTAAAACACTCATTTTTAAAAATAAGTGTATGATCGGCATTATTTATATGTTTAATGAATATTAAAAATATTTAAAAATTGATTATTGGGCAGACCCGGTGGCTTAGTGGTTTAGTGCCGCCTTCAGCCCAGGGCGTGATCCTGGAGACCCAGGATCGAGTCCCACGTCGGGCTCCCTGCATGGAGTTTGTTTGTTTGTGTTTTAAAGATTTTATTTATTTATTCACGAGAGATACAGAGAGAGAGAGAGAGAAGCAGAGACACAGGCAGAGGGAGAAGCAGGCCCCATGCAGGGAGCTTGATGTGGGACTCAATCCCGGGACTCCAGGATCACACCCTAGGCCGAAGGCAGGTGCTAAACTGCTGAGCCACCCAGAGATCCCCCTCCCTGCATGGAGCTTGCTTCTCCCTCTGCCTGTGTCTCTGCCTCTCTCTCTCTAATAAATAAATAAAATCTTAAAAAAAATTGATTATTGTTTAGGTAACAGTTATAGTTTTTCATCATGAGGCTAGGTAGAAGGAAAAGCATACTTTGAAATTGTAAATTTACTGAATTTATTTCTAGTGCTAGTTTAAAAATATTTCATATGTGAAAATTAATGGTATTTTTGATGTATATTTGCATTTAGAATTATGAACTATCAAGCACTATTAAAAAGCACTAGAGGTACTGAATTTATAAAATATTTAAGAATTGTTAAAAAGCTTTTAGATTCCTACATAATTTTTAAAAAAATTTTTAAATTTACTCTTTTAAACTAACTTAGTGACATATAGTCTGTATATCATACAATTTACCCATTTAAAAAAATGTACAATTCATTGATTTTTAATCTATTTATAGATGTGTGCAACCATCACCACAGTCAGTTTTGGAGCGTTTAATCACCTCAGAAAGAAACCTCGTATGCTTTAGGTATCATCCTCTTCTCTGCCATTCTTTCCCCAGTCCTAAACAACCACTAATCTGTTTTCCATCTCAATTAGATTTTCCTAGTCTGGATTTTGTATGAATGGAATCATGTACCATGTGGACTCTTCTAACTAGTTTTTCACTTAACATAGTATTTCTGAGGTTTATCCAAGTTGTAGCAAATACCAGTACTTCATTAATTTTTTTTAAAGATTTTATTTATTTGAAAGAGAAAATGAGCAATGGGGAAGGGGAGTGGGACAGGGAGAGGGAGAAGCAGACTCCCCATTGAGCAGGGAGCCCAACGTGAAGCTCAATCCCAGGACTCTGGGGTTATGACCTGAGCCAAAGGCAGACACTTAACCAACTGAGCCACTTAGGCACCCCTACTTCATTCATTTTCAATTTTTTTTTTTTTTAAGATTTTATTTATTTATTCAGACCGAGAGAGAGGCAGAGTCACAGGCAGAGGGAGAAGCAAGTTCCGTGCAGGGAGCCCGACGTGAGAGTGGATCCCAGGTCTCTAGGATCACACCCCGGGCTGCAGGCGGTGCTAAACTGCTGTGCCACCGGGGCTGCCCTACTTCATTCATTTTTATGGCAGAACAATATTTCATATAATGTTTATACCACATTTTCTTTTTTTTTTTTTTTAAAGATTTTATTTATTCATTCATGAGAGAGAGAGAGAGAGAGGCAGAGGGAGAGGCGGGTTCCACACAGGGAGCCCGATGTGGGACTCGATCCCGGGACTCCAGGATCACACCCCGAGCCGAAGGGAGGTGCCAAACCTCTGAGCCACCCAGGGATCCCCCTATACCACATTTTCTTTATCTTTTTGTCTGTTGAAGGACGTTTGAGTTGTTTTCTCCTTTTGGCTGTTGTAAATAATCTGCTTTGAACATTCATGTACAAGATTTTGTGTGGATGTATGTTTTTATTTCTGTGAATATTTATCAGGTCATATAGTAATTTCAGGTTTAATTGTTTGAGAAATTGCCAGACTTTTCCAAAGCAGCTACACCATTTTACATTCCCACTGGCTGTGTATGAGGATAAGGACTTTGCCGCATCCTCTCTGGTAATTGTTAACTGTTCAATTCCAGCTGTGGCCAGAATCCTGGTGGCTGTGAAGTAGCATCTCTTGGTTTTGATTTGTATTTCCCTAATCACAAATGTTTTCTAGCATCTTTTCATGTACTTATTAGCCATTTGTATATCTTCTTTGGAGTAGTATTCATTCATGTCCTTTGCCCATTTTCCAGTTGGGTTGTCTTTTTATTATTGAGTTACAAAAATTTGTTATGTATCTAGTTACAAGTCACTTGTGAGATTTGTGACTTGCAAATATTTTCTCCCATTCTGTGGGTTGTGTTTCCACTCTCTTTTTTTTTTTTTATTTATGATAGTCATACAGAGAGAGAGAGAGAGAGAGAGGCAGAGACATAGGCAGAGGGAGAAGCAGGCTCCATGCACCGGGAGCCTGACGTGGGATTCGATCCCGGGTCTCCAGGATCGCGCCCTGGGCCAAAGGCAGGCGCCAAACCGCTGCGCCACCCAGGGATCCCGTGTTTCCACTCTCTTGATAGTGTCCTTTGATACGTAAAACTTTCACATTTTGGTGAAGTCCAGTTTTTTTCTTTTTTTACTCGTGCTTTTGGTGTTTTATCTAAGAGGGTTTTTTTGGGCAAATATTGGGTCATGAAGATTTATCCCTATGTTCAAAGAGTTTTATTATTTAAGCTTTTACATTTAAGTCTTTGATTCGTTTTGAGTTAGTTTTCACATGGTGTGAGGTAATGTTCCAGTTTGATTCTCCAGTTGTCACAGCACTGTTTGTCAAAAAGACTGTTGTTTCCACACTGAATGATCTTGTCAAAAATCATTTGACCAGGAGCACCTGGGTGGCTCAGTTGGTTAAGCATCCCAACTCTTGATTTTGGCTCAGGTCATGATCTCAGGGTCCTGTGATTTAGCCTCAGCCCAGTGTTGGGCTTCACCTGGGTATGAAGCCAGCTTAAGATTCTCTCTCCCTCTCCCTCTGCCCCTCCACCTCCCCTCCCTGCCTGGCCCCCAGCCCTGCGCGCCCACATGCACCTAATCTCTCTCTCTAAAATTAACAACAACAACAAAAAAATCATTTGACCCCAGATGCATGAGGTTATTTCTGGATTCTTAATTTTCTTGTGTTGCGGGACGCCTGGGTGGCTCAGTGGTTGAGCATCTGCCTTCGGCCCAGGGTATGATCCTGGGATCAAGTTCCACATGGGGCTCCCTGCATGGAGCCTGCTTCTCCCTCTGCCTGTGTCTCTGCCTCTCTCTCTCTGTGTCTCATGAATAAATAAATAAAATCTTAAAAAAAATTTTTTTTCTTGTGTTGCTCTTTACATTTATCCTTGTTTAGTAAAACACTATCTTATGTCTGCTTGTAGTAAGTTATGAAATTGGGAAGTGTTAGTCCTCTAGCTTTTTCTTTTCAGGATTATACTTGGCTACTCTGGGTTCTTTGTAATCCCATATGAATTTTAAAACTGACTTGTCATTTTCTACAAAGAAGTCATTTGGAATTCTCATAGGGTCTATAAATTAGTTTCGAGAATATAGTTATCTTAATGTTAGGTCTTCCAATTCATTAACGTGATTTTTTTCCCCATTAAATAGATCTTTAATTTTGTTCAATGGTGTCTTGTAGTTTTTAGAGTATAAGTTTTTTACTTATTTGTTAAATTTATTCTTAAGTATTTTATTCTTTAGTTATTTGAATGGAATGGGTTTCTTAATTTCATTTATATATTTGTTGCAAGTGTAAAGTTCAGTTAATTTTTGTGTATTGACCTTGTATCCTACAACCTTACTGAACTCATTTATTCTAATAGTTTTTTTAGTGGATTCCTTAGGAATTTTTTTTTTTTTTTTTTTTTTTACACTTAAACAATACTGCAGTTTATCAAAAAACACATAAGAAATTTCAACTCTTATGTCTTTGACAGTTATAAAAATCAATGTTTTGGCTAAGTTATAAACATGTTTATAATGCATTTGCATAACTCTAGTAATGCTAACGGCTATAAGATCAGAATAGGTTTTAAAAAAAACTAAAACCACAAAAATATGTAGCCCCATTATTTACCTGTAGAATATGTTCATTTCTGCTTAAATTTCAGTACTTACTGTATCACCCCTAATCTAAAAAAATCACATCCAAAGGATAAGGCAAAACCACCTACGAATTGGCATATTTGTTTATTTCTCAATTTGTGAAAATGTCCTTAATTTGTTGATGTAGCAAACAAATTTCAACTCTGATTGCTATGCAAAAAAACAGAAGATAATCTGCTTTGCAATGAACTTTAAAGTTCAACTGCACACAGGCAACATGCTATATATGAAAAAATTACTAACTGAACTACAGGTATTAAATACTGAAAAAAGTTAACAGTTTATTATAATTTATTTTATTTAACAATCTAGGAAGTTCGCAGCCATCAGCAGTTCCAGTGCAATTTCAGGTGCAATTGGGAATTCAGGAATCTCTGTGGAGCTGTTAGTGTAGCGAACCTTGTAGGTAAAATACATGCATACTTTTGATAGCACATGTGAAGGGATCTCTCTAAAATTGACTTCATTAGTTTCGTTCTCAGCAAACTGACCTGGGCCACTCAACATGGCTTTTATTGTTCCGGATGTTAGTGCATGTTCTCTTTTTACAATGAACTCATGACCATCCGAAGATATCAATTTGACATACATGGCATCAGGGCCTTCACAGCCACCATAGGTTTTCTCTTCTCCATCCATTATGTTCTTACGAAATTCTACTTTACTTCGACAGGAACTTTAGTAGTTTCTCGTCAGCCCTGCAGCCACCGCAGCCACCGCGCCGGCTCCCCGCGCACCGCCACCCCTTAGGAATTTTTATGCACTGTATAAGATCATGTCATCTATGATCATGTCATCTGTGACAGAGAGAGTTTTATCTCTTCCTTTCCAATATGCATGCCTTTTATATATTGTTCTTGTTTAATTTCCCTGGTTAAGGGCAGCCCCTGTGGCGCAGCGGTTTAGCGCCGCCTGCAGCCTGGGGTGTGATCCTGGAGACCCGGGATCGAGTCCCACGTCGGGCTTCCTGCATGGAGCCTGCTTCTCCCTCTGCCTGTGTCTCTGCCTCTCTCTTCACTCTCTCTGAATGAATGAATAAATAAATCTTTTAAAAAAAAATTTCCCTGGTTAAGACCTCCACTACAATGTTGAATAGAAGTATTGAGACTGGACATTCTTCTTTTGTCCCTGATCTTTGGGGGAAAGCAGGCACATTTATAAATAGTACCTTGAAGGTGCCTAGTTTAGCAATTGATTGTTCAGGAAACCTAGTGTTGTTTGAAAGGGGTTTATTTATTTATTTATTTTTAAAGATTGTATTTATTTGAGAGAGAGAGGGAGAAGCAGACTCCCTGCTGAGCAAGGAACCCGATGTGGGGCTCAATCCCAAGACCCTGAGATCATGACCTGAAATGAAGGCAGACATTTAACCAACTGAGCCACCCAGGTGTGTCTTGAGAGGGGTTTATTTTATTTTTTAAAAAGATTTTATCCATTTCTTCATGAGAGACACAAGAGAGAAAAGCAGAGGGAGAAGCAGGCTCTGTGCAGGGAGCTTGATGTGGGACTCGATCCTGGGATTCTGGGACCATGCCCTGAGCCAAAGGCAGGTGCTCAACCACTGAGCCACCCAGGCGTCCTCCTGAGAGGGGTTTAGGTCACACTTTGATAATGTAGCTCAGGGTTTCTTTTTCTTTTTTTTTAAAGATTTTATTTATTTATGCATGAGAGACACACACAGAAAGAGAGAGGCAGAGACACAGGCAGAGGGAGAAGCAGGCTCCATGCAGGGAGCCCAACGTGGGACTTGATCCCCGGTCTCCAGGATCAGGCCCTGGGCCAAAGGCAGGCACTAAACCGCTGAGCCACCAGGGCTGCCCTAGCTCAGGGTTTCTTAAGAGAGAACTTGTATATCAATATCACCTGAGAACTTAGAAATGGGAAGTCTTAGACCTTATCTAGTCCTACTTTGAATCAGAATCAGAAACTTGAGGGTGGGGGATTTACTTATTAACCTTTTGCGTGATAAGTGTAGTTCATATTTTGAAAAAACTAATGCTACTAATGAGTAACATAGGGTTTTAAGTCTATGAAGCATGTAGTATTCACAAACACTGTTTATGCTAGGTATTTTTCTTTTTCTTTCTTTCTTTTTTTTTATACATATGTAGAAACAACCCAGGGAGGTTGTCAGTTTTCTATGCTTTTGGGCAAGTAGTTAAAAGAGTGAGCTCTGGCATTGTACTGCATGGCTTGGAATTGTAGTGTTGCCATTTATATCAGCTATGTGAATTTGGGCAAGTCATTTAATCCCCTTGTGTTTCAGGTTCTTTATGTGTAAGATATGAATGAGTGCCTACTTTATAGAGGTAGGAGTGCTCTTCACAGTTGCTTGACTAGTTCCTTTAAGATTTAATTTAGGTGTCACTTGTAAATGACTTCCTCAGCTTTTTCTATTTGTTAAAAAATAATTCAGACATGACTTTTCCTCTTCTGCTTCCCTTAGTTATCTCTGATTCCATAGCAACTGTGTTTACTCCCTCATGTTGCACTTATCACAATGGATTGTTGTCTGTTTTTCCCCTCTAGACTTAAGTTTCCAACGTCCGGGACTGTGGTTTCTTAGTGTTCCCAGTATCTAGGCATATGGATGTACAATAGATGTCTAAATGAATGAATTTTGGACTTTGTATTTCTTCAGTATGTTTCTCTCTGTACTTTGTTTTTGTTTTTTTAAAGATTTTATTTATTCATGACAGACACACACACACACACACACACAGAGAGACAGAGACAGAGACACAGGCAGAGGGAGAAGCAGGCTCCATGCAGGGAGCCCGATGTGGGACTTGTTCCCGGGTCTCCAGGATCACACCCCGGGCTGAAGGCAACGCTAAACCGCTGGGCCTAACCGCTGGGCCACCAGGGCTGCCCTCTCTGTGTACTTTGTTTCTGCCTGGTAATAACATTAGTAATACAGTTTATTTGAATACTTTCTATTTGTCTGGCAGTCAGCTTAGCACATTAAATACATTTTTGTATTTAGCCATTGTGTTATAATTTTGCTTTCTCTTTTTTTTTCTCTTAAGGCTAAATGACAGGAGAGCAAAGAAGTTGTCCTATTTGTTCATCTCTCTATCGGGAGTGCCTAGTACAATGACACATTAATAGATCAGCAGTTGTGTAAATAGGAAATGACTGATATTAGTATGTTAATGCATTGTCTTCTACTGAATCACACAGACTACATAGTGTAAGGCATATTTGTATAATATTTCAATGGATCCTGAACTGGGAGTTTTAAGCATAATAGGTCATTTTAGCTATCTTCAGCCTTCCTAGCTGCTTTCCGTAAAGCAATATCTTCTCCACTCAACTGTTCGTGTAAGTGCTCCAGCCAGTTACTGTATTTCCTCAACTAGAAATTGAAATGAATGGTCTAGTAATTATATAAAACACTTGAAATTGAGACTGGATGGATATTATCTCTATACTCATGTGCCAAAATTATCCCTGCCTGCAATTCCAGTAGAAATTCTTATTCCTAGTACTTTCCTGATTGAGGTTAAGCAGTTACGGTTTCTGGTATAGGTAATTCTCTGTAGAGGCTGCATGAGTGATCAGCAGACAGCCCCCGAGCAATGCTTGCATTTTAAGAGAGGGGTGTGCTAAGTAGGCCAAATGACAAATTGGTGAAATGTGTGTGGCTGACTATAACACTCTGCTAGTATTTTACTAAACTAAGGATTGAAAGGCAACAGATCTTTTCACATTATAGTATAGGTAAGTTGACAGTATTTTTCCAAAGTTTCAGTCATTTGGCTGAAAAAGGATGCTTTTTATTTCCTGGCTTGCAGATTTTATTCCCAGGAAAAGACAGTGAAATGCAAGGATGTTTATCATATGAAAATCAATCAATGTAATGTACCACATTAATAGAACAAAGGGGAAAAAACCCCACATGATCATCTCAATGCAGAAAAAAGCATTTGACAGAATTCAACACCCTTTCATGATGAAAATACTCAATAAATGAGCAATAGAAGGGAACTTCCTCAATGTGATAAAAGCCATATATAAAAACCCACAGCTAGCATCATACCAAGTGTTGAAAGTCTAAAAGCTTTTTTTTAAGATGGGGAGCAAGATGAACATGTCTGCTTTTACCATCTCTATTCAACATAGTATTGGAAATTCTTGGTAGAAAAATTAGGCAAAAAAAAAAAAAAAGGAAATAAAGAAATAAAGGTATCCAATTTGGAAAGGAAAATAAACTTGTCTCTGTTGATGACCTGATATTTTAAAAATTTATTCTGATAAGTAATACATAGCATGAGATATACCCCCTTAATAAAATTTTAAATGAACAGTACAGTATTGTTAACTGTAACCACAATGGTGTGCAGCAGATCTCTGGAACCTTTTCATGTTGTATTACTGAAACTCTTCCCATTGTATAGCAACTCCCCATTTTCCTCTTCCTCCAGTCTGTGACAACAACTTTGCTTCTTTTTGCCTCTATGAGTTTCATTATTTTAGATACCTATTATAAGTGGAATCATGCAGTATTGTCCTTCTGTAACTGACTTAATTTCCCTTAGAATGTCTTCAAGTTTCATTCATGTTGTAGTATGCACAGGATTTCCTTCTTTTTTATGGCTGAACAATATTCTATGTGTACCACATTTTCTTTATTTTTAAATTAAGTTTTGAAAATTTTTTTTATAATTTAAAAAAATTTTTTTAAAATTTTTATTTATTTATGATAGTCACAGAGAGAGAGAGAGAGGCTCAGAGACACAGGCAGAGGGAGAAGCAGGCTCCATGCACCGGGAGCCCGATGTGGGATTCGATCCCGGGTCTCCAGGATCACGCCCTGGGCCAAAGGCAGGCGCCAAACCGCTGCGCCACCCAGGGAGCCCTAAGTTTTGAAATTTTAATTTCAGTTTTGTTAACATACAGTGTTATATTACTTTCAGGTGTACAATATAGTGATTTAACAATTCTGTACTTTCTCAGTGCTCATCATAATTGTACTCTTAATCCCTTTCACCTATTTTACCCACCCCCCCACCCACCTCTCCTCTGGTAACCACCCGTTTGTTTTCTGTAGTTAAGAGTCTGTTTCTTGTTTTGTCTCTGTGTCTCTGTGTCTTTTTTCTTTGCTGGTTTGTTTTGTTCTTTAAATTCCACATATGAGTGAAATCATATGTGTACCACATTTTCTTTATCCATTTGTTGATACACAGTTAAGTGTATCTCTCTAGTTCTTGGCTATTGTGAATCATGCTGCTGTGAACATAGGGGTGCATTTCTCTTTGAGAACCTGATTTCAGTTCTTTTGGATAAACACTGAGAAGTGGGATTAATGGATCATATAGTAGTTCTGTTTTTTAACTTTATGAGGAGGCTTCATACAGTTTGACATGACTTTAAATGTAGAAAATCCTAAAGATTCCATAAAACCAATGGTAGAGCTAATAAACAAATTTGGCAAAGTTGCAGGATACAGAATCAACACAAAAAAAAGTTTGCAATTTTTACTAGCAATGAACAATTTGCAAAGGAAATTAAGAAAGCAGTTTTGGGGGATCCCTGGGTGGCGCAGCAGTTTGGCGCCTGCCTTTGGCCCGGGGCGCGATCCTGGAGGCTCTGGGATGGAATCCCACGTCGGGCTCCCGGTGCGTGGAGCCTGCTTCTCCCTCTGCCTGTGTCTCTGCCTCTCTGTCTCTCTCTGTGTAACTATCATGAATAAATAAATAAAATCTTTAAAAAAAAAAAAAAAGAAAGCAGTTTTGGGAGTGCTTCTCCGTCATTTGAGAG
This sequence comes from Canis lupus baileyi, assembly GCF_048164855.1. NCBI lineage: Eukaryota > Metazoa > Chordata > Mammalia > Carnivora > Canidae > Canis > Canis lupus. Next base: position 11,019,624 of record NC_132850.1, read on the forward strand.
GCTGATTCTCGGTTTCAGCTCAGGTCCTGATCTCATGGACCCTGAGGTTGAACCCAGAGTCTGGCTCTCAGCTCTGTGGGGAGAATGCCTGAGATTCTTTCCCTTTCCCTCTGCTTCTCACATGTGCACATGAATGCTCTCTCTCTCTCTCAGATAAATAAATCTTTAAGAAAAAAAAAAGAATATCATTTGTAGTAGCATCAAAAGAGTAAAATACTTTGAAATAAATTTAACCAGGGGGGCAGAAAGAAGACTTGTACAATGAAAAGTAGAAAACATTGCTTTGACTTAATGTTTGATTGTGATACTAGAGAAATAAAAGCAGATAAATATATGTAATTTGGGGTTAATAATAAAGTTTTTTTTAAAGACTTTATTTATTCATGAGAGACAGAGAGAGAGAGAGGCAGAGACACAGGCAGAGGGAGAAGCAGGCTCCATGCAGGGAGCCTGACATGGGACTCGATCCTGGGAACCAGGATCATGCCCTGGGCTGAAAGTGGCGCTAAACTGCTGAGCCACCCAGGCTGCCCAATAAAAAAGATTTTAGGGACACCTGGGTGGCTCAAGTGGTTGAGCGGCTGTCTTTGGCTCAGGTCGTGATCCTGGAGTTCCGGGATCAAGTCTCGCATTGGGCTCCCTGCATGGAGCTTGCTTCTCCCTCTGCCTGTGTCTCTGCTTCTCTCTCTGTGTCTCTCATGAAGAAATAGATAAAATCTTTAAAAAATAAAAAAGATTTAAAAAATTATTTTCATATTAAGTTGTGTTAATAGGTGGCCCTTATGACTAAAGGTGCCTTAGAATTGGAACATGGTAATACTTCTCTGAGTGTTATGGAAGCTCAAATGATACACCGCATATGAAGGATGCTGGTAAGAATGATGAAACTAACAACATAGATGTTAAAAGCTAGTAAGATAATGGAGAAAATAACAACACTGATGATTGAAGCAAACAAATGATTAAGAACAAAAAGTCTTACAATCAGACTTCTTGGATTTGAATGCTGGTTCCAACACTTAAATAGGTATATGACTCTGAGTCACTCAGTTTATTAATGTCTCATTTTCCTCATTTGTAATGTATAGGAAATACTCAATAAGGATTTAATGTATGTTATATTATGAAGCCATAATACACTGTGTATGTATGATTTTTAAATGTGGGGTATTTAAATTCTGACTTTATAATTTAACTTATCTTTTAATTTTGTATTTATGTATTGATTATTTAAGTAGGCTTAACACCCAGCGTCGGGCTCAAACTAATGGCCCTGAGATCAAGAGTGGCATGCTCTTCCTACTAAGCCAGCCAGCCAGCCAGGTGCCCCTTAACTTACTTGCTTGCTTGCTTGTTTATTTATTTATTTATTTATTTATTTATTTATTTATGACTTGCCTTTTTAAAAAGCAGCATTTCATTGTTGATTCTTTTGGGTCTCTGGTATCCCATTAACTATGAAAGATTTTTGCTCCTTACCTTCCTTTTTAGAAAGCAACAACATTTCATTGCTGATTCTCTTGGGCCTCTGGTACCCCATTAATTGTGAAATTTTTTTTTTGTTTTACTTGTGCAAAGCTACTGAAGAGCTACTCTCCATATGTCTGTATTAAATTTCAGCATATTTGTTTGCCTTCATTTACTACAGGCCAACTTTTACTAATCTATTAGTTCTGGGCTATTAATCATTCTCTCCAACTGGTGTCAGTGGCAGACTGTGAGGGTTTACCCCTCTCTCCCATTTTGTAAGTCATAATAATGAAAATTCTTTTTATAAAATTCTTTGCTATTTTAGAAATGAACAAACAATAAACATCCAAACATGTTTATTTTCTTGGTTTACTTTAAGTTTATTTAAGAAATGATATGTGTTTCAAATTATACTTGAGACAAAGTAAGGTTGTGTGGATATTTTTTATTTTATTTTATTTTTTAATATTTTATTTATGAGAGCTAGAAAACAGGGGAAAGCAGAGGTTGAGGTAGGAGCAGACTCCCCACCAAGCAGGGAGCCTGATGTGGGGGCTTGATCCCCGGATTCCGGAATCATGAACTGAGCTGAAGCCGATACTCAACCAACTAAGCCACCCAGGCACCCCTGTGTGGATATTTTTTAAATGTTAGATCTATAGCATAAAAGAATTGGGATAGCAAAGATTTTCTGTTGCTTTATTGTTTGATCCGTATTGTTCTGAATACCAGTCAAGAAATATGTAAAATTCACTCTTTTAGCCAGTTCTTTTGTTCTTATATCAGAACCGTTTTATGCAAGTGATAGGGAATGCCAGTTCTTAAGTGGAAAGGGAATGTTAGTTTACGTACTTGATAGGTCTGGGAGTAGAGCTGGCTTCACATGTGTTAAGGTCTCAATGATATCACTCCTCTGTTTTTCCTTCATATCTTGGCTCCAGTCTTACGCAAGCTTTTTGGTGTACCACTAAGAGGATTTTATACACTTTATAACTACTAGTACATGGACAAGAGAACCTCTTTTCTGGTAGCTCCCACAAAAGAACTGTGATTTTGTCTGATTGGACCGACTAAAGTTCCTATTTTTCCCTGAAACAGTTGCTAGGGAGAATGGGTTGAAGAGTTGGTTTACCAGAAAGAATTGAAGTTACTGGTTGTTATGGGTCGATTTGTGCCTCTCTCCCACTCAAATTCATATGTTGAGTTCCTAAAATATGACTTGGAGAGAGTCACTAGAGATAGTTAGTTGAGATAGTTAGTTGAGTTACTCATACTGGAGTAGGGTGGGCCACTAATCCAGTACAGTGATGTCTTCATCAAAAGCAGAAATTTGGACACAGACATGTAAGGAGAATGCTATGTGAAGATTGGAGTTATGTTGCCACAAGCCAAGAAACTACCAGAAGTAGGAGAGAGGCCTGGAACAGATCCTTCCCTAGTGCCTTCAGAGGGAGCTTGGCCCTTCAGAGGGCCCTTGATTTTGGACTTCTGGCTTCCAGATTGTTAGTAAATTTCTATTGTTCTAAGCTGCTTAGTTTGTGGTGTATTTTTATGGCACCTCTAGCAAACCAGTGTGGTGATCATGAATTTATAGTAATACCAATCCTGTTCAGTGACTTTCTCAGCTGCAGCCTCGAAGAAAAGAGGGTAGTTAGATTCATCCAGGTTTGGGATTTTGCTGTATTTGTGTGACCAAATGACAAGAGGAGTAAGATTTTAGGTTACTGGCAAGAATATTCCCCCCCCCCCTTCTGGCAAGAATATTATCGAAATCGTGCATCATTGTATCTAAACTGAATGAGGAGGGAAGTATAGTAAGAGAGGGTCTGGTGGTTCAAAGTCAAAATGAAAGGGTCCATGGATAAGAGGTCTTATAGAGGCAAAGGACTATACCTTGAAAGAAGTCCTATTTGGAGAGCAAGATGCTCAAAGTATGATTTAGGATGAAGAGCGAGTGCTGGTCAAGGTAGAAGGGCTAGGAAGGATGTGACCATGGGAGTAAGATAGTGAGTGGGCCATAGCATATGTATAGCTCCATGTTTTGCAGTGAATACTGGAGTTAAGAGGTCTAGGAGGTAAGAAGCCAGGTTGTTGGATGGGTTGTTTAATCTATGATATAGTCATCCATTGGTAATGAGATTCAGAGTAGAGAGGAAGACAGTGAGTTGCCAAAGCCTTAGATGAGGTAGAGAGATCAGGTTAGAAGACACCAGTGTTTTTTGTTTTTTTTTTTTAATATTTTATTTAAATTCAATTTGCCAACATATGGTAAATACCCAGTACTCTTCTCATCATGTGCCCTTCTAAGTACCCATCACCCAGTTACCGCATCCTGCCACCCTTCTCAGAAGACTCCAGTGTTAAGGAAAAGAAGAGAGTAATTTTGTTGAAAGGTAAGAGCCTCAAAAGAGTAAAGCTTAAAAAAAAAAAAAAAAAAAGAGTAAAGCTTTATTTATTTACTTTTTAAGTAGGCTCTGCACCCAGCGTGGAGCCTGACATGGAGTTTGAACTCATAACTCTGAGGTCAAGACCTGAGCTGAGATCATGAGTTGGATATTTAACTGACTGAGCCACCTAGGTGCCCCTATAGAATTTAGTGATTCATCACTTGGATATAACACCTAGTATTCATCCCAACAAGTGCCCTCCATAATGCCCATCACCCATTGTTTTTTTTTTTTTTTTAAGTTTTATTTTATAACTATTTATTTATTTATTTTAAAGATTTTATTTATTTATGCTTGAGAGACATAGAGAGAGGCAGAGACACAGGCAGAGGGAAAAGCAGGCTCCACTCCATGCAGGGAGCCCGATATGGGACTTGATCCCGGGTTTCCAGAATCCCACCCTGGGCTGAAGGCGGTGCTAAACCGAAGGGCCACCAGGGCTGCCCCCATTGTTTTGTTTTTAAAACAAAAAGTTGAGTAACATAATGTGGACAAGCTGTGGGGGTAATCAAAGGGGATTTTAATCCCATTTCTGGACCCTGAGATAGGCTGGATGTTAAAACTGGACCATCTGAGAGTGCTGTCAGGGAGGTAAGAGATTGAGTTCCATTGAGAGTGGGAGGTTGAAGGTAATATTTTGAGAAAAGATGTGTCTGGTTTTCTCTTCAGGACAGGACCAGGTGTTATTTCATGTTGGTAAGTGGAGGGAACATTCTCTCAGTAGAGGTTGAGGAAAAAAATGACTTGCTTACTTTTTTCTTTCTGTACTAGACAGTAAACTCCTTATAAGTAGGGACTATGTATCACTGTGCCTACCTCAGTCTTTGGCAAGTAGTAGGTTGTCAATAAATGTTGAATAAATGAATTTATACTTCCAACAGTATTTGAGAATTTACTGTAAGAAGGAATTTCATTAATAATCATTCATTCAACTAATATTTATTGAGGGTTTTCATATGTAGATACGGTGATAGGTATTGGGGATATGATGGTGAACAAGATAGATATGGGCTTCTGCTCTAATGGAGCTCACCTTAATGTGAGGGCCGTAAAACACACACACACACACACACACACACACACACACAGGCAAAATTAAAACAAGTCATAGTAAGGGCTTTCTGAAGGAAACAGAAACAAGCAAGACTGAGGTAGAATATAAAAGAGAAGAGGACCTACATCATAAATGATCCAAAAAAAATCTTAGAATGGGTAGGTAACATTTAAACTAAGACCTAAAGAAAATGAAAATACCAACTATGATTTTCAGGAAGAGAGAATGACACTTGCAAAGTCTGTGAGTTGGGACAGAATTTGCTCTTTAGAACTGATGTCAGAGTGGGTTTTAGAGAAAAATTTTTTTATTTTTCTGTCAGATGTTTGGGAGATATCCAAGTGGAGATGTAGAAGGTTAATATAAAAGTTTGGAGTTAGAGAAAGGGTCTGAAGTAAAGGTAGCAGTTTGGTAATCATCAGCGTTAGGTGTGGTATTGAACAATGGAAATGGATATGATCACCTGGGTTAATGTACAAATAGGAGGTTGTGAATGTCCTTTGTAAAAGGTAAAGTGCTATACATATAAATACAGGAGATAGTTATTTTGTTTCATTTCTTCCTTACTTGAATTGTTATAATTCATATATTATTCATGCTTAAAGATAATGCTTGTCCCAGTGATTTCTCTTTATTTTGGGCTGTCTAGACTGGTACGTGTAGGGCTTCCTGTCTTCTGAGGAGAGACCAGAGCTACTCTTTATATTCATTGTCACTCTGCCACTTAGATTTTTGATCAGGTTGGGCTGGATTTAACAAAAGCTGGTTTGTTATTGGTCTGAGTTGTTGGTATGTTTTGTTTACATCCACTGTTTTTCGGTAGTATACGGCTATGGCATCTTTTGAAATCCTTTTGTTTACTTGAAATACCTTTACCTTTCATTTCTGATAATCTCCAAAGCAAATCTATTCTTAGATCTAGATTTTGAAAGCTTTCTTAACAATACTCCTAGAGTTCTAGGAGTCACAACTCATTTAATAATTTAATAATGACTAGGTGTCTTCTAGGGACAGAGCAGTAGGTTTAGGTACCTAGGGTTCCAAAAACCATACAGGACTCTTGCCCCTCAAACAGCTTATACTTAAAGTTACAGTGCTCCATTCTGCAAATATGCTAACATCTCATGTTTGTCCCATAACAAACCATTTTAAATTGGTAACATAGTAGGCAGAGACCTAGGAATACTTCAAGAATCGTATTAAGAAAGCTTTCAAAATCTGTGCATTCTCTAAGTGAACTGCATTCTCTAAGTGAACTGCCCAGATGCCTGCTTGTGTTACCTTAAGCTTCTCATCAGCTTTAAAGGTGAGGACTACTCACAGCACTTGCTTTTCTCCATCCTCTACTCAGCTTCAGGGTTGTTTTCCTTCCTGAGTTTCATTATTATTGACGTTCTTTTGATGCTTCAGACATGTTCAGATTGCTGTTTCCTTTTGTCAGTTTGAATTGCCCCTTTTTATTTTCTCATTCTTCTGCTTACTGTTCATTTTTATCCTTTTTCCTTTGTATTGTGAAATATACAAGTCTGTTTTAGACATCACAAGAGTGTCAGAAGGATTTAGTCTCCTTTGCAAGCCATTCACATTGAGTAAATTATGTATATAAATGCATAGGCTTTTCTGATTGTATTCATTACTTTGGCCTTTTTACCTGCTGTTCCATCATTAAAGGAATTGGTGGTTGTGGTTGTGATTGAGTAGTTGAAAGGATGTCAGGGCTAGTTCCACTTCTGGTTCCTCAGTTCTCTTGAAAATGGAGCATTAGAAGGCTGTATTCTTAGTAAGCTGAATTTTTGTGTGTTAATATGTAAAAAGTACTTGTATGGCAAATTACCTGGAAAATTGTGTGCATTGTAACATTTTTTTTTTATAACACTTATTTTTCTATGTCTACTAGTACTGAATTGTTACTTGTTTTCTTAAATTTTTAGATTGACCAAAACAAAACAAATTTTGGGTGGTTTATTTAGAAAAATAAAATCTTTCCCATTATCTTCTTTTCATTACCTAGACTTCTGTATCTGTTTGCCTTTATACACAGTGTTCTTCCTGTCTGGATTGCTGCCTCTTTATTTCATAGTGGTCTTCAATAACACGTTTACATGGCAATTTGCAAAAAGTACTATAGAGAGGTTGCATATACCCTTTATCCAGTTGTCCCTAATTGTAATACCTCATATAATTCTAGTACAATAGCAAAACCAGAAAATTGACACTGGCACAGTTCATAGGACTTATTCAAATGTCATTGGTTTTATAGACACGTGTGTGTGTATTTGTATGTAGTTTTATGCATATGAGGTTTTATCATGTGTGGATTCATGTAACTAGCAACAATTAAGATAACTGTTCCATCACAAAGATTTTTCATCTTACTTCTTTATATCATACCTACTCCCTTCATTTTATTAATTTATACACTGTTTTTTTTTTTTTTTTATCATGTTACTCACTGGTTACTCTTCATTGTGTGGCCCTGTGATTAACGGAAAAAAGATAAACGTTATGTTTTAGAGGTTATTTCTCTATTTTTACCTTTTTTTCCCCCACATCCTTCTATAACTATTTACAATAAGCCTAATAACACTAAAGTTTCAGTTCATTTTGTGCACTATAGAATCATAGTCTCCTATGATGAGACCCCCAAAAATGAAACTAAAAATTCCATATGAGGCAATTCTTGACATTTATTTATTAACCTATGAATTTCCCTAATAACCAGGACCACCATCTCTTCTTCTTCCACCACCTCCTCCTCCTCTTTCTCTTCTTTTTTTTACTACCTGGTATTCTTTGGTGTCAGATTACCTGTATGTTTTGCTGGATTATGTTGCAATAAGAAATAATGCAGAACATTGGCTTACAATAACAGAGGTTTAATTATTGTTCACATTATAGGTTCCCTAGTAATCAACTACAGTTCTACTCCATGATTCTTTTTCATTTTAGGATCCAGATTGCAAGAGCACCCCCTATTTGTGACATACTGTTCTCTTGGTAGAGAGAAAAGAGCAAGAGTTAGTGGAAACATAGCTCTTAAAGCTTCTACTTGCAGATGGAAGTTTCTATTTCACTGGCCAAAGTAAGTCTCATGGCCAGGCCAACAACAGTAGGGTTGTACTTGCTGCAGAGACGCACTACAAGTCACATGGCAACAGGCAGAGGTGTTAATGATACTTTGAAAAGAGGAGAATAGATGAGAATTATAATGCAACCTACCTTAGGATGGTGTAGTATGCAATACTTCTGTAGTAACTTTTTTCTTACTGAAGTTTATGATACTTTAAATGGTTTTTTTCTTAATAAAAATAGCAGCTCCTTTTTTTTTTTTAATTTTATTTGTTTATTCATGAGAGACACAGAGAGGCAGAGGAAGAAGCAGGCTCACTGTGGGGAGCCTGATGTGGGCCTCAATCCCAGAACCCTGGGATCACGACCTGAGCCAAAGGCAGACACTCAACCACTGAGCCACCCAGGTGCCCCACAATTCCTTTCTTTTTCTTTGTTGCACTAGTTAGAATATTGGTTCAAGCCAAAATCACACTGGTTTATTTTATTTTATTTTATTTTATTTTATTTTATTTTATTTTATTTTATTTTATTTTATTAAGATTTTATTTATTCATAGAGATGCAGAGAGAGAGAGAGAGAGAGAGAGAGAGAGAGAGAGAGGCAGACACACAGGCAGAGGGAGAAGCAGGCTCCATGCAGAGAGCCTGACGTGGGACTGGATCCAGGGTCTCCAGATCACGCCCTGGGCTGCAGGCGGCGCTAAACCGCTGCGCCACCGGGGCTGCCCATCACACTGGTTTAAACAGAGAGAGTTTATCTCCCTTAAGCAACTGTTCAGGTAGGGTAAGTGTATAGGACAGATATAGCATCTTTAGGATAGTGTCTGGGACCTAGGCCCTTTTTCTCCTGTTGTTCTTTTATTCTCAACCATGTTTTCCATCTTAGTCTGGACAACTGGTCTATATTCTGCCAACATACCTGTATTTGACAAGCTGGAAGAAGGGCTAGGAGGTAGAAAACATTCTCCAGACTTCCCTGTAGGTGCATAGACCTGGGATTGGACACATTATTTTTTTTTTCTCATTCCATTGAGGAGAACTGGGATTGTAAGAGAGGCTGGGAAATGTAGCTTTAGCTAGGTGTCCATGTGTCCAGATAAGGCTTAGGGGTACTGTTCTAAAGAAAGAAGAAAGGATATTAGGAAACAAGCAGCCATCTCTTTAATTAATTTAATCCATATGAGACTTATGAAAAATAGATATTACTAGCACTTTACAGATAAGGAGACAGGCTTCTAATTTTATTTTGTGTTTATTTGAGAGAGAGAGCATGAGCAAGAGGAGGGACAGAGGGACAAGCAGACAATCTGCTGAGTGGGGAGCCCAGTGTGAGGCTCGATTCCAGGACCCTAAGATCATGACCTGAGCCAAAGACACTTAACTAACTAAGCTACCCAGGCTCCCCAAGGAGACAGGATTTTAAAGAAGTGAAATAAGTGGTTCAGGTTCATCTAAGAAGTAGTGGAATTGGACTTTGGATCTAGGCCTATCTGATACCAAAACTTGAGTATTTTTTTACAAAACTGTATTTGCTTTCTAACATCTATTATTTACAAGCACTTAACATTTTTTCAGAGTAGTAATAAATAGCTACTGACTCTTTAGAAGGAATTCTTATATTTATGAATATTTTACTTTGTGGCAACTGATGAATTTATTATATAGCTAATAAATAAATAATTGTTTTTAAATAATGTTAGAATTTTAAAAGGTCAAATTTTTATTTGGACAACTTTAAAAGTTTTCCTTTAGAAATTAATTTAGATACTAAAAATTCATATGCAGTTTTGAATATGGATTTCATATTTGGGGGATTTTTGTATTTTCCCTCAATTTGAAAATAGCTTTATTATTTTATTTTAATTATAAAAATAGAAAATGCTTATAAAAAAGAATACAGAGTAGTACAACAAAGAATGTAAAAATAATTTATACCATTTTAGCTATATGCTAAATTTTTTTATTTCTGCATTCATTATGTGTGTTGTGTATCTGTGATTTCTTTTTGATTTAAAATGATCATATTTCAGGAAAAAAGTTTTTACCGAGACACACCAAAAACACTCTTTGGTCTTTTTGCTTGATGAGTGAATTGGCAATTTGGATGGCTTTTTCCATTCTCACTTAGCTGTATCGTATTAGTATACTAATCAGTACAGGGTGTACTTTAGAACACTTTAGTGTGCTAATGCCTTCTCAAATGTGTTTATGTAGTAACCAATGAGTCTGTAATGTGAGGATTAGTAAAGTACAATTTGGAGCTCAGAATTTCTTTTTGTGTATGAGATTCCCATTCCTCCCCCCTCAGCACTAAAAATTCAACTAAAAATTGAATTATCTTTATAATTTAACTCTTCATTATAGATGGAATGTATTTTATTTGCTTCCTCTAGCAAAGTATTTTCACCCTTATCTATAAGTAGGATGGATATGTAATTTTTTACCAAATTTGGACATTTTTGAGAATGAAAGGGATACTTATAAATATTTAAAATTCTGAAAGTTTTTTGAGATACATTTTTTGGCATCAAAATGATTTCATTACATTGATAGGTAAGTATAGTAGTTCCAGACAAAGACAGTTTTCAGAAATAAAATTATTAAAACATACTATAACAAAATTAAGTCTTTATATTAATTATCACAATATTTGCCATTTATATATGTATACAATGGAATATTACTCAGCCATTAGAAACGACAAATACCCACCATTTGCTTCGACATGGATGGAACTGGAGGGTGTTATGCTGAGTGAAATAAGTCAATCGGAGAAGGACAAACATTATATGGTCTCATTCATTAGGGGAATATAAAAAATAGTGAAAGGGAATAAAGGGGAAAGGAGAAAAAATGAGTGGGAAATATCAGAAAGGGAGACAGAACATGAGAGATTCCTAACTCTGGGAAATGAACAAGGGGTGTAGAAAGGGAGGTAGGTGGGGGGTGGGGGTGACTGGGTGACGGGCACTGAGGGGCGCACTTGATGGGATGAGCACTGGGTGTTATTCTATATGTGGCAAATTGAACACCAATAAAAAATAAATTAAAAACAGTATTTGCCATTTAACAGCTTGGATAAATAACCTCTCTGAGATTAGGTATTAACATAATCCAGAAGATTCTAAAGGAAAAAGACCAGTTGGCTGCATACCTGAGCTCCATGGAAAAGTCTTTCTCTGACCTCTTCAAGCGGTTTGAGAAACAGAAGGAAGTGATCCAGGGGTATCACACGAATGAAGAATCTCTGAAGAAGTGTGTTGAGGATTACATAGTGAGGATTGAGAAGGAGGGCCAGTGGTACCAGGCCCTGAAGGCCCACGCAGAAGAGAAGCTCAAGCTGGCCAGTGAGGAGATCGCTCAGGTGCGCGGCAAGGCCCAAGCGGAGGCCTTGGCCTTCCAGGCCAGCCTGAGGAAGGAGCAGATGCGCATCCAGTCACTGGAGAAGACAGTAGAGCAGAAGACTAAGGAAAATGAAGAATTAATCCGAATCTGTGATGACCTCATTTCCAAGATGGAGAAGATCTGACCTGAAGCCCTACTGCCCCCCTTCTGTATATCTGTCTGGGGAAGATTTTGTGTTCTTTCCTCTCACATAACCTCTGGTTTTTAAACTAGACTACTTTAAGAAGAGTAAATAAAATTTCCCTTAGGTTCGCAAAAAAAAAAAAAAAAAAAAAACAAAAAACAAAAAAACAGAAAAAAACTGGGTTTTCCAGAGAAACAGGACCAACAGGATAGACATACACACACATTCACATACACTGATTTTAAGGAATTGGCTTATGTGATTGTGGATGCTGGCAAGTCCTAAATCTGCAGGCCAGCAGACTGGGGACCCAGGGGTGAGCTGATGTTGCTCCTGAATCTAAAGGCTTTCTGGAGGCAAGATTTCTTCTTCCTCAGGGGACTTCAGTCTTTTCTCTTAAGATCTTCATCTGATTGGATGAAGCCCGTGCTTAACTGACTGAGCCACCCAGGTGTCCTAAATGTTGATTTCCTAATCTAGTTTTATACCCATTAAGGCTATAGGCCCAACCTTGATGCTTGAAGATTTTTTTCTTGTTTGTATTTCTAACTAAGCCTCTCTTGCCCCTCTCATCTACTTAATAAGTGCTGTCAAATCCATTTTACAAACATTTGTTCAGACCATACCCTTCTTTTCTGCCATTGCCAGTGTTCAGGTCCTCTATTGGGTCCATTAAAATTATTTCCTGAGTAGCTTCTACTTTCCGTCCTATTTTCCCTCTTCACAAATAATCACCGAGACCTAATACTATGTTAATAACTTATGAATCTGTCCTCTTTGTCTATTCTCAATTTCTTTACTTTTACTGTGGCATGTGAATCCCTTAAGTTGCCTTTTACAAAACTTCACAATCTTCTTTCCAATTCCTGATACCATTCAGAATTTACTCTTTTCTTTTTCTTTTTTTTTTTTTTGATTTTTATTTATTTATGATGGTCACACAGAGAGAGAGAGAGAGAGAGAGAGAGGCAGAGACATAGGCAGAGGGAGAAGCAGGCTCCATGCACCGGGAGCCCGATGTGGGATTCGATCCCGGGTCTCCAGGATCGCACCCTGGGCCAAAGGCAGGCGCTAAACCGCTGCGCCACCCAGGGATCCCCAGAACTTACTCTTTTCAAACATTAACTGAGCTTTCTGTTGATTGCAGGCCTTTGTGCATGCTCTTACCTCTATGTAGACTCCGCCTCTCCCCTTCTCATCCATACTTCAAATGCCTGCACTGATGTCACTTCCTTGAAGTCTTCTTGGATTTCCTTCCTGGTTCTAGAACACTCTTACACATTCATGTACAGGTGAACTTGAGCCTTCAGACATTAATATTCCTATGCTGCCTTTCAGATGAGATAGTAAATCTGTTCATTAGCTGTCCAGGGAACCCTTTAAACTGTGGTATGAACTCCTTGCCTACAAGCATTTCAGATAAGATGATATAAATATCTTTTTGTATATCAGCTTGTATATTCACTTGATTATTTTATCAAAATGGTTTTGAGTTGTATTCATAGGGACCTTGGACACTTAGGTAGAAGATGAATGCTGAAGGCTTTTGGACTTTCAACTGTCTATATATTGGGTTTCTTGGTAAAATTTTGCATGAGGAAAAAAAGTTTTTTTTTTAATTTTTATTTATTTTTGATAGTCACAGAGAGAGAGAGAGAGGCAGAGACACAGGCAGAGGGAGAAGCAGGCTCCATGCACCGGGAGCCTGATGTGGGATTCGATCCCGGGTCTCCAGGATCGCGCCCTGGGCCAAAGGTAGGCGCCAAACCGCTGCGCCACCCAGGGATCCCGGAAAAAAAAGTTTTGATGACAAAAGTAATTTTAAAATTCTTGTTCTAGAAAATAAAAATAAATTCTTGTTCTATTTTTTTCTACTTGATTCTTAATAATCCATATGGCTGCCTTTATCCACTTTCCCTTCCTCCTTAAAAGAAACTAAGCCAAACTTTTTGAAATAAGGATATTTTACTCTTACTCATCTTTGTTTCACAAATTTCTGTTGAATGAATGCAAATATACAGATGATTGATTAGTATTTAATTTCTAATTGTTTGTTTATTTTAGTTATCAAGTGGGAATCCTGTATATGAAAAATACTACAGACAGGTAAGATTTTTGTTTCTTTGAATATAAAATTGAATTTAAAAATGTTTTTTCAACTCTTGATTGTATATTTGCAGGTTACCAGCCAGCCGAACACATTTGATGTGTCTTGTTTTCAATTTCCTGTGCTTTAACCTTTTGTTTTGAGTGCTTAATACTTTTGACAAGCTATCAGAAAAATGAAGAAAAGAGATAATTAAGCCCAAACACTTAATTGTCTTAAATGTCTATCTATCCATATAATGTGTACTATTAGATTTAGGTTATAAAATCCATATAATATTAAATATATTCATGCAGATATAAATATAGAAATTAATTATAGCCAAATAGAAATGACTTTTCTGTTGTTTTTAAGACTTATTAAAGTTTAGGGGCACCTTGATGGCTCAGTTGGTTAAGCAACCAACTCTTGATTTAAGCTCAGGTCACCATCTCAGGGTTGTTGGATTCCCCTTACCCCCTCCTCTCTCCCACCCTGTGTCCCTTTCCACTCTTGCTCTTTCTCTTATGTGCATGCTCATTCTCTCTCAAATAAATAAAATCTTATAAAAATACTTATTAAAGTTTAATTTTCGCAAAGTTAAAACTATGATTCTCATAGAAATACAAGTAGGAAATGCATGTGTGTCAAGGATTTTATTTACCTCAATTAATTACTGGGAGAACCAGTAAGATGTAAAAATGAGAATATGAGTTGTAGAGATTTATATTCTCCATGAGACAAAATTCATTTATTGGTATGGGTAGGAATCATTGCATTGCTATGTTTTCTATAATTTAACTTCTATTCCTAAAGAATCTTGGATTGTACTTTTTAAAGCCTTTGCTGTTTTTCCTCTATCTTGAGACTAGGGCCCAAATCTTAGAAATTCTTTCCCCCATATTTCATCTGCAGTACATATGAATTTGAATGAATTTATCTCATTTTGAGATTTCCCTGTCTGTTGAGGTTCCTAGCCTGCTAAGTGACCTTGCTTTACTGTCTCTGAGACTGGGACCTTATAAACTGGGTTGCAGAAAACTGGGAGGGCTTTCTAGACATTGTCTCTGCTTAAGTCAGTCCTTTTTCCTTAATAGTGGCTTGTTCTTTTTGAATAAAAGATCATTATTCTCACATAAGCCACTCAACTATATCCTGATAAAAAGAAAAAATTATTTAACGTGTTAATAACTATATATTGCCATAAAAATAAGAACATTCCATTGAAAGATTTGTTTTTGAGTTCTGAGGTCAGTGAAAATCAGATACCATTGAAAACTATTTCAGTTTATAAAAGCAGAGCCTACTAAATCAATATAAGGAGAAAATAGAAAGGGCTTTTCCACATATCCATTAGAAAACAGAATATTAACAATAATACCAACAGTATTCCAAGTTAATAACCATAATTAAATATTCCCCAGCAGTTCATTAAGTCATGTGTAATTAATTCTTCTTCCCTTGCTTGGGTCAGGAGTCTGCTTTCATGAAATGTATCTAATTCTGGACTGCACAGTTCTGGATCTTCTGACTTAGTCCAGTAGTATAGACTGAGACTTGTCTAAAGTGATGTCAGCTCAGAAGTCTTTATTAAAAAGTCTGTATTTTGAAGTGTTAATAATTCAGATTATATGGGATAGTTCTTTCCGTGAGGCTCTGAGACTGTTTATCTTTGATGAAAACAAAGTTCTAGCCTATAGCTTATGGCAGGGCAAGTGTCACAGTACAACAGGAACTCTTGTATGTGACAGAAACTAAATGGCTGTGTTTAATTTATTATTGTAACCAAAAGAAAGGAAGATAGTCAAATTGGAATATGATACATAAATATTTCATAAAAGTTTGATCAGTGTTTCCCCTGCTAGGAATAGATATTCCCTTCTCCCTGCAGTCAGGGAGCAGGCAAAGTAGGAGTCCTGGAGATTTTTAGAGGCAGGTTTGTTAATATTTCTGTACTTCTTTGTTACCCAAAATTTGAATTGGGCAATTTTTTTTTGGCAATTTTTTTTCTTTTCTTTTCTCTCTCTCTCTCTCTCTCTCTCTCTCTCTCTTTTTTTTTTTCTGAGTGATTTATTCCACATTCAAGCACTTGAAAGAAAGGATTTCTCTTTTGCGTCTTTGCTGGGATTGGCCTGTCTGGAATGCTTTGTATATGTTTACAACAATCTTAATCTTTTAACTAAACTGGAAAAACAGCTAGCTCAAAAATATCCTTGTTTCGTGTTACTTTTCCATGACTTTTTAAAAATTTACTTTTCATTTTTATAAACAGAATTTTACTTCAGGAAATCTTTACAGAAGTGAAAATCTTTTTTTTTTTTTTTTGAGCTGTTTTTCTGCTCTTTGTGACATTCTGTTTTATTTTTATTTTTATTTTTAAAGATTTTATTTATTCATGAGAATACACACAGAAGAGAGAGAGAGGCAGAGACACAGGCAGAGGGAGAAGCAGGCTCCATGCAGGGAGCCCGACGTGGGACTCGATCCCGGGTCTCCAGGATCACTCCCTGAGCTGTAGGCGGCGCTAAGCCGCTGAGCCACTGGGGCTGCCCCTGTGACATTCTGTTTTAACGGAAAGTTCCTATCAATTAAAATGATGTGTATCTGTTTTTTTGTTTTTTTTTGATGCATATCTGTTAATGCTCTTTAGGAACTTAAGAATTTAAAAAATATTTCCTTAAGTTTATTATGGAATCACTGCTGGTTTTAGAGCTAATACTCCTTTGACCTTTTTTTTTTTTTTTTTTTTAGGTGTTACAGTTTCTAAGAATAAATATAAAAGCAGAAGTTAATGATTTAAAAATGTTTGAAAAAAAACCCCAGATCTACAGGTACTCCCATTTGTCAGAAGTTCTCTCCAGGAAATGCTGCCCTTTCTTGGCCTTTGTTAGTCAAAGGATTCCTGTCCCCTTTAAAAAAGTCAGTTTCCAAGTCACAGGGAGGAAGGCAGGTAAAATGATAACTTTGTCTCTATGGTTGTCAGCAACTTATGGTTTAAATCTTTTCAGGTTGATACAGGCAATACTGGAAGGGTGTTGGCTTCTGATGCTGCTGTTTTCCTGAAAAGATCAGGGCTTCCAGACTTGATACTTGGAAAGGTAATATTTATTCATTTTAATTAGACTATAATGAATATTTAGTATAAATAAATTGGATGCAAATTTAGAAAGATACCATCAAAAAACTTAGAACTGAATCATTGAAGCAGTTATAGGAATGCAATGGAGGGAATTTGTGGTGCAGTGATTTACTCTTTTGAAAAGTAAGGGGTTTTTCGGATTTTTAGAAAACCAATTACTTTTTAGTAGGATGAAATGAGGAAGGAATAGTACATTTGGGTATTGAGGGAGAAACAGTGCAGACTGGGAACCTTGCCACCCACTCAGAGAGTTGGCTCTATCTTTGTTTCCTGTACTATAACTGTCTCTAACTGTGTTTAATTTGTGGTGAATAGAGTTGGGGATGAGAGGCTTAGAAAAGAGCACAAAGAAGTGGAAAGTCCCTCTCCTGCTAGATCTCCTGGTGAATCCTTATACATGATACTGATATTAATTATTCACAAATAAACATGAACTATTTCAGCTTGCCTGTAAGGAAGAATATCATCTTAATATGGACCTAAAATCAAGGTAGTATGTTCTAGTAGAAAGAGCATTGAATTTGGAGTTAGAACCTGGGTTAATGAAAAGGGCATTGGACTTGGAAGTTAGAAGATGAATGGATAAAGAAGATGTGGTTTATGTATACAATGGAATATTACTCAGCTATTAGAAATGACAAATACCCACCATTTGCTTCAACGTGGATGGAACTGGAGGGTATTATGCTGAGTGAAGTAAGCCAGTCGGAGAAGGACAAACATTATATGTTCTCATTCATTTGGGGAATATAAATAATAGTGAAAGGGAATATAAGGGAAGGGGGAAGAAATGTGTGGGAAATATCAGAAAGGGAGACAGAACGTAAAGACTGCTAACTCTGGGAAACGAACTAGGGGTGGTAGAAGGGGAGGAGGGCGGGGGGTGGGAGTGAATGGGTGACGGGCACTGGGGGTTATTCTGTATGTTAGTAAATTGAACACCAATAAAAAATAAATTAAAAAAAAAAAAAAAGAACCTGCATTTCAGTTCTTTTCTTGATGCCTTGAATGTTCTTGAGTTAAGTATCTCACTGGGCCATAGTATCTTTGTGTAGGGTTGCACTAAATGACCTTCAAGGTTTCTTCCCACTTTTAATTCTGTGATTCTTAAATCTGATGACCAAAGAGAATGAAGGTGTAAATTGCAGGGATTTAAGTTATCTTTAAGATGATTTTTGTTTAAAAAACAGATTGACTTTTTTTTTCTGAATTTCAGATTTGGGATTTAGCTGACACAAATGGCAAAGGAATCCTGAACAAACAAGTAAGATTCCGAGATTCATATGAAAAAGTTTTTGAGTGCTTCAGAATAAAAAATAACAAGGATTTTTTCTAGTTTTAAACTAGGAATTGGTTTTTTGCCAATATTAGGTTTTCCAAGGGAAAGTGTTATACAGTATATTGGAAAATATTTCCAATTCCATAGACATTAAAGTAACTGATTCCCAAATGTTAGTGTTAATTTGGTAACATTGTTCTCCTGGAATGTCGTAGCCTGTTGGGGCTTCTCTAACATGATAATATAGACTGGATGGCTTATAAATAGCAGAAATGTATTGCTCACAGTTCTGGAGGCTTGAAACACAAGACCAGGCTGCCAGCATGTTTGGGTGAGGACTATCTTCTTTGTCACAGACCTCTTGTTGTATCCTTCCATGGCAGAAGGGGCTAGGGATCTTTCTGGACCCTCTTTTTTAAAGCATTAATCCCATGAGGCCCCCATTCTGATGCCTTAAGCATGTCTCAAAGGCCCTACCTCCTAATATCGCTACCTTTGGTACCTTGTACAATATACTTACTTGTGAGTATTCTGTCTAGGTCTTACTTTTGGCATATAAACCAAAAAATGGTTTACAGGCCATGAGTAAACCTTAGACTAGAAATATATGAAAGTGATTATGAATATTGGACACCATCAGTATACTTTGAAATTTAGCTTGTTAGGGATAGATTTCAGGACTGGAGATGGGTAGATTCCACAGCACTGAATTAAAGCTTGCTGCATGCTGATACATTGGCTGAGCACTGCTACTCAAAATTAGTTCCCCTATATGGGAACAGCTGAAGCAGCATCAAACTCCAAAAAGGGGTGGGAAATTTAGATGAGAGAGTACGAATATCAAGTCTCTTAATTAAGATTCTAGGGCTAGATTATAGTCCCCAATAGAGCCTCTGGGCAGAAGGGCTAATTGGTACGTTGGAGACATAGGAAAACTAGCTTCATATGGGCAGCCAGAGTACTGTGCGCTCAGTCAGCAAATATTTGTTGAATACCTGTTTTGAGTCAGGCTTTGGAAATGCAGGCGTGAACAAGACAGATATGGTCCCTGTCTTCAGGAGTTTATATAGTTTATATTTACAGTTTATAGTGTTTTCTTCACTCTGATATTACTGAACTTCGGATGTTGAGTTGAGTTGTCTTTGTTATATATATCCAAGTGGCTGGATTTGTGGATCTGCAGTTTAAACTTTGATGTTTGCATGAGAGAAGTAGATTTTTGAATTAACATGAAACAAAGGGAAAAAACCAATATTTATTGAGTTTCTATGTGCCAAAAATGACAGTAGGTGTTTTCGTTCTTATAGTATGGTTTTTATTTTGTACCTCATAATACATGGCAAAGGTATTAGAAAAATTTTATTTAACTTGTCCATGGCCTCACAACTTTAAGTGGCAGAACTAGAATTTAATGCAAGACTATTTCACTTCAGAGCCTGTCCATACTATGGGAGGGGACCTGATTACCTAAGAGTAATTGAATCTCTTATAACATGAGAAAGTAAAAAAGGTTGATTTTGGAGGACTTAGAATACCAGCATTTATTTTTATTTATTTTTTAAAGATCTTATTTATTAGAGAGAGTACACATGCATGCATATGAGGGAGGAGGGGCAGAGAGAGAGGGAGAAGCAGATTCCCCACCGAGGAGGGAGCCTGATGTAAGGCTCTAACCCAGGACTCTGGGATCATGACCTGATGCCAGAGGCAGGTGCTTAATCGACTGAGCCACCCAGGTGCCCCCAAAATACCAGTATTTAAAGGTTGGGGGAGGCATTGACTCTGAGATTTGAAAGGTCAGAGGAAAAGTAGGAGAGTTTTATGAAGCTATGTTGGTGGAGGAGAGTTTCTGGGAGTTATCATACTGTCCAGACTGCCAAAAGAACAAGCAGAACGAGGTGAAGTTTTTTGTGTTTTGTTTTGTTGAGGCTATTGTATTTGGTAGCTAAGAAGTTATTTGTGACATAGGCAGTGGTTTCTCTAGCTAATGGTGGAAGTTCAAGTGGGATTGCATAAAAGCTTATGGAATGAATGAAAAGAGAAGGGGAGATCTTGAAATATCACCTTTTTAAGAAATTTGTGAGTGAAGGCAAGGTGTTACATAAAGCAGACAACCTGCAAGGTTCTAAGAATAGGTAAGAATTGGGTAAGAATGGTATTGGTGAGAATAGGAGGTTTGAGAAAAGTGGTGAAGGGTTGATTGCATCAGCAACGATACTAAGTTGAAAGTGATTAAAACTGGAGTAAAGGCTTTTGTTGTGTTTATTCCCAGACCAAAAACCAGTTGCTTCAGCATCTCTGCATTTATTTATTAAATTTTGCACTGAGACTTAAAAGGCCAAAAATCCAAGGACCTTTGGGAGAGATTTACAAGTATTTTGAAGTGAAGCAGTTATGTAATTGTTTTAGATGCTGCACAGTAGCTCTATATTCTCTGTAGCTTTCCTGGAATAGCAGTGGTTGAATCACTTGAATGATTGGTCCAGTTTCAAAATTTATCATCTTAAATCCAGAGATGACTTTTGATAACATTCAGTTGTTATTTTCTTCTGGGGTTTTTTCCAGACTCTTTTCCTCACTTAAATGATAAAAATCATTTTTAACATCAAATGTTAAATGTTCATCAAATGTTCTTTGAAGAATGTATTAATCTTGTATAATTTCTACTACCTGTATTATCACAGTTTATTTAAATATTTTCCCATTTATATTAACACCTTTTGCTATTTATAATGTTAGGAACATCTTTGTACATAGATATCTTCTGAATTTTACAGCAAGTGTTTTCAGGCAAATGTGCTATTATATTTGTTGCTACATTAAGATCTTGGAGTAATTATGAATTGTTTTATATTTTCAGATTGTAAGTGTGGTTGGATGGATAGATAGGTAGATAGATAATTAATGTACTTAACTTCATGCTTCTCTTTCTCAGGAATTCTTTGTTGCTTTGCGACTTGTGGCATGTGCCCAGAATGGATTAGAGGTTTCTCTGAGTAGCTTGAACCTGGCTGTTCCTCCACCAAGATTTGTAAGAAATGATCTTAAGTTTAAATTGTACTTAATTTTTAAAATGATACAACATGATTTAAAAATTAAAATTGCTATATTAAAAAATAATTTCCCTAACCCCTATCACTCAGCTACCTGATTTTCTTTCTTAATGGCTACTGTTGTTATTAGTTTCTTGTATATTCTTCCAGAGTTACTATATGTGTATTTACTTATTTTTTAAAGATTTTATTTATTCATGAGACACAGAGAGAGAGAGGCAGAGAAACAGGCAGAGGGAAGCAGACTCTCTGCAGGAAGCCTAATGTGGGACTCAATCCTAGGACTCTGGGATCACACCCTAAGCCAAAGGCAGACACCTAACCGCTCAGCCACCCAGGCGTCGCATTATATGTGTATTTAAAGAAATATAAATACCCACTTCCTCATTTTACATTGATTGTAGTGTACAATTAATAAACACAATTCTATACCTTTTTAAATAATATGTTTTAGAGATCTTTACATAAAAGCGTATTTATTCTTTTTAATAGCTGTATAGTATTTCCTTGCTTCTATTTACATAAAAGTTTTTAAATTTTTTATTTAAACTCCAGTTAATTAACATACAGTGTTATATTAGTTTCAGGTGTACAATAGAGTGATTTGTTACTTGCCTACAACACCCAGTGCTCATCACAGCGAGTGCACTCCTTAATTCCTGTCACCCATTTAACCTATCCCCTCCATACTTCCTCTCTACCATAATTTATTTACCTTCCTATTGATAGGCTTTTAGCTTGTTTTTAATCTTTTATTATTAAAAAATGCTGCAATGAATAATAACCTTGGATATATGTCATTTTACATGTACAAAAATATATTTATATGTGCATATTCTCAGAAGTGGAATTGCTCTTTCAGAAGTTTGTGCATTTGTGGAGTTTTCATATGTAATATCAATTTGTGTTCCGTAGTGGTTGTACTCGTTCACAAACCCACCATCAGTTGGTCACGTGCTCTTTTGCTAACATTCTGTTGTTAATTTGAGAGGTGACAAATGGAATGTTGAGTGTAGTTTTAATTTGTCCATTTGGTTTTACAGAGTGAGTTTGAGTAGTTTTTCTCATGCTTATAAGTCATTTTCATTACCTTTATGTGAAATGTCTGTTTAAAGCTTTTCCCATCTTTCTTAGGTTATTGATCATTTTAAAAATTGAATTCTAGAGGTTATGTATATATACTACATACACACACACATATATTTTCCTAGTTTGTCATTTGTCTTGAAATCGTAGTGATTTTTTTCATAAAGAAGTGATTTTTTTAATGAGTTACTAGGATTTAATTTTTTAATAGTTTATTTTTTTCACATTTATGTTAGTCTTGATACTAAGTATGAGTATGGGTTCAAATTGATGATTTTCCCAGGATGGCCACTTTATAAAATAACCAGTCTTTTCCTTACTGATTTGGAATGCCACCTCAGCCATGTATTTTTAGTTCCTTTCTGGATTTTTTTGTTTTTACCCATTGATCTGTTTATTCATATGCTCACCTAACATTGTTTTAATTATCATATTTGGTAATTTGTTTGTATGTCTAATAGGGCTGGTCCTCCCTACCCTACCCCCTTTTCTAGAAGTTTCATGGCTCTTACTTATTTTTTGTTTGTTTTAGATTTTATTTATTTATATGAGAGAGAGTGTGTGCACAAACGAGGGAGAGAGTTAGAGAGAGAGGGAGAAGCAGACTCCTTGCTAAGCAAGGGAACCTCACTTGGGGCTCTCATTCCCAGGACCCTGAGATCATGACCAAAGCTGAAGGTAGATGCGTAACTGAATGAGCCACCCAGGCACTGTGGCTCTTGTTTTTAAATTTAAAACTTTAAAAGTATTTGCTCTGAGTATTATGAATTTAACTTCAGTTTTGAGAATTTCTGCATGTGTAAGTTTAGGTAGGGAATCAGAGGGTTAATTTAGGGATTTGTTTTCTAACTATATTATTATAAAAATGTTTCTACTATATCCATCTGTCTCTAAAAGGAGATAAATATAACAACTTGGGTGTGCTGTTAATAGGTTCATGTTCTTGTAACTTAAGAAATCTTAAGTTGGGTTCTTGTCCCAGTTTACTTTCCTTAAATAGTGTTAGGAAAAAGTCATCAGTTAACAGGGCCACAAATATTTCTGTTACATTCAGATATCTTTATCTTGATATCAGTTGTAATAAGATTTCTTCTATAACACTAAATGTTTCAGTTAGTGCTCTAATATCATTTATGCAGCTAACTCATAACTCAGTTTTTGTTTCATTTGTATTTAGATGAAAGTCTAATAGAGTCAATGTAAAATAGTGTCTTGTGTGCATTGAGTTCCGTATTTTGTATGAATGTATTTAAATCCAAAGACCTTTTTCTTGTTGTTTATTGATGTGAGGTTTTCAGCTCTTCATGTGCTCTATTTATTTATTTATTTATTTTTTGTTTTTTTAGCATGATACCAGTAGTCCTTTGCTCATCAGTGGAACTTCTATAGCTGAGCTCCCATGGGCTGTAAAAGTAAGTAAACTTTGTAACTACTTTTTCCTTACACATTGCTTTGCTTCCTAGCCATTTAATCCTCTCCCACTACTACCAAAATCTATTGTAACCTGCATGGGATTTTCATTTTTTTACTGTAGGGGAAATACTGGTACTAGAAATCTTTTGAGAGATCTTACTATTCTATCAATCATTTTGAACAGTTAGTATGGCTTAAATGCATTTATTTTATAGTATAAACTAAAAATGGTGATGTCATATTCCTATATTAATGAAAATATTTTATGAATAGGTAGTTTACCCTACTGGTATTATTTCCTGTTTGAAAATTCTGGTTAACCAGATAATTCTCTTTATGGCTCTAAAACAAACAATTTTGTATGAAATCTTTTTCTGAAGTGGATATTTTGCATTATATCTATTGGAGACAACATGCTAGTTATGTCTCCAATTTAAAAAATGTTATCGGGGGGATCCCTGGGTGGCTCAGCGGTTTTCACACCTGCCTTTAGCCGGGGAGCGATCCTGGAGTCCCGGGATCGAGTCCCGTGTCAGGCTCCCGGCATGGAGCCTGCTTCTCCCTCTGCCTGTGTCTCTGCCTCTCTCTCTGTCTATCATAAATAAATAAAAATAAATATTTAAAAATAAATAAAAAATGTTATCAGGTACCTGGGTGGCTCGATTGAGTGTCTGCCTTTGGCTCAGGTCATGATCCTGGATTCCTGGGATCAAGCCCATCAGGCTCCTTGCTTAGTGGTGAGCCTGCTTCTCCCTCTGCTCCTCACTACACTTGTTCTCTCTCTCACTCTCTCTCAAATAAATAAATAAAAGCTAAAAAATAAATAAAATCTTATCAGCTTTTAAAAATTTATCAGATTTTAAAAATCATAGTATCTAAATAATATTAGGACTAGGATATAGCAGATCAAATGGCTTTTAATAAATATGTATAGTTTTGTTCGAAAGTCACTTGGTTTCTATGTCCATATATGCCTGTGTGTTATTAACTAATTTAAAAAAGTATAGGAATCTGGCTTTGACTGGGAAAATCATGACTGCTAATTTTTTTAAAGATTTATTTATTTATTTTAGAGAGAAAGAGGGTGTACACACATGCGCGCGTGCGCACACACACACACACACACACAAGTATGGGGAGAGTCAGAGGGAGAGAATCTCAAGCAGATTGCCTGCTGAGTGCAGAGCTCAACTCAGGGCTCGACATGGGCTCCATCTCACAACTCTGAGATCGTGACCTGAACCCAAATCAAGAGTCTGACTCTCCACCAACTGAGCCACCCATGTGCTCCATGAACAGTAGTTTTTTATGTTATACAGATAACTTTCCAGGATTTTAGGGATGTCCTATTATCGATAAGAAAAGAAAATCTTGCTTTGGAAAAAATGGGAGAAACTAGGTGTTTAGTCCTATGGTGGTTATTTTTTTTTTTAAATCTGAGTTTGAAATATGACTTAATACCATGTTGAGAAGGTCGTAGAATGTCACTAACTAGCTTGTGTGTTCTCACAAGTTATTTCCTTGCTATGGATTTCAGTGAGAAGGTTGGACTAGATGCTCCTCTCAGAGCCCTTCCTATTACTTGATTAAGCTAATAGTAGAAAAGCAAACATAGTATTGCAGCTACAAAAGGAATGGAAGGGATACTGGACTCTTGAGTAACTTTTAGATTGTTATTTATAATATATTTTGATGAAAGCAAAAAATGTTTTAAAAATAATTTTTAAGAATATATTGCCTAGGGATCCCTGGGTGGCGCAGCGGTTTAGCACCTGCCTTTGGCCCAGGGCGCTATCCTGGAGACCCGGGATCGAATCCCACATCGGGCTCCTGGTGCATGGAGCCTGCTTCTCCCTCTGCTCTGCCTATGTCTCTGCCTCTGTGTGTGTGTGTGTGTGTGTGTGTGTGTGTGTGACTATCATAAATAAATAAAAATTAAAAAAAAAAAAGAATATATTGCCTAGGGGATCCCTGGGTGGTTCAGCGGTTTGGTGCCTGCTTTTGGCCCGGGGCGCGATCCTGGAGTCCCGGGATCGAGTCTTACATTGGGCTCCCAGCATGGAGCCTGCTTCTCCCTCTGCCTGTGTCTCTCTCTCTCTCTCTCTCTCTCTCTCTCTCTGTGTGTGTGTGTGTGTGTGTGTATCATAAATAAATAAATAAATAAATAAATAAATAAATAAATAAATATATCTTAAAAAATATATATATTGCCTATTCTTTGAGGATTTGATTTTTATAACTGCAGTTTAAATGCTTTTCACCACTGATTAACTTGTGATCTTTTTAATATTATAGTCTGAAGATAAGGCCAAATATGATGCAATTTTTGATAGTTTAAGCCCAGTGAATGGATTTCTATCTGGTGATAAAGTGAAACCAGTATTGCTCAACTCTAAGTTACCTGTGGATATCCTTGGAAGAGTAAGATATTATTAAATTCTAAATGTAATTTTTATGTATCTTATTTTTGTCTTTATCAGGGGCACTTACAGCTCATTGTCAAAGATTACACAGATTTTATTTTGATGTTATAGAATTTTTTTGTGATCTGCTTTAATATGTAAAATTATTGCCAATTAATTTTATTTGATATTCCCTCTAAAATATGAGTACTTGAAATTAGTTATATATGTAAGCCCTTTGAGCAGGTCCTTTTTATTTGAACTGTATGTTCTGACTTCCCAGTTCCTTGATTTAATTTCTGGAGACCGTCAGTATTTTATATCTATTGCCTACTTCATGGCTGTATGATGGGGCCCTGCTATAAGGAATAGTTTCATCTCTGAAATCATTAACTCTCTAAATAGAACTTACCATCTTTATAGATCTCTTTCATAAATACTTGTAAGACTAATTCTTTGACTTCACAAGACTTTTAAGTCTCAGAGTCCTTTACTTTCTCCATTTTTCAAATTTATTTATTTTTTCCTCATCCAACTTGGTCCACAGTTTCATGTGGTATCTTTAGCTCCCGTTACCATATTTTCTAACCTTTCTTCTGACCTGTTGAAAATCTGACTTTGCACGAAGCTAATTATGTGCCTTCTCTGTGGTTGCATGTGGACTACTGAGAATCTAATAAGATATTGGTATCATCATAATTTTATGATCACCAACTTCAGCAGGGCTTTCCCTACTCTTGGGCTATTTTCCATAGTGATTTATCTCTATGCCTCTTTGGATTTCAAACCTCATCTACTCTCATTAAACCTCCAGAGAGTCTGTATTGTATGGAAAACAATAATGGACTAGTTGGAAATCTTTAATCCCTTGCTTGGCCAGAATACAGAGGGTTAAATCTGGCTGCACCATTTCTTAGACGTGTGACCTTGAGTTAATCATCAGAAAACCATGTATCATTTTTTTTAATCTTTAAGATGAGCATGATTCCATTTATAGGGTTGTAAGGATTAAATGTGATTATGTCTGTAGCACAGTGCTTGGTACATATTCTTTAATGCTAGATGCCACGATGCTGATGGTGATAATGACTTACTACCATACCACCTGTAGGAGTACTACTGGATCAGTGTTGTATAGGTTAGCTCAGTAAATGTTAATTTAAAAGCCATTTTTCAGTACTATTTCTCGTTAATCATTTCTCTACTGTGTGGTCAGTGTGAGATTTCTAAACTATAAATATAATCCTGTTATTTTGACTTAAACTTAACCCTCTTAGTAGCTTCTCATTGCATTTAAGATAAAGTCCAAATTCCTTGAAGACATTTAGTGACCAAACACTTGCTTATCTCCACTCCAGTCTCTTACTAAAGTAAATTTTACTCCCAGTAAAATTTTGTTGAAAGACTTAAATATCTTCTTTTCAAGGATTTAACATAGTTTTATAGCTGATCCAAAGGTATGGAATCTACTCTGTATTTAAACCAAATCTACTAGGGCCTTTTAGATTTATTTTTTCTTTGTAAGCCCTGGACATTAGCTGGTTAATAATAACACAGTATTCACTGGACATATATTTTAGTTGATCAGAGATTCTGTAGTGTATGGAAAACAATAATGGACTTAGTTGGAAATCTTCATGTTGAGAACTGATTCTGTGACTTAATAATGGTTGCATGATCTTAAGTCATATCACCTCAGGTCTAAAAGTGGGTTGATAGTACCACATGGAGTTGTTGCATGAGTTAACAGATGATGTTTGTGAAAAAGCATTGTAGCTGTTTAAAGTGCTGTATACATAGTTTTCTTACTGGATAGAAACAAAATATTTTCTTTAAAATTTTGTAAGAAACTTTTATTAAAAAACACTTGTATTAAGAATTATTCCTTCTTTTTACAATAATGTTAATGTTAATATAGCATATGAGTGATGTAATAAAATGTTCAGCATAAGTGAAATTTCTCCAAGAAGTAGATATTTTAATGTTTATTTATTTATTTTATATTTTAATGTTTAGATGAAAGATTTCCTTGCATTTATTGTATTTGGTGTTTACAGGTAGCATATGAAGTGAAAGAGCTTTAATCTTTGTCGATTCCTTTCTTTTTAAGGTTTGGGAGTTGAGTGACATTGACCATGATGGAATGCTTGACAGAGATGAGTTTGCAGTTGTAAGTAACCTAATGCTCTTAAAATCTTAAACATCTTAATGGTTTTCTCAAGCAAAAATTTCCTTGTTTAGTTTCTCCTCAGAGGAAAACTGTATTTTCCTAAGGTTGTTGGTATGAGTATTTTTGTCTAGAGTATACAGGTAGTCAATAAATATTTTTAAAGAAACAGATAGTAGAAAATGTATGGTCTTACTGTCTTCATTTTATTTGACTTTAATGTACATAGGATTATATACTTTGGATAATGTATTGTAAAGATGCTGAGTGGTATCGATCTTTACCAGACATCTCTTTTAAGTAATAAAAGTAGCTTCTTTCTGCTATGGAATAATTTTACTTCAGATATATCCCCAGATTTTCACATTTATTTTATTAAAGGAAAACATGGATAACATTGTAGTTTTACTTTATAGAGTGAGAAAGTTTTGACATCTTATCTGAAGATATGTCATCTTTGGAAATTGGAAGTTAATTCCAAATAGAGTTGTATTCTTCATCTCTTCCTTAAAAGTTAGACACAACTCTGCTGTGAGCTTATGAATAGTAAATCTCTAATCCCCCTTTGAATCTCTTACTTGGAAATTAATCTGTTCAGATTTTCTGTCTTTATTTTGCTGAGAAATTGTCTGCTTGACTTTCCAAATTTGTTGTGGGAGATTTGCCTTATTCTTTTAATCTCTTCTGGGCTGTGGTTGTGCTACTCTTTCATTCCAAATCTTATTTTTTTGCTCCCTCTCATCTTTTGTTTAATTGAATTTTATCTAGTTTATAAATCTTTAAAAAGAGCCATCTTTTGGATATAATTATCCTTTCTATTATGTTTTGACTTTTTCATTTTTTCAGCTTTTATCTTAATGCCTTCTTCCTAGTTTCTTTTGGTTTACCTTTTAAAAAATATTTTCTTGAAAATGAGTACTAAATCCCTTTATTTTTTTATCATCTTTAATATTGAAAAAACTTAAAGTACATATTTTCTCTTGAGTACAAGTTTAGCTGGATTCCATAGATACTGATACAAAGTATTCTTTTTACTACTTTTTAGATAATTTTTAGCTTTTTTAAATCATCTGTTTAGGAATATGTTTCCTAATTTCAAAGTAGTTAAGTTTGGTTTTTAGTTACCTTTGTATATACTTTTAGCTTGATTTGATTATGGTTAGAGAATGTGATCTTTAAAATCTTTACTTAAAAAATTTCATAAGATTTTCTTTGTTGCCAAGTTCATGACCTCTTATATGTTCCCTGGATGTATCAGCTTTTCTGCTCAGAAGATATTAGACCTATATAAATTCATTATATCAATTTTATTGATTATATTTCAGTTTCCATTTAGCCTTATTTTTCTTTTTTTGTCCTTTCATAAACTTTATTGTTTATATTCTAGGAATCAACTAAAATAGGAAGAATAAGTATTATTACATTTGAAAAAAAAATACAGAAATGGAAACCTTTTTTTTTTTTTTTTTCCAGAAATGGAAACTTAAAGTGACTTGAGTTGATGGTCTTAGGTCCCTAGCATTTTTAATTTTAATTTGGGTGATAGTTGGGAAATGGCAGGGGGTACCCCCTCACAAATGGTGACAGAAGTTATCTCAACTAACTATTAACGGTTGATTCAGTGTTTTGGGGGAAAGAAAGTGGTTATATTGAAGAGGTTTGGCTGATGATGTACTTTGAAAGACTGTGAAGACAAAAATTAAAAATTTCAAGGAAGGATTTGTATAAGTATAGTTAAAGTAGGTGGAGAATAGTATTATCCTCATTTGATTAACAGTAGTGTATGTGCTAAGGTAAGTGATTAAACACAATTTATCTTATGTGCTCTGAAGCCTTTTGCTAGGTAACCTACTCTTTTTTTTTTTAATAAAAGTAAACCTTTATTGAAAGAATAGTTTAAGAATGAACGACGCATTTATGGGAAGTTACAACTTAAAAAAAAATGAACATCTATATGTCTTCTCCTAGATTTAATAATTTTAACCACTTTGCACATTTGATTTCTTTCTATGAGCATTCCTCAGAAATTCTTTCCAACTTTATCATGCTTAGTGACTTTAATTTTAGATTTCGGCTCATGTGATGTATTTTTTTTTTTAAGATTTTATTTATTTATTCATGACAGACACACACACACACAGAGAGGCAGAAACACCGGTAGAGGAGAAGCAGGCTCCATGCAGGGAGCTGGACGTGGGACTCGATCCCGGGTCTCCAGGATCAGGCCCTGGGCCAAAGGCAGGCGCTATACCACTGAGCCACTGGGGCTGCCCCATGTGATGTATTTTTTAAAGATTATTTGCTTGATAGAGTGAGCACACATGTACATGTGAGCAAGGGGGGAGGGGTAAAGAGGGAGGGAAAGGAGAGAGAATCTCAAGCAGACTCCCTGCTGAGCGTGGAACCTGACGGGGCTCAATCCCACGACCCTAAGATCATGACCTGAATCAAAATCAAGAGTCGGATGTTTAACCAACTGAGCCACCCAGGCACCCCTCATATGATATATATACTGCCTCTGTTCTTTTTTAAAGTCTGGATCATCTGATATTTCTTTTCTTTTCTTTTCTTTTTTAGTATTTATTTATTTATTCATGAGAAGCACAGAGAGAGAGAGAGAGGCAGAGACATAGACAGAGGGAGAAGCAGGCTCCTGTGGGGAGCCCGATGTGGGACTCAATCCCAGGACTCGGATCACACCCTGAGCCAAAGGCAGACAATCATTGAGCCACCCAGGTGTCCCTACCTGATATTTATGTTTAAAATTTATCTCTTGGATACAGCTTATTCCTGTGTTTCAGTTTTTCCCTAATTTGACAGTTTTTGTCTTTTAAGATGATGGTGCAGATACTGATTTTATTCCCTCTACCTTATGTATTTTACATTATTTTCTCTTTTTCCTGTTCCTATTGTTGCTAGTTATCAAGTAGTGATTCATTGAGTTTTCCCCTCTTATTTAAGTGTAAATTCTGTTTTAATATCTGTTCCATTAATGGTTAATAACACTTATCCCTGTACTTAATCATACTTCTTTCTCCAGCAGCTGAAAGTAAGTTAACCTTTACTCCAGTAAAACAAGTCCTTTAAATTATTTTCACTTCCTTTTTCACCTCCTAACCACAGAAAATTTTAGAATATTTTTTGTTAACTAAAATTCTAGACTTTTCTCAGTTAATTTAGTTCTTTTAATTCTAGGATTTTCCTTGTGGTTTTGCCATTATCAGTGATCTCACTAGCATTCTTTTGATGGACTTTGCCTGATAAATATTTTTCCATCTTTTTTCTTAATGAATGGGGCAAGTAACTTTTTTATAATTGAGATAATATGATTAACAGTGTTGTATTACTTTCCGGTATACAACATAATGATTCAACAATTCTGTACATTCCTCAGTAACCACAATAACCACGATAAGTGTAGTTACTGTTACCAAACAATGTCATTACAATCTTATTGCCTATATTCCCTATGCCATGCTTTTCATCTCTTATTTTATAACTGGAAGTTTGTACTTTTTAATCTTTATCTATTTCACGCATTCCTGCCACCTCCTTTCTGGCAACCACCAGTTTGTTCTCTGTATTTAAGAGTCTGTTAACTTGTTTGTGTCTTTCTTTGCTTGTTTATTTCTTAGATTCTACATGTGAATGAAATCATGGTATTTGTCTTCTCTGTTTGTCTGTCTGACTTCACTTAGCATTATATTCTCTAGGCCCATCCATTTTGTTGCAAATGGCAAGATTGTATTCTTTTTTTATGGCTGAGCAATGTTCCTCTGTATGTGTGTACACCACATCTCTCTTTATTGCTTCATTTATCAATGGACACTTGGGATGTTTCCATATCTTTGCTATTGCAAATAATGCTGTAGTAAACATGGAGGTGCATACATTTTTTTGAATTAGAGTTTTTGTTTTCTTTGGGTAAATACCCAATAGTGAAATTACTGGATCATATGGTATTTCCATTGTTAAGTTTTTGAGAAACTTCCATACTGTTTTCTATAGTGATTGTACCAATTTACATTCCCACCGATAGTGCAGAAGGATTCCTTTTTCTCCACATCCTTGCTTACCCTTGTTATTTCTTGTCTTTCTGATTCTGGCTATTCTGACGGGTGTAAGGTGATATATCATTGTGGGTTTTGATTTGCATTTCCCTGATGTCTCCTTAGTATGTAATAGTTTTTCTGTCTTGCTTCACTATGACTTTGGCATTATCAAGGAGCACTAGCCAGGTATTCTGTAGAATGTCTGCCAATCTAGGTTTGTCTGGTGTTTTTCTCATGGATAGAGTGGGGATATAGGTTTCTGGAAAGAATACCACAGATGTGAAATGCCTTTCTCATCACATTTATCAGGGGATAAATGATGTCTATATGCCATTACTGGTGATGTTAATCTTCATCACTTGGTAAAGCTGGCATTTGCCAGATTTCTTCACTATAAAGTTACTATTTTCCTCTTTTCCATTCTTTTCTTTGGAGAGGCAGACTCATGCCATTTTTACTTTGACAGAATACAAAGTAATCATTTGTACTGGTTTTTACATTCTTATTAGGCCTTTAGATTTTTCTGTTAAGTAAATGGTCTAAATTTTTGTCAGTAGCATTTGTTGGATCCTCATGTGAAGAGTTTTTGGCACTTTGAGGTTTATTAACTATATTTGTGTTAACATGTTCACATTGTACTGAAATTAACTTGTTACATGTTTGCTGCTTCTTTTGAGGTGGTAAGGTCTTTTTAGTTTTGTATTTCTAGTGCCTAGCACAGTGCCTGGTGGCTAGAAATTTCTCAGTACATATTTTGTTGAATTAAATTGATGAAGAAAATGTCATCAAATTTCATTGTATTACTTGGAATATATAAGAAATGCCTGATATTTTTTTAATCCCAGAATGCTATTTTAAGAAATTAAAACTGGCAGTTCAAGTGATTAAGTAGATGAATGAGCAAATAAAACTCTTAAGGAAACTCCTAAAATACTGGTTCTCAAAGTATTTGTCTTCTATCAGCAACATCAATATTACCAGAGAACGTATTAGAAATGCAGATTCCTAGGTATAAGCCCAGACCAACTAAATCAGAATCTCTGGGGTAGGGTAAAAAAGGCCTCCCCGAGATTCTGATGGCCACTAAACTGAGAAATACTCCCTAAAAGCAAAGAGAATAAAAGTGAGCAGCTACTGGTAATTGACTGCAATAGTAAACTAAATCCCCTCTTTCCCTGCTATCACGGAGAAAGCTTAGGCTTGTTTTTGCCAGACTTTACTTTTTTTTTTTTTTTTTTTCTTTCTTTCAACTATGGTGCTTCATTTCATTTAATTGCTGTATTTGTTTCAGTGGCAGGCTTTGATTAGGATAAAGTACAATATAATTTAAAAAAAAATTACAACCCAACAGTATACTGTTCACTTTTTTCTGTTTTATTTGGTAGAAAAATTTTTGGCTTCAGTTTTGTCAGGGAAACTATTTTCAAGGCAACATGAAATAATGATACTTTAAAAAAATTTTTTTTTTTTTTAACTTTCAAAAAATGTGTTGTCTGTTGGCAGCAGATAGCTGACATAGCTCTTTTGCTTCTGGTGTCTTCTTTTCCAGGAAATGACTCCCATCTGCAGTGAGAGGAATGCTGACCTTTAATGTGCATGTTAGTCACTTCTTTTAGCTCAGTGCCAACTTCATAATATTGCCTATATCATGAATTTGGTTGAAATTATATGCTATCCAGATATTTTTCACTCTGGAGTTTCAGGCTTTTGAAGATAATAAAGTTTATGTGTTTCTAAAACTAAATTAAGTTCTTCAAGTTGACTAGTAAATGGGGAGAGGAGAATTCTTGGTTTGGGCCAAATGGTTAAATATGGTCCAGGACAAAGAGCATCAGCATCTTTGGAGACTTCTTAGAAATATAAACTATAAGGCCCAACCCAGACTTAATGATTCAAGAATTCTGGGAGTGGAGCCTAGAAATCTGCACTTTATAATATTGTCCAGGTAATTCTGATACCTGCTACAATTTGGGTCCCATTGAGTAAAAGGTTAGTTTTATTCCACGTAGAGGAGAACATGGTCTTGTAAAATTATATGTGTA
This sequence comes from Canis lupus baileyi, assembly GCF_048164855.1. Taxonomy (NCBI): domain Eukaryota; kingdom Metazoa; phylum Chordata; class Mammalia; order Carnivora; family Canidae; genus Canis; species Canis lupus. The sequence continues at coordinate 11,053,914 of NC_132850.1, forward strand.
CTCCTAGAGAAAAATAAGAGCTTATAGCCAGGTCTTTGAACCCTATACTATCACTTCTTAAAAAGATAACAGGCAAGATACTTAGCATCTTTGAGCTTCAGTTTCTTCGTACATAAAATGATATTTGTAATCACAGAAATTATGGGTCAGTGTTGTTGTATTAGGTACTGAATAAACACTGATTCGAAAGCCCTGTAAATAAACTTAGAATTGGAAGCAAACATTTTTAGGGGGAGAATGTCATTTTCAGGGAAAGAAAAATAAGAAGTACTTAAGCTTCCTCTCAGTTGCTGTTGGAATCTTTTTGGAGGTACCAAGTTGCTTTGAGCAGTTTTAAATTCTTGAAGATTGTCATGGAAACTATCTTTTCAAAGTCTTGAAGGTATCTTGAATTCTTTAAAATGAAGGGAATATCCTGCATTGTATATGTAATGTACTTTGTGCAAATGCTTTATGTATTTAATAATTAAAAATAATGTTTAATAGGTAGTATATTTGCATGGTTCAGAAGTCAGTACAATAGATGAAGATATTCAGTGGAGGGGCAGTTGAGTGGCTCAGTTGGTTAACGGCTGCCTTCAGCTCAGGTGATGATCTCAGAGGTCCTGGGATCGAGCCCCACTGAGGGGTTCCTGCTTAACGGGAAGCATACTTCTCCCTCTCCCTCTGCCTGCCACTCACCCTGCTTGTGCTCTCTCTTTCTGTCAAATAAATAAATAAAATCTTAACAAAAAAAAATATTCAGTGGAAAAAAAAATCTCAGTTCCATCCTTGCCCTCAGTGCTCCATTTATACTTACTGTGTAACCAACCACTTTTCTTAGTTTCTTGTTCATTCTTCTAGAGTTTAAAAAAGCAAATATAAGCACATAGGAATCATTATTACTTCCTTACTGCAAAAGATAACACACTATACATATTAACACTGGGATACCTTTTCACATAGAAAGCTGTACATTTCTTTTTCTTTTTTTTTCCCCAAGTCAGCTAGAGTGAGGACTACTTTACATACAGTGAGTTGCAATCAATTTAAGTATATAATTTGATGCGTTTTGATAATTGTGTATATTTGTGAAAGTGCTATAGTTAAGAGAGAGAATGTTTCCAACTATTTTTTGTTTGTTGGTTTTGGTTTTGGTTTCATAGTATTTTATTGTATAGCTGTACCATAATTTTTTTTTTTTTTGTACCATAATTTTTTTAAACCAGTCTTTGGTTGTTGAGTACTTGGGTGCTGCTACAAATAATTCTGTGATTAACAGTCGTTTTCAATACAGTGTTTTTTTATGGGCAGGTAATTCTGAGGATAGATTCCCAGATGGGGGATTGATGAACCAAAGGGAGAAGTAAATAAATTTGGTAGTTGTTACCAATTTGCCCTTCTTAGGCTTGGTACCAGTTTGAGCTTCCACTAAAGAGTGTCTGAGGATCCCTAGTCTAGTTAACAATGTACGTTATGAAATTTGGATTTTTACCAGTTAGTGGAAAATGGGACTTTAATATACTTTTAATTTGAAATTTTCTTGTGAAAGTGAGCATATTTTTGTATGTTGAAGGATAGGCCATCTGTAGTATTTACTTTTCAGTAAAATATCTGTTCTTACTATTTACCTATTTTCCTATTGAATTTTGGCTTTTTTTTTCTTATGTTAATTTCTAAGGATTCTTTTTAGGAAGATTAGCTCTTTCTTTGCAAATATCTTTTCCCCAGATTGTTTGCTTTTGACATTGCAAGAACTTTAGTTGAATAGTGTGTATCTGAGTTTTTGCTACTTTGGGTATCTTCCTAAAAGTTGCTTAGCTTTGATTTATTTCCTTTTCTCCTTTCTTCCTTTCGTCTCTCTCTTTTCCTCTTTCTTTCATTTCCAGCCTAATTTCTTAAAAAAAAAAAAAAAAGAATTTCAGACAGCTCAAAGCTGCTTCGTTGTTGAACAATGATCAATTCAGTGGGTAGATGTTGTTAAATGATTTTAATATATGTGACCCTGGTTCATCTCTCTTGAAGGCCATGTTTTTGGTATACTGTGCGTTGGAGAAAGAACCTGTGCCAATATCCTTGCCTCCTGCCTTGGTGCCACCTTCTAAGAGAAAAACGGTCAGTATATCAGGCTCTGTGCGGTTGATCCCCTCTTCAGCATCAGCCAAGGAACCTTACCACTCCTTACCACCTGTAGGCATTTTACCTACCAAAGCACCGTTAAGACAGGTATAGATCTATCAGTGTTAAAGGACTTTTTTTTTAAGTGCATGGCATTTAATAGTTGATTGCTTGATGAAGACAGAAAGAGCAATCAAAGGGATCAAAGATTTATAGCACCCTCTGGTTGAACCTGCATAATACGATGTCCCAGAGATGACATATAACCCTCTTGCATTTTGCCTTACTTAGATCATCTGGATTTTTTATTGGCTTTGCCTTGATCTACCTAGAATTAGAGTCGGAGACAGAAGATAATCCATGCTAATCTGGCATGCTTGCCCAGGCATAGTTAATAGATGTTACTGTTTTTTTAATCCCCAGTTAACTCTTGATTCTTTGGGATCAAATTATCCAATTTGTGGTTATCTAGGGCCTTTTTTCCCCCTCCAGCCTGCTGCTTGTCAGGCTGAGTAAAGGAGAATAATGACAGGATATGCAAATCAGCCAGTTCAGCTACAGCTAAGAAAGCTGAATGAAACTATAAAAATGGGGATTGAGAATTATCTAAATATTTTGTTTGTATCAACTTTCCCAGTTACCTCTATTAATGTGGTCATTCAAAAATCAAGAGTTAACTATGCTTGAATTTACTCATTACCTAAAAGGAAAAAAGTGAAATGGGCATCTATAAATATAGTCCCAACTGCTCTATATTTTTCTGTAATTTTTTCTTCACCACAGCATTTTGATTAGGGTGTGATGGAATGGTACACTATTGCTACATCTAATGGGGTGGAATTGCTAAGAATTTTGACAAATACTATCTTGGGTTGAAGGAATGACACTTCAAAGTCTTATTCATTCTGATGGAAATACTATATATATATATTTTTTTTTTTTTTTTTGCCCCCCTGTAGTGGGTTGTATCCCCTGCAGAAAAGGCTAAATATGATGAGATCTTCTTGAAAACTGATAAAGATATGGATGGATTTGTGTCTGGATTGGAAGTCCGTGAAATCTTCCTGAAGACAGGTTTACCTTCTACCTTACTGGCCCATATTTGGTAAGATTTTATTTAAATTGATTTAGAAAAGAAATACAGCTTTGTGTAAGTTGCGTTTTGTGCATTCTTATTTTTAAGCATTTGTTGGACAATTTTGTTTCATAATTCTTTGTAGAGAAAATTTAAATATGAGGATTTCTTCTGAATAGTGGACAAAAGCTTGAGAATGGATTACCTGTTTTATAAGATTGACAGTGTCAGTGATTATTAAAATGTTAAAATGCAGCAGTTTATATCAATTAAACTTAGTTTTAAGGGAGAATGCAAAAATCTGAAATTTAAACAACATACAAAATAGTATCTTCAAGGTGTGCTCATATAATTCTGTAGGGCATATGTATACTTTTATACCTTTTCAGAGAAATTACACACTTGATCCTTAAAAAAGACAACCTTGAGTGTCTTTAGTGCATGTCATGTTAAATGAGACTGTGCATACGAAAATTTATAGTGTGCCTGTTGCCAGTTCACCTGACTATACCAGAGGTTATGTTGAGGTTTTCAGGGGGCAGCAAACGTCAGATGTGGAACCACACAGCTGCAAAGAGAAACTTAGAAAAGAACAAATGAGGACAGTAGGTCTGCCTTAAGAGGAACAAGAACTCAAGAGGGGGAAAGTTTAAATATATATAACTAATAATAGCTGCCACTTTCAAGTGCCTAGGCCAGGCAGTGTGCTCAATAAATGGCAGCCATCATGGGCTTGACATTATGCCCAGACTTTTTATGTACTTTACCTTTAATTCTCACTGTAACCTTGCAGAATATGTGTTATCTCCACTTTATCATTGAAGAAACTAAAGCTTGAAGAGATGAAAAAAAATTTGTTCAAGGTCACAAGAAGAAATAAGTAGAGAAGTTGGAATTCAGGGTTTCTTTGACACCTTACTGATAGTCTGTTCATCAGGCCACATTAGCTTTCAGTGAATGTAATAGATCAGGACTTCAGAAAGTTGACCTCTAAAAAGAGAGAGAAGAAGAGGGTGAGAGAGAGAGAGAGAGAAAGAAAGGAAAAGAAAATAGGATAAAATATTCTCTGTTTCTCTTCAAGTGATTTTGTAAAGCTTTCCAGATTTGCTGCCTTCTCTTCACATGTGATCTCCATTTGCAGCTGTTGTTTCTGCTTTGACTTGGTGATCCTTATATCCGCCTACTCCCAAGAGTTGCAGGAAGCAAGCCAGTGTGGAAATTTTTGCTTGTTTTAGAATCATTCTAATGCCACTAATGAACCAAATTTGTTGAAACTTAGGTTTCATTTTTAACATCTTTTAGTGTTGAGAACGTTAAGATTCTCTGGCCCACCACAACTCTTGCTCTGTAGTGTTTCTAGAAATCGGTAAGAAAATACAAAGCAAACCCAGATAGATCTGAGACCTCTGCTTAGCACTAAGGTGAATATTCTCTTTATCTTTTTAAAAAACCATTTTAGCTAATCTCTCTTTTCTAACATTTGACTTTAAGTTTTAGGCAGGCCACACACACAGAAGTTTGAGTTTCTTTTTTAATTCAACTGATTATTTTTAAAAAGCTACCTAGTCCTATTACTTTTTCCCTGGATTTTTAGAATGGTAGTTATAGCACTTATATTCTGTTCTTTTTGTTTATTTGTACAGGACATTATGTGACACAAAAGACTGTGGGAAGCTTTCAAAAGATCAGTTTGCCTTGGCTTTTCACTTAATCAATCAAAAGTTAATAAAGGGCATTGATCCTCCTCACATTCTTACTCCTGAGATGGTTCCACCATCAGACAGGGCCAATTTACAAAAGGTAAGGAAAACCCAAATGTGTTAACAGAAAAAAACAAGTGCTGTGTTAGATGACAGACTTGATTTGTTTGAAGCAGTGGAGAAAATGTATCTGGCTAGGAGCAGAGCAGTATACTGTTTGTGGTTTAGTTTGTGTCTATAAATATGTTCAGATGCCTTGTATGACATCCTTGGGCTGCAGCTCGTTTACCCCAGCATTCATTACACATATGGCAACCATATTTTCCAGTCTAAAAATTGGAAAAATATGGTCTTCCCCCCCATTTGGACTTGTGAATTTTTGTGAATGAGGTATAAAATTTAAATGAAATCTATAGGAATTAAATTATTGTATTGCATTTGATGATTCACTCTTAATACAAATTTGTTTTTTTTTTTTAACAATACAAATTTGAAAATAAAATCTAGGAGATTATGATTGCTTGGTGTCAATTTTATATATAAACAAAAACATCATTTTGAGAAGAAATCTGTATGGTTTTGCCACATAAATGACCTTCTTTTCCTGAGCATGTGGCCAAATTTCATATCTGAACAGCTAGAAGCAGGTTTTAGCTACTTTTGGTTTCTGGCCAGCAGTGGGAATTTTCAAAACTACATTGTTGTAGCCATGCTGTGCCTTGATTTTTCTCCCCGCCTCTACACATCCTTCCTAGCATAGTATATTTACAACATCTTGGTCTTAATAAAGCTTCAAAAGGACTTAAATTGTCTAGTGGCTATTTTCCTTTAAAAATGCATACCTTGTTTCTTTTAATATCTTATGACCTATAAAATAATTGCTGTGGTGATTCTTCAGAGTTAGTTATAATAGAAGTTGTGAAATGTGTGGTGTAAGGAGAGTTGTCTTTAAAATGTCAGTAGAGGGGCATCCTGGGTGGCTCAGCAGTTTAGCACTGCCTTCAGCCCAGGGCCTGATCCTGGAGACCTGGGATCGAGTACCACATCAGGCTCCCTGCGTGGAGCCTGCTTCTCCCTCTGCCTGTGTCTCTGCCTCTCTCTCTCTTTCTGTGTCTCATGAATAAATAAATAACATCTTTAAAAAAATGTCAGTAGAATATTTTGGTTCTGTATTAATTTTGTCACATAAGTTTAAAAAAATCCCATTTTAACCTAATAAAAGTGAAAATTAATTTTTTTCCAAGTCAACTAAATGGAAATTTACAACCACCAGGATAGAAGTTGCTTATAAGAGTTTTTGTCCTTATTTTTTAATAACATAAATATTTGGTTATCGGTTTAGTGAGTTTGGGGGGGGGCATTTTGTGAAGAAATCTCATTTTTTGAGATTTCTTGTGACATAGGACTTGGGTCCCCTAAGTTGTAGTGAAAGCTAAAAGTGATGCCACCCAGAAAGATAAAAGTTAGAAATTTGTATGTGTGCTCTCTGCTGTATCTCTGTCTCAGCTGTTCCATCCTTTTTTGTTTTCACCTTTACAGACTTTTTTTTTTTCTCCTTGCCACCTTCATGTTATACTAAGTCTTCCACCAGTACAAACTATAGATACAACAGAAGCAAATTGTTTGTTATGCAAAGTCTCTAAAACATTAGTAGACACTCTTATTTACATCTGCCGTACGGATGTTTTTAATAGATTTGTCTGAAGTCCGTTCACCAGAGCATAGACACTTTTGGCTATTTATGTCAGATATCAATATTATACATTAAAATGGGATTTTTAAATCATTATTGTCTTATCTATTAACCAACATTTTTAACCTTAAATATTAAAAATTTGCATTTGGTTTATTTTTCAAATAATCTCTTTTTATAATCTATTTTTTTAGAACTGCATTTTTTTTGCAGCTTTTACTAATCTTTTTTTTGAATATTGCTTTCCTTTCTGTGTTTTTTCTAGTTTAGACTGTTTTTTCCATTCTGCAGCACTCTGCTTTCGCCTTTCTTGTACTGTCAGTTTCTTAACTCTGCTCTCTCAAGGTTAGAGCTTTACTTTATGCCTTTTTTTGCATTAGTTTTTGGCTTATAATTTTGAAATTAGAGGCTTGTTAAGTGGCAAAGTTGATGCAGAGAAAATACCTAAACAACATGATTTTGTTACGTCTGTCACTTGGTCTTTGTGTGCATTTTAGCTTGCTTTCCTTAGGCTCTTTGATCCACTTAAAATTACCAAAGTGGAATTTCTGTGTAATGCACAAAAGCAGGGCGAGAGGAAATATTTTGAAAAAAGGGACATGCTATATTTTTCTCCATATGCCTTTCTTATACTTTATATACTGTTAGCTGAACTTTTTCCATGTTTTTTGGTTGCATGCCATTTTATAACTTTAGAATGAGAGTTTAATTTCCAAATTAGCAATTTGAGGAGTGACACAAGCTATACCAACTGTAGTACACTAATCTTCCTTTTAGAATCATCTGTGGTATCACCTTCTAACTTGTTTGAGGTTAAACTTACTTGCCTCACTCTTCTTATTTGATATTTTTAATAGTGGAAGACTATCAACTCTGAGTCACTTTTTTTGAGTTAGAGTGACAGAAGAGGTGTGAAAGTCATGAGTTTCTTGGTATACTTGCACCTTTCATAGCAAATTTCTCAGTAGCAGTTAGGTGATATAAGTTACTCTTGGTGATAAAAGTGAGACCAAGTGCTAATTTTTCATTTTGTTCAACTGTCAAACTATTCGGCCAGGCTTAGTTCATAAATCAAGTTTAGACAGACTTGAAATCCTAAGAATACCTGTCACATTCAGAAATCCACTTTAAAATTTCTGATATAATTTAGGATGATAAGGGTCTGTGTATTAGTGAAACACAGTAAAACAGTAAGAGGTGTATTTGATAAAAATTTGTAGTTAATATAAAATTAAGACTAGCATTAATTAAATCCTAATAGTTGAATTTGGGTATGCATAGCCAAAACAGAACATCTGAGGACTAATAATGCAGTGTGTCTGAAGAAATATGGAGAGAATTATTTGCCAAACTTTATTGACGTACCTGTTTCTCAAGTTGGCTTTAGGGTGATGGTTCATTTACCTAAATATCTTAATATGCAAGTGCCAAGAGGCATAATGTGAAATACATTTGAATTTAATCAGAGGTCTCCTAATCAATATTTCCTATTGCCTGGGTTCAATTTTAAGCAAGTCAATTATGCCTGGTTCCTTAGTTCTAAAATGGGGTTAATAATATTATCTGGCATACCTACAACCCAGTTTTCAGATTAGTTTTGAGACTTGATTGATGGATTTGAAAGTGTAGTAAATTATAAATCATCATATACATGTGAGGAGATGGGATATTGTGAACTTATAGGTATCCTCTTCTGTTGTCCAAGTTGGTAACATGAATTAAGTTCATAGCAACATAAGTATTAATAATTTTTATGATATAAAAATATATATCATAACTTTTATGATCTGCTAATAAAGTCCTCAGTATGTCTTAGTTTTACATGTTGAGGCCTCAATTTTAGTATTTCCTAATGGTGGTTATTCTGTTATTTGTCAATCTCATGGTAGCATTGGGTGTAGGTCAGGTGTCTGAAGGAGCAGTTATCTTCTTACCCTGACTTCACCCAGATGTATTAAGTACCAGAAATGGTTCACAAACCATTGTGAGCCAGGGTGGAAGCAATTCATTGGGAGGTCATCTATCTTAAGAGGATATTCTGTTGAGGAAATTAATTGTAATAATGCTTTACATTTATAAAATGTTATGAAGTTTTAGAGTGACTTACCTTATTTATTTCATTTAATTTTTAAAGTGGACAGGGCAGAGATTATTTCCCTACTTTACAGTGAAGATCATGCAGCTAGTAAAATGGCAGAGCCCAGGATAAACCCAGCTAGATTTTCTAATTACAGGTACCTTTTGGAGACCCAATTTTGACACTTTCATTATTGAAAGAAAACTATATGTAAAGGATGTCATATGAAGACAGTTTCATATTTGCTGATATTAATATTTACTATGTAACATGTTGAGCAGTTGGTTTTACTTTAAATAGGGTAGGCACTAAAATTGTTTAACAGAAGTAAATGTTAAATTGAATAAAATCAACTTACCATTATGATTCTGAGATTCAGCGAAAATTTGTTTACTTACTTTGTGCTGGATGACACAAGTACAAATAAGTCACCATCCATCTCCCCAAGAAATGTATTCTCTAATGGAGGAATTAGTTTATAAATCTGATATCTGCTTTACTTCAAGGTTTTAAACAGGTGCTAGGATCAAGTGACAAAGACTTTGGGATCTGAAGTGGTGATACCTATTATAGAGCAACAGCTTTTAGAGAACTTAAGCGAAAATGTCTCAGTTTATAACTGTGTGTGTGTGTATCTATAAGATTACACTAGATATGATTTTCTTAAACAAATTAAAAATATTAGTAATACTGTAAAATATGTAGTAGTCTATATTCATGTCGTGCTTTTGAACATTTTCAATGCTTCACCATATATAATTTTATAGTAATAATGTTATAATTGTGAACTTTTTGTTTTTAGAACATCATAGGATCAAGTCCTGTTGCAGATTTCTCTGCTATTAAGGAGCTAGATACCCTTAACAATGAAATAGTTGACCTACAGAGGTATGTAAAGTAAAATTACAGCTGACTATATACATATACACACACACATTTCTGTTTCTAACATGTATCTTGGTAAATGCTACTTTCTTTAAATACCCTTGAATTGGTAATCTGTGACCCTATTTCGTTTTTTATTCCAGTGTACCCTATTTCATCAAATCTAAGGCAACCTTTAGTTGCAGGATGCACTATTTTCTTATGTACCACTAAACAAAGAAAAAAAATCACTGCCAAATAAACAGTGGCATCAGCTATAAATACTATCTAACTTTTAGGGAGCAAAAAAAATGTGTATCTTAGAATGAATGGATTATAGTTTTCCTCCAGCTTTGGATATTTGAATAGCATATTAGAAAAACATTATATAATACATTTTGTGGAAGGAATGTTAAATGCATATACCAATTCTGAGAGCTTTCATAATTGTTATCTTATTTGCTTCTTACAGAAACCTTACAACTTGAGTAGATTTTATTGTTTCTAGTTTACAGGTAAGGAGTTCAGGTGCAGAGAGAGGTTATTTTGCCCAGTCATACAAACTTGATAGCAGTAGAACTAATATCTGATCTCCAGACTACTTGATTTAGAGTTGAATCTTCTCTCTCATACATAGGTACTATGTAGAACAGACTTAAATACAATTGGATTTGAATCTAAATACAGCAGGTACTATTGATATTTCTTTAATTCCCTTGTTCCCTGGAAACTTTATGGTAATACTGTAAAAATGACCTCCTGAAATTACTTTTGTAAAAATGGGACCATTTTTCCATCTGCAAGGTTTTGGATTTACATAATATAATCACTTTGTATTTACACAAACCTTTTTTTTTTTTTTTTTTTTTGGTTTTGTTTTTAACATTCATAGCATTTTGAAGCAGATAATGGCTGATATTTTAGTGTTAGTATTGAGACATAAGAGAATAGTTAAATGATTTATCTGGACCATATGGCAAGAAATAGGGAATGATCTTTCCTCATTCATGGGCTACTTTAAAATTGTATGGAGAAACTTAGTTGTTATGATTTTTTACTTGCAAGAAACAATTCAACCCTGGCTAATTTAAGTGGGAGTGAATTTATTGACTTGTGAAACTAAGGCCTCTTAGAGGTAGGGGTGTTTTAAGGAATAGCTTCATAATGGGGCTTAAATGATATAATTTGTTTTCTTGCTCAATTTCTTGTATGCACTTCCACTGGGTTGTTCCATTCTCATGTGGAATTTCCCATTATATTGCCAAAAGAGCAGTAGCACACGTAGCCTCGTGTATTTGTAAATTCAAATCTAATGCAGTACCTCTTTTCTGCAAAATCCCTAAGATTCCATGTGATCATACTTGCTTAGGGCCATGCCTGTCTCTGAAACAGGAGCCAGGTATGTATAATTTATTAATTTGCCATGAACTCAGTCATGGGAGTGGTGAGAGGGTAGTTGGCTACCAGGACCACATAGAGGAATGGGTATCCTGACATGAAAATTATGCCAGAAGGAGAAATGAATTCTGGGGAAGTCAATGTCTGCTGAAGGCCACACAGCTTCAAATCCACAGTATTTTCAGTGATTAGCCTTGGTATCATCTGTCTCTTTAAACAGTATGACTTGACATTCTAGAAACATAAGTCTGAGCCCCTTTTTAAATGTCATTGTGTAGGTTTTTTGTGTTTTCTGTTGTTTTTTGTTTTATTTAGTTTTGAGGTTATCTAAGTTCTGTCATATTCTTATTTCCTGCTCAAAAATTGCCCTTTGCCTATTTATATAAAGCCTCTACTCTTCGAATCCCAGAAAGTGAAAAACAAAAACAGAAACAAAACCCTTGGGAATTTTATAGTCCAATTTTTTTCCTTACTCATGAAAAAAATTCAAAGTCACACATCAAATCAGCAACAGTGCTGGGTGGCACCCCAAGTCAAGTTGTGTTAAGTCGTAGTTCTGCGTTCTTTCTATTATATGTCTGCCTCTCATTAAGACTTAAACATTTTTTACTTTGGTTCAGAATAAAAGAAGTAAACATTTATTGAGTCTATAATGATGTGTGGACTTTTCATTTTCTTAGGGTCTATAAATAGCCCACTAACATTTTTGCTTGCCTTATGTGTAACAAAAATTGAATAATAGCTAGATTTGAAAATACTTGTCTTCTGTGCCTCTTGTAGATATGCCGCAATATGCTAGGGCCCCAATATGCTAGGACTCTCTTGACTTTATCAGTAATTAACATATGAAATGTTTTTGTAGTGAGCTTTATTAGAAAGTAGAGCATCATACATAGGGTATTCTTGCCAGTGCAGACATTTCTAATATTAATTACATTTGGTAAACTGAGCTTTCACTAACTTCTAATAACCATAATATTAAGTTATACTAGTGATAGTCTTCTATAGTGAATCACAACTGAAACATAAAAACATATCTAACATTTTGTGACTATATGTCTTATTAAGAAAATCATAGAGCTCTAAAACCTTGTTAGGTTTTAGGTTGTAGTCACACTGTATAAATGTGTAAAACACATATACATGATTTGGCATTTGTAAAAATATTTTCCCTAGGCTTTTATTTTAGGTGAAGTCTACAGTGTAGACAAACTTCTATCATCTGTCAGCTCCAGTAATGTCATAATGATACTCATCAACCCATGGTAAAATTATGGTTGTTAAAATAACTTTTGTAACTGGTTGTGTTAGGTCACTATATCACCCACTCTTCAAGATACTACATTATAAATCTTGGTTTTTGTTATTGTGAATAGCAATATTTTTCTGTGCCATAGTATTACTCTTCAGCCTTTAGATTATTTTTTAATATATCAGGATACAATGAATATAACTATAAAACAGGAAAAATAATTTAAACAGAATTTGCTTATGGTTTTTACTAAATTGCTGTCTGAGAAAATTGCTTCTTATTTGTTGCTTTTTAGATGAAAATATTTAATTTCAGTCCAGGGACTAAACCTGCAAATAAATAATACATAATATGGAATTATAATGAATATAGTGCTTTACAAATTTATTTTTCCATAATGATGGTTATAGTGCATACTTGTAAACATTTGGAAAATACAGAAAAGCATAATGAAGAAAAGAATCTGTTTCTTAGAATAATATTTATAATCTTAGAATAATCTATAACCTCAAAATTAGTTGGGTAAAGAATATTCTTTGTTATGAGTCAGAAAATGAGATGTTTCTATCTGTGGTTCATGAAGTTTTCTAATTGAAAATATTTAAGAGATTGAGAGCTTGAAGCAGGATGTGTTTTTGTCATTCCTTAAATTTTTAATAATCCTTCAACATTTTTTATATAGAAATTTAATTATGTCATTCAGGTTAAATTTGCATGATATTTTTAAATTAAAGAAGGAAAAGCAATAGTTGTAAGTGGTGCTGGGAGCTTTGAGGGTGCAGTGCTGTTCTTTATAGTCAGGATGGCAGTGACACATCACTGAGCATGCATCAAACTGCTGCTGCTGCAGCAGCAGCAGCAGAAGAGGTACTTCCATCTGCTGTTCCAGCCCCTGCACTGGTGCAGCCACCCTCACTCCCTCTGCTCTGTCTGCCTTCGTTTGCCCCATGTCTGGTCAGCTGACCCATGAACAGATTGCTGAGTTTAGGGAAGCTTTCTCCAGCTGGAGATGGCACTATCACAACAAAGGAATTTGGGACTGTCATGAGGTCACTGGGTCAGAACCCAACAGAAGCCAGATTTCAGGATATGATGGTAATGGCACTGTTGACTTCCCAGAATTTTGGACTATGATGGCTACAAAAATGAAAGATACAATGAAGAAGAAATTGGTGAGGCATTACAATGAGTCTTTGACAAGGATGACAGTGGTTAATCAGTGTGGCAGAACTATGTCATGTTATGACAAACTTAGAGAAACTAACAGATGAAATAGTAGTTGAAATGATCAGACAAGCGGATATTGGTAGAGATGGACAAGTCAACTATGAAGAATTTGTACCGGTAATACTGCAGAATGACCTACTTTAAACTCCTTCCCCCTTCCCCAGAGGAATAAGACTGAATCTTTTATTTACCCCTTACCCAAGAAACAAAACAAAACAAAAAGAGCAAAAAAAAAACCCCTTTATTTACTCATTCTGTTTTTATTTAGCAAAACTGAATGTCAGAAGTGCGTTCTATGCATACACACAAAATCTGCATGCATTGCCTTGTGGTCTTGTCCCTTAAAGATCAAGCTATGCATCACTTTTATAATATAAGTTTAATAATATAAGTACTTTTACTACCTTAATGATCAAGACTTCTTGCAGTTCCATTTCCTAATGATTAATATACTGTTTGGGCTGGCCAGTTTTTCATACATACAACTTGACAATTGAGCACATTTGAACATTTATATTAAAAACAAAAAATGAAAAAACAAATTTAAAACCTATTCAAGTAGCTTCTAGTTCAGTTTGTTAGTATAAATTGTCATAACTGGTTTACTTAAAACAAACACTTAACATTGGTTTACCTCAGGATGCTGTGCAAAAAGAATGGGTGAAGGATAAACTATCTAGATGGCTATAGCCCCTCTTGTACTTGGATATGCCTTGACCCATGCTGATGACACACATCCTGGTGGCATGCTGTATGTATTGGTTTAGCATTATCCACATGGTACTTGAGTGAAATGGGTGTCAGGCTCTCACCATTCACACACATTTTTAAAAAGAAACCTTTACCAAGGGAGCATCTTTGGACTCTGTATTTTTAAAACCTTCTGAGCCATGACATGGGAGCCAGCAGGTTAGGCTGTGGCTGTGGACTTTACAACCATCAACATTGTTGTTTAAGAAATTACACTTTATGTCCATTCCAAGTTGTAAATGCTAGTTTTTCTGTCCAATAAAAAGATCATTAACTTAAAACATAGTTATATCATAATCTTTTTAAATATCTGGATTTCTTACCTCAGCCCAAGACCTATATTCTTCATTTGTCTTCTAGAGAATGTCCAGTAGACATGACTTCCCAGTCTTCTTACCGCTATCCTTGTCTCATTTATTTGCATTTCTTAGTGATGTGACCATTCATCTAGTCACTCAGGCTAGAAATCTGAGATTTTTCTTTTATCTGTATTCTATCTTTGAAATGTTTCTTGAAATCATTCCTACCTTTCCATCTCCTTTGCCTGATCACCTCCTCCTGATCTTTCAAACCTCACCTTAGGCATCACTTCCTTTGGAAGGGGGAGCCTTCTCTGATTTGTTTACCTCCTAACTTTCATACGTATCAAATTTTATATAGTTTTAATATTTACAGTAGTAACATTTACTATCCTTTATTATAATCATCTTTTATTTGGTCTCTCACTAGCCTATGTACTTCTTAAGCATAAGGACTATTTGCATACTCACTGCTCTATAAGCTAATGCCTAACTTATTTAATAGATGAGAAAATAATTTTCAGTATTGTTGAAATCTGTCCTGTGTACTATTATTATTTCTTTCTTAGTTTTACTAACCCTTTATCTCTTCTCTGGATTACTGTTGTAACCTCCTAATTGACTCTGCACTTTGAGTCTCTCCTTTCCTTTGCACCTCCAACTGATGTATAAAATACAACTCAGATTCCTTAGTGACTTCCTATCCCCAACTGGATCCAGCTCACTTTTCCGAGATGATATAAAGGCTCTTCTTTCATGGTTTTCCTTTGGTATCCTGAGCATTCTTTTGTCTTAGCCACCTCCCACAATAAAGTAGAATCCTTTTCTTCTAGAGCACTGTCAAGCTCCTTGAGAGCAGATGCCATGTTTGCTTTTGTACTCTCAGTATTGAGAATAGTGCTCTTGTTTTGGTTTTATCCCTCTTCTCAAGCCATGTGGTGGGTGCACCTCTCTGGACAGCATGCCACACATTTTTATTCTTCTGTGCTTGTCATCCTATTGTTCCCCTTTGCCTGAGCATACCTTTTACTTTGTAAGCTTTTACTTGTGCTTTAAGACCCAGCTTAAATATTGTCTGCTTTGTCAAACTTTTACTGAAATCTTGATTTGCTAATTGCTTTTTTCTTTCTACTCCTAGTAACTTTATTCCTTTGTAATAGTATTCACCATATTTTATTCTGGTCTTTATTTTAATTTGAACTCCTTTAAGGCAGGGGCTATGCTTTATTCACTTGGATAGGTCTAGAAGATAACGCATAGAGTGCCTGACACCACAGAATCTCAGTATAGGTTAGTTGGTTGAATGAATGAATCAAAGTATGTTATAAATATTAGAATATTTCCCAGACTTAATTCCTGCCAAGTTTATGACAGACTAGAAGCTGTGTATTAAAGGATGAAAAGACAAAGATCTTTTGAAGAATAGCTTATTTTGAAGACTGTACGAGAGGATTTTATAGACGAGAGGGTTTTTAATCCTCACAGGGACATTAAGGATAGTGGGCTGATTTTTCATATTTTGACAACTTGTTTTTTGTGTCAGGGATTTCCTCTGAGAATCTGATGAAGGCTTTTAGACTCTATCCCTCCCCCTCAAAAAGAACATATGTGTCCATGTACACATTTTGCATTTATTTCAGGGGTTCCCAGACACTTAAAAACTATCCATGGATCCATTCTTGCTCTGAAAGTAAAGTGTCTCAAGTAGAGAAATTCTTGACAGTGAAAAGTCAAAACTTGCTTCAGTCACTAAGATAGCATAGTGGTGGTAAATTGTGCTGAGGCAGGAGTTAATATTTATTTGTCTTCTATCAGCTTCTACTTCCTTCCTCTCTCTGTCCTTTTAGCAAGAACATCAGGAAGTAAAAGCTACATCCTGTCAGGCCAGTTTGTTATCCTGGTCTTGGGCCAGTAAACAGGATAGATAATTACAATAATAATTATTAGATATTGTGCTATGTCTGCTTTATATAATTTCTCTTATTGAATTCTTGCAACATCACTGAAGGGTAAGAAGTTTTATCCTGATTTTTCAGATGAAGAATAGACAAATCTTCTTTTCTAAGAAGCTTTCCTTTGGTATCTACCTCAGCTCAGAGAGCATTCGTTTCCTTCTCTCAGAATGCTTACAGTTCTGAATTATATTTCTTCCTCTGATAAATTCTGAGTTATGTAGGATAGCACAGACTGTCTCTTATTTCTGATGAGGCAATATAGTATATTATTTCAGAGCATGGCTTTCTCACAGAGTGCTTAGTTTGGCTCCTGACATGACTTAGCCAAGTAACTTAACACTCTGTGCCTCAGTTTCTTCATCTGTGAGATGGAAATATGACTAATACCATGTAAAATGTTTAATATCTTTCTTGGAACATGATAAATTCTCAGTATGTGTTTATAGTCGTCGTCGTCATCATCATCATCATCCCCAATACCGAGCTCAGCATTCAGAGCACAGCATTTACTAAATAGATGCTCAGCAAACATTGGTTGGAGTAGCTTTCTTTCCCTGGCTAAAGAGCTACTGGAACTATGTACACAGGCAGCCAGCATTTGTGTTTCTAAATATATAGATCTCTAGCTCAACATATTTAAGAACTGATTTTTTAAAAATGTATTTAAAGCGGCATTAACATACAATTTGAATTTTTTTAAAATTTATGTTTTGGTTAGGTCAGTTCACAACCATTAGAAACCATTAGCTCTGAAGAGAGCATAGCTTATACTATAGAATCTGGAGTTCTTTTGCTTATATGATCCAGTCTGACCTGTTTCTAGCCATGTAAAGATCCATGATACTATTAGACCTCAATCATGACTACCTCAACAGTGGTGTTACTGATTGAATAACTGAAGTTCTAGGTTGTTGTGTGCTTTTGTTTGGTAATAAGGAGTTTATCTAAATTTTCACACAGAATGCGTGGCTCAGCATTTAAAATCTTTATTTAGGGAGACTTCCCTTATTTGATACCCTCCCTGCGAAAGTTTGAACCTGTGCTAATACAGTAGCCACTAGCTACATCTGGCTATTGAGCACTTGAAATATGGCAAATCCAAATTAAGATGTGATGTTAGTATAAAATATACTGGATTTCAAAAAAGAATGTAAATGTTTTGGCTATACTGGGTTAAATAAAACATTATAATAAATTTCGCTTCTTTGTTTTTACTTTTTAATATATGGCATTTAGATCATTTAAAATTACATATGTGACTTGCATTTCTGTTGGATAGCTGTGGTCTCAATCAGTTATATTCTGTAAAAATTACATTTGCTTTCATTATTTTGTGGCACTGATAGCTTATTTAGGGGCTCTTTTTAAGAGAGCAATAATTTTTAAGATGTGTTAAAATCTGTCTTTGGGAAACAAAAATATCTACCAAGAAATTTCAGCTCCTGAAGGATTTAGGAGTCAGTCTCTACCCACATAGTTAGGTCCTAAATGCCATCATTCTGGATGCTTGATTGCAACTTTCAAAAAACCAGTTAAAATTACTCAGCCATCAGAAAGTATGAATACCTACCATTTACTTTTATGTCGATGGAACTGGAGAGTATTATTAATGCTGAGCGAAATAAGTCAATTGAAGAAAGACAATTGTCATATGGTCTCACTCATATGTGGAATATAAGAAATAGTGAAAGGGACTATAAAGGAAAGGAGGGAGACTGAGTGGGGAAAAATTAGAGAGGAAGATAAACCATGAGGGACTCCTGGGAAACAGAGGGTTGAAGAAGGGGAGGTGGGTGGGCGGGTAGGGTTACTGGGTGACGGGCATTAAGGAGGGCACATGATGGGATGAATACAACTAGGTGTTGTACTATATGTTGGCAAATTGAATTTAAATAAAATATTTTAAAAAACCAAAAAGCTAGTAAATATTGTACTTTTGTACTAGTAAATAGTATAACAGTAATAATAATAACAACTGACATTTACGAGCACTGTGTCAGCATTGTGCTGATGTCTTTCCAGATGCAATATAAATCAGTCCTCCTTATCTTTATTGTCACTGTTTTATAGTTAGGAAAACTAAGGCCTTGTTTTACATTTCTTTACCTTTTTTCATCTTTTGTCGTGTCAGATGAGTGGAATAAATTAATTTTGGGAGTTTTGCAAAAATAAGCTTTTATTTCTCCTTTAATTTTTATTTATTTATTTGTTTAAAGATTTTTATTTATTTATGCGAGAGAGAGAGAGACAGAGAGGGGCAGAGGGAGAAGCAGGCTCCATGCAGGGAGCCCGAAGTGGGACTTGATCCCTGGTCTCCAGGATCATGCCCTGGGCTGAAGGCAGCACTAAACCGCTGAGCCACCCAAGGCTGCCCTATTTGTCCTTTTAAAAATGAATTATCAAGTTTTGGATTCTGCTGCTGACGGGGCAGTGGTCATGTGAGCAACGCCCCAAAGTTGGTGTTTTTCCTGACTCCAGCTAGGGTTTCCTTTCAGTAATTTATGACCATAAATATATTCCTGGACTTATTTTTAAAAACTAAAACTCATTACAACAGTCAGCCTCTCAGAATTAAAAACTTTAGTAATTCCCACGGTACCATATGTACTTGAACTGTTACAACGTTTGTCTGTTTTTTGATTAATGGCTGTGTTTCCTCAGCAAACTATAGGTAGGAGCCCAACTTCAATCTTGTTTGGCATTTAGTAGATATTCGATAACTGTTGAAAGATTGAAATAATAAGATTCTATTATAGAAGGCAACTTCTAGAGAAATTAAATTACTTAAAGGTACAAATCAATGTCTTTACTCTCAAACTGTAGCTCAAATTTTGATCAAATCACTGATTCTTAGAGTGAAAGGCTGTCTAACTTTCAGACTGGTTTGAATTCCAAGTCAGGACAGATGTTACATTGCCTTTCTAGCAATTGTTATCAGCTTTCTGAGCAATAAGAGCCTCTACTTCCTCTCTTCTTCTACAGAGCAGAAGTTAGAAAAGAAGTGTGTTGCTAAATGATGCCGTTCAGAGTTCAAAAAAGCACAGCTCAGAAACCTTTAGGGACTCCCTTTGTATTAAAAGGCGGTATGTCTTTATTAACTTCTCATTTTGGAAGGATAGTTTTGTCAGCTCGTGTTTTTAGCACTTTAGTTTTTTTTGTTTTGTTTTTTTTTCAGCACTATATATATATTATCCCATTGCCTTCTTTTTTTTGGGGGGGGGGGAGAAGACAATTTTACTGAAATACAACATAGAAAAGTTAAAAAATCATGAGTGCATAGTTTGAGAAATCTTCACAAACCAAGCATGCCATGTAATCAGAACCTAATCAAGAAACAAGATTCTTCTTGCCCCCTTCCAATTATAACCTCCCCCAAAGCACAACTTCTAATATTATAGATCAGTTTTTTCCTGTTTCTGTACATTGGATACATTGAATTAGAGAATATTTAGGCTTTTGGGGGATGGCTTCTTTTATTTATTTGTTTGTTTGTTTATTTATTTATTTATTTATTTATTTTTAATAATAAATTTATTTTTTATTGGTGTTCAATTTGCCAACATACAGAATAACACCCAGTGCTCATCCCGTCAAATGCCCGCCTCAGTGCCCATCTGCCTTCTGTCCTTCAAGGTTTCTGCTGAGAAATCTTGTATGTCTTTACTACTGCTTTTAAGATTCTGTCTTTTAACAGTTTCATTATAATGTATCTCAGTGTGGGTTTTCCTGCTCGGAATTTGTTGAGCTTCTTGGATTGTAGATTGATACATTTTATCAAATTTGTGAAGTTTCTTCTTAGACTACCTAGAAGTCTGCCATTTTGCTGACATCTTTTGTCAAAGAAAGCTTATGCTTTCTTGCATAAGCTCTCCCTCCTTTTGAAATGCCATTTTTCTAACCAATATTCATTGTTTACTTCAAGGCTTAGCTGAAGTCTGACCTCCTTCACAAAGCATGCCCAGGCTGGGATAATTTCTGTTGATAAACATACCAGTTACCATCTGCACAGCTTATTTTGCAGTTAATGATCCTTCCTTCACTAATACCAAGCAAGTCTTTTCTGACCCTTTCCAGGGAGAATCAGGTGCCCATTTTCTGTATTCCCACAGCATCTTGTGCTTACCGTTCTAGCACCCAGTATACTGCATTGTGATTATCTTCTTATGGTTTACTGCCAAACCCTTCATATACACTGAATTCTGAGTTTCTTAATGGCAGGTACTTGTCCCATTGTTTTCTGTAGCCCTAAAGTGTAGCACAGTGACAAGTACATAGTAAGATTCAGTATTTGTTGAATCACAAGGTAGGTATTAAAGTTGCATAGGGATATATTATTGAGTTTTGTTGTGTATTTTCTTTGTCACTCCTCTCTGCAAACCCCACATATATGATATGTAGATACTATACTATATTCAGTTTATTTTAAGGAATTAACTCACAGAGTTGTGGGAACTGGCAAGTCTGAACTGTATAGGAAAGGCCAGTAGGTTGAAGTCTCCAGGAAGAGTTGATGTTGAGGTTAAAGTCCAACAATAGTTTGGAGGTAGAATTCTCTCTTCCTTGGGGGAACCTCCGTTTTTTTCTCTTAAGGCCTTAAACTGACTTGGTGAAGCCCATTCATACTATGTTGGGTAATTTACTCAAAGTCTACTGATTTAAATATAATTTCATCTAAAAAATACCTCTGCAGTAGGGAGCTGGGGTGGCTCAGTTGGTTGAGCTCTTCGTTTTGGTTCAGGTCATGATCTCAGAGGTTGGTGGATCAAGCCCCCTGTCAGGCTCCGCGCTCAGTGGGGAGTCTGCTTGAAGATTCTCTCCCTCTGCCCCTCCCCCAGTTGTAAATAAATAAGTCTCTTATTTATTTATTCATTTATTTATTAAAGATTTTATTTATTCATGAAAGACAGAGAGAGAGAGGCAGAGACACAGGCAGAGGGAGAAGCAGGCTCCATGTGGGAACCCTGATATGGGACTCAATTCTGGAAACCCGGGATCATGCCCTGAGCCAAAGACAGATGCTCAACCGCTGAGCCACCCAGGCATCCCAATAAATAAATCTTTTAAAAAAATATCTCCACAGCAACATCCTTACTAGTGTTTAACCAAATCTGTGAGTACCATGGCCTAGCCAAGTTAATGCATAGTTAACCATCACAAAGGGTGAAAGGAGCCAGAGCATAAGGCTTACCAGGATTCTCTATTTGCCTGCCTTTCACTTCAGCTTTTTATGTGAAAATTTTACTATTTATTAGGCAAAGACAGCAAATGTCCTCAGCACCAGGACTCGCATTTGCCCATCTTCA
The DNA here is from genome assembly GCF_048164855.1 of Canis lupus baileyi. Classification (NCBI taxonomy): domain Eukaryota; kingdom Metazoa; phylum Chordata; class Mammalia; order Carnivora; family Canidae; genus Canis; species Canis lupus. Next base: position 11,075,604 of record NC_132850.1, read on the forward strand.
CTATTTCACAGGAACAATTCTTCCTAAGAATGTATAGCACCAATTATGTAGTAAGCACTTATTATGTAGTAAGTTTAATAAATGCTAGTTTCCATAATTATAATTATTAATAGTAGTAGGTAGTACTAGTTGTTGTAATGATAGTTGTAGTAGATATGATAGTGGTAGTAATAGTTTCTATTAGTTCTGAATAAAGGCATCCTAGATAAAGATCCTGACTGCCTTGGCTTTGGTCATGGGTCTGTTCTTGAATTAATTGATGGTGAGTTGGTATAATGTGACTGGTTAAGCTTTGGTCAGGAGCCAGTCTCTGGCCAATCATTGCTCAGAGAGGTTGAATCTGTGAAAAGATGGCATCTTCTACTTGAACTATTCAGGCAAAAAGGTAATAGGTAAGGGAGAAAGAAAGGAGCAGTCTCCTAAAAGAAGGATTTCTGCGTCCTAGGAGAAGGGAGGGTCAGCAGAACAAATAGTTGCTACTACAGTGATTTAAGTAAGATGCTCTGTGATGGAGCCAGTATTTGAATTCTGGGCTGTTTTACACCAAATCTTATGCTTTGAAGACCATATAATGAGTTTTTAAAGGTAGAGAGTAGTTATTTGAATATTAGGCAAGATTTTGGTGCAGGAATTTTGGTAATTACATTATATATTCTATACATTGGGCCAATGTTTTCTAAATTTTAATGCAACCCATAATTCCCTTTAACAAATTTTAAAAATTACTCCATCAGTTTTATTTAAAATTCTAAGTAATGTTAATTTTTTTTAATTTTTTATTTATTTATGATAGTCACAGAGAGAGAGAGAGAGAGGCAGAGACACAGGCAGAGGGAGAAGCAGGCTCCATGCACCGGGAGCCCGACGTGGGATTCGATCCCGGGTCTCCAGGATCGCGCCCTGGGCCAAAGGCAGGCGCTAAACCGCTGCGCCACCCAGGGATCCCAGTAATGTTAATTTTATCAGTAAAAAGCAAGCACAGCATAGGCTCAAAGCCTGCTTTTTTCCTAATTACATGACATCTTGTACATTTTACCTCGCAAATCTTAAGATGGGTTTTTAGTTTCTCACTAGTTTCTCTTTTTATTGCTCTCTGGTTGGAAAATAGAATATTTATATTCAGAAAAAAACCTTAAAACTCTGTTTCTGGGAAGGGCTTTGAAGGTGACTTAATCCTGTTTCTCTGACAATGTTGGTATTATATCAAAATTAAGACAGATGGCTCACTCCCCTTTTGCCATGAACAGCCTGGGGAAATGAAGGCAAACTGTGTGGACTCAGAGTCCCTGGGGCTGACTGTCCTTGTGAATAGCTTTGACTAGTTATAGTAAGTTTATGCAGTTATCTACGTTAGGTTTCTGAAAGCGTAGGTTGGGGTTTGCTTTTCTTGCTGGTTCACATACTAGGTTCCACCAAAAACCAGCAGCTTTTGGAAACCAAGGAGCTCTATCCCTGGCCTTTCTTTATGGCTTTGGTATTTGTAGATTCTTTAGGATGTGCTAGCATCTTGGGAGTGAATAGGGTTGCAGAGATAGTCTAAGATAGAAGGTGTAAGATCATTACTTTTCCCTTTTGGAAGTTACTAAGCTGAAGGCAGTAGTTTTTTCTGTCATCCAAAATGAGTAGTGCTTTGGGCAAAATGCTTACTTACACACTTATTTTTGAAATTTATCTTAAATATGTCATATCCATATATATTGATGGGCTCCTTAAGAAACTGCATATAAATATTTTTTATTGTGACACAGAATCTTGTCACACGAGGAATTAAGTTTTTGAATTAATGTTAAACAGAATGCTTTGTAATAGTTATTCAACCGTAATCTGTAGAAAAATTTGTTATTTGAAAGAAAGGAGAATGTAAGCTCTATGACCCAAGTCCCATTTTCTTGCACCTAAGCATTAGTGCGTGTAAATGTATTTAATTATTCTTACTTGCCCGAAATGAGAAGACTAGCTATAGAGGTTAAGTGTCTCTGGACTCTACATCTGAAACTAATGATGTGTTACATATTGGCTTATTGTATTTTTTTTTAAGATTTTATTTATTTATTTGAGAGAGAGAGAGAGAGGCAGAGATGGTGACAGCACAAGTGGAGAGGAGAGGCAGAAGCAGACTCCCTGCCCAGCAGGGAGCCCAATGCAGGCTCCATCTCAGGACCCTGGGATCATGACCTGAGCCAAAGGCAGACACTTAGCCAGCCAACTGAGCCACCCAGGTGCCCCTGGCTAATTGTATTTAAATTTAAAAAGAAAAAAAAAAAAAAAAAAAGAATGCGGAATATCACAACATAACAACTTGGCATCCCTAAAATTATAATCTAAGTTAATGAGAAAATAATTTGATTTTTTAGTCTAATTTATAGGACAGGGACAGGTTTTCAATTGTGATGGTTTTAATAGAAGGTAATATAACTGATGATTTTTTTTACATTTCTCTTTAGTAATATATCTTATACTACTTGGTTTTGATTATAAAGGAATTATTATGAGGCCAGAATTTTACTAGATAAAAGTGGATAGAAAGTGAAATTTAATTGATCTCAGTACTATGAGAATTAATGCCTGAGGATTTCATTTTCTTTTTACTTGGAAATGGTCTTTAGGATATGTTTGGAGATATCACTACTGCTACCCTCACTCCCACACCCAAAATGATGAAGAGGAATCTGTACCTTCTGTGCTTCCTCCATTTTACACAAACATAGACCCTATTTGCTGGCTAGAGTTGACAGTCCTTTGTAATCTGTTTTCCTTTTTCACCAAGTGAACTTCCTTTTTTTTTTTTCCCCCTCTCTTATTCTGTCTTGGCTGCATTGTCAGCTCACTGCTTTCTTTCAGCCCTGTTTTCCTGCCTGCACACTTGATCTTTGAGCAGGCACTGTCAGTAACAGCAGTTAACAGACAAGCAGAAAGAACTGAATACAAACATGCCCCTTAGTGCGTTCAGTGCTGATCTGTGATACTATGTGTTGTTTTCTATTTTTGTTATTAGCTACTGTCAGAAACAAGGGGCAGAATTGATACTGACCCTGTGTGGAATACCTCTGAGAGTTTGGGATTGGGGGAGGGGGCTAGTTCTGACATGCTGCACCAAGAATGAAAACACTCTTCTGCTCACATAAGGAAGAAAGGAAAAGAGGATTGAGCTTGCAGAATTTGTGTGGTATATTTAGATTTTTCTTCCTGTGATTTCTATTTTTTGATTTTACCTCATTTTATAAAGGTTGGAATGGGGAATGACCTTTGCATAATAAGTGGATTGAGGTATTGGGGGGGAATGGGCTGCAACAATGATTCACATGGTAAGGGACTGTTTAAGATCTCCATGACATCATGACCCATGGTGCGACCCACCTGACAAATGGGTAGTGAGCTCCTTGGCCATCTCAAGTGTTTTAACAGTATACAAATAGCTTTTATTCTTGTGCTTTTTTTCCTCTCTGACAAATCTTAACACTGTGCCTGAATATCCAACAAAACAGTTGATTTTTGTCTGCATTTAAAATATCACCTCAAATAGGGGAGAAATATAAATGTAGCATTAAGTTGTCCCCTCAGTATCTCCTCTGGTATAATTTCCCCACTTTCCTTTATACTACAGCTTAATGGAGCCTGAGCTTATGTTTGGGTGTTATCTGGAACGAAACTGAAATAATAGTCTTGAAGCTCTAAGGAGAAACTCTGCAGTGCTAGTCTGGAAGACTACTTGGATGCCATCCTCCCTTTTTCATGTTGCCCACTTTTACCTTTACCCTCACCCAAAAATGTATTGCTGTAGAATTCTATGGATTTTTCTCTCATTTTGTAGAAAAGAAAGGAAAAAATGAAGGGAGCAAGTCAGTGTGTGTGTATGAGCAGTTAAATTTATTACATCAAAAGAAATAGCTTTGTATCATAATTCTGAGTCTAAGGTTGTTTAGGTCTCATTCATTAGGAATCTAGCTCTGATGGAAGCATATAAGAATTTAGATAATGGTATCTCAGAATACAAGTGGATCCCAGTATGTTTGATCTGAAGAGTATAGAAAGAGATAAATGCTAATGTGATTCCTTTTTTTAATTTAGTTATATACATTGTTTTATGTATTTAATCAACTGGAATTGATAAGTGGTCCTAAAATAGCTTTTTTGAGCAGAGCAGTATTTGATAGAGCAAATGGACTGTTATATTGACAGTCTTACCCATTTCCTCTATGTTGTTTCATTCTAAAATTGGTACACACCAGTGACTTAAGGGGAAATTAACACTTCAGTAAATGTCCTTTTCCTTAATATTGTTGACTATTTCTATTAGCCATTTTCATCTGATTTGACAGTGGTACTTAAGGGTTAAACTTACAGAGCTGATGCAACCCCTCCTTTTTTTCACCAGCAGTTTTCATTGGACATCATTTCCATAGCAACAGTGACATCAGTGAAACCTGAGTGTTTCATTGATTATTTTTCTCCTCTTCCTTTTTTAATCTATTCTCTTTTCACCACATTTTAGTGAGAAAGCAATTTTTTTTTTTTACAAACAGAGCTTATATTGATTTCTATTCCATAAATAATTAAAAGAGGGTGGAAAAATCTGCCCTTCACTTAAAAATTGAATGTTTCACTATGTATTTAAAAAGCGATTCAGGATTAGGAGGATGGATAACCATACCAGCTGTAGCTGATGTTCTCAAATATTCTTGCATTGTTTGCTGGTCTTCTAGGGAAAAGAATAATGTGGAACAGGACCTTAAGGAGAAAGAAGATACTATTAAACAGAGGACAAGCGAGGTTCAGGTAAATGAACTGTAAAATTCAGTATTCTGTTTCTGATTTAGAAGGATTCATTTTAAATGTATGAGGTTTTTTTACTATTTGATGGTTGTGGTATTGATGAGTAGGTCAAGGGAATACCTGTTATTTATGTCATATAAATATTTGCTTTTTCCAAAATGATAGTTTTTCTCTGAATTTTGGCCTGCAAAGATTATACTGCAATGAGAAAGCAGTATTTTTTAGCATAAATTTCTAGTTTTGAAAGTATTTTTAAGATAATATTTACCTACATATTATATCATTAAAGGTAAGTTTGAATGACTAATACGTAAATATTATTACAAAAATAAAATTAAATGAATGAGATCATCATCACCACCACCATCTTCATCAAAAACAAATTGCTTTTTATGAATGTGAAATTTTGTTAGCTAGGATACCTAGTATTTTTAAACAGCTGTTTCTCCTAATATTGATAGGATAGGAAATGATATGAAACTATTTAAAATAGCATTTTGTAAGTTGCTTAGTAGCCAGGATATCTTAAACTTTAGCATTAAAGAGATTTAATTCATTTTCATTAGGTGCTGCATTAATAAGTACCTTCATTTTACAAATAGAAAAGGTAATAAAGCCTCAGTTTCTGATTGAGAAATGATACAAAAATGGGCATTTCAAACAAAAATATAGAAAATTGGGCAGTGTTGCATTTAGAGCAGTATACAATGCATGTGACCATGTTATTGGGGCACTGTTTCCTGAATGTTATACCAGCATATACAGGAGATTGGATATAGAAACACTGCTATCAGTTGCCAATAAAAGCTCATAAATGGGCCTTTTAAAACATATTACTTGTATGCTGGATTTCCCTGCTTGTGCTGATACTTTTAAATGAATGAAAGGTCTAAATTGGTAGATCCATTGTTTTTTTTTAATGTAGGACATACACTAGAGATTGTCTATGAGGTGGACTGTGCCTGGGTAGAATGATTTACTAGGAAATTGAGAAAGAAGCCAAAGAGACTTCTTGTTACAAGTTGGTTTTTTTTTATTAGATCACTACATTTATTATATATATTGGAATTTTCCTAATGGTGATGGAAAAGTCAAGAAATCATTGCTAATAAATATATTCCCCTTTGTGATAGTGAGATGGGTGGTAGTTACTTCAATTACATTATTTTTCTGCGGTTTTTGAGCTTCTTAGGAAATGCAAAAGAGACTCAGACTTTAAGCAGTGATTGCTGAAAATAGCATTAGAATGGAAGATAAAATAATCTATAGAAGTTTCTTCAATCTGAAGTGATAGATACAGTTACTAATAGAATACTGGACAGCTTCTAAATTTAGCCAGATAGTGTTTTGAAGTATGAAGGTTTTTACGATGGACAGTATTTTGTTATTTGTGTACATCTACCTGTTGGTTTTTCCATTCTGTATCTTTTAAGAATGTGAATTTAAAAGGCTGGTTTGGAACAACCCTGAAATTTATATTGTTCCTTTCAGGCTAAATGGGCTGTCCTTGAATATTTGATTTCTTATAATTTTAGAAGTTTTGTTATCAGTCAAAATTCCTTCATGATTTTTCTGTCCTTTTTCACTTGGTGGTGATGGTAAGGTATATCCTTAAATCCAGCTTAAATCCTAAGCTTTGCTAAATTCAAAATATATAATTAGCAGAGGGAGTCTATTTAATTTTTCTGCATCAGGTACTATAAATAAAAGGCATCTTGGAGCATACTTAGTACAGACCAAGTTGTAATGTTTGAACATAAGTTCCTTGGCAAAAGAACATTGAATAAAAGCTTAGTATTAGTAAATTCATTATTTGTTCTGGAGCACAGAACCCAAATTTTAGAGGTAACCAAAGTGCTAAAAGACGTTCTTTTTTGTTTTGTGTCTCTGTAGTCTTCCTAATACAGATGAATTTAAAAATCTACATAATTAATTTCTAAATTTTTGTTTCCTATTTATATTCCTATGAACTAGCATCTTGAAAGTTTATAGTTCAAGATTTTTTTTTCCTTGAAAACCAAACCAGCAATTAACTTCAGGTTTTTTTTTTTCCTTGAAATGTTAACGTGTATGAGGTACACTGCTAGTTCAACTTTTTTTTTTTTTTTTTTTTAAGATTTTACTTACTTATTCATGAGAGACACAGGGAGAGAGGCAGAGACACAGGCAGATGGAGAAGCAGGCTTCCTGCAAGGAGCCCCATGTGGGACTTGATCCCGGATCCCGGGATCACGCCCTGAGCCAAAGGCAGACGCTCAACCGCTGAGCCACCAGGGCGTCCCTGCTAGTTCAGCTTCTGTGGAGAAATTAGGCCCCAACTGATCCAAGGAGAAAAAGCTATAAAAGTCCATTCTGTCTCAAAGGTATATGGTTTGGGCTTTTGGTAGTTAAGTGGAGAAGGCAGACCCCACATTCTTACTACCTTAAACTGCCTATGTACAATTTTTAAGAAAGTTTTTCTTCTGAGTAGTTAACAAATTAGGAATTTATTCTCCTGTGTGCTTTCTTCAGTGTTGCATAGAAATTTGTAGAAACAGCTTGGTATCAGACAAACTTGAATTCAGTTTCTGGGGCAGCCCAGGTGGTTCAGCGGTTTAGCACTGCCTTTGGCCTAGGGCATGATCCTGGAGACCCGGGATTGAGTCCTATGTCGGGCTCCCTACAAGGAGCCTGCTTCTCCCTCTGGTTGTGTCTCTGCCTCTCTCTCTCTCTCTCTCTCTCTCTCTTTCTCTCTCTCATAAATAAAGGAATAAATAAAATCTTAAAAAAAAAAAAACAGAATTCAGTTTCTGGTTCTGACTCTTCCTAGGTTTGTAATGCTAAGTAAGCAACCACTCTACACATTAGTTTTCTATTCTGTAACATGGGATAATAAAAATACCAAATACTTAGAGTTGCTGTAGGAATAAAATGAGATAATGCAGTTTCAGTGCCTCACAGAGTACCAGGTTAAAGTTCAGTAAATGTTCTGATTAGTAGTAGAATTCTATACCTACTGTCATCTCTTTATTACCTATCCTCCCTTCATTGTCAAGCTCTTCCTTCTCTGACTTCTGTCTTCACTGAGGGCTGTCTGCACACAGGACTCACCAATTTGAAAATACCTTTTTTGTGTTTGTTTTGTTTTGTTTTGTTTTCGGTTATTGCTACCATGTTAGCTACCAGCTTGTTTTTTTTTTTTGTTTTTTTTTTTTTTGCTTTTTTGCTTTATGTGGCCATTTTTTCCTCATCATATCCTTTCAAGTAATTGTCTTTAGTGTGCTGTTTACCCATACCACTTCACTTTAATTTTTCTTCCCAGAACCAATAATTTTGTTCAGGCCAGATCCATTGGTCTTTCCTACATTAGTTCCTGCTTTTTTTTTTCTTTTTAAGATTTTGTTTATTCATGAAAGACACACAGAGAGAGGCAGAGACATAGGCAGAGGGAGAAGCAGGCTCTGTGCAGGAGTCTGATGTGGGACTCAATCCCAGGACCTGGGGATCATGCCCTGAGCCAAAGGCAGACGCTCAACCACTGAGCCACCCAGGCGTCCTGGTCACTGCTTTCTTGAATTGTGTTCTTTCATATATTCTTCTGCCTGTCTGATCCTTTGCTTTTGTTACCTTTCCCCTGGATTGACTGATACATGCCTCCACCTTGTTTCCTTCCTTTGCCATACCCCTGTTACCCATATGCTGGTGACTCCCAAATATTTATCAAGTGCACTGCTCTCTAGTCTCACATCTCCAGTTAGACTACATTTTGGTGTTTGTCATTTCAAAGTCAATGTGTCTAAAATGAGTCTCATTTTGTTGAAAAAAATTGGCTTCAATTTTGGACTTTCCTATTTCTCTCAGTGTTTCCTTTGTTATTATCGCCACCCTTATTACCTAACATTTGAAATTTTGAAATCAGATCATAAGGCTCTTCTTGCTCATCCTCTTTATGCCTTTCTTCCTAAACCAATTTTAGTATCATAACTCTCAGATGTGAAAATCTTTACTGCTGCCCACTGCCGCAGTTAGTGATGGGAGGATGTCATATCTCATGGGTATATTGGAGGGAGAAACAAAGATAAGATCCAAATCCTCCTCTTGTACTACTTGTTTTTTTATTGTTTGCCTCTGAGCTGTGTGCCATATACAGTCTCTTATTCCTACCCCTTATATCTTTTGGCCTTGTGATCCAGAATGCTCCCTACCTCCCTGCCTATGTGAATTCTGCCCAAGCCTTAAAGCCCAGCTCAAATCCCACCATTTCTCTGAATAAAACTTTGCCTTCTCTGACTCTTATCAGTCTTTCCTTTGTTGGAATTCCCAGAGGAGTGTATTTACTTGGATGGTATGTCCAGTATGTGCTGGACCTTCTTGTGCTGGTGTAGTGTGCATGATTCCAGTATCTTCCAGCATCTATTGTAAACTCCTTAAGCTAAGAAACTGTACCTTAGAACATTTCTTTCACTATTTTTCATAATATATTATTAGTTGGAGATAAATTTAAGGAAGCTGTTGATAACAGAAATGAATAAACTTTAGTTTTATGCATGACATTAAAAATAGAACAAGACATACCCAGAAACCCTACACAGAAAGGATTGGGAGCATGATAGGTATCATAGAGTCAAAATTTTCCATAAAGTTCTTACTTGTTCATGCTACTCTGATGCAAAAGAAGCTTCCACTTATTTATACTTCATCAGTAAAGGTTCAGTAATTCATAGTAATTGTCCTTTTTGTTTTTTTCATTTTAATCACTTAGGTTGTTTTTTTTTTTTTTTTCCTTAGATGAAGAGAGAGGACTTATTTTGGGTAGAAGTAAAATTAGATACATGAGCTCAACATTCTTTTCGTAGCGATAATGCTCTTAGAACATGCTGGGAAGCATATGATTGGGAAATAAAGGCAAGCTGTTGGCGAGGTTTTCTAACACCCACCTAGTTTAATAGACTTCCTTTCTGTTCTTTGACCTAAACATCTTGCTCTACAGTTGATACTTTTTTTTATATTAAGATACTCTTGTAACTTCCATTTTGAGATTTAGGCCAACATAATGAATGTACCTGATTATTTCTAGTTTGGGATTAGTCTGCAGAATTTTAAAAATCAATTAAATAGTATTTTTATAAGATTACCAAAATACTTAAAATTCCCCATGTTCTTCTTCTTCATAATTCTTAAGGTATAGATACACTAGTATAAGTACATGTCTGTATATATGCTTTGGGGCTTTTAAGTAAGTATTTGTTCATAAGTTAGTGGGTTTTTTTGTTAATTTTTTCTCTATTTTATATGAAACAGATGCAAATGTATTCATGTTGTTCTTAGATTTAATACTTACATTATTTCTTCAGTTGTACAACTGACTTGGATTGCTAAAATAAATTTTTACTCTTAATATAGCTAAGAATTTTTATGTGTTTTTTAAATTCTATTTTCACTATATCTGTAGCACTTTATGAAGTGTGGAAGGATGGGGATGAGTTTATCATTTTCATTAACTTGTGTGATTTCTAGAAAATAGGACATTTTCCTTGAAAGTTCTTTTTAAATAAAGCCAAGATACTAGCTCAAGGATCCCTTCATTCCCTGATGAGGAACCTTGGATGTGGTTGCTTTGGTATTTTTCTAAAATAGACCTTGGCACTATGTTACTGTAGTTTTGTTCACTCCACTCTTGTCAGTCTCTAATTGCTGCTATCCTTCTTTGTTCTGTTGATGGCACAGATAGGCAAATAGAGCATGACCATGGAAAGTAGAGCGTAACTAGGAAGGCTTCTGCAAATGTCCTTTAGTCACTTGATGGGATGGCATTTGATGGTGCTGCAGTTTTGCACTGAATCAGAAGAGGATTTTCCCAAACACTACTTTAAGGTTGAGACAATTATCCTAGTTTAGTGGAAGATACTGTTTGCTAGGAGAGACTGCTTATTGCCCTGGTCAAGGGCAGGGCAGGGGGTTTGGGGAGGTGGGCAGAGGGAGATGTGCATCTGTTGACTTCAGTTAGTCTCAGGATAAGCAAATCTATACCAAAAATAAAATAACCAAGTATATCTGAATATCTATGTTGATGGGGAAATTGCACTGCAGTGGTGGTAGCCTTACAGATAATTTTGTGGCGAAATTTGATTCTTGAATTTTGCATCAGTTCATTTCTATTATGTGCAATTTAATAACTTTAAGTTTGCTTACTCAAAAAGTAGACCCTTTTATGTATGGATTAGTGTTGGGATTTTTAAAGAGATGATCTTTTATCATATTTAGATATAAACATGAAGGGACACCTGGGTGAGCTCAGTGGTTGAGCATCTGCCTTTGGCTCAGGTTGTGATCCGGGTGTCCTGGGATCAAGTCCTGCATCAGGCTCCCAATGGGGAGCCTGTTTCTCCAACTCTGCCTATGTCTCTACCTCTCTTTCAGTGTCTCTCATGAGTAAGTAAATAAAATCTTTAAAAAAAAAGAAATAGACATGAAGATGGGGTCCCTGAGTGGCTCAGTCTGTTAAGCATCTGACTCTTGATTTTGGCTCAGGTCGTGATCTCAGGGTCGTGAGATCAAGCCTTCTGTTGGGCTCTGCATTGGGCATGGAGCCTGCTTGTCCCTCTCCCTTTGCTCTGTCTCAATTATATACATTAATAAAATCTTACAAAAAAAAGAAATAGATGTGAAGAAACATTAATTATAATTAGTTTTAATATGGACATCTAACCAGCTTAGAATATATCATTAATGTGAGGTATTTTCTCAGTAATCTTTCCCTTGAGGCCTATACTTTTGTGTTACTATGTGGAGTTTTACTGCAGTTAACAAGTGAGGCTGGTAAATTTGAGTGAATTTGTTTGCTCTGTGGAAAAGAAAGGTCAAGAATGAGTAAATATTATATTGGCTTGTTTATTCTCTTTCCTTTTGCCCAAACTTATCTTATAAGGGTGTACTTAAAGTGGCTCACTAAAAATACTAGTTTTGAAAAATGGTTCAGTTATTAAAGGAAACCACCATTATTCCTACTATTGGTAGTTCTTACATAAAAATTCCATCACATCTGAATATTTTTATATTGGTATGAAACCTCCAGAGGTATGTGATACTTAAAAAACTGCAAACTTGACATTTTGAGATTATAAAAGTAATTTAGGTCCATAGTAATCTTGTAAAATATAGAAAAGTATAAAAGAAAAACCCTATGATTTAACATTCTAGAGAAAGCCATCGTTAACATTTTGCTATATATTTTTTAGTGTACATAAATGGCTTTATATTAATCTGTGACTATACATGTTTCATATTCAGCTTTAAAAAATTAGCATTATGTCCTAGACATTTTCTTTTTTTAAGATTTTATTTATTTAGAGAAGGGAGAGGGGATAGGCAGAGTGAGAGGGAGTTCTGTCTCAAGCAGCCTCCACATTGAGTGCAGAGCCCAACGCGAGGCTCAATCTCATGACCCTGAGATCACAACCTGAACCCAAATCAAGAGTCACCTGCTTAACTGACTGACCACCTAGGTGTCCCTGGACATTTTCATATGTCATGTGACCTTTTTAAGGTAAATTTATTTTTAATTAGATTTACAGTAAAAGTAGAGACATCCAAATTACGTCTGTTTGTCAAGACTAGAGATGAAGTCCAAGATTTTTTTGGTGGGGGGGAAGTTTGGGAGATAGTGGGAAATCAGACTAGAGTATATGAGGATGAGAATAGGTAACAGATATTTTTTCCTTTTCCCATCTCTGAACATTTTATTTTTTTTATTTTTTTATTTTTTTTAAATTTTTATTTATTTATGATAGGCACACAGTAAAAAAAAAAAAAAAAAAAAAAATGATAGGCACACAGTGAGAGAGAGAAAGGCAGAGACACAGGCAGAGGGAGAAACAGGCTCCATGCACCGGGAGCCCGACGTGGGATTCGATCCCGGGTCTCCAGGATCGTGCCCTGGGCCAAAGGCAGGCGCTAAACCGCTGCGCCACTCAGGGATCCCCCCCATCTCTGAACATTTTAATTAAAGGGAAAGAAAAAATATTTCCACAGCATATCAAAATACATAAACTATATAATAACTTTATAACCAAAGTAAGGTATTTATGATGGATTATATTCCCAAACCAACAAAATTACTTGAGCGGTAGGTGACATTTAAAAAAATATTTTACAGTTTACCTATAAGAAAATTTCAAACCACTGTAGTTTTCCCAGTTACTGTGTTACAGTGAAGCTGTTACTCACTTCCCTGAAGAGTAAGAATAGTGATAATATTATTATGTAAAAAACACAAATATATAAGCTTAAAAACACAAGAAAGGTATATGCCACAGTAATGTCCTAAAGCAGTAAAGATTATTTCCATATAATGGAAATTTTAAATGTCAGCTCAGTCTTGGTCTATAGACTATAAAAATATTGAACCAGTGTGGAAATTTAGGTATTATTTTAATTTAACAAAAAGCATTCACTTATCATAGATTAGTTTGAGGCTACTATTAATATTTATAGTTCAAGTGCAGAGTGAAGCTTTTCACAAAATGGTAAAAGAACATAAAATCCTTTCTTTCTGTCAACCTCAGGAACATATTCCAGTTGTTTTTCACAGGTATAGAAACTTTGTGATAGTTACACATCATTGTTTAATTAATCCTCTGGAATGTGTTGGGCATTGTACTAGATTGTGGAACCTCAAAGAAAGATGAGACATTGGCTCTGTCCTTCAGCAGTTTATTGTTTAGAGGTAACTATAATCCAGTGTAGTAAGTGTGATAATAGAGGTTGGTATGAACTGCTATAAGAGCACAGGTAAAAGAAGCTCAAGGTAAGTCAGAAGAGATTAAATTTGGCTGGGCTTTGAAGAATGAATAGTGTTTCCAGGTAACAATGGTGTGGAAGGACATTTAAGGCAGAGGAAATGGCTTTGGAAAGGCACAAGGACATTGAAGTATATATTGTCTCTTGGAGAAAGATGGTTTATTGAGGCAGGGGCACAAGTGAATATAAGGAAAAGAGGGTAATAGAAGAGGAAGGATAACATGGGGCCCAGAATTGAAGGTTCTGATGTATCTTGTAGGCAGTTTTACTTTATCCTACAGATAAGAAGGAGCCATTATATATTTTTGCAGAATAACTAAAGAACCCTCCTTTACAATGAGTTGTTTTGGTTTTGGTTTTTAAAGAAAGTTGGACATTTAGGATCGGAAGAAACAAAGACAGAAAAAACAAAGTGTTAATCAAGAAATGGGACAATGAAAACTGATATGTATTTATTAAGAGCCAATCCCAGGTGCATATCTAAAACTAGATCTTTGAGTATGGATCAGTTAATAGTATAGGCAAGGTTGAAAATTTAGGGATTAAAAAAAATTAGGCATGCTGGCAAATTAATGATAAAGTACTAGTGGAGCTTACCTTTATGAATCTATAATCACATGGAATGTCCACGCAAGAAGAGTCTTTCACGATCATCCGTTGTGTGGGCCCTTTTAAAGGAATTTATAAAGAAAGCAGCATGGTAGTAATTGCACTTTTAAATTAATCAGATGGTTGAGAAAATGTAAGTGAAAGTTATTAAAGGCATTATTCAGTGTCTTATTTAATCACAGAAGCATCTACATATATTTGAAAAAAATAGCATATTTGTGAGACATTTAGTCTATAGACACTGTGCATAGCTTAGTGATTAAGGACTCAGACTGGAATCAGAACCTAGTTTGAATCCATCACCTGCTAACTGTAACTTTGGACAAGTACTTGCCCATCTGTGTCTTCAATTTTCTTATCTGTAAAATGTGAATAACAATAGTACCTACTTCATAGATTTGTCATATAGAATTATAAATGAGTTAATGTGTGTAAAGAGTGTGGAACAATACCTAGCACATTGTAAGGGCTATTGTAGAAGTCCTTGTTTTGTATAAATCATGCAGTAATTCAGAGACCTTCCAAGTTTTTGTTTTGTTCTTAGATTCTTATTCTGATGAATGATTGATGAGATCTTTGAATGGTATGTTACTAAAAAGATATCATTATTTTAGAAATTTGTGTTCAGAGTTTTCTTTCACCCTTTTTGAGATATCTGCCCACCTTCTGCTGAGACGTACCTTAGAGTTATCAATCCCTTCTTCCTAATTTGTGGTTCCTAGAGAGAATTAAGTCCTAATTCCCTTTGGAAACCTTTATATACAGTGAATTAATCTCTCTCCTGTGTATCTACAATGGTTCTAGTATTGTACCATTCTGCAAAGAATTGGGAAAATAGTCACTCAAATGATTTTCTGTGGCCATGTGAAGAACCCCAAATGTTAGAGGACCTATAAATTAGGCCATCATGGCTGCTCTGTTTCGTGGTGGTAATGATAATGGCAGTGGCTGCTTTCATCTATCTCCCAAGGTGTCCTTTATATATTTTTTAAATAGATTTTTTTAAAGAGCAATTTTAGGTTTATAGCAAAATTAAGCAGAGGGTACAGAGATTTTCCATTGTAATTTTTTAGTTTCTGTAGGCTTTATCATTAAGCATAAAGTATGACACATAAATAAATAAACACATAGCATTTTCAAAATGATTTATCTTTAGGAAATTCTTTTCTATGCTGAGATCTATATTTTCTTCCATACATTTAAAAATTTTTTATCTTCCATATATTTTAAGGTCTTGGCCTTTCACATTTAGTATACCTGGAATTTATTTTTCCATTTGGTGTGATTTAGAGACTTCATTTTATTTTTTACCTTTTGGATATGTCCAGTGTACTTACTGAACATTTAGTCTTTTTTTCCTTCCAGTCAATTTTAATGTCATGTTTTCACATCATTATTTCTATGTATGCCAGATCTATGTCTAAATTTTCTTTTCTGTTCTTTTGATGTGTTTGTCTATCCTTAGATCAACACCAAACTGTCTTAATTATTTTAGTTTTCCAATAATTCATAATACCTAGTAGGTTAAGTCCTTTTACATTTTATTATGCTGTTTCTTTTTCTTTTTTATTTCAAATGTGTTTTAGAACCACCTTGTCAGGCTCTTTGCAAAACCTTGTTAGGGTTTTCATTGGAATATATAAATTAATTAGGAATGAATTGACATCTTAATGATATAATTCATCATTCATTAAATATTTATGGAGTACTTCTATGTATACTGGGAACTGGGAATATAGCAGTGAACAAAATTCACAAATATCTCCAGACTCATGGAGCTTACATGGTAGTCAAAGGACATAGACTATGAACAAAATAAATAAATTGTATACTCTATTATTCATAATAGCCAAAAACTGGGAGCAATCTAAAAGTTCATCAAATGTATATCCATACAATGAAATAATATTCAGCAAGAAAAAGGAATAAATACCTATATATGCAACAACTCAGGCAAATGTCAAAAGTACTATACTGGGTGTAAGAAGCCAGATGCAATAGATTACATATTATATGATTCCATTTATGTGAAATTTCTACAAAAGGCAAAAACTATAGTGACAGATCATCAGTTGTCTGGGGCTTGAAATGGGAATGAGAATTGACTGCAAAGGAGTTTGAGGGAACTTTTAGAAGATGGAAATGTTGGGGATCCCTGGGTGGCTCAGCTGTTTCGTGCCTGCCTTTGGCCCAGGGCGCAATCCTGGAGTCCTGGGATCGAGTCCCATGTCGGGCTCCCGGCATGGAGCCTGCTTCTCCCTCTCCCTATGTCTCTGCCTCTCTCTCTCTATGTCTATCGTAAATAAATAAAAATAAATCTTTAAAATAAAATAAAGAAGATGGAAGTGTTGTGAAACTGAGTTATGATGGTTGGCAAATTGTATATTTACTAAAACTTAGTTGTATACTTACAGTGGGCAAATTTTATGGTATATAAATCAAATCTCAATGAAGCTGTTTAAAATAATTATTTTATACCAGTACAGATGAGCCTTGAAAACATGTTAAGTCACAAGCCAATTACAAAAAAAAACAGATGTTATATGATTTCACCTATATTAACTATACAAAACAGACAGAGCTTATTGAGATAGAAAGTAGATTGATAGTTGCCTCGGGCTGGGGTGATTGGGAGGGAAATAGTGACTTATTAGTGGGTAGGGGTTTCTTTTTGGGGTGATTGAAAATCTAAAAAAATTGTGATGATTGCATAACTCTATAAAGATACTAAAAGCCAATGAATTGTATACATTAAATGGGTCAGTCATATGGTAGGTTTATCTCAAGCTGTTCTAGACAATGAATAAAATTACTGCTATATATGAAGGAGACTTAGGGGAGGGAAGTGGTGGTAATGGTACTGGTGATGCTGGTGCTGATGAGGAAGGCCTCACTGAGAAGGTTCTATAGCTGAGCAAAGACTTGAAAGAAATGAGACATTAAGCTGTATGGTTACCTTGGGGAAGAACTTTCTAGGAAGAAGGAAGATCCTGAGAAAGGAGCCTGTCTGGCATGTTTGAGGAGCAGCAGTGAGGCCAGAGTGGCTGAGCAAGGGAGAGCACAGTAGGAAGTGAAGTTGGGAGGTGCAGGGCCCCTCTGTGGACTTCAGTTTTTACAGTAAGGGAGATGGGGAGTCAGTGCAGAGTTTTGAGTGACTCATCTGACACATGTTTTTAACAGTGGCTGCTGTGCTGAAAATAAAATGTAGGTAGCCTCTGTAGGAGCAGGGAAACCAGTTAGAAGGCAGCAATCCAGGAGAGAGAGAACAGTGACTTGGACCCCAAGGTTGGGGAAAAGTGGTCAGATTTTGAATGTATTTTGAAGGAAGAAGCAATAAGATTTGCTGACGGATTGAAGATGAGATGTGAAAGAAAGAGAAGAGTCGGTCAAAGAAGATGCCGGATTTTTTGGCCAGGGAAACTGAGAGAGGGAAGATTGAGGATAAAGCAGATTTGGGGGGGGGGGGGGGATGCCAGGAATTCTGTTTTTGACATGTTTGAGAAGCTCATTAGACATCCAAGGACAGATTTGAGTAAGCAAATTGGATTTTAAAATTTGGAGTCTAGGGAAGAAATCCTGAAGTAAAGACAGTATTTAAAGCTAGGATTCCTCCAATCTACCAACACCAATATATTTAGAAAGAAAAGACTTTATTTTCCCTTAATATAGGCTTTTAAACATCCTTAAACATCCCCTCTCTCCAAAAATAATAAATATGTTGATTTTCTTCTATTTCAGGATCTGCAAGATGAAGTTCAAAGGGAGAATACTAATCTGCAAAAACTACAGGCCCAGAAACAGCAAGTACAGGAACTCCTTGATGGACTGGATGAACAGAAGTCCCAGCTGGAGGAGCAACTGAAGGAAGTTAGAAAGAAATGTGCTGAGGAGGCCCAGCTGGTAAAGTCTGGCCATTCCATGCAGCCTGTATCTGTACCTTAGTTGCTTTTCCTAGCATAAGATGGAAACATTCTTTGCTTGTTGTATTGCTGCTGTGGTTGTTAGGTGGCAATCTAGTCAATACTTGTGGCACATGAAGGAGTTGGAGCACTGTTCATCTGGAAATTGCAGGCCCTCTTTAGGGGAAAGAGGGCACTTAGTGCAGTACTTTTTCAAATTTTAGCTGAAAGTGTGGTACCTATGCCTTCAAGTCCCCTCTATTCATTTCCTAATTGCCCTTTTCTATCAAAAGTATATACTTCAAAAAACACCAAAAGAGTAAACTGAATAAATAAATGTGTTTGCATTATGGAACATTTTAATGACAACTCTTTTTTTTTATCCCACTTTCTTTTCATTCACTCCCATGTTACAGATCTCATCCCTGAAAGCTGAATTAACTAGTCAAGAATCACAGATCTCTACTTATGAGGAAGAGCTGGCCAAAGCTAGGGAAGAGCTGAGTCGCCTACAGCAAGAAACAGCAGAATTGGAGGAGAGTGTGGAGTCAGGCAAGGCTCAGCTGGGGCCTCTTCAGCAGCACCTGCAAGATTCACAACAGGAAATAAGTTCAGTAAGTCTTTGTGGCAATGAGAAATATGCTCAAATGGGGCCTGCCTCACCATGTCCTTTTAGCAAATAATACTTTCTCAACTTGTGTTCCTTTTCCTTCTGCCTCATCTGTTATTCATTTTTCATTCATTTTATACAAGTAAGTTTCTTGTTGCCTGTTCTAAGTTAAAATTGTCATACATCTTGTATATCTCATTATTATCATAAGAGTCATGGCTAAGGGTGCAGGTTTTGTAGATGTATGGTTTAGGCTTAAGTGCTAGCTCTTCCACTTACTGCCTGAATCATCTTAGTATCAAATGCCTCATCTTTAAAATTGAAGAATTAACAATCCCTCTACTTTTTAGGTCTGCTGTAAGGATTAAATGAAATGTAAAGGATTAAACACTGTGAGACAGTTTAGCATAGTGTTTGGTACATAAATGCTCCAAATGTTGCTTATTTTTATAAATAATAACCTCGCACCTTCCCTTTTGTGATTCTAATCTTAAAACCAGTTTTGTTTATTTGGAGACCTTTATTATTTTAATTAGGAAATTGTTTTTTTATATAGATAAACATGTCGTGTTGTGTGGGTCCAGAGTATAGATCTCCTGCTTTGTTATTTCTAGGCTTCCCTAAATGAAGAATAATATTTTATAGAATGATAGTAAGATGGTTAGTTATGAGAAGAGAGATCATATAGCTCATTCTTTTCATTTTGAATTTGAACAAACTGAAGCCAAGAAAGATTAAGTAACTTGCCTGTGGTTACATTGCCTTTAAAAGAGCCGGAACCGGGCAGCCCCAGCGCCGCCTGCAGGCCAGGGCGTGATCCTGGAGACCCTGGATCAAGTCCCACATCAGGCTCTCTGTATGATGCCTGCTTCTCCCTCTGCCTGTGTCTCTGCCTCTCTTTCTCTGTCTCTATGAATAAATAATAATAAAAAAAAAATCTAAAAAAAAAAAAGAGCCAGAACCTAGAATCCAGATTTTCTAACATGTAGTCCAGTGTCCTCAGTTAATTATTATGTATAATGAAGTCCTATCCATTGATAGGCCTCCTTCCCCTCTCTTGTCTGACAGGTAAATACCTACTCACTTATCTTGCAAGACATAGCTTAACTTATTTCTTTATAGCATTTTCTGAACCCTGCCTCTATTGGTCTCTCCTTTTACAGAAATAGTAACATTTTTCCCTGCATATTTGTTTATGTGTCTGTCTCCCCCATCATACTGAGCTTTTTAGTCTAGGTCTTTTTTATATATTTTTTTAAAGATTTTTATTTATTTATTCATGAGAGAGAGAAAGAGAGAGAACGAGGCAGAGACACAGACAGAGGCAGAAGCAGGTTCCACGCAGGAAGCCCCACGTGGGACTCGATCGGGTCTCCAGGATCAGGGCCTGGGCTGAAGGCAGTGCTAAATCGCTGAGCCACCCGGGCTGCCCAGGTCTAGGTCTTATTTATACTCAATGAACAGGTAACCTGAAAGAAGGCTATTCTAGTGGGAATGCTATCAGCTGAATGAATATTCTTTAAAATTATTTTCTTCTTTGAGTTTTTTTTTTTTTGAGGTATAATTTACATACCATAAAATTTACAGGTTTTATTTTATTTTTTTTTTTTTTAAGATTTTATTTATTCATGAGAGACACACACAGAGAGAGAGAGAGAGGCAGAGACACAGGCAGAGGGAGAAGCAGGCTCCATGCAAGGAGCTGATGTGGGACTGGATCCCGGGTCTCCAGGATCACACCCTGGGCTGCAGGCGGCGCTAAACCGCTGCGCCACCGGGGCTGCCCTACAGGTTTTTAATAATACAGTTCAGTGATTTTCAATAAATTTAGAATTGTTCAAACATCACAATCCAATTTTAGAACATTTCTATCACTCCTAAAAAGATCCCTTGCACCCATTTGTAGTGAGTCCCTGCTTCTACCCCTAGGTAAGTACTACTGCTTTCTGATTCTAAAGGTTTGCCTTTTCTGAGCATTTCAAGTAGATGAAATCAAACATTATATACATTATCTTTTTTCATGTGGTTTCCTTCACAAGCATAGTGTTTTTGAGGTTCATTTGTGTTGTAGCATGTTTCAACATTATTATTTCATTGTATAAAGTATTTTGTTTATCCATTCACTGATTAATGGGCATTTGATTCTTTCTACTTGTTGGCTGTTACGAATAATGCTGCTATGAACATTTGCAAACAATTATTTGTGTGGATATGTTTTCATTTCTCTTAGGTATGGAATAGTTGGTTATATTGTGAAATTATGTTTAAATTTTTTTTAACTTTAAATTGCCAAAGTTTTCCAAAGTCACTACCATTCACATTCCCAGTAATAATATATGAGGGTTCCAGTTTCTCCAGTCTTACTGAGACTTTTTTTTTTTTTAATTTTTATTTATTTATGATAGTCACGGAGAGAGAGAGAGAGAGAGAGAGAGAGAGAGGCAGAGACACAGGCAGAGGGAGAAGCAGGCTCCATGCACCGGGAGCCCGACGTGGGATTCGATCCCGGGTCTCCAGGATCGCACCCTGGGCCAAAGGCAGGCGCTAAACCGCTGCGCCACCCAGGGATCCCCTTACTGAGACTTTTACTGTCTACTTAACTGATTTTAGTCATCCTAGTAGGTATGAAGTGGTATCTCATAGTTTCTAATTTATATTTTTCTTTTTTTTTTAAGATTTTATTTATTTATTCGTGAGAGACACAGAAAGAATGGCAGAGACATAGGCAGGGGGAGAAGCAGGCTCCCTGTGGGGAACCCGATGTGGGACTCGATCCGATTAACCTGGTATCAGGCCCTGAGTCGAAGGCAGACGCTCAACCACTGAGCCACCCGAGCATCCCTCTAATTTATATTTTTTTAATGACTAGTGATGTTGAGTATCTTTTCATGTCCTTATTAGCCATTTGTATATCCTTTTGGATATCCTTTATATCCTTTGACTCAAGGCATGATCCCAGGGTTCGGGATCGAGTCCCACATTGGGTTTCCCACAGGGAGCCTACTTCTCCCTCTGCTATGCCTCTGCCTCTCTCTCTCTCTGTCTTTCATGAATAAATAAAAAAAATCTTTAAGTAAAAATTAGATTGTCTAATTATTATTAAATTACAAGAGTTTAGGGGATTCCTGGGTGGCTCAGTGGTTTGGCACCTGCCTTTGGCTTAGGGCTTGATCTTGGAGACCTGGGGTCGAGTACCACGTCGGGCTCCCTGCATGGAGCCTGCTTCTCCCTCTGCCTGTGTCTCTGCCTCTCTCTCTCTCTCTCTGTCTCTCATGAATGAATGAATGAATGAATGAATAAATAAATAAATAAATAAATAAATAAATAAATAAATAAATAAATAAGAAGAGTTTAAAAAATTCTGGATAGCTTTGCGCAGTGGCAGTGTCATAGCCAATGAGGTTTACCTGAGGCACAATTATTACTAGTTAAAAATTCTGGATATAAGTTCTTTACCAGAATATTTGATTTGCAAGTAATTTCTCCCAGTCTCTGGCTTGTTTTTTCATTTTCTTTTCTTTGAGTTTTTTGAAAGAGAAGTTATTTCAAAGGAAGGAACATAAATGAGAAAAGTAGAAAGGACTCTGGATATTACAAATTATCACTGAGAAAAAAAAATTATCACTGAGAAAAGAAGACACTGTTTCTGAACAAGGAAAATAATTTCAGCAAACTATACTACCAAGTGTGCCAGATGATATTAGGTACTTATGGAAGGAATTATATCCTTGCAAACTGATCTTCATACCTTAAGAACAAACATACCAGGGAGCACCTGGCTGGCTCATTTGGTAGGGCATTGTGACTCTTGATCTTCGGGTCATAATTGTAAGTTCATTCCCTACGTTGGGTGTAGAGTATTTTTGAAAAATAAATAAAAAATAAAAAAAATTAAAATAAACATACCAATTTCTTATATTTGACTTAGTGACTTGTGTGTCTTTCCCACAGAGGGCAGCAGTTTCCCATGGGCCTATAAAAAATGAAAATCCAGTACTTTATAAATATACAATTATGCAAATATAAAATTATCCTGAGACTTTAATTGCTCTTTAAAGCTAAACTGTAGCTTTTCTGTTAAAAGGGAGAACTGAGGAAAAATTTCTGACTTGCTAAATTTTCATTTTTACTTCTTTGTATTTATGGTAGGAAAAAGCAAAGAACCTTTGGCTTTAATTCTATGTATCTTACTTACACAATATTTGCTGTTTTTATCCAAGTATTACTGGCATTCTGATAGTTTATTGCATTTCTCTTGCACAGTTTGCAAAGAGCTTGTGTTAGTTGTATGATTTTTTTTTTTTTCTGTATCCTCTAAGTTTATGCAGAGACCAAGGAAGAAGACAGGCTAAGTGACAGGTACGTGAGAGAGCCAGACACAGGAAAGCCTAGTTTTGTTCAAGATATTATTATCTCAAAAGTAACTTAAAGGAATAAATTGTCTTAAATAGTACTCTTTGATAGGCAAGTATTTCCATACAGTGTTTCATCTATATGATGGTTATTAGTGTTAAGGTTTTAAATTGTAGACTGAAAAGGTATAGTGGATATTGAAATTGATTTAATGGTCATGATAAAAGCATTTTTAAAAAATGAAGTTAAGACAGGAGTGTTCTGGAGTGTTCAGAACTTTTGAGTCTTTGGTGCTCCTGATCACCAAAGTATTCTTTATTTGGGATTCCTTGAGCTAACCCAACTTGACATACTGGTCATCATCTTGTAGACATAGTCTTATTGCTCTTCAAATGCAGCCTGAAATCAGGTGTTGAATCCATTTTGTGAGCTTCAGTAGTTTCAGTCAGGGACAAGAAAAAGTCAGAAGGAACATGACTATAAAATAGAGAGGATGGGATCCCTGGGTGGCGCAGCGGTTTGGCGCCTGCCTTTGGCCCAGGGCGTGATCCTGGAGACCCGGTATCGAATCCCACGTCGGGCTCCCAGTGCATGGAGCCTGCTTCTCCCTCTGCCTCTCTCTCTCTCTCTCTGTGTGACTATCATAAATAAATAAAAAATTAAAAAAAAATAAAAATAAAAAATAAAATAAAATAAAATAGAGAGGAGATATTGGGCAGCCCTGAAGCAAATGGACTAGAGGAGAGCTCTGCCTCTGGCCCCCACAGAAAAAACCTCCCTGACCTGTAGAGTTAGTGATTGTGCCCAACTCAGTGAGAAAAACTGCCTGATCCATAAAACATAAAATTATTTTCTCCATGTAACATAAACCCATTTTATACGTGCACATTTGTTTCCTAATACACATTCCAAGTTTTTAATGTATAAAAAATTAAATTAACTATTGTTAATGATGGAGTACTACACTATGTACATTTTTAAAATAGAAAGTGAAAAGTCTTGTTTTGCTCATGTTTTTTTTCCATTAATATCAACACTTTCGAGTAGAATCAAAGAATATTATTTGTAAAACCGATACAAGAAATAAAGATAATCTAATTTTCTTCCATAAAAAAAAATAAAGAAATAAAGAAAAAGAGACATCTGCTAATTCCAGCTCCTGGAGTAGAACAGTGTTTGGAGCATGGGACCTGTTCTGTCTGCACAGGGTGTACCTGTCTGTGTGCCTGCGCATTCCTACGTATACCTATATAGGTTGTTTTTATTTAGAAAAAATAAAGACATACTTTATATACAAAAAATAAAATAGAATGCAATAAGACAGAATAGGAAATATAAGCACGCATTACATGGAATAAAGATACATAAAGATTATAAGGATTATATTATAAAATTATAAGGATTATTTAAGGATTCATGAAACTTTTTCACAGTTGTATGTGCATGTGTGCATGTAAATTATACATATGGATGAATGTGTCTGCATTACATATATATGTTTATGTATGTATATATACACAGAGAGACCTGTTCAAATAAATACATATATTTACTGGGTTAGGAAGTAAAATCTACTTCTTTCTATAGATTAAAGTAAAAAAAAAAAGTTTATAAACCACAACTCAATAGCACTGGGAATATACAAGGCATATGCTGTGTGTTACAAATGTGTAACATTTTGGATTATTAGTTTAAATTCTAAATACAATGCAATTTGATAGACACATATGCTTACTGATATCCACGGTTTGAACCTAAATTACACGCTTACAGTACACTTACATCATTGTGCTAGATGTTGGAGATACAAAGGTGATAGCAAAAGTTATGGTCCCTACTCTCAAAGAGCTCAATGTTTTTAACTTTTTAAAAATGGAGTGAATTAGTGGAAAAAAAACAGGGAAACTTAATTCGTATTATGGTGAGAAAATGCTAGTGTGCTAGGCACTTTTATGCACATTGTCCATTATTTACGCACAGACATTTACATTTTACAGAATTCTTTCAAATATATCTTTGCTTCATTTAATCATCTGTGGAGATAGTTCTTACTTTAGGATTAAGAAATGAAGGCTTGAAGAAGTTACTTCGACTAAGGTCACTTAACTGAAAGGTGACAGAGCTCAATTGACGTCTGTTTTCCCAGTCCAATATAGTGTTCTTTTCCCAGGTTATGACCCTGGAAAGATCTGTGGTAAATAACAGATTCCAAAATGAGCAACCTAAAAACCTCATGCAGAAAATAAGATTAGAGGCACTGAGTCTTTTTTTTTTTTTTTAATTTTTATTTATTTATGATAGTCACAGAGAGAGAGAGAGAGAGGTAGAGACTTAGGCAGAGGGAGAAGCAGGCTCCATGCATTGGGAGCCCGATGTGGGATTTGATCCTGGGTCTCCAGGATCACGTCCTGGGCCAAAGGCAGGCGCTAAACCGCTGCGCCACCCAGGGATCCCCAGAGGCACTGAGTCTTGATTCATGAAATGTCAGTAGGAAATATTTATATTTGCTAAAAACAAAAAATACAGCATGTAATATAAAAAAATGTATTTTATGAAAAATGGGAACTATTCAGTAAAATTTCATTCATTACGCCTTTCACTAAAAGCATATTTTGATTTTTCCCTCTCTTCAATTTCTTTGAGATATTTACTAATTTATTTTTTTTATTATAGATGTTAGTATGAATAAGCATCATCTTTCCCCAGCCTCTGGCCCCAGCATTTTTCTTTTAATATATATTACAGTTTATTGAATTCTGCCTCTCTGTCCTACCGTTGTTCCAGGAATATAAAGTCACTTGGATACTGAAATCCAAACTACTTTGTCCTTTATTTAATATATTTGGAATAGCTTAGATTTACCACTTCCTAGGACTCTAGCCCATTAATAAATAATACCAGAGCATAGGACAGTAGCTCATTTTGCCTTAGTCTTCACTCTTCTCCTTCCCAGTAGGAGTATAGATAGCTCCAAAATGTTGTGTGCTCTCCCTCAGCTTCCTTTTTGCCCCCCAAAACTTCATCACAAAATCTTCCCTTGTTCTGTTACTTTGCTGTCTTTTTCCCAATATGCTGACCCTTTTTCTAGTTATACCAAAAGGACACCAAAATATGGATAATTGAATCAAAATTCTTGAAGCTTTCAAAAGATGTACAAAAGTGAATCCATATATACTGGAATTTCAAGAGAACTCATGGAGATGGATTACTGAAATCTCTCTAAATCATGCTGCATTCCCAGAGTATTTTCCCTAATGGAAGCAAATTTATCATTGACCAAACCTAGGGATGTAGCTATTTAAATTTTTTGTGTCTTTCTAGTAATAAATTCTGTTTTGTATTTCTACTTTGTGTTGACAGATGCAAATGAAACTGATGGAAATGAAAGAGCTGGAAAGCCATAATAATCAATTAAATTGGTGCAGTAGCCCACACAGCATTCTTGTAAATGGTGCTACAGATTATTGCAGCCTCAGCACCAGCAGCAGTGAAACAGCTAACCTTAATGAGCATGCTGAAGGCCAAGGCAACTTGGAGTCAGAGCCCATACACCAGGAGTCTCCAGTGAGTCTAGTAGTTCTATAATCTTCATAATCAACTTCAGAAAAAAAAAAACTGATACAGATCAAAGTTTTTGTTGATGTCATACTTAATATAAATATAGAATCATGCCTCATCTGAGGACAATTGCGTTTTGTTTTGTTTTCAGAGGCAGAGAGTAGGTACTGATCCAACAGTTCCAGTACTTTGAACTAATGTAAAAGTTAATTTTGACTAATCTATTATATAAAGCATGTTTTCAAAACAGTAGCTCTATAGATAGTAACTTTTTAAAACATTTTTTTAAAGTATTCTCACCCAACACTGAGAATAACTATTTCATAATGTTGAGGACACTTATCTTCCAGTTATTTAGAAAGTACCAGCTGTGTGCAGCAGTGCTGCTCTTATATATGAGAGCTGCAGAGACAAAAGACTGTAACTCTGCCTTTAAGCAGCATACAGTTTAGCAGTTGTAACACTATACTATGTTAAAGGGCTCTGATCATGGAAGCATGAGATATTCAGGTAGGACAGCTTGGAGGAGGCTCAAGATTTTATAGAGAAAGCTTTATAGGTGAGCTTCACAGTAAGAAGTGTTAAGCAAAGAAGAAGATGGTGTATTCCTGGCAGAGAAAACAGTATTTACATAGGTATGAGATGAGAGAAACATGCTGCACAGAGTCAGAAGAAATTCTCAAAGGATATCTTGTGATCGTGGGGAGAGTATTGATAGGAGATGAGGCTCTCTTATAGTGGCTCCCTGCATTATCTCTTACTTAAAATATAGATGTCTGTACCCTACTGCAAACTTGCTGAACTAGAGTTTCTGGGATGGTGCCAGGTACATATATTTTTACAAAAAAATTCCATGGGTGATTATGATGTGCATTGCACCTGGATAAAAGTGACCACTTTTAGGTCAAAAAGGGCAAGAGGGTTCATCTTGAAGCATTGGAGGATTTATCTTACTGCACTGAGTAACCATTGAAGAATTTAAGCAAGACGTGACATAATTGCACTTACCTTTTAGAAAAATGTAGAAAATGGATTTGAGAGTGGGACTGAACATGCAGAGATATGTTAAGAGACTGTTGGAATGGTCTATGTGAGATGGTTTTAGCCTAAACTTAAGCAGTAATGGGAGGGATGATGACAAGAATACAAGTTTGAAATACATTAAAGACATAAAATTAACAGACTTGGTTTTTATTTAGGCATTGCAATCAAAAGGTTATCCTTCAAAGACATAGGGTGATATGGAGATTTTCCCTGTCACTTCTTAAAACTCTTTTTTTTTTTTTAAGATTTTATTCATTTATTCATGAGAGACAGAGACAGAGAGAAAGGCAGAGACACAGGCAGAGGGAGAAGCAGGCTCCTTGCAGGGAGCTCAATGTGAGACTCGATCCCGGGTCTCCAGGATCACGCCCTGGGCCAAAGGCGGCACTAAACCACTGAGCCCCCCGGGCTGCCCTTCCCTGTCACTTCTTAAGCCCTGTTTCCTACTGATCTAAATCCAGAAAGCCGTGGGAAGCCATTGAAGGACCTTTAACCAAACAGTCCTGATCAGATTAGTATTTTTTTATTTTATTTTATTTTTTTTCAGATTCGTATTTTAGATCTATTCCTTTAGCTACTCTAAAAAGGGTCATTTGAAAGGGCACATGTTGGAGGCAAGAAGGCAGTTGGAAGGTTAAGCTGGATCAGAATGATGATACTATAAATGGATGATAGTGACAGTGAAGATGGAGAGGAATGGATTTGAGGAGGAGGTGGGAGGTAAAACAGCAAGACTTGGAGGCTAGGTGGGAGATGACCAAAGGGAAGTGGTTAAGTGGTTAAATTTTGTGGCCTGAGTGACTTTGATGCTTGATGATACCATTTTCCAAAGAAAGATTTTAAGAGAACTCATTTAATGAATACATTCTGCTTGTCTTTTGTTTTTTAGTAATTTTTGGTTATCCTTTGTCAGTTTCCTCTGCTGAGTAGAAAATACATAGTTTAGTCCATGTAGCATTAATATTTTGTAGGTAAGAAGTAGTCCTGAAATACTGCCTTCTGGTGTGCCTGATGATAATGAAGTGGCGACTACAGCTGTTAATGAGAAAGTTTGTCCTGAATTTAATACTGACAGACATTCAAAAGAGGTAAAAATAATTTTATATATATATACATATATATATATTTGTGTGTGTATGTATATGTTCTCATTACTGGTTTCCCTAGATGGGCTACACACTGTTTTAAACTAAGGAAAGAAAAATGTATTAAGTGAGCTTTATGACTACAGAAATATTTGTTGTATTACCATCCATTGATATTTTTCAAAGCATTTTATTTCAAAATCTTAAAACTGGTTCCTAAAAGAATACTTTTTAATTTAAAATTATTTTTAGGGCGATCCATTTAATGCAGAATCCAGTTCACTGACAGATCCAGTTGCAGACACAAACTTGGATTTTTTCCAGTCTGATCCTTTTGTTGGCAGTAAGTACTCTTCTTATATTATGGATTTACCAAAAAAGTCTTTTTAATGTAACGATATAAGAATGAGGGCTTCAGTTTTGAGATCCTACTTGTTACAACAAAAGTGGAGGATGTAGAGATGTGATATGTTATATTTGCTGGTATTTGTCCTCTTCAAGCAACTAACTCACTTCTAGGACTAAGCCACTGATTATGTCTGAGGAGCCCCTGATTAAGAGCATGTTTCTTGTTCAGAATAAGGACCAAAAGAAAGAGATATTGTGGACCAGGAGAGGAGATTAAGTACTCTTAGGTCAACCAGCGATTTTTTACTAATGTGCCAACATCATGCTTTTATTTATTTTTTAAAGATTTTATTTATTTATTCATGAGAAACAGAGAGAGAGGCAGAGACACAGGCAGAGGGAGAAGCAGGCTCCATGCAGGGTTCCCGACACGGGACTCGTTCCTGGGACTCCAGGATCATGTCCTGGGTCGAAGGCTGGCGCTAAACCGCTGAGCCACCCAGGGATCCCCACATCATGCTTTTAAACGGTGGAATCAATAGCAGTTAGAAGCCTGATCCCTGCCCTTATGGTGCCTATATTGTTATTGAAGAAATAAAAGTTTAATAAATTGAAATACCTGGTGTCCATGTAAACTATGTTAAATACCACTGGAGTCAAAGCTCTTTTTGCATTTTATTTATTTCCAAGTCAGTTTATTGAAATTGATAGGTCATTTTACAACAGTTTTATTTTTTTTTTTCCTCCAAGGTTTTATTTAACTTCCAGTTAGTTGGGGATCCCTGGTGGCTCAGCAGTTTAACGCCTGTCTTCGGCCCAGGGAGTGATCCTGGAGTCCCAGGATCAAGTCCCACATTAGGCTCCCTACATGGAGCCTGCTTCTCCCTCTGCCTGTGTCTCTCCCTCTCTCTTTCTCTGTGTGTGTGTCTCTCATGAATAAATAAATAAAATCTTGGGCAGCCCAGGTGGCTCAGCGGTTTAGCGCCACCTTCAGCCCAGGGTGTGATCAGGGACCTGGGATCAAGTCCCACACCGGGCACCCTACATGGAGCCTGCTTCTCCCTCTGCCTGTGTCTCTGTCTGTCTGTCTCTCTCTGTGTGTCTCTCATGAAAAAATAAAATCTTTAAAAATAAAGTCTAGAACAAAAATTTAATTTAAAAAAATATAAAATCTTTAAAAAAATAAATTCCCGTTAGTTAACATACAATATAATATTAGTTTCAGGTGTAGAATTTAGTGAATCATCACTTACATACAACACCTGGTGCTCAGCACAACAAATGCCCTCCTTAATCCCCATCACACATTTAACCCATGTTTTCTCCCCCACCCAGGAGAACTCCTCTCTTGTTATCATTAGTGTATTCTCTATAGTTAAGACTATGTTTCTTGGCTTGCCTTTTTTCCCCCCATGGTCTTTTTTTGTTTGTTTGTTTCTTAAATTGCACTTATGAGTGAAGTCATATAGTATTTCTTTCTCTGACTTATTTTCTTAGCATAATACTCTAGCTCATTTGTTGTTGCAAATGAGAAGATTTCATTCTTTTTTGTTGGCTGAGTAACATTCCACTACATGCACATGTGTGTGTGTGCGCGCACACACACACCCCATGTCTTTGGTATCCATTCATCAGTTGATGAACATTTGGTCTGTTTCCATTAATTTGGCTATTGTAGGTAATGCTGCTGTAAACATTGGAGTGCATGTATCCCTTTAAATTAGTATTTTTGTATTCTTTGGGTAAATACCATTGATGCAATTGCTGGGTCCTAGGGTAGTTTTATTTTTAATTTTTTGAAGAACCTCCATACTGGTTTCCAGACTGGCCACACCAGTTTGCATTCCCACCCACAGTGCAAGAGGGTTCCCCTTTCTCCACATCCTCATCAATACCTGTTGTTTCTTCTGCTGTTGAGTTTAGCCATTCTGACAGGTGTGAGGTGGTATCTCATTGTAGTTTTGGTATGCATTTCCCTGATGATGAGTGATGTTGAACATCTGTACATCGTCTTTGGAAAGATGTCTATTCGTGTCATTTGCCCACTTTTTTTTTTTTTAAGATTTTATTTATTTGAGAGAGAGTATGAGCAGGGTCAGAGGGACAAGCAGACTCCCCAGTTGAGCATGGAGTCTGATGTGGACCTTGATCTCAGGACCCTGAGATCATGACCTGAGCCAAAGTCAAATGCTTAACCGACTGAGCCACCCAGGAGATCCTGCCCACTTTTTAATTGGATTATTTGGTTTTTGGGTGTTGAGTTCTACAAGTTCTTTATATATTTTGGATACTAACCCCTTATTGGATATATCATTTGCAAATATCTTCTGTGGACCGTCTTTCCATGTGCTGATTGGTCATTTGTATTCCTTCTTTGGAGAAATATTTATTCAAATAATTTGCCCATTTTTATTGCTAGTCTTTTTACTGTCAACTTGTAAGAGTTCTTCACATATTCTGAATATAAGTCCCTTATCAAATATTTGATTTGCAAATGTTTTCATGTATTTTGCGTTGTCTTAATTTTGATGAAGTCCAATTTATCTGTATTTAGTCACTTGTGTTTTTGATGTCGTGTCTAAGAGCCAAAAATCATGAAGATTTACTCTTAGATTTTCTTCTAAGAGTTTTATAATTTTAGCTATTATATTTAGATCTTTGATCCATTTTTAGTTAATTTTAGAATACAGTATGAGATGGGAGTCTAGCTTTATTTTTTTTTAATTTTTTAAATTTTATTTATGATAGTCACACACAGAGAGAGAGAGAGAGGCAGAGACATAGGCAGAGGGAGAAGCAGGCTCCATGTACCGGGAGCCCGACGTGGGATTCGATCCCAGGTCTCCAGGATCGCGCCCTGGGCCAAAGGCAGGCGCCAAACCGCTGCGCCACCCAGGGATCCCTAGCTTTATTTTTTATTCTTGAAAAGATTATGTTTTCCCTGTGGAATTAATTATCTTGGCATTCTTGTCAAAAATCAATGACTGTAAATGTAAGGATTTATTTCTGGACTCTTTAGTTCTAGAATTATTTTATACTGTAGTAAAGAGCTCAGTGTCTTTGTTTCTATAGTGGTGATGGTAATTCCCATTCAGTATTCTTGCGAAGAGTATTTTTTTAATAGAGTTATTGCTGTTGTGCCTGTCCCCTTCTATCTGTAACCTCATCTTGTGATCAAAGGATAAGTATAGTTGGCTCCGATTAAAATTTGCTTCATTTGTGAGGTATCTTGGTGTTATGCCTTAACTCTTTATTATTTTAAATGTTTCCTAAAGGTGCATGGCATTTAGTGTTTTATCTACTTTGAGGTAGAGTTAATGAAACAGATTTTGCTTTAAGAAACTGCTCTTGTGGGGTCCCTGGGTGGCGCAGCGGTTTGGCGCCTGCCTTTGGCCCAGGGCGCGATCCTGGAGACCCGGGATCGAGTCCCACGTCGGGCTCCCAGTGCATGGAGCCTGCTTCTCCCTCTGCCTGTGTCTCTGCCTCTCTCTCTCTCTCACTGTGTGCCTATCATAAATGAATAAAATAAAATTAAATTAAAAAAAAAAAAAAGAAAGAAACTGCTCTTGTTTAAAGTTACCTTTAAATAACAGTCTCACAACAGTAAATATTGTTACTGTGATTTCTACTTATCACAGGTGATCCTTTCAAAGATGATCCTTTTGGAAAAATTGGTAAGTATATCATTGAAATCCAACTTAGCTGTAATTTGATTCTGCTCAATTATAAACCTATATTGTATTTAGAAATGAGAGATCAAAGTTAGATAGTTAAAGGAAGTGGACTTCCTTTTTATTCAGTTTTTAAAACTGATATAAAGGCCCCATTAAAATGTTGTATGTGCCTGGCATTTTCAGAGACAAAGTGATAGATTCTTGTGAATTTGCTTAGTGAACTATTAGCTTTACTTTTTAAAAAATGACATTAGTGTTTATATTTTGATACTTTTAATAATCCTTAGACTGATTTCTCCTTGTTAGCCGAAGACTAGATGAGTATAACGATCTATGCTACTACAGTGTTCAGAGCATTTTGTTTTCTAAGAATGCAATGTATGAATGGGGGAAAAGGGAACCTCTTAAAGAATTACTAAATGTCAGGCTTTATAAGACATTCTTTTCCTGGGATTTTACACTAGAATAAAGCAAATCTTGCGTCCATTTGTTATGCTTCCCAGACCTGTTCCAAATAACTTAGTTAGGTGAAAGACTATTTTTAATAAAATCACAAAGGAATTTGTGATTCCTCCTTCCCTAGAATTAGAATCATCAGCTAGAGGAATTATTTAAACCTAGCATACAGGTAATCCTTGTTTAATAAATATTGGAATTATTGATGTGTTCTGGGTGAATGATGAACAAGTAGGAAAAAGAATATTAATTAAAGTTATTTTAGGTGCAGCTGTATATTTTTTATGATCAATAATCGTAATGCAAAGCACCTCATTTAGATCCTGCAGAAGTTCAAGATGTCTTTTAATTAAGACAATTATACTTTCAGGTGATAGTAAATTTGGTGTAGTAGTTTTTAGTCTTTCATATATGTGCTATATTTTCTTAGATCCATTTGGAGGTGATCCTTTCAAAGGTTCAGATCCATTTGCATCTGACTGTTTCTTCAAGCAGTCTTCTACTGATCCCTTTGCCACTTCAAGTACTGACCCTTTCAGTGCAGCCAGCAATAGCAGTAATACATCGGTAAGTGGGAGGGATAAAAACTGTTAAATAACAAGCGTCCTAAGTGAGTTTCTTGGAATATACAGTGATGAAAGGATCCTCTTTTAGATTAATTCTGATGGGCTATTAAAATTTCAATCTCATCCAATTCATCTAGTTTTTGGTTCAGACTGGCATTTCACAGTGTTATCACCCCCTATAATTGGCTGGAATAACTAATTTTATCTGAAAATCAAGTCCATCCTTAATAAAGATCAAATATTATTCCATTTGGGATATTTAAAATAAATTATTGGAAATCCAAAAACCAGTCTTAAAGCTTTTCAGAAACATGTAGTATGCATTATTGAAATAATGAAAATTAACCTAAAAACAATATTAATGTTTTAGAAGATTAAATCATTTATATTATTTTATAGACACATTTTATACATATTTTGTAACACATACATGTAAGTCTTGTAAAGAAATACAAATTCCCACTGTTAGGCTTTTGTAATCTTTACAACCTTGCAAGGTAGATGTTGGTAGCCCTATTTTAACAATAAGGACACTGGGACTGGGAAGTAACCAAGGTCATACAGCTAAGTGCTTACATCTGGAGGCTATAAAAAAATCTTTATATTATGGGTATTTAAACATACTCAAAATAGAGTAATATAATGAAATATTTTAAGAAACCTCCATGTATCCATTACCCAATTTCAGTAATTATGAATGGTTTTGGAATTTTTTTGTTTTTATTTTTTATTTGAAGGTTTATTCTTTTAAGCAGGATGTTTCACATCTATAAGTAAAACAGACCCAAAAAAGAACAGTTGGTTGACAGGCATTTGAAGCAAAAATTTTGTCTTCCAATTATCTTAGATTAAGAATATTCTCTTAAGGGATCCCTGGGTGGCGCAGTGGTTTGGCGCCTGCCTTTGGCCCAGGGCGCGGTCCTGGAGACCCGGGATCGAGTCCCACGTCGGGCTCCCGGTGCATGGAGCCTGCTTCTCCCTCTGCCTGTGTCTCTGCCTCTCTGTGTGTGTGTGTGTGTGTGACTATCATGGATAGGGAAAAAAAAAAAAAGAATATTCTCTTAAAAGAGTAATTGATTCTATTAAAGTTAGTAGATTTTGATATTCTTTACTGAGTGCAGTAAGAAACTAAAAAAAAAAAAAGAAAGAAAGCAATTAAAGAACTATTTGGCCAACAACTAGTATTTTCCATTGGTGTAAAAGTGAGGAAGTGCCTTTGTAACTAAATATTTGTGGTTTCCACAGGCTACTGGATACTATTTTTCTACAATACTTAGTTTGCAGTATGGACCGATTTGCCAAATTCTTCTAAAATTGGCTGTAACCTGAATTATTTCTTTTCCTTTTACTTTATTCTAGTCTCTGATGCTTCGCTATTATCATTAAAGAGCAAGAAACCAAAAAAAAACAAAACAAAAAAACAAAACACCCAAAGTAGCTCTTCCTAATTTAAAAAATAAAACGAGTTTCTCCTGTTCCTCTTGCCTTTTGAAAAATTTCCACCATTTGTTGTATTTACTTTTTCTCTTTCCTCACCAGTTTGTGAAAGCAGGATTGCCCTTGCTGACTGCTCTTGTTTTCAAAATTAAAAACAGAACAGAAAACCAAGTTGGCAATATATTAATAGCTATGTTTATCTCACCTCTTCCTATACCTAAGTTATGGGGCTAAGTTCTGTTCATGTGTTGCCCATTTAATCTTCACACTATTCCTATGAGCTCATGTTTCTATCCTCTTTTTTAAGATAAAGTAAATGAGGCTTAAAGAGGTTAAGTGATAGTAAGTGGTAGAACTGAGTCCAAACCTTGGTCTATCTGACCAAAATCTAAGGTCTTCACCCCTGTAGTCTAAGATTTAAACTTAATTCTTCCCGACTACGGAGCCCTTGTGTTTTGTAATTTTTCTTCTTTTCAAACAGGCCTCTGATTATGTTTCTAGATCTGAATCTCCCCAGAAGTCTTTTCTATTCCCTCAAGGCTAATCTCTGCTCTCAGAGGGACATAATTTAAAAAACCAAAGCAAAACAAAATAACTGCCATTTCTTACTCTCCTAGCTAGTGTCTGGTGGCATTGTGTAGGTACTAAGTCATACAGTCAAAGTGAGGGGTAGATGGCTGATGTAGAAGGAAATTTCAGTGATAAATTTGGTGACCTTGTAGGAGGATGTTGGTACATTATTTCTAAAAAATACCATCTGAATCGTAGTTGTGAAAATTACTTCTGTGTACTAAATTGCCTAATTATCAAACTGAACATAGCATAAAGAGAGTTTTAATGGCCTCTTGTTCCTTCATAGGCTACGCAGTCCATCCTGTCCCCCTTGCTGTCTCAATGGCCTCTTAGGTGCCTCTTAGGTGGTATATGAGGAAGGAATAGAAATTAAACCTGACACTCATGTAGGCCTACTTTTTCTATTTCCTTCTGTGATGGCTAATAAAATCTATAAGCTTTTGTTAAAAATCAGGCCTGTTAGATTTTTTTTCCCTGTGAAATTCAAGAAAGAAAGCAAAATAATTGGTAACTTATGTCAGTGACTATCTCTCACACTGGTATTTTGACTGTAGTATTAGGAACCATGCAAAGTTACCTGGCATTACAGACCACATTAATGTTTTTCTTTGATTGCTCTTTATTCATTCAGCAGATATAATTAGAATATAAGCTAGTATGCTAGTTTTATAATAATATCATTGGCATCAGTTAAAATAAGTACTATCATCTTCAGTTCTAAAAATTTCATTAGCGTTAATTACTTCTTTCTGCTAGTAGTTTAAATGGATTCTCTTTTATAAAGGGAGAATGTACTGCAAGTCCTGGTTAGCAATACTTTTCCCTTTTCAAATACATTTGTTTTATTTGGAAATGTATCATTTGAGCTCTGCGATATCCTTTGACAGTCAATTGTAATAACCAGTTTCTTAATGATTAGAAATAGAGCCTGTAATACAGATGACATTGATAGCTATGAGTCAGCGGAAATAAATGTTCCTAAACCCTTCTAATGTCCCTTTCACCTGTCTGCTAAGGCTTTCATTGGCCTCTTAACAGGGCCTTAATGCCAGAAAGAGAAGGTTCACTTTTCTTCCTAAATATGTCATTTGTTTGACTATGATTAAAAACCAAAATAAGTTAGGAAAGCAGTTCTAAAGCAGGAATCCCTGACTTCTGGTAAAGTCCTCACTCTGTAGCCACTCACCCTTGCGACCTGGTCCAGATTCTTACATGGCTAGTTATTCAAAGTAGCAAGATCTTTCTAGCAGAGCTCCCTCTCTCTGGTCTCCCTCCTTTACCCCCTCCCTTCATTCCTTCCTCTCCCTGCCCTACCTTGGGAGCACATGTATGTATTCCTCTGCTGGGCAGAATGCTAGAATTATTTTTAGATAACAATTACAAAATAAATCTAGCATTTTCTGATATTAAGTACTAGAATATTTAAGAGTTAGAATAGTATACATCCTAAATGCAACATGTCATCCTGGAATAGGAGAAGGACCTTAATGGAAAAGCTGGTGAAATCCAAATAAAGTCTATAGTTTATAGTTTTGTACCAGTGTTAAATCCTTAGTTTTAATAGATGTACCATGATTATATGAAGTACTAACATCAGAGGAATCTGGGTGAAAGACATATGGGAACTCTCTGTATTTTCTTTATAACTGTTTTAGACATCTAAAATGACTTCAGTATAAAAAGTTAAAATAGTGTATATTTGTACTATTAGCAACATAATGAAGAAAAGAGATGAATGCCACCAAAGTCAGGGTAATAATTATCTCTACAGAGGAGGGATAAGATTGTGCTTGGGAGAGGGACACATGAAGACTTCTCAGGTGTTTGCAGTTTTTACATAGGTGTTCATTTGATAGTTACTTGTTAAACCGCACGTTTCATATACCATTTTGAATGGATATTATATTATTCAATAAAAGCTTAGAAAATTTTGCGTCATTTCAGTTTAAGAAATTGCAAATCAGTAAGGGGAAACATTCCTAATACTTTGTATTTCTTTCTTTCTTTCTTTCTTTCTTTCTTTCTTTCTTTCTTTCTTTCTTTCTATCTATCTATCTATCTATCTATCTATTTATTTTTAATGGCTTCTTGTTCTGGCTTCGACAACATATACTAATATTTTTAGTGGCGTGTATTTCTTAATTAAGAGCTTGTAAAGAATTTTTTTTTTTTTTGGTGTGACCATGAGGTTTCAGCTAGGAAACATTGCCTCTCTTAGTCATGATTTTGTGTTATTTGTTTAGGTAGAAACATTGAAGCACAATGATCCTTTTGCTCCTGGTGGAACAGTTGTTGTTGCAGCAAGTGATTCAGGTAAGGAAATAATTGATCAATTTCTTTGAACAGTAAATAGTACCATTTTCTTTAGGCTTTTTTTTTGGGGGGGGGTTCTCCAAATATATCTGTCCTACTTACTTATGTAAGGCTTTAAAACTATTGCATGGTTATAGCCGGTCGTAATCTACCAGTAGTAATGATGACAAGTGTGAGCATATCACTTTCTACTCTTCTTATTCATTTATCTCATTTATTATTTATTTATGTTATTACTAGAGGGAAGTGGGAGACAAGCTTCCAGTTATGGAATAAATAAATCATGGGAATAAAATGTACAGCATAGAAAATATAGCCAGCGGTATTATAAAATAGTGTTATACAGTAACAGAAGGTAGCTATGCTCACAGTGAGCATAGCATAACGTGTAAACTTGCCAAACATTATGTTGTACACCTGAAACTAATATATAACATTGTATGTCAGCTATACTTAATTAAAAAAAAATCTTACTAAAATATGTACTCTAGCCAGTAAAACCAATAAAAGACAGTGTTCGGCAATTTCAAAGTCAGCAATGACTCATTTGGATCTTGGCCTAAACTTAAAAATTAATTGCTTCCAGTATGTAATGATCATAGCTTTACAAATAGTGGGTAAAATCTTTTAATAATACAGAGAAAAGGGAAATGTTACTATCCAATCTTCATGCTGTATTTATGGCATCTAATTTTCCATTTATCCTTTTAAGTGATATTTCCATTTTAAAGATCAGGAAAGTGAAGACCAGAACTTTAAGTAACTTGATCAAGATTATACATTTTACTAGAGTTGAACCAGGTGAAGCCAAGATTCAAACCTAAGTCTGGCAGTCTAAAAGCTTCTGTAACTTTGTCACTGTTCATTTAAAAATAAAACAGATCAACTATTGTGTAGGAGAGCAGGGAATTAAAGGAAAGTGGACTCAAACATGTAAATACCTCAAGTATCATGCTGAATAGGATTCCTTATTTTTCCAGATAAAAATAAGGTGAGTTATTCAGTACACAAATTTGCTGATGTGATAAGTTGAGGATTATGAGCAT
This sequence comes from Canis lupus baileyi, assembly GCF_048164855.1. Classification (NCBI taxonomy): domain Eukaryota; kingdom Metazoa; phylum Chordata; class Mammalia; order Carnivora; family Canidae; genus Canis; species Canis lupus. Next base: position 11,114,726 of record NC_132850.1, read on the forward strand.
AAAGAAAGATTAGTAGAAATGCATTCACAATTTCTGGTATTGTACAAATTAAGACAAGATGAGATTTAGCAGTGTACATTATTTTCAGGTTGAAATTTAACTTTCAGTTCACCTGGGTGGCTCAGTGGTTGAGTGTCTGCCTTTGGCTCAGGGTGTGATTCCAGGGTCCTGGGACTGAGTTCCCACATTGGGCTTCCCGTAGGGAGCCTGCTTCTCCCTCTGCCTATGTCTCTGCCTCTTTTTCTGTGTCTCTCATGAATAAATAAATAAAATCTTAAAAAAAAAAATTTTAACTTCCAGCATGAGTAACAAAAAGGAATTGAATATAAAAAGCAGATATGTAGGGATCCCTGGGTGGCGCAGCGGTTTGGCGCCTGCCTTTGGCCCAGGGCGCAATCCTGGAGACCCGGGATCGAATCCCACGTCAGGCTCCCGGTGCATGGAGCCTGCTTCTCCCTCTGCCTGTGTCTCTGCCTCTCTCTCTGTGTGTGACTATCATGAATAAATAAATAAAATCTTTAAAAAAAAAAAAAAAAAAGCAGATATGTAGAAAACAAGATGTAATGTAGGTGCTGGGTATTGATATAAGCCAAAACTTAGAATAACAGCAATAAGGTTTCTAAAAGGCATATCGTAGTTAATAGTGTTAAATTAATATATTTTAAAAATACATGTGCTTTCTTTAGACTCTCATTATCAAACTGATGAATTAATATATTGCTAGGGATATTGTATGATTAGAAAGGATAACCTAGGGGATCCCTGGGTGGCTCAGTGGTTTGGCACCTGCCTTCAGCCCAGGGCATGATCCTGGAGTCCCGGGATCAGGTCCCACATCAGCTCCCTGCATGGAGCCTGCTTCTCTCTCTGCCTGTGTCTCTGCCTCTCTCTCTGTGTCTCTCTCATGAATAAATAAACAAAATCTTTAAAAAAAAAAAAAAAAAAAAAAGGATAACCTAAGAAGGTAAAATGAAAAGTTAATATATTTATATAGGTGACTCTTGAACAATATGAGGGTTAGGGATGCTGATCCTCTCCTCACCTGCAGTTGTAAGTCTGCATAAACCTTTTACTCTGCAAAACCTTTACTCATAGCATTCTGTTGACTGGCAGCCTTACCAATAGCATAAACAGTCTATTAGCACATATTTTGTATATGTATTCTTACAATGTATTCTTACAATAAAGCTAGAGAAAAGAAAACATTATTGAGAAAATCATAAGGAAAATACATTGACAGTACTGTACTGCATTTATTGAGAAAAATCTGCATATAAGTGAATCCACATACTTCAAACCCATTGTTGTTCAAGGGTCAACTGTAATTAAGTCTTGACTGCAATAGTAAGTGCCATGGAAGTTCATTAAAGTGGCAAAAATTTAAAGGAAAAGAAAGGGAGATCATCTCCATGTAGGGTAAGTTATGAATGGCTTCAAAGCAGAAGGTGGCCTTTGTGGTGTACTTTGAAAGAGTGGGCTAGGATTTTAGTAAGTAGATAGAAAGAGTATATAAAGCGAAAAGAGCAATATGAGCAAGGAATGGAGGCAGGGCATGTTCAAGGAAAAATGGATATATACATTTTTAAATTCTGTTAGTTACATACAGTGCAGTATTAGTTTTAGAGTAGAATTCAGTGATTCATCACTTACAAACAACACCCAGTACTCATCACAAGTGCTCTCCTTAATACCCATCACTCTTCTAGCCCATCCCCCACCCCCTCCCTTCATCAACTCAGGAGTCCCTTATGGTTTGTTTCTTTCTCTCCTTTTTTTCTTTGCCTCCTTCTCATAGGTTCATCAGTTTTCTTTCTTAAGTTCCACATATCAGGGGATCCCTGAGTGGCTCAGCAGGTTTGCGCCTGCCTTCGGCCCAGGGCATGATCCTGGAGTCCCAGGATCAAGTCCCACATCGGGCTCCTTGCGTGGAGCCTGCTTCTCCTTCTACCTGTGTCTCTGCCTCTCTCTCTCTGTCTCTGTCTCTCTCTGTCTCTCATGCATAAATAAATAAAATCTTAAAAAAAAACATCCACATATGAGTGAAATTATATGGTGTTTTTCTTTCTCTGACCGATTTGTTTCACTTAGCATAATACACTCTAGCTTTGTCCATATCATTGCAAATGGCAGGATTTCATTATTTTTGATAGCTGAGTAACATTCCATTGTACATATATACCATATCTTCTTTATCCATTCATCAGCCCATGGACATTGGGCTTTCCAAGAAAAACAGATATTTTGGTGAAGCTTATTTATAGATAGAGAAATCATAAGGTTAAAGCTAATGTCATAGATTAAATATTAATTGGTCTTGGTCTTCTCTTTCAGTTCCACTTCCTTACTAATTTTCTAAAAGTGTTAGAATAAATGATTATAATAGTCTGGAAGGGAACCAACATTCATTGTTGTTAATCATCATCATAATAATAGATACCATTTATTGCACTGTTGCAGTTACAGCATTACATGTGCTAACCATTTTCCCATGCTTGGTCTCCCTTAAATCTCACAGCAACTATATGAGGTAATTGGTATTATGTTTATTGGACAGACAAGGAAAATCAAAACATGGAGAAATGAAACCATTTCACAAGGTTAAAAAAGAGTAATAAGTGAACCCACATTCAGATGAGGTCTCTGGTTTTCCACTGACCTCTTTGGTCGTTCCTTCTGTCTCTTTTGCTTATTTTTTCTTTCTCCCCCAAATTTTTTATGTTGTACTACTCTAGGTCTTAGACTCTGGACCTCTTTTCTTATTTATTTATTTATTTATTTATTTATTTATTTATTTATTATAGTCCCACAGAGAGAGAGAGGCAGAGACATAGGCAGAGGGAGAAGCAGGCTCCATGCACTGGGAGCCTGATGTGGGATTCGATCCCGGGTCTCCAGGATCGCGCCCTGGGCCAAAGGCAGGCGCTAAACCACTGCGCCACCCAAGGATCCCATGGACCTCTTTTCTTATCTCTGTGTGTTCCTTTGGGGATCTTACCTGATTTCATGGCTTCACATACTGTATATTTGTTGATTTAGATCACTAGCCACATCTTTTTTTCCTGAACTCTAAACTCCTATTTCTAACTACCTACTAATATCTCTACTTGAATATCTGATAGAGCTAACAAAGAACATCTAGTCTTCCACTCCCAACCTGCTTCTCTTGTAGCTTACCCCATCTCAACTCATGGTAATTTCATCTTTAATGTTGCCAAGACCTAAAACCTTAAGAGTTATCCTTGGTTCTTCATCTCTTTATCCCTAATCTGCCAAGGAATCCTACTGGCTCTTCCTTCAGATTATATCCAGCAAAAGATTTACAATGGCCTATACTTTCCTAACAATATTCTTTATCATTATTCCCTTTACTCACTCTGCTCCAGCAATGCTGGCCTTCTTGGTGTTGCTCAAACAACAGGCCAATTTCTTAGGCCCTTTGCCTTTAGCTGTTCCTTATTCCTGGGATGATTTTTGCCTATATATCCACATGATGATCTACATTACCTTTAATAAATTTTTGCCATATGTCACCTTGTCAGTGGGCACATTGTGGCCATCCTGTTTAACATTTATAAGTACCACCGCCTAGCCCAGCACTCCTCCCTTACTATTCTCTAATCTTTCATTATGGCTTACTACTTTTCCACAAGCTATATAAATTACCTTTTTTTTTTCTTTCTCATCTTTCTCCTCCTCCTGCCACTAGATTTTAAGCTCCAAGGAATTTGGATCTTTGTATTCACTGGTGTATCCGGAGAACCTTAAACTGTGCCTGGGCCATAATGTTACTGAATGGATAAATCAGTTACTCTTCTCACAGATCATATAGGATGGGAATGGGGGGCAAGGGATTGTTTAACAACGTTTTCCTGATAATGGGTTCTTTTTGTGCTGAGGTGTACATAACATTTACCATTTTAATCATTTTTAAGTATATAATTCATTGGTATTAAGTACCATCACACTGTTGTGCAACCATCACAACCTTCATCTTCAGAACTTTTTCTTTTGAAATGGAAACTCTGTATCTATTAAATAAGAACTCTTCATTACCACCTCCCACTAGTCCCTGGCAACCACCATTTACTTTTTGTGTTTATGAATCTGAATTCTCTGCATGCCTCATAAGTGGAATCGTATAGTATTTTTGATTTTGTGACTGGCTTATTTTACATGGAATTATGTCCTCAAGATTCATCCATATTGTAGCATGTATCAGAATATCCTTCCTTTTTAAGACTGAATATTACTCTATTGTTGTATGTATATACCACATTTTGTTTATTTCTCCATCAGTAAATGTTCAGGTTGTTTCCACATTTTTGGCTTTTGTGAATAATGTATATTAGTGTACAGATACCTGTTCACGTCCCTGGTTTCAGTTCTTTTGGGATCTATACCCAGAAGTGGAATTGTTGAATCATATGACAATTCTATTTTTAATTTTTTGAGAAACCACCATACTGTTTTCCAGAGCAGCCATCCCATTTTACATTCCCACCAGTAGTGGACAAGGGTTCTTTTTTTTTTTTTTTAAGATTGTATTTATTTATTCATGAGAGACACACAGAGAGAGGCAAAGACACAGGCAGAGGGAGAAGCAGGCTCCATGCAGGGAGCCCAACGCGGGACTCGATCCTGGGACTCCAGAATCATGCCCTGGGCTGAAGGCAGGCTCCAAACCGCTGAGCCACCCAGGGATCCCCTGGACAAGGGTTCTAATTTCTCTATATCATCGCCAGCACTTACTACTTTCTGGTTTTTTGATAATAGTCACTTTAACAGGTGTGAAGTGGCATCTTACTGATTTGATTTGCATTTCCCTAATGACTAAGTGATGTTTCATATGAGCATCTTTTCATATGCTTACTGGCCATGTATCTTCTTTGGAGAAATATTTAATACTTTGCCCATTTTTCAATCAGTTGTTTACTTTTTTGTTGTTGAGTTGTAGGGTTTCTTTATTTGCTCTGAATATTAACCCCTTATGAAATGTATGATTTGCAAATATTTTCTTCCATTGTTGCCTTTTCATTCTGTTGATACTGTTCATTGATACACAAAACTTTAATTTCAGTGAGTCCATCTTATCTACTTTTTCTTTTTTTTGCCTGTGCTTTTTAGAGTCATTCCAAAAAAATATAAGTAAATCCAATGTCATAAAAGTTCCCTGTTTCCTTCTTCTAAGAATTTTATAGCTTTAGGTCTTACATTTAGGTCTGTGATGCATTTTGAGTTAATATTTGTATTTGTTGTAAAGTAAGAATCCAACTTCATCTTTTAGAGTGGATTTTCAGTTTTCCCAGCACCATTTGTTGAAAGGACTTGACTTTTCCCCACTGAGTGATCTTGGCATCCTTGTAGAAAATCATTTGACTATATACGCAAGGGTTTATTTCTGGACTCTCTCTTCTATTCCACTGGTGTAAATATCTGTCTTAATGCCATTACCACACTGTTTGGTTACTGTAACTTTACAATAGATTTTGAAATCAGTAACTTTGATACCTATAACCTTGTTACTCTTTTTCAAGATTGTTTTGGCTGTTGGGGTTCCCTTGAGATTACATATGAATTTTAGGATGAATTTTCTATTTCTGCAAAAAAAAAAAAAAAATAAGCCATTGGGATTTTGATAGGGATTGCTTTGAATCTGTAGATTGCTTTGGTTAGTATTAACATCTTAACATTTTCCAATCCATAAGTGGGGTATCTTCCCATTTAATTGTATCTTTTTAATTTCTTTCAGAATGTTTTGTAGTTGTCAGCATACATGCCTTCCTTGGTTAATTCCTGAGTATTTTATTCTTTTTTCATGGTATTGTAAGTGAATTTGTTTTCTTAATTTCCTTTTCAGATTGTTCATTATTAGTATATAGAAATACTATGGATTTTTGTGCATTGATTTTTTGTATCCTGTTACTTTACTGAATTCATTTTATTCTAAACAGGCTTTTTTGTGGAATTTTATAGTTTTCTACAATGAGATCATGTTGTATGCAACAGAGATAATTTTACTTCTTTCTTTCCAATTTAGATGCCTTTTTTTTTCCTTGCCTAGTTGCTCTGGCTAGGACTTCTCTGATGAATTGAAGTGGTAAAAGTGGGCGTCCTTGTCTTGTTACTGATAGAAAAAAAATTTCAATCTCTCACCATTAAATATGATGTTCACTGTTGGCTTTTCATATATGGCCTTTACTATGTTGAAGTAGTTTTCTTCTTTTTTCTAGTTTGCCAAGTGTTTTTTATCATGAAAGGATGTTGAGTTTTGTCCCATGTTTTTTCTGCATCAATTAAGAGGATCATATGGGGTTTTTTCTTTATTCTTTTTTTTTTTTTTTAAGATTTTATTTATTTATTCATGAGAGACAGACAGAGAGAGAGAGAGAGAGAGAGAGAAGCAGAGACACAGGCAGAGGGAGAAGCAGGCTCCATGCACCGGGAGCCCGACGTGGGATTCGATCCCGGGTCTCCAGGATCGCGCCCTGGGCCAAAGGCAGGCGCCAAACCACTGCACCACCCAGGGATCCCTTTTTTCTTTATTCTTAATGGGATGTATTATATTGATGATTTTTGTAGTTAAACCATCCTTACAGGGGATCCCTGGGTGGCGCAGCGGTTTGGCGCCTGCCTTTGGCCCAGGGCGCGATCCTGGAGACCCAGGATCGAGTCCCACGTCGGGCTCCCGGTGCATGGATCCTGCTTCTCCCGCTGCCTATGTCTCTGCCTCTCTCTCTCTCTCTGTGACTATCATGAATAAATAAATAAAAATTAAAAAAAAAAAAAAGTTTAAAAAAAAAATTTAAAAAATTAAAAAAAAAAAATAAACCATCCTTACATACAAATGAGAACTTATATCTTTCTGGTCTTCCATCTAGCTTATGTGTTGATTTGAATGAGAATCTTAGAACCAAAAACTTTTTTTTTAAAGATTTATTTATTTATTAGAAAGCGTGCTTGCACAAGCACAGGTTGGGGGGAGGAGCAGAGGAAGAGACTCTTCAAATGGACTCCCTGCTGAGTGCAGAGCCCCATATAGGGCTGGATCTCATGACCTTGAGATCATGACCTGAGCTGAAACCAAGAGTCAGTCACTCAACCAACTGAGCCACCCAGGCACCCCTCCCCCGCCAAAATTCTTTTGAGTTGAGTGGGCTACATATTAGTTGTGTTGGACTCAGTTGCATAGACCTTCCACAGACTCCAAAATACCAGAGATCTGAACTTAACTTTTCTTTTCTTTTCTTTTCTTTTCTTTTCTTTTCTTCTTTTTTCCATACACATAAGGTCATCTAAACTTTGTTTTTTGCATTTTCCTCATTTAATCTTTGCAGTGGTTATAGGGACAGGTACTATTCTCATTTTAAGGATGAGGAAAATGAGGCTTAGATCAAGCAATTTGCCCAAGGCTGCAGTAGTTGTTGCCATGCTCAGTGTCCAGTCCATGTCTTACTTCAGAGCTCATTTTATTAGCCACTTTATTATGGTGCCTCTGCCTTATCTTCATATCCAATCCTGACAATATTAAAATGGTAGTGAGGTAATGCCACAGATTTTTTTCCTGTCAAACTTAACATTGCTGCCTTTGTTACAGCTGGTAGGAATCTTAGACATGCTATGGGCCAGAGTTTTCATAGAATTTTTCACAAAACTAGCCTCCAAAGAGGTCATCAGAGATTTGGCAAATTATTGTTTCATATTTTTAAGTGCTTTAATTTTTAAGAACTGCAAGTTAATTAAATATATGCATTCATAAATGTTACAAACCATATTAACATAGTGCATTTGTGCTTTAAAGTACTATCAGGTTAAGTGGTTTTTGTGCAAACCTCTGGATAAAAATTATTTTAAATTACTTTGAGATTGCAAGACTCTTATTTAAAAATTTATATAACTACTTCTTGGGTGAATTGTTTGTTTTTCTTTCTTTCTTTCTTTCTTTCTTTCTTTCTTTCTATTTTTTTTGGGGGGGTGAATTGTTTTTCAAATAGAGCAACTAAAACCAACTATAGAAATAAGTTCAACTCCTGACTTTAAACATTTGTGTTAATCAAAATTGTTTCTTGGTTTTCACTGTCATTGTGATAAGTAAAATTATAGATTTGAACTTAAAATGATTTTAGAGTTGAGCTTAGGTGGCTCAGTCATTTGGGCAGCTAGCTCTTGGTTTCAGTTCAGGTCATGATATCAGGGTCCAGGAATTGAGCTCTGTGTGTTGGGCTCCCGAGTTCAGCAGAAGGAATCTGCTTGAGGATTCTCTCTCTCTCTCTCTCTCCTTTCCCTCTGCCCCTTCCCCCCTAGTCTCTCTAATAAATAAATCTTAAAATTATTTTAGAGTTAATTTTTAAAACCCCATTTATTTGTTTCATATTTTGGAATTTCATTTAAGATTTGAAAACTATTATCAAGCCTGATTTCCTAATATATGGAAGGAAAAGCTAAGCCCCAGCCACATATCAGTTTGCTTCTCAATCCATGCCCATTGATTTTCCTCTGTGTTATCCTGCCTCTTTACTTACTTATCTACTATGTAAATGAAAAAAAAAAGAAAAGAAATCCTTGGGAACCCAAACGTTATAAAAGGGTGCTGGGAACACAGGGAATATAATCAGATGAAAAATGTTAAAAAAAATTAAAGCATTTTAGTAAGAAACTTGTAGAAAATCCATGAAAGATTCTTGGGAGTAGATGGAGATAATTCCAGACTTCAACCTTTCCATGCCCTTGTTTCAACAACAACAAAAAAAAGTATTTCAAAAATAGGTTATTTGAAATAATCATAAGCAGTAACCTTTAGAAATCATTATGTATAGCAGCTTTTTGGTCTGAGGACCCCTTTACATTTTTAAAAGTTAATGAAGACTCTCAAAGAGCTTTTGTTTATATGGGTTATATCTATCAGTATCTACTATATTAGAAATTGAAACTGAGAGATTAAAAAAATTCTAAGTCATTTAAAAGCAATAATAATAAACCCATTACATATTAATATAAATAACATATATCTTTAAGAAAAATAGCTCCAAACCAAAAGAAAATTGTGACAAAAGTATCATTGTTCATACATTTTTGCAAAGCCCTTTAAATGTCTGCCTTAACAGAAGACAGCTGGATTCTCATATCTACTTCTGCATTCTATCTGCTGCACTATATTGTTTTGCTTGAAGTATGTGAGATGAAAAAGATCTGCTTGCACGCAGATATGTAGTTGGAAAAAGGAGGGATATTTCAATAACCTTTTTAGGTAATTATGGATATTCTTCTTGGATACTATACCAGATTTCAACATATTTTAGTTTCTTTAATGTTAGTTGCAATGTGGTACATGAAACCATATCAATATCCTTTTCATGCTCTGTTACATTAAAATCCATTGGTCTTTCTTATACTTTTTTTTTGTTTTTTAAAGATTTTATTTATTCATGAACACAGAGACAGAGAGAGAGAGAGGCAGAGACACAGGCAGAGGGAGAAGCAGGCTCCATGCAGGGAGCCTGATGAGGGACTCGATTCCGGATCTCTAGGATCATGCCCTGGGCTGAAGGCGGCGCTAAACCACTGAGCCACCGGGGCTGCGCTCTTTTCTTACACTTTGAATTTTTTACCTATATATGATTTTGTAACTTGCATTGATCACTTGGGAAATATTGGTTCACTAAGTTATACATATCTTCCAAATGCTGACACATTTCATTGTAAATATTTTTTAAATTATACTTATTAATATTACCATTCATCTTATCAGAGTCTTTAAGTATTGGTATAATGTTAAGATTATGGGGCAGATAGAGCTTTCTAAGATTCTCATTTTCACTTGAAAGCTTGAATTTTTATCATCTGCAACAAATGCTGTCAGTTGTTTTCCTTAAAGTGATATCCTCACTATTTATTTTGGAAGAAATGCCACCAAATACACAAATCTGTTTATCTGTTATTTCTTTCAAGTTTTGAAAAGGGCATTCCATGAAAAAATCAGCTAGTTCAACTTGTTTCTCACACCATCATACAAGTGCTTTTCCTCCAGATAACCATCATACTTTGTACTCAGCAGAGGTGCCTTGTGTGTATTTCTGATCTTGTTACTCAGAATTTTATTTATTTATTATTTTTTAAGATTTTATTTATTCATGAGAGACACAGAGACAGGCAGAGGGAGAAGCAGGCTCCACAGGGAGCCTGATGTGGGACTCAATCCCGGGACTCCAGGATCACTCCAGAGCTGAAGGCAGGCACTAAACCACTGAGCCACCCTGGGACCCCCTTTACTCAGAATTTTAAAAAGCTGTATACCAAAGGGCACCTGGGTGGCTCAATTAGTAAAGCATCCAACTCTTGGTTTTGGCTCAGGTCTTCATCCTCAGAGTCGTGAGACTGAGCCCTGAGTGGGGCTCTGCACTCAGCACAGTCTGCTTGAGATTCTCATTCTCTCTCAAATAAATAAATAAATCTTAAAAAAAGAATATATGTACCTAAGGATCATGATTTATTAAAACTTAATAATTTTTATTATTCATCAAGGACAGATATTTTTAAGCACAACTGCCCTTCCCCCCCCCCCCAAGTTTGTGATGGTGAGAGATTTAATGGTTACCAACCAGTTTGATGCTACTGCCTTGATACCCATTAAGACACCAGCAGATTTATCTACGTTGTTGCAAATATCAACACAAATATAAATAACATCTTCATATTCTGAAAATAGTTTTAACCGTACAGATCTCCCTAAAGAGGTCTTGGGGACCTCTGGGCTCCATGGGCCACACCTTAAGAACTTCTGATCTAATACAACTAAAAGATTTTCCTGTTGCCCTGATCTCTGTTCCCTCGGGACAGCTTGCTCTCAGAAGGTATCTGGGACAGATGACTCCTTTATTCAAAATGAGAGCAAGAGAATAATCTCAGTGTCCTGGAGAAAAAACTGAAGAGTAGAGGTTATCTTTTTAGTTATGTTTGAGCCTGGTGCTTCTGCTGTTCTCACAGTACACACTTCTTACGGTGGTCATGTCCAGTTCTGTCCTGTTTCCTAATGGCTCCTAGATTTAGTCTTCCAGTGTGGAACTCTCTCCTGAGCCTCCATTACCTTCAAGTTACCTGCTGGATATTTCCCCTTAGGTGCCAAGTGCAACAATACTTAAAATTGAAATAATCATCTTTTCCGATTAGTATTAGTATACAATTAGTAATGTAATAGTATTTCTACTTTCTATAGTAATGATAAATATACATACATATATATATTACTCAGTTGAATCATGAGTTCCTTGAAGGTAAGTGTTGTGTCTTATTCTCCTTTAAATCTCTAGTACCTAGCCTTGATAATTAGTAAATTTGATGGATGAGTGGGTGAGTGAGTGAGTGAGTGAGTGAATGATTTGGAGACTAGCTTGAGAAAATGGATTCTTTATTAATGACCAATACCTCAGATTATTCATGAGTATCTCTTAAAGGTTTTCTGTGAGTTTGAACTTTATCTGATGGCTTGTGAGTGGGTCATGGAGAAAAACATTTTCTTCTTTTTCCCAGGATTCTCTGGTAGATACCTGTTGTTGGTTATTATTTGTGAGCCTTAAAACTGGCTTCCTTTAATCCTTGTTGGTCAGCTGGTTATGCTAAGAAATATTATGATACCTGTTTGGAAGATCCTTAATAAGTAGACAATTTCTTTCCCCCTTTTCTCGCACCATTTTCAATGAATATGAGCATCTTCTATTACCAGACCTTTTTCTAGGCCTTTAAGATACAGTATAGCACAAAGCAAAGTTCTTGTCTTTATAGGGCTTAAATGGGAAAGATAGGCAAGAAACAAATATATAAAGTACTCATGAATGCAATGAATTAAATCAAGGTAGGAATAAAAAGTGATATGTGTAAAATGTAGCTTTAAAGGGAAAAAAAATACCAGGAAAAAAGCTGTTAAAAGAAGCATGCTAAAATAATTGATAAGGGTTATTTCTGATAATGAAATTATAGGTGATTTTAAAAATTACACTTTTATGTAATTTTCCAAAGTGTTAATTACCTTTATTCTTGGGAAGAAGAAGGTGTCCGTGACATCACATTTGTATTTAAAGCCTCATTCTGATGGTCTATAGCTCCCATGTGATCAAGAGGAAGAAAGCCACCTGCTTATTCCTCTCTAGATATTTCTGGGACTCCTCAGCACATGGTCTGGATAAGTTCATACTCAGTGAGTCTTTCCAGTTTCTGGACAGAACTCTACTTCATATCAGTCATGATCAATATCTGAGGAAATTGTTGCCAAAGTCTTAATTCTCCAATTTGGACAAAAGTGCTTTGTCATTCATCCAGGACACATTCACCAGTGTTTGGACCAATGCCAAATAGGTTGTTTATTCTAATGAATAAAGTATAGAAAAACTCTAGTAAAACCACAAGCAGCATATTTTTTATATACAAATGTGTATTTTATTAATGTCTTTCACAGTGTACACTTCATAATATTTTAGTGAAACTTGACCTAACTCCACACTGTTGACATATGTGTTATGACTTCTTATAAAAGCTGTGGCAGAGAAACACCATGAAGCAGATTTTTTAGTTCCCTCTAGTGAAAAGAGCCAACTCCTTTTCCCTCATCACCTTTCTACTAATCAGGAGAGCATCTGCACCCTGGTTGTGCCTCAACTGCTGTGGCATCAAGAATAACAGAGAAGGAGAAAGAAAAGAAAGCCTGAAAAACAACACTCATGACTAGACTGGGCCCCAGGCTGTGGGACTTAGATATATAGTTATATAAAAGCATCTTTTATGGCTAAAGCTATAGAATTTCCTGTAACTCTGTACTTTCAGCATCCTCTTCAGGCTCAGAGTTGTTCTCTTCAGGTGTATCTCTAAAGGACTAATTTTCTTTATCCTTCTTCCCACCCTCTTTACTTCCTCCAACTCATGACTGTCTTGGTAACAAAGCAAGCAAAAGTAATATATACCTTCTTGCCTCTCTTCAGCTTATGCCCGTGGTATACTGATTTTTAGAAGTAAAGACCTACTTTACACATTTAAATGGCTATATGGGCACACTTGTTTTAAAACCGATTTGAGGGGATCCCTGGGTGGCTCAGCAGTTTAGCCTGCCTTTGGCCCAGGGCCTGATCCTGGAGTCCGGGGATTGAGTCCCACATTGGGCTCCCTGCGTGGAGCCTCCTTCTTCCTCTGCCTGTGTCTCTGCTTCCTTTCTGTGTGTCTCTCGTGAATAAATAAATAAAATATTTTTAAAAATAAAAATAAAAAGATAAAACCGATTTAATGTAAAGATGAAGATTTGAGGGAGAATGAGGAAAATTTTTCAGTGTGTCTGCCCTGTCTTACCCTGTCTCTTGCAGTTCTCTTTCTCTTTCTTCCTTTGTTTCTGTTTTCCTAAATCAAGTAACAATTCCTATAAATATTCTTTGGCTTTATTGGTAGCCTTTATGTCTGAATAGGTGAAACCTATCTCAAAGTAGATCCGTTCGTTCCAGCCAAAAATGTTAATCCATTTGTTCTGTGATGGATCAGATAACTTCTCATGTCTGGGAGTAGGTTAAATAAATAATTGCTTTTGCAATTACTCTTCCCTCTGCCTGGAATGTCTTTATCTTTCTCACCTTGATCTATTCCTTATTTCAAAGGCCAAATGTAATAGCTTCTTTGATACTTTTCCTGATTCTCCCAGTTAATGACTCCTACTACAGGGTTTTCATACCTCTCTAATAGCTCATTTAAGATTGTTTTGTTGTTTTTTTTTACATGTCTCTCATTAGACTGTGAGGTTTTGGGGGTAGGAACTGTATTTTCTTAGATCTGATATTCAAGAAATGTTTTTGACCATTTATTCTTCATCAGATAAGCCTTCTTCACTGTTTTAAGGACTTTACAATTTCATAATGGTGATCTATCATAATGGTGATATATCAATCACAGATAACCATAGTACAAACTAGAATGCAGTCACTGCCTCACAGAAGAAATCACTTCTTGCTGTGGCAATTAGAGATTATCCCAGGCTCATGGATGAATTCACATTTAAAATGCACCCTGAGGGATCCCTGGGTGGCGCAGCGGTTTGGCGCCTGCCTTTGGCCCAGGGCGCGATCCTGGAGACCCGGGATCGAATCCCACGTCGGGCTCTCGGTGCATGGAGCCTGCTTCTCCCTCTGCCTATGTCTCTGCCTCTCCCTCTTTCTCTCTCTGTGACTATCATAAATAAATTAAAAAAAATTAAAAAAAAAAATAAAATGCACCCTGAAAAAATAATAATAATAAAAAAATAATAAAATGCACCCTGGAGGATAAGTATGTTAATGTGGAATTAATGGAATCTAGCTTTTCTGACTTTTTGATGGCTTTATTAGAAATACTTTAAGTGCATGGTAACTATATTATTTGACATTTATTCCAAAGCCTTAAATCTAGAGTTAATTTTCTTGTTTTTGATGTGAAATAATTCATCAGTTGATATATACAAAAGAATGTATTATGTGTGTTGCAGGAGAGGTATCAATTTGTTCACTGTCTTCGTGGATTAACTCATAAATTCAGGAATTGATATTTAGGGTTTGATACTTTTCATCGGTCTGAATGTTAATAACCAAAAAAGGACATGAAATTTTGATATATTTCTGTCCTGTTGCATTGATTTTCTTTATTCATTTTAGCCACAGATCCCTTTGCTTCTGTTTTTGGAAGTGAATCATTTGAGGATGGATTTGCTGATTTCAGCACATTGTCAAAGGTAATCTGCAATGATTAGTGGGAAAGTAAAAAATGTATTTCCACCACTGGAGCAATCCTTTCTTCCAATTATGTGACCTCCTCACAGACATTGCAACTTGATTTCAATAAATTACCGTAAATGTTGATTTCAGATAGAAATGATAGTTAAGTTGTAATTAAAGTAGACATATTTCTATACATAAAGACTTATGTCTATGGTACAGGTAATTACAATTTTCTGCTGACAGGTTAGCTCAACAACTTCATTTTTAGAGTCTTCTGCCTTTGTATTTCTTCCAGTTGAACTAATTTTTCCCCTATTGACTGTCTGGGTCAATAGTTGTAAAATTTGGGCACTCATGCCACCTTCTCTGCATTGGTTACTTCATTTTATGTTTTGAAGCTGTTAGGGTTAGTATTAGGATAATTAATACACATAGTCCAGCTCTGTATGTCCACTGTCTATTTTCCAGTATCGCTCTAGAATTGATTCAGGCCAAAATAGTAAAATTAGTATATGTGAAATTGTCTACATCATCAGTTCTCAGCTGTATGTTATTCCCCTCGCTCCCCCTCATCCTCAATTATTTGGCATTGTCTAGAGACATTTTTGGTTGTCACAACTGGGAAGGGGTCTATTCTTATCTAGTAGATAGAGACCAGGGGTGCTATTAAACATCCTACAACACAGTGTCTAGCTCCCCACAATACAGAATTACGTCCAGTCCACAATATAAGTAGTACTGTAGAAATTGTTGGCCTAAAGAGATCTAAAATCATTAATGTCTGATTCATTATACAAAAGTGAATCTTTCATTATTAGAAAGGCAGGGCCTTCAGATCCACATTAAGACTTGATGTTCCATGGGATCAATTTGCTTTTAAAAATTGACTTTCACGTTGTCTTTAATGTTTTTCAAGATGCCACTTTCTTTGCCATTATTAGGTCTTTCCTCTATTTAAGTGCATTGGGAAGTGTGGAATCAGTATTTTTTCCTTTATCATTTGGATCAGATACTCGTCTGAGGAAAAATATATCATCCCTTTAAAATAGGCCTCAGGTGGTTTTGTATTGCCTGAGGTTTGAAAAACTTTTAATCCAGAGTTGGCTTGTTTTGGTATGTTTTAGCTTTGTTTGGTATGATCATATCAAACATCAATAGTGATGTTATAATCACTATTCATGTAGAACAGTTTTTTAAAAAATTTCTCCCTTTTGGCCCTGAATGCAGAGGTTAACATGTCATTGTTGTCAGAATTGAAATAAAGCTGCATAATACTGAAGATCATTCTTCTAAATGTTACATGACCATATATATTTTGGTTGGTATAATTTATATAACCATGTATAAACATTTCTTTTCAAACAAAGGTCAATAACGAAGATCCCTTTAATTCAGCCACATTGAGCTCTGTCAACAATGTGGCCATTAAAAAAAATGTGCTTGAGGAAGTATCGGTCAAAGGTGAAGATGTACCCCCAGCACTGCCACCAAAGATTGGAACTCCAACAAGACCCTGTCCACCACCACCTGGTATGAGAGTTGGTATATTTCCTAATATATCAACTTTTTGGTGTATTAGGAGATGCTTTTTTCTTCCTGAAAAATACTGGTGTGGGCCTTATTGACGTAGATGATGGGCTTTAAACAAAACAAGTCAGAAAACATGGCAGAAGCCTGCTATTGTCATCTATTCTGACCTCAGTACAGAATTACAGACATGTACCTAGAAAGCCAGCATCTGTAATGTGAACTACTTTTCTGGCAAGAGCTCATTTCTTTTTAAATCATTTTAGAGAGGCAGTAAATGGAAAGAGGACAGTATCAGTGAAATGGCTTGCTTTTTGGAAACTCACTGATTACCATTTGCACCAGTTTCCTTCACTTTGGTGCTTTAATTAAATTAATTTCTGTAAGAAGAGATTAATTTGAAGTCTCCTTCTTTTACTGCTCAATGTGAAGTCTTCCTTAAATCCTTTTATGTGAAAATGTATGGCCTTTTTGATATCCAGAATTCAGCAACATAGTGGTTTAAAGGAATGTATTGTTTTTCTTTAAGGAAAGTAATATTTTACTTCACTCAATAAGAGACTCCTTTATTTTATAAAAGTAATTTTTTTTTTGGTCCAGGAACAAATCTTAATGTTTTTACTGCTTTGTTTTTAACAAAGATAATAAAGTTGATGAGAAATGGCTAACAAGGCAATCCCCTAAGTAGGTGTAGTGCTTCTTAGGCTGTTATATGAGAAGACACATCTGGTACATGCTTATTTTAATAATCATGTATCATTCCTTGGTAACGATTCCTTGGTAATTCCTTTTAAGCCACAGTAGTTACAGATTTTT
Organism: Canis lupus baileyi; assembly: GCF_048164855.1. Classification (NCBI taxonomy): domain Eukaryota; kingdom Metazoa; phylum Chordata; class Mammalia; order Carnivora; family Canidae; genus Canis; species Canis lupus. The sequence goes on from NC_132850.1 coordinate 11,131,783, forward strand.
ATGCTTGCCTTTCACAATAACCTGCATATGGTATTTCTTGGGCTGATTATTTTTGTCTTTTTTGACTTAAAGTGTACAGTTTTTAATATTCAATTATGTGTTGAAAAATCAGGTAAACAAATTAAGTGATTTCTATCTTTTAAGGAAAAGTAGCTTATATCTTATATTGCTAGAGGCTAAGGTTGTCAAATATATTAAAAAACAAATGAGTCAACAAGCAATCCAACTAAAATGTGGGCAGAAGACGTGAACAGACATTTTTCAGAAAAAGCATACAGATGGCCAACAGACACATGAAAAGATGGTCAACGTTACATATCAGGGAACGGCAAATCCCAAACTACAATGAGATATCACCTCACAACTCTCAGAATAGTTAAAACTAAAAACTCAAGAAATAACAAGTATTGGTGAGTTTGTGGGGAAAAAGGAACCCTCGTGCACTTGTGGGAATGCAAACTGGTGTGGCCAGTCTGGAAAACAGAATGGAGTTTCCTCAGAAAGTTAAAAATAGAACTGTTCTAGGATCCAGCAATTTCACTATTGGATATTTACCCAAAGAATACAAAAATACTAAGGGATACACACACCCAATGTTTATGGCAGCATTATTTATAATAGCCAGGGATCCCTGGGTGGCGCAGCGGTTTAGCGCCTGCCTTTGGCCCAGGGCGCGATCCTGGAGACCCGGGATCGAATCCCACGTCGGGCTCCCAGTGCATGGAGCCTGCTTCTCCCTCTGCCTGTGTCTCTGCCTCTCTCTCTCTCTCTCTCTGTGTGTGTGTGTGTGTGTGTGTGTGTGTGTGTGTGTGTGTGACTATCATAAATAAATAAAATAAAATAAAATAAAATAAAATAAAATAAAATAAAATAAAATAAAATAAAAATTTATAATAGCCAAATTATGGAAGCAACCGTAGTAAGTGTCCATCAATAGAAGAACAAAGAAAGATAAACGGTGGGTGTATATACATATATATACACACACACACAGTTGTATATATATATACATATATGTATGTATATATACACACACCGTGGAATATAAATAAAAAGAGTGAGATCTTGCCATTTACAATAACATGGATAGATCTAGAGAGTATAATGCTAAGTGAAATAAGTCAGAGAAAGGTGAATACCATATGATTTCACTCATGTGGAATTTAAGAAACAAAACAAATGGATAAAGGGGAAAAAAATAGACAAACTGACCATAGAAAACAGAATGGTGGTTACCAGAAGGGACGTGGGTGGGGAGATGGATGAAATAGGTGAAGAGTATTAAGAGTACACTTATGATAAGTAATGTACAGAATTGTTGAATCACTATATTGCACCTCAGGAACTAATATAACACTGTATGTTAACTGTACTGGAATTAATTTTTTTTAAAAAAACAAGAAAAAAGTGAGTCAATTTGCTCATTTAAGTTTTATACCTGTAGGATGGCAATAGCAAAGTTATTTTTTAAATCCTAAGTAAAATAGTATACTACTGTATTAAATAGATCTAAGGATCTTCAGCAAAGTAAGCATGTATCACTATCGAAGTATCAAGGCAAAAAGGATGGTTTGTTGGAGAGAGCAGTGGACTGGGAGCTTAAAGATCTGGGTGCTAATTCTGGATGTCCTCAGACTAGCTCTGTGATCTTCAGTGTGTAATTTCGTATGCCTGAGCCTCAGCTGTCTGAGCTGTTAGATGGTGGCAGTAACTAATTTGCCTACCTTCCCAGGAATGTTGGAAGGATCTAGTAAGATATGAGATATGAACATCTTTTGTAAGATGTTATACTCATGGAAAGACTCTGTTATGATTGCTATTACCAGTTTAACACATTTTAGGAGAAGTACATATTTGAAAATATTTTAACACCCGTAATTATAATTTTCCTTCAAGTAAGTTTAAGACTTTAAAATTGGAGAACTTGTTTCAAAATGAGTTCAGCAACAGTACTGTTGTTTGGTCAAAGATTAGTTTATCCACAACCACAAAGATTTAGGCCCCGAGCTTCAAAACATTCTCTATTCTTCAATTTGAAATATTGTAGATGGCAAAAAAGTAAGTGAGGTTTTCCAAGATAAGTTTTCATTGTGTTCCCAGGTGTCACATGTAGATCCCGTAAAAGCAGTAACCCAGAGATTTTTCTGAGAAAAATCAGAAGAATATGGTCATTTTTCAAAGGTCATTTGTTCCTATTGCCTCTAGTAGTTAGTTGTTATCAGGCTGAGATTACAACAGCAGAGGCCATTTCTGTCTTTCTGTCATCCTCATCCTGTTTCATCCTTTCCTCTCTCTCTCTCTTTGAGAACATGCTGCTTTGGGGAAGACAAGGTTTACACTCTGGGTATAAATATGATTCCTGGCCCGTTCCATTCCCTTTTGCTATTTTTTCATTTAGCTACATAGAGCTGCAATGTATTTGAGAGATTATGTGAAAAATTTGAGGACAGACCATTTGTGTAGTCATTTAAGACCATACTTTAAGAACGTACTTTTAGGCCCTTACCTCCATTCCCCACTCCCAGTTCTTTAATTCTCTGCGTGTTCATGGTCTTGTGTGTTTGTTTGCCATATTTGCTTGTTAATTGTAATGATTTTGATCCAGGGAAAAGACCCATCAACAAATTGGATTCTTCTGATCCTTTTAAACTGAATGATCCATTTCAGCCTTTCCCAGACAATGATAGCCCCAAAGAAAAAGATCCTGATATGTTTTGCGATTCATTCACTTCTACTACTACTACTACTACCACTACCAATAAAGAGGCTGACCCAAGCAATTTTGCTAACTTCAGTGCTGTAAGTACTGTGAATGGGCTGTTTGGGGGAAAAATCTTTCCATTTACAGTTTAAAGAGTTTTCAGTGATTACTTTGGAGTCTGCCAAATTTGCATCATTTTAACTAAATTTACCAACATACTAAAAATGATCTATATTCCTCCCCCAACCAAAATTTCTGTTTGATTCTGTTTTGAGGATTCTAACATTGTTCCATTGCACAAAGGGTTTTAGTAGTCTTAGTCTTTGTTGATGTATACCACTTGTTTTGCAAACCCTCCCTTTAGTCTTAGTAAACAATATAAATAAAATCTTGACAGTTACTGTTTTGCAAATTGTTATGGATAATGGACCATTAGAGAATCATTTGCTGTCTGCCCACTGGATAAATAATGGCAATAATGAGCTTGTGTATTTGTAACTGTGTATGTGTGTTTGTGTATAAAGTTTTGACGATTTCTAGAGACCTGCCAGCAACTATTATTATATGAGAGGATAAAGCCAGGGATTCTTTGAAAAGCGAAACTCTGGTTTTTATATAGTAGTGTTTTTAAGATATAAATGTCGATTTTATGAAATAAATACAGTTGTCAAGAGCTAAACAGTCTTTATTTGGACAGTTCTAATTCATTAACCTTCCGTATTTACTCTGCATTCTTCCAGAGGCACACCAGTAGAAACAATGGAAAGGTGCTGGGATAACACATAGATAGGGCCAAAAGATCACAGAAATGGGGCAACCAACTATGGAGGTGTCGCTCTAGAGAGACTTAAAGCAGTGATATATATAGTCCATCGTTCAGATAAAAATGAGGCTGGCTTGCTTTATTTATTTGTTTGTTTGTTTGTTTATTTTTCCAACTTTTGAGTCCATACTGTAAGTTCCATTGGCAGCTTCTGAATGTGCAGAGTAGAATAGGAATAATATTTTGAATACTGGAAAATGGAATGTCAGAATTCTACTGACTTAGCTTTTGGTAGAGTTTGAGTTGTTTCAAGCAAAGAATCCAGAATTGCTCTCTCTAGGAGATTATAATCCTCTATATTTAATATAAAGTAACGGTCTGTCTCTGGTACTTAATATGTTAAATACAATTTCAGCAAGTCAAAATCTTGTTGGAGTAAGTCTTGAACAAAGCAGAAGCATTTTGTTTATTTCATACGTAAAAGTTTCAACATAGTGTAATATAAAGCAACTCATAATAAAAATGCCTGCCTCCCTTTTTTCATTATGAAAGTTTTGTTAAGTGTTGTAAGTTTTAAAGTCCCTCTAATTACTGGGGGGAAAACTACTATTTTCAAAAGCCTGACAGTTTCTTTCCTTTCATCCTGTTATGGTATTCCTCCATATGACAGGGCTTCAAACCAAGTAAAATTTATTAATTTAGTATCTGCCAATGTTGCTGTTTTAGGGAGATAAAAATATTTCCCTGACCTAATGTTAAGATGTAAGGTTTTGTTAATGTTAAGCATATGGTTTTATGTATAACAAAATCAGCACATTCTTTGCTCCTTAGTTTTTCTGTACCTGAGAGCAAGGATAAGATAGGAAATCACCAGTGGAATTAAGTTGAAATGATTGATCATGTGAGGATGCTTCCTGAAGTTGAAGTAACATTTTGCATTAGAATAAAAGGCTAGCACTCCTGTTTGTAAATATCCTAGTTCACCTTAAGCATTTCTACTTTTAAAAAGTGGTTCAATATTTATGTATAGACTTTCTATCAGTAGACTACAATAATTTAAAAAATTAAACTCCATTTAATAACTGGTAAAACTAAATGTGTTTTCAGGGGGAAAAAATTTAACAGGTAACAAGACTATTCCCAGCATTCTTTAGTGAAACAAGTAGTGACTGTCCTTTGTAACAACAGTTCTACTTACTTGCTTTTTTATTTGTTTTACTCTTTAACTTACTTCTTTGTTCATCCATCTTTTAAATGGCAGTATCCCTCTGAAGAAGATATGATTGAATGGGCCAAGAGGGAAAGTGAGAGAGAGGAAGAGCAGAGGCTTGCCCGACTAAATCAGCAAGAGCAGGAAGATTTAGAACTGGCTATTGCACTCAGCAAATCTGAGATCTCAGAAGCATGAAGAATTTTCCTGTCCTTTGTCAACCATACAATATTCTTCTTCCTGAATACTGAAGCTCTTTACAGTGTGTATCAAAACTACCTATGAGCATGGGAATATAAAAGGTTTGAGATTCCTATAAATGTGACAAAAGTTTGTTTTTGTTTTTTTTGTTTTTGTTTCTTACTCCATTTCAGATTTGTCTTCCCCCACCCCTCCACCCGTAAAAGCAGTAACCCAGTCAGACAACTTCACCCAGGCTCCTGTTCTGATGTGCATTTACTGTGAGCTTTTGCCTGCCTGTGCTACTTTTACTTGTAAAGCTAGAGTACCCAAGCTTCTGCCTTCTGGAATATAGAGAAATAGTTTCATCCCTGTGCTACCCCTTGTTCTGTAGTTACTCTGATGATAGCCAGTGGGTTTCTTAAAGTTTGCCAGTATTCTTCTCTGATTTGAATGGTTGGGGGAGGGGAAGGGAAAGAACGTCCTATTTCTTTTATGATACTGCAAATTGGCTAGTTTAAAATGTATGTTTATATTTCCTTATAATTAAAATACTGTTCAATTTGTTTTTTATAGACAAGGAAAAATACTTTGCATAAACTGACTCCACTATTGAAAAAGGGATGCATTAAGGTTGAACCATGATAGCTTCAGACTCAATCTTTTCCTAAATAAAAATGTTAAAGCCTCATATGTGAAATATATTTTTTAAAAAAATTTCTCTGGATTTGAAGAATTTTAGATGAACAGATACCTCTCCATAAGTTTAAGTGCTAGACAGTGAAAAAAATATATCACCTAACATATATCCATCAGTATAAGGTAAGCAAAAGTCTTAACATGGCAGCCGTTCTACTATTGCTATGGCACTGTCTATCCCCTTTAGTTCATGGTAGGTTTATTTTTGTACTTTGCAGAAGAAACTTTAGCAAGTGAGAACTGGAAGGTACTCTAAACTTTTGTATATATTTTTTTGTTTTCTTTAATGAAGGCTCACTTACTTGAAATGTAAAAACTTTCACCGAATACAAATAAGCAAAGTGACATGTATTACATCATATTATTGATTTTTGTCCATCTTTATGATATAAAACAGTTTATCCCCTTCCTGATTTTTACCTATAAAATTGGCAGGCTAATAAAAAAAATCTTGGTTTTTTTAATTTGGAAGAGAAGAGACCTATCAGATTGTCAAAGCTCTTCATGTATTAAAAGCCTGTCTTCTGTAAAACTGACCTAGCAGACAAGCTGAATTTGAAGTAGACTGTGATATAGGCTATAAGTTGTGGAATAACCTTAGTTTTCTTTTAAGATCAGTTACTGACTTAGATAATGTATTATTGAATACCAAGATAAAGAAAAATGCACCTACAAACTAATTAAAAGTCTCTGTGGTCACCAAGTCAAGATGGTATTGATCTGTGTTAATCAAAGTAACTTACTGCCTAGCCTATGAATAAATTCCAAAATATCGAATTCATTTCATCTTGAAATGGTGCTTTTTTTTCTCTCCACACACGATTGGACTGCTGCAGTTTAAAGCAAACTCACACCACCACGTTCCTGCATAACTAACTTTTTTCTATTTTTATAAATTGAAACATTTCAGCATAAAAGTCATACATGTGAAGCAAGGGCTGAATCATAATCATAAGGCTTTAATTTTGATAAACTAATCCAGTGGCCTAAGGATATACTGCTGAAGTTGATCGAGAAGGTAGTGTTGGGAGCTGTGATAGGTAGTAGTGGTGTCGGGTTTTGTTTCCTTCCCCTTACACTTCAGGATAAAGGTAAGTTGACTTGAATAACTTCTTTTGCACTGGGAAAATGAATAGATGTTTGAAATGCTTTTAAAATATTTTTTTTAATTAAAAAAACCACTCTGGAAAATATTAAATATCTGTAACTTATAAACAATGTAATAAGTGTACCCTAATCTTATGTATGTTTAACTGGATTACACAGATTCTTATCTTTTGTTAAAATATGTATACTCAGTGGACCAATATAATATTAAAGTATGTATATATTATATAAATCTCTCTCACTCTCTCGCTCTCTCTCTCACTCTCTCTCCATGCTCACTTATGTAGGATGAATGTTTCAGAGTCATCTGTGATTACATTTTACGTCATTGACTGGCTGCAGAGCCTGTGCTTTATTTAAAAGGACAGACAAGTATTCCCGAGAGCTCAGTGGCAGTACTTACAAAGTTTTAACCATCTTCTACAGACTCGTTCAAGTTTAGTTGGGCTCTCTTTATAGAATTTTCTCTGTTTTAGACTTCTTAACTGTAGCCTGTAATTATAAGAACAATAAACTTTAAATAATAAAGCATACTATCTATACATCCTATTTTAAATGGAGTTTTGCAGTTCTCTGTTATGTGCGTGCTGTGTCCAAGGAGGGGTACCTCTACAGTCAGCACAGATTAATATGTGTAAAGTGCTTGAGACAGTGCCTGGTGTAGAATAAATAATAAATGTTAACTGTTATTTTTAGTTCTCATGTCCCATTTCTGTAAAAGAAAAATAGAAAATGTATGTGCATAGTGACCACAGTGCCTGAAACATAAATGGTTTGTACATATTTGTTGAGTGAGGATTTGTGACATGGACCCTAGGAGGGCACCACAGTATAAAAAATGCTTTAGTCCTGGGATAGAATCCCTAGTCTACCATTTTTGAGAAAGAGGACTTTGAGAAACTTACTTAACTTCCCTAAGCCTTATTGTCGTCATCTAATGAATATCATAACAGGATCATTCGAAGGATTTGATTTTGGCAGCTTTTTAATATTACCTATTTTAATTAAATAAAGTCAGCTGTGTTATTATTAATAGTGAAAATAGCTATTGGTTTCCTTGTGGCAGCGCGAGAGCAGTGTATGGCAGGACAGGCCATTTAGAAAGCTTCTTTCCTTCTTTGACCAAGTTCTAGTTGAAAGGAGTGCAGCCAAAACTGTAACCACAAGGAGGTATCATGCTTCCAGAAAAATCTCAAGGAAAAGTATTGCAAGTAACAGTAGTAGCTGTTGGATCAGGCTCTAAAGGAAAAGTGGAGAGATTCAACTAGTTAGTATGAAAGTTGGAGATAAAGTTCTTCTCCCAGAATATGGAGGCACCAGAGCAATTCTGCATGACAAGGATTATCTCTTTAGTGATGATGACATTCTCGGAAAGTATGTAGACTAAATTGTATGTATGTATTGAACTGATTTTCATGTGAAGAAAGCTGCCCATTTCACTGAAATTCTGAAATCTTTCACCTGGAAATGGAAATAATTTCCATTTCTCTTTTATAATAAACTAATGAGGTCTCAAAAAAAAAGAAAAAAAGCTACTCGTTATTGAATACATGGGTGAGGCACTAAACGAAGCACTTTATGTGTGTTTTCTTGTTTAATCTTTACAACAACCCTGAGTAATACTATTATTAGCCTTTATTTTGAAATGGGTAAACTAAAGCTCAAAAAAATTAATGTTCTTCAGATCATATGGCTAATAAGTAGATTTGCCAGGAATTGAACTCTGGTCTCTCTGATTCTAAAACATGATACTCTTTCCAGTTTACCATGCTTTGTCTCATCTCGTGTGAAAAAAATTTGCTCCTGGGAAATGTTAGGAATAAGATATGATAAATAATAACAAATAATGTCAAGCTCCAGGCAGGATCCTTTTGCTTTACATACATTAGTACATTTAATCCTCACAACAGCAGTAACTCTAAAGTATATATATAATAATAATCATCATTGTCTCCATTTTACAGAAGAGGTGCCCTAACTAAGCTGTAGTTCTGTAGCTAGTAAGGGGCGGAGCTGGCCACTTTGAATTCAGGAAGCTGACTCCAGTTTTAACCACTACCTGCTATTTCTGTTAAAGATGAGAAGCCAGAGGAGAAATACCATAAATAGAATAACCCATGTAATCTCTGCTTTTGATTAATGAAACAGACTTCTACATAGCACATGGCATCTTATAAAACATTTTCTAATTCATTCTCCAATGTAATCTTTACAAGGATTTAGAATAGTTTGTGACACATGAAAGCATTCAACTATTGTTAATTATTAGTATTACCATAAGTGATAAGTAAGTACATAGGGGAGATGGCCAATGTTGCTTTCATTAAATAGAAATTTGAAGGGACACCTGGGTGGCTCAGCGGTTGAGTGTCTGCCTTCGACTCGGGGCATGATCCGGAGGTCCTGGGATCGAGTCCCACATCGGGCTCCCTGTGAGGAGCCTGCTTCTCCCTTTGTGACTCTGCCTCTCTCTGTGCACCTCTCATGAATAAATAAATAAAATCTTTAAAAAATAAAAAAATAAAAAAAAAGAAGATGTGGTTTATGTATACAATGGAATATTACTCAGCCATTAGAAATGACAAATACCCACCATTTGCTTCAACGTGGATGGAACTGGAGGGTATTATGCTGAGTGAAATAAGTCAGTCGGAGAAGGACAAACATTATATGGTCTCATTCATTTGGGGAATATAAATAATAGTGAAAGGGAAAATAAGGGAAGGGAGAAGAAATGTGTGGGAAATATCAGAAAGGGAGACAGAACGTAAAGACTGCTAACTCTGGGAAATGAACTAGGGGTGGTAGAAGGGGAGGAGGGCGGGGGGTGGGGGTGAATGGGTGACGGGCACTGAGGGGGGCACTTGACGGATGAGCACTGGGTGTTATTCTGTATGTTGGCAAATTGAACACCAATAAAAAATAAGTTTATTATTAAAATAATAATTAAAATAAGTTATTAAAAAATTAAAAATAAATACAAAATTGAAAATCACAAAGGTCACAAAAATGAAAAATAATTTATCAGTGCTGGCAAAGCTCTGGCAAATAAGAAGGTAGGCAAAGAGTTGAAGAGTTTGCTGCACAGATGAAGGGACGGCATTCTGGGCAGAGGACATGACTATGTATAAAGGGTTAGGACACAGGACAGTGTACTAGCAAGCAGCAAGTATGGAAGTAATTTTCTGTGACTAGAGTTTAGGTCTGTGGGCAAAAGAGTGAAGTATTTGTGTTTGTATGTAAGAAAGTTCTTAATGGTAGTGATTTAGAGGATTGCTTTAGGGGAAACCAGGCAGGAAGAGCTGGTGAAGGCTGTTGGATTCATTCAGGTGAGATGGTAAGGAGCTAAAAATGTGGCTGTGGCTGAGGTCTGAGAGACGGAACTGATTTAGGACAATTAGAGGTTGATGTTCGGTGGAAAGGTGTGGCTCGGTGGAAAGGTGTGGCTCGCAAACTTCAAGTACCAGGATCACTTGGAGAGCTTGTTAAATTACAGATTGGACCCCATCCCAGAGTTTCTGATTTCAGTAGGTCTAGAGTGGGACCCAAGAATTTGAATTTCTAACAAGTTCCCAGATGATACTAAAGCTGCCGGCTTGGAACTAAACTCAGAAGAACCACTGGAGTAGAGGCTAACTTTCAAGTCTCTGTTCTGCAAATGTTATTAAATCTACTCATTTAGTTTGCCATGCGTGCAACTTGTCATTGTATGCTTGACCTGTGGATTCTGTTTCATAATGTAAAGCACTTCCAATCTTTCTTATAGAGTTATTTAAAAATAATAATTGGAAGCTAGTAACACTGTGTGCCAGCACCATGTGAAACCAATAATTCTTTAAGTTAGGTGCTGTTATTTCCAGTTTAAAGATGAGGTATAAAAAGGTTAAATAACTTGCCCATGATCCAGAACTACAGAGTATCCAGGGGAGGATTCAAACCCAAAGATTCAAGCCTTCTGACTCCAGAATCCATGTTCAATAATTCTTATATTGAAAAAACTTAGGATACTTTTGAGGCATAGATCTATAGTATACCTCTTACTGGCAGAAATCCCTATATGTCTGAGTGTTGGAAATGTGAGGAAATCACTGTCATTCCATTTCCCATTTGCTCAGATGTATTGTGTTCTAGGCACTGTGCGTGGCTAAGGACAGAGAAGACTTTATGAGGGCCTTGCCATCGGTGGTGATACAGTAGGAGGGATAAACACCTCCCCTCAGCTAATGCCACAATACTGCGTGCTGAGGGTTATGGTAGGAATGCTGGACACCCAGAGGAAGGAGAGAATAGTTCTAGCCCAGATTGGGGAAGGCTTCCCAGAGGAGGTGCCCCCAGGACACAGTATTCTACTTCTAGCATTAATAGAAACATAGATTGTCACTCAAAATTTTGAAAAAGCATAGCTCTCACAAGTCCACACCGTTTGATGGCAGGGCTCTGTTGACTGGGAGAGGCCAGCAGACAGCCTCCCAGGAGGCCTCTGTGAGTATTTATTGCTTAGTGAATTCAGCCTGGCCCCAGGTCTGCCCTTCAAGTTTAGAAACCTGACTTTTCATCAGTAAAACTGAGAGCTTCCATTATAGGGACTGATGTAAGGACCAGAACGTCAACTTCCAGCAACATTGGCCACAGGGCCTAGAACACCCACAGTTGGTTGAACTGGACTCCTCCCTTGCCGGTGGTGTCTGGATGCCTCCTGCCTCTTAAGCTCCTCTCTCTCTGCAGCCAGGGCTGCCTGGCCCTCTGATGAACATGGTCTTTAGATTGATGTATTTAACCAAGTTACAGTCTGGTTTGGCTGGTTGGGTAGCTAGAGCCAGCATCTCTTTAGGGTGACTTTGTATATCTTTGCTTTCATCCTTTGTGGACTCTCTAGTTTAACTCCTCCTGAGGCTGACTTTCCCCAATTTGAGTTCTTAGTGAAGCATCTCAGCCCCCAGGCTTTGATTCCACCCTTTTCATTGATCATACTATTTATTGAGTGTATATATGCCCAGCCTTCTCGCTGACCCATCCTCCTCCAAACCATCAACATGCCCGAACAATTCTGCCTTTTAAATATCTCTCGAATCTATCCTCTCCATCCCTAGTGCCACTGCCCCGGTTCATGTCTTCATCATCTCTCTTGTAAACTTTGCCAAAGCTTCCTAATCTCCTTGCCACCAGTCTCTGTTTTTCCCTCTGCTTCCAAACCATTCTCCATGTTGCAGTCAGATTCATCTAGAATCAAAACTAGCCCCTACCATTCCGACAGTATAACAGGACATTGATTCCCACCACACTCAGGTTAAAACCTTAAACCCTTAAAAGGCTTTTCCTTCATAACCTTAATTTCTGATTGGTATTTATTCGGTAATGGCTTGAGGGTGTAAACTGTTTTTACCCGCTTAAAGAAATCTTGAGAAAACGCTACTTGAAGGAAATAAAGGTACCTCCAATTAGATTATGAAGTAATGGAATGCTTTTGAAATGTGCTTAATTTTATACTCTCTAACTTGATGTTTTTCAAACAGTAATACATTAGTTGGGTTGGGAAATCAGTTTAGTGAATCAACTGGCAAGGAAAAAATGTAAACAGTAGTAGAAAGAACTCCCATGGCCCAATTATCACCTTCAGTAATTGCCAATTAATATCCGGTCTAATTTTATCTATATTCCTGCCAACTTCCCTCTCATGTTATTTTGAAGCTAATCTTAAACTTCATTTGTAAGTTTTTCAGCATTGTAAAAAATGGTGAAATAGAATTTGTTTTTGAGCATGTACTGGGTCACAGGATAAAATGTTTAAAAGCCACTTTTTTTCCAATATCCCTTTTCAAATAAGAGATGTAGGTGGCTCTTAATGTTATGTATCCAAGTTAATAACATAGAAGATTGCCTTATGGAGGAGAAGCTGTGTCTTTGCAGAAACACCCCACCTATTTTTCTTCCCCACCCCAATAAGTATATATAGAATATATTCAGCTGCCTAAGACCTGCCCAAGCTTAGTTTCAGCCTCTCCTGTTTCCTCCGGAGTCCCAGCTTGAGAGGACTGAGTTATTTTGTGGAAAGGAAAAGAGGAGGTGAGGAAAAGTAGCGGACACTAAGGAGCATCTCTGAGCCTGGCACTAAGGCTCTTCATATACATCATCCTATTTAATCCTCACAACACTTTTAACAGTTAGAAAACTTGAGTTTATAGAAAAATGGAAATGACTTATCAAAGACATTCCCAATCCCACCCCCGACCCCCGTAGAGACCAAGCCAGGTTCTAGGCCAGGCGCCCTGGCTCTGAGACCTGCTCTTCCACCAGCAGCCTGCCTTTTGTATACCTGGCCTTAAAGGCAGCCCTTTGGGCCTAAGTAACAGTGGAGATCACATGTGGTAAACCTGGGCCCTTAGCAGGAACTGCTGTTCTCAAAACCCTGATTCATCTCAGTTTCCTGAGAAGGTTCCTGGCCTTGTAAAAAGAACCCAGATTTCAGAGTCTTATGAACATGCATCTAAATTCTGGCCTTCCTACCTGCCGTATGACTATGAGTGCATCTCTTAACCTCTCAGAGAACAGTTCCTTCACATGGTGGTTGTGAGGATTAAAGATGGTGGATACGAAGTCTTCATTCGTATCCACCGTGACATGGCGGGTAATCGCTAAGTAAGGGCTGTTGTGTCTGTGTTTAGAAGACAGAAAAGGTAGTAATACATTTTGGGAAAGTGTGTAACCATGGTTAAAGAGAATAAACTTCAATCACCTTAAAAATTTAATCTGAAACCAGTGATGTACCATATGTTGGCTAACTGAATTTAAAGAAAAAGTTTATTGATAAGCCTTCCTTCCTCACGGATTCTGAATAAAACTATCACATGTGTTTTGAATTCACTCATTTAGTCCTCCCAACAACCCTTGTGCTAGGGGTTTTTCTTTTCCCCATTTTATGTAACTCCCATTTCAGATGAGAACTCTGAAGCAGAGAGAGGTTAAGTAACTTGTCTGAGGTCACATGCATCTGTCAAGTGGTGAAGCCCAGATTCTAACTGGGCAGCCTGGCTGGAGAGCAAGGGGAAGAATAACACCCGCTCTACCTTGGGGTTGATTCAAAAAAAAGATAAGCTTCGGGAAAGTGATTCGGAGATACCGTGTGCATTCTAAGAGCTTGTCTAGCAGGCACGCTGGGCTAGAGCTATGATACAGACTTGAGGGTGACTGCTTGTGGTAGGTTGCTCAGTCTGCTTCTGGCCTTTGTGACCTTGTGCAAATTACTTAGTCCTCTGCCTCATTTCCTCAACTATAAAAATTGGAATTGTAAAAGGAAATACCGGATAAGATTGGATTGTTCTTTTTTTTTTTTTTTAAGATTTTATTTATTTATTCATGAGAGACACACACAGAGAGAGAGAGAGAGAGAGAGAGGTAGAGAGAGAAGCAGACTCCATGCAGGGAGCCTGATGTGGGACTTGTTCTTGGGTCTCCAGGATCACACCCAGGGCTGAAGGTGGGGCCAAACTGCTGAGCCACTGGGGCTGCCCGGATTGGATTGTTCTGAGGATGAAATGAGCTGGTACACCTGAAAAGTTTAAAATAATGCCTAACATAGTTCTAGACAAACGATGGGGTGACGATCAAGATGAAGAAGATGATGGAGGAAAACGTGAAGAGGATAAATAGTAGTTCCTTCTTCATTTACTCTGCCCTGAGTACCTACTGGGATAGCAGGGGCGCCGGACTCCATGGAAGACGGATGCGACACATTCACAGGTAGAAATCTGAATGAGGCTGGTCAGTGATAACTAAGGATTAAAAAGTGTGCAGTGCTAAATGCTGTGAAAGAGATACAAATGTAATCTCTGAAAAGGAAAGATTCCCCCACTGGGGAGATACCAGAGGGATTCTTGGAGGAAGTAGTGTTGGCTGTGGGTTCAGAGGCTGCATGGGACTTCACATCCAGGTGGGACTTGCCTGGGCTCTGGGCTGGAGGAGGCCAGGCTTCTGAGGCCCTGTGGTGTCATGCCCGTGATCCCAGGAAGAAGTTGGCTTGGGCAGTGCCCAGTGCTGCCAAGCTGGACAGGGCTCTGAGGCTGAGGGATTTGGGTCCCTAGGTGCAGGTAACTGGAATTTCCAGATCTGGAAGCTCCAGCGTTGTGGTCAGACCAGCAGCATTCTCTGGCCCTTGTTGATCTGCCCAGCCCATGACGTGAGTCCGCAGAGAAAGGGGGAAAGGTGCTATCTTCTCTGCTGCCTGCCAAGGAGCTTGTAGAGAAGCTGCCCAGAAAGCCCTTGAAGCCCCTGCCCTCCGCGCCCAGCCCGCCTGCAGAGCAGTCCAGGGCGGCAGCCTGGGTGTGGGGACGTCAGCCTCCCCGCCCCAGGGCCCCAGGTTCACCCAATACTCCATAAGATGGAATGTGAGGAGAATCTGGGTCAAACACCTGGCTTAGGGCTTGGCACGTTCGAGAATGTCAGAATCGGTCACCATTTCGTAGACTCCGGGTTTGTGTTGCACAAGTGCCTTGGATACAGAGTCAGCCCCAAAGGGGACGGAGATCCCCCGCTCTCCATCCCTCCCCCTACTGATCAAAGCCTCCAGGGACCCCTGAATCCCTCCATCCCCCGGACCTGGGCTGGGCCTCCTACCGAGCCTCCTGCCTCGGGGGCCTTGCCTGTCAGCAGCCTCTGCCCCCAGCGCTGCTTCCTGCGGCCCGGGCCCCACTCCGGGCGCGGGCAGGTTCTGAACTCCGGCCGAGGACACGGGGGCGGGGACGGGGGGGACACCGCCAGCCCTGCTCGGTGCGCAGGACCGGCTTTAGGAGGGGCTGCAGGGGCCTGGGGGAGATCTTGGGGCTGCCCCCGCTCCCCGTGAGCTCTTGGGGCCCATCCCTGGACGTCCTGGGCCTCAGCTGCTCCTGGGGACTACTGGAGGGTTTTGACGGCTCTGGGCACCCCAGGTCCGCTCCGGGGACACCGGCGTCCCCGGCAGGCAGGGAGGCGCCCGGCCGCGGCGGGGAGGAGCCGCCGGTCCCGCCAGCCCGCGGGTGCAGGGGCCGCCGCGAGGGGCCGCCCGCGACCCCGTCGGAGCCCGGGCCGCGTCCGTGGCGTTCCTGACCGCCTGGGAGAGGTTGGCCTCCGGGAAGAGCGACCGCAGGCACCCGGCGGGAGAGCAGCGCGGGGTACCGTTCCTGCGCCCCGTGCCCGCTGCTCGCGTGTCGCCGCCCGGGGCGGGGCTGGGCCTGGGGACGCGGACCCCCACCCCCACCCCCACCCCAGTCGCAGCCGCTCCGCACCCGCCCCTCCATGGGTGGCGCACCTCTGGGGCGGCGGCGGGGTCCGGGTTGAGCCGTGTGGCCCGAGCTCCTCCGAAATCAGTCCGCGGGGGATGTCGAGGCTCCTGTGCGTTGCTTGCACGCCCCGCCTCCCCAGGGTCGGTATCTCCAGAGGCCTCCCCGGAGGCACGGGTGACCGTCCTTACCTCTCTGAGCCCAGACGCCCCCACTCCCTTCCTCTCCAGACGGTTCCCCGCCGTCCGTCCCTGGAGAAGAGCAGCCCGAGCGCCCTCCCCGCTCCCACGACTCTGCTCTGAGCTCCTCGACCTCTGCAAGCCCCAATCACAGTTCGCATCTTCGCCCCAAACCCGTTCCTCCTCTTGTGTTCCCATATCGGTGAGCGGCAGTCATCCACCGTGTTGCTCCAGCCCAGAGCTGGGAGTCACCCTCTCTCCTCCCTCCCTCATCTCCAAGTCCTGGCGATTTTCTCCCAAAGCTGTTGGTTCCCCCGCGGACGCCCGCAGCAGCCCCCCACTCTCCCAGCGCCTCCAGTCCGCTCCTTTCCACGTACCCATAGATGATCTTTTCTAAAGCACAAGCCAGACAGTGTCATTTTTCTGTTTTAAAACTTCCATGGCTCTCTGTCGCCTGGAGATTAAAGTTCAGGGTTCTTGGGGAGAGTCGCTGCAACCAGCCTCGGCCCTCACCCCACGGTCGAGGGCTTGCAGGGCTCGCACCACGGGCCAGGCTGCTCGGGCTGCCCGGCCTGGGCGCCGTCCTCTGCTCCGACAGTCCCGTCCTTAAGGGGCGACCTTAGGCGACCTCCCTTACAGGGCCTTTCTGACCCCATCCTTGAGCCAGACCCGGGGCGCTTTCGGCACCTTTGCTCGGCCTCGTGGTGCTCGTTGGGCCCCGGCAAGCACTGGTGGGCAGCACCGCGCTGGGGCGCTTGGGGACCTGCGCGGTGGCCGGACACTGGGGGGCAAAGCGGCGGCGCTGCGGGAAGCTCGCGGTAGAGCCACGTGCTGGGCCGTATGGTCGATCTCTCCCGGAGGGACGGAGCTCACGTCCAAATGTGACTTGAGGGGTCCCTGAGGCGCCTGGGCCGGCGGCCGGCAGGGCCAGCAGGTCGCAGCCCACAGGGGCGTCGGGAGACGGTCTGCGGCCATGACCTGCTGCCCCAGGAAGGAAAGGCTTCGCCGAGGCGCGGCTGGGGGGCTTCGGTTTGGATGAGGACGGGCGACCCCGCTGGGCCTCAGGGAGCCGGAGTTCACTTCCTCCTGGCGCGGTCGCAGGTAACCAAGGTGACCCCCTTGAGCAGCGGGGCCTCAAAGGTGCGGGCGCCGAGGTGGGAGCTGGGGTTCCAGGCGGCAGCACGCGCAGCCAGTGCCGGAGAGGGGGCTGATGGCACCTCTTGCCGCGGGACAGCCCTTCCTGCCGCCGGCCACTCACGGCTCCTGGGGAGGCGCACCAGCGGCAGAGGCCGCTGCCGGGTGGCTTTGGGCACAGGACGGGGCGCAGGGCTGCGGCGGGGGGGCCTCTCAGAGTGGAGGGCCCAGCCCGGAGCCAGGGCCCGGGCCGCCCAGCAGAATCCCTGCCCCGAGCCCCAGGAGCCCTCAGGGCCTCCAGGTCGACAGTCTCACATTTGGGGACTGGAATCCTGGGGTGGCTCTGGGGTCCCTTTCTTGGGAGGGGATCTGGACCCGAGGCCAGTGCTGAGTTCGCCTTGAAGATTCTCAGATTCCATGAATGAAGGCACTGGGGAGTCATGAGACAGGGTCCTGAGATCTTGAAGCGTCAGGTCCCAGGCGTCTGCCCTCCCTGCGTCCCCAGAGCAGCCGCGGGGTCTGAGAGGTGCCGGTGGGAGGCCCGGAGGCCCGGGATAGCCCTGCCGTGAGGTCAGCTGGAATCGGTTATGCAGGCTGCAGGGGCAGCTCCCTGGCCGCCAGGTCCTCACTTACCCCCAAACCCCTGACCTCAGGCGCTCGGCCTTCCCCTGGGAAGGTCTGCTTCTCCACTCAGCTTCCCCCTGCTGGGGGGCTTCCCGGCCTGACGCCTGCCTGCGGCCCTGCTCCCCCTCCGGGGGGCTCCGCGGCCAGCAGCTTCCACCTGGAGCAGGGCCCTGGAGCCCCAGGCGGATGCTGGCCCCAGACTCTGGGACTTTCTGGCCGTGTGACTGCGGACGGGTTATTTAACTTCTGTATACCTCGTTTTCCTCACCTGTAAAATGAGGGTGACGTTAGGACTTGCCTCCCAGGGTTGAGGTGAGGATTATGTGACTCCGTTTATGCAAAGCACTGAGGACAGTGCCTAACACATGGTGTAACCAAGGAGTGTCACTGATTATTGTCATTAGTCCTCCAGGCCAGAAGAGGAAGGGGCTTCTCCACCAGTCTAGCTTGAAAAAGTTCACGGAAATATTCTAGTTGACCTTTCCTTCAGTCACTGTGCCCTGAGAGGCAGAGCCAAATAAGAGACACCTACCATTCAGCCAATGGGGCTGGACAGGAGAGAAGGAGAAGGGGGACCCCTACAAAGAAGTTGTGGGGTCGGTGTGATGTCATAAGGTAAATATGGCCAATGAGCAGGACTTAAAATCACAGCTTCATGAAGTACCCAAAATATGATTTACTTGGAGCACTCCAGCCCATCCCTCTGAGGGTCTTCCATTGCTCTTGACACCTGGGAGCCGGGAACTAGTCCCATGAGGCCCCCTCCTGCAGTTATGACTTTGCCAGCCATTCTCAGCCAGAGCACCAGCACCACACTGGCCTGGGAGGAGGGGGTTGCTTATGGGGCAGTGGTCCCTGAAGCTCTTCACTTTATCACCCCATCCCCCATCCCAAGGGTGGGACAGGCTCTTCTAATTCCTCTCCAGCTTGACCCAAACCAGTCTGTAACTTTTTAAAAATTTAATTTAAATTCAGTTTGCCAATATATAGTGTAATACCCAGTGCTCATCCTATCAAGTGCCCCCCCCTCAGTCCCTGTCACCCAGTCACCCCAACCCCCTGCCCACCTCCCCTTCCACAACCCTTTGTTCGTTTCCCAGAGTTAGGAGTCTTTCTTGTTCTGACTCCCTCTGTATTTTTTCCCTCTCAGT
This sequence comes from Canis lupus baileyi, assembly GCF_048164855.1. Taxonomy (NCBI): domain Eukaryota; kingdom Metazoa; phylum Chordata; class Mammalia; order Carnivora; family Canidae; genus Canis; species Canis lupus. Next base: position 11,150,782 of record NC_132850.1, read on the forward strand.
TCCCCTCCTTTCCCTCATAGTCTGTTTCACTATTTCTTATATTCCCCATATGAGTGAAACCATATGATGATTGTCCTTTTCCTATTGACTTACTTCACTCCGCATAATACCCTCCAATTCCATCCACGTCGGAGCAGATGGTGGGTGTTCGTCCTCTCTAAAGGCCAAGTGATATTCCACTGTATACATAGACCACATCTTCTCTATCTGGTCATCTGCCGGGGGACACCGAGGCTCCTTCCACAGCTTGGCTACTGTGGACATGGTTGCTATAAACATTGGGGTGCAGATGTCCTGGCGTTTCACTATGTCTGTATCTGTGGGGTAAATACCCACTGATGCAATTGCTGGATCTTTTAAAACACCTTAGGAAGCAGGGAATGAGCAACAGATTTACAGGATTCTGTGGCCCCTTGCTGAGCCTGTCAGCCCCCCTGGAAGGAGCCTAGCTTCAGAACTTCCGCAGCTGGGAGGGCCCAGAGTATGTCTTCCCACAACTTCCTTTCTTTCTGGTTCAGATGAAAATGGCAGTTCAGAAGTCTATTGTATTTAGGTAAAATCCTTCCCCTACCCTACTAAGTGGCTGGAATTGCCCCCATGCACCCCAGGAAGACAATTATATTAGGACAGTGAGGGGGACATCGGTGCCCTATCCAGGTAACCCTGACCAGATGCTCCATACCTTGTGGCGTCCCCCTGCCATGGGATAAGGTTTGTCCCCACTCGTTCCCTCCCACAGCCTCAGGGGGTCCCTCTTACTCCCTCCCTCTAAGAGCTTGCCCTGGCAAGTACCCTCCCCCATACAGAGCATCTGAGTCTCAGATTGAAGGCAACTCTGCTGTCTTTCCAGGGAAATGGGTGGGTAGGTGGTTCCTTTACACCTGTGTGGCTGAACGGCACACCCGGCACCGTCCCTGAGCACAGGACCGCCGGTCGGACAGGGCTGATCTCCCCACAGGCTCCGTGCACTGCTCAGCACCCAAAGTGACCCACTTCTCCTTGGCCTGCCACTGCTCCCTCCATGCCCAGCCTCTCTCTGGACCCTCTGAACGAGGCCCCGGCCTCTACCTCCCACCCCTGGCCACCCTGTTGCCCCAGTGATCTGATAACAGTGACCTCTGCCCTTGGCTGTGCATCATCACCTTCCATCCACCTCGACTCTGACCCCGTATTGTCTTATTGTCTCTGATTCTAACAGATGAGGAAACGGAGCCTCCTTGTGCTTTCTCAAATACATACACACGGGGGGGTGGGGGGGTTCTTTTTAAATATTTTCCCACCTTCCAGAAAACTCATTTATGCAACAGTTAATGAGTGGGTGCCAACTGGGTGCCAGGCACTGTTCTGGGCACTGCAAGTATATTAGAGAACAAAACTGGAAAAAGAATCCCTCCTCTGTGTGGAGTGTAGAATTTAATAGGTAGAGACAGAAAATAAATAAAAAAATATTCAGGAGGTAAGATAACAAATGCTACGGAAAAAATAATGCAGCATAAAGGAATAGGAAGCATGAGGGGAAAGGTTCCATTTTAAATAGAATGGTCAGGAAGGCCTCGTGGGGAAGGTGACATTTGAGCTGAGATCTGAAGCTCTTTGCTGGAAGAGTAATCATGTGAATATCTGCAGGAGGAGCATTCCAGGTAGAAGGAATATCAAATGCAAAGGGCCTGAGGTGAGAGCGTGCCTGGCATTTTTGGAAAAAAAGCAAGGAGGCCAGAGTGACTGAATATGAGAAAGAGTGAAGAGAGATGATGTCAGAGAGACAGAGAGGGGTACAGGTCATTCGGGGCCTTGAGGCCATGTGAAGACTGAAGCTTTTGCACTGAACAATATGGGGAGCCAGTGTGGGGTTTTGAACAGACAAGTGATATGATCAGATCAAACGGGTCTGGTTCTGTGTGGAGAAGACAATAAGAGGCCAGGGGCTGGGGCAGAGAAACTACCCGGGAAACAATGTAGTAATTTGGGCAAGGCAAAGAAATTCTCTATAAACATAATTTAAATATCTGCAGAATATTTTACCCTACAAATTTACTGTAATTCACTGAAATCTTTATTGGTGGGTATTTAGGGTTGTTACCAGCTGTATCCTTATCATAGAAAACACTGATGAACATCTTTGTACCAGAAATCTTTATGTCTGTTTCTTGAGACATAAAGACTATTTCTTAAGACACATCTGTTGCCTTGGTGTCACTGGGTCACCTTTCTCAGGTTTTCTTTTTTTTTTTTTAAGATTTTATTTATTCATTCATGAGAGACAGAGAGAGAGAGAGGGGTGCAGAGACACAGGCAGAGGGAGAAGCAGGCCCCATGCAGGGAGCCCCGACATGGGACTCGATCCCGGGTCTCTAGGACCAGGCCCTGGGCTGAAGGCGGCGCTAAACCTCTGAGCCACCCAGGCTGCCCCTTTCTCAGGTTTTCTTTTTTTTTTTTTTTTTTTTAATTTTTTTTTATTTACTTATGATAGTCACACAGAGAGAGAGAGAGGCAGAGAGAGAGGCAGAGACACAGGCAGAGGGAGAAGCAGGCTCCATGCACTGGGAGCCTGACGTGGGATTCGATCCCGGGTCTCCAGGATCGCGCCCTGGGCCAAAGGCAGGCGCCAAACCGCTGCGCCACCCAGGGATCCCTTTCTCAGGTTTTCAATCCAAAATTCCAGTTGCCCTTGTGAAAGCTGGTGCTGCTTTCCCCTCTCCGTGGCAGCCTGGAAGGCAGCACCCCACTGTAGGGTATGTGGCAGGTGACTGGGGGTGTCCTTGTGGCCCCAGCCAGGTCTGCGCGCACCTCTCAGGAGGCGTCCCTCTTCCCTGGACAGCCTTGCATGGTCCATCTACTCAAAGTCCACAGCTGTCCTAGTATCCCAGCTTTACAGGCGAGGGAACCAAAGCTCAAAGGCCAATGGTGGGGCCCTGTGCCACGTGCGTTACCCCCGTTACCTCATCTAATCCCTGCAACAGCCCGGTGATGTTGGTGCCATCGTCATCCCCTCTCAGGGCTGAAGTCACCGATCCAGGGTGTCAGCGCTGGGCACTGACCTGCTCTCCGAACCACTGCCTGCCCTGCCTCCAGCTCATCGGGGGATTCGCTTGGGGCTGCACAGTCAGGATGTGGAGGGGCCACGAGCCCGGCCGGGTCTTCCTGACCCTGCAGCCCGAGTTCTAACCCCCGACAGGACGCCCCTCAATGCCTGAAACACCTCACTAGAGCTCTGCCTCTTTCATTCAATCAGGAGTGTTCTTGGTCTCTTGTGCTTGACTTGGGCTCCCTCCTTAGATCCACTCTCAGCAGCTCTGGGAGACCAGGCTTTGGTAGAAGAGCTCAGATCCCAGAACCAAGCACTTTGGAGTAAGGAAGGGCCTTGAGCTCCTGGACCAGGTTCTCTCCCCCTTTTTATGGGGAGGAGGAACTAAGGGCCAGAGTGAGGCAGTAACTTGCCCAAGGTTCCACAGCTAGTGGGGGTCAGAGTTCGGGGGGAGGGAGGAGGCTGGCCCAACAAGTAGGCCTAGGTCTTCCCTAAGAGCCCCTGCCATGGAATATTTCAGAACTGTGACTGTCACAGGCCTGTTCAAGGGCCCTTTGTTGATGGGCCTGTTGATTGTGAATTATTAACCTGCCCAAGCCTGCAATCTGCTGGGTGGGGCTCACCCACTTTAAGAAAATTCACTGTACAGTCTGCAGCCCAGCTGGGTTGGTGGGGGGGGTGGGGGTCTCTGGGGCCAGCTGCCTAGTTCTGGGCTGGTAGAGAGAGCTAGTGGGTGGGGGAGGGGCCTCCTGCCAGGGAAAGACCCAGGGGGTCGGAAGGGGTGCAGGGGGAAGGGGCACCCCGGGTAATGCTCAGTCAGCCTTACAGCATCCCTGGGAGGCCGGCACTGTTACCCCAGGTTTACAGATGGGAAGACAGGGTCAGCGAGGTAAAGGCAGAGCACGCTCCACAACCTAAGCTCTTTCTACAACAATGACATCACTTTTCACATGCTCATGCCCCCATTTCTGTGACCCACCCCCCTTTTCCAGACACTTTTCCCATAGGATAAGAAGTCAAGACCTGAGTCCAAGTCACACTTGGTCCAAGCCTCAGTTTTCTAAGCTGTCGGATGGGAGATAAAGCCACTGTGGAGCTTTTAGGACCACCCTGAAGAGGTTTCACTAACCAGATATTTCTTGAGGGCCTTGCTAAGCTGAGAGACGGTACAAGTCAAAGTAGCCCAGGGAGGTTCTCAGGGCCATCGGGTGTGGTGAGCCCAGCGATTTGTGCTTGCAGGTTGGGGAGAGGATGAGAGGAAGCAGGCCTGGCCACTTCCAGGCACGAGGCACCAGGAAGCTCCTCCAGCAGAGGAGGAGGGAACCCCGGACGCAGGATGGTCTCCTGGTCCCCAAAGCCTGGCTATCAGCTTGCAGTAGAAACGCGCCGGTGACTTGAGCTGAGTCACCTGGGTCAGGAGGCAGAAATAATGGTGACTCCTAGGCTCCCTGGTGTCAGACTGGGGCCAGAGCTCCTGGGGGCTGGGAGCTGCCTGGGTGGCGCCCTCCTGAAGGGTGGACCACTCTGCTGCTCTGACTCATCAGGTGAGTGGTGCCAGCATCATTGCCACTGCTGTGTGGGGACAGTTCTGGCTCCAGGGGCAGCTGGGCCGCTTACCTTGCTGAGCTTCAGTTTTCAGTATAAAAGGGGAGAATAATAGCACCTACGTCACCAGCAGCACCGCCGGGGCACTGCACAGCGCCATGCCACGTGCTAGCTGCTATGCTGGGCATTTCAGTCACAGGAATTCTTAATCCTTTGAGGCCGGCAGGATTTCCATTTTACCGATGAGGAAACTGAGGCTCGGAGAGGTAGTTAAAAGCGAGCATTAAATGAGATAGTCCATGGCCTACACTTGCCATGTGTTGTCTGTAATAAGCCTTCAGCGGATATCAGTCATCATTATAATCATGACCTCGGAGGGAAAGGGTAAGTGCTAGGCCAAGTGTGGGAGTCTGGCGATCAATCAGACACAGAGATGTCTGACCAGGCCCGACCCCGAGAGTTCCCAGCCTGTGGGCAGAGGCAATCGCGTACACACTCACTCCACCACCGTCACACGTGGATGGCGTCGGCCCAGGGTGACGAGGGTAGGTCGGGGGTCCGTGTGTGTCCAGGAAGCCCCTGACCCAGCCAGGGAGGGAGGGCTTTCTGGAAGAGGTGGCATCTGAACGGAACCCTGCAGGGTGAGTAGTTGGCATAGGTCAGGCTCTGAATACAGGCCAAATCCAGTAAGGGTCTACCTGTAGCCGCGCTGCCCCGGGGCCCGCGGGGCCTGCGGCACTCTGGCACTTTTATATTGGTAGATTTGTATTCTTTTTTGGAAAAAGAAGGCTTCCGATTGTAAGCTTCTGGATAGAACCCTGACTAAATGGGTGAATGGTAAGTGACAAGGGAGGAAGGTGTGTCCCAGGTGGAGGGCGAGTATGTGGGAGTGCCCGGGGACTTGAGAGGCGCCCAGCCTCATTCGGGGCTCCCCGAGGCCAGCGGACCTCGGCCCTGCTGCTCTCCCATCGGGACCCACTCCCACCGCCGCTCAGGTCGGCGCCGCCTTCTCCGGGAAGCCCTCCGCGGCTCTCCGCGGCTCTCCGCGGCCTGCGTGTGGCCCCCGGCGGCCTTGGGCGCTGACGTGGGGGCCCGACCGCGGGGGCCCGACCGTGGGGGGCCCCGGAGGACCCCGGAGGGCCCCGCGCCGCCTTGCCCGCCCGCCGCGCTCCTCCCCACGGCCGCCCTCCGCCCCGCCGGCGGCGGGGACGCTCCCGAGGGCGGCCACGTGCTTGATGAGTCACGGTCCGCGGCAGCGGGCCTGGAGGTGGCGGCCGCTTCCCTCTGCGCCGCCCGACGGCGCCTTCCCGGAGGCCAGGTGGGCTCTGCCGGCCGGACGGCGCCTCGGGGCCCGGGGCGGGGCGGCTCCCTGCGCCGGGGGGACGCGGGCGGGGCACGGGGGACACACGGGGTCGGGGGGGCACGGCCACGCCTCGCCCCCTGTGAGGGGAGGGCACTCGGGCCGGTCGCGTCCATCCGCGCCTCACCTGCCCTGTCTGTGAAATGGCAGCTCGGGGGCGGGGGGGCGAGCGTGGCCCGGGGCCGCGGGGAGCACTGAGAAGGGGCGGGGCGTCGGGGCCCGGCCGGCGGGGCCACCGCGGACCCAGCTCTAGGAACCTCCTCGCCGCGCAGGGGGCTTGGAGGGCAGAGCGGCTGCGGCCCGCGGCGCGCGGCGGGGAGAGCCGAGGGCTGGGGGCGCCTGCCGAGGCCCGCCCCCCCCCGCCCGGGCGCCCCGCCCTCCGCGGCCCCGCCCACCCCCGCCCTGCGCGCCCCTGCCCTCCTCTCCCCTGCGCTCCACCCCGCATCCCCCGCCCCCGCCTCCCCGCCTGGCGCGCCCCTCCCCTGCCCTCCCCTCCCCCTCCCGGAGCCCCCCCCCCCCGCACCCCCGCCCTCCCCGCCCGGCGTGCCCCTCCCCTGCCCTCCCCTCCTCTCCCCCGCCCGGAGCCCCCCCCACCCCCGGCCTCCCCGCCCGGCGCGCCCCTCCCCTGCCCTCCCTCCCTCCCTCCCTCCCCTCCCCCGCCCAGCGCCCGGCTCGGGGTTCCGGCAGCACCTGGGCCGCGGCTGACGAGCGGCAGGGGCGCGCTTCCCCCTCCCCCCGCGATGAGCTCGCCCGGCGCCGAGGACCCCCTGCCCGCGGGGTAAGTGCGCGGGATGCGGGGGCCCGAGGAGCGGGGTGCGGGGCCAGGGAGGGGGGTGGGGGTGCGGGGCCGGGGAGGGGAGGTGCGGGGTGCGCGGCCCGGGGGGGGGAGGAGGTGCGGGGTGTGGGGCCCGGGGAGGGGGTGCGGGCCCGGGGGAGGGGGGTGGGGGTGCGGGGCCGGGGAGGGGAGGTGCGGGGTGCGCGGCCCGGGGGGGGGAGGAGGTGCGGGGTGTGGGGCCCGGGGAGGGGGTGCGGGCCCGGGGCCGGGGAGGGGAGGTGCGGGGTGCGGCCCCGGGGAGGGGGGTGGGGGTTCGGGCCCGGCCTCCCCGGCGCCTCCGGCCGCACTGCGGCTCCGGCCCCCTCCCCCCTCCCCCTCCCCTCCGGGCCGCCGCGGCGGCGGGGGCGCCGGGGCCTGGGGCGGTCACTCCCCGCCCCCCCCCCGCCCCGGTCCCAACTTTCTCACGGAGCTGTAGTAGCGGCCACGTCAGAGCCGCCGCCCTCCCCGCGTGGCGTGTGCACCTGTGGGTGGGCCCGGTGATTCCGCTGTCACAGGCGGGGAAACGGAGGCACGGCTCCTCCGTGGTGACTTGCCTTTCCTTTCCTTACCCGGGCCGGGGTGAGGACCCGCTCCCTGACCCCAGAGCCCCCCATCCCAACCCCGGGGCCGTGCCGCCTCCTCTTCCGGGGTCTGAAGGAGTTAAGAGGCTGAGATAGGATCAGCTGTCCCAGTGGGCGCAGCAGGAAGTGGTGGTAAAGGTGGGTGTTGTCTCGCCCATATGGTCCTCCTGCCCCCCCCCCCCCAGCCCTGGAGAATCCCTACGCTGCCCTGTAGCAGTGCCAGCCCTTTCCCGGCTCAGGTGAGCTGCAGGTGTCCGCCCTACCTGGGGCCTCACCACCAGGGACAATGTTTGCCAAGGGCCTCAGGGCGGGCACGTGAGCCGGGACTGCCAGGGTGCCAGCCTGGATGGAGGCCTCCACTGGGCCTGGGCGGGCATCCTGGGTGAAGGCTTAGAATTGGGTCACTGAGGGACCCTCTGGCCCGAGGGAGGGTCGCCTGGTGAGTTTTGCCCTGTTTGTTGTGTGGTTTTGGCCATACCCTTTATCCTCCCTAGACTTCTGGTCCCTCCTTTGGAAAACACAGGGAGGCCAGGCCTGGCTGCTCCCTTCCTGCTCTGAGCTGAAGTCTGTAAATCCGGAGCCTGCTTAGGTCCTTTCTGCCCAGCCCTGACTAAGCACCACCCCATTGGGCCCAGGAAAGAAGCTTCCAGGAGAGAAGGCAGGCAGGAACAGGGCACCTAGCAAAGAATCCTAATTCCCAGGCTAGAAGCCACATGCATCCCTCTTCCTTGCACGCTCATGTCCTCCCCTGAGTCTTCTCTACAACTCCAGGCCCCTCTGGCTCCTCCGTGGGCCTCCGGGGCAGTGAGCTCAGTCTTCTAGCACTGCTGGACCTTCCTCCTAGGACCATCCCTCCTCCCACCACATGCCTTTCAGGCCCCCCTCTTCTTTGATGCCACACAGGTCCATCTGTCCCTGTCCCTGGTCAGTGCCATCCTGGTGGGGTCTGAGCAGAGGAGAGTCAAAGCAGTTCCACCTTCACCATAGACACTCATTCAGTCACTCAGTGAACATTCCCAAGGCCTGCTCTGGGCCCAGCCCAGGATATGAGGGTCCGTGGTAAACAAACCAGACTTTAAATCTCCACCATTTTAAAAAATATGAAATATTTTAAGCCTTCAGGAAAATATAGCAAATAATAAAATGAACTCCATGCCCAGTTTTTTCAAATGTTAATCTTGTGTCCACTTATTTCATATTCTTCTTTATGTTAAAAAATAAATTAAAGAGACTTTTGGAGCCTCTGCAGACCCTCCCCTCATCCCTCTCCAGAGATAATCGCCATCCTGAATTGTGATCTTGCCATTTGCATTTTAATTTAAAAATGTTTTTATTTGAGTCTAGTTGACACACAACAGTTACCTTAGGTTCAAGTGTACAGCATAGTGGTTCAACTTCTCTATGTTAAGCTGTGCTCCCAGTGTAGCTGCCATATGTCATCTGGCAACACTATTACAATATTATTGCTTTTTGTCATTCTCGGTTTTATTCTTTTGCGGAGTGTGTAAAAGTCTAAAAAAATGTAGCTTGTTCTCACTTTAAAATTTTTATATAAACGGAGTCGTACAGCATGAATCATTTCGCAGTTTGCTTTTTCTCACCGAGCTTCAGGTTTCTGAGATGTAGCCTTCTTGATCCTTACAGCTCTGGTCCCCACGTTCCCTGATGTAGGATGTGCCCCTGATGTAGGGTCCCCCGTTTATTTATTTACTGGCCTTCTTTTTTTTTTTTTAAGATTTTTTATTTATTAGAGACACAGAGATAGAGAGAGAGAGAGAGAGAGAGAGAAGCAAGCTCCATGCAGGGAGCCTGACATGGGATTCCATCCCGGGTCTCTAGGATCACACCCTGGGCTGAAGGCGGCACAACTGCTAAGCCACCAGTGGCTTCTGGCCTTCTTGATGGACATTGAGGTGGTTCCTAGAGGCTTGCTGTTCAAACAGTAACTATTCTCATAAGGTCATCCTTTGTGCATATGTGAGTTTTCTTCCCAGTTGCCCCATGGGAGTGGAATTGGTGGGTCATGGGATATGTATGTTCAATGTTTTAAAGTTATTTAGTTTTTCTATGAAAGCAGTGTTGCTCCAGACATGATGGAAACACAGACTGGTAGAAAAATAAGTAGCAATGGCTGACCTTTCCCCAGTACTTCTTCCTGGGCTCTACATGGTCCAGTCATTCTTCTCAACAACCCCCGGAGGTAGGGACTGCCATTCTCATTTTATTGATGAGGACCCTAAAGCTCATAGAGTTTAAAGAACCCTCCCAAGTTTCTCAAACAAGTAATTGCTGAGCTGAAGTCTGAGACCAGGGTTACATGCTTTCAAAACTCTTGAAGGCCATGCTGCTCGAGGCCCTGTCACATTGTACTGACTTTATTCACAGCGAACGGATTCTCTGGGAGGAGAGTCACAGTCACATGTGCAGTTTAGAGACTTCACTTTGCGATAGGGCCCCATGGACGGCTCCCCCCCATGCCCCTGACTAAGTCCTGAATGGTGAAGCAGGGAAGAAAAGCCAACTCTGGCTGCAGTCGGCTCCCTGAGTGACTTCTTTGCACTGCCTCTTGCCCCAGTAGGGAGGGAGAGGTCCCCTGCTCCATCCAGCTCTGTGCTTCAGGTGTCAGGGTGGCAGCTTCCGGGCAGACTTAAGCCGGGAAGGGGCAGGGGAAGGGGGAGTGGTGTAATGCCAGGCCGCCTGACACCCCCTCCCCACCTCCAGCTCCCTTCTCACTCCGGCCTCAACCCTCCCCCACCAGGATGCCAAAGCCTCAGGCACCGGCCCTGCTGCATGCCCCATGCTCCATCCAGCAGCGGCGCCCCATGCTCCATCCAGCAGCGGCACCCCTGTGCCTTGCGTTCTCCAAGGTACAGGGGAAAGCCGCCATCGGCCCCTCAGGAGCTGGGGAATGTGGCTTGGAGCAAAAAGGCCTTGAAGACATGGGACAGCCTGCAGAGATGTGGGGACCTCAGTCAGCTGAGGGAAGAGAAAGGTCTGGGGAGGTTGCCTTTTTAGAAAGCATTTCTGTCTTCTCCCCAGCTTCCTGGGTGGAGAAGATGAGGCTCCTGTCTTCACCGTCTTTATCTCCTCATCTGGCAGGTGCAGATAAGCAGGCCTGCCTCTGGGTTGGTGGGAGGACTGAGGGAAATAAGGCAGGCATCAGTGGAGAACTTGAAGTATACCTCGGGGCGGCGGTGGTGAAGGGGTGCTTATTGATGCCTTCATTAAGTCAAATGGAGCCACCGTCCTGAGCCTTCCTGAGCTCCCCAGTCAGCCGGGACACACCACCCCCCCCTCCCTTTCGCAGGCCTTCCAGAGCCTCCTTGTCACGATGGTATCATGACTCTAGCTCTTTGCTCAGCTTTTTCCCCTTCTTGGGCTTCTTTCTCCATCTTGTCCTTGGTTCAGTGCCATCTTTTCCAGAAAGCTTCCTCGAGTGCCCGTGTCCACTTCTGGGCCTCCTTACAGCCTTCAGTGAGCCCCATGATCGCTGCCTTGATAACTTTGGCTGTCACTTCTGTAGACCGTGAACTCTTCAAGGGCAGGGCCAGGTCTGGGCCAGAACCAGAGACTCATGGGCATTTGTAGCTGCCCCAAAGCAGCTCCCAGTCTGGTGAGGTCACATCAGGGCCCCCTCACTACAGTGAAGCAGAGGAGGTGCTGGAGCTGCCAGGGAGGGGATGCACCTCTGTGCTGTATGTCCGTCTGTCTGTGTAGCTCTCCATGTAGAGGAAGCAGACGGAAACTCTTTCTTGATGGGAGGTGGTGGTGGTGGTGGTGAGGTGTATGCAGGAGTGGGAGGCAGGTTCTCGGCTCCGGAGCTGTTCAGAGGTGGTCATAAGCCAGGACCGTGGGCTTGACTTCCTGGGGCTGATGGGTGGGCACTGGCTCAGGCAGACACTTGGTTAGAACCCACGCCTGGCCTCGTCACCTGTCCTCTGTGGCTCGTCTAGAGTCGGGGTAACAATCCTACCTCACAGGCTTCGTGAGCACTCAAGGAGAGAGGACCAGTTGAACACCCAGAGTGGCAGGTGCTCGCTGCCTCTTCCCCGATTCATCCAACACGAGTGGACTGAACACCAGGCACTGGGCTAAGCCGTGCGCACCGAGGAGGCTTCTGTGCCCGTCTCAGGAAGAAAGGGGCGGGGGCTGCGTCTGGTGGGGCCTTTTCAGGAAAGAAACTCAGTCTTTATCCTAGAGTCATGGGAAGCCAGTGGAGGACTTCAAGTTCAGAAGTGACATGGTCAAATTTGTTTTTTTGTTTTTTTTTTTTTTAAGATTTTATTTATTTATTCACAAGAGACAGAGAGAGAGAGAGAGGGGGCAGAGACACAGGCAGAGGGAGAAGCAGGCTCCATGCAGGGAGCCTGATGCGGGACTTGATCCTGGGACTCCAGGATCATGCCCTAGGCTGAAGGCGACGCTAAACCGCCGAGCCACCCAGGGATCCCCCTCAAATTTGGGTTTTAAACAGAAAACTTTGGCTGTTATGAGAAGGATGGGTTAGAGGGAATAAAGCTTCCAGCATTCTCCCTTATAAAAACCACTTAGAGGCTGATGGGTTACTCTAGACATCCTTTAAAATACATTCCTGAACAGAAATCCTCTCAAGCCAAGAATAAAAAGGAAGCTGAAATCAGGCTGGTAAGTAACATGAAGCCACAGCAATGTGAAGGTATTGACAAATTCCAGAAATCTAGAACCTTGAGTTTTAATGACCACTCAAGGCATGAGAAGTAAGGACTTGGGCCTACCCAGTGGCAGTGTGAGGAGTTGAAACCTAGCTCCCCTGCCACCACCATGTGAATCTAGGACCTTCAAGGGGCTTCCTCCTGAGTGAATAGGGTCATTGACCAGAAAGAAATAGCCACCCTCCCACAAAGGGGGATGACAGGTCTGGTAGAGAAAATTATAAATATGAATCTGCTGTCACACAAACTTTGGGTTTGAAGACATACTCCCTTTGTGGTCCTGGAAATACTAACCTAAAAGAGTAACTTAAGTATCATGGAATGGTAGTGCCCCAGGGAATCTGGCCAAAGTAAAGGAAAATCCTCTCTGGAGAAACAGATCCTTCTCCTAAGATGCCTTTGGGATCAGCCGAAAAGGAGCTCATGGTAAAATTACAAAACACACAAGGAAAGAAGTCATTGTGAGCAGTAGATCCCCAAATTAAGAAACAACAGGATTTGTTTCTCTGAGAGTCTTAGATGCTAGAATTATGGGATCTAGAATAGAAGTATCTTAAAAACATGTAAAGAAAATCAAAGATGGACTTGAAACAAATAAGCAGGGAACAAAATGCTGCCCCAAACAACCAAGACGATTTCAAAAGGAAGCAAGTGGAATTTCTGAAAATGCAAAATATGATCCTTAAAATTAAAAACTCAGTAGACGGGAAGAGAGGCAGATCAGACATGCCTCCAGAGAATTTGTGGAATGGAAGACCCGAAAAAATTACTCAGAATCTAACAGGGTGAAAGAGATGGCAACAAAGAGAGGGAAGAGACTTGAAATACTGAGCAAAATAGTCCAACAGAGAGAGAGAGAGAGAGAGAGAGAGAGAGAGACAGGAGGGGTAGGAGGGGCAAGGGCAGGAGGGGCATCTTCCATTGACCTGGGGTGAGGGTGATGGCGGCCAGCCCTTGGGCTTGCTGGGCACAGAAGAGCCAGGGTTGAGAGGTGCCCAGGAGGCCCAGCCGCTCGGGCTCGGTGAGGCCTGGCCGGGGAGGCCCGGAGAGGCAGGGAGCATGGCTGACTGCCAGACTTCTGGCCTGACAAACTGAGCAGAGGGGTGTCATTCATTAAGATGGCAAAGACTGGGGGAGAAGGAACAAGAGTGCGGTTTTGAACAAGACACTCATTTCAATCTGCCGGGAAGATGCGCTGCTGCGTCATGGATGACACATTAGAGCTGGGCCTGAAGGGATGTGCAGACCTTGACCTGGTGGAGAGGGACTCTCTCTTAACTGTTTGGGGGAAAGGGACTCCTTCCAGTGAGGTCGTCAAGGCCCCTTTTGGAACCTTCTCTCACTCAAAAGAGACTCCTTGAGAAGAGACATCCTCGAGACCATCCTCAAGATAGGACTTTTGAGGTCTCCTAACTTAAAAGATTAGTTTTTCAGATGGGGAAGCTGAGACCTATAAAGGTCAGGGATTTGTTCTCCCAACCTGAGACTCCTCCTTCAGTCATTTATTTTTTTATCCATTCACTAACAGATGCTTATCAAAAGCCCACTTTGTACCAGATCCTAGATGATGGGGATACAGCAAGGAACAAAACAGGGATTCCTGCCCTCAGGAAGCTCCTGTTTAGTGGAGGGGGACAGGCAATAAGCACAAAATAAGCAAAAATAAAAATAAAAAACTGTGTGTGTGAGTATGTGTGTGTGTGAACGTGAGGGTGCTAAGGCATAAGGGTCAGGTGTACTGGAAGTGCTGTTGGGAAGGGGACTGTTGAGGAAGGGCCCTGGACAGCCCTTATGGCTCTGCTGCACGCTACAGTCCATTGTGACAGGGTTTCTGGGGTTCTAGAGTGCAGGCCCGAGGAGGGCAGGAGAAGTCCTGGAGAAGCAGGAGGAGGAAAAGGACTGAAGTGGGATTTAGTGGGTGGGCTGTGCCCCCCTGGGGGGGCAGAGAAGCCCGATGGGTCAGAAAGGCCATAAAGACTCCCTTTATCCTTGTGAGAGGTAAGATCAGTTTGTTCCTGAGACTTCCTCGCCCTCCATCCTCTGCTGCCCCCCAACCCTCTCCCCCAGATCTCAGATGACACCCCCATTCTACTCTCCTCCCACCTTTAGGAACATTGAGAGGGGGACCAAATTGTCTTTGTGTCCCAGTACAGCCTGGACAAGCTCATGACAAGCCCCCATGGCCCACAGGGAGGCCGCCTGGGCCCTGTGGGGCTCTGTCCCAGCCCTGAGCGGGGCGTGAGGTCTCCTGGTCACTGTGCGTCTCTCCCAGCAGGACTTCTGTGAGCAGCCTCCATGAGGCCCTGGACCAGTGCATGATCGCCCTGGACCTCTTCCTCACCAACCAGTTCTCGGAAGCACTCAGCTACCTCAAGCCCAGGTGAGGCTTAAGCCCAGGTTGAGGTGGGGCCCAGGGCGTGTGTGTGTTCACTGCACACATACACACACTCCGGAGCCCACGTTTAGTGTCGGGATGGGGGTGTCTGGTCATGGAGAACCAGAGGTCTTGTGTAAGAGGAACCCCATGTAACTGACTGTCCTCAGCCTCCTGGGTCGCCGTGACCCCTGAGAGTCCCATAAAAGCAGGGGCCCAGGCTCCCCACTCTATAGTCCTGGGAAGCCAGGCCCTCCCCGAGGTCACTGTGACTTCCTTCCTTTTAGGCTCTTGTGGCCTTTTCTACTTTGATTTCTTGTTCCCACTGAATCCGTTGGGGTTTCTCCCCTGTCAGCTCTAACACAGCTGCTTTTCCTCATTTTTCCCCAAAAGACTAAAGATTTGAATTGCCTTTACTCAAGCCCTTTAGGGTAGTAGTGTTGGTTAGTCATTTAGCCATTGCTTCCAGTGTTTACTGCCTTATTTCTAAATAATATTCTTATACCGCTCTTCCTTTATCATTTTTTTTCAGTTTTTTAAAGGCAATATGAAATAGAATTCATACACCACAAAATTCTTTTTATTTTTTTTAACCTTTTACTTTTATTTATTTATTTTTTAAAGATTTTATTTATTTATTCATGAGAGACACAGAGAGAGGGAGAGAGAGAGGCAGAGACACAGGCAGAGGGAGAAGCAGCTCCGTGCAGGGGGCCCGAAGTGGGACTCGATCCCGGGTCTCCAGGATCATGCCCTGGGCCAAAGGCAGGCGCTAAACCGCTGAGCCACCCAGAGATCCCCACCTTTTACTTTTAAACATCTACTGGTAGACAAGAATTTAGCTTTCTTATCTCCCTGCCCTACTTCCCTTCCTTCATCTTCCTCTCACGATTGTATCACAGTATCTGGCTAAATCAGTAACATTTACGTTGTTATAATTAGATAACTGATGCTCATTGCAAAGACAAGTCACACATTGTAGACTACATTCCCTTTCTGAAATTAATAATTGTCTTCTTTTGCCTAATGTGCTATACATTTATCCTGAAGTGTTTATAACCTTTTTCCTGGAAACCTTTCCTCTGGAAGACGGATGTGTCTACCGGCCACCTCCCTTCTGTCTCCTGGAACTCCCTTTCCTTCTCTCTTTTTTCCTTGACCTGGGTTTTTTCTGGCATCCTCTCTTATTTTACCAAAGCATGTCCTCCAGAAACTTCCAAGGAAGGAGTTGCATAAATGTAATTTTCCCCCTCAGAATTTCAAAGGCATTGCATCCCTGTTTTCTAGCATCTACTGTAGCCGTGGGAACCCTACTTTCTTCTAACATTGCATGTGATCATTTTTTCTTCTCTAGAAATGTTTAAAATCCTTTCTTTTGTTCTCACAAATCTGAAACTTCACAATGATGTGCTGAAATATAGGTCTTTTATTTGGAGAGTGCCTTTTGGTTCTAGGATATTCTCTTGCATGACCCTTCCATGTTCTGTCTCCCTTTCCCAGGTTTTCTTTAAGTCAAACACTGGACCTCCTGGATCAGTCCTCTTCTAAGCCTCCTGACTTACCTCCAATTTTGTATTTCTTTCTCTTTTTGTTTTCTCTTATTTGGGGGAAATTTCTTCAACCTTATCATGAAATCCTTCTATTGAGTTAGAAGAGATCCTTCTATTTTCTTTTCCTCTGTGATCATATGATTAATTTCCTCATGCTCCTTGTTCTCTGAATGTTCTTCTTATCCCTAAAATATCTTATTTTTGGCTTATGGATGTACCCTGTTCTTTATGTCTACTTTTGAAATATGGGAGTCCTTAGGATAGGGCCTGGCATACAGTAAGCATGCTAGTAAATATTTGTTATTATCACAGGATGTTGTCTCTTAAACATTTTTTCTCCTGCATTACTCTTGGCTTTCTCCAGGTTCCCTTCTTCTGTGTAATGGGGGGATCTTCTGGTGGGGGCTTTCCTCCAGTACCTGATGGCCCCTGGTTGTCTGGTTATATTTAAGAGCAAGTTCTCGGCCTTGTAGTTGATGGGTTTGGTTTCTGGATGTGGGGGGAGGTGGGCAAGAAAGGTGGCACAGAAGAACCTGCTTAGGGACAGAATGAGCAGAAGGGAGGCACCTGGATGCTTGGCCTTGTAATTGGTGGGATTGGCTTTTGGATGACCTGTCTCCAGATGTCAGCTTCTCCAAGGAATATTCCTCTGTTCCTCACCACGGTCACAGAACCTCTGGCTGCCTGAATTCTGGGATTGGGATAGGGGTGAGGGGCCAAGAGGCTAATCATATCTGGTGCCTACTTGCCTAACCCCTTCTTTTTAGTTCTAGGTTGTGGTTGTCCTCTGCCTCATCTGGTTCCTTCAGGTTCCCCGGGAAAGCAAATGCTGAGTCAGGGGAACTGCTTTCCCCAAGTTTCCAAGCCTGACCTGTTCAATTTCTCCTGTCTGGGGTCAGTGGCCCAGCCTCTGGGGGATGGTGTGGATTCCAGCATGAGTCTTATGATGATCCCTCTGCAGCAGGCCTGAAACCTCATCCTCAGCCTCTTAGGGGGTCTGGGTTTGAGGTGGGGCCGGGGCAGCTCTGCAGCAGGAGTGAGGTAGGCCATGCTTCACCCTGTTCCATCCCTGAACATCTGGGTTCCCCTCCAAGTATTTTTAGAAGACTCCTCAGCTCCACTTCCCTTCTGGTCATTACCTATAACTAAGCAGACCCCTCCCTGCCACCTCTCTGCACTCTTGCACACCCTCTCTTCACAGCCTCCTTGTCCCCTTGTATTGAGGGGCTGCCTCACCCTCCCTGACCTCAAGAGGGCACTCTACCAGGAGTCCCACAACTGGGGGTGGGGGTCGGGGCGGCAGAGAGGAAATGCTTGCCCCAAAGGAGGCAGTACCAAGACACCAGTCTTCCCATGAGACTACCTTTTAACTTCATGCTTAAGGCAGTGAAGCTGCTCCTTCCTTATCTTAGCCCCTGTCCCATTCCAGAAAAGAATCCTTCCTTTGTCTTTCAGTTTAAGAGAGTTCTCTCCAAACAGTAGATGGTGTTAGCACACTCCCCACCCACATCCCCATTTTGACAACCAAAAATTCTTTCAAGTTATTGCCAGATGCTGGGGGGAAGGGGGACAGGAAAAATCTCTCTCCATCTTTATTAAGAACCACTGGTCTAGGGGAAATAATTCTTGCTAAAAAATAGCTGCCTCTCCTCATTTATAGCCATCGAAGCTACAAAAGATGTTGAGGTCCAGTTTCATTCACATTCCTCCTTGTGCATGCAGTGTCTCATTTCATTGTTCTCCATACTTTGCCCTCAGGGAATAACGGGCTCATCAAATTCCACCCCTCATCCCCCCAGCCTGAGCATTTGTTTTCTGTCTTTGTCACTTCTTTGAGTAACTTCTAGTTTATTTTACTATGCTGCTGGTAAAGGAGGGAAGGGCTGGAGGCCACTAGGCTCAGGTGACCTCCACATGGCCAAGGAGTCCCAAGTCCCAACACCCTGCCCTCTGATGGCTCTTCCAGTGCCCTCCCCAACTTGACAGCTGGTCTGGGCCTAGAAGGTAGGATGCCAGTGGGCATCCTGTCCCAGAGCTGAGTTTGCCTCAGAGGTGAGGGGACTCTTACTCTCAGGGGTCAAGATTGTATAAGCAAACAAGAACTTGTGGGTTGTAAGTTAACCTTGAGGTGTCTGAGGTTTGGAGAGTTGTTCTACCTGTCTACGGGCTTACCACATTGCACTTCACAGATACTGCATTTGTTATAAATCAAAGGTTTATGTCAACCCTGCATCACGCAAGTCTCTTGGCACCATTTTTCCAACCTTTACTCACTTTGTTTCACATTTTGGTAATCCTTGCAATATCTCAAACTTTCCCATTAGTATTATTTTTGTTACGGTGATCTGTGATCAGTGATCTTTGATGTTACTATTGTAATTGTTTCTGGCTGCCACCATGTAAGGCAACGAACTTAATCAGTAAATGTGTGCATTCTGACTGGTCCATTGACCAGCTGTTCCACCCTCTCTCTCCGTCTCCTTGGGCCTATTCCCTGAGAGACAACAATATTAAAATTAGGCCAATTAATACCCTGCTGTGGCCCCTGAGTGTTCAAGTGAGAGGAAGAGTTG
Source organism: Canis lupus baileyi (assembly GCF_048164855.1). NCBI lineage: Eukaryota > Metazoa > Chordata > Mammalia > Carnivora > Canidae > Canis > Canis lupus. The sequence goes on from NC_132850.1 coordinate 11,169,295, forward strand.
CACGTCTCTCTCTTTAAATCAAAAGCTAGAAATGACCAACCTTAGTGAGGAAGGCTTTTTTTTTTTTTTTAAGATTTTATTTATTTATTCATGAGAATACACAGAGAGGAGAGAGAGAGAGAGGCAGAGACAAAGGAAGAGGGAGAAACAGGCTCCATTCAGGGAGCCCGACATGGGACTCCAGGATCATGCCCTGGGCTGTAGGCGGTGCTAAACCACTGCGCCACACCGGGGCTGCCTGCAAGGAAGGCTTTTAAATCAAAACCCAAGATAGGCTGGAAGGTAGGCCTCTTGCACCAAACAGCCAACTTGTGAAGGCAAAGGCAAAGTTCCTGAAGGAAATTAAGAGTGCTACCCCAGTGAACACACAAATGATTAGAAAGTAAAACAGCCTTATTACTGATACAGAGAAAGCGTGAGTGGGCTGGATAGAAGATCAAATCAGCCACAACCTTGCCTTACGCTAAAACCCAATCCAGAGCAACGCCCTAGCTCTCTCCAATTCTGTGAGGCTGAGAGAGGTCAGGAGCTGCAGCAGAAAAGCTGGAAGCTATCAGAGGTGGGTTCCTGAGGTTGAAGGAAAGAAGCCATCTCCATAACATAGAAGGTGAAGCAGCAAGTGCTGGTAGAAACTGCAGCAGGTTAACCAGAAACTCTGGCTCAGATCGTTAATGAAGGTGGCTGCCCTAAACAACAGATTTTCAGCGTTGATGAAATGGCCTTATAGTAGAAGAAGATGCCATCTAGGACTTCACAGCTAGAGGGGGGATCGGTGCCTGGCTTAAAGCTTACAAGGACAGGCTGGCTCTCTCGTCAGGAGCTAATGCAGCTGGGGACTTCAGGGTGAAGCCCGTGCTCCTTTACCACTCGGAGAATCCTAGGGCTCTTAAGAATTACGCTAAATCTCTTCTCCCTGTGCTCTTTAAGTTGAACAACAAAGCATGCCTGTTACAACATGGTTTACTGAATATTTTAAGCCCAGTGTTAAGACCCACTGCTCAGAAAAAAAGATTCCTTTCAAAATACTCCCGCTCATTGACAGTGCATCTGGTCACCCAAGAGCTCTGATGGAGTTGCAGTGAGATGAATGTTGTTTTCATGTCTGCTAACAACACAATATCCATTCTGTGTCCTATGGGTTCAAAGAGTCACTTTGACTTTCAAGTCTTGTCACTTAAGAAGTCTGTTCCATAAAGCTATAGCTGCCATCGAGAGTGATTTCTCTGATGGATCTGGGCAAAGTAAATTGAAATTCTAGAAGGTACTCACCATGCTAGATGCTAGTAAGAACTTTGCGATTCATGGGAAGAGGTCACAGTATCAACATCAGCCGAAGTTTGGAAGAAATTGATTCCAACCCTCATGGATGACTTTGAGTGGTTCAAGACTTCAGGGGATGGGTAGCCCTGGTGGCACAGCGGTTTAGTGCCGCCTGCAGCCCGGGGTGTGATCCTGGAGACCCGGGATCGAGTCCCACATTGGGCTTCCTGCATGGAGCCTGCTTCTCCCTCTGCCTGTGTCTCTGCCTCTCTCTCGCTCTCTCTGAATGAATAAATAAATAAATCTTAAAAAAACAAAAAACAAAAAACAAGACTTCAGGGGAGGAAATAACTGCAGATGGGGTGGAAGGAGCAAGAGAATCAGAAGTAGAGCCTGGAGATGTGACTGCACGGCTGCCATCTCAGGATAAAACTTGAGTGGATGAGAAGTTCCATCTATGGATGAGCAAGAAAGGTGGTTCCTTTTCTTTTTTTTTTTTTTTTTTTTTAAGATTTTATTTATTTGAGAGAGAGAGAGAGCATGAGCAGGGAGCGGGACACAGGGAGAGGGAGAGGGAGAAGAAAACTCCACTGAGCAGGGAGCCCAGCATGGGATCAGGACCTGAGCCCACGACCAAGCCACCCAGGCGTCCCAAAGAAGGTGGTTTCTTGAGATGGAACCTACTCCTGGTGAAGATGTTGTGAAGATTGTTGAAATTACAACAAAGGATTTGGCATATTACATAAACTTATTTGATAAAGCAGAAGCAGCATTTGAGAAGATTGACTCCGATTCTGAAAGAAGTTCTGTGGGTAAGATGCTGTCAAGCAGCATCACATGCTACAGAGAAATTGTTTATGAAAGCAGGAGGCCATCAGTGGAGAAAACTTGGTTGTTGTCTTACATTAAGAAATTGCCACGGCTAACCCATCCTCCTGTGACTGCCACCCCATCAGTCAGCAGCCACGGACATCAAGGCAGGATCCTTCACCAGCAAAAAGATCAGCTCCCTGAAATGTCAGGTGACTGTTAGCATTTTGTAGCAGTAAAGTATCTTTTAATTAAGGTATGTAGTTTTTTAGACATAATGCTGTTGTACACTCTGGACATAATGCTATTGCAGACTTAATTAGACTTCACTTCTGTGTGCATAGGGAGACCAGAAATTCACTTGACTTGCTACATCGCAATATGCACTTTATTGCCGTGGTCTGGAACCAGACTGGCGCTAGCTCCGATGCAGGCTTTACCACACGTCTCAGTCCAGAACGTGGTTGAGGGGCTTCCAGTGGTGGGCTGGGGAGAAGCCAGGATTCCCAGCTGCAGGTGCATGTTGGGGCATTGGGCCTCAAACTAGAAATCCCTCTTTGCCTGCCAGCTGCCCAGGCAGGGCTGTCCCTCCTGGGCCTAGCACCAGCCTGGGGGAGTGAGGCTGAGCCTCCAGCCTCCCTGGTGTGAGGAAAAGAGGGGCAGGGGCTTGAGAACTGGAGAGACCTGGAACCCTGGAACGGGAGGTGATTAACTGGTGCGGGGACTGGGGGGGGGGGGGTCTGGATACTGCCAGGGAACCTCTCCTGAGGGAGAGAGTGTATTCAGGGCAGTGACCCTTGACCCTGGCAGACACAGAAGGACTTGCATTTATTGAGCACCAGCCATGTGGCCCTGGCCGGGCTGTGCTATTTAAGCCACTCAGAGTCCTGGGTGAGGAGGATTATTGTATCCATTTTACAGAGGAAGGACTTGAGGCTCAGAGAGGTTTCACCTTCACCAGGATCGCACAGCTGGTCACTGGCAACCACGGTTTCAGCCTGTTTCATGGACTCTGACGCCTGAGTTCTGTCCCCACTTCAGGCTGTGGCCTCCTTTCCACAAGGCAAAGTTTTGATGAAGACCCAGGAGGTGTCCTGACAGCTGCCAGGACTGATGAAGGGTGGACCAGCCTTTGGTTTCCTTTAAAACCTTTGACTCCGCAGGATAATAGCACCAGGGAGGAGGGTCACCCAGAAATTAAAAAACAATTTACAAAAGGCCTTTAATTTTACAGAGAGTTTTATGAATGAGAAAGGCATGGAAATGGGTAAAGTCACATGATTTGACAATAGGACAGTTTGTAAACCTTAGTTATCTCTTTCCCCTGAAGCTCAGCATAAGCCCTGCCCTGAGAAGTTTTGTAAATAATTAACGAGGGGGTGTCCTGCCGTCCTGCGGGAGTGAAAATTGCTGTTGCACCTACTGTGTGACCAGCAAGAGTGATCCCCAGCCAGTCCCTCAGGGGCCTGGGCAGGTCAGCATTATTGTCTCCACTTTGCAGAAGTATAAGTCAAGGCCCAGGCACGTCGTGACTTGCCCAAGTGCAGAGGACGACCTGCATGTTTCTTGTCCCTCCTTGCCTGCTTCTCTTTCCATTTGTTAGACTGAACACCACCCCCTGCCCCCCACCTCCCCCCACCCAACCACATACCCATATACTTTTCGGTTGAGAGGCCTGGATGGGGGAGCAGCAGGATGGCAGGAGCAAGAGGCTTCCCGAGTGAGGCTGGCTCCAGGCCTCCGGCGCTGGTGCTGAGGACGGCGGCGCCCACATGGCCTCGGTCCTTGGGCCTGTGGCTCAGTGCGAGGAGGGCGCGGGGCCTTTGCTGGTATCAATTTCAGCAGGACATGTGTCTTGGAGGCAGCTCGGGGCCTTGACAAGATATGTTGGGGCTGTGGGAGCAGGGCAAGGGCATTTCAAGTTGGGGGAACAGCATGGGCAAAGGCCAAGGGGAGGGAAAGTATGGGAGTTTCTTGAGAGCATGTGTCTCAGTGTGACAAGAGGTACCGTCTTGACCTGGATCAGGTGTCAGGGCAGAAGCAGAAGTGACAAGCAGGCGGGGCTGGAGAGGTGGGTGGGACCTGTGCTGTGTGGAGCTTTGGGCCCAGGCACTCCCCCAGGGGGTGTGAAACCCCCTGGGAGCATATAGGAGGGGGGCATACAGGACTGTAGCCTAGGCAGAGGGTGGGATGGGGAGAGGGGGGGAGGGGGGGTGCCGCCAGTGAGGCCACCGAAGGAGGTGGGGCAAGGCCGGGGACAGGGTGGGGAAGGGGAGCTTGAGGACAGATGGATTTGTGCTCTTCCCCGGGAGGTGGGGCAGGAGGCGGTCCCAGGGGGCTAGCGGCACCCCTCAGGCCGACATCCTGCTAAGGCCCTTCTAGGGGCCTCATGACAGCCTTGCTGCCATCCCTGCAGAGTGGATGAGAGAGTGAGGCCCAGAGTTGGAAAGTCACTTGGTGCCACTCAGCAGGAAGGAGCAGAGCTGGGGTCCGAGGCCTTTGGAGCAGCAGTGGAAGGGTCAGAGCTTGGGAGGGGGACCCTTTCCCGTCCCCTCGAGAGGTTACGGGGGTGCTGCCTCTGTGGCACTGGGGGTGCTCTCATGTCCCTTCTCTCCGGCAGAACCAAGGAGAGCATGTACCACTCACTGACGTATGCCACCATCCTGGAGATGCAGGCCATGATGACTTTTGACCCTCAGGACATCCTGCTGGCTGGCAACATGATGAAGGAGGCGCAGACGCTGTGTCAGAGGTCAGGGCCGCTGGGCAGGGGTGAAGGGGGTAAGGCCCCTCCTCTTGTGACCTCGGCCTATCCCAGTGCCTGAAATACCAGTTAAAGATGTTAAAGATGGCTGCGAGGACCTGTCCCTGTCAGCTCTGCCCCGGGGGCCCTGTCTGAGCCAGGCTCTCAGCCACTTCCAGGGACCAGGCCTAATTCTGTGGCGGCGGGCGCTGGCCCTGTCACACGATGCTCTGATCTCGGGCAAGTGTCTCCCTGCACTCTCCGCTCTTCGTATATGAAGTGGGTGTTAGGGCAGGGCCTGCGTGGGGCTGCAGGAAGCCTGGGTCGCGGCCCAGCACCCGACTGGTGTCCGCTCACATAAGCTGCTCGCACGCCTGCACAGATGAGGTGATGAATGGGTGCGCCCTCGGGGTTCGGGTGCAGGTGGGCCCAGGGCTTAGGCCAGCCCCCCGGGGCTGCGGGGGTGGCGGGGGTCTTGCCGGAGGAGCAGGACAGGTTTTCTGGAGGAGGCGTTGCTGCAGCGGGTCCTCAGGGGACACTGGCTGGGGCAGGGGAAGGTGGGGCGGGGCTCCACCCTGACCCGGGGTGCTTGCCAGGTCCGTGCGTGTGGAGCCCCATGGGAAGGGTGGGAGATGCGCCTGAGCCTGCACCCCCACTCGCATCCCCACCCGCTGCCCCACCCCCATTCCCACCCATACCCCGACCCACTCCCCCACTTGCTCCTGCACCCCCACCCCGACCTGCTCCCCCACCCACACCCCAACCTGCTCCCCCACTGCACCCTAACCCACTCTCACACCCCCACCCCCACCTGCACCCTGACCCGCCCCCCCACCCTCACCCCCACCCGCTCCCCCACCCACACCCCGGGCTCCTGGCTCACACTCACCCAATGACTGGAGGCCCCCTCTTTCCTCTTCAGGCACCGGAAGAAGTCCTCTGTAACAGATTCCTTCAGCAACCTGGTGCACCGCCCCACTATGGACCAGTTCACGGAAGGTGCGGCCTCTGATGGCCCCTCAACCCCACTGATTCTGATTCCCTTTGCCGTCTGGGAAGTGGGGTGGGGGGGATTTGGTCCATGCTGCCTGCCCAAGCGTCCCAGGAGGCTCTGGTTTTCTCCTTGCAGAGGAAATCCACGCTGAGGTGTGCTATGCAGAGTGCCTGCTGCAGAGAGCAGCTCTGACCTTCCTGCAGGTAGGACCCCTCTCCCAGGACGCAGCTGGGATTGCGCATCAGGCCCCATCTCCAAGCCAGAGGGCTCCCTGTGGTTCAGGGAGGACTGAGGCTCAGTGGCCCCAGCGCTCCCCGCCCTGGCCCAGCTCAGTGGCAGCAGTGACGGGCTTTACCCCCTCCACGCTGGGCACGTGTGCCACGCATGCCCGGTCTGCTAGTAGGATGCGCATCCGCGCATGACCGCCGTTTTCCTCCCAAGGGCATGCGGGGTGACAGGCATTAGCACGAAGCCTGCTCTACGCTTGATTCATTCAACAAGCAAGTTTGAATGGATCAAATGCGCGTCTGCGACCTCCCAGGCCTTGTGTGTACATTTGGCTAAGTGGTTTTACGTACCTCACACACTTTGCATGTTTGTGTTTTACATAAATTTACATAGATTATTAAAGCTTCACCTCACAGGCCTGCAAAGGGGAGGATTAGAGAGGAGAAGCCACTTTCACAGGGTCATCTGATCAGCGGCTGGCAGAGCTGGGATTTGAACGCAGGTCAATTTGGAATCTGTGCTCCTCACCACACAGTGGTAATTCCAGGAACCATCACCTCGTGGTTTCACCTGCAAGCCTGGCTTATAATATACAGTCATCATGTAAATATGCATATTGAATGTTATTATTGGGGTACTATTTATTTTTGTTAGCTGTCGTTCTTATCTTTTTGTACCTCGGGTAATTAGAATTGGATTACTCCCAATTCTCATTAGGATCACTCTTAATAACTGCACTGTGAGTGGCCTTTTATGTATCTGCGTGTCTAGCACGCATAGTGAACAGCACCCACAAGTACCCCCACCTAACCAGAGAACAGAGCATTGCTAGCAAGTCTCCTGGCCCTCCGGGCTCCTCCCCACCCTGTCCCCTGCCTCCCTTCGTGGGGAACCCACTGCCTACAGTTCTATCATCCCTCACCCTTTTTTTTTTTTTTTTTAAGATTTTATTTATTTATTCATGAGAGACAGAGAGAGAGAGGCAGAGACACAGTCAGACAGAGAAGCAGGCTGCATGCAGGGAGCCTGATGTGGGACTTGAACTTGGGAATCCGGGATCATGCCTTGAGCTAAAGGCAGACACTCAACTGCTGAGCCACCCAGTTGTCTCATCACCCTATTTTTTAAAAAATAGTTTTCTCAGCTTCCTCGTCCCGTCTGAGCAGCATATTGTTATGTGTCAGTTGGCTTCAAGCTTCTTAAGCCTCGAGCTGTGTGGGGCTTGCTTTCTTTACCCAACCTTATGTGGTTGTATAATATTCCCTTCCATGAATATAGCAGTTCATTCATCCATCCTCCTGCAGAAGGGCATTTGGGTTGTTTCTGGTTGGCTGCTATAGACACTGGTGCTGTGAACATTTTTTTTTTTTTGCTGTGAACATTCTTGAGGGGGATTCCGCACCCCGTGTTCATCCGTTTCTCTTGGGTAGAGCCCCAGGAATGGAACCCTAGGTGGGCTATGTAGTTCCATGCCCACTGAGCAGGGAGCCTGCTGTGGCGCTCCATCCCAGGACTCTGGGATCAGGACTTGAGCTGAAGGCAGATATCGACAGAGCCACCCAGGTGCCCGAAATTGGTGCTTTAAATTACAAATGTGATAAATAGCTGCTTGTTGTAAAAAAACACAAAAGTTCCAAAACAGGAGCATCCCTCTTGCTTTCGCACAGTTACTTCACCTAGGGGAGCACCTCCTCCAGGCCCTTCTACAAGGACTTAGCATAGGTACCTGTGAAGCTGGGATCGAGGCCTGGGCATTTTGGAAGTCTCATTTGGCACGGAAACCCTTATCTCGAGTCCCAAGGGTTAGGGAGGCCTGGTTTGTCTAACCCCTGACTCCATCCCCACCCAGGACTCCTTCTAGAGCTGGGCCCAAGGTGGGGCAGGCCAGGCCGGGAGCCTTGTATGATCCCTCTCCAGCCTGTGGCTCCCCACCCAGGCCTGTCTCTTAGCATCTCTCCCTCCCGCAGGACGAGAACATGGTGAGCTTCATCAAGGGTGGCATCAAAGTTCGAAACAGCTACCAGACCTACAAGTGAGTGGGCCTGGCTCGGGGGGCCTGGGGTCGCAGCACCTAGCATCCTGTGCCCCGCCCCCCGCCCTCCCCCCCCCAGGCTACTTTGTGGAGGGTTGAGAGCCTTACTGGAGGCTGGAAGCCGAGAATGCCATGCGGCCTCAGGCAGATTCTGTACCTTCAGGTCCTCAGTTTTCCAGGATATTACTCCCCTGGTTTTCTGGGTTTATCTGTTCATTTGGTTCCCTAGAGTCTATGCCGGGCCCCAAACAGGGGAAAAGAAGGCACATTCTGCATAGTCAGCTTGGTGTGGTGGGGGCTAGGAGGCAGGCACAGCGGCAGACCCCCACGCATCTGGTAAGGCCCAATCCAATGCCACATCCCCCACAACATGCTCCCTGGGGGAAGGGCCAGCGCACAGGGATGGCATCCACACATGCTTACACCCTCCGAGGGCCACGCCATTTCCCCGCCATCTCAACACTGGGCCAGCCAAAGGCCTTGTTTTTGGATGAAGGAAATAAGACTCAGTCTGAACACTTCTGCTTAACATGGCACCACAGTCCTTATCTGCAATTCCAATAATCACAAAAGCTTTGAAAGCCAGTGTCTTCCTTCAAGTTTGGCATTAAAACTCATTTTCTGTTAAAAGTTGACTTGAATTGACTTGATACTATGTATCATCTTATTTTCCGCATCTGATGTGCCTGTTTCCCTCCAGAGATATTGTGAGTTCGAGTCAGGGCACTGCTGGGGCAGAACCAGCACGCGGCCCGTGGACACCACATTACCTGTGGGTCTGTGCTGGCCTCGTGCTGTCCCCTGCAGTCCCCTCCAGCCCCCTCCAGCTGCCGGAGCACAAACCTTGTCAGGTCACCCCCTACCAGTTCCCACTGCTCCTCTTGCTCTTAGTCCCAGGTCATTGCTGAGTCATTCTGGGAGCTCCTCCTGCCCTCCTCACAGTATCTTCCACCCCGCTCTGCTTCAGCCAGTTGGGTCTTGCTTCCAGTTCTTCAAAAAGGCCAAGCTCAATGCTGCTTTGGGACATGCTGTGCCTCTGCCAGGAACACTCTCTATGCCAGGCCAACCCTCCTCATCCCTAGAGTCTCAGCTCAAATGTCAGCTTCTCAGGGAGATCTTCCCTGAACCCCAGACTAGGTCAGGCCCCAGGAGTCTTCTCCTTTGAGGCCTCTCTTACCCTCCCAGTGACTTGATGGGGGTCTGTCCCCTAGAGTGGGAGAGCTGTGAGGGCAGCAGCATGGGAGCCCAAGCTCCTTTCCAGGCCTGGCACAGAGAGGCCTGTCTGCATTTGCTGACTGAAAGCCCTCAAGATGCCCATGGCCCCAGGAAGGAGGCAGGCACATCTTTAAAGCCTCTGTTCTGCCCCAGGTGGGCTGGAATACAGATTCTGTGCAACTGATGACCAGGAAAAAAGAGAGTTGGATTTCTTTTTTCTTTCTTTTTTTTTTTTTTTTTTTTGAGGGTTGGATTTCAACCAAGAGGCCCCAGGTAGACTTCTTGAAAGACAGGGTGTTGGAGTTTGCCCAGTGGCTTTTCATTGGGACATTTGGCAATATTGGGAGATATTGGGTAGTGACAACCTTGGGAGAGGTTGCTCCTGGCATCTAGTGGGTGGAGGCCAGAGATGCTCCTAAGCATCCCACAGTATGCAGACAGCCCTCCACTTCCACCTGAATGAAGAATTTATCCAGCCTAAAATGTCAGTAGTGCCAAAGAAACTGTTCTAGAGAGAATGCAGAGCATGTGCAAATGCCTAGACATTGGGCAGGGCAGGTGTGCTGGGGCTCATAAGGCTGACATTCAGGAGTAGGTTGTTATGTGGACGGGACTAAGAAGTCCTCGGGTATCCGCTCTCTGGATTGCCAGAACTGTTATCAGTCTAGGGATTTCTGAGACCAGCTAGGCGTGGGGGGCAAGCTCAGCCCCAGCTGGAATGAGACCCAGCCCCCCTGCTCTGGGGCTGCAACAAGACTCTACCTCTCTGCACAGGGAGCTGGACAATCTTGTCCAGTCCTCACAGTACTGCAAGGGAGAGAACCACAGACACTTCGAAGGAGGCGTGAAGCTCGGTGTGGGAGCCTTCAACCTGGTGAGTGGGCGTCCCTCAACGTGCGAGCTCTGCTGGCCTGTGGTGCTGGGCCCCACGCTGCCCGGGGACCCAGCAGTAAAGCAGACAGGCTGCCAGCCTAGGATGCTCAGAGCTGGGCTGCGGGGCAGGGGGGTACTGGCTTCACAGTCCCTCTGTGCATTTCTTCCCAAGTCAAGTTGAGAGCTTGAAATGTACCATGGGGGTGTTATTTATAGGACCAGAAAAAGACAAACACGATAAATCAGGGCCTTCTCTACCCTGGAGAACTGGTGGTTGGTTAAATAGTGACCAGTGGCAGGGAGAGGGAAGGGCCTGGAAGCAGTGGGCAGCCCACAGAAATGGAAAGCCAGGACCCCTTCCTGGGGGAGGTGGGGAAGGTTTCATGGAGTGGGAAATGTTTGAGCTGGATCTTGGAGGATCTGTAGGCAGGGAAGGGCATTCAAGGCAGAAGGAAGAGTGTGAGCTAGGTGGGGAGGCTCTGAGGCCTATTCCTGGGAGGAGGAGTGGCTCATCAACAATTTAGGCTCCTGGCCCTGGGTGCCCAGAGCCCTATCCGAGTCTTCTCTCTGGGCAAAGCCTGTCTGAGAGCTTTGGAACCACGTCCATGCCCCATTCTGGGTTCCAGTTTCCTTGTATGTAAAATGGGAACAGTGACCTGGGCCCGAATGCTGAGAGGTACAGAGTGCAGAAGTGTCATCAGGTGCTTTAGCGTCAGAGCCTGGCTGTCTGGGTTTCAGAACTGGCTCCCCCTCTCATAATAAGTGACATGTCCTGTCACTTATCTCTGCCCGACTTTTTTTTTTTTTTTTTTTTTTCCGACTTTTTTCATCTGTCAAAGGGGGCAGTAATCTTTCTTTGCAGGACTGTTCTAAGGATCAAGTGTGATGACAGAGCAAGGGTCCAGTGTGACAACAATAGCTGTTGTGTGCAGACCTATTATGTGCTGTACATGTATTGATTTGATCTATCCTCACAGTACCCCTAGGAGGTAGGGGCTAGTATTACTCCCAGATGAGGAAACTGAGGCAAAGAGAGGCTATGTAGCTTGCCCAGCGTGACCCAGCAGACAAGTGAGATTAGGATTTAGATACAGTTTGCTCCTGGTCGTCACACTGAGATGCTTCTCTGTTGGGGGAAGTTGGCTCTGTGGGAAACCTCAGGCCTCCTTGTGGGCTTTCTGGAGATAGGTCCTGCCCCCCAGCATTACCCTGGGACTCTGGGGGTTTGGGGAGTGGAAGGGACAGTTCTCACCCCTCCACGTGCCCTGCTGCCTCTGTTCCTGCAGACGCTGTCCATGCTTCCTACCAGGATTCTGCGGCTGCTGGAGTTCGTGGGGTTTTCAGGGAACAAGGTAACCACCTGCCTTCTGGGACTCCTGACTGGCTCAGGGATGGGGGGCTGCCGAGCCTGTGTCAGTGTGCGGCTCTGCTCAAGGCCCAGGCCTCCCTGACTCAGTCTTCTCTCCAATCAAACGGGCCATCGATCCCCGCCCAGCCCCCCACATAGGGTGAAGAGGCCCTTAGGGTAAGGGTGGCTGTGAAGGGTCGCTTTGAGCAGCAGCCTGGAGTCCTGTTCTCTGAGCCTCACACGTGTCAGGAACCTGGTCCTCCTCCCTTTAGGAGACCTTGGGCAGGTTCTTTCCCTGGGGACCATTTTCTTGCCTGGGAGTTGCCTAAGAGAAGCATCAGGCCTTGAGGGCAGAAGCCAGAGGACTCAAGCATCCAGAGGCTTTGCCAAAGGCAGGACCCTGAGTACTAGGTAGCAAGTCAGGGAGAGCTCCCCAGGGGAGGCAGCCCCTGTGCTGGAGGGAACAGTGGCCTGGGGGTCAGGAGTCCTGGGTCAGTCCAGCCTCATCTCCTCTGGACCTTTTTTGGGTGAAACAAGGGCCTTACTAACTTTTTTAGACTGATCAGTGTTTCTCAAGCTTAAACTTCCTCTGGCCTTTTCCTGATTTTTGCTATGTCTGCGGACCTCTATGTTATTATTTATGTATTACTTTTCCCCAAAACGGTGCCTATTTTTTACTTAAGTTTATCTAAAGAAAACACCTAGAACACCCATGTTAATTGGCAGGATAAGAACATAATCCTAGCCATCAGCTCGAGAAAGCAGGCAGGGCGGCCTGCAAGGCCGTTTTCCCGTGGGCAGAGGTGGCTAGGCCGTGGTGGTGAAGGGGCTCCAGTGCAGGACCGGGGCCTCCCCTGGGTCCCAGGCAGCCGAGGGCCGAGCATGAAAGCCCCCCTCCCCCCACCTCCGCCCCGCACAGTCTTGGTCCAGGTCCAGGGAAACACCGGCTAGAGGCTCTGAAGGCCCTTCTTAGTTTTTTCTTGAGAAGGCCCTTGAGTCCTGAGAAGGATTTCAGGAGGATGACAGGGACAGGGTGGCCTGCCTGGCGCCGAGCCGCGGTGGCAAGGCCCGAGTGGGCGAATCCGCTGGCTTCATCTTTGTCCTGAAAGCGAAGGAAGCTGTGGAGGGTTCGAGGCAGGGGTGACGTAGGTCAGATTTGTCCATTAAAAGGAAGGACAATGCCCCAGAGGACAGACTGGGGCAGGGAGCGTGGGCAGGGATACAGGGAGCATGGGGCCTCTCCAGAGCCAGGCTCTGGATCCTTCTCCTCCAGGAAGCCTTCCCAGGTAAGTCTGGTTAGGGTTATCTGCTTCTGCCCCCCAGACCCAGGACTACCCCGGGCCTCCGTCCCCCCGTCCCCCATCATGGGGGCGCGCGGCAGGGTCCCCTGCGCCCCCTCAGCCTGTGCGCCTCTCCCCCCAGGACTACGGGCTGCTGCAGCTGGAGGAGGGCGCGTCGGGGCACAGCTTCCGCGCCGTGCTCTGCGTCCTGCTGCTGCTCTGCTACCACACTTTCCTCACCTTCGTGCTCGGTAGGAGGCCCAGGGGAGCGGCCACCCGGCCACCCGCACGCCTGCCCCTCCTCGGCCCGGCCTCACCGGGTGCCGGCCGCCTGCCTCAGTTTCCTCATGGGTGACGTGGGGGCGGCCGTGCCCGCCCTGTAGGGGAGCGAGGACCCTGCAGGCGGCCCCGGGGGTCTGGGCCCCACCCCGGCAGGTGTGGGCCTTGGTTATTGAGCCCCCACCCCGGCGGGCCTCGTCCGCACCACCTAACCCCCCCCCCCCCCCCCCCCCCGGCCCCGGGCGTAGAAGAATCATCCTCCCGTTTCACGGAGAGGAAATGAGGAGCCCCGGCCAGGGTGGTGACGGGAGCCAGTGGTGGGACGTGTGTCGTGGCCTCGCCTCCCTCAGGCACCGGCCACGTGAACGTGGAAGAAGCGGAGAAGCTCTTGCAGCCCTACCTGAAGCGGTACCCTAAGGTGAGCCCCGCCCGAGCCCCGCCCGAGCCCCGCCCGAGCCCCGCCCCGCCCCCTGCCCAGCGCGCAGCCCCGCCCCTAGCCCCGCCCCCTGGATCCCCGCCCCCTGCCCAGCGCGCAGACCCGCCCTTAGCCCCGCCCCCGGAGCCCAGCCCCGCCGCCTGCCCGCGTGTCTCCGCAGGGCGCCATCTTCCTGTTCTTCGCAGGGCGGATTGAAGCCATTAAAGGCAATGTTGACACAGTGAGTGGTGCGGGGCCCCCGGGCCTCCCGGACCACCGAGTGGACGGGCCGGCGGGCACATTCGGGGAGGTGGGAGCCATTCTGAAGGAGACCGTGTGCTGGGAGGAGGGAGGAGGTGGCGCTTGCGGCGGGCGCGCCGGCAGGCAGGTGGAGGCCCCGCGGGAGTGCGAGCTGCGGACGCCCAGGGACCGGCACCGTGGGCGCAGCGGCGGGGCCCGCCGGTGAGGTTGGCGCCTTGCTGGGCTCGGGGGCCACCGGAGGTTCAGAGCGCGGCGGCGTCCCCGGGGGGCCTGTGGGCTGGGGTTCCGGGGCCGCGGCGGCAGGACAGATGCCCGGGAGCTCCTGGGGCTCTGGAGGTGGCGCTGAGGCAGACGCCGGTCGCTCTGACGCCAGCCTCTCCTGCCCTTTCATTTTGTGCTCAAAGACTAGCATCCCACCGAGGGGCAGGGGCTGGGCGCAGGGCCTAGGAGTGGCATGCGGCGGGTGGGACAGGAGCGGAGCCAGGACCCCGTCCCCTTGCCCCCCTCCCTCCGTGCCTCGCGGGGTGGGGGTGGCGCTGGGGGCTGACTGGCAGGTGCCCGCAGGCCATCCGGCGGTTCGAGGAGTGCTGCGAGGCCCAGCAGCACTGGAAGCAGTTCCACCACATGTGCTACTGGGAGCTGATGTGGTGCTTCACCTACAAGGGCCAGTGGAAGATGGCCTACTTCTACGCGGACCTGCTCAGCAAGGAGAACTCCTGGTCCAAGGTGGGCTGACACCTAGTGCTGGGCCACCTGGCCATGAGCCCCAGACCCAGGGCCACACCCCCAACTGAGAGCAGGTGACTCAAGCTGAAATTGAAAGGAAACCCTAAGTTCTAATAGGACTTGGGGTTGGTGGGAACCACAGACCGTGAGGAGCGGGCAAAGTTTAAAACTACAGGGTATTAGTCAGGGTTTTTCATCCCAGGGAACAGAAACATGCCCAGGTGCCCAGGTGAGCGCCGACCATAGAGCATTGTTCTGGTGAAGGCGGCCACCAGCTACAGGGGTGTGAGGAGCCCTGCGGTGCGCCAGTCCAACTGGAAACAGTACTTTCAATTTTAACTCTAATTAGTTCAGATTTAAATTTAAAAAGTCACACAGGGGTAGTGGCCACGGTACTGGACTATGCAGGTTGAAAACACAAAAGGTTCACAGAACTGAAAAATTCTAGGCCCCACCGATTTCAGATAGGCTGGATCCAGGAATTTCAAATGGTGTCATCATGGCGTGTTCTGCTCTGTGCAGTGCAGGCAGGTTTTCTCCTTGTGACAGACATGGCCATGGACTCACATCTTCCTTTTGGCTTCAGCCACAGTCACACAGTCGAGGCTGCCTGGTCTGGCATAGATCCCATGTCAGTGCTTGGAACCAGGGGCAGGAAAACTCCTCAGGGATCAAGCGTAGGAGAGAGGTGGTTCTCCGGGAAAAAATGAGGTGATGTTCCCAGAAAAAGTGTTGGTTGGTGGGGGAGCCATTAAAGAGAAGCCATGAAGGCAAAGTGGAGCAAAGCAGATGCCCAAAGTACGTGAAAACTTCCCACCTCGTGGTGAGTGGTGAGAGGAGTAACGGCCATTTTCGTGGTGAGATAGCCCAGAATTTGAACCAAGACTACTCAGGATTGGAGAGATTGGCAGGGGTGTCCAGGGCGGTATTGGCCGGTGTGCACAGCGAGTGTCTGGGTGTCTCTGAGTCCCAATTTCTCGCCCCTCCCCCACCTTTTCAGTACCCTTCCTGGGGCCCAAGCTGCAGGGGAGTTCTTTGGGTTGGGGCAGGCTACTGTGGGCCCAGCACTTGCCTCCCCTCCACGCCCGAAGAGGGAGGCCAAGAGAGGGTATGTAGCTTTCCTGGGCCACGCAGCTGTCGGTGACAGACCCTGGATCTGAAGACCCTTCCTTGTGACTCAGAGGCAGAGGCCTTTGCTTGTCCCTCGTCCCATAAGCCCCACTGAGGAGGCTCCTCTTGGCCTGAGACCACCCTGCTGTGGAAGGTGCTCCCTCAGAGGCAGCCCCGCGCCGGAGTTCATCCCTCTTCACCTCCCACCCCCAGCGGGGCCCACGGCCTCAGGGGACCTGGTTGGGAGCTGGAGCGGCAGCTGGGAAGGGAGGACAGGGTAGTTCACAGCTGCTGGGGCAGGGCCAGGCCTCGCAGGTGTCAGGAGGTCTGCCTGTGACTACATTCTGGCTCCACTCACTGTGACTTGGAGGTGGTCACCCCCCCATCACCTCTTCAGAAGTGCTTCCTGTGAAGTGGGGGGTATCCCCCAACTCCTGGGGCCTCCTTCAATCCGCCCCTGTAGCACTTGGCCACCGGGCACTGCCTCAGCGCAGAGCCTTCCAGGCCCAGGACGCTGAGGCCGCAGTTGGGGGGACAGAAGCCACGCATCCCACGGATTTGGGGAACAGCTGAGAGGCCAGTGCAGCCCGGAGCAGTGATGGGCGACAGGACGCCCAGGTGGCGCGGAGACAGGCGGGGCCTACGGCGCCTCCAGGGCCTCTGGGTTGCTAAACGTGAAGGCTGCGAGGATTCCAGACACGAGCTGACATGAGCTGACATGAGATCAGGGTGGCCCCTGGGCAGCTCCCCAGCTTGCATCCGACGCTTGGGTTTGGCTCTGGTCACCGTCTCAGGGCCCCCGGGGGTGTGAGTGCACGTTGGCGCCGCGCTCAGCGCGGGCTCTGCCGCTCCTTCCCCGTCCTCTGTTCAAAAAAGCCCAGGATGGTGCGGAAGTGGCTGGCTGGGCAGGAGCGCGGCAGGAGCGGAGCGGGAGAGGGCGAAGGAGACCAGCAGCCAGCACGAGGGGGGGGGGGGGGGGGGGAGGGCTGCCCCGCGTGCAGATGGCATGTCGGCATCCGCGGGGGAAGGGGGGTGATGTGCCTGGGGGACAGGTGTCCGAGGAGCGCCGCCTCCTCCGCTGCCCGTGGTCCGGGGGCCAGGCCCCTGAAGCCCCCAAACCCCGGGCCCCCTGCAGCTCTGTTCCTGCAAGCAGGCGACGCATATGTCCTTCCGGCCCTGGCCGCGGCCCGGCTTGTGGGGAGGGGTCACCCCAGGGCCCTGCCGCTCTTCTGGCCTCTGCTCTCTCAGGCCGTCAGTACTTTATGCTGCCCGCTTGTCACCTTCTTAGACCCACGTTGGTGCCTCCGGCTTTGCTCAGCCTGTTTCTTGTCTGGAAAGTTCTTCCTCAGCTCTCTGAATCTTCCCATTGGGTCTAGTCTGAAGGGGGTGCGTCCCAGAAGCCCTTACTGCCCGGTCCTCCCGCGCCGCCTGGCTGAGCACGCCCTGTAGGTGGGGAGCCTCGACCCGAGCCCCTCGTGGGCAGGCTCCCAGCTCAAGTCCTCGGGGAGCCCCGCTGCTTCAGTCTCTGCCCTGGGGCTCGGCTGTGGGGCTGGCCTCGAGAGGTCCGGAGGGTGGGCGGCTTACATGTTGTCATTGTGCTGTTGCTCTGCCGTGCACAGGCCACCTACATCTACATGAAGGCCGCCTACCTCAGCATGTTTGGAAAAGAGGATTACAAGCCGTTCGGGGATGATGAAGTGGAGTTGTTCAGGTGGGTCCTAGGCCGCAGCCACGTCTGCCCACAGCCACCCACGGCCACCCTGAGCTTTGGGCGGGGAGGGAGGTGGTGGGCTTCTTAACTCCCCGGGCTCTGAGCTGCGGGACTCTCCCCCAGGATGGCCCCACAGCCTCATGCCCTAGCATCACCCCACCTCCTGCTGCTTGTTCCAGCCCGTTCAGGCTGTTCAGAGCCCCTCCGCCCCATGAAAGTGGTTTGTCAGCATCCTTCCCACTGAGCCTTTCTTCTGGTCAGTGGGATAGATGTGGACACTGAGGTGCAGAGAGGTCCCTCCTGCTGAGTTCCCACCAGCCGGGAGAAGCACTGTAGGGAACCAAATGGAGTCCCACAAGATCACATCTAGCCTCTGCCATTTCTTAGTTGTGTCTCTGTGAGCAATTTCAGCAGCTATGAAATGGGAATAACCACCTATGCCTTGCAGGGTTGTTTTGTGAATCAAATAGAACCTGCAAGAGCCTGGTGTAGGGCCTGGAGCCACGAAATGGCACCGCTGTTTTCATTCTTATCTGTACTGCCGTTTGCCTTCTGGCGAAGGGTCTGGGCAGGGCTCAGCCTCAGCAGGCTCACGGGGAGCCTTGGGCCTTCTGGTCAGGAGGGCTGTGCCCAGCTGGGAACCCTGCGCTTCCCACTAGTGCTGTCACATCCTAGTGTGTCTCATTTACCAAGCACCTCTACTTCATCTCAGTTCTTCCAGAAAGCCTGGAGGCTAAGTCTCTGGGGGGAGGAAGGATAATTTTCCCTTTACATTTTTAGTTTCTTGGCTAGAGACTGGCTGAGACACTCCCCAACCCCTAATAAAAGATTAACAGGAGAAAAATAAACCAGAGTTTAGTAACATGTGTACTTCCTGTATACATGGGAGAGACTCAGGAAAACTGAGCAACTGAAATGGCCCAGGCCATCACCTTAAATACCATCCCTAAAGATAAAAAATGTTTGGGGTGGGGGAGCCTGTTACGGGAGGTTTTCAGGCAAAGCAGGTAAAGGAGGGTAAGGTGCTTCTGCGGATTTAAGTCTCAGCCTTTTCCTTTGAAAAGAGTTTCTGGGGCTTCTCATCTTCTTCCAGACACAGAGGAGACACCCTGATAAATGGGAGGTCTCTTATAATTGTCTTAGGAAAGCTCAGCTTCTATTAGGTTTTCAGAGCTTTTTCTATATCTGCTGTTTCTTAATCAGCTTAAAATAATCCTTATGCCAAAGAGGCATATTTTGGGGTGACAAATCCTGCCCCCATTCATATCATCAGATCCAATTCAGAGATGAGAAAACTGGCGTCCAGAGAGGTTCCGGTGAATAAGCAAGGGAGATGTTTGGCAAGGAACCTCACAACCAGACCCAGCTGTTTCCTGGGCCTGGAAGGCTCAGGCCTGAGGGTCCCAGCCACACCCAGTGTGTGCAGATCTCAGGGTGGGATGGAGCTGGGTGAGTGAGGCTCCAGATGTGGGAGCTTGCCTAGCTGCATGCATTTTACTCTGCCCGTGGAAACAGCTGAGACGGCCACAACTCACGTGGCAAGTTAAAGGTTTGAGCCGTGTGGTCTTAGGCAGCTCCTTCCCTTCCTCTGGGTGTTAATCTCCCATATGAAACTGGGGTCAGACTTCTGCTGAGCCTTCTGGAAATGAGGCTTGTCTTGGAAGCAAGACAACTAGCAAAGCAGGCCTGCGACGTTTGCTGACATTCTCACCTCTGCCAGTGGGTGTGGAGGAGGCCTCTTACCCAGCCTTAGAAGTGGTCACGTCTGGAGGCAGGGCCTGCGGTGGAAGGCCAGAGCTCCAGGCTATGCTGTAGTCCAACACAGTGCCTCATATAAACTGGGGAAACTGAGGCCCCGAGAGGAGCCAAGCTGGAGAGCCGGCCTCCCTAGGTTTTTCTTCCCCTCATCTCTTTCACAGAGCAGTGCCTGCCCTGAAGCTCAAGATTGCTGGGAAATCTCTACCCACAGAGAAGTTTGCCATCCGGAAATCCAGACGCTACCTCTCTCCCAAACCAGTCTCTTTGCCAATTCCTGCTCTGGTGGGTAGGAGGGTCTAGACTGTCCCTGCGCTTGTTTGGGATTGTGGGGGTTACTGAAAGCCAGAGATACTGCGAGGGCCAGGGGGAAGTGGTTGCGGGGAGAAAGACCTTCATGCCTCAGGGCTCTGGAAAGGGTTTCACAGTTTACCTAGCACTGTGACAGAAGCACACAAATGAGTCTGAGCCAGGCCCTGCTTGATTAAAGTACTGGTCCGGTGGCGGTGGGGAGACAGGGAGGCAGGCTTCAGATGCTTCGAGGTGAAAGTGCCCGGGCAAAGGCATCACTCAGCTGTTTATGTTCCCACACATCTGTTTTAGTCCTGCCATATTTTAATGGTTTACACTGTCCCCCTCACTGGACCACGTTCTCCTAAGGCCCAGGACCGTGTTCTGTTCAAGTCTATAATAGCTAACAGTGTTATTGGGCACGGGCTGTGTTCTTTATACCCATTGCTTCATTTGATCCTCACAACCACCCTGTGTAGATGTTGGTGTATCCCGATTTTACAGATGGGGTAAGAAGGCATAAGAGATAAGCAGGAAGATAAAATATCTAAGAAATAGGTAAGATATAAGTAGATGAAATAACTCCTCTGGATCACACAGCTAGTGACTTGTTAGATTTTAAACCTAGAATGGTTTTAGAGCCCAGATTCTGAATGATGCTAATTCCACTCATGATTTTAGCAGGAATTAGAGAAGTTTCTAGCTTGTTAAGTCTGTTATTCAAATACTAAGGTAGCCAAAAAAGTAGAAAGGCACTGTTTTTTTCTGGTCCTGGCCCCACTGTTCACCAACTATGACCTTCGATAGGGTTCCCCTTCTCTTAATGTAAAATCAGGGGTAATATATACCTTGCCTGTTTCATACAGCAGTATGAGACTTAGCTGATAAAATGTTAAATATTTATAAATAAAAAAATTTGATTAATATAGAATTTATGTATTTCTGAACCAATTTTGAAACTTTAAAATGTACAATAAAAAAAATAAAACGTACAATAAAACTATTATCATATGGGGGATGAAAGGGCAACAAGTGACTATACCAAAAATTCAGGAGAGAATTTCCCAAACTATAATCTGCAAAATGCTTTTTATGCCTAAAACAGTCTGTGATTAAATATATTTGGGACAGACCAGCCTAAACAAAGTTGATATACTGTGGATCTTTTGGAGCCTTATATGATAATATGTATAGTAAGTCTCCAAGAATAAGCTGAAAATGATTTTTTCCCCTAACCTTTTGAGCCACAGACACCTATTTTTTTGCAGGAACATTTGCTACCTTGGGACCATATATACCATTAGAGGAATACTGGTTCTAAACTTAAGTTTCCTCCCTAGAACATAACAAGAACCAAAGCTGTAACATGTTTTTAGAACTTTTTGTATACAAATCACTTTCACATCTATGACCTGGTTCCATAGTTTAGGAAATGCTAATGGAATTATAAATAAACATCCAACTTAGTATTCTGATATTCCTGGCAGCCAAAGCCAAGAAAGGTATCAGGATGTGTGTTGCAATTTTCATGATGGCCCTTCAAGCCCAGTGCCTCGGGGGAAGAGAGACAAGGTGACACAGTCTTAAGAGCCAGAAGGGCCTTTAGTGATCCTCTGATCTGAGCTACACATTTTACAACTGGGGAAACTGAGACCCTACTGGGGAGGAAACCTTTGGACTGACTTCCTCCCTTGCCCTCAGGAAATGATGTACATTTGGAACGGCTACGCTGTGATCGGGAAGCAGCCGGAACTCACGGACAGGATCCTTGGGATTATCACCAAGGCTGAAGAGATGCTGGAGAAGGGCCCAGGTGACCACCCCCGGGCCCTTGAACCTGCCAGGCTGAGTCACATCACAGGTCTTTACAGTTACAGGTTCCCTCTACCAAAAATGTCCTTCTCTACCCTGGTTAATGGTCCTTTGCCTTTCTAGACTGAGTTTCAGTGGCATTTCTCCTCATTGTCCCTTGTCCCCCAGGTAGGGTTAAGGCCTCTTCTGGGCTCCCACAGCCCCTGGGCTCCCACGTCAATCCTGATCTCACTACATTGTCACTGTGTCAGTATCTGTTTTTCCTTCCCAGTTATGAACTTCCTGAGGACAGTGACTATGGGTCAGTTACCACTCTGTCCCCAGGGCCCAGCAGAGTAGGGGCTCTGCGAGTAACTGTCGCAGAAATAAACGAGCCTGCCTTCTTCCCTCACTCCCCTATTCTCAGAGAATGAGTACTCAGTGGATGATGAGTGCTTGGTGAAGTTGCTGAAAGGCCTCTGCCTGAAATACCTGGGCCGTGTCCAGGAAGCTGAGGAGAATTTCAGGAGCATCTCTTCCAAGTAAGTGCCTAGGTGGCTGCTCCCAGCCCGGGTGGCCGGCCTACTGCTGGGCCCGGGTCTCCTGGATAGAACTGGCTGGGTTCTCCTCCCTCACGAGCGCTCCAGTGCTTGACCCTAGCCCACCCCCCTCACTGCACTTGTACTAGTGTCTGTTCTACGCCAGGGTCCTTACTGGGCAAGATCATCGGATCCCATTCCCTGGGGCCACCAGCCCGGCCAACCACAGGAGTCCAACACTGAACTTTCAGGGGAATGGTGCCCCCTAGAGTTTGTAACTCAACTCCGCCCTTGAGGAGCACAAGCATTATAGGCAGAAGCTTTAGGAACTCCATCTGGTATGATCAAGACTGTGCTTGAGGCAAGCAGTGCCCTGAGGAGGGACCTAAACATACTGCGAGATAAGGCTTCCCAGGGAGGCCATCTCAACTGGGAAGTTTATTAGGCAGAGAAAGGAAAGCAGGAGTTTTGAGTAGGTACCTGGGCACAAGGAAAACACGGAAGGTCGGGGTAACAGTGATTAAGTCCTTCCCTGCCTGGGTGAAGTTACAGAGGGACAGGGTTACAGAGGAAGTAAGGGGGACTAGACGGAGAAGGGATGGATGTTTTGCTTATATGGCCGAACTTTATCCTGTAGACAGAAGATCCGAGAAGAATACTTCACAGGGCAGATTTGGGTTTTAAAAGGTGACCTCTGGGGCAGCTTGGAGGATGGGTCAGAAGAGCCAGCCTGGAGACAGGAGACTTCCTAATTTCGTAAACCATTTCCCCTGGACCAGGGGGGTCGGGGACAAAGGTGGGCATGGGCAAAGGACAGGCACAAGCCAGAAGTTGTTGGGGCCCTAGGTGCAGAGGACTGGAAAGCCCTGCTGGCGATCATAAACCTTTCTACGGCTAAGAGTCTCCCCCAACTAGGCTTCATTGTCAGGGAGACGTGCATGAGGGCCCGGATCAGATCTTTCCACGCGGAGAGGGCTCAGGACGAACCCGAAGGATATCCAAGAGCAGGGCCTATAAGCCATATTCTTCTCTGTCCTACAGTGAAAAGAAGATTAAATATGACCACTACTTGATCCCAAATGCCCTGCTGGAGCTGGCCCTACTGTTTATGGAGCAAGGCAGAAACGAAGAGGCTGTCAAACTCTTGGAAACTGCCAAGTAAGGCGTGGGTAGCACTGGTCTCTCCTTTGTTCCCCCCAAGCTCAGGAGACAGGAGCAGAGGCAGCAGGGAGGGTGCTGGTAAGGGCATTATGGGAGTCCAGAGGCCAGGCCTGGTCCCTGGGAACCCCGCAAGGATCGGGATCCCAGAAATAGGGAATGAATTACCCAGGGTCGCACCACAGGCCCAACTGCAGAGCTAGTAGAAGACCCAGGTCTGCCACCTTCTGGCCCCATGGATTTCTCTCTTAAAATAATTCTGTCAGGCCTGGGGACTCAGCAGGCGTGGAGTAGTTCAAGGGTACCTACCAGGGTGAGGGCACTGTGTGGGATCTGTGAGTCCACACTGGGCAGGGCCCACCTCTTCGGACAGAGAGCCTCCTTGGCCTGGTAGCCTCCTGCAGCTCAGACTGAAGGAAGAACACTTCCCAGGGCAGCCTTACAGGTCTGATTCTTTGCTTTTTTCCAGGCAAAACTACAAGAATTACTCCATGGAGTCAAGGACACATTTTAGAATCCAGGCAGCCGTACTCCAAGCCAAGTCTTCCCTAGAGAATGGCACCAGATCCACGGGCTCAGTGTCTTTGTAGTTTTATACAGCACTCCCTCCCAGGCTGGAAGACAGAGACACGGACAGAGCTCCTGGAAACATTTCAAAAAGATCCCCCCACCCCCCGCCCTGCCTTTGGGGCCCACCGGTGCTCCAGCGGGACAGCGCGACATAGGTATCCACTCGGAAGGGAAGCCGGCATTCTCACCAGTGCGGCCAAGGGCCTTCAAGGAGAGTGGGTGGGGCCCTCGGCCTGCCCTGTCACACATACGGGTACTTGTTTTTCACTGTGATGTTTAAGAGAATGTATGAACAGTTTACATTTTCCTTAGAAATATATTAATGGGATCACAGTTGGCTTAAAAGAAAAACTGTAAATCTTTGTTTCAACCCATACTGATCTGAAGGTAAATCTACAGATGATGCTTTTTCAAAATTCAGCAGTGTCTCAGCTTCCAAGGCCAAAGACCCCATCAAGGCTTCTGAGTGCTGGGCAAGAGGTTGCACAGGCACCTACACCTTACTTCTTACACTTCATTTTCACTCCCTTAGTAACTTTCTAATTAAAAAAAAAATCAGATGAGTATTATTTCACTAAAAAGACCTGTGAGTCTATCTACAGGAAAAAAAAAATCAATCTTCATTAATAAGGACTGAGAGTTGCTGAGGCCTGACGGAACGGGAGCTTTGTGGCTCTTTCTGCACCAAAGCCAAGACGTCGTGGGGGAGGGTCTCAACACCAGTCTGCATCCTCACTGTGCCCACGGGAACCAGCTGGGAATAAGTCACAAAACAAAAATCCTCTGTGCTTTACTATGAGGTACATTTATTTCCTGACAGCATTTTTCTTAGAATGGTTATATTCTTGGCCTGTTGTGTATGTTTTAGATTTTTCAGTTAAGAGAAAAGATATTTAAGTAATAAAACTCACACACTTAAGAGATCACGCAACATCTATTTCAGTAGAGTATGTGTTGCTTGAATTCTTGGGCAAGGCAGAGTCTGGATCAGAAGCCATATGGCCCAGGTATGTTTTATTTAGACAACATGATGCCTTAAATGTTTTAAAATAAGTTACTGACATTTAAAGATGGGGAGATCGCAACAAATCTGGTTTCTGGCCTCTTATTTAAAAAGAAAATCCAACCTGGCAACATCCCTATAGAACAAGGCAACAATCAGAGCTGAGTAGAGGCTGCTTTAAACTCCCATATTCTCCTTCTGGGCTCTCAAAGCATCTGAATTTGCAAGCTCCAGGGCTGTTACAGTGAGAGCTCCAGTTCAGTGACCATATGCCCAGCTAAGGACGGCATACTTCAACTTCACCATTTCCCTGGAGGAAGAAAATCATGTACACAGTAAAAATACTCATCTGTGAAATGTGTCTCCTCAGAGATGAATGCAATTTCTGTAAGGGAAGAACCACAGACAACTTCCTAATCTTCTGGAATTCTGGACTTTTAGCCAACACCTATGAACATCTGCCATGGGCTGGGGAGGTTAATCTATTAACACAGGCAAGCAGCCTTCTGTGACTAATACCGAATGAAGTCATAGGTTTTAAGTAAAGCAAACTCTCATTAGGAAAACAAAACCCTCATTCAAGATCGTTTTGCACTTAGTACTGTCAGAGCAGAAATGCTATGAAAAAAAATTTCTCATTTTGTTAGATCTAGACACAGAATGCTCGCCACCAAGAGCAAGTCCTTTGCAAGCTTGCTCTCCAGGGCAGCCTGAGCCTAGGTTGTCAGGCAGGGAGGGTGACAGCAGTGACTAGAACCAGGCTACTGGAGGAGGGTGGCCTTTCATGGTTCCTTCACATACAGGAACGCTAGTACCTACCGCTGCAGATAGATAACAGCACGCTGGTCACAAGATACCAAGCACAGTTTGTAAAATTGCAGTTAACAAAAAACTTAAACATTCATTTTAGGCACTTAAAAAAAATGTATGCCAGGATGGTTTCCTTGTCAATGTTATTACCGATTTCCTGCTGGGCTTCATTAATGAGCCGAGGTCACCTGACCTCTGTCTGCTGCTGTGGCCACAGTCTGGCTGGTAAGAGAAGTTAGTGGGTTTGGGCTCCTTTATGCCACCTGCGGCTGAAGACATCTATTAAAAACATGTTTATGAAGTTGGGTGAAAATGTCAGGTGTCTACCACCATTATCTTTGTTCAGAAACTTTGAAAGTGAATATTCTGTCCTGGGCTGCTTCTATCTCCTTTGAGCCACTTCTAGTTGTTATGTCTCTAATAGTGCAGAGCTTTCTAGCACATGTACCCGGGAGAGGCAGCTAGCTTCCAGGTGGAGAATTCTGGCCTCGAAGTAAGGAGACCTGAATTCGAGTCCCCATTTTGTTACTAATTTTCAGAGTGACCTTGGAAAAGTCATGGACTCTCAAAAGATTAGTAATTTGCACTAGATTAAGGCTCTTTCCTGCTGTCAATGGTTCTGAGTGTGACTCTGGTCCCATGTTTCTGGATTTTCACATCCAAAATGAGGTAAGGCTATGTACCTCCCTACCTGCTGCCAAAGCCTGGTATCCCTAAGCGACTCTGCGAGAAACAGCAGGCTTTCTCGTGGGCCTCGACAGTAGCCCAGCACGGGAGAGCCAACATCTTCATTTGGGGAAAGGCTAAATCCTGATACACAGAGGAGCTCCGCTGTTCGGAAGCAGTGACTACGTAACACGATCTACACAGGCCCTGGCCATGGAAAGTCTACCTCCGCCTCTCATGGGCACGGGCCTCGGACTGGCAGGGCGGCTTCCAGCACTGTGCTGGCCCCTATCAGCTCTCCCGTGTGTTGGCAGGATTCCCAATTCCTTATCTCAAGTCGGAATGGGAGTGCTTCCAAGACAGCTTTCGTCATTCGTGGCAGAAAGTCATAACCTGACAGCAAAGCCGGGACCCTAAAAGGCCAATGCCAACACAAGACTTGGCTGAGACCCAGGTGGAGGAGTTCCAGCAACTGAATGGCACCAGGAGGTTTTCAGAAAGCCTCTGCCAGCTGAGTGTTAGAATCATGAAGAAAAAAAAAAAAAATCAGACTTTTCTCTGGAGTTACTCCCAAGTTTGTTTATTCTAAGATGCTGAGGACAAGACAGTCTTTTTCTTTGCTTCAAATTGAAAGCCTAACAACTGTTTCCTTATGTTAGCACCATCATACTAATTCACTAATAAATGAGAGGTGCTTGGATTCTGAAAACCAAGCAAAAATGGGAACTTCTCATACACACCTACCTCAGATGTAGCTTTTCCAAGGTTGGAAAATGCTTTTTTGCTTAGGTTAGCACAGCTCTTGAAATCTAGTACAAAGTTCATCACTGCTGAACAGGTTAGGTCCACAAACAAGGAAACCCATTTGGCAGCTTGAAAAATCCATTTCCAAATGAGCAATGTATGAATTGCTTTTACTCTATAAAGCCAACTGTTGAGTGACAAAATAGAACAGCCGTTCCCTTGGGAGGACAGTTACGAAAGGTTGCTATGGACTTCTACAAGCTGACATTCGAGTTTAATCAGACACATCACAGGTAACACCTCACTAATGACTGGATTGGGTTTTATTTTTCCTCATATCATTAGCAAATTGTTCAGAACACCAGATTCCATATGCTCTGGGTGTTTTGAAAAATAATGGCTAATATTAAGTGCTCGCTATTTACCTGTTGCTAGTGTAAGCACTTTACATGTCATTCTCGTAACCACTCTATGAAGTAGGGACTAATACACATGAGAAATGGAGACAAAGGGTAAAGAACTTGCCTAAGATCACACAGCTATCATGCAGCAGAGATTTAAAGCTGGGCACCTGAATTCTAAAGCCACACTTTGCTGAACTGCTGGTAAAATTATCAACTTAAAGTTGAATCTGACTTATACTGACCTCTGGGCCACTACTGCGGATGGGAAAGGTGCTGGCTAATAGCTCACACAGCAGAAATCCTGTGGCATGGCTCTGGAACTGGCAGATGTGACCTATTTCCACACCTCCTGAATGGACCGTGCTGGAGGCCAATCTCGGTGTCCGATCCTGACCCTGACGCATGATCCTGGCTTCCCGATTCACACGTTGTCCAAGACTTGCCTTTGGATCCTAAATGGCGAGGGGAACCATTAGGAGGCCTTCCCCAGGAAGCTGGGCTCATTACTTTTGCAAAGCAACCGAATCTCACAGGGTTCACCACTAGGACCAGACTCTGGAGGTAAACCCTCAGCTACCTTGTTTCAACTTTTCTCAGGGCCAAGAAATCCGGAGTCTACAAGCACTGATGCTGCTCCTCCTTTGATCAGGATCAGTTTTAGATGCTTCGAGTCTATACCTTGATAATGCTGCTTCATTCATATGCAGAGAAAAAAACTTTCTGTGGAGGCATTTAAAGAAGACCGTCTTCCAGTGGAAAGTAGTTTTTCTCAAGAAAAAAAATGTAAAAGAAAGTTCTCTCTCCTGAAGTTGTCTTAAAAACTTTATGAAAACAGTAAATGGTTTTAGTTGATCAACAACATTAAACAGGTGGATCCAGCTGTTGCTCTGACCAAAGACTATTGCACAGAGTGCTAATACGGACAAGAACAATGTGGACAATTAAAACATAGATAAATCCAAATCCCTTTTGTACAGTTTTGCTGAAGCCCCTAACAAAATTTTATGGATTAGGAAATGGGTTGTAAAGGGACTCATGGATTCTGTTTCCAAGCTAAAGAGCAAGGAAATAGCCAAAATAGAAAAGCAATACTCATACCTGGACAATCAACCTCTGAATCAAGGAGCACCCAGTCATGCTGTTATTTTTTAAACTACCACTATGTAATTTATAAAATTATAAATTTATAAACTGGGTAGAATTAACTGGGCTAATCTTTTTTGTGTGGGATGTTTTTAGATCCACAGGCTCTCAGAAAACAAATTACAAACTATATTTAAAAATTAACATTGCCAAAATACATGTGCCTCATCCATTTATTAATGTGTCATTTTAATATAAACCTTAATGTGTTGTAATTTAGCTCTTAGGAGCTTAGAAGAAAAAAAGGTATTTCTCTCTAGTAAAAATACTTTATGTGCAGAGCTAATTAATAGCCAACTTAAGTTGGCTTTAACTTTCCCTAAATACATAGAATTAACTTCGTATATCTTTCAAACCACTTAGAAAAAGTACTATTTTTAAGATGTTTATATTATACAATCAAACGTTTACCGTTACTCTATTAAATCCTTATGTTTCATTTGATTACCACACACGAAAGCCATAAATCTGGATTGTATTAAATCACTGCCTAGCCATAGGCAAATACATGTTTTCATCCACAAAACTGAGAAAAAAATTCTTTCAGAGACCACTTGTAATGGCTCTCAGGAAAACCTCATCTAATAATAGGTCAATCAGTAATTATATTCAATAACAAGCATTTATTAATGAGCACCTAAAGATGTTTTGTGTATATCTTTAAGGAAAACAATGTATTTAAAGAGATGAATGGGGGATCCCTGGGTGGCTCAGCGGTTTCGCGCCTGCCTTTGGCCCAGGGCGCGATCCTGGAGTCCCGGGATGGAGTCCCGCGTTGGGCTCCCAGCATGGAGACTGCTTCTCCCTCTGCCTGTGTCTCTGCCTCTCTCTCTCTATGTCTATCATAAATAAATAAAAAAAAATAAAGAGATGAATGGGCAGATCCCATCTTAACAGGTAGGCTAGCCTATAATTAGATCATTCCTGAAGAGAGCAGGAACACAGCACAGCCTTCATGAATAGAAGAGGCATGAAATTGATGCAAACGAGACCTCAATGGCCAAATATTTAGGAATGGAGACTAGGAGGGAAGAAATTAGAAGGAATTCAGCTAAGTTCTCAAAGGATTAATAAAAAACACAGTCAGGAAAAGCCAGCTCAGGATGCTGACGGCTCTTCTGCCCATACTTCCCATGATGGAGCTACACTGAACGCATAGCGCAGTGTAGCATTAGAGCAGGGGAGCTGTGGAGAGGGTACAGGATGGATTATAAACTAGCTTCTCTTTCATCCATCCAGGAAAAGACCACATGATCTTTACAGTCAGTGAGTAAATTTAAAAGTACTTGAGATACTACCCAATCCCACTGTTCTCATGTTCACTAATTTCAAAATTAAAGGCTTATGAAATTAGCTGAGGCTACTATAGTGGCTGCCGTGCAATCGGCTGGCTCTGAGACAATGCTAGGCGATGCCTTTGAGCGGAGGTAACCACCAAACTGCTTACATTTCTGAATCATGCCAAAGAAACTTACCTTCTTCACTGCTTACCATTTCAGTCTCAGAAATCTAGGCAGGTCTGCTTTTGACTATTATTCCTTTGTAAAATATGTGCTTCCTTATGACCAGGCTTTGTGTGCAAAGAAAGTTAGCCCAATGCTCACCGTACTCTGTAAAATCATACGGGCTTATGTAGGGGACACCAACAGGAGGAAATCTTTTCCTGGTTTAAGACATTCTCTATAAAGAACACTCAGAATTGAAAAGGTTTTTGTGAACCGAAGTATTTCAACTAACTTCTAGGTTTACACTTAAGATTTCTTTTACTTTTTCCTGGTCAGGCTTTTCAGACATTTCAAATCCTATAGCCAACCTTGAATGCATCTTCCCTAAATCGAAATGTTGCACCTATTATTTGGCTTCAGAAAATCTGAAGCTATCAAGCTTCTAAATTTATGATTAGATGGTATTAAATGCCACATAAAAAATACTTCCCAAGTTTATAAACTTAGAGATTAAAATTATACACCATTTAAAAGAAAGGATTAGATAATTTGGGGAATATTCTTACGTAAACAACTCTAACTGTAGCCCTTTACAACTGTATTATAACTTTATTTAACTTAGTAAAAGCCAAAATTGATAGTTCTTAACATGGTGTATGGAAATCAAAATTAAAGAATACAAAGTACCTTAAAAATTTTTTTTCAGCTCAATTCTAGTTCCTTCACTATTACTGCCAAACTTCTGTGAAAGAAGCCTTGCAATAAAGACTAACAGCAACATTAGTTTTTAAAAGTTCACTTACCAATTTTAACAATCTAGAAAAAAGGAAAGTCAGACATGTATAAGTAGAAAACACAAGGATAAAAAAAGTAATATCTATGAAAATATTGCACAACTTCAGGTGTTTCCTCCAAATTTGCTTTATGTAATTGAGTGGATATAAATTAATGAACAAAAACTTAAGCAAGATACATGTAACAATTTAACAGAACCTGATAATCTAATTTTCAGTTTTTCTCAAATTCATCTTTAAGTCTTTCCATCATGGGGCTCATAAGAAAATTAACCAACATATGGATACTACAGTCTAGTGTCAAATCTTTAAGTATTTATGACATACTGAATTCCTCTACAATGCAATTTTGAAGAACCCTCAAGATACTTGTGTTTTGTATGTAGAAAAGTGTTAGAGTCAAATATTCAACTCAATATTAAATAAACATTTCTGATGTTAGATTGAGATTGCTTCTCCTTTTGCTAATGAATGATATACTTAGCTGTATAATATCACTGAGCTGAACAAATAAGTCACCTCTGAGTACATAAGGAAAAATAAACACATGCTAAATGGATAAAACATTACAAACTACATCTTTACTAAACCATCTATACCTCTAACACCTCTAACACTTCAGAAGCTTAGAGATTCAGAGTGTTCTTACATTAACTGCAAGAAAGATAAAGGAGAAATTCCCTCTTTGAGATCACAACTATGAAGTCATATGGTTATACAAATTCTGCGTTTGTGTGCAAAACATGAATACGTTTATCTTAATTCTCCCTGCTTAGACTTGTCAGCCAGCAGGACTTTTCCTTTCAAAGAAACAGACTGAGATGTGTTTTATATAACTTCAATAACCTCAGCACTACAATAATAAGAGATGCAGTATCCTTTTGCTATGGTTCAAGACAATAAGGGAAGGAGGTCGCAAGAAAGAATAAATCAAAACTGTTAGAACTGAGCAACTTTTCTCAGTTTCACCATGGTGCCACTTTCATTTTACATAAGCATGGTGGCATAATTCAAGCTCCATAAATCAGAAATCTTAATATTTAAAATTTACCTTGACTTTTAATTATTACCATATTAACAACCAAAGTAATTAGATAAAACACACAGGAAAGGGTAACAGTAAACCCCACTTTACTAGAGTTGGTTTCTTGACATTAACTCAGTGTTTATAGAAAAGGGATAGTGCATCTCAGTTTGCTTACAAGCTAGGAGATCACTTTGAATTCTGCATTTCCTAACTGCAAACAGATATAGCACTTATAACAGGTTATAAATAAACTGGTTTTCAAGCATAGAGCCAGCCCCAACGATAATAATACACTATTTAAAAAGACCTAAGGCAATGAATTCCATTTCCAATGGAAAAAAAGAACTGTGCAAACAAGCTTAAAACTACTTTTTTTTGTGCCAGTGTTATAAAATGTAGCTTTTAATAAAACCTTGACCCAAATGCCAGCAACTTCAGAAAAGAATTTGGGTGGGGGGGAAAAAGAGAGTTATTTCATTTAGGAAAAACAACCACTATCTTTTTCCTAATCTTCAACACACACAATTTAAACATATACAGCTGCTGTAACACTTTACACAATTCCTATGTACTGGAGCATAACAAGATCTAAATACAATTATATTTTTAAACACTGGGTCAAGGCTTTACATAAAAATACCATCCTACTTTTCCCCCTAAGTTTCTAAAATATCACATATTTTTTTCCCCAACATCTGCAGCCATTCAGGAATTTTTAGGAAACTTTTGTGCATGATCTTAATTCCTAATCCCTGACTCTTTGGGCTCAGTGACAAAAGATCAAAACCACCAAAAAATGATGGTTCACTTGAAGTCAGACCAGAGACCCTGGCTCAATTAGTCTCGTAGGACGAAAGCAGTGCTGCATCAACTGGCTCCATGCAAGAGGGGCACGTGAAGGATCTCATCAACCAGTCATCTATACAGTCCAGGTGATAGATGTGCATGCACGGCAGAAATCGAATTGGGTCCCCATAAACAAAGTCCATCATACAGATAACACACCTGTTGGGGGTGAGGGAGAGAGAAATCAGAAAGCATTTTTTAGAGAAGTGATGTATCTAGAATACTCTTTAAAATCCCATTACAAAGACTGTTAATCCGAACAGATGAAAATGGCTTGCTTGTCATCCTACCAAAGCATGCAAACTGATTTTTCCTAATAAGCATTAATCCATCAGCAATCTCTCATTTTGATCCGCTGGAAATTCATGGGAGTTTGAGAGCTATCAACAGAGCAAAGAGAAATGGACCACGTGGGGATCAGGTCCATTCCTAGAACTGCACTTGTAAAATAGCTACATATTATACAAGACACCCAAAGAATGTGATGCTTCAGGTAGGAAGCCATCAGATCAACTCTGTTTACATGAACTCAGTTTTTAATGTACACCCAGGAGTAAGACAGTTTTCATTTTAATAACTATGTAAAAAACCATCACTAATTTTAGCCTACTTAACTGAGCTGCTGTAGCTAAAGATCTCTTCATTAACCCTAGTTTCAGATTCACGGCATTTTTTCCTACAGGTTTAAGAAGGAACCCAGTGCTGTAGGATTTCAGAAGTCCGTATTCAAGACAGGTTCTTAAGTACTAGCACTAAATCGTGCTATGAGTCAAAACAACTAAGCATCAACATAGTATAGTAGAGTATGTCTTTGTTGGCAAGATCATTCTCAACCTATAAGAAGTACTCATTAGGGATTCTTAGACAGTAATGAGATCTGAGGACAAAAACTTCCCAGAAGTAAAATTTGATATTCAACTCATCAGGCTTAATAAAATTATTCCTCAAATTAAAAAAGGATTTAAGATTTTCCTCATTGTCACTAAAACTCCTTAACAATTTTAATACTGCATAATCTACCAAAGTTTTCCTATGCCACGATTAACTATACTTCTACTCTTAAGTAAAACCATGGTGAATATCTTTGTATATAAAGCACTAGGAGTTGGACTGAGGTACACACTTTAGGACAGATCTCTAGAGCTGACGGTCTCAAACAGTATAGATCTGAGAAGGTCCTTGACATATTGCCAAATTGCTTTCCTAACTGACAAGGCCACCAGCACAATCACACATGAATCATTTTAACTGACATCAACTGTCATCCAAGTGGACACAGACAACATATAATATGGTCAGAATTCATACCATTTCTTAGCTATCTTTTTACCGAAAATTCTTAATTACTGTAACTCAACATTCTCTTGCTTGAAATGATTATCTTAAATATCTAACTTCTAAAATCCAGGAGAGTATTTTTCAAAAGCAAAATTCTGGAGATGGACCTTTGAAACATGTATAAATTAAAACTTACTCCCGGATCTTTTTTTCTGATCCATCCCTTCCAGGGTCATAAACTCCTTTAGGCAGATGTTGTATAAGGCCTATTCTTTGAGCTATCCTAATTTGTTCCTCTTCAGTCAGCTGAGTTGCTAGGCGAGTCTGGCTTGGTGTTGGATGATAGACTGGAACTGGAACTTGTTCCTAAATTTTAAAACACAGAGAAAATGATTATTTTTTAAACATCTGTTTTTTGGGGGTAATGTTTTTCTTGTTTCTTATTTTTTGGCTTAGTGGGTAGGAGGGGACCTTGGAGAGGTAGGAGATTGTTTTACTCTGCCTTAACTTTAGCATATTTGGACTAACTTTTCAAAGATAAAATCTTTACTGAAAAACTCGCATTTTGTGTTGGAATATTGTGAAGTATTTCCACATGAAGGCTACATAACTAATATCATTCTTGATGTGCAAATAAATATATTTATTTGTACAACAGGAACAATACACAATATATATAATTAATAGACTTCAATATTCTAGGCTATATTCTGTATTCAATGGAGTTTTGTAGTCTCAGTATACCATTATTTACATTAAAACTGGTCATTACAGATCTTATTTGTAAATTCTTTCCATATAGACAGCAACCTTAAAATTATTATTTATTTAGAAAGGCTGGATTATTATTGCAATAAATTTTCACGAAATTTCTTAAGCTTTTGAATAAGTATTTGGATATGACAACTGAGCCAAACGAGGCTACCCTTCTTCCCAAATGGAAAACCTAGGTTTAGAAGATGTAAGTAAAATAGCCAAATATCTACTTATAATTTACTTGCATATATTAGTACATACAAAATTAATTTAAACATTGTTTTATCTATTCACATTCATGAAATAATTCTATTCATATTATTTATACATTCTTTTAACAGATACTGAATATCTTATGTGCCAGGTAATGGAGGATGCTACTTTAGGATTTATTTTAGAGAAAGAGAGAGCAAGTGTGCATGCAAGTCCCATGAGTAGGAGGAGGGATGGAGGGAGAGAATCTCAAGCAGACTGTCCACTGAACCTGACACAGGACTCAATCCAACAACCATGCGATCACAACCTAAGACAAAACCAAGAGTCAGATGCTCAACCAACTGAGCCACCCAGGAGCCCCAGGATGCTACTTTAGATAGGATGCTCACAGCAAACGTCTGATGAGACATTTGAGAAAAGACCTCAATGAACTATGAGGAAGATCATGCATCTGTAACCTAATGATTTCATTGTGGCTAGAACCACAATTTTTGAGCCACTTAAAATGATGTTCCAGAGAACATCTCTACTGAATATAAAGAACTTCACAACTACCAATTCACACATTACTTTAGAAAATGGTATTTCCACTCATCCTGTAGGATCACTCCTCATCTCTGCAACGTAAGCACTTGTTTGAGGACAGCCAATATTCGCAATTGTGAGATTATGCCTCCAGGAATAACTGCTAAATCTGTGTTAAGCTAAAAAAAAAAAAAAATTCTGTGAAATGACTTCCATAATCATCCAAAACATCAATTGAGGCTGCTTTGAACTAATGGCTTTTGTGGTCAAAAATAAAATAATCAAGAGCACCCATAATGAGAAACTTAAGGGCTCAAGTATAAATATCCTTTCTGAAGAGAAATTTTACGGGAAAGTCTCAGATACATATAAGTTAGTCTTAAATACTGAATATTCAAGGAAGAAAAGAGTTTTCCACATACCACTATGTCCCCTTAAACTATAGCCTTATTTGTAAATACTCCTTTGGCAATAGTTAGACTTTAAAGGGAGATCAATAGGGACGCCTGGGTGGGTCAGTGGTTGAGCATCTGCCTTTAGCTCAGGTCGCCATTCCAGGTTCCTGGGATCAAATCCTACATCAGGTTTGCCATGAGAACTGCCTGCTTTTCCCTCTGCCTGTCTCTGCCTCTCTGTGTGTGTCTCATGAATAAATAAAATCTTTTTAAAAAAATAATAAGGCAGATCAACATAAGACTTTAAATATTCATTACACACACACAGGAATACTACTTAGCCATCAAAAAAAATCTTGGCATTTGCAATGACGTGGATGGAACTAGAGGGTATTATGCTAAGTGAAATAAGACAAAGAATTTTCATATGATCTCACTCATATATGGAATTTAAGAAACAAAAAATGAAGATAAAGGAAGGGAGGGGAAAATATAATAAGATATAAACAAAGAGGGTGGGACGCCTGGGTGGCTCAGTGGTTGAGCATCTGCCTTTGGCTCAGGGCATGATCCTGGAGTCCTGGGATTGAGTCCCACATTGAGCCCTTGCATGGGGCCTGCTTCTTCTATCTCTGCCTCTCTCTGTCTCTCATGAATAAATAAATCTTTAAATTAAAAACAAAACAAAACAAAGCAGGAAACAAGCCATAAGAGAATCATAGGAAACAAACAGGGTCACTGGAGGGGAGGAGGTGTAGGGATGAGGTATCTGGGTGATGGACATTAAGGAAGGCATGTAATGTAATGAGCATTGGTTATTATATAAGACTGATAAATCACTGAACTCTATCTCTGAAACTAATAACTGAATTTAAAGGCAGGTTTTATACTGCATATAAAAGTTTTACAACCCTTTGGTTAATAATGATCAAATACGACCGGTGCGTCTTTGGTTTAAATACTTCCAAGTTTAAAAAAAAAAAAAAAAAAACTTCCAAGTGTTTAACCTAGTAGGCAAACATTCAATATAGAAAAGTTTCATGGTTAAAAATAAAACTCTGCAACTTACTAGCTATAAGGTCCTGTAAACATGGCACTTAGCTGAGTTCATAGAGCACGTGGTTCTTGATCTTAGGGTCATGAATTTGAGCCCCATGTTGAGCCTACTTTAAATAATTAAAAAAAAACCCGAACACATTTTTTTAACCTCTGAGCCTGAGTTTCTTCATGATGTAAGAATAACTTGAGAAGTCTAAGTGTTGTCCCTGGTGTAATACAAGATACACATAAAAAAGCATCATTTAGGGATGTCTGGGTGGCTTGTCAGTTAAATGACTCTTGATTTCAGCTCAGGTCATGATTTCAGGGTTATGGGAGTCTGCTTGCCCCTCTCCATTTGCTCCTCCCCACTCCTGCCCTCATCATTCTCTCTCTCAAACAAAACTTTCAAAAAAGCTCAAATAAATGTTAGCTATTGCTAGTGCAGCTCTACTATTATAGGACTATGGAACAACATTCCAATATTTAAGAAATGGATTGGATTTATAATCTTAACATGTCAGTTACACCTCAAAGCTGATATTGAAACAAAATTTAGCTCTGAAAAAGAAGAAATGGATTGGACTATGCAGAGATAAGTAAAAGGTTTCAAATAGCAATCTTAGAATTCATCTAAGGTCAACTCTCATCTTATATGCCTAAACTTGCCTATAGTCACATAATTACTGACAATATTACAATCAGAATTCTGGTCTCCCCTTTTAAGTCAGTAATTTCTACTACAGCATTACTCGTTGCCAGAGAGCAAGGAAAACTCCGTGGGTTAATTTGGCTTGTGTCCGCTTACATTACTTTGAAGAATAGTACACTGAAATGACATTTTAAGAGAGCCACAAAACAAGGCATATATCTCATGTGGTTCCTTTAAGGGTTTTTCATCTGTAATAAAGCTTTTATAATTTCAGTGACTACTAGAATTTAAGAATTTCAAAGAATATCAAATCCATCTTTAAACTGACCCTGTAAAATAGATTCTATTACTACTAGTAGTTAAACTCCAAAGTCTAATCATAGCTGCCCATCTATTCTTTGACTGAAACTCCTGAGGGCTACTTCAAGGTAGTTCTTACTATAAGGTTGAGAGTTCAAATTCTGCTGCTACTAGAGGACTGTTTCTCTATATGCTCACTTTGGGATTTCTGTTCTCTGATGTCACTTTCTTAAACTAGTCTAAAAAGGTAGCATGGCCTACTAATCCAATGGGGTTTTTTTGAGCAATAGATCTTGTTCTGAGTAATCTTATTTATAATTACAATATTTAATTGTAATTTATTTAATTGCTCTAGTGGAATGAGGCTGAGATGGAATGTGACCTACAGGGGTGAGTATCCTCATTCCATCATCTACCTGGGGCATGTTTTGCTAATTTAGAAAAATCAATGGAACAGTTTTTAAAACACTGCTATACAAGAATATGGATTTTGTCTGAAAAATTGTAAGACTAAAATCTGTTACTATGGGGACTGTTAATATATTTAATAGTCTCAATATCTTTGAATAAAGGTAATAGCACTTTAGAGGGTGATGATCCAATCATAAGATAACAAATAGCTTTTAGCTTTATAAATGTCAACATTTCTAAGTCATTCTAACCATTTGTTTTCCCACCACCACCAATGACTCTGGTTTGCAGACTTAAGCTAACAGCTATTATCCCTGGCTTTAGTCCTGGCTCTCTGGCTTGTCCCTGAATACAAATTCTTTGACCTCTGTTAGGACCCCTGCCAGCTCTTAATTTTTCAACCCTTGGATTACCACTTCCAGGCTAAGCTATCCTGATTCTCAGTCCCAGTCCAGTTGACTAGTCTGGCACAAGAGAACACAAATGAAGTCACATTGGTAAAAGATTGTGAGTAATAAGGGTCTCCAAAATCCCTGAACATACTACAAAGAATTGTTTTAAATTGTTTAGAAATAATCTCTAACCATGTACTTTAAGAGGCTACATTTCCTTGGTCTTCTGGTTCATATGTATACAGAAGAAACAGAAAACAAGCTCTACTTTATGAAGAAACAATAGATATTAAAATAACACTATCTTTTAATTATACATATTATGGATGTATTTTCTTTGGTATTTTTTGTTAAACCAGAGGAACTCTCAAAGCACCACTGAGATATTTAAAATGATTCAACACTCTAATTTCAATTTACTACAACTTTTCAGAAAGCCACAAAAGGAAGGAAATGACTAAGAACTGCTGGTATTTTAAAGATGGTTATGGCCTCACCCTTTGTAACACATACACCTAACTTTAATTTCCATCATACCTGTTAAAATGGCTTTTATGAGTTACTGTTTACAGACTAGAGATCCAATGGTATTTTTCTAGGTGGCAAAATGGAATCTTCTAATGTCAGCTAGAAGACACTGAATAGAAGACAAGACATGGATATAAAGAACAGCAATTTTTAAAAGATTTGGATTCTGGGACAGTTCTCACCACTCCCTAATTGATGGATCATTGCACCTAAACATTGTGTAAACAATATGGTTTATGCCAAACACCTGCTTCCCTCCTGGGAATCTGGAATTTTGGTATGTACTAGGCAGTGGGTGTCTACTCAGTATTTTGGGCTCCCCTAGTAGACAACCCTTCACAACTACTGGCACAATTCAATGCTGGGGAAATTAAGTGTATCCTGTGTGACTCCACTAGAGGATTATTGGAAGGCTGTGCCTATTTCCTATGGACTAATGCACCTTTTTCCTTGGATGATTTTGATTTGTATTCTTTTGCCATAATAAATTAGAGCTATGATTACAACTATATGCTAAATGCTATGAGTACTCCTATGAAATCAAAGAATAATCTAGATAATGTCCATAGTGATGGATAGTTCTCACATTGACTCCTTTTGTTTTCAGTTTATTTGGCCATGCACATTAGAAATTCTTTGTAGAAAAAAAATTCTCCTTTGTGAAAAAGGTGTGTTTTGACAATGGTGGTTACACAGTACTTGTGTTTTATTGCTTTTCTTAAATTTTAAAGGACCCCTGTAAGGAACTTTTATTTTGAATATTACTTAGCATACAGGAACTATTATTTTGAATATTCCTTAGCATACAGAAAAATACTTTTGAGATAAAGATGTTTTGGGCTGAACTGTGTCCCCTAAAATTCATATGTTGAAGTCCTAATGCCCAATATCTCAGAATGTGACTGCATTTGGAATCACTAACGTGACTGGTTTTATCCTGGCCTCTTCTCCTGTCCTATACTCTTCACCTTCATAACTATGTCCATACTGACAACAAAAATTAGATATAAATGATTCACAAATTTATATTCCAGTCTAAATCTCCCTTTTAAATTCCAGGTTTTACTTGACAGTTCCAACTCAGATGTCCTCAAAGTGCCTCAAACTCAACATGTCCAAAAATGAACTCCTCTCCAAACTCTGGTCCTCTTTTTGGCTTCCTTATGAATGACAGAACCATCTTTCCAGTTCAGTAAGACAGACATCCTTGGCACCTCCCCATCCCCCCTACTCTTCCACCAAGTTCTAGCAAGTTAATTTGCCTCTGAAATACAGAATCTGTTTATTTCTTTCTGTATTCATTGCCAATATCTAGTGTAAGCTCCCATTTCATCCCTGGTGAACAATATTAGCTAGCAAAATCTCAATTTGTTCTCTAGGACATTCCTCTCAAAACAGATTCCATTCTATGTCCTCCTCACACATACCTAAAACCGTTTCATTCAATAGCTTTCCATTGGTTAGGATGGAGGCCAAAGTCCTTAATAAGACTTCCAAAGCCCAGCACTATCTGGTTACCTGCCCTCCTTCCTTATCTAACAACTCCGGGCTTTCTAGCTCCACTCCTATAGGAAGTCACAGTGCCTGCTATACTATCTACAAAACACTTTCCTCCATCACCACTCTGCTAAATAATGCCTTTTCTTCCTTTAGCACTCAATGCAACATCTTTCTAGTATCTGAGAAACCTCTCCTAACTAACCATTCTCCTTTATTACAGGCTTTTATACACCAGGTAACTTTTCTTCATAGCATGTCATAGTTGTAATTTTACATTTAGTTATAATTTGTCTTCCCCACCAGACTGTAAGAGACACATTAAGAATTTTTTGTTTCTCATTGAAACAGCAGATGAATAAAAGGTCTATTAAAAACCGTATGTACTAATAGCTAAAAACTGTCACCCATTAATTTACTCTGGGGATTTTGTTTTCCATTTTTCTTTACATTTCCTGGAACCCCTAGCCAATTGTTAAATACTTGATAAATTTAGTGTACATGCCATACTATTGGAATTATACAGGTTTTTTTGCTAAGTATATTAAGAATAACAATAGTACCTACTTTCAATCCCAAATGTGAAACTTAAATATGATTTTGAATACCTATTGAAAATGTTTGCAAATTAATCATTTCCAGTGCACAAGGACACTTACTACAAAAATACTATGAATCAGTTTATGAAAATCTAAATCACTAAACTAAGTAATATAAATACTGGCACCTTCAAGGGTGGTTCAATTGGCTTCCCTCACCTCTGACTATGATACAATTCATGAGGTATTCTGTGCTTCCCCTAAAAAGGTGTGATTATCTGCATAACTATTATATTTCCTCATTACTAGACTATAAGCTGGATAAGGAGGGACCTATGTCTATTTTGCTCAGCAGTGTATACTATTTATTCAGTATTTGATACATTGCAGTGATTGGATAAACATCACTGGATAGCTGAATGATAAAGCACTCATGCTCCTGTAATCCACGAATCCATGTCATATATTCATACCAGGATTTTGTAAACTTGCTATGAAAAAACTGCCAATGATTGGGTTACACAGTAAAAAAGAAAACTCAATGTAAATTATAACCAACCTTCCTTCTCTAAATGACAATACCTGTTTGTTGTCTATCTCAGGAACTTCAATACGTTCAAAACCAAACTAATTATCTCTACTTCCACAATCATTCTGAAACTCAGAATTTATATGCCTACTATAGGTTAATGACAGAGAAGTACAGTGGAAAAGAACATAGACATCTCATGTGATCTCAGCTTTGGCACTTATCAGGTATGCAACCCTAGGCAAGTTAGTCAGTACCTGTAGGCCTAAATTTTCTCCTCAGAAAAATCAATAGAATACCTATCTTAAAGAGTACTGTAAGGAATAACTAAGAAAATGTAAATAAAGTACCTACCAACACAAGGACTCAATATCTGGGCCTTCCTGATTCCTCTGACTTCCCCTCCTTTCCTTTATCTCCATCATCTACTTTAATGTCTTATAATCTTTTTTTTTTTTTAATTTTTATTTATTTATGATAGTCACAGAGAGAGAAAGAGAGGCAGAGACACAGGCAGAGAGAAGCAGGCTCCATGCACCGGGAGCCCGACGTGGGAATCGATCCTCGGTCTCCAGGATCGCGCCCTAGGCCAAAGGCAGGCGCCAAACCGCTGCGCCACCCAGGGATCCCTAATGTCTTATAATCTTAATTACCATTTCCTCAATGTTGATAGGAGACACATGTACATGCCCTGTGAGTTTAAATTTTGAGAAAGGAGGAATTCATAGTATATTTCAAATAAACTTAAACATTATATGCTTTCTTAATGCTTTAATTCTCTAAATCTTCATGAAACAAAAACAAAATGAGAAGCCAAAAAACATTTGCAATAAAGAAAAATAAAGTGTTAGGAAAAATTCAGCATCACAGAAGGGAGTAGAACAGAAAAGGAACAAAGGATTACAAAATAAGCTGAGGCAGAGCAAGGAGAAAATACAGGGTCAGTCACATAAAAAAGCAAGGTCTGACCTTCTGATGAGAAAACTCTGAAGCATTCCAGTTGTTTGTTAATATATAATGAAGCATCTATAAAACGATGAATGCTGTGAAAAATATAAAGGGCCCTAATCTTAGAATACAAACCAAGAAAGACAGAAACCTGCCAAAGTGTAAACCTATTTGTTTGAAAGGCAGTGCATTAAAATTTGGACCCAATTTAGAGAATATGATATAATTTTCAGAAACTAAAACAATGCAGTGGGTAAGTGCCTAAATAATGTGCTGAGGCTGGAAATAGTACAAGTCTGGTTTGTGGTAAAGGAAAAATAAAGTCACTGCTAAAGAATGCAGCTTGTCACCAAAAGCTGTATCCTTTCCTCCAGTAGGAAGTAAGAGTCAGCTCTTCTGATTTTCTCCTTACAGCCTCACAAGCTGCTGCTGGCACCACCCCCTCCCCAGCTGCAGTCTCCTACTGGGAATGTTTTCCCTGAATTTGCCAGACTGAAGTTTAAGGCCATAAAATGGAGGATTTGGAATGGACAGTCTCAATGCACATTCTCTGATGTTCAGTGAATCATGACCCAAAAAACCCCAAACCAAACAACCAACCAGCCAAATAAACAAAATCCTCAAAGATTAGCATTAATGTAATTCCTGAACCATAAAAGATAACTATACATATAGAGGAGAAAAGAGACAGCATCCCACTTTGATACTGACAAATGATGTCATATTTGTTGAGAAAGTATACAAACTAGAGTAGTCTGCATGGGAAAAAAACATTGCTTCCATGGAGGTAGTATGGCATCTGTTTGCTTGTTTACTTTTTTAAGGATTTGTATTTTTTTTAAAAAAAGATTTGAGAGGGAAAGGGAGAGGGAGAAGCAGACTCCCTGCTGAGCATGGAGCCCCATGAGAGGCTTGATCTCAGGACCTGAGATCATGACCTGAGCCAAAATCAAGAATTGGACACTCTGGCGCCCCATGTTTGCTAATTTTTTTTAAAATGAAAAGTATGACTTCATTCACTACATAAATATTCACTGAGCACTTATTATCCAGGGTTATTTACCATATCCTAATTGGGGGAGGGTTGGTAAGCATTATTACATCATTAGATAATTCATTTAAAGCTCAAGACAAATGAAACCAAGGTCACATTTTGAGCCCAGGCATCAAGTCAGTATTTCTTAACACCCAACCACTTTTCAGATGCTGTTTCAGGTAAAGGAGATTATGGTAGTAACCAGGTAAGGTCTCTGTCCTTCTGAAACCTAAAACCCCTATAGTAGGGGGATCCCAAGATAGTAAACAAGTGAGGAAGACAGCCACCTCAACCAGAGCTCCACACTCTCAATTGCCCATGACCTGGCAACTTCTGGAACAGGCATATATTCGAAAGGCCCCATAGGCTAGCCAACATTTAAAGACACTGCCTGACTGGTAAAAAGAGGGTGAACCAATCCAGTTCTTTCTTCGGTTAGAATTGGAAAACTCAATCAACTGACCTGAAAGGTCACTGAGGAGCAAATAAGAAGCATGTAAAAACTGCAGTTATAGGAAGACATGGTATTAAACCCAGATTAGAAATGCTGAGTGAAGCAGACATTAATAGAGCCTATAAATTAAAACCCCTGAAATCCCTGGATAAAAGAAATGGGAGAGGGGATGCCTTGGTTCCCTGACAAGCTTTCTGCTTCTAACCCATTTGATTTTATATATCATTAAAATGCAGCATCTTTCCTCTAATTGTCTAATAAGAGTCTTGTAAAATCACCACCATTTTCTTTCCTAGATTAGGGCTACCTTCTTCTTCTCATCAAGCAAACTGGTTTCTAGAGGGGAAATGACACCCAGTTATTGACAATTTTGTACCAGTGGGGCAGATATCCAGTGAGGTTGTGGGCCAAGAGCTATTGCCCTGACTTAGCGCCTAAGTTATTGTTGGAACCATTTCTTTGCTACAACCAAAAAATACTAGAATTTCTCATTCAAGCATTCTACCTTTGAATTTTATCAGTTCAATGAATAAGAATAAACATTTCAGTAACTGTCATTCTTTCTTAAGTGGCAGGTGCAAATACAAGACTCCTATTTGAAAGCTAAGAGTAATATGCCCAAGAATTCTTTGCGAAA
Organism: Canis lupus baileyi; assembly: GCF_048164855.1. Classification (NCBI taxonomy): domain Eukaryota; kingdom Metazoa; phylum Chordata; class Mammalia; order Carnivora; family Canidae; genus Canis; species Canis lupus. The sequence continues at coordinate 11,213,697 of NC_132850.1, forward strand.
CAAAGAGAGAATATGCATAGCCTTTAAGGAGTTAAAAGATGAGAACTTTAAAATCTATTAATTCCAAAAAAGAGTAAGTCTGTAGCAGCCAAAGTTGGCTTTGTAGCTCAGGAAGTCTGCTATTGCATTTACTGCACTAAGTTCTCTAACAGATACCCTTATCCTTCTTTTTTAAAGGACCAGGGCTAGTATCAATAAAAATGAATTTCCTCCAAAGACTACTAAACTTCAGTTGTAAGAATGCTGCAGAATTCTTTAAGAGGTAATATTTCTTGGATTCTAAGTTTTTAAGGCTTAGAATTAAATGTATACATCAACTAGAATACACATTCTGATTTCAAAAAGCATTGAAAAGTTTTAAATGTTTTTTAATTTAAGTAATCTACACCCAACGTGGGGCTTATGACCCCAAGATAAAGAGCCACATGCTCCTCTAATTAAGCCAGCCAGGTGTCTCAGCATTGAGGAAATACAGTACCACTGCAAGATAAAAGGCCTACATTTAATATAACACTTACTGAGCTATAATTCACATAACGAACTCATATAAAGCATATAATTAAATGGTTTTAGTATGTTGTTATGTGAAATTCACAATTTCAGAACATTTTCATCATCCCCAAATGAAATCGCATACCTATTAGCAGTCATTCATCATTTTCCCCTAAATTCCCCAGCCCTAAGCAACCACTAATCTGCTTTCTGTCTCTAAAGATTTACCTACTCTGGGCATTTCATATAAATGGAATCCTACTAACATGGTCTTTGGAGGCCTAAAACTTAGCATGTTTTTAACATTTACCCATGTTGTACCATATATCAGAACCTCATTCCTTTTTATTACTGAGCAGTATTTTGCCGAATGTACTCTCAACCAATTATATAATTTGGCCATTTATTAGCATCTGGGTTATTCCCACTTTTTAGCTACTACGAATATACTGCTATGAACATTTGTGTACAAGTTTCTGTGTGGTTATGTTTTCATGTCTCTTGGGTATACACCTAGGAGAATTGCTGGGCCACATGACAACTATCTACATTCAATCTTTTGAGGAACTGCCAAATTTTTTTCCAAAGCACTTATACTGGAATTCCGATTTAAAAACTTAAAAACAACAACAAAAAACAAAGTACTTCTACCATTTTACATTCCCACCAGTACTGTATGAGTTCCAATTTCTCCACATCATTACTAAATCTTGTTTTCGTTTTTTCGTTGTTGTTATTATAGCCACCCTAGTGGTTTTTACTTTCTTGATAGCAAATGATGTTAAGCATCTTTTCATGTGCTGACCAGCCATTATCTTCTTAGAAGAAATGTCAATTCAGATCCTTTACCCTTTTTGAAATTGGGTTGTTTGAGTTATAGGAGCTCTTTATGTATCTTGGACATCAGTCCCTTATCAGATAAATGATTTGCAAATATTTTCTTGCATTCTATGGGCCATCTTTTCACTTTCCTGATGGTATCCTCTGAATCACAAGTTTTAAATTCTGATGATATTCATCTTATGTGTCTTTGGGTCACACCACACGTAAGAAGGCTTTACTTAAGCCAACGTCATGAAGACATACTCCTTTGTTTTCTAAAAGTTGTGCAGATTTAGCTCTTATGTTTAGGTACATGAACAATATTAATATTTGTATATGGTGTGAGAAAGTTAATATTTGTATATGGTGTGAGAAAGGGGTCAACTACATTTTATGTGGACATGTAGGCGTCCCAACACCATTTGCTGAAACTTGAAAAGACCTACATTTTAATGTGAGACTTTTCCTAGAAGCCTAGTGAAGTATTCTGGGGCAAGGGTGAAAGGAATAAGAATCTTAAAAGACTGTTTATCTGAAGGAACCAGGGTGTCTTAAGGATGCCTAAAATTAGTCCGACCAAGCATATTTTCTACATCCTCTAGTTGTATCAGTTGCTGCAGTTTCTACATAGGTGGTTTCTACTTTCTAATGCATTATTCAATATCATATCCCTAATACTTGCCTTCTAATTGTTCATATGTGTTTCATGTAATATATCCTAACACAGGAAACAAGAACAATCATAGCTGTCTTAAAACTATTTGCTTTAGACAGTTACAGAGAATGCTCTGGATCTCAATGTTGAGACTATGAAATATCAAGTGTCAGCATCTACAAGTCTGACAGTGGAAAAGCAGGTTTCATCTTTAGATTCTTCAAGTTCAATTCCATAACCAAGCCATCAGGAAATTGCTTTAACTAGCAAGAGAAACAGATTAGCGGAAAATGGAATACAGGGTGCTTAAGTCTTCTTGGTAATGTACCTCAAAAAAAAATTCCTAGCCTGACCTCAATAGAAATATGAAGTTAGGATTACTAGAGATTACTAGATTATTCTTAGAACCCAAATGTGAAGTCGTTCTAAGGTTATTCAGCGATATAAACAGAGATGACCAGCTATTTACAAGTTATTTTCTAACTGAAACTGACAGCACATTAATTTTCCATAATTTCTACATGAGAAACACATCCCACCATCTCCATCTTTATCATCAGGAATCAAGAAAATCACCTCATAAAGAATCCAAATGTACAGGTCAATATAGACTTAATATTTAATAGCTTTTAAAAACCACACGAGAGACACCTAACTCTGGGAAACGAACAAGGGTTAGTAGAAAGGGGGGACTGGGTGATGGGCACTGATGGGGGCACTTGACGGGATGAGCACTGGGTGTTATGCTATATGTTGGCAAATCGAACTCCAATATAAAAATACACTAAATAAATAAATAAATAAATAAATAAATAAATAAATACCAGAGTTCTAAAGACTGTGTCAACATGAGAAAATGCTTATAGAGTGATATTAAGAAAAAAGTAAAAGGATGCAAAAATAGAGTGCCATTAAGTGTACATTTAAAAGTATCTGCATTTGAAAAAAAACTAATATACATTGAAATGTTAACTGTGGTTGCATTAGAGTACTGAAAATGAGTTTTTATTTCTATGTAATATTTAACCTGCAGTTATAAAAACTTTATATAAAGTTGGTATCACTAATAGCTAAAAGTTATTGTTAAAAAATCTAATTTATAGGGGCACCCAGCTGGTTCAGTCAGGGGAACATGCAATTCTTGATCTCAGAGTCATGAGTTTGAGCCCTGCATTGGGGTGTAGGGATTATTTAAATACATTTTTAAAGTTTTTAAAAATCCAATTTTTAAGCAGAAAAGAAAATGAAAGCAAAATACAGACAACTCACAATGTATATTTAATTCTGCTAAGAATATGACTTGTATACAGAGTCTAATTCCACTTTTTATAAATTGAGATGAATTCACGTAACCTTAAATTAACCAATTAAAAAAAAAAAACAATTCAGTGACTGTTAGTACATTCACACTGTTGTGCATCCACTACCTCTACCTACTACCAAAATACTACCTACTATCAAAATACAAAATAATCACTCCCAAATAAAACTTTGTACCCATTAAGTAGTACCACCCATCCTCCCTTCTCCCCAGCCTCTGGCCACCATCTGCTACTATGAACTTGCCTACTCTATTTCATATAAATGAAATCATAGAATATGTGACCTTTTTTTACCTCTGGCTTCCTTCACTTAGTATAATGTAGTCAATGTTCATCTGCATTGTAGCATGTATTAACTCCATTTTTAAGATATAAATAGTGAATCAGTCAAATATATATATTTGAGCATTCCTTGCATGTAAGGTATTAGTTATTACCTAAACAATACTTGGTTTCAACGATGCATCCTGGGATACAAAGGTATACAAATCAGTGCAAATTAACTTTGGTTTTTACACTTAAAATAAAAAACTACAAAAGAAAAGGGATTGTTAACAAAGTTCAAAAATGTTTTTAAAGTACACAAACCACTCTTGGTTTAGAATTATGTAATGAAATCCAATGATAGAACATGCTGTGTACCATAAGTCAGGAAAATCTGGTTCAGTGTTATAAAAGAGCTGTGACCTTGCCGCATCCATTCAAATCCCCAAAGTAGAGGACATCCAATGTTCTTAAATATTTAGTCTTTATATTAAATTGCAGGCACTGAGAATCAAGCAAGAGGTATAACATAAAGGCTATATTTTGACAGTAGACAGGATATATTGAAGAGACAATGAAAGAAGCTAGAAGTTTGATGTAACAGACCAGAGGTTGTTCATCTGAGATCCAGGGCTTAAGGAAGTAAATACATTCCCTAATATGCAAATTCTGTGCACCTTTCTACAGAGGATTTGTGGTTTACAGTTTCTCAAGACTTATTAAAGGGTCAAGAAACAGACTTAAGGATGGTTGCCATAGAAAAACTATTTGAAGGAAGAGAAGGGAAAAAATCAAATAGAGGGGTAAGGAAGTCTTGATTTGAGAACTGAACACTGAGGAAGCCCTCTCAACTCTAACCAAGTTATCTCTCCCACTTCAATTCTTTCTCTAGCACCATGCCTATGATTTTGTACTGTTTCATATTTTTATCTTATACTTGGTATCCACCAGTGAGTGACATCACAGATACCCTGAAGTTGTTTAAAAAATTCTAACTGCTTTGAAGGTGCTTCAGTCACTCTGCAAATAACTTAGGCTTAATCAATGTTTCTATTTTAGATTAAAATTACAAGTCTAGGGCAGCCCTGGGGGCTTAGCGGTTTGGCGCCGCCGCCTTTGGCCCAGACCATGATCCTGGAGACCTGGGATCGAGTCCCACGTCGGGCTCCCTGCGTGGGGCCTGCTTCTCTCTCTGTGTGTGTGTGTGTCTCAAAAAAAAAAAAAAAAAAAAAAAAAAAATCTTAAAAAAAATTACAAGTCTAGAACTCAAAAACCGTAGAAAACTGAAATTCTTTGCAAATTAGGCAGTAATGTCTTATTTTTTAAGATTTTATTTACTCATAAGAGACATAGGCAGAGAGAGAAGCAGGCTCCGTGCGGAAGTCCAATGGGGGACTTGACCCCAGGATCATGACCTCCACTAAAGGCAGACGCTCAACCACTGAGCCACCCAAGTGCCCCTATGTCTTATAGTTTCTAAACCCAAAACAGTTCTTGCCCTCAAGATGGGCTAGATCCATTTAACTTTGAATGGAGAGTTCCCAATTTGAGGCTACCAAAAGTAGTCTTAATTCTCTATTAGAAGGTAACTTCTAGGAACACCTGGGTGGCTCAGTGGTTGAGCAACTGCCTTGCACTCAGGGCATGATCTCGCAGGCTCCAGAGCCTGCTTCTCCCTCTTTGTATATCTCTGGCTCTCTCTGTGTCTCTCATGAATAAATAAAATTTTTAAATAAAAATTAAAAGGTAACTTCTGAAAGTGACTTTCAACTGACAAAACATGTAGTTTCAAAAATTTTCCTGGTGGTTGTCTCCAACTCTGGTCCAGTAACTCCTCACCTCCATGACTGGATCAGATTTCCCTAAATGAATTCTTGCTCATTTAACCGAATAAAAATCTCCACACAGTTCCTTTACCCTAAATATTCCATTTCTAACTGCTGGTCCCCAAAACGACCTCATTCTTCACTCAAATCATTCAGGTCCCTTAGATGTTGCAGAGTCAACTTACACCCCTGCCCGCCTGTGTACCTATCTCCAGTTAGTCTTCCATCTTGCTAAATAGAGGTGCTAGCAAAAGTACAATAACCACCTAAATGCCCATCAAATAGGGAACTGGTTAAATAATATTCAGCCCCAGGGAAGAATAAAGCTTTTCATCTATTGACAGATGAAAAAAGGTACAGAATTGTGTGTAGTGGCCTTTTTGTATAAAGGGGTCATGAAGGACTATCTGTATTTGCTTGCTTGTGTATAAAATCTTCTGGATCCACAAAAATGTAAACATTAGTTGCCTATGGGATATTGAGTTGAATGGCTACAAAACAGAAATAAGATGTTTCATCTGTACTCTAATAGAGACTACATGAATGGATCACTTAATTATTAAAACAGATTATAATTACAAATTTTAATTAAAAAAATTGTTTTCTTTCATATAGGCCAATTTTTCTTTCTTTTTTTTAATTTTTAAGATTTTACTTATTTATTCATGAGAGACACAGAGAGAGAGAGAGGCAGAGGGAGAAGCAGGCTCCATGCAAGGAGCCCGATGCGGGACTTGATCCCCAGACTCCAAGATCACACCCTGAGCTGAAGGCAGACGCTTAACCGCTGAGCCACCCAGGCGTCCCTAGGCCAATTTTTTGATCTTTATACGGATTCTATCTGCCTCCACCTTCTCAGAAAACTTTGCTGCTTTCCCTATTCAACCTTTACTAGATCCTTCTCAGCTTATAAACATGATCAGGTCCTTCTCATTAAAACAAATTCATCCACCTTCAATTCCATATCCCATCATTGCCCTATTCCTGTACCACTTCACAACCAGTCTTCTCCCAATATATCCTATTCTTGCTCTTTCTATATCCTAATATCTTAGAGATACATTCTTTTCTTATAATCCATTACTAAATTGTTTTTTTTTTTTAATAACAGGATTCGCTTCTAACTCTTCATCTCTATCGCCATCTCTTCATCTCTATCGCCAACAAATCAGGTAATACAGGGGCTTCCTAACTACTAGTCTTCCCTTGACTACTATCCCCTTCCAATTTGTTCTCAGATCTTTCAAAGGTCAATTCTAATTTACATAATCACCCCACTCATATCCCCATTTAAAATCCTTTAGTAGCTAGCTTTCCACTTCTCTAGGATAAGGTCCAAAATCCTTAAGAGAATAAATGTAAAGGACCCAGCGCCAAGCAGCTTAATGTCGAGTCCCTGGGTGCAAACATGTACCCATTTCTCTAAAATGCTGCTCTACAGACAGGCAAGCTTGAATCCCTAAGAGATCTTGAGATGTGGGACATACAAAATATTTTAATGTATCTCACAATCTTATCTTTTTGGCTCTACATCTTGGAATGTTTTCTAAATGGCCAAAGACTTTTTACAAAATAAAACATACAGAATATATGCAAGGGTCAACACTGTTTTATGAAACTTGTCTCTGTTTTTATGAACATAAGTGTGGTGTAAAAATGTACTTTTTGTGAGGTGCCAAGAAATGTTTGAAAGCCTATAGTCTTGGCAATTTTTTTTGAAATTATGATACTGCCATTTTCCTTGTGATATAAAATTTTTTCATCTATGACTTAAGAAATTATACTTCAAGTTAATTTAATAGATTTCAGAATTTCAGCCATTTTAAAATGGCCTTATTTCATAAATGAGATGTGACAATTTACCTAATAGTGTTGCAACAACAAAATTTAACCGAACTCCTGTACCACACACCTATCAGAACTCTGTGGCTCAAACCCCAAAGGCTTTGTGGCTTCTGGCAACAGTGATAGAGCTCATGATCTGCAACTAGAGACTGCCTCTTAGGGATTCTTAACGGTCTTTGTGGCACAGAAACCTTTGGCAATCTGGTAAAACTTATGGACCACTTCTCAGATAATGTTTTTGAATGAACATATAAAATTACCAAGGACATCAGTTATCTTAAAATGCAGTTCTATCCATGGCCTTATAGGGATCTGTGGACCTAATGGTAAGTATTCAGTTTAAAGATTACACTGAGCTTAGATGTAGTTTAGTGTAGATTAGAAGAAAATTTAGTTTAGAAACTAAACATTGAGAAATAAAATCTAGGGAGAGAAAATTCCAGATAATGAAGGACCTTTGGGGAGAAGAGAGAGGCATATGTGAAAAATGAAACACTGATAAGCTTACCTCAATAGTAAGGATTTCTTCCTTTTCAGTTTTTCTCTCATAATACATGGTAAAATTGACTTTATTTACTTAAGCAAATCTGAGCCAAGGAAACTTTAAAAATAATTTTTTTTTAAAAAAGGTGCCATGTATCCAAATCCCAAAATACTTTATTCACAAAAATGTTGCTTTAGTCACAGGTACTGCATTTGGGTTGTATTGGCAGGAAATATGACAAGCCTGATTATCTGGTTTTCCAAAATGCAGAGTGAGAGGCACAGCAAGGTCAGATGTATTAACAGCAGATGAAGAACAATCTGACAGTGGGAAAAGAAAATGATATAAGCAGGTACAAGAATTAAAATTAGAATAGCTTCACCCAATAACAAATAGTCCTACATAATTCAAGACTTTGGAGGTACCTTTCTATTATTTCCAGGGTATAATAAACTAATCTAATAATTTTGAATCAATAAAATGAGCTGAAAGTCTGCTAAGAAGTCAGTATTTCAGTGATTTATGGGGAAGTAGTGACAATGAAAGGGGAAGGTTGTGAAGTCTGAAAAAGGACTGGGTTGAGAATTAGTCTTGGTAAGACACTGTTACTACCTTTGGTAAGTATATTGGAACAAAAAATGTTGGCAAAAATGCTAAAAATGTGTAATATATTTTAGAAGGTTTTCTACTCCAAACTTATCCAAAATAAGTCTCTGTCTAAACTGGTAAATATCATTTAAATCCAACTGCAATTATACTTTCTACAATTGGATCCATTATATTCCCTTGTGTGATTTTACTACCCCATCTCCTTTTTTACTTTTTTTTTTTTTTTAGAGACCTGTTTTCTGGACCTCCTTGCTCCTCCATTATCCTGAATGGACTACTTACCAGTTCTTATAGCTTCAGAGCCTACTTTGCTATTATAAATCTACTTCTATTACTTCCCTATTTTAAAAATACCACAATAAAAACCAGGATACAAATGACTAATGGACATAATGCTAAACAAAATAGGCTTAGTTAATAGATAGAAGCTAGTGGCTTAAAATCAATTAATGATAAATATTTCTTATAATGATTTGGTTACCAAAAGTTAGACAGGAAGAAAAATCACCAATTGATAGAAAAGACATGTAAACACCAGAACACACTTTGCTACCTTTAATATTGCACTGAGGTGGCAGGGCTGCTTATCCTTAAATGACAAAATAGATGTTAAGCACAGGAGTATTTCTGTCAATTTAGCAGAACACTGCTGTGCTATATGAAACCTACCTTTATATGATTTATGAAATATTTTTAGAAGACCCAGTTCATTATAAAGGAGTCTCATCACTTCAATTATCACTGTTAAAGCCACTTCATTCCAATACCCCATTCTCCCAACAGATTAACTCCACTAGAAATGGACTCCCATGTTCCTATGACTGTCTTTGAGCCAAAATGTTACATTTTGTAAAATATGACAAATGTAAAATATTACATTTTCAATCTTCCACTATTCCTTTGCTGTACAATTGCCTCTGCCTAAAAACTCGAATCTCACAGCTGCCTGGCTCTGCTGCTAATAAGGCTGTTTCTTCATCTAGAAGATATAAATACTTTCATAGAATTATGAAAATTAAGAATTTCTAGTTTCTGGTCTGGCATGTAAGGAGCTTACAAACTGTCACTCCACTCTAACAAAAAAAAAGTTGAACAAACTTAAAAATCGACAACGCTTCTGCCAGAGCGGTGAGGCCACAGGGCAAACTGCTGACCTGAAAACTGGGAGAGACAGACAAGTGGATACAGAAAATCAAAACTTACCAGAGCTGAAACCCATGAGCAGAACCAGGGCTGGGGCAGGAAAATCTGAACTGTAACTGACAGACTGCTGAAGGGTCAGTGTGGACAAGGCTGAGCGAAACTCTGCTCCACCTCCATGTCAACTCTGCTCCACCTCCATGTCAACAGCTCTACCAGGTCCTCACAGTAAATATCAAGAGAAAAATCCCCTCACACTTCTAATGGGGAAGGAGGGAAAAGGACCATTTTGATATACACCAGAGCATTCTATTCTTCTTAACAAGGCCTGCACTCAGGAGAAACCTCAGACAACCTGCACAGGTTTTATCAGAGCCTAAACTATCTGAACAAACGAAAATACTCAAACCCAGCTGCCTCCAGCCTACTACCACATGGAGGAAGGGAAATATCCAACCTCAGCTCCCTCTTGCCATCCTGTCCCACCTAAGGGTGAGGGGGATGACACTGAGAAGCACTGCAAATTAACACAAACAAAACAGGAGCACCTGGGTGGCTCAGTGGTTGAGCGTCATCTGTCTTTGGCTCAGGTCATGATCCCAGGGTTCTGGAATCGAGTACTGCATCTGGCTTCCCACATGGAGCCTGCTTCTCCCTCTGCCTCTGTCTCTGCCTCTCTGTCTCTCATGAATAACTAAAATCTTTAAAAACAAAAAAATAAAAAATAAAATCTTTTTTTTTTAAACACATAACAAAAACACCACTATATACCTATTAGAATGGGAAAATCCAAAACACTGACAATTATCAAATGTGGAGCAACAGGAAATCTTATTGCTAGTGGGAATATAATGTGGCAGTGTCAGTACAAGACAATTTGACAGTTCCTACAAAACTAAACATACACTTACCACATACGATCCAGCAATTGTGTTCCATGGCATTTACCTAAATGACTTGAAACCGTATGTCCACCCAAATACCTACATGTGGATGTTCAGGGCAGCTTTATTCGTAAGTGCCCAAATCTGGAAGCAACCAAGAGGTCCTTTAGTAGGTGAAAGGATAAACTGTGGTACAATAAGACAATAGAATACTATTCAGTGCCAAAAAGAAATGAGCTTTCATTTCACACCATGGGTAGACATGGAGGAACCTTAATTGTATATTACTAATTGAAAGAAAATCTGTAAAGGTCCCATGTGATCTGATTCCAACTATATGACATTCTGGAAAAGACAAAGCTCTGGTGACATTAAAAGGATCAGTAGAAAAAAAATAAAAAATAAAAATAAAAGGATCAGTAGTTGCCCGGGTTAGGAGGGAGGGATGAATAGGTAAAAAGCAGAGGATTTTTAGTTCAGGGAAACTATTCCGAATGATGGATGATATAATGGTGGATCTATCTCATATCTTCATTCACAGTGTACCCTAATATAAACTACGGACTTCAGGATGATGATGTTTTGATGTGGGTTCATTAAAAAAAAAAAAAAAAAAGCTCAAGTGGTCACAAAATCCCAGGTGGCTTATATACAGAAGTGAACAGCTGACCCTAAAATTCATATGGAATTAAAAGGGACTAAGAATAGCTAAAACACTGTTGAGCTAAGAATTTACACTTCTGATTTCGAAACTTATTTCAGTGTTGGTGCATTAAGAATAGATATAAAAATTAATGGAACAAAACTGAAGAGTCCAGAAATAAACCCTTGCATTTATGATTGATTTTGGGCAAGAATGCCAAGACAATGGGGGAAGAATAGTTTTTTAAAAAAAATTTTATTGGAGTTCAATTTGCCAACATATAGCATAACACCCAGTGCTCATCCCGCCAAGTGCCCCCCTCATTGTCCATCACCCAGTCACCCCAACCCCCCGCCCACTTCCCCTTCCACTACCCCTTGTTCGTTTCCCAGAGTTAGGTGTCTCTCATGTTTTGTCACCCTCATTGATATTTTCACTCATTTTCTCTTTCTCTTTATTCCCTTTCACTAATTTTTATATTCAAATGAATGAGACCATATAATGTTTGTCCTTTCCCAATTGACTTATTTCACTCAGCATAATACCCTCCAGGTCCCTCTACGTGAAGCAAATGGTGGGTATTTTTCTTTTCTTTTTTTTTTTTTTTTTATTTGTCATTTCTAATGGCTGAGTAATATTCCATTGTATATATAGGCCACGGGGAAGAATACTTTTATTAACAAATAGTCCTGTAACAGGATAGCCACTCGCAAAAGAATAAATTCAGGCCTTCCTTACATAAAAATTAACTCAAAATGGATCTATATCTAAAATATGAGAACCAGGAGCACCTGAATGGCTCAGTGGTTGAGTGTCTGTCTTTGGCTAGGGGCATGACCCCAGGGTTCTGGGATCTAGTCCTGCATCAGGCTCCCCAAAGGGAGCTTGCTTCTCCCTCTGCCTGTGTCTCTGCCTCTCTACTTCTCATGAATAAATAAAATCTTTTTAAAAATAAATAAAATGTGAGAACCATAAATAAAGCTAAGAGTAAATCTTTGTGGGTCAGGAAAAACTTTTAGACACAACATCAAAACTCAAATGACAAAAGAAAAAATTGGACTTCATAAAATTAGTAACTTTTGTGCTTCAAATACCACTGAAAAAGTGAAAAAACCAATCCACAAAATGGGAGAAAAGTTTTGCAAATCATTCACCTTACAAGGGACTAGAATATATAAAGAACTCATGCAACTCAATAATAAAGACAGCCCAATAAAAAATAGGCAAAGGATCTGAATAGATACTTGTCAAAAGATACACAAATGGCCATCAAGCACATGAAAAGATGCTCAACATTATTAGCCTTTAGGGAAATGCAATCAAAACCACAATGAGATACCACTTTACAGCCAACAACACAGCTATAATAAAAAAGACAAGTTCTGGTAACAATGTGCAGAAATTGGAACTACTGTGTACTGTTCGGTGGGAGTGTAAAAGTGCTTTGGAAATGGTCTGGTAGTTCCTCAAAAGATTACATGTGGAATTATACAACATGCCAATTCCACTGGTAGGTGTATTAACAGAGAAATGAAAACACATCCATATAAAAACCTATATACAAATGTTTATAGCAGCATTCTAACAGCCAAAAAATAGAAACCCAGATGTTCGTTAACTGAACAATAGCTAAATAAAATGTGGTAGATTCATACAATGGAATATTTCACAATAAAAAGGAATGAAGTCCTAATACACGCTACAACATAGATGAATCCTAAAAACTTGATGTTAAGTGATGTTAAGAGGTCCGTTCCAAAAGACCACATAGTACTATGCATATTGGTATGCATTTCTCATTCGGGAAATGCAAGTTAAAACCAACTAAAGACTTCTACACACTTATTGAAATACCTAAAATAAAATAGATGGATAATACCTGGTGTTAGTATGGACGCAGAACAAACAGAACTCTCATACAAAGCTGATAGAAGTGTAAGTTGATGGAATCACTGAAAAAACTGTTTGATCTTGAAATGCATCACAAATAAGATGGACTGATTAAGATGTGTTAAATACAAAATGTACAGAATCTAAGTCATAGGAATATGGATTTTCTGTCAACTTTCTTTTCAAAAATTTATGTAACAAAATGTTGTGGGACAAACTATGTACCCCAAATAAGCATGTACATTACGTACATAAAAAGAATGGTCACAAAAGATTAATACAGCCAAAAGCTCAGAACCCAAATATATATCAACAGTAGAATAGATTGAAAAATAAATGTAAAAATGTCTATTTATACAATACTGTACAGCAGTGAAATCAATATAACTACATAAAACAAATGAATTTCACAATACTGAACTATTCTATTTAAGTTCAAAACTAGGCAAAACAAATATATACTGATAAGAGGTCAGAACAGTGGTTATCTTTGGGGAAGGGGTATTGACGGTTGGAGGATATATGAGGGAGACTTTTGGGTGTTGGAAACAAGCCATATCTTTTTTTTTTTTTTTTAAGATTTTGTTTATTTATTCATGATAGTCACAGAGAGAGAGAGAGAGAGAGAGAGAGAGAGGCAGAGACACAGGCAGAGGGAGAAGCAGGCTCCATGCAGGGAGCCCGACGTGGGATTCGATCCCGGGTCTCCAGGATCGTGCCCTGGGCCAAAGGCAGGCACTAAACTGCTGCGCCACCCAGGGATCCCTGGAAACAAGCCATATCTTGATGGTGATTATAATATGTAAAAAAGTTCACTGGGATATATAGTTAATACTGTTAGTTATAATACTGTTAGTTATACTATTAAAGATACACTCTTCATTGTACCTTCAAAGGTTTATTTACACACACAAACACACATTTTAATGTATCAGATCATACATCTCTCTAAATTCATGTTCATCACCTACTGGCTCCCAGTTCTCCCACCCATAGTTTAATCATGGCAGCTCTTTTGCTTTTATTCCATTTCTTACACATTCATGTAAGACTTCACTTAAAGTCTTCAGAAGCTAAAAAAGTAAATTTGTGATTCTGTGTCCTGTCACAAATTGATCCCAACCTCAAAGTCTACAGCAATTTAATACTTGTTTATATACTTTTTTTTTTATTATATACTTTCATACCGAATACTCTATGTATATACATGAATCTCAACTCCTTAACTAAAATGGTAGCTCCTTAGGGGTAAAGCGTTCATTTTCCTTTCCCCTTGGTGCCTAAGATAAATTTGCTGACTGAGAGAAGAAACTGGTAATGGGGTGTCCTGGTCTCTATCCTTAAAGTCTTACTCAGTTTATGATAAACTGCTTTTTCCCCACAAATAAGAATTAAACTTATACAAAATTACATGCAATTTGAACTAGTTGCGTCAGTAATAAAAGTCTCACTCTTCTTAGAGCCATTTTCATAAGAATTCAGAAAAATTTTAATAAATTAAATATATCTGGAGGATTGCTTTCTTCATTCCCACACTCTATCCCTTAGTTACTTTACTGCAAGCTCTCTAGATTAAGTAACAAGATAATTACTCAACTGGCCTCTGGGAGCATGCTCCAGGTTGGCTATTTAATTAAAAGATAGGTATATGTGTATTCATATTAAGTTGAACTCAAAAGTATTTTTGATCAGTGAAAATAAGGAACTCTAAGACTTCAAAAGCCACATCCCATAAGCCAAACTGAGTATCCAAGTCACAAGGTCAGACAGGTCATCCAGGAGCAGAACATATTTAGTTCTCCCTTACTACTTTACTTTTTGATTGCATGTAGCAATCTCTTGCCATTAAAAGCACACTTTGGCTGTCAATTAGCCAGCTTTTCCTCGTATCTTTCACTTCCACTTGCACTCCAAGTCTTTAGCACCACCATTTCATCTATATCAAAACTGCAAAAATCCTGAACTCTGAGCACACTATCATAAACATTATATTCAGCATTAAAAGTTACTGGTAAAGGGGCAGCCTGGGTGGCTCAGCGGTTTAGTGCCGCCTTCAATCCAGGGCGTGATCCTGGAGACCCAGGATTGAGTCCCATATCAGTCTCAGTCAGGCTCCCTACGTGGAGCCTGCTTCTCCCTCTGCTTCTCTCTCTGTCTCTATCTCTCATGAATAGATAAAATTTAAAAAAAATGTTTTTAAGTTACTGGTACAGAATCAACTTCTAAATTATTTCTTACAGCCTGTTTTTTAATGACTTATTTGAATACAGGACAGAAATACATCATCCCTAACTCTTTGCTTTAGGGGAGGTTATACATGGAAGATAATTATATTCAGAAATGGCTCCACACAAGATGACAAATATAACATCTAATTTTAATTGTATTTACAATTATCCTCCTTATAGAATTTAACTTGGCTAAGACACAGTAAAGACAGAAGACAAAAGAGAAAAAGTGGCACAAATTGAAGAAAAGTCAGAGAGAACCTATACTGGTCATTCTGTGACAGTTTTTCTGTTTAGAAGACATAAAATTAAGATCTTTATAAAAGAATCATTATTATATTATAATTTTATATTAAACTTTTAATAGATTGAAATTTTATAATATAGACATTTCTAGAAAGTATTATCTAAAAAATATTTTAAGGAAGTCAACTTCTCAGATCTTATGCACTGAGTAACTCATTACCCCTATCTTCTCAAGTTACTCTATAATTAGCTCTAGAATTAAACACTGACACACAGACTGCCCTACTCTTAAAGGTACATACATTCTTAATGGTAAAGAATCAGCCTTAATTAAAGGACATCTAGAATGGGTTTTAGGCATAAATAAAACGCCTGCAACAATGCTGACAAATAAGCAAGTATCTTCAAAAAAAAAGATCAAACCAAGTTGAACTACACAGAACACAAACCAAACTCAAATGAAACAGCTCACACACTTTATAAATTACAAGTGATAGAACAAAAATGAAGTCAGATAAAACAGTTAATGTGGGAAAGAAAAATAGAATCCTTTATGTTATAAACGCCAAAGCACAGGATTCTGAGAATAATTTAGATAGAAGTAAAACCATAAAATTTCATACTCTTACAGAAAAATGCAATTAACTGATTTCCACATTTATTCAAGTATTTGAGTGCCTGCTATGTGAAAAGCGTAGTTCTAACAATGCAAAGAGTGCTAGAGTAGGAGGCCAGCAGGAGATATGGCATTGTATGAATAATTGAAAATCAAAAAAGGGTAAAGTGTCTGTCCTAAGAATGGTAAACAAAGTGCTAAAGGAGTTCAGATAAAGCTGTTATTTACATTAAGGAGATCAGTAAAGGACTCATGGCATATGAGCTGGACCTTGAAAGCTATAACATACTGGGAACAACTAAGGGAAGAGAATTCTGGGCAATGGAAACAGAACACAGGTAGCGGCTGGAAAGCAGAAGGCATATATAGAATTATAGCAAACTGTTCAGTCTGATTAGAGTATAAATTGTATATGAGACTACAAAAAGCTGGAAAACTATAAGGAGCTAGATCATGAATCTGGTTGCTAACACCGAGATCTTCAGTAATAAGTCATTAAGAATCATTAAGGATTAAGAGGCAAGGTATATGATCTGGAGATTTACCTAGCATTGAAGAATGAAATGAATGGGGAAGAGGATACATCAATTAGGTTACCATGAGAGGTAGCGAGGACTTCAATCATGGTGGTTACAGTATAAGAGGGAGAACGCAGAGTTCTAAGGCACTACAATGTGTAGGAAGCCATTCCACTCCACTGAGAGATTTTAAAAATCTTAACATATCATTCATTTTTTTAGAAAGATTTATTTATGAGAGAGAAAGAGTGCATGTGCACGAGCGGGGAGGGGAGACAGGTGGCAAAGGGAGAGGAAGAGAACGAAGCAGATTCCTCACCAAGTACATAGTCCATTGTGGGGCTCCATCCCATGATCCTGAGATCATGACCTGAGTAGGAAGAGCTGGACGCTCAAGCGACTGTGCTACCGAAGGGCCCCCACATCATTTTCATTTTTAAAGAAACTGTAATCTGGAAAAATAACCATTATTAAAGTACTAAGAGCTAATTAACTAATCAAGCAATATATGATTTCTAGATAAATATTACAAACAAAAATGGTCAAGGGATGCTTTAAGACTTTGGATTTGATCTGCACCTTAAAAGACAACTTGAAGAGGCAGGGATAAAATAAAATAAAATTTCACACAAAGGAAACTTTTTAAAGTTAAATTTAATAAAATTAAGATATGTGAAATACAGATTGAATTTCCAAAAAGGTAGAGAAAATGTAATACATAAGAAATTTTCAAATACCTGAATTTAATTTCACATTATCAGAAAAACAAGGTAATATATTACAGCCTTAAATAGTCAAAAATAAGTATTTTTAGATTTTTAAAGGAGGATGAATACTGAGTTCTTATAGGAAACCAAGTCTTTTTTATAAAAGTATCTTGAAGCTTTATTCAGTCACCACTTGAAATATCCAAAATGTTGTCATTCGTGAAAAGTTCCTCAAAACACAACATAATCTGATAAACTCTCTTCATATTTTACAAGTAAGTGACAATTAGGATTTGAACTCAGATCCATCTGACCCCAAAACCAGAGGTACGCTTGTACTTACTGCTCTATTAACTTACTTTCTTCTGATTTAAAAATTCCAAATGAATTAATCTCAAAGTAGAGGACAGAAGAGATCAATCTCAAACTGTGTAACTGCTGCAAAACTGATACCAATCTTTGTATTTATATAGATATCACAGTATTCAGACAGAAATACTGTAAAGTGGCTTTTGGTGTTCAGTGAATATTAACTTCTTTTTAACAAAGTGCTACTCTTGAATTAGCATACGACAAATGAGGGTGCCTGGTGTTTTAGAGTAACAGTACTTCATGCAGGTACTTCAACCTGTTCAAATATTCCTTTCAACACTGGGCTACCAGCTGGCCTTTCCTCTTATGGACCACCTTCATCCTCCAGCCTTTCATGATTTACCTACCCTCTCACAACCTAAGACTGACCTTGATGGGCAGATTTCCTTTGCATTCTTTTGAAATATTCAGGAAGGACAGAGTAGAGGGTATGCCAATTTCTTTGTTTTTACCTTATAATTCAAGAAAAGCTCTAACCTCTTCCCTCCCATTTCTTTATGGACAAAGATTTATTTTCCCATAAAATAAACATTACAGAATATATACTGTATATATTTTAAATACCCTAAATTATTTTATATTTTAAACCAATTCCTGATTGCTAAAATTTGACTTGTAGGATTGATTCCTTAAAAAGGACCCACAAAGAGGAAAAAAGGCACTTGGAATGTGCAGTTCTTACAAGATATTAAATAGCACTGGCCTCAAAATATTAATTCATTTAAAAGAAATCCATTCATTCAACCAATAATTGATTATCTAATATGTGCCAGGCACTGTTCAACCATTAAAAAAAACCTCCTTTCCTCAAGGAGTTTATTTAGCCTTAGTGGGAGAAGACAGATAAGCAATAAACAAAATAAAGACAGTGTGTTAGAAAGTGATAAAAGTTACGGGGAAAAAAAACAGAATGAGAGAATGAATTCCAGGGTGTTGAAGCAGGTTGTAATTTTAAATGGGGTGTTCAGAAAGTGTTTATGAAGGTGTCCTTTGAGTAAAGACCTGAAGGAGGTGAGGGAATCAGCAATGCAAATACCTGGAGAAGAGCACTCCAGGCATAAAAACAATGAGGGAAAAGGTCCTGGAGTATCCTAGGAACAAGTAGGCCAAAGAAGCTAAAGGGATGTCAGCAGGGGGAAAACTAGTAAGAAGTCAGCATCAAGAGAGATATGTGTTGGGGATATACAGATAACGTAGGGCTTATGGACACAGAGGGATTTGCCTTTTACTGTGAATGAAATGGAGATCCACATAAGGTTGCACCAAGAGACATGATTTGTAGTTGTTATTTTTTTGAGACATGATTTGTTTTACCAGAATAACTGACTGCTGGGTTAAGAACAGACTGTAGGGAAGGCAAGGGTGAATACAGTGAGACCAGTTAGAATACTAACTAAACACAGGAAATAAACAGGTACTTCCTATAAACTTTCACTATAATGGCATAGAGTTTACTTTTTAAACATAAATTAAATACATCTGTCAGGTCCTGCTAATAGGAAATAACCTAGAAATTTACTAAGTAGAGCTCTTAGCATTAGCCTACACCGTGCAACACAAAAAGGACATCTTTTAACCACCCACTACAGAAAAATACTGTGTTCCTCTATAATCAGCTTTAAAGATTTTTAAAGATCCTATTGCAGCTGAGACTATTCTTTCAAGAAATATGCTATTCTTGTAGCTCTTTTAATTATATACTATTTTTGAAGAAAAAATGTTACTTCTGTCCACTGAAAATATAAATCATTTCTTGGACTGGTGTTTGGACTGGTGTTTCTCAGATCATTTAAATTAACCATTCCTAAAAATCTTATTTCCTTTGGGAGGGGACAAAGCTTTTTCTACAAAAGTTTCTTTATGCTCCCATTAAAGTTTTATTTCAATTGATACGAAATTTGCATCAGTATCTGGGTCACTCACTTCAAAAAAGGGCAACCACAAAAACTCCTGCTGTCACAAATAACATGTTCCTTCATGATTTAAAAAAAAATCTATCACCTAGTTCTCCTGGAAAAACCAAATACAATTCCTAAAAATTAAGTTATCCTTAACACTGTATTACCGTGCGGGTAAGAGAAAAAGGGCCATGAACTCAGGATATTTAATTTGCCTGGAAAGGGATTAGGGAGTATGGAAGGAGATTTTGAAATAAAAATCATACCTCTACAAAAATTTGCTCAGGAAGCTAAAATAAGCACATTGTCCTATAGTATTTGAGGGAAATGAAAAGTGAAATATAAACAATTTACTTGCTTCAAAGATTCAAAAAGATGAAAAGACTTCCCTGTGACACTCTCTGGAAGAAACAGGTGTGTAAACTTACCACACAAGGTACTGAATTCAAATTCATTAATTCATTCAACATTTAAATGCTTAAGTGCCAGTAATTTCTTTTTTTTTTTAAGTGCCAGTAATTTCATGAAACATTGAGGATACAGTCCTTGTTCTTAAGAGCTTAGTCTTCACTTATCCCACAAGTTACTGAATATTTACTATGAGCCAGATGCTGGGGATGTAACAGCATAGCAGGTGACATAAGGGTCCCTACCTGCCAGCAGCTTACACTGGAGGCAGAAGGAAATGCCATAAGGATGAAACCTACATCTAACAAAACAAAGATATTAACACCCCAAGTGTTGTTTGTGCTGCTTATGGAATGGGGGTGGGGGGTGGAGGGTGCTACACAAACAACTGAGGGATGGATTCACAGAGGGAGGGAGGGGAAGGTAGAGACCTGAGAGAGTGGTGACAGGAGAGCTGAGTCTTTAAAGAGGATTAGATGTTCACCTTGCTGACCTTGGGGGAAGGGATCCTAGCAGAGGGAGCAACTGGAGCAAAGGCAGAGATGTGAACTGATGTATTTGGCAGGCCTGAAATACAGAATGTGAAAGATAAACCATGGAGGCTTCTGTATGCCACGATTAAGACTGGACTTTATTGGCATATATATATGAAAGGACCCTGAGGGTTTTATTCACAAAACCAGGATATGTGATCAGGTTTTTCTGGTGTGATGAGACACTGGTTTACACAGGAATGAGAGAAGAATAACACTAGATAATGATGTCACCACATGAAACAACAAAGGAGACTGCCCGGTTAGAAAACTAAACCCCCTTCAGCTAAAAAATTAAGGCATTTAACTATTTAAACCCCTCTGGAAAAAAAGCTAACCAATATCATTCAAAATTGAAAAGTAGAGAAAAGGTTTTTATATATTCTAAATAAGATCTACATTATCTATTTGGAGTTCAAGAGATCTTAGCTTTTTTATTAACTGTAAACATATATAGGACGGATTGCTGTACAAAAAGCGATGAAACTGTTTAGGAGCAAGTCTTTGATACGAAGTGAGAACCACGAGTAACAGAAGATATTCAAGTCAGGTTTAAAGGTTTCCAAAGTTCAAGATACTCAAGTTTTATTGAATCAGCGCGTTTAAAAGGTGTGTCATAGGGTGGAGCGAGAGGAGGAGGGATCAAAATTAATACATACACACACACATATGTATAAACAAGTAACTCCTGATGTCGCCAGCACTAAAATCACCACTTGATCTTTTCTCATGTAGGAGAAATGAGCACCTACCAGATCCAATTAACGCACAGGGTACAGGGAGGGGTGGGGGAGCGGATGGCCACACATGACGAGGAGGTGGGGGGCAACGACCTACCCAGAACCCACAGTCCAGGCGGCGGCGCGATGAGGAAACGTCCCCCACATCTCATACCAGACTCCACGCTTTAGACATAAAGGCGGAACGAGGTCATCCCCAAATTCCACAAGCGAGGAGGATACTGTCACCACTCGGATCCCAGAACTCAAGGACAGAGAGGGCCGTCCCCACGCCGTTCCTGATGGGAGGTGAAGGGTCCCCCTTACCCCGGGAGGGGCGGCGATCACCTTCTGTCCCCGCCCTAGGGCCGCCGCCCCCCAGGCCGGGCCCGGCGAGGCCGGGGCGGTGACAGCCCCTCGGCGCCCCCCCGGCCCCTCGGCCCCCCTCGGCTCCCCCGCTCCCCTCCGGCCCCGACGCCCCCCCACCCCCCGCTCGGGCCGCCTCGCCCCGCTCCTCCCCAACACACAGCCTCCCCTACCTGATATGGCGGCGGCGGCTCCTGGTCCGGTTCCGTCCCCTCGCCGAAACTAGCGCGGTCGGACTGGGACTCGTGAAGCAGGGAGATGTCATCCGAGGTGGGGGACTTGAGGCAGTTCCCCATCTTCCGAGGCTACGAGGTGTGATCCGGAGGAGGCAGAAGCAGCGGCGGGCCGTTCGCACGCGCCGGGCCAGCGAGGCGGGGTCGGCGGCAGGCCGGGCTCAGGCGGCGGCTCCCCCGCGCCCCGGCGCCGCCGGAGGGCTGCTCATGCCAGGCCCCGGCCCGGGGGCTCAAGGCTGGGCTCCGCTGGGGTCGCGGCGGGCGCCTCCTGCGAGGCGGCACTGGGGGGGGGGGGGGGCGGGGAGACGGAGCCCTTCCCCACCCCGCCCCCCCGCGGGGCGGCGGCGGCCACCGAGCTGCCGGGCCTAACGCGGGTCAGGGGCGGGGGGCGCGGCTGCCGCGGCTGCCCCAGCTGCTGCCTCAGCGGCTGCTGCCCCCGCCGACGCCGGAGCCGCGGCCGCGGGCCTCATCCTACTCCGCCTCAGAGCGGCGGCGGCGGCCAGAACGAGGCGGGCCGCGGCCGTGCGTCACGCGCCGTGCGTGCCCCGGGCCCGCCCCCGGCGCCCGAGCCCTGGGCGTCTCCGGCCGCGGCCGCGCCCCCTCCCGCCCGGCGGCTGTTCCCGGGGCCCTGGCGGCGGGGCCGGGCCTCGGAAGCCGCCCTGCGGGCTCCCTCCCGCGGGTCCCTGCTCCCTCGGGCGCGCCTCAGGCAGCCTCCTGCCCGCCGCCGGCCGGGTGATGTGCTCGCAAACCCTCCTCCCAACGGGTCGCTCCCGGGTTGAAATGTTAGGGAGGCTTCTTCCCCGTTCTCCCTTCAGAATAAAGTCCAAGCTCGCCCGTGAGCCGGGCCACCGTTCACACAGCTGCGCGATCTTTTTAAAACATAAATTGACCCCCCATTTAAGACCTTCACTGGCTTACCCAAACCGTTAGGAGTATTCTTAAACGGTTTACAGATCTACTTCCCCAATCTCATTAGCAGCATTGTCCCCTCAGATATCTAACTGCGGGCTGTCTAAAGTACCTCGGGTTATCTTAGAAGACTGTTCCCTCCGGCTGAGGCCTTCACCCGAACTGCTTCTCCGACCTACGCGCGCTTCGCCTTCACGCCAGACCTCCTACCCCCCATCAGGCTAACCGTTATTCCCAGTTGTCCTTCCTAAATTCAACTTCGTTTCCTCTAACCCTCCAGTCTGGACTGGTGGCCTTCTCCATGCCCTTCGTCCCTGAGCTTCTCCCCATCACAGCCTGATCGAGCCGAATCATCTGTCCCTCCTCTGTGCACGGCCTGGGTGCTGCCTAAGGGACAGTAGGCCCTCTTGGTTGAGTGAACAAAGAGCCCGAGAAGCAATATGTGCAAAGGAAGGAAATAAGAAAGATGAGAATGCTCCCAGAGGACAAGAAGCGGGTCTTGACTCTCTTTCTTTTATTCACCAGTCACTGATTCTTTTTCTTCCCTCGCAAGACCACATGCTAGGCACTAGGGAAGCTCTTTTACCGGATCTGCTTTGTCCCGGATGGAGCCCAGAGTCCAGCTGGGGAGACCAGTAAACAGTGAGTCCCTACTCCCCTCCACCACCAAAAGTTTTTGCAGAGCCCTAAGGAGACTGTTTAGACCATGTGGGTGAGGATCAGAAATGATTCTTGGAGGTAGGATTCTAAACTAGTATGGGCATGAGTACTCTAGCTTTGGAGTCCCTATTCTACAAAATCACTTACTTAAATGTCCTCATATCCCATATTAAATAGAACCGTTTTGCTGCATCCTGTCTTCCTCAAGACTTACCTTCCTTCCCATTGATAGCTCCACCTAAATATGGGATTCCCTAATCCCATGTTTGTATTGGAATCTTTCATACATTCCCAAGAATCATTACTTAATACTCTAGCTTGAAAAGTAAAATCATTGGATTCTCTGGGAAAAAAATTTCAGGCATTTGCCTCTTTCCCCCCCATTTCCATTTTCCCTGTCTCCTCTGAACTCTTGCAATAGCTTCTCAATGAAGCCTTTGCTTCTGTACTATCAATCTATTCTCCACACTACAGCCATGAAAAATGTGACCAGAGAGCATTCATAGACTTGTGGTTCAGAGATGTAGCATGGCATTAAGGCCTTGCACCATTTGGGTCCCACCTTTATGTCCCATATGACTCCAACTCCAACCCCACATCCTACATTCCAGCCATCTTAATGCTGCTTGCTATGCCCTCAATTTTCACTATGCTCTTCCACCTCTGATCTTTTGCCATGCTGTTCTCTTCTGTTGAATTGTAGCCATCATTTAGGACCCTCTTTAAAAACCACTTTCCTCAGGGATCCCTGGGTGGCACAGCAGTTTAGCGCCTGCCTTTGGCCCAGGGTGTAATCCTGGAGTCCTGGGATCGAGTCCCACATCAGGCTCCCTGCATGGAGCCTGCTTCTCCCTTTGCCTCTGTCTTTGCCTCTCTCTGTCTTCTCTCATGAATAAATAAGTAAAATCTTAAAAAAATTTTTTTTCCTCATGTAGTTATCCTTGGTTTCACTTCGTTGAAAAATATGTAACAGTAGAAAATAAATGGGATCTATTATTATTATATACAACTATATATTAATTTGAATTGTTTAACACAATTTTAGATATGTAGTCATAGCTGACATTTATTAGCCTGAGCCAGACATATAAGAGCCCAGAAAGGTGTACATTGGTATTTCTGTTTTGCAAGAATGGAAATATGGATTCACATAGCTATTTAGGGCTAAAGCCAGGATTTGAATCATATACCAGTCACCTTTGTTAGGTGTGAGAAAGGACTACAACATTTTTCATCCTGGTATTTCTCCGTGTTTAAAAACAAGGGAATGAGGGAAGACATCTTGAATGCCTTTGGTGTCTACATGTAAGGAAGTAGCCATTTGAGGATCCTTCTTCCTAGCCCAGCTTTAGAAAGCAGCCCTTGGGTAGTGCCCTATAGACCAGAGTGTGACCTAATGACAAATATAATTTAAAATAGAAAGTAGTAACCAGGACTATTGCAGTGACAAGAACTCCTAACTCTAGTCAAGCTCCTCTAAATTCCTCAAGGCCCTAAACTTGGGTTCTGTCATTGGCCCCCATATTCCAGTTTTAGCAAGAATCTATCTGAGTCACTTTAACCCCTGTCTTGCATCTGACCACCTTAGCCTGCCTTCAGCAAAAATCCTATCAAGGAGGTTTAGCCGGAATTCTCCTTAGCCCTGATGTTTCTTCTTAGCAATTTTCTATCCATTTATCCCACCCTGTTCCTTGCCCATAAATCCATGCTTGTCTTTTTTGTATTCAGAATAGAGTCCAGTTCTACAGTGAGCTCTCCCTTTCCCTATTGCAACAGCTCCTGAATAAAATTTGCCTTCACTACTTCTTCTGTCTGGCTCTGGTTTTCTCTAGCAGCAGGAGATCTAATGCAGAAGGAGATATGATAGTCTGATATCTTCTATTGGACTAGATTTTTTTAAAAATATATTTTATTTTTTAGACAAGTTTTAGGTTCACATCAATATTGAGCAGAAGGTACAAAGATTTACTATATAAAGCCCACGCCTATGCATGCATAGCCTCCCCCATTAACAACATCCTGCACCAGAGTGGTACATTTGTTACAATTGATGAGCCTATAATGACCCATTACTAACCTACAAAATCCTTGCTTATGTTAGGGTTCACTTTTGCTGTTGTACATTCTATGGGCTTGGACAAATTTATTTATTTTTTAAAAATATTTATTTATTCATGATAGAGAGAGAGAGAAAGAGAGAGAGAGAGGCAGAGACACAGGTGCAGGGAGAAGCAGGCTCCATGCAGGGAACCTAATGTGGGACTCAATCCCAGGACTCCAGGGTCACGACCTGGGCCAAAGGCAAGTGCTCAAACCGCTAAGCCACCCAGGCTGCCCATTGGACAAATTTATAATGGAGTGTATCCACCATTTTGGCATCATACAGAATAGTTTCACTGACCTAAAAATCTGTGCTCCACCTATGCATCCCTCTCTTGCCACTGGCAACCACTGATACTGATTCTTTACTGTCTCCATAGTTTTACCTTCTTTAAAATGTCATGTAGTTGAAACCATTCAGGGTAGAGCCTTTTCAGATTGTCTTCTCTTACTTAGTAATATGCAGTTAAGGTTCTTTCATGTTTGTCCACGACTTGATAATTCATTTCATTTTAGCACTAAATAATATTCCATTCTCTGAATGTCCCACAGTTTACACTGAAGGACATTTTAATTGCTTCCAAATTTTGGCAATTATGAATAAAACTGCTATAAACATCCACACACAGAGGTTTTTTCCCCCAATTTTTTTTACTGTGGTAAAATACACTTAACATAATATTTGCCACTTTAACCATTTTTTAAAGTAGGCTCCATGCCCAGCATGGAGCCCAACATGGGGCCCAACATAGGGCTTGAACCCACGACCATGAGATCAAGACCTAAGCTGAGATCAAGAGTCAGATGCCTAACTGACTGAGCCATCCACAAGTCCCTCACCTTAAACATTTTCACATTTCAGTGGAATTAAAAACATTCATAATATTGTGCAACCATCACCATCATCTGTCTCCAGATTTTTATTCATTTTGTAAAACCCAAACTATCCATTAATAAACAATAATGCCCATTCTTCTCTCTCTCCAGCCACTGGCAACCACCATTTTCTTTCTGTCTCTGTGATTTTTTTTTTTTTATTTATTCATGATAGACATGGTGAGGGGGGCAGAGGGAGAAGCAGGCTCCATGCCTGGAGCCTGACATGGGACTCCATCCCAGGACTCCAGGATCACGCCCTGGGCCAAAGGCAAGCGCCAAACTGCTGAGCCACCCAGGGATCCCTTCTCTGTGATTTTTGACTAAGTATCTCACAGTATTTGTCCTTCTGCAACTGGCTTTAAGGTGCATCCATATTGTAACATATTGCAGAATTTCCTCCCTCCTTAAGCCAAATAATATTCCATTGTGTGTGTGTATACCACATTTTACTTGTCCATTCATCCATTGATGGGCACAAGTGTCGTCCAAGTTCTAGCTATTATGAATTGTGCTGCTCTGAACATGGGCATACAAATATTTCTTTGAGACTCTGATTTCAATTCTTTAGTCATATACCTGGAAGTGGAACTGCTGGATCACATGGTAATTCTATGTTTAATTTTTTGAGGAATTGCCATAGTGTTTTTCACAGCAAATATACCATTGTACATTCCCACAAAAGTGTGTTTGCAAGTTTTTTTGTTTTGTAGACATAAGTTTTCAACTAATTTTGGCAAATATCAAAGAGCGCAACTGCTGGATTGTATGTTAAGAATATGTTTAATTTTGTAAAGAAACTACCAAGTTGTCTTCCAAAGTGGCTGTACTGTTTTGCATCTCCTCCAGCAATGAATGAGAGCTCCTGTTTCTCCATATCCTCACCAGAATTTGGTGTTATCAGTATTCTGGGTTTTGGCCATACTAACAGGTGTATAGTGGTAACTCATTCTTTTTAATTTCCATTTATCTGAAATTTTCCTTTCCTATGCTTATTTGCCATCTGTATGTCTTAATTGGTGAGATTTTTTTTTTGTTTTTTTAAAGAGGGTTGTTTATATTGTTGTTGAGTTTTTAGAGTTCCTTATACATCTTAGAGAACAGTCCTTTATCAGATATGTCTTTTGCAACATTTCCTTCAAGTCTGTGGCTTATCTTTTCATCTGCTTGACACTGTCTTTCATACAGCAGAAATTTTTTAATTTAATGAATTCAACTTATCTATTTTCTTTCATGTATTGTACCATGCATTGTATCTAAAGTCATTGCAAAACCTAAAAAGTCATGTAGGTTTTCTTCTGCGCTATCTTTTAGGGGTTTTATATATTTGCATTTTACATTTAGATGTGATCCATTTTGAGTTAACTTTTGTGAAGGGTATAAGGTCTGTGTCTAGATTCATTTTTTTGCACGTGGCTGTGTAGCCATTCTAGTCTAGTACATTTGTTGAAAAGACTATCTTTTCTCCATTGTATTATTTACCTTTGCTTCTTTGTTGAAAATCAGTTGACTATATTTGTGTGGGACTATCTGGGCTCTCTATTCTGTACTATTGATCTATTTGTCCATTCTTCTGCCAAAACCATACTGTCTTGATTACCATAGCCTTGTAGTAAGTCTTGAAGTAGGGTAGCATCAGTCCTCCAACTTTTTTTTCTTCAATTATCTGTTGTTTACTCTGAGTCTTTTGCCTCTCCATAAAAATGGACAATCAGGTTAGGAAGTATTCCCTCTGCTATGTTCTGAAGGAAATTGTAGAGACTTGGCATAATTTCTTCCTTAAATGTTTGGTAGATTTCACCACTTTGGTAGTATGCCTACCTGGTCCTGGTGCTTTCTGTTTTGGAACGTTATTGTTTTTTGATTCAATTTCTTTAATGAGGTTTTTCATATTGTCTATTTCTTCTGGTGTGAATTGTGTGGCAAATGGAGTCAAGAAACTGGTTGATTTCACCTACACTATCAAATTCATGGGCATAGAATTGTTCAAAGGGATCTGCAGTGATGTCCTTTCTTTCATTTCTGATGTTAGGAATTTGTGTCTTCTCCTTTTTTAACTTCGCCTGGCTAGAGGCTTGTTGATTTTATTGATCTTTTCAAAGAACCAGCTTTTGGTTTAATTGATTTTCTCTATTGATTTCCTGTTTTTAATTTCATTGATTTCTGCTCTAATTTTTATTATTCCTTTTCTGCTTACTTTGAATTTAATTTGCTCTTTCTTTTTCTAGTTTCCTAAAATGGAGGTTTAGATGGTTGATTTTTAGATCTTTCTTCTTTTCTAATATAGGCATTCAATGCTATAAATTTCCCTCTAAGCACTGCTTTTGCTGTATCCAAACAAATTTTGTTAAATTTTCTTTTCTTTTTCATTTAGTACAAAATATTGTTTAATTTCTTTAGAAATGTCTTCTTTGACCCATGTGTTAGAAGTGTGTTGTTTAATCACTAAGTATTTTGGGATTTTCTAGCTATCTTTCTGTTATCGATTTCTAGTTTACTTCTCTTGTGGCCTAGAGCAGACATTGTATGATTTCTAATGTTTTAAATTTGGCAAGACATGTTTTATAGCCCAGAATGTGGTCTGTCTTGGTAAATGTTTCCTGTGAGCTTGAGAAGAGTGTATAATCTAGTGTTGTTGGATAAAGTAGTCTATAGATATCCATTATATCCAGTTGATTGATGGTGCCATTGAGTTCAGCTTATAACCTTACAGATTTTAAGCCTGCTAGATTTGTTCATTTATTATAGAGTGGAACCAGATATTAAGGAGATATGGCAAACATAAAATATATTATTTATGCTAGCATATAAGGGCTTAATACTGTTATTGTTATCATTTTTAAAAAAGATTTTATTTATTTAATTGACAGGGAGAGAGAGAGAGAGCACAAGCAGGGGAAGTAAGAGAGGGAGAAATAGACTCCCTGCTCAGCAGGGAGCCCGATGTGGGCTTGATCCCAGTAACCTGGGATCATGATCTGACCTGAAGGCAGACACTTAACCAACTGAGCCACTCAGGTGCCCCAATATTATTATTTTTAAATGAAATTTTTAAAAATATTTCTCAGTTTTTTAAAAGATTTTATTTATTTAATTAACAGAGAGAGACACACACACACACACAGAGAACACAAGCAAGGGGAGCAAAAAAGGAAGAAGCAGACTTCTTGTTGAGAAGGGAGTCTGACACAGGGCCTAATTCCAGGAACCCAGTATCATAACCTGAACTGAAGGCAGACACCTTACCCACTGAGCCACTCAGGTGCCCCTGAGTTTTCTTTTCTTTTTTATTTTTTCTAAATATTTTTTATTTATTCATTTGAGAGAGAGAGACAGAGAGAGCACAAGTAGGGGGAGTGGGAAAGGAAGAAACAGGCTCCCCGCTGAGCTGGGAGACTTACATGGGGCTCAATCCCAGATCCTGGACCTCATGACCTGAGCTGAAGGCAGACACTCAACTGCCTGAGCCACCCAGGTGTGCTTATTTTCTAACTTGATATATATTGATAGATATAATTTATATAAATGAAAGCTCATTGGAGTCTTTAATAATTTTTAAGAGCATGCAAGGCTCCTAAGACAAGAAGCTTGAGAATTACTAGTCTAAAGCCTTCCTACTCAAATTTTGTCCATGGATCACCACTACCTAATTCACCTAGGAGCTTATTAGAAATGCAAAGTCTCAGCCCCTACCTAAGACTGAGTATATGAGAATGTACATTTTACCATGATCCTCAGATTTATATGCACGTTACATTTTATGGAAACCTTGGCCAAGGAAGGTTAAAAAGTCTTCTTGACACTTGAGCTTTGTAGCATGGCTAGGAGCAGCAGGGGAGGACTGAAGACAAGGACTCAAGAAAGGAATTCCTCAGAAAGGAATGCTTAGAAGAAGGCACAGTAGACAGAAATGTCATGACACATTGGGAAACTGCAGATAGAACATATCTAGGTTCTTTGTAATATTTTTTCCAATTTTTTTATTGTGGTAAAATATACATAAAATTTACTATCCTAACCATTTTTAAGTATACGGTTCAGTGGTTATTAAATACATTCATGATACTGTGCAATCACCAACACAATCCATTTCCATTAACTCCTGTGTTCTTTTTAGAATTATGTTAAAATTCATGTAACATGAAATCTACCATTTTAACCATTTTTAAGTGTACACTTCAGTGGTATTCAACACAGTCACATTGTTTTACAGCCATCACCACAATCCACCCTCTTAAATCTTTTATCTTGTAAAGTCAAAACTCTATACCTATTAAACAATAACTCTCCAGTTATTGCTGTACATAAGGGTTCCAGTTTCTCCTCATCATTGCCAGCACTTATTTTCTGTTTTCCTGATAGTAGCCATCCTAAAAAGTGTTGTGATATCTCATTGTAGCTTTGATTTGCATTTCCCTAATGATCAGTGATGCTGAACATTTCATGTGCTTATTGGCCATTCCTGTATTTTCTTTGGAGAAATGTCTATCCAAGTCCTTTGCCTATTTTTCAATATTAGATTGTTTTGTTTTTGTTGTTGAGTTTTGGAAGTTCTCCATATATTCTGATTATTAATCCCTTATCAGCTACATGATTTGCAAATATTTTTCCCATTCTATAGTTTTCCTTTTATGTTGTTGATAGTGTCTTCTGATGTAAAAATATTTTAGTTTTCATGAAATCCTACTTGTCCATTTTTTCTTTTATTGTCTGTACTTAGTGTCATAGCTAAGATACCATTGCTGAGCCCAATGTTGTGAAGTTGTATCCTGTTTTCTTTCAAGAGGTTTATTAATTTAGGTCTTTGATCCATTTTGAGTTAGTTTTAAAAAATATGGTGTCAGCTAAAGGTCCAAATACATTATTTTGCTTTTGTATATCCATTTTTCCCAGCACCATTTCTTGAAAAGACTGTCCATTCCCATTGAATGGTGTCAAAATCATTTGATCATATTATGTAGGGCTTTATTTCTGGGATATCTATTCTATTCCATTCGTCTATATGTCTGTCTTTATGCCAATACCACACTGTTTTAATTTTTATAGATTTATAGTAAGCATTGAAACCAGGAAATGTGAGATCCCCAGTTCCTCTTTTGTGAGATTGTTTTAGCTATTTGGGGTCCCTTGTGATTCCATATGAATTTTAAAATTTCTTTTCATATTTCTATAAAAAACTGTAGTTGGGATTTTGATAGGGTTTGCATTGACTCTGTAGTTTGCTTTGGGTAATATGGATATTTTAACAATACTAAATCTTCCATTCCATAAATATGATATATTTCCATTTGTTTATGTCTTTTTAAATTTTTTCAGCAATGTTTTAAAAGGTTCATGTACTAGTTTTTCATCTCCCTGGTTAATTCCTATGTATTTTATTCTTTTTATGCTGTTGTAAAAAAAAATTGGTTTTGCAATTTCTTTTTCAACTTCTTTATCATTAATGCAGTTGACCTCTGAATAGCACAGGTGTTAGGGTTGCTGACCCTGTGCAGTTGAAAATGCATATATAACTTTGACTCCTTTCCAAATTTAACTACTAATAGTAGCTACTGATCAGAAGCCTTCCCAATAAAATAGTCAATTAACACATATTTTGTATGCTATATGTATTGTATACTGTATTTTTACAATCAAGTAAGCTAGAGAAAACAAAGTAT
The DNA here is from genome assembly GCF_048164855.1 of Canis lupus baileyi. NCBI lineage: Eukaryota > Metazoa > Chordata > Mammalia > Carnivora > Canidae > Canis > Canis lupus. The sequence goes on from NC_132850.1 coordinate 11,245,622, forward strand.
TATTTAAAAAATCATAAGGAAGAGAAAATAAATATTGAAAATATTGTACTGTAAAAGATCCATACATAAATGGACACACTCGGTTCAAACCCATGTTGTTCAAGGATGAACTGTATATAAAAATGCAACTGATTTTTGTGTTGACTTTGTTTCCTGCTACCTTGCTGAATTTATTAATTAGTTCTAATAGGGGCTTTTTTGTGTGGAATCTTTAGGGTTTTTGAAATATAAGATTATATCATCTGCAAATAGAAATAATTTTACTTCATTCTATTTAATTTGGATGTCTTTCTTTTTCTTGCCTAATTGCTCTGGCTAGAACTTCCGGCACTATTTTGAATAGAAGTGGTGAAAGTGGGCATCCTTACCTTTTCCTGACTTCAGAGGAAAAGATTTCAGTCTTTTACTATTGAATATGATATTTGTTGTGGGTTTTCCACATATGACTTTTATTATGTTGAGGTCATTTCCTACTATTCCTAGTTTTCAGAATGCTTTTATCATGAGTGTTTGTTGAATTTTGTCAAATGCTTTTTCTTTATCAGTTGAGATGATTATGTGTTTTTTTCCCCCTTCATTCTGTTAATGTGATATATTACATTGATTGCTTTTGCATATTGAAAAATCCTTATATTCTAAGAATAAATTGCACTTAATCTTGGTGTACAATCCTTTTATATGCTGCTGAATATGATTTGCTGGTATTTTGTAGAGGATTCAATGTTCATAAGACAAATTGACCTATAATTTTCTTGTAGTGTCTTTTTCTGATTTTGGTATCAGGGTAATAATGCTGGTCTTACAGAATGAATTAGGAATTGTTATTGCCTCTTCAATTTTTTGCAAAAGTTTGCGAAGGATTGGCATTAGTTCTTTAATGTTTGGTAGAATTCACCAGTGAAGTCATCAGGCCAGGGCCTTCTTTGTTGGGAGAGTTTTTGGTTGTGAATTCAATCTCCTTACTAGTTATAGATCTATTCAGATTTTTTTCCCCTAGTAATTTGTTCATTTCATCTAGGTTATTCAATTTGTTGAAATATGCTTGCTAATAGTACTCTCATAATTCTTGTTATTTTTGTAGAATCAATAGTTATGTTGCCACTTTCATTTTTGATTTTAATAATTTGAGTCTTCTCTCTTTTTTCTTAGACATCTAGTGAGAATTTTATCAATTTTGTTGATCTTCTGGTTTCATTGCAACTTCTGGTTTTATTGATTGTATTCTATTGTTTTTGTATTCTCTAATTTATCTGTGGTCTGTGTTATTTCCTTCTTTCTGTTATCTTTGGGTTTGTTTGTTCTTCTTTTTCTATTTCCTTAAATTGTAAAGTTAGATTATTGATTTGAGATCTTTCTTGTTTTTTAATGTGTTTATAGCTATAAATTTCCCCCTTAACACTGCTATTGCTGAGTCCTATAAGTTTTGGTATATTGTGTTATCATTCATCTCTAAGTATTTTCTAATTTCCTTTGTGATGTTATTATATTATATTATTTAGTATATGGTTTATTTTTATTTATATATTTATATTTTTTTAAATAAAATATAATTTATATTTTATATATTTATATATATTATATATATTTATATATTTTTATTTCTAATTTCACCCCATAGAAGATACTTTGCATAATATTTATCTTTTTAAATTTATTAAGACTTATCTTATGGCCTAATATTTGGTCTACCCTACAAAATGTCCCATATGGATTTAAGAAGAATTGTTGTTGTTGGGTAGAGTGTTCTGTGTATGTTTGTTAGATGGAGTTGGTTTATTGTGTTAAGTCCTTTATTTTCTTATTTATCTCTTGTCTGTTATTTCCTTCCTTGTCATCTTCTGGAATGGTTGTCCTATCCATTATCATGAGTAGGGTATTGAAGTCTTCAACTATGTTGTAGAATTGTCTATTTTTCCCTTCAATTCTGTCTGGTGGAGAGGTGTGGGGAAGAAAATTGAATTGAAGAGAAGGGAAGCAAAAAAGGAGAACCAGCCCTTTAAATTGCCTGGAAGTCACTAGTTGGAGGGGCTTGCAACAATTGGAAGGTGCAACCACAATGGCTGCCTACCTTTTTGTCTGTGCCTCTGTGATCAGAAGCAGTAAACAGCAATCAGAGCACAGATCCCCAGTACTTGGAGCACAGGGTCTTTTTTGTTCACCCAGGCTTGCACAAGCTATGCTCAAGCTGCCCCAAGAAGTTGTGCACAGGGATGGATAGCTGCTACTGTGCTGAGTTGAAATTGATGGAAATTTGCCACAATTTATCTTCCAGGTCTTTCCCTGGAAGTTGTAAGCTAGGCATCAATAGACTGTAGAGTTCCAAATACATAGTTATATGAGACAGATTCTGCTATGCAGTTGTCTCTTAGTGAGGAGACAGAATCTTGGCTCTTCCTACTCTGCCATCTTTCCAGAATCTTCTCTTGGTAACTGTTTGCCCTGTAAAAAATAAATTATGGTGATTACAATATCTTTACATTAAAAACCAGGATATATATATATATATATATATATATATATATATATAATCATAGGAAAATGATTAAATAATCATATACTCACTTCAAGAGATATTCTCTAAAATTGTCATTCTCTACATTATTCTCTAGTGCCTTGCCTTACTTTTTCTTTATAGCACTTGATATTTTACTATGTATGTATTGTTCATTGTATATCTCTCTCAATAGAATTAAGTTCATAGGGTAAAGGCTTTGTCATTTTCATTAATGAGTCCTCAGCATCTAAAATAGAGCCTGGCAAATTATAGGAACTATGTAAATATTTGTTGAATATATACATAAATGAAACATGAAAAATTCTTTGGAAATACCAGTTAGTAAAAAATATTGAAAATTAAATGTTTTCTCTCATTAAAACAATGAAATATGACATGCATGTTGACAGAGTTTGGAATTTAGGAACTTGGAGACAATGGTCACCAAGGTAATGTGGAGAAATGGAAACGATATTCTGATAGGAGACAAGGTTGTAGGCAATATTTTCTCCCTTTCCCTTTATTCCTGGCATTGTGTTTCAAAATGGTTTGTGCTAGGAAAAAAAAAAAAACTTTAAAAATTCTTTTTCTGAAGCAGGTGAAAGTATGGATAAATATTATACTTGCCAAACTTATTCCTGACAAATGGAGCTATATATTCCAGGCTGGGAAGGAACAGTCCTTAGAGATTTCAGAGAGGAAAATAAGCACAGAGAAGGAGGATGATTGCTTAGTGTTTGAATAGTAAAGTCACATGATACATTAGAATCAAGGGATGTGGGGAGAAAGAAATAGGAACTAGCTTCTCTATGTGTCCACAGTCTCTGTTCTGAATTTAACAAAGGAACACCAATAATAAGCAAGGCTGGAATATAGAGTTTCACATCTTGTACATGTCACAATAGAGCTTAGGCCAGGAAACAAGTGGCAACTAAAATTCAGACCTTACTCTACGTTCTGAGCCACTGAAACCTGATGTAGGACTGTATCTGCCCAGAAGATATACTTTTTTCTAATTTTCACAAAGGTATCATAAACGATAGGTAGTGGAATGGGCCACTGACTTAGTGTGCTGGAGTCTGATGCCAGACCAAATAACCTCTTAGTTGTACCACATCAATTCTACTCTAAGCAAGTAGTAAGGTCAGGCTCAAAGTATAGTTTTCAAATAACCACATGAAAAGACATGTGATTAGTATTCATCACATATAGGCTGTTACCCAGACTTGTACACATGCTAAAATAAGCTTAAATGCTGGATGTAAATATAGAACACTAACTGACCTACTTTCTTCTAAACCTACTGCCATGATTTAATGAAGAAATGGAGGTGGGAGGCTTGTATATTGAAACAAAGAAAAGCTTTGGAATCACAACTCTAAGACTCATCATTTGGAAAAATATTAAGTTGAAGTCTCCAATCTCTTTCTCCTTATATCTCTCTCACTGCCTTAGGAAAAGACATTAAATGATTTGAGTGGTTTGTATTTCACCTTGTGAACTCAGTGTTTCCCAAACATACCATGCTTTCTCACCCTGCCTCCCCTTGACCTATGCCTAGAAACTCTTTCATTGTCTCCTCAGCAAATTCTCTTCAGCTTTTAAAACTCAGCTCTAAGGTCATTTCTTTAGGAAGCCCGCCTGAGACACCCTCTTCCCCAGTGCAGATATTTCCTCGCTCTTTTGTGTTCCCCCAGCATTTGGCATACTTCTATATTAGCATGTAGCATGATCTGTGAACCTGTCTACTGACTTTATTAGACTACGGGCTATCCCAGAATATGTTTTTATGTTTATATCCAGTCTTAGCATCTAACATGATGCCTAGCAGACAGGGCTATTCCAGAAATGTCTGTTGAATCATGAATAGAATGAATGCTATAATTACTCATGCATACATCTGAGGCAGAAGATCTGGTTTCAACTCTTGGCTTTACTGTTAACTTTCTTTATGTGGCAGATTAAATATGGCCACAGATATTTTGAAGCTCCTCCTATAAAGAGATGGAGTCTATGTCCTTTCCTCCTGAATCTGAGCAGTCTCTGGTACTGCTTTAACAATTAAAATATCCCAGAAATGACACTGCCAGTTTCCAAGCGTGGGACTTAAAAAACTGGAAGTGTTCATTTCCTATCCTTTAGTATATTGCCCCTTGGAGCCCTTGGATGTTAGGTGAGATGTTTGACATCCTTCTGGAGGCACCTCATGGACAGGCTTTGAGACTAAAATGCACAGAGAAGGGCCTGAATGACCCCAGCTTCTGTGTGAGGGAAATGGGCTTAGCTGAATCCAGCCTTCCAGTTGTCCCTGCCAATGTCTCAGTCATGTGAATGAAGCTATCTGGGATCCTCCAGACTAGCTAAACTGCCACCTGAATACCATACACTGACTCCATTTAACTCCATGTGGAGAAGAATCAATCAATCAATCAATCAGTCATCCAAGCTTATGATCCACAACACTAAGATACACAATGACTTTTTATTTAAAAAAAAAAGCTACTAAGTGCAACAACTGATAATCAGAACAGAAGCTGACACCTGGAAATGGAGTACAACACAAAACCTAAGACATTTGATATTGACTTTGAGACTAGGTGGAGACTTGAAGGGCCTTGAAGTCTGTTAATGAAATTTGGAATGGCCTGGAAAAGACTGTTGGTAAAGACTTGCAGAACAGTCTAGAAACTGACCAGAAGCTGGAAGAAGGCTTGGCAAATGGTCATTTATGGTAACATGGAAAATAGATAGTTGATGAATGTGAGGGATCTGACTGGGCATTTGTCAGGCAGAATGTACAAAGGATCAACTAGCTTTTTTTCTAGCTATCTATGATAACATATGAGAAGAGAGAGGTAAACTAAAGAAGTGCCCAGGGTAGTATTTCTAGCCAATTTCCAGCACAAGGATCTCAAAGGAATAGATGGCCTCTTGTTACAGGTCAAATCTAAGGTGTTGTCAGCAAAATAAGGTCACGGGGTAAAAACAAATCAAGGGTGCAACTGTAAAATCTTTTGTTAAGACCTCAGAAAGATTTAAGGCTGGATCTCATAGATCCTTTTGAAATTATTCATAGGGGCAAGAAAGAATTAAGAATTAATTAAGAATCTTAATGCTGTGCCTCATTGATCCTCAATGTTAAACAATAGGTTTTCTGAGTCTTGAGGGTATCATTCCACAGCAGCTTCACAGAGCACCCAAGGTCAAGAAAGGCTCTCTAAAGGAGATTTGTGGGTGTGTTTTCTAGATAATGGAGTAGATTATAATTTGATACACAGGAAACTCCCTGAATTTTAAAAGGATTACATTAGCGGCCTGAAACTGACAGAGACAACACAAAATGAAGAGGTCTTCGGACTTTCGATCTGCTGTGGGCAGAGAGCAGGCTGAGAAGACTACTCAACTACAAAAATGGGCTATTTATTATGGAAAAAAAGAGGGATGACTCAGAGGGCAAGACCAAAAGTCACAGACACTCTCATTCCCAGGGAGCAGAACCAGGCTTTAGTGAAGGAACTGGCAACATGTGCCTGGCTAGATTTCAGAATTTCTTTGCACCAGTGACTGCTATGTGCTTCCATTCCCCCACCCACCACCACCACCACCCTCTTTTGAACTGGAGTGTACATTCACTTATTTTATGCCTGTCGCCATTGTAGTTGGGTGTGTAAGGGGAAGATAACTTTATCTCTTTAGTTCAGAGATCTTCAGTTTGAAAGGAACAATGCTCAAGAAGCTACAGTTTAGGAACTACACCTGGGGAACTTCATCCACACCTGGAATTTATTTAGATAATAAACTCACAGACTTTAGTCCAGAGTCTGATGCTATAACAGGCTGGTTTTTTTTTTTTTTTTTTTGGGGGGGGGGGAGTTGGGGGACTTGGAGGAGATGAATATATTTTGCATGTGGGAAGAATGTAATTTGTAGTCAGAGGGCAGATGGTGAAAGATTAAAGATGGTAAATTCTTTGATCATCTTACAATTGTCAAGTGGTATGTCTCTTCCTCCAGAGTCTGGGTGGGCTCTAGATTGTTCTAAGCAAGAGAATACTGTAGAAATGACACTGTGCTAGTTTCCTAGCCCAAGTTTTAGGAGATTGATAACTTCCACTTCCTGTCTCTAGGGAACATTGTCTCTTTGAGCCCTGAGCCAAAATGTACCCTGCTGGAGAGATCACAGAGACTCTCTTTAGGGTGAGAAGGGCCCACATGAAGCCAGCTTTCTAGCCATTCTTGGCAAGGCTTGTAAAGCCAAATGAATACCTTTGAGTGACTTCAACTGACTCCATGTGGAGCAAAAGAACCAACTAACCTAGTCCTGACTGGATTCCTGACTCACAAATTGTGAGAAATAATAAAACAGTTGTTGATCTAAGCCACCAAACTTTGGGATAGTTTGTTACACAATAGTTGATAACTGAGATCTCCATGACTTTGGGTCAATTTTCCTCTCTAGAACTATTTCTTCAGTTTGGGCCATGTTGGGCTAGGTTAGGTGAACTCAAAGACTTAATGGTTCTGTTTTTTTTTTTGTTTTTTTGTTTTTTTGTTTTTTAATGGTTCTGATTTTCAGTTCTGATGTAGCTAAAGGTGTTTGTACTATTCCAGATGGCATTTAGACATTGTTGAATGATCAGAGGAATATAGACTATATATAATTAGGTACTCAATAAGTATTTTAATGAGTTTTGAAGGATGAAAAAAGAACTGAGTAAGTAGAAGTGAAAGAAGGACACTCTAGACAGAATGAACAGCATGTGCAAAAACTCAAAATCTGAACAGTGTAGGAAATTGCAAGAAATTCAGAATTGTTGATGTAGCAAGTACAAGAGACAGTAGGGGAGATGAAGCTGGAAAGATACACAGGGCCAGGTGGTAAAGAGCTTTATGTGCCTGGCCAGGTGTTTTAGGCTTTATCTGCAGACCCTAGGAGACCTTGAAAGGAAAATTAACACAGAATCCTCAGTAAGATAAAAGATATTATTCCTCTTTTCATAGATATAGAAACTGAGGTTTTGTTACCTGTCCAAGATCACATAATTAGTGGGTGGCTGATCCAGGATTGGAATAGCTAATAGCTCTGAAACTACATTTTCAAAAACTTCAGAAGAGAATAGAATATAACTCTATTTTTTAAAAAATCACTTTGAACATTTTCTATGAAATTGTATAAATTAGGAGAGATGTGAAAGTAAATATCATAAGCAATTCATATTTTCCTAGAGAAATAGAAGAAATATCAATTTTCCTTGGAGAAATGAGTAAAGCCTCTCAGAAAAGAGGACATCTTGTTTGTTTGTTTGTTTGTTTTGAGAGAAAGAAACAGTGAGGGCAGGGGAGGGAAAGAATCTCAAGCAGATTCCATGCTGACCACAGAGCCCCACTCCTGCTGGTTGAGATCATGACCTGAACCGAAATCAAAAGTTGATCACTTGGGATCCCTGGGTGGCGCAGTGGTTTAGCGCCTGCCTTTGGCCCACGGCGTGATCCTAAAGACCCGGGATCGAATCTCACGTCGGGCTCCCGGTGCATGGAGCCTGCTTCTCCCTCTGCCTGTGTCTCTGCCTCTCTCTCTCTCTCTCTCTCTGTGACTATCATAAATAATAAAAAAAAAAAATTGATCACTTAACCAAATGAACCACCCAGGTGCCATTTATTTATCTATCATTTATTGCTATTTTAAAGCAGACCTAATATTCATTGAGCTCTAACTATTCTCCTGACATTGTTCTTTTTTTTTTTTTTTAAGATTTTATTTATTTATTCATGAGAGACACACAGAGAGAGGCACAGACACAGGCAGAGGGAGAAGCAGGCTCCATGCAGGGAGCCCTGTGTGGGACTCGATTCTGGAGGATCCTGGGTCTCCAAGATTGTGCCCTGGGCTGAAGGTGGCGCTAACCCGCTGAGCCACCCAGGCTGCCTTTAAACTGGGTCTTGAGATAAGGAGATTTTCAGGCCAAAGGGGATTTAAGGGAGGAAAACAAATGCAAATGCTTGATGCAAATGTTTGTTGGCAGGAAAGTTCCTTGCATTCTAAGAATAACATTTCAGAGAAGCTGAAATTTAAAGAAAGATGCCTATGTGTGTGTGTGTAGTAGGAAGTAGAGGGAGAATGAAAGAATGGTTAGGTGAAGGTGCTAGAAATATAGTTTGGGGTCATGTAATAGAAGACCTGGAATGCTAGACAAAGGGCTTAATCCTCTAGGCCATGGGGAGGCATTGCAGTTGCTTTTCTTTTCTTTCTCTCTCTCTTTTAAAAAATTTTTATTAAAATTTTTAAAAAAGATTTTATTTGTTTATTCATGAGAGACACAGAGGGGCAGAGACATAGGCAGAGGGAGAAGCAGGCTCCATGCAGGGAGCCTGATGTGGGACTCAATCCTGGACCCTGGGGATCACACCCTGAGCCAAAGGCACCCAACCACTGAGCCACAACAGGTGTCCCTTTTAAAAAATTTTTTTAAATCAAAGGAGTACCACAGTTAGGTTTGTATTTTAGAAAGAGCAATCTGGTTGCAAGGGGAAATGGATTGAATAGAAGAGACTGGAGGCATCGAGAAAAGTAGTCAGGACTCAGTTATAATGTCTGACATGAGGCCTGAGCTAGGATGGTGGTAGTGGGGATGGGGGAAAGGGAAATTAGCAATAGGTAGGCTAGTGCTTGTTTTCATAGCTAATAGCTAGTTCCTACTGGGCATAATTTTGAAAGCTGATTAAATGTGTCCTGTGTTTTGCTTGGAGAGGCTTGGATAAAAAGCTTATTTTCATAACCTACATTTCAATGGTCCCCCACACAGGGCAGATGAATCAAACACACTGAGGCCATTAAAGGACACAGATCTAAGAAGAGTTTGAACACTTTGGCCTTTCCATCTAGTTATTGGCATTATTTCTACCTCAAAGACAGAACCCCAGCTGCATTTTAACAGGCATATTCCTGGATTTTAAAATGTCCACAGAAGGCCACAAAAGTTGACCCGACCTAAATAAAATTGAACAAAGGCTGAGGCAAATCCTGCATTCTGCACGTCCTGCCTTAACAAACATGACAAAGGAAACTTGCTGACACCTCCAACTCTTTTCACATCAATCCCACTTGCCTAGAAAGCCCTCCCTTCAATTATTCTCCTCTATGATGGACTCAGACCCACCCCTCCCACGGCAAAGCCAGATATGTATGTCTCTTTGCTCCTCTACTACCCTCCGTATTTCTCTCTTATAGCACCTGTCATCTGTTTAATAACTATGTGATTTATCTTTCTCTCTCACCTGTATTATGAACTTCTTAAAGGTACAGATTTAATTTTGCTCTTTTATTTATCTCCAGGGTCAAGCAAAACACCTAACACATAAATGCTTGTTAAGTAACTGGCAGTCAGCACATAAACACATGATAAAAATCTTCAGTTAAATCCAAATGCAAATGAAATATCATCAAAAAAATTATTTTAAAACTTAAAAAATAATCAAAATAATGCATTCACATTATTTATAAAGCCAAAAAATACTATCAGACTTATGGTGAAAAACTGTGATCTCCATCTCCTCCCATCCTTAACCTCAAGCCTCTTCCCCAAACTCTTTTAGCTATTTATTCTGGTATTTACTTCCACTAAAAGATAATATGCTTATACTGATTCTTTTTGATTTATCAACTTTAGACATTATCTTTTGAATTCCTATTGTGAAAAGTGAGGAGTCAGCCCCCTTTCATCACTCTAGGCCCTTATTTCCTCTCTCTCTCTCTTTTTTTTTAAAGATTTATTTATTTATTTATTTATGAGAGACAAAGATTGAGAGAGAGAGAGAGAGAGCAGCAGAGACACAGGCAGAGGGAGAAGCAGGCTCATGCAGGGAGCCAGATGCACGACTTGATCCCGGGGACTTGATCCTGGGTCTCCAGGATCACGCTCTGGGCTGAAGGTGGCGCTAAACCGCTGAGCTACCCGGGCTGCCCTTATTTCCTCTCTCTAATGTAGATAAAATATAATTTTTGACTAAATAAAAATTCACTCTTTGAATTATTTTAAGTATTGTTTACTGCCAAGCTAAGCACTGTACTATAATTACGTTTCCTTTCTTGTACACTTTTCTTACTGGAAATATTAATCATTTTATCTTTTCCTGTGCTTTGTTCTCTAGGTCACTATTTTCTACACTATCAAATATATCAGATAATTTATCTGTTCCATTTATTTTCCTGAAGATACACATCCTGGAGCCCTCTATTCTCCTGTTCCAATCTTCAAACATACTAAACAGTTGCCATCCTAGCATTCTCCTTCACTGTCAACAGAGAATTTTCTTTGCCACTCTCTTGTGGTAGATGCACTTTTTTTTTTTTTTTAAACCAATTCCATGTTTCTTTCTCTTTCTATCCCTCATTTTGGTGGCACATATCCTATTAATAGTTTCCTGAAAAAGAGGAAACTTTGAAAGTCTCAGTATGCCTTAATTTTACCTTCCTGCTTGATGGGCAATTCTCAGCATATAGAATTCTAGTGTGGAAATTATTTTGACACAGAACTTCTACGGCATTACTACTTTCTATTCTGGTTTCTATTTTTTGTTGTTGAGACATTTAATGTCCTTTGGGTTCTCTCTATATACTTTGTAGGATACTATCATTTTGCCCTGGAAGCTTAAGCATACTTTATCTTCCAGTATCCTGAAATTTCTTAAGGATGTACCTTGATACTTTTTTTTTTAAATTTATTGTGCTCAGCCTTTAATATATCTTTCAAACTAAAAACATGTATTCTTCAAGTTCTGGAAATTTTTTCTTGTATTCTTTCTTTAATAATTTCTTTTTCTTTGTCTCTTTATTTTTTCCTTTTTTATTTTATTTTTATTTATTTATTCATGAGACGCACACAGAGAGAAGCAGACATATAGGCAGAAGGAAGCAGAGACATAGGCGGACCCAATCCTAGGACCCCGGGATTACAACCTGAGCCTAAGGGAGACACTCAACCACTGAGCCACCCAGGTGCCCCTACTTTTTCTTTTTGAAACTTACATTGTTTAGATTTTTGGATCTCCTGAATTTATCTTCCAGTTTTCTTATCTCTTTTATTATTGAGTTGCTTGTCTTTCTGTTCTGTTTTGGGGGAATGAGAAGATCAACTCTTCTATTGATTCTTAAAGTTTTCTGCTTTCATGTTTTTAATTTTCATGAGTTCTTTTTTCTCTTTTTATTCCTTTTTTTCTTAAGAAAGCATCCTATTCTTGTTTCATGAGTATAATATTTATTCTTGCTCTCTAAATATAGTGATCGTTTAAAATTTTTTCTTCTGCTCCCTAGTTTGTCTGTTTTCTTTGAGTTCCATTTCTTGATTTCTTTTGGCTTCTCCCATTTTGAAGGCTTTCTTCAAATATTTGGTAAAATTTTGTAGCACTTCATATTTAGTAGTGAGGTACTAAAAAAATTAATTGGAAGCTCTGTGTGAGTAGATGGGGATTGTCAACTGGTGGCTTCACTATAGGGTAATAGGGAGGTTACCTGAGTATTTCGATGGGAACCTCAAAATATCGGTATTTGGAGTTCTTTCTTCTGAAGCTGGTCAGTTTCTCCAGATTCTTCCCTTGAGTAGCAGAGGCAGGTATGGCTGCCTGGCGACCAAGTATTCTAAGTTGAGAGGACAAGAGGCCCAAAGTCTTACCATTAAGTGAGTGTGCATTCACTTAATGTCTTCTGTTGGCATTTCTCTCCCCCTGCTAAGTGCCTAATTTCTCTTTGGCTTTACCCATGCAATTTTTCCATAGATCAAATCTCTGGTCACCTGCCAGGATAGGGAGATACACTATGGTTGGATGAGTTGGTTCCAAGTCTAAGTTCTTTCTACACAGACATTCAACTAATATCTACACCTCGTTCTTGTCTTCCACAATACCCTGTGCTTCAAATTACTGAGCCTTTCTCAAATGGCAGTAAAGCATAGTCATTAAGGGAATGGACTTTTAACCCAGATAGCCTGGGCTTGAAACTTGGCTTTTTGACCTTGCCCAAATTATTTGACCTCATTCTTCAATTTCCTCATTTGTAAAATGGTGAAAATAATAGTACCTTCCTCAAAGGATGTTGTGAAAATTAAATGAGTTTATTTTTTATTTTTTTTAAATTTTTTTTTAAAATTTATTTATGATAGGCACACAGTGAGAGAGAGAGAGGCAGAGACACAGGCAGAGGGAGAAGCAGGCTCCATGCACGGGGAGCCCGACATGGGATTCGATCCTGGGTCTCCAGGATCGTGCCCTAGGCCAAAGGCAGGCGCCAAACCGCTGCGCCACCCAGGGATCCCTTAAATGAGTTTATAAATGTAAAATGCTTAGTACAATGCCTGATGGCTACTAAGATATAGAATAATATATTATTATTATCCTTATTAGTTTCTATAGCTTTCAACTAGAATCTCCCCTCAGCATATACTTCAGCTTTCTCAACTCTACCAACTTTTCTATCTTCTAAAAATGTGTCTACTGACTTCTCCTGCATTCTCTTTTCTCATGAGTTGATAGTGTTAAAATAATCATTTGTTCTCATTTCATTGATGTTTTTGGAGAAGAGGGAAGATAAGCATATATCTGGAGTATAATATATACATATAATATGTATAAAACATATATATTACATATATGTAACATACTATATATTATTATATATTATTATACTAGAACTGTTCAACTGACCAAAATAAAAACACTGAAATCATAACATCAATGTTGATAAGATTGTGCTGAAACAGGGAATTCATTCATTATTATCAATATGAATTCATATAATTCATTTAGAATATAGAAATCTATATTGGAACAAAAAACACTTTGACCTGTAACTGGCTATCCTATGAATTATTTAGAGGGAAATAATCAATAAACAAAATGTTATTCATTTTAATGAAAATTAGAGGCAACAAAAATTTCCAACAATCTTAGGATATTAAAATTTAGTATGTCTTACACATCTAACACACAGTTGATAATATTATATAGTAATTATTTTAAAATACAACTTTTGTTAAAATTTAAATGTTATAACACTGAGTGCAAAGAAAAGGACACAAACATATGTTCATTGTTGGTAAGCAATGTAAACTTTATATTTTATAGAGATTTTACAGAGAATATGCAAAAATAAAACCAGTTGTTTTAGAGAGGTAGAATTAGGGAAAAATTTTTTAAATTCCTTTTATGTTGTCATAAAGCTGTTTTATAATTAAAAATAAAAAACCCACAAGCCTGAAGCTGACAAAAATCATAGTGATTGTGTCTACCAGACCCCTTAGATGAAGAGAAAAACTAAGCCATTCAGCCAAACATCTGAAAGTCTCAGAACAGCCAGGTTTTTGATGTTGGGTAGACTAAACAATCAGATGTTTGAGTAAAGTTTTCTGTTTTCATCTGAAAATCTGACATCATGTAACTATAGCCTGAATGTATTTCTGATGTCAGTCACCACAAAGTTCAATGAGTTGTTAGCACGGTCCCATGTAGCTCTCTTGGCCCTCCTCATTTGGTACTCATAAATATCATCATCAGTAGCTTGCTCTTTATTTTAGATGTTATATGACTCTTTCATTATTCTTCACTTTCTGTAGAATAAAGGCTAACCTCCTTAACCCTTCCCAATGTGGCTCCAACTGCATCCCCAGCCCCATCTCTCATCATTTTCCTCCATCACAAGGTCCATATCCTCTAGATTGCTGGAAATATAGTCCCTGATTATCAAGATATTCATAGTGGTATTATTCTTATTGTTGTGGTTGACTAGAAAATATTAGTGTTATCATTCATTGAGCTATTATGAACCAGAGTAGTAGGGCTTAGTGTACACTATTGAATTTAATCTTCACCACAATTTCTATAGCATTCACCAATAGTGAAAGAGGAGCTAGAGAGATTGTCTTGCCCAAAGTTATATAACCTGTAAGATATGGAGCCAAGACTCTGAATTCCAAAGCCTATCCTCTTCATCACAACACCACAGAGACATGTCTACTAATAAATTTATTAAGGTACTATGGTGGCTACATCGAAGTATGGAGAGAATAAGGACTATAAAATGACAGAAAATAGATAGGGGTTTGGTCCAAGTGCCATTTGTAAAGTGCCTACAATGTTCTGGACCCCCTACCAAGCACTAGGCACACAGAAAAGTTGAATATCATCTTTGCCCTGAAGGAGAAATCAGTCTGATAAAGATGCCAGGCAAGTACAATTAGGTGGAAACTTGCAGATGTTACAGAAATGGAGCCCACAGAAATGATGGTGTTATATATACCTAGGGCTTGGCTGGGGTATAGAGTCTCAAGGTAAAAGTTCCAAGAAAAGGAAAAAGGGAACAGAGAGATCCGAGGTACTAAGTAACTTAAGAAGAGTGCCCAGGGAGATCATTGATTGTCTCCTCACAGGAAAATTTGAGGATGAAGAGAGAACAGAAACTGTTATCACTTGAATCAAGAAAGCACTGGGATACATGACAGTCACAGCTATTCAAGCAACAATGAAAATTCACTTATTTTACTAGTTCCTATTCTGTCCCTCTATTGGGCATCTGGGATTCAGGTAAGAGTCAGACACAGTCTATCCCTGCTCAATGTGGATGCTTCATTCTTTCTACAAATAGGTATGGGGAACCTACTATGTGTGAGACATTGTTTTAGGCAATATGACAGATATTGACAGATATGACAGTAAACAAAACAGACATGTCTTATGTTTTGGAGCTTACATTCTTGTAAGGGGAGACAGACAAATAAATATGTAAAAAATATATTTTAGATGGATAAGAACCAGGAAGAAAAATAAAGCAGGGAAGGGAGACAGGAAGTATCAGTGAGATGGAGAAGTCAGGAAAGTCCCCTCTAGGAAGATGATTTTGAGCAAAGACCTTGCATTTTCACAAAAACGAGAGCATTCTAGGTAAAGAGTAGAGCAAGTACAAAGGCTGTGAGGCTAGAGTGTTGTTTGATATGATCCAGGAACAGCAAAGAGGCCAGTGTAACTGGGGCAGAGTAAGGATTATAAGAATTTTGACTTTTATTCTGAGAAAGATGGGTAGCCATTGGAGGGTTTCTAACGAAGAAGTGATATAATCTATGATTTCAAATTTTCATTCTGGTTGCAGTGTTGATGATAAGGTGGAAGAGTGGAAGTAGGGAGACCAACTAGGAGGTTATTGCAGTAATCCAAGGGAGAGACGATGAAGGGTAGGATCACGAAGAGAGCAGCAGAGGTAGTAAGTGGTCTGATTCTGGATATACTGTTTTAAAGGTACACTTGGTAAGTTTGATAATGGATCATATTGGAGTGTGAAAGAGTGGAGTCAAGGATGACGCCAAGGTTTTACCCTAAGGAAATGGAAGAATGGAATTTTACCTTACTTTGATGAATAAGACTAAGAAGCAGGCTTTCAGTGAAAGATCTAGAGCTCAGTTCAGACATGCCAAGCTTTATATACATATTAAATATTCAGGTAGAGATGATGAATAGGTAATTGGATATATGAATCTGGAGTTTAGGGGAGAGGTCCAGGCTAGAGATAAAAATTTGGGATTCATCAACATATAGGTATTTGAAGCCACATGATGCAACTAAGGAAGTGAGTATATAGAAGAAAAAAGTCCAAGGACTGAGATCTGGGCACTCCAACATTTAGAAGTTAGAACATGAGACACTAGAAAAGGAGACTAGAATGAATTATTAAAATTAGAAATGAAATCAGAAGAATGTAGTTTCTAGGAACCAAATGAAGGAAGTGTTTCTGGAACCATTTGCAGTAAAGGGGAGCAGGAAATAGGGGTGAAGTTGGAAGGGAATATGAAGTCAGGAGAGAGTAGTTTTTAAGGGAGCAATACTAGCATTTGTGTGTGTGCTGGTAGGATGATCTAGTTCAGGATTTCTCAATTTGGGCACCATTGATATTTTTGGCAGAATGTTTTGTGCTGTCCTTCACAGTATAAGATGTTTAGAAACATCCCTGACATTTTATCCACTAGATGACAGGGCTCCCTGCCCAACCTTCCAAGTTGTGGTAACTATAAGGGTGTCTAAATATCACTGAATGTTCCCTGGAAGGTAGAGGGAGGGGAGCAGGCAAAAACCACCTGTGATTGAGAACCACTGATTTAGTAGAAATGAAAAATATTGGTGATGCAGGATAGAGAATGGGAGAATTTCTGGGGCAATATCCTGAGTTAGTGAAAAGGGATGGGATCTACTGTCCAAAAAGAGGGATTGGTCTGCTAGTTTCATGGATTGTGACTACGTTAACAGAGAAAACAGAGGGTATGGGCACAAATGCAACTAGGCAGCTAGGTGGGCTGGTAGGAACCTAACGAGGTCCTCTTCTAGTTGCCTTTGTTTTCTCAGTAAAATGAGAAGCAGAGTAAGCAGCCAAAAGCAAGCACTGAAAGGAGGTACTGGAGGTTTTAGAAGATGGGAGATCTAACAGGAAATCATCTAGAAGAATGAAAGACAACTTGGACTAATGAGATGTATTGTGATTGCTGAGCAGCTTTACTATTCAGCGGTAAAGATCCATTAAGAGTAGAGGAAGACTGGGACATCTGGGTGGCTGAGTGGTTGAGCATCTGCCTTGTGCTCAGGGCATGATCCTGCAGGGAGCCTGCTTCTCCCTCTGCCTATGTCTCTGCCTCTCTCTGTGTGTCTCTCATGAATAAATAAATAAAATCTTAAAAAAAAAAAGAGTAGAGTAAGACTAATTAACATTGTTGTGTGTATTTTTTCTTCCAGTCATACTCAGGGGTCTTGGTGCACAGAATAAACTCAGAGTTGGACACGAACAGGGTTGCATTCTTACCAAAAAATCTTATATGGGTGCCTGGCTGAGTCAGAGGAGCCTGCGACTCTTGATCTTGGGTCATGGGTTTGAGCCCCACATAGGGTGTAGAGATTACTTAAATAAAAATTTAAAAAAAAATTAAAAAATAAAAAAATTTAAAAAAGAGTATCATGAAATGAAGGGTGGCAAAGGAGTCGAATATGAGCAAAGGAGTGCTTATAATGATTTACCATGACATTTAAGCTGAGTAGGAAGGGAAGTAAGGACATGAAGGGGGCAAGAGACAGTAAAAAGGTGGTAGCATCATCAGTGGAATATATATCCCTGTGGGACTGAAGGATTGTTGGTGTTGAAGTACTAAAGACAGTGAGATGGAAATATAGGAGGTCAGGGTAAGGATAGGGCCCTATGACTATGGTATTGAATTTCAGGGCACGGTGGGAAATGGAGTCACAAAGACAGATGCACAGAGCCAAAGAATGTCAGAAACCTTATTGAAGTAACTAGCATAAACAATTATCAATTTCTACTCTACTTTGATTATCCTAAAACTCTTTGTGGTAATACTATTTATTCCTCTTACCACTGACCAGTTTAGAGATGACCAAGTAGATGAGGGAAAGCCTTCAGGGAAGCTTATGGAAACTGTTTTCTTATTCCAAAGAATAGGATAGTTCCTCTTTTTTCTCTGGATTATGTGATGCCTGAAACTTTTGTAGCCACTTTGTTAGCAGCCTAAGGATAAAGTCAACACTGAAGATGTCAGAGAGATGGAAAGAACATGGGCTGTTGATGACACTGTTGAGCCATTGTATCAACCAATCCTGGAGATTGCCCTACTCATAGAGCAATACTTCTATTTTGAGAAATAGTAAGTTATTGTGTAAGTCAGTTTGCATTAGGTTTCGTTATTCCAGCCAAAGCATCTGATCACCTGTCCTTCAGGAGCCCCTTGCCTGTGGGAAAGCCAACATGGAAACAGATAAACACATCTAAGTATGTCACATGCTGCCCTGGGGGAAAACCAGGGGGCTGTGAGATCCCTGTGCAGGTGCTTAACCAGATTGAGAGTCAAGGAAGCCTTCCCAGGTAAGAGTAGTCCCTAAAGGTCAATAAGAATTTGGAAGGCAAAAGGGGGTTCCCAGGGAAAGAGAGCTGAATAGGTGATGAGCCAATGGTAAAAGAAACTCAAAACTTCATAATTTTACAGCTAGCAGGAATTCTGGTGACCTCAACAAAAATACTAACATTTGAAATATATTTGCCAATTGAAAAAGTCATATTTATTAGGGGTTCGTTAGTTGCCTATCTAGCATTTACCTTCTCTCTCCCTTCCTAACTATATGTATATATATATTTTCCTTTGAGAGCTATTCCTCTCACCTGGTGTGATTGACTCCAACCCCAGCTCTAGAGGTAGCCTCTGACTGGCAGTAACCAAGTAGAATAGCCTTATGCCCCTTGACATGGCAATTTGTTCTGGTAAATGAGGTACAAATCAATCAAATCTGGCAGTCCTCTGGCTACAGAAGATACTTCAGGAATAGTATAGTCAAGTTTGGGACTTTTACTCACTGGTTTTGAGAAACCATGCTCTCTCTCCCTGCATGTAAATACAAAAAGCATATAATCTTTCTGCTAGCTGCGGGACTTGTGTCCATGGGGGGATCCCAGTCCAAGGACTTCACAAGCTACATACATAGGAAGTTGGGAATGAAACAACTGAAGAACATTTGAGGAGAAGGCCTGATTGAACTGCACTGAAGCCTGCCCAATTACTTGATTTCAGTTGTAATTACCAATAAATCCTTTCATTAGTTAAGCCCATTTGAATTGGATTTTCTATTACTTTAAACTGAATGGTCCCAATTTGAAACACATATATAGAGATCAGTATGTTCATTAGTAACCTACATTATATTTTATATTAGCCGGTATATGAGCAATTCATACATAACATAATATTTTGTATCTTTAATTTCTTAAACACATAGATGACATGCAGAATGTCTGGTTCCACACCAGACACCTGTCTACTCTAATGGCTTGAGATGGGATACATAGATAAAATGGGGGAAGTGGATGGGGACAGTATTTAGAGATAATGGAGAGCCAGGGGAAGGGTTTAGACAGGTTAAGCAAAAGGTAACAATTTCCATGGTTTTGAGTATAAGCCTTTTCAAAAAATAATCTTTTCCCCTGTCTTTTTCTTTCAATAAAATCCTTACTGACTTCAAAATCAACTGATGTATTCAGTAGCTATCTATTAAGCCAGTCACAGTTGTAGGAGCTTAGGATACAGCAGTGAACAAACCAGGAAAAATCCTGCCGTCATGGAGCTTAGGTCCTTTTCAGGTCAAACAGTATCCTTTCCAAAATATCTGCTTGAATTCTATCATATTCACTATTTTAAAATGTATTTATTTATTTATTTGTTTGCTTATTTGTTTATTTATTTAGAGTGGGGGGTTGGACAGAGGGAGAGAGAGCACGGTGCCCACGAGGGGCCCAATCTAACTACACTAAGATCATGACTTGAGCTGAAATCAGGAGTCAGAATCAACCAACTGAGTCACCCAGGGTCCCTTTCTCATTCATATTTAATATATCCTTCTGCTTTCTGGCATGTTGTACTATTGTAATTATACTTGTGATCTGTGCTTCAACTGAGAGGTATTGCCTCAGAGGTCTCTCTCACTAGACCAAAGGGAACTTTATAATAATAAAGTTCATTTGTATGACTGTGGGCATGATAGGAAAGGAAAGTCTGGATAATTGTATTATGAAATTCAAACAGCTGTCCAGCTTAATGAATGTAAATGGCTCTTTGATGAAGAAATGGAACATAGCAATGAAAATGATGTCTACAAGTATAAAAATATTTCTTTGGTTAAAACTTAAAGTACTCAAAAGCTGGGTCACATATGCACTTTTATAAATTATTTTAATTTAGGAGCAAAGACCTCTGGTTTTCCTAAAAACAAAAAAGAATTACTGTAAAGATCCAAAGCATTTGTTTCTTCTGGATGTCAAAGGGTTGCTGTTTTATTGCTACACAGTCAACAGAGGGAGCCCATGTTACAAAACCTAATAGAATTTCCTTACTGAATTTTTTTTTCTTACTGAATTTTGTACATGGTAGAAAGCCAATAAAAGATAAAGGAATAGAAGAAGTGGAATAGAAGAGCTAAGGTATTGGACATATTTGATTTTAAACTGTACTGGGAAACTGGAATCCCTCTTACAAGACTGAATTTGAGAGATGATGTAAAGTTAAAGGTATTTCAAAATAGCATACATGTAGTGGACCTATTTTTAAATCACTTTACATACTACCAGGGGGATCCTTTATCTTTAAAGTACACAGTCTCCTGCTTGAAACCCTTCATCACTCATATGACAAATCCAACCTTATGGGGTTGTATTGAAGGACATAATCAATAGCATAGTGCCTGGCACAGTAAATTGTCAGTAAATTGTTAGTGTTATTTTTCACTACTGTATCTTTTATTGTAGTGATTCTTCAGACTAGAATGCTTTCCAAACTGCCTCATTCCTAGTACTCTTATCTGGTTGACTCCTTTCTTATACTAGAGGCTTCAGAGTTTTGCTTCATTCAGTCTGGATGCTCTTCTGGTGCTTAACATACCATATTGTAGTGATATGTTCAAAAAGGTGTCTCCAACTTGAGCAGAGGCCAGATCCCATAAACTGTTATGTCTCTAATGTATAGCACTTAGGTGACCAAACATCCAGGTTTGCCTGGGACCATTACAGTGTTAGCACTAAAAGTTCCATGCCTCTTAAAACCCCACAGTTCCAGGCAAACCAGTTAGTTGGCCACCCTCCCAAAGATCTTGATACATAATAGTTCAGTCAATAAATTTGTTTTCCTTTTTTTGTATATTTTTTAATTAGAGTTTGATTTACCAACATATAACACCCAGCGCTCATCCCATCAAGTGCCCCCCTCAGTGCCCATCACCCAGTCACCCCATCCCCCTGACCACCTCCCCTTCCACTAGCCCTTGTTCATTTCCCAGGTTAGGAGTCTCTCATGTTTTGTCACCCTCACTGATATTTCCCACTCATTTTCTCTCCTTTCCCCTGTAGTCTCTTTCACTATTTCTTATATTCCCTGAATGAATGAAACCATATGTTTGTCCTTCTCTGATTGACTTACTTCACTCAGCATAATACCCTCCAGTTCCATCCACTTCGAAGCAAATGGTGGGTATTCATCGTTTCTAGTGACTGAGTAATATTCCACTGTATATATAGACCACAGCTTCTCTATCCATTCATCTTTCGATGGACACCGAGGCTCCTTCCACAGTTTGGCTATTGTGGACATTGCTGCTATAAACATTGGGGTGCAGGTGTCTCGGTCTTTCACTGCATCTGTATCTTTGGGGTAAATCCCCAGCAGTGCAATTCCTGAGTGGTAGGGCAGATCTATTTTTAACTCTTTGAGGAACCTCCACACAGTTTTCCAGAGTGGCTGCACCAGTTCACATTCCCACCAACAGTACAAGAGGGGTCCCCTTTCTCCACATCCTCTCCAACATTTGTTGTTTCCTGTCTTGTTAATTTTCCCCATTCTCACTGGTGTGAGGTGGTATCTCACTGTGGTTTTGATTGTATTTCCCTGATGCCAAGTGACACGGAGCATTTTCTCATGTTGTTGGCCATGCCTATGTCTTCTTTGGTGACATTTCTGTTCATGACTTTTGCCCATTTCGTGCTTGGATTGTTTGTTTCTTTGCTGTTGAGTTTAATAAGTTCTTTATAGATCTTGGATACTAGCCCTTGATCTGATACGTCATTTGCAAATATCTTCTCCCATTCTGTAGGTTGTCTTTTAGTTTTGTTGACTGTATCCTTTGCTGTGCAGAAGCTTTTTATCTTGATGAAGTCCCAATAGTTCATTTTTGCTTTTGTTTCCCTTGCCTTTGTAGATGTATCTTGCAAGAAGTTGCTGTGGCCAAGTTCGAAAAGGGTGTTGCCTGTGTTCTCCTCTAGGATTTTGATGGATTCTTGTCTCACATTTAGATCTTTCATCCATTTTGAGTTTATCTTTGTGTCTGGTGTAAGAGAATGGTCTAGTTTCATTTTTCTGCATGTGGCTGTCCAATGTTCCCAGCTCCATTTATTGAACAGACTGTCCTTATCCAGTGGATAGTCTTTGCTGCTTTGTCGAATATTAGTTGACCATGGAGTTGAGGGCCCATTTCTGGATTCGCTATTCTGTTCCGTTGATCTATGTGTCTCTGTTTGTGCCCGTACCACACTGGCTTGATGATCACAGCTTTGTAGTACAACTTGAAATCTGACATTGTGATGGCCCCGGCTCTGGTTTTATTTTCTCAATATTCCCCTGGCTATTTGGGGTCTTTTTTGATTCCACACAAATCTTAAGAATTTGTTCCAACTCTCTGAAGAAAGTCCATGGTACTTTGATACGGATTCCATTAAATGTGTAATTTGCCTGGGTAGCATTGACATTTTCACAATATTAATTCTTCCAATCCATGAGCATGGAATATTTTTCCATTTCTTTGTGTCTTCCTCAATTTCTTTCAAAAGTGTTCTGTAGTTTTTAGGGTATAGATCCTTTACCTCTTTGGTTAGGTTTATTCCTAGGTATCTTATGCTTTTGGGTGCAGTTGTAAATGGGATTGATTTTGTATCCTGCCACACTGCCGAATTGCTGTATGAGTTCTAGCAATATTGGAGTGGAGTCCTTTGGGTTTTCTATGTACGATATCATGTCATTTGCAAAGAGGGAGAGTTTGACTTCTTTGCCCATTTGAATGCCTTTTATTTCTTTTTGTTGCCTGATTGCTGAGGCTAGGACTTCTAGTACTATGCTGAATAGCAGTGGTGACAGTGGACATTCCTGTCGTGTTCCTGATCTTAGGGGAAAGGCTCAGTGTTTCCCCATTGAGAATGATATTTGCTGTGGGCTTTTCGTACATGGCTTTTTAAGATGCTGAGGAATGTTCCCTCTATCCCTACACTCTCAAGAGTTTTGATCAGGAATGGATGCTATATTTTGTCAAATGCTTTCTCTGCATCTATTGAGTGGATCATATGGTTCTTGTTTTTTCTCTTGTTGATATGATCTATCACATTGATTGTTTTACGAGTGTTGAAGCAGCCTTGCATCCCAGGGATAAATCCCACTTGGTCATGGTGAATCATCTCCTTAATGTACTATTGGATCCTATTGGCTAATATCTTTTGAGAATTTTTGCATCAGTGTTCATCAGGGATATTGGTCCATTATTCTCCTTTTTGGTGGGGTCTTTGTCTGGTTTTGGAATTAAGGTGATGCTGGCCTCATAAAAGGAGTTTGGAAGTATCCCGTCCCTTTCTATCTTTTGGAACAGCTTTAGTAGACTAGGTATTGTTTCTTGTTTAAACGTTTGATAGAATTCCCCTGGGTAGCCATCTGGCCCTGGACTTTGTGTCTTGGTAGGTTTTTGATGACTGCTTCAATTTCCTCCCTGGTTATTGGCCTGTTCAGGTTTTCTACTTCTTCCTGTTCCAGTTTTGGTACTTTGTGGTTTTCCAGAACTGCGTCCATTTCTTCTAGATTGCCTAATTTATTGGCATATAGCTGCTCATAATAGGTTTTTAAAATCACTTGTATTTCCTTGGCATTTGTGTGATCTCTCCATTTGCATTCGTGATTTTATTAATTTGAGTCTTTTTTCTTTTTAATAAGGCTGGCTAATGGTTTATCTATCTTATTAATTCTTCAAAGAACCAACTCCTGGTTTTGTTGACCTGTTCTACAGTTCTTCTGGTCTCTATTTCATTAAGTTCTGCTCGGATCTTTATTAACTCTCTTATTCTTCTTGGTGTAGGTTTTATTTGCTGTTCTTTCTCCAGTTTCTTTAGGTGTGAGATTAGCTTGTGTATTTGAGGGTTTTTTTCCGATATTTTGAGGGATGCTTGTATTGCAATATATTTCCCTCTTAGGCCTGCTTTTGCTGTATCCCAAAGATTTTGAATGGTTGTATCTTCATTTTCATTAGTTTTCATGAATCTAATTCTTCTCTAATTTCCTGGTTGACCCATTCATCTTTTAGCAGGATGCTCTTTAACCTCCACATGTTTGAATTTCTTCAAAATTTCTTCTTATGATTGAATTCAAGTTTCAAAGCATTATGGTCTGAAAATATGCAGGGGACAATCCCAATCTTTTTTAAAAATTTTTTTAATTGGAGTTCAATTTGCCAACATGTAGCATAACACCCACTGCTCATTCCCACCAAGTGCCCCCCTCAGTGCCAATCACCCAGTCACCCCAACTTCCCGCCCACCTCCCTTTCCACTACCCCTTCTTCGCTTCCCAGAGTTAGGTGTCTGTCATGTTTTGTCATCCTCACTGGTATTTGCACTCATTTTCTCTCCTTTCCCTTTCATTTATTTTTATATTTCAAAAATGAGACCATATAATGTTTGTCCTTCTCCAATTGACTTATTTCACTCAGCATAATACCCTCCAGTTCCATCCACATCAAAGCAAATGATGGGTATTTGTCGTTTCTAATGGCTGAGTAATATTCTATTGTATACATAGATCACATCTTCTTTATCCATTCATCTTTTGATGGACACCAAGACTCCTTCCACAGTTTGGCTATTGTGGACATTACTGCTATAAACTGACAATCTCAATCTTTTGGTATCAGTTGAGATCTGATTTGTGACCCAGTAGGTGGTCCATTCTGGAGAAAGTTCCATGTGCACTTGAGAAGAATGTGTTTTTAGTTGCAATTGGATGCAAAGTTCTGAATATATCTGTAAAATCCATCTGTTCCAGTGTATCATTTAAAGCTCTTGTTTCTTTGGAGATGTTGTGCTTAGAACATCTATCATTTGCAGAAAGTGCGGTGTTGACGTCTCCTACTATTAGTGTATTACTATCTAAGTATGTCTTTACTTTGGTTATTAATTGATTGATATACTTGGCAGGTCCCACATTAGGGGCATAAATATTCATGATTGTTAGGTCCTCTTGTTGGATAGACCCTTTAAGTATGATATAGTGACCCTCTTCATCTCTTACTACAGTCTTTGGCATAAACTTTAATTTATCTGATATGTGGATTGCTACCCCAGCTTTCTTTTGAGGGCCATTTGAATGGTAAATGGTTCTTCAACCTTTCATTTTCAGGCTGTAGGTGTCCTTAGGTCTCAAATGAGTCTCTTGTAGACAGCAAATAGATGGGTCTCACTTTTTTATCCAGTCTGAAGCCCTGCATCTTTTGATGGGATCATTTAACCCATTCATGTTCAGAATTACTATTGAAAGATACGAATGTAGTGTCATCATAATACCTACTCAGACCCTGTTTTTGTAGATTATTTCTTTGGGCTTCCTCTTTCTTTTACAGGGTCCCCTTAATATTTCTTGCAGAGCTGGTTTGGTGATCACATACTCTTTCAGTTTCTGCCTATCTTGGAAGCTCTTTATCTCTCCTTCTATTCTGAATGAGAGCCTTGCTGGATAGAGTATTCTTGGCTGTATGTTCTTCTCCTTTAGGACCCTGAATATATCCTGCTACCCCTTTCTGGCCTGCCAGGTCTTTGTGGATAGATCTGCTGTTAATCTAATATTTCTCCCCATATAAGTTAGGGATCTCTTGTCTCTTGCTGCTTTAAGGATCTTCTCTTTATCTTTGGAATTTGAAAGTTTCACTATTAAATGTTGAGGTGTTGAACAGTTTTTATTGATTTTAGGAGGGGATCTCTCTATCTCCTGATCTGAATGCCTATTTCCCTCCCCAAATTAGGGAAGTTCTCAGCTACGATTTGTTCAAATATGCTTTCTGGCCCTCTATCCCTGTCAATGCTCTCTGGAACCCCAATTAAACATAGATTTTTCCTTTTGAGGCGGTCATTTATTTCCCTTAAAATTTCCTCATGGTCTTTTAATTGTTTTTCTCTTTTTTCCTCAGCTTCCTTCCTTGCCATCAACTTGTCTTCTATGTCACTCACTCTTTCTTCTACCTCATTAACCCTCATTGTTAGGACCTACAGTTTGGATTGCATCTCATTTAATTGATTTTTAATTTCTGCCTGATTAGATCTAAATTCTGCAGTCATGAAGTCTCTTGATTCCTTAATGCTTTTTTTTTTCCAGAGCCACCAGTAGCTTTATAACTGTGCTTCTGAATTGGCTTTCTGACATGGAATTGTAATCCAAATTCTGTAACTCTGTGGCAGAGAGTACTGTTTCTGATTCTTTCTTTTGTGGTGAGTTCTTTCTAGTCATTTTTCTCAGTGCAGAGTGGCTGTATGAGTGGGTTGAGTTAAGAATATCAACCATGACCTAAAAATTTCAATTTCACCCTAGATGATTCTGATGAGGTTAGCGACCAGAAATTGAAAACAAAGATCAGAACGAAATAAAACAAAAGGAGCTGAAAACTGAAAAACAAGTTTTAAAACAAAGTAGTAAAAAATAAAAGTCAAGAATCCCAAAGAAGATAGAAAAAAATGAAAGAAAAAAAAAGGGGGGGGACTGGGAGATGGTGGTAGTGATGAAGTTGTAGTGGAGGGAAAATGTAGTCCTCCTGAGGGGTCCTAGAGGCTGATCCTCTTGTTTTTGAGTATACTAAGTTCTGTGTGTTAGATGATGCTCAGTCTGAAATTTATGTAAACCAGAAATTAAAAAAAAAAAAAACAAAAACGAGAATACTTGTAGAGGGCCCCAACATTGACCACCAAAACATAATGAGATAGAAGAGGGGGGAAGAATGGGAATGAGGAGTCTCACAGAATGAACCAGCACAGTATATCATTTGGTTCTGGGTGCATGCTGGTCATGTATTAAACTTCCACCATTGTAAAACAAAATGAGGCAGAGAAAACAACACAAAACAAGAAAAACAGATCTTGTATATCTCCCCAAATTAAGTTGAGTATGCTGAAGGGAATCTAGAAGTGGAAAATATATCTAGGGCCTGTAATTGTAGAAACATGAAAGTCAAAAAGGAAGAATATTAAAAATGAAGAGGTGGTAAGATATAGTTAAGGTATAGAAAAGAAAAAAAATTGGAAATTTACAGTCTGATATAAAAACGAGTTGTACTGGAAAAAGGGAAAAAAATACAGGAGTGGACCCTCTGGTTCAATATACTGTAAATCCCTCGACTTCCCCTGGAGCTTTCCAGTGCTGCTTGGTCAGGTGCTTGCTCTTCCCCTGTCCTTCCAGCTGGTGTGTGTGTGTGGGGGGGGGCTGCTGTGCTGATTCTCAGGCGTGTGCACCTGGGGGAGCTTCCCCCCCCCCCCCCGCCACCGCCGGGTGCCGGTCTCAGTGGGGGCTGTTGACCCCCTGAGGCCCCTGTTCCCTGGTGGCCCCACCTCTCCCAGGCACAGGGTGACACCAGGAGAAACACCACCACTGGCCGGGGCAGGTCTCCGGCCGTGAGTCAGCTCCCCCAGTAACCACCGTAGCTCCCAGTCCGCACTGCCCTGGGTGCTCGCGGCGGGGGCGCTGACCTGCACAGCTGGGGGTGCCCGGGGGCAGGAGCGTCCTCGCTGTCCTGGGCCCTCCCCGCCCCGCCCGTCCCCGTCCCAGGGGGAGCGCAGGGTCCGGGGCTGTGTGCCCCTGGGGTCCCGGGCCTGCGCCACTGGAATTGCGCTCTCGGGGCCGCGGCTCTGAAGGCAGCAGGGCGCAGCCCCCTCTGCCCGGAGCCCCCCGACCCACTTTGGGGCTTTTCCCCGAGGCCCCGCCGGGGCTCTCAGCCCTTTACGGAGCTCGGCCGAGGTGTGGGAGGCTCTGCCCCAGCGCCCCTCCTCTCCTAGTGACCCCGGGAGACGGAGCCCCCCCCCCCCTCCCGTGCTGCCGGGTTCCCTGCTGAGCGCCCTTCCCGGGGGGCGGGGAGGGGTGGGGAATCCGGTGCGGGTTTTGAAAGTTCCAGCTTCTCGGGGGCGGGGCTCTCCTGTCCCGGGGCTCCGCCCCCTCAGCCGGGCTCCGAGCGGCCCCTCCCCCACTCCCTCCCCCACTCGATTCCGTTCCGTTATATATATATATTTTTTAAGATTTTATTTATTTATTCATTCATGATAGTCACAGAGAGGCAGAGACACAGGCAGAGGGAGAAGCAGGCTCCATGCACCGGGAGCCCGATGTGGGATTCGATCCCGGGTCTCCAGGATCGCGCCCTGGACCAAAGGCAGGCACCAAACCGCTGCGCCACCCAGGGATCCCCAGTTATATTGTTGTATTTTTTTCTGCCTTCCTACCTTGTTTCTGCCTTCCTACCTTGTTAGAAGCCAACACCCTTCCCTCTGGAGCGTCTAGCTGTTCTCTCTTTAAATCTCGGGTCAGGGGATCCCTGGGTGGCGCAGCGGTTTGGCGCCTGCCTTTGGCCCAGGGCGCGATCCTGGAGACCCGGGATCGAATCCCACATCGGGCTCCCGGTGTATGGAGCCTGCTTCTCCCTCTGCCTGTGTCTCTGCCTCTCTCTCTGCGTGTGTGTGACTATCATAAATAAATAAAAATTAAAAAAAAAAATCTCGGGTCAGATTCGTAGGTTTTTGGGATGGTTTGAAAGTAATCCGGAAAAAAAAAAAAAAAGTAATCCGGGTAAGTTGGTGGGGTGGGTGGGTTGTCACCCCACTCCTCCTCCATCTGGCCTTGGCCCCCCCCCAAAAAAAAAAAACTCAATAAATTTGTTTTCCTAGGCAAATTATCTTTGGTGACTCACTTTTGCTTCATGGGTTTAAATTTCTCCGATTATAACTAATAATTTTAAACAAAATAATATCTAAGGCCCTTTTAAAGAAGTATTTTAGGGGATCCCTGGGTGGCTCAGTGGTTTGGCGCCTGCCTTTGGCCCAGGGCGCAATCCTGGGGTCCCGGAATCGAGTCCCGCATCGGGCTCCCGGCGTGGAGCCTGCTTCTCCCTCCTCCTGTGTCTCTGCCTCTCTCTCTCTCTCTCTTTCTCTATGTCTATCACAAATAAATAAATAAATCTTAAAAAAAAAAGAAGAGGTATTTTAGAATTGGATGTCATGGGGGATCCCTGGGTGGCACAGCGGTTTAGCGCCTACCTTTGGCCCAGGGCACGATCCTGGAGTCCCGGTATCAAGTCCCATGTCGGGCTCCCTGCATGGAGCCTGCTTCTCCCTCTGCCTGTGCCCCTGCCTCTCTCTCTCTCCCTATGTCTATCATGAATAAATAAAGTCTTTAAAAAAAATTGGATGTCACATTTATGTCCAGCCTACCTTCATCATTTTGTCTATAGCAAGGGAATTCTAACTATATTAACATCCTGATTTTTTAAATTAAAATGATTCTTAAAAATATTTATTTATTTTGGAGAGAGAGTGAGAACAGAGGGAGGGAGAGAGAGAGAATCTCAAGCAGATTCTAAGCTGAGCACAGAGCCCACCACAAGGTTCGATCTCAGGACTCTTGAGATCTCGACCTGAGCTGAAACCCAGAATCAAGCTGAATGTGCCACCCAGGTGCCTCAAAAGATTTTATTTTAATTGACC
Organism: Canis lupus baileyi; assembly: GCF_048164855.1. NCBI lineage: Eukaryota > Metazoa > Chordata > Mammalia > Carnivora > Canidae > Canis > Canis lupus. The sequence goes on from NC_132850.1 coordinate 11,275,446, forward strand.
TGTAGTCAATTAAACATAATGTTCCATTAGTTTCAGGTGAACAGCTGAATGAGTTGTTTGACAACTTTATATGTTATGCTATGTTCTCCACAGATGTAGCTATCAAATGAAGAATAAAATATAAATCTTGTATATATGGTATAATTCTAACTTTGTAAAATATGTATATTTTATGTTTTATTTAAGAAAAGAGAATGGAATTATGAATATGTCTTTTGTTGATAAATTCCCCGCTTCCTGAATTTTTAAAAATTTCTACAATGATTATATGATTTTATAGTCAGTTAACAATACCTACAAAATACCAATGTTTGTGCTGATGTGGCAGTGGGTGTCCCTTAAATAATTATTTAGGAAATTGTTCCCTTTGCATGAAGTTACTAACAAAAGTTAGCTAACTGATTACATGTTTCCTTTAACTATGCTTCCCAATTATTAATGTAAGTCTGGGTTGGGCCTGTGATTCTGCATTTCCTTTTATTTTTATTTATTATTTATTTATTTATTTATTTATTTATTTATTTATTTATTTATGATAGTCACAGAGAGAGAGAGAGAGAGAGAGAGAGGCAGAGACATAGGCAGAGGGAGAAGCAGGCTCCATGCACCGGGAGCCCGACGTGGGATTCAATCCCGGGTCCCCAGGATCGTGCCCTGGGCCGAAGGCAGGTGCCAAACCACTGCGCCACCCAGGGATCCCCGCATTTCCTTTTTTTAAAAGATTTATTTATTTGACAGAGGCAGAGAGAGTGCATGAACACAAGCCACACAGAAGGCAGAGGGAAAAGTATGTCTCTTCTGAAGATCAGGGAGCCTGATGCGAGGCTTGATCCCAGGAACCCAGGACCATAACCTGAGCCAGAGAAAGGAACTCAATCAACTGAGCCACCCAAGCACCCCTGATTCTGCATTTCTAACAAACTTTCAGGTGATGCCAGTGCCTCTGGTCCATTGACAACATTTTGGGTAGCAGGTTTTAGTGTATGTGAATTCTAATCCACGTTTGACTATCGATTACAATTTTTTAAAAAGATTTATTTATTTATTCATGATAGAGAGAGAGGCAGAGACACAGGCAGAAGGAGAATCAGGCTCCTGACATGGATGTCAGGAGCCTGACGCGGGACTCAATCCCGGGACTTCAGGATCCCGCTCTGGGCCAAAGGCAGGCACCAAACCACTGAGCCACCCAGGGACCCCCTCGATTACAATTTTTTCAACCATACTGTGGCTTTGGTAGTGCTTCCCCAAATACACGCTGGGGAAATAGAGGAAATGTCTCATCACCTTTCTGAGGTGTAGTGGTTGAAGTTCCTGCCTTAGAGTTAGTTGTCTTTTGTAAACAAGAAGTCAAACGCAACAATATATATCTAAACAACCAAAATACTAGAACCCTATGTTGACAGATGCAACATTACTTAAAAGAGATTAACTGCCTTCTCCTTGAGGCCCCTCATAGAGTTCCCAGCACAGTTAGGTTTTATAAATAGTGTTTGAATGAATGAATGAGCTTAATTATATAATAATCTCTAGCATTTGAATACTTTCTATAGATTTAAAGCTCTGGTACTCAAATTTTAGTATGTATAAAACATACCTGGGAAAGTAGCTGAAACGTAGATTCTTGGACTCTGCCCTCAGAAATTCTGATTCTGGGAAGTGGAATTCAAGAATCTATATTTTTAACAGACATTCAGTTAATTCTGAATTAGGTGTCTCTAGATCACATATTGAGCAACACTAGTTTTAAATTGAAAAAGATTACCACAACCTATAGTAAGAAATACCTTCCACAGTGTGATCCAGTTCACACACATGCTTATATACATACATATCTGAAAGAAAAATTTCATAAAATAATACTGACCCTTACCATGTGTCCTACCTATGTGTCAAATCATAGCCTGCTATTTTCTATTTTATTCAATTTCATTACAAAAACATTGCCCACAACCAGCCATATTGATTTTACACCATTTATCTCATTTAACCTTCATATCAGTGCTGCAAGGTAAGTACTCTTAACTGAATCTTCTTATTTAGAAATGTAACCTTGGGGAGATTAATGTACCTGATGTTACACATTGAGTAACAGACAGAGATAGAATTCAAACTCAGAATGCCTGGCTTTAAATGGTCATGATCAGCCCTCACCGTCATACAAACATCCTGAAAATGCCCAGCAACCCTCCCATTCTGGAGTGCATTCAGACAACCCCCTGGTGTCCCCAGTTGAATCCCATCACCTTTGAATACCAATTTGAAATTTCTAAGAGGAAAAGAATTGACTCAACTTGGACCAGGTGTGAACTCTGAGCCATTCTGCTGTAGTCAAAAGCTGCTGAGGGTGGGGCCACCTAGTACAGTCATGTATTCCTACAGTAAGGGTTGAAGCTGGAAGAAAGTGATTTCAAAGAAAAGGCAAAGGGCTTGGCAGTCACATAGAAACACATTTACTATATCTACATTCCTCCTTATTTGAGCAAGGGGATTTTCATCTCCCTTTCCAGGTAGGTCCTCACTGCAGCATCATACCAGGAGAAACTAGAACAGTATAATCCATGTCTCCATCTCCCAACCCCTGCCAAACTCTTTCCCTCCTTACTTCCTTAAATGCACAGCAGGGGTAGTCCTGGAAGTTCCCACCTGAGGCAAAGGAATGCCAAAATGAAAGGGGCATCTCCGTCAGTTTTTGTGACTAAGGACAGTGACCAAGTTTCTGGGTCAATAAAGATCTTAGGAGATTCAACAGTAGCTGATTCTCCTCTGTGTTTGAGTTTGTCACTCTTGTCCCTTTCTTCCTTGGGTCTCAGCAGCAGGTTTTTGAATAAGATTCTGAAAACCTGACATTGTTACACAATTTATTTTTTTATTTATTTTTTAAAATTTATTTATTTATTTATTTATGATAGAGAGAGAGAGAGAGAGAGAGAGAGGCAGAGACACAGGCAGAGGGAGAAGCAGGCTCCATGCACCAGGAGCCCGATGTGGGATTCGATCCCGGGTCTCCAGGATCGCACCCTGGGCCAAAGGCAGGCGCTAAACCGCTGCGCCACCCAGGGATCCCATTGTTACACAATTTAAACTTCCCTAGTTCCAAGACACTATTTTAACCTGAGAAATTGCAAAATTTCTCTCAAAAGTTGTTGAATAAAGAAAAAAAGGATTAATAGCATTCTTAAAAAGTATTCAAAATAAAAAATTAAGGGGTGCTTGAATGACTCAGTTGATTAAGTGTCTAACTCTTGGTTTTGGCTTGCATCATAATCTTGGGGTTGTGGGATCAGGCCCCAAGTCAGACTCTGTGCTCAGTGGGGAGTCTGCTTTGGGTTCTCTCTCTCTCCCTCTCCCTCTGCCACTCCCATGCTCTCATGCTCTCTCTCTAAAAATAAATAAATAAATCTTTTTTAAAAAATAGAAAATTGGGCAACCAGGGTGGCTCAGTGGTTTAGCGCCCACTTTCGGCCCAGGGCGCGATCCCAGAGTCCCGGGATCAAGTCCCACATCAGGCTCCCCCGCAGGGAGACTGCTTCTCCCTCTGCCTGTGTCTCTGACTCTCTCTCTCTGTGTCTTTCATGAATAAATAAATAAATTCTTAAAAAAAACTTTATAAAAAAATAAAAATAGAAAATTAATGAGACAGCTCTCTAACACATGTTTCTTTCTTCTATTAATGTAGACACATGCCTCTTATGAAGACCAGCTATGGAAGTTTCAATGATGCCAAGAAACATAAGACTAAATAAATCAAAAGGTCATAAAAACATATAGAATTTTTAAATATCTAAATCCTTTTTGGACTAATCAGAGTGCTTTTATTCAAATCCTTTGCTTCCTTCCCACTCCTAAGGAAGATCAACAGTTTCTTTGATTAAAATAACAGTTTGAAATGTTTTTTTAAGAATATTTTTAAGATTTTTGTTTTTTTAAATAAAGATTTAATTAATTTATTTGAGAGAGAGAGTGCAAGAGAGAGAGCGTGAGCAGTTGGGGATGGAGAAGCAGGCTCCAGGGAGCCTGATGTGAGACTCAATCCCAAGACTCTGGGATCATGATCTGAGCTGAAGGTAGATGCTTAACTGACTGAGCCACCTACGCACTCTAGGATTTTGTTTTCTGTTATTTTCAATATTCTTAAAAGTCTTGAAGTTTTCCTCTCTTTGATATGGCAAAATAAAGATTGATTTTTGACTTGACTTATAAATAGAGTTTAATAATGTTTACTTCTAATTAAACTCTAAAATGTTATTAAATAAAAACAATCAGTAAACCCTAACTCAACAAATATTTTCCTTTCCTTCCTATTCCCTTCAAGTCTTTATATACTGTGTTTGTATAAGGATAATCCTGGGAAATATAAAATGTATTTTTTTTCCTCTTAATGACAACAGCAGCAAAATAGTAGTTTCTTTTGCAAAAGTTTTATTAGCTTGTGCACATTCATTTTAAATATTATTTCTATGTCTCTTGAGTATAGCAATCATGTCTCATAGTCTTTTACCTGGAAGCATTTTAATATGTATTATCTGATAGGTATTAATTAAAATAACTATTATTTTAACATTCATTTGTTCATTATTATTCATATTAACCTGAATGAAGATAGCGTCTACATACCACCAGAGTCATGCCAAAAGTGAACACAATGAGTATCTAAAAAATAATACACATTTCCAGTTCCAATTGGTAAGCACTTTAAACAAATACTACTATTACATTAATAAATGAATACTGTGAGTTCTGTTTAGAAAATAATGCCTTAGGAGAAAAAAAAATGTTTCACACACAAAAAATTAACAAATTAAATAAAAACTCTTAGAAGGGAGGAGGTAAAGATACCATTGAATTCTATCTTAATGGTGGATGGGAGAGGAAATAATTGTATTTAAAGGTAGACTTGAGCCAAAAGTTGAAAGTATTCAAAATACCCTTTAAAATGCCAAATCAGAGAGGAGGGGGACCAAGATGGCTGAATAAGAAGACCCTAAACTCACCTCATTCCATGGATACAACTAGGTAACACATCAGTGTAAACAGCCCAGAAACTGACCTGAACTGCCAGAACACCTCCACAACTAAAGATAGTGAAGAAGCCACATTGAAGAGGATAGGAAGGGCAGACGCAGTAGGTAGTGAACTGGACAGAGAGCCAAATGGACCCAAGGCAGGAGGAAGCTGTAATGTGGAGAAGGAAGAGAAACAAGTTATCACACTGAGAAGAGGGGAAGACAACTCCCTAAAACTTTTGGCTTTCAAAATTAGAAGGGTGGGGGCACCTGGGTGGCTCAGTAGATTAAATGTCCAACTCTTGGTTTCGACTTAGGTCATATTCTCATGGGTTGTGAGGTTGAGTCCTACATTGGGCTCTGCACTCAGCATGGAGTCTGCTTGAGATTTGTTCCCTCTGTCTCTCCCCTTACTCTCTCTCTCTCTCTCTCTCGGATGAATAAATAAATCTTTAAGAAAAAGAAAATTAGAAGGGTCAAATCTCATGAGTGCTTACAACCAGGGAGACTTTAAAGCCTGGAATTTTAAAAATCAGAGGGCTAACCTCCAGGAGAGCCCAGAAGGATATAGAAAGATGAGTCCCTGCCCTTAAAGAGATAGCATGATTAAACAGCCCTCAGAGATACAACATAGAAGTAGCAGTTTGAAAACCACCTGGGGCACATGGGAGGTAGAATTATTTACACACTTAAAAGCTCAGCCTGAGGGGCAGGGTTCCCTGAGGGACTTCCCCAGGAACAGGCACCATTTCCCTCTCCCAATCCCCAGTGTAAACACGTAGCCACTGCAAGGACCAGCAAAGTGCCAACATTCACTATCTGAATTTCTGACAACAAACTCCTCCTCTCCCCAGCATGTCCCCCCACCCCAAGCTATGGCAGATGTACCCTTTTCAGTCATATTTGCTTCAATCCAGGTCCTGCAGCTGCACCCCTCCCTCAGAAGATTGGAGCAAACCTTGCCAAGACTGCAGTTCCCAGGTCAGTGGGCCTTGTGGATGACTGAGACCTATTTTGTTAAAATTGTGTGCCCTATCCATACAGCCCTGCTCCCAAGAGCTTCAGAAAGTCTCATTTCAAAAGTAGACCTGAGTGTACCTTGTTAAAATGGTACACTACTCTGGCTGTGGATCAAACACTCCCCCCTACCAGCCACAGAAGGCTGGACTGGAGGAGGATGACTGGACTGAAGGAAAAAGTGGCCAGGACTCAACAGTAGGGCACATGCAACACACAGAGGGGACATTCTGAAGAACCAGGTCCTGGTGAACAGAGGATACTGCACTGTAGGACACCAAAGGACCTTTTCTTTATAAGCCCATTACTTTCAATAGCAAGAGATACCTGACTTTTCTAACAAAGAGAAACACAGAATGTTAGACAAAATGAGGAGACAGACGAATATGTCCCAAATGAAAGAAGAAGACCAAACCACAGCAAGAGACTTACATGAAATGGATATGTTATATGCCTAAAATCGAACTCCAATAAAAAAAAATACAAAAAAAGAAATAAAATAGTTTACATACACATACATATGTGTGTATACACACATCAATATTGCTGAGTTTTAGTATTTCATCAGCTTAGAGGAATAATGTTATCTGTGGGGAGATTAAAAACCACTAGTGCTTATATATGTATTACTGGTTTTAGTAAGTCTTTTTCATTCACTGCATACTGTGCATTAAAATTGCTGGTGTGGGGGACACCTGGGTGGCTCAGTTGTTGAACATCTGCCTTTGGCTCAGGTCGTGATCCTGGGGTCCTGGGAGAGTCCCATATAGGGCTCCCTTCAGGGAGCCTGCTTCTCCCTCTGCCTGTCTCTCCGCCTCTCTCTCTGTCTCATGAATAAATAAATACAATCTTAAAAACAAAAAAGCAAAACAAAACAAAAAGTAATATGCCTGGGCAATCCCTGGGTTGCTCAGCGGTTTAGTGCCTGCCTTTGGCCTGGGGCATGATCCTGGAGTCCTGGGATCGAGTCCCAGATCGGGCTCCCTGTGAGGAGCCTGCTTCTCCCTCTGCCTGTGTCTCTGCCTCTCTCTCTCTCTCTCTCTCTCTCTGAGTGTACCTTGTTAAAAATGGCACATTCCACTCTGGCTGTGGATCAAACACTCCCCCTACCAGCCACAAAAGGCTGGACTGGAGAAGGATGACTGGACTGAAGTTAAAAGTGGCCAGGACTCAACATAAAGATACTCACTGGACTTGAGTTCAAGGCTCACATTTAAAAAAATTAAAATAAGAAAAGATATTCACCAGACTCGACAAAAGAGCACAGCACATCAATGAGATCCTTAAAAAAGAGATAGAAAACATAAAAAAGAACCCATCAGAGATGAAGAACAAAATAAATGAAATTAAAAATACATAGAATAAATAGCAAGCTAGAAGAAGTAGAGAAATGAATTAGTGACCTGGAGGATAGAGTAATAGAAAGTAATCAAGCTGAGCATGTGAGAGAAAATAATTACGCAAAATGAGAACGGACCTAGGGAACTCAGTGAATCTATCAAGCATAATTACATTTGTATTATAGGAATCCCAGCAGGAGGGCATAATGGCTGAAAATTTCTCTAATCTGGGGAAGGAAACAAATACAGAGAGCACAGAGAGCAGAGAGCCCCCAGCAAAATCTACCCAAGGAGTTCCACATCAAGACATATAGTAATTAAAATGGCAGAAAGTAGTGATAGAGAATTTTAAAAGCAAAAAGAGAAAAGAAGACAGTTACATACAAGGGAACTAATTACTTAGTTTGCTAGCTTGTACTCACATCAACCTACTAACAATTTGCATTAAAAATTTGTCTATGGGCGCCTGGTTGGCTCTGTTGGTAAAGCTTGGGACTCTTGGGACTCTTTTTTTTATATATATAAACTTATTTTTTATTGATGTTCAATTTGCCAACCTATAGAATAACATCCAGTGCTAATCCCATCAAGTGCCCCCCTCAGTGCCCGTCACCCAGTCATCCCACCCCCTGCCCACCTCCCCTTCCACCACCCCTTGTTCATTTCGACTATTGGGACTCTTGAGTCCTATGTTGGGTATAGAGATTACTTAAAAAAATTTTTTTTTATCTCAACCCAAATGTCTATAAACTGATGACTGAATAAACAAAAATGTGGTATATGTACATAATAGGATACTATTCAGCAATAAAAAGGAATGAAGGACTGTTATACACTCTAACATGGATGAACCTTGTAAACGTTAATCTAAGTGGAAAAAGCTAATCACAGGAGATCACATATTGTTTGATTACATTAACATAAAATGTCCAGAATAAGCCAATGTAGAGAGACAATGGGGCGCCGGGTGACTCAGTTGGTTAAATGTCTGCCTTCAGCCCAGGTCATGAGCCCAGGGTCCTGGGATGGTGCCCTGCATTGGGATCCCTGCTCAGCAAGGAGTCTGCTTCTCCTTCTCCCTCTCCCTCTGCTCCTACCCCTCTTGTGCTCTCCCTCTGTCATGTTCTTACTCTGTCTCAAATAAATAAATAAAATCTTAAAATACATTCGTATACACATATTTTTTTATTTTTATTTATTTATTTTTGCCTGGGTCTAGTGATGGTAGGGGGAGAAATGCAAGTGACTACTAATAGGAATGGGATTTCTTTTAGAGTTACGAAAATATTCTAAAATAGTTTGTGGTTATGGTTGGAGAGTTGAGTTACATACTTAAATGGGTGATTTATATTCTATATGAATTATATATCCAGAAATCTATGGTACGTAAAACAAAAACAACCCATCTCCTATCAGCTCCTGTGTCACTCAAAGCATACACAAACACAGATGCACCATCTGTGAATACAATCCTACTTGTTCAGGTCATGATTCACTGCCTTTTGGGAACCTTCTCTGACCTCCAGGCTGAGTTAGGGATTACTCAACAATCCCACATTCCTCTCTTCTGGTATTGCAGCACACTTCACATACTGCATTTGTACTGCTGCATGCAAGCCTCCCTGGGGATAGAGTCAGACATAGTCTTACTTGAAGAGCTCAACTATAGCATAGCACTGAAGGACAAGATCAAAGCTAGAGGCTGTTTGGTGAACAAAGAAAAAAGAGTAGTCAATTCTAACATGGGTTGGGATGGGATTGAAGTGCAATGAGAAAGGCATCCTTGAGATGTTTAAGAATCAGTTGTATCCTGAAGGATGAATCAGACTTGGACAGGTGGACATTGAAGCAAAGTTAGGAACATCACACTGGGAACCATGCAAGTGACCAGGAGTCAGAATCCTCAGGTTTGCCCTGTGTAACAGTTGGAAAATTCCTGCTCCTTGCTAGGCCTCAGTTTCCCAGAAGTGAAAGGGGGATATTTGCTTGGGTGGTATCTGATAATTTTGCTACTATGCTGAGCTCACAGAGTCTTATGTTCTCCTACATTATTTCATTGATTCAGCCAATATTTATTGACTCCCTATCATGTGGCATTGAGAATGCAATGAAGGTACAACTTAAGGCATTTTTATGCAGCTGGTGAGTGTTATCAAGGTCAAGTGTAAACCGCTGTGATAGTAACAAGGAGATGTGCCCAAATGAGAAGGAGGAACACCCTGTGGCATTTGAAAGGAGATCTGAAGGATGAGCAAAATGGGTGTGTCCCATTCCAGATAGAGGGGGATAACACACAGAAAGATCAAGGTCATGAGGGATGAGGCTCAGTTGAGGGGCTAAAAGGAGCCAAGTGACACAGCAGTGGAAGTAGGAATGGGGCTGGAATGGGAGTGGTAATATCACCAAGAGCCTTGCAAATCACCGAAAGAACTTTGATCTTTATCTTAAGAATAATGAGATGTGGATCAGTTTTTAGAAACCAAGGCTGGGCATTAACTGTGTTGATACCTGAGATGAGGTATATGTATTAGTAAATGTAACATGAGGACATATAATATAAAAATACTAATGCTAATAATAGTTTTAGAGGTATCAGTGTAAATAAATAGATACACACACAAACACACCATGCATATACATACATACTAATACCTCTAATTGCAACCCAATATCACATCACAGGGGTTTTTCTTTTCTTCTGCAGTTCTACTCTGCATGAAATTCAGCTAAGTCTCCTCTATGGAAGTGCTATTTGAGATGAAATCAGAATAATATTTAAGAGCCAGACATATAAATTCTAGAATCAGATCATTACAAGTAGAGAGAACAAGTACAAAGGCCTACAGCAGAAATAAGTGTGGTGTGTTGGAGAAATGGAATGGCCAGGTTGGCTAGAACGTACTGTTTCAAACCAAGTCAATGAGGCAAGAAGCAGTTGCCTCACACAAAGCTGTATACGGTACAGTAAGGAGTTTGGAATGTATTTTAGCACAGCAGAAGGACATCGACAGTTTTTGAAAAGGGGATTACAGTAATCTGATTTATATTTCAAAATTTTACTGGACATTGTATAGAGAATGAATTGTTCAAGGTCAAGAGAAAAAAAGCAGGGAGAAAATTGTGACACTTGTGACAATGTAAGCAAGATAATATGAAGACTAAGTGTAGCTACAGATAAAGTATAAGAGAATAAATCCGAGGGATATTTTGAAGGATGAGCTACTAGGAATATTTCTGAATTCTCAAATGGTTATTATACATCTACTATGTGCTATGCATTGTGGTAAGTCCTGGGGATAAAGACATTAAGAAGAGACAAGCCCTATTTGTAAGGAGCTCATAATCTAGTGGTGAAGGGGACAGATATATGAATAATCTTAATGTAGTGTGATGAACACGTAGCCATAGAGTTAACAATAACAGAGTTAACAATAACATCAATTGAATTCAGTACTAGACAAACTGTCAAGTACAGAGGAAGAGGGAATTCACTGTGCCTGAATGCTGAAAGTGGTTATGGAAGACTTTATAGATGACGTAGAGAACTGTCTTTTTTTCCAGTTTGTTGAGATATAATTGACACTGTGTAAGTTTAAGGTATACAACATGTTGATTTGATACACATATATATTGCAAAATGATTACCACCATAGTGTTAGCTAATACCTCAACCACGTCCCATATTACCATCTTTTTTGTGATGATATTTAAAATCTACTCTCTTAGCAACTTCCAAATATATAATGCAGCATGATTAACTACAATCACCATGCTGTACATTACATCCTCAGAACTTATTCTTATAATTAGAAGTTTGAACCTTTTGACCGTGAAGAACTGTCTTTTAAAGATAAAAGAGTGCAGGATAAAATAGACATAGGTAAATGAAACAGCCTGATGAATTCTAGAAATGCTTAAGACGACTAGATCTAGAATTTAAGAATGGGCTTAATGTCAGATGGAAGCAGTTGAGGGGTTTTAAGTGAGATGAGATAATATTAGATTTGCATTTATGAAATATCACTCTGGTTTTATTGGAAAGAAGATAGATTTGAGAAATAAGTTGATTTCCTCACTTTTTGGAAGAAGTTTCCATACTATAGAGGTGGGAAGGGAAATTCGATTTGGTGATTTTTTTTTAATTCCAGTATAATTAATGTACAGTAATATATTAGTTTCAGATGTACAATACAGTGATTTGACAGTTCCATATATTACTCAGTGCTCATCAAGATTAGTGTATTTTTAATTCCCTTCACCTATTTCCTCCACCCACCCTCACCTCCCCAGTGGTAACCATCTGTTTGTTCTCTATAGTTACCAGTGTGTTTTTTAGTTTATCTCTTTTCTCCCCTCCTTTGTTTGCTGTTTTGTTTCTTACATTCTACATAGGAGTGAAATCATATGGTATTTGTCTTTCTTTGAATGGCTTATTTCACTTAGCATTATGCTCTCTAGATCCATTCATGTTGTTGTAAATGGCAAGATTTCATTATTTTTATGACTGAATAATATTCCATTGTATGTGTGTATATATATGTATATGTATCACTTCTTCTTTATCCATTCATCTACTGATGGGCACTTGGGCTGTTTCCATAGTTTGGCTAATGGAAATAATGCTGCAATAAACAGAGGGATGCATAATTCCCTTCAAATTAGTGTTTTCGTATTCTTTGGGTAAATACCCAGTAGAGCAATTACTGGATCATAGGCTAGCTCTATTTATAATTTCTTGAGAAACCTCCATACTGTCTTCCAAACTCACTGAACCAGTTTGCATTCCCATCAACAGTGCAAGAGGGTTCCTTTTTCTCCACATCTTCACCAACTCTTGGTGCTTCTTGTGCTTTTGGGTTCAGCCATTCTGACAGGTGTGAGGTGGTATCTCATTGTGGTTTTGATTTGCATTTCCCTGACGATCAGTGGTGTGAAGCATCTTTTCATATGTCTGTTGGCCATCTGGATGTCTTCTTTGGAGAAATGTCTGTTCATGTCTTCTGCCCATTTTTAATTGTATTGTTATTTAATTGTATTATATATCCTTGTCACTAACCGTTTATCAGCTATCTCATTTGCAAATATCTTCTCCCATTCAGCAGGTTACTTTAGTTTTATTGGTTGTTTATTTTGCTGTGCAGAAGCTTTTTACTTTGATGTAGTCTCAATAGTTTATTTTTGCTTTTATTTAACTTGCCTCAGGAGACATATCTGACATTGCTACAGCCAATGTCAGAGAGATTACTGCCTGTCTTCTGGATTTTTATTATTTCAGGCTTCACATTTAAGTCTTTAATCCATATTGAGTTTGATCTGGTGAATGGTGTAAGAAAGTGGTCCAGTTTCATTCTTTTGCGTATGGCTGTCCAGTTTTCCCAACACCGGTTTCTGAAGAACTGCCTTTTTCCCATTGCATATTCTTTCCTACTTTGTTGAAGATTAATTGGCACTATAATCATGGGTTTATTTCTGGGCTCTCTATTCTGTTTTATTGATCTATGTGTCTATTTTTGTGCCAATAATATACTGTTTTGATTACCACAGATTTGTAGTATATCTTAATATCTGGGATTGTTATATTTCCAGTTTGTTTTTCTTTTCCAAGCTTGCATTGGCTATTTGGGGTCTTCTGTGGTTTCATACAAATTTTAGGATTATTTTGTTCTAGTTCTGTGAAAAATGCTGTTGGTATTTTGATAGGGATTGCATTAAATTTGTACATTGCTGTGGGTAGTAGAGACATTTTAACAATATTTCTTCTTTCCATCCATGAGCATGGACTCTTTCCATTTGTTTGTGTCATCTTCAATTTCTTTCATCAATGTTTTATAGTTTTTAGAGTACAGGTCTTTCATCTCCTGGTTAAATTGATTTTCAGGTATCTTACTATTTTTGGTGCAATTGTAAATGGGATTGTTTTCTTAATTACTCTTTCTGTAACTTCATTATTAGTGTATGGAAATGCAACAGATTTCTGTATATTTGATTTTGTACTCTGTGACCGTACTGAATTCATTAATTGGTTTTAGTAGTGTTTTTTAAAATAGAGTCTTTAGGGTTTTAAGAATATATAGTATTAAATAAATAAATAAATAAATAAATAAATAGTATCATGTCATTTGCAAATAATGAGAGTTTTACTTCTTCCTTAGCAATTTGGACACATTTCTTTTTGTTGTCTGATTTATTTGGCTAGGATTTCCAGTACTATGTTGAATAAATGTGGTAAGGGTGGACATCTTTGTTTTGTTCCTGATCTGAGAGGAAAATCTCTCACTTTTTTGTTTGTTTTTACCACTGAGGATGATGTTAGCTGTGGGGTTTTCATATATGGCCTTTATTACATTGAGGTATGTTCCTTCTGCTTTGTTGAGGGTTTTTAAAATTTTTTTTATTTATTTATGATAGTCACACACACACAGAGAGAGAGAGAGAGAGAGAGGCAGAGACACAGGCAGAGGGAGAAGCAGGCTCCATGCACCGGGAGCCGGACGGGGATTCGATCCCGGGTCTCCACGATTGCGCCCTGGGCCAAAGGCAGGCGCCAAACCGCTGCGCCACCCAGGGATCCCGAGGGGTTTTATCATGAAACAATTTTGTACTTTGTCAAATGCTTTTTATGCATATGTTGAAATGATCTTATGGTTTTTATCCTTTTGTTGATATGATGTATTATGTTGATTGATTTGTGAATATTGAACCACCCTTGCATCCTGGTGATCTTGTTGAGGTGAGGAGACAGATAGTGTAGTTTCAGGAGGTGGCAGGAGCTACTATTAGTAAGGCAGGATGCCAGGGAGGAGGAAATGCACAAAGAACAAGCTTTGGAGGTTTGCAGATCCCGGAATCTTTGGTTGAGTATTGATCTGTGCATGCAAATGAGGAAACCACCTGAGGCTGGGAAAGAATGTTAGAAAGCAGTAGGCCATATAATTCCCAGAGCTCACCCAGGGCTGGGAATATTTTGTGTGCAAAGCCAGAGTGAGAAGACATCATAATACACAAGGAATCAGAGTTCTCAGAAGAGAACCTAATACTATATTAGGCCTACATATACTAAAGGCTGATCCATATGTAACCTAACACACCTTAAAAAAATTTTTTTTAGAAAATATCAATATTTGTTTATTCTGGGAGTTCACATATGCCTTTTTAGGTTTTTCATGGTACTTCTGTGGATTTTAACATACAAACACATGCAAAGCAGATATTTTCCCCCAAAGAACACAAGTTTTATTGCTTTCCAGTTTTGGGTTTTTTTTTTTTTTTTTAAATCTCTAGGCTGCTGATGAAGATATTATCATGATCTTTTTTTTTTTAAGATTTTATTTATTCATTCATGAGAGACACACAGAGAGAGAGGCAAAGACAATGGCAGAGGGAGAAGCAGGCTCCCTGCATGGAGCCTGACGTGGGACTCGATCCCAGAACCCGAGGATCACGACCTGAGTCGAAGGCGGACGCTCAACCACTGAGCCACCCAGGCACCCCCATCATGATCTTTAAGAGCATTTGACTGTTTCTTGAAGCCATAAAACTTAATGAAGTAGCTTTGAGAGATGCTTTTGTTTTGTCTAGTTTATTTCCAACTTTGTGGCAGTAAAACTGAAAAATAAAACTGTATATGTTTAACGTATACAACATGATGATATATGCACACATTGTAAAACTTTACAATTAAGTCAATCAACACTTCCATCACCTTACATAGTTACTTTTTTTGAGTGTGTGACAAAAGCTTAAGATCTACTCTCTTAGCAAATTCCAAGTATACAATACAGTATTGTTAACTCTAGTCAATACCTTGTACATCAGATCCTCAGGACTTACTCATCTTATGCTTGAAAATATGTACCCATTGACTAATATCTCCCCATTTCCCCCAATTTCTAGCTCCTGGCAATGGTCATTCTACTCTCTGTTTCTGTAAATGCAATTTTTAAAAAAAGATTTCACTATAAGTGATACCACATAGTATTTGTCTTTGGCTTATCTCACTTAGCGTAATGCCTTCAACATTCCAGTGTGTGTGTGTGTGTGTGTGTGTGTGTGTGTTTATCCATTCATTCATTGATGAATAGGTTGTTTCCAAATTTCGGCTATTGTAAAATATGCTGCAAGGAACATAGAGGTACAGAAATCTCTTCAAGATATTGATTTTGTTTCTCTCAGAATATGTCCAGAAGTAGAACTGCTAGAAAATATGGTAGCTCTTTTAACCTTTTTAAAAAATATTTTATTTATTTGTTCATGAGAGACACAGAGAGAGAGAGGCAGAGAAGCAGGCTCCATGCAGGGAGCCCGATGTGGGACTCAATCCCGTACTCCAGGATCATGCCCTGAGCCGAAGGCAGATGCTTACCTGCTGACTCACCCAGGCATCCCAGTTCTTTTAATCTTTTGAGGAACATCCATACTATTTTCCAGGATGGCTGTAATAATTTACATTCCCACCAAGGATTCCCTTTTGTCCATGTCCTTGCCAACACTTGTTATTTCTTGTGTTTTTTATTTTAGCCATTCTAACAGGTGTGAGGTGACATCTGTGACATCTTGTGGCTTTGATTTGCATTTCCTTGATGATTAGTGATTTTGAGCACCTTTTTATGTACCTGTTAGCTATTTGTATGTCTTCTTTGGAAAAATTTCTCTTCAGTTCCTCTGCCATGGTTCATTCTTGAACTGTTTTGTGTATATGTGGAAATCCAAGGTATCTAGGGGCAAAACAACAGCTGGAGAGTTGAAAGAGCTAAGCAGGCACTTCAGTTATTCTCTATCACAGTGGAGACAGATTTAACCTATAAAAGCTTACTTGATTTAAATAAGAGGAAAAGCTCTAAGTCTGATAGTTGTATTAACTTGAATCATCGCTGTATGAAGTATATGGTTTCTCAACTACTTCCCAGATTTGAGCTAGTGAATCTTTTAGATAAAAGATGGCCTTTGAGGAAGGGCCCAGCTGCTCTGCTGAAAATTACACTGCAAATTTTATTACACTGTAAATCTTCCTTTCAGGCTTTTCTCCAAATATTTGTATCCATTTGCCAGTGTGAGAGTGCATTGGGCTAAGGGAAATAACCAGATAAAAAGTAGATTACCAGATACTGGTTGTGAACTGACACTAATTCCTGGAGACTTTAAATGTCACAGTGATCCACTGGTCAAAATAGGAGCCTATGGAGGTGAAGTCATCAATGTAGTTTTAGTTTGGTCCATCTTAGTGAGCCCAGTGGATTCCAAGCCCAACCCATGCTTATCAACTCCAGTCCTAGAAAGCATACTTGGAATAGGCATACTTAGCAAGTGGCAAAATCTCCACATTGGTTCCCTAATCCATGGGATGAAGGTGATTATGGTAGCAAAAATCAAGTGGGACCCACTAGAACTGTTTCTCCTTCCCAAAATAATAAACCAAAAGCAATACACATAGAGAGATTAGAGGTTAATGCCACTTGAAGGATTCAGGAATCATGATTCTTGTTATATCTCTTCTCAAGTTGTCTATTTGTCTTGTGCAGAAGACAGATAAATCTTAGAAAATGAAATGGATTGTTTTAAATTACTTAATCAGGTAGTCCTTCTAATTATAGCTACTGTTTCTGATGTTGTTTCATTGATGGAGCAAATCAATACTTTTTAGTATATCTGCTATCCACCTATTCCTCTGGCAAATACTTTTTTTCTTTATTCCTGTTAGCATGGACCACAAGATGTAGTTTTATTTCATCTCTAAGGGTCAGCACTACCTTCACTGTTCTACTGCCGGGCTACATTATCTAACTCTCTGTCATAATATCTAGTATAAATGGGCTTTAATCTTCATCCCACACAAATGGACACCACAGGACATCTGTGACATCATGCTGACTGGACATGGTGAGCAAGCATTAGTAACTACGCTAGATAATTTGGTAAGATATATGCATGCCAGAGGGTGGAAGTAAATTCCATGAAACTCATGGGCCTGTTTCCTCAATAAAATTACTAAGCATCCAGTGGTCTGGAGCATGTCTGGATATCCCAAGGTGAAGGACTAGTTGTTGCATCTGATACTTTTAACCACTAAAAAAGAGGCACAATGCGTATTGGGCTCCTTTGGATAAGGGAGGTAACATATACTTCATTTGGATGTGCTACTTGGACCCACTTACTGGGTAACCTGAAAGAAGTTCCAGTTCTGAGTAAGGCCTGGTAGAAAGCTCTGCAACAGATCCAGGCTGCTAAGTTAGTTGTCCTACCACTTGGGCCATCTGGCCCAGGAGATCCGTGCTATGTGAAGTGTTTGGAGCAAATAGATATACTCTCTGGAGACGCTAGTAGGCAACTCTAGGTTAAGGAGAGTCTATAGGATTCTAAACAAAACTGTTATCACCTGCCAATAATTATTCTTTTGGAAACATCCTCTGGCTTACTATTAGACTAGTAGGGACTTAACATGCGACCGTGGTCACCAACTTAGTTTTGAGTTCAACTGTTCACCATGAACTGGTGTTGTCTGATTTGCTAAGCCACAAAGTTAGGCATACAGATCTACACTCAATTACAAATGGCCTTAGGATGTATAAAATTGAATTTGAGCAGATTCTTAAGGCACAAAGAAACTATATGAGAAAATAGTTAAGATACCTGTGGCTCCTACTACTGCCACATGGTCTTCTCTCTCTCAACACATATCTAATGGCATCAAGTATAGTTATTTATCACTGGTTGACTGAGAAAGAATATACTTGATCCTGCTTTTCAGATAGTTCTACATGGTATTCCAGCATCATCTCAAAGTTCACAGCTGGAGTCTAGAGCCCTGCTCATGCATGGCCTTGATAGGCAGTGGTGAAAGTCTCAGTAGGCATAACTTTGAGCAGTCAACTAGTTGTATAGCCTGGAAGGAAAATGTTTAGAGGTGTAGATTTTTGCTGATTCACTGGCAGTGGGTAATGGTTTGGCTGAATGGTTGGGGACTTGTAAGGAATACAATTGGAAAATCAGTGACAAGAAGTCTAGGAAAGATATATGTAGGTAAGTTTCTCTGAATGGACACAGAATATGAATATAAATGAGCCTCATGCAAATGCTCCCCAAAGAGCAATATCAGAAGAAATGTTATTAAGTGGACAAGATGATCTATTCCATGGGTGTCGGTCTCTTTCAAAAGCCTCCTTGCTACTGCTATAAACTGTCATTTGTCACTGACTCAAGAGACATGAAACTATTGAAGGCTAACTTGTCAGAGGGCATGAATGGTAAAATCTCATATCTTTCACCGTTCTGGAAAATAAGATTGTTTTAGACTGGTGTAATTTCTTTTTTAAATAATTTTTTAAAAATCTTATTCATGAGAGACAGAGAGAGAGAGGCAGAGACACAAGCAGAGGGAGAAGCAGGCTCCATGCAGGGAGCCTGACAGGGAACTCAATCCTTGGTCTCCAGGATCACGCCCTGAGCTGAAGGTGGCGCTAAACCACTGAGCCACCCGGGCTGCTGGAAGACTGGTGTAATTTCATATGTACTATTCATCAGTCTTTTCATGAGAGACACAGAGAGAGAGGCAGAGACACAGGCAGAGGGAGAAGCAGGCTCCCCCTGGGGAGCTTGATGTATTCAATCCCAGGACCCCAGGATCACGACCTGAGCTGAAGGCAGGTGCTCAACCATTGAGCCACCCAGGGATCCCTCATTAGTCTTTTCAAAGAGAACAATGTATATACCTATGATATAGAATAACATTTTAATAAACAAGTAAATGTATTAAGTTTGAGAAGTTAATTCCATCTATTCTATCATAATATAACTATTAATTTATATGCACAGATCTCTTTCTCATTTGTAATGACAAGAACTGGGTTAGGATGCTTTGGTTGTAATAACAAACAAACCTCTTTCTACTTTATGCAAAAAAGGATAATTTATTACAAAATTACAAGGGTACCTTACCAAAGCCCAGAATAAGAGTTAAAAACAGGACACTAAAAAATGTCAAATCTTGCTAGCTTAAGCAAACAGGGGAATTTATTATTAGGATACAAGGGTGCCATACCAAGCCAAGGGCAGTCTTCATAAAGGACTGGAAGAAGGAAATGGAGGACTATTAGAAAGCCAAGAATCACATTCTCTCATCTCCGTTTTTTACTTTCCAAGTGATTTACTGCTCTCTTACTGCAGATTTATTACTTTTCCTTCACAAACTGCAAGGTGGGACATGGCACCCCATAGCTCCCCAGTTTGTTTCCTCTATCCCAAAGACTAGTCAGATCAAAGCCAGAATCTCTTATATCCAACCCCAAATTCCCAGGAATGTTTTAGCATTTTACCAAAATTAGAGAGGACTTTTCTAGGATAGGTAGTAAGACATAAAATGGTAGGACACCAAGAGACAGAGAACAATTTACGTATATTCTGTTCCTTACAGACGCTGAGCTGAAATAGCTTATTTAGACATAGGAGGTGGATATTAGAGAGATGTTCTCACAACTGATAACTAGCAGAAATGATGAGGTGCTTCAGAAGAGAGAGGTGTTCTAATCCTTTTTAATATTTCCCATGGAACAGAAATGATAGGCCTGGGCAATACTTCTTTCTTAATCGAGACAAGTTTCTTTTCATTTATTGTAATAGGTATGATTTATCTATTGGGAAGATATGTCCAGGTGTTGGTATGAGTGACTTAAGCACAAAAGTCATTATAATTAAAAAAAAATTATAATTAATCATTTTCCCCCAAAAGAGACTAATTACATGGGGAGTATTTAGGAGAAAGGGGGGAAAAAGACTAATTTCATGGTGTGTATCAGAAATCCTTTAGGGCCAAACATAGACATCCAACCAAGGGGCTCTCAGATTATCTTCATTAAGAGTTTTTAGAAAACTCATCAAACTCAGTAAATTTCCTTCATAACTCATTTGGAATTATTCCTAATAAAATGATAAAAATATGTAAAAAAAAGAAGGGGGGATCTCTCAGATTAGGGAGGAACTCTGATTCATCTAGCTTGAATCAACTGCTTAAGAACATAGCTGCCCACATGTCCATCATAGTGGAATAAGGATTGGGAAACCATGCTAAGAAGCACATATAGGAAAGGGCAAAGAAAATTATTTTCTGGATTTTTCAGTGTTCCAGGCTCCCCTTAAAGAGCAAAATTATATTGTTCACCAAAATCATGACAAAATAAATTTGAATGGTAGGAGATTTATGTACTTAAAAATCAGAAATGCTGATGGAAGTGTTCTGCTCGGCCCACCCAGATTGAAATAAAATTGAAAATGTTAAAAGTATAAGGAAATGCTATGAATGTTTTATTCCAAAATCTATTTGTGCTGAAGATTTCTTAAAGTATTTCTCTTGTATGTTGAAGTACATTCATGTTATATATTATGTCCTTTGATGAGATACAAGGAGTTAAGCTTAATGTTCATGATGTCACTCTATTCTTCCTATAATTTTGTTTCTAGAAATAAGAATTGGTGAGGGAAGTAGGACCACTCAACGGTAAAGGACAAGAAAAGTAATAGTATGAGCATGTTAAGAAACTCAGAAGCTGGTAATTTAGTTTTAACTTTCCATGATTTCAGTGTAACAAAGTTTCAAAAGAAAAAAAGTCATTCAATATTGTGTTGAAGGTTTTGTATTTCAACCTCTGTATGTCTTCGTGAAAATATTTCCTTAATGCTGTCATCTTTCTGATCATCATAAAGTGTCATATTCAGTTCATTTTCAGTACAGTCTTCTAATGAAATTGTTGACAGGTATGAAAATACTTTTTCCATTAGAGGTTCCCTGAGAAAAGGCATTGTAGAGCTCTTTTTTGCTAGAGTATCATCAGAAAACCAGTCATCAGCTGCTTCTATACTTTGGCTGTAATAAGAATCAGATGGTAGTGTTGATAAACTTAAGGTAACACTGCTGGGATGTGTTGCCGAGCTAGTCTCTGAGGGGTCACAAATGACCTTTTTTGTTGCAAAGCAGAATTCATCTTTAGTGTGATCTTTAATCGCTGTAAAAGAAAAATAGATTTGCTATTAATATTACATATTCATGAGCCAAATCTTACTTATAAGGACAATGTTTCTTTTTAAAATTCAGATTCGTTTTAGGGTTAAAATGGTTAGGAGGATGCAATAGTGAAAATTCTGAGTTGCTATCATCATCTGTACAATGTTAAATATGCAATTGGGGATTAATAATTTCATAATAATCAAGAGTAGAAAAGGTTAGTCTAAAATCAACCTGTTTTAATAGGAGAAGATTCTAAGCAGGCTAGAAAGCTCAGTTCTGGAATGTCCCTTAATATCAGAAAACATAGTTTCTTAAATATTTATAGATAAGTATTGCCTTATTTTTAAAAATAAATTTAAAAACACATGCCTCTGTAAGAAGGCAGATTACAGATTGTTTGGTCAATAGTAGGAAGGACCTATGGGTTGGCTTTACACCACTTAAAGTAACAACTAACATTGTTAGAGTGCCTTAAAATATGCAAAGCAGTTTGATATATTGCCATATCTCATTTACCTTCTCAATAACTTTTCAAGGTAGTTATTATTCACAAAGGAGAAGATCGAGATTTAGAGACTGATGACTCATCACAAATCAGATACACAATAGACTTCATCTAGACTTCTAGTACTCTAAGACTCATGCTTCTCCTATTACATTAATTATGCTGCACAGTTGGTATTTAAAAATGTTAAGTTTTAGAAAATATCACACTATATAGTATCCTAAGTATCTTTTATAATATGTTATATATATTGGCCTTTGATATTAATGTATAACAGAAATATTATGTAGGAGGGTAATGTTTTGAGGTACTAAGACATAATATGCAACATCTGGAGGATTATAAAATCCTATGTCTTTTGACCCTCCAGGATTATTATATGGCATTGACGATGATACTTTTTTTTTCTTTTTAAGAGGAGGAGAGAGAGAGGAGGGGAGAGGTGGAAGGAAAGAGAGAGAGAGAGAGAGAATCTTAAAGAGGCTACATGCCCAGTGTGGAGCCCTATGCCAGGCTCAGTCTCACAACCCTGAGATATGACCTGAGCTGAAATTAAGAATTGGACACTTAACCAACTGAACCACCTAGGTGCCCCTGACTATGATACTTTTGTGTATAAATAAGGAACAAAAATTTGTTTCACATTTTAATTTAAGATGTGACATTGCAACTTTTTGTTGTTGTTGTTTTTAAGATTTTATTTATTTATTCATGAGAAATACAGAGAGTGAAGCAGAGACATAGGCAGAGGGAGAGGCAGGCTCCCCCCAGTGGGGACCCCAATGCGGGACTCAATCCCAGGATCACGACCTACACCAAAGGCAGATGCTCAACCACTGAGCTACCCAGGTGCCCCAAGTTTTTGTTTTTTAAGAAATAAATGCCCACCCACATACTAACACATTAATGCTTCCCTTCAATTTCCATGATATTAAAAGAATATTTAGATAACATTTAGGTAGGCCTCTTCATTCTTTTAGATACAAATTGCTCTAAGTTGATTATGATTTCTTCTAATAAATTGTTGAGAAAAATTACCTTTTATACGTGCTGTTTCCTTTTTTCTTTGTTCCTCCTACATAAAAAAAGTTATTTGTATTTAAAAACTGGTTTCTAGGTAATTTCTTTAATATATTTAACATATTTATATAAGAATAATTTATTTTAACATCATAATACATTTTTGATGGAATGTTTTTTTTCCATGATATGAGTTTATTTCACCAAAATATATTTACAGAAAAAAAAAAGTGTTTAGGTATCATCTGGAAAGAATGTGAATTGGTTCAAGAAGGCAGTCTCAGGATAGGGAATGGAAGGGTGAAATAGAGTTCATCAGGATTATTTCTCTCCCTCCCAACTAACTCAGAGTCATTTGTTAGAACTAGAAAGGGCTAAAAAAGTAATTAGAATTCCTAGACTTACTCATTCCATTAACCACCAACAACAAAAAAGTGAATTCAGGCTGAAGACTTTTACTAAAATGCAACTATTCTTTTGAAGCAAATAAAACAGTTGCTCAAACAATACATTCCAGATGTGTTCTAGGAACTGTCATGGTGTAGTAGTTCTCAAACTCCAGGGCATCAGAATCACCTGGTGTGCTTATTAAAATGCTGATACTTGGACATAATATCAGACTCTACTATTTAACAGATTCTCTGGCAGGGGTTTCGGGGTATGCATTGTAACATACAAGCAGTTCTGATTCAGTCTTTCCTTAGACCACTAGATAAACAGTGGGCTACTGCATAGGGTGTTTGGGATGGAGTGTGTGTGGGGGGAGAGATAATGACATTATCTTCTTGTGTTTTGGGGGAACAGTGTTAATACTCCATGCTGATCTGATTTGTCTTGTCCCCCAAAATGGTTTGTTTCGGATATACATATATATAGGGTGTGTGTGTGAGGGCATGTGTGTGTATATATGTCACGTGTATACACACACACACACATATGTATATAGAATAACATATAAACACTTTTTTTCAGAATCAACTTTCTTATTTGTCACTTTAATCTTTTATAAATATAAATGCCAGTATAGGCTCCTGACTTACCTTACCTGGATCAATTCAATTTGTGACTCCTATATAAATTATATTAGAACGCTGCCCCTCAGACTTTAATGTGCCTATGTCTTACCTGGGGAGTTTGTTCAAATGCAGGTCTCAAGTGGGGTCTGAGATTGTGCATCTCTAATAGATGTGACTAGGTAATGACAATCTCACTGGTCTCAGGACCACAGAATAAGGCCCTAGATGATTGAAATTCCACCCAAACTTAAGGGAATAGCAAAATGAACATTCTTACATATTGCTGCCCATTATTAGGAAGAATTTTTCTTGAGGGAAATATAACAAATCTACTTCTAGAAATGTATTATTCCAAGTTAATAATTTTGGATTTGTGTAAATATTCAGTTGCCAGAAAGTCTTTTACAACATTGCTAAGCTTTTTTAAAATCTTCATTTTAAAATTCTTAATGCAGGGCAGCCCCAGTGGCGCAGCGGTTTAGTGCTGCCTGCAGCCCAGGGCGTGATCCTGGAGACCTGGGATCGAGTCCCATATCAGGCTCCTGCATGGAGCCTGCTTCTCTCTCCTCCTGTGTCTCTGCCTCTCTCTCTATGTCTATCATAAATAAATAAATCTTTAAAAAAATAAAATAAAATAAAATAAAATAAAATTCTTAATGCAAAGAAATAAATGTATTGATTCATAGATACTAATACAATAAATATTCTTCCAACTATTAAAAATAATGCTATAGTTTCAGAAGTAAGAGCTCGAAAAATGACAGGGACATATAAAAAAGAGAAACAACCTTGAAAGGAGTTCCCATTGGTTAAATTTGGAAAAATTTGAACATCAAAATAAGTATAACAATGGATTATCATCTGCTGAATAACATACAAACCCATAAGTCTACACAAATTAAAAAATAAAATAAAGAGAGCTTTTTTCTTATAGTAGAAAGCCAAATGACAAATATAGATGGAAGTAGTAGAATGGTTTTATTTATTTACCAGCTATTAAGCTGGTAAGTAGAGTTTGATGAAGAAAAGATATTTACATGGTTACAAAGTGTCATCACACAGATTATTTAATTGTTAGGGTAAAAATAGGAATAATACAATGGGTGAAGAACAGATATCATCCTGATTGTGTGATCAACTAAAATCATTAGAGGAAGCAGATGAACATTGTATGTCTTCAGAAGTGATAAAATGAATCTGATCACAAGGAAAGTCAAAATGAGTCTATGATTTATAAAATAACTGACTGTATTCTTCAAAAATGTCAATATCAGAAAAACAACAAAAGGAAATTTTAAAATATTTTGAACTGAATAATGATGAAAACAAAACATAAAAATTGGTGGGATGCAGCAAAAGCAGTACTTAGAGGAAAATTTAAACATTAAATGTTTATATTATAAAAGAGGAAAACTCTAAGAATAATAAAATTGCATATTCCTAGCAAGACTGATTTAGGAAAAGAGAGATATAATGAGGAATAAAACGAGTGCCATTATTAAAGATTCTACAGACATCAGAAGGATAATAAGTGGATACTATTAAAAACAGAAGACATTTCACAGTTGTTTTGTGACCAGAATAACTGTGATTTTAAAATCTAACAAAGAGGGGCTCAGTCAGTTAAGCATCTGCCTTCAGCTCAAGTCATGATCCCCGGGTCCTGGGATTGAGCCTAGCATCAGTCTCCCTGCTCAGTGGGGAGTCTGCTTCTCCCTCTGCCACTCCCCCTGATCATGTTCTTTCTTTCTTTCTCTCTCTCTCTCAAACAAGTAAATAAAATCTTTTTAAAAATCTAACAAAGCTATTACAAGATAAAATTGTAGAATAATGTCCCTCATGATCATAGATGTAATAGTGATTTAAAATATATCAGTAAATCAAATCCAATGGGGTTTATTCCAGGAATACAAGCTTGGTTTAACATTTGAAATACATTGTAATTCACATTAACAAAAGAGAAAATCCATGTAAACAATGTCAAAAGATGTGGAAAAACCATTTGGCAAAATTCAGCAAACTTCATGACTTAAAAAACAAAACAAAAAAATCTCTCATTAGACTAAGAATAGAAGGGAATTTCCTTGACCTGATAATATGCATCTACAAAAATTCCATAGCTAACCTTCTACTCACTGATGAAGAGTTGAATGTTTTCTCTCTGACATCAGGGATTCAAAAAGGCTAACTGTTCTCAACACTTCTAATTCATCATTATATTGGAGGTCTTATCCAGTATAACAAGATGAGAAAATAAAATAAAAGCATAAAGTTTGGACAATAAGTAAAATTGATGTTTTTCATAGATGATATGATTGTGTTGAAGAAAATCCTATGGAGTCCACACAAAAAAAAAAGCTGCTAAAAGTAATAAGTAAATTTATTTATAAAGGTCACAGAACACAGGTCAACATAAATATCAATTTTAATAAAGATTGCAATTTGCTCCAAACTGATCTATAAACTAAATATAATTTCCATCACAATCTCAACAAGATTTTTTGTAGCTAGAGATTAATTTATCTTAAAATGTATATGAATAGGCAAAAAAAAAAAAAAAAAAAAAACAAGAAAACCAAAAAAAAAAAAAAAAAAAGAAAAAAGAAAGAAAGAAAACCCAAATATTGAAAAAGAAGAATGAAATTAGAGGAACCATCCTGCTCAATTTTATGAGTTACCATGTAGCTTGAGTATGGTACTGGTAGAAATAGACAGAGGTCAACAGTACAGACAGAGAATCCAGAAATAGACCTACACATATTTGCCTAACAGATTTTTGACAAAAGCTGCAAAATCAATTCAGTGTAAAAAGGATAGCCTTTCCAATAAATAGTGCTGGAACAATTAGACATCAGTAGCCAAAAAAATGAATTTTGACTTAAACCTCACACTTTATTTTAAAAATTAACTAAAAGTCGATCAAAGAAATATAAAATATAAAACTTACAGCAAAATAATATTGAGAAAGGACAAAGTTGGAGAACTTCCTGAAATTAAAACTTACTTCAAAGCTGCAATGATTAAGAAGATGTAGTACTGATATAAGGACAGATATATAGATCAATGAAATAGAACTGATATTTCAAAAATAAACGTTCACATTTATAGTCAATTGATTTTCGACAAGTGTTCCAAGACAATCATTGGGGAAAGAATAGTCTTTTCAACAAATGGTGTTGGGACAACCTGATATGTACGTGCAAATGAATGAAGTTGGGCCCATACCTCACACCATATACAAAAACTAACTCAAAATAGATCAAACACTTAAATATAACTATTAAAACTTTTAGAAGAAAATATAGGCATAAATCTTTACCACCTTAGAGAAAGGTTTTAGACATGACACTGAAGCTTTTAATCTTGATGAAGTCCCAATAGTTCATTTTTGCTTTTGTTTCCCTTGCCTCCATGTCTAAGTAAGAAGTTGCTAGAGCCGATGTCAGAGAGGTCTCTGCCTGTGTTCTCCTCTAGGATTTTGATGGTTTTCTGTCTCACATTTACATCTTTCATCCATTTGGAATGCATTTGTATGTGTGGTATAAGAAAGTGGTCCAGTTTCATTCTTTTGCTGTCCAGTTTTCCCAACACCATTTGATGAAGAGACTGTCTTTTTTTCGCATTGGATATTCTTTCCTGCTTTGTCAAAGATTAGTTGACCATATTAGTTGTGTGTCCATTTCTGGGTTTTCTATTCTGTTCCATTGATCTATGTGTCTGGTTTTGTGCCAGTACCATATTATTTTGATTACTACAGCTTTGTAGAATATCTTGATATCTGGGATTGTGATACCTCCAGTTTTGTTCTTTCCTTTGGCTATTTGAGGTCTTTTAATTTTAGGCTTATTTGCGAAATGTAAAAATTGATTTGCTCATAAAATAGAATACTGTAAAAAAAGTCTATAATAAACTATGAGTATATATATGTTTACATGAATCTCAGAAACAGTACATAACCTACATGAATCTCAGGAACAGTACAAAAAAGTAAGAGTATACTAGACATGTAGTCTAAAAATATGTAAAACTTAATAATACATTGTTCAAGGATCTACAGTATTTGTGGTAAAGCCATAAAGAAAAGCAAAGAAATGATTAACTGCAATTATAGGATAATGGGTCGAAGGGTGGGGATATTGACTCTAAGAGATAAATGAAGACTCAGGACACCTCAAAGGTAATGGTAATATTCTATTTCTTATTTTGGGTGGTGGGTATAAATAATTACATTTATTAGTCTTTAAGTTGTTTGTGGGTATTCTTTTGTTTGTATACTGTATTTCACAATAAATGCTTTTTTGGAAATTAAGCTTTAATTCTATATATTAAGCCATATCTTTTGTTACAATTTTCATTATCCTGACTACTTCTAGGAGGTGACGAAGAGGCTGATACACAGGCAGAAACTGAGATGAGAAAAAGAGGGACGATATGAAAAAGAATCCTTTGGTACTTAAATTGATTGTGGATGAAGTCAGCACTACCTTATTCTTTTCCTACCATATTTTCATACTACGTTTTGTTCTTTTTTTCTGAATTAAGTTCCTATCAGTGACTATCAAGAGTCCTGAATAATATTTTAATTGTATATTATTTATCTCTCCCATTAGACTATAAATTTCATGGGAACAGGGACTCTTATCTTTCCTGTTCACTACCAAATTTCCATTTGCCTAGAACAGCACCTAGCATATATGCCTTTATTAGGTATTTGTTGAATGAAAAATAAATAAACAGTACTACTATATGTGCACTTCTTCCATCATAGCACTCATGACATTTTTGTAATTGTCTGTTTGTCTGTATCTATCATTAGGTATGAAGACATCATTATACTGAAGTACCTAGCAAAATGCCTAGCATGTGATGGTTACTCAGTAAATTCAATTAATATTAAATGCATGCATAGAAACATTTTTCTCTGAATGAAATCTCAATTTCAAACAACTTTTATTTCAAAGTCAGAGCTATTAATCTTTAGAATTGATTTGGTCATTAAATCCACCTGCTTAAAACCCTTCAGTAGTCATAATGGTAAATTTGTAATGTGCTCACTATGTGAGCATAATTCTGAGTGTTTTTTTTACATACTAATTAATTTACTTCCCATAACGATTCTTTAGAGATGAAATCATCCTCATTTACAGATGAGGAAACAGACACACTGAAGTTAAGTGATTTGCCTAAGATTACACAGCTAGTAGTGGTAGAGCCAGGATTCTAACCTGCATTAACTGGCTTTACAGTCTATGCTCTTGACCATAATCCCATAATGCCTCCAGTGGATCTGTAAAGCCTATGGAGTAAAATCCCAAACCCCAGGCTATAAATGAGTTTTCTCATAACCTTATCTCCAGGATCATCCCCCACCACTTCCCTCTGTGAACTCTAGGCCCCAAACATTGTAACATTTTTACTGAACATGTTACTTTCATAGCTGCAAGCCTTTGAACACAGAATGGATGTCCTTCACTCTCTTTCCTCCTGGCAAACTTCTATTGGTTTCTCAAAATCCAGCTAAAAATTTCTCTGTGAAGCTTTCCTGAATTTATGCTTCCTTGTCTGTATTTCTTCAATTTTGTGGCTCTTACCACATTATGTTGTAATTTTTAGTTTATGTTTTTCTTCTCTACTAACTTTGGGCTCATCTAGGTCTGAACTCATATCTTTTTTGTTTATGTAGCCTCAGTGCCAAAACTAGTCATATTTAAGACACTTGAAAAATATTTGTTAAGCAAGTGAACGCTGAGTTCAACTTGAGTTCAATATTCAATATGTACTATGAAACTTTGATATCCTATCAATTTGTTGCTATTTACTAATGCTATCATAATAATAATGATACCATAAACCACTAATATTAGTTTTGTTTAGTTATATCACAGTTTTAAATTTCTGTTGGTATCTCCCTTATTTTACTTTGTCCATGTAACACTGTTTTGACACCACATAACAGGAAGTTAACTATGTGTCTGGCTTTCCCACTTTTATTATTCTAGCATATCTTATCATCCTTAATAGGGGGTTCCCAGAGTTTAGAATGCAATGAAGTCTTAATAAATCCTTGTTAAATTGTACTTAATTTCAATTAGTTGGTTTTGTTAAATTATTTGGTTATCTGAGTATCCTCTTACTTCCAAATCACTTTCCTAAAATAGGCCTGGTAATTTTGCTTTGCTTTTCTTACACCATTTATCTTAATTCCTATAGCAATCTCAATAAAAGGAGTATAGGTTCTCAGGCTAGAGATATACAGAAGCAATTATAAAAGCAGACATTTTCAATTAGCTTTTCAGTTTCCTATAATATAAAAACTAACTAGCTTAGGTAATTTAAATTTAGCTCCATGTTACTATCTCTCAAATTTAAAAATAACAGTGGATACTCTGTCCTTCAAATTTAAAGACAACAATGTTAATGACATAGTATCATATAAATTATTTGAAAAGATTTCTATAAAATATTATACACTACCTGTAATTGGAATCCTCCAGTGTGAAAATTTCGAGAAATAAAGACACATTGAGAATGAGCTTTAATATTTGCCTTTGATGATCTTTGCCTGCATCTCTCATCAGTTGCTTTAAATTTGGAATTTTGAAATATTTCTCTGAAAAATATATGGTAGAGAATATTATTAAACATGAGTTCCATTATAAACCACTTAAACTATTATTTCCAATACTTATACACAAAGGTTCAAAATAAAAAATATTACTATATTCTTATTTTTATAACACAAACCAACATATATATTCTCTTTTCATATGTTACTGATTCATTACACCTATTTTATTCATAGAATACAAATTTTTAAAAAATATTTTATTTATTTATTCATGAGACACACACACACACACACACACACACACACAGAGGCAGAGACATAGGCAGAGGGAGAAGTAGGCTCCATGCAGGAAGCCTGATGTGGGACTTGATCCTAGGACCCCAGGATCACAATGTAAGCCAAAGGCAGACGCTCTCGTGGAGGTTGAACACTATTAAGGAAGACAGATATTAATAAAACTCTGACAAGAAAATGAAAAATTATGATTTTGGAAAACGTTGTCAAGGAAGGGTGCCTGGTGTACTGTGGGAATATGTAGCAAAGAGAATAAATCTGGTTAGAGAGGTTAGGGAAGGCTTTTCTGAGGAAAAAGATGCTTGAATTGAGCATCTGAAGTAATAATAAGCTATTAGGTAGAGTATTGTGAAGGAAGGGAGGTGCAGAAGAAAGAATATTCCAGTCAGAAAAAATATCAGTATAAAGACCTAGGGGCCAGATTAGGATAGTGAAGCAGAAGCAGTGAAAGCAAGAGAAAGTGGGAGATGAAATGGGCAGACCATGTAAGGCCTTAAAAGTCGTATCATTTGTCTTTATCCTAAAAGCAATGGGAAGTCCTTTATAATATAATGAGGATGGGATGAAATGGTTGGGTGACTTGATTAGAAATGTGAAGAGATATAATGAGGACAATAGTGAAGGTAGAGGGTCAGTTATACTGCAGTAATCTATATGAGGAATAATGATAAATGAGATGGGGGCACTGGTAACTGAAAGAAAAGGACAGATTTGAGTGATTTATGAGGTAAAATAAAAAGAACTTTGTGATGGTTCAAATTTGGGGGAAGTGTGAAAGAGAGAGGAAGGTATCTAGCATATCTTCAATCTTTAGAGAAAAACAACCCTTCTCCTCCAGCTACTTCTCCATTTATCAAGTCGCCTTCACCAAAAAAACAAAACAACCCATCTTCTTTAAAGAGAGGTCTATACTTGATTCAATTATCTTACATCCTTTTATTCAAATGTGAACTTTTGAGCCCATCATTCCACCAAAACTGTCAGAGATCAGCAATAACTTCCATTTGCCAAATTCAAAAATTATCTATCCTCATCTTTCTCAATTTAAGCACTATCGACATCATCTTCTCCTCCTTCTTGAAACATTTTCTATTTTTTTCTTTCTTTTTTTTTTTTAACTTTAAATTCCAGTAAACACACAGTGTTATCTTAGTTTCAGGTGCAAATATAGTGATTCAACAATTCCATACATCACCCAGTACTTATCATGACAAGTGCACTCCTTAATCCCCATCACTGGGATGCCTGAGTGGCTTAGTGGTTGAGCGTCTGTCTTTGGCTCAGGGCATGAGTTCTGCATTGGGCTCCCTCTGGGGAGTCTGCTTCTCCCTCTGCCTGTGTCTCTGCCTCTCTCTCCATGTC
The DNA here is from genome assembly GCF_048164855.1 of Canis lupus baileyi. NCBI lineage: Eukaryota > Metazoa > Chordata > Mammalia > Carnivora > Canidae > Canis > Canis lupus. The sequence goes on from NC_132850.1 coordinate 11,307,567, forward strand.
TCTCAAGAATAAATAAATAAATCTTTAAAAAAATCCCCATCACCTTTTCACCCATCTCCCCCTCACCTCCCTGCTGATAATCATCAGTTTGTTCACTATATCTGCTTCTTGGTTTCTCTCTCTCTCTCTCTCTCTCTCTCTTTTTTTTTTTTTTGCTTTGCTCATTGTTTTTTACTTAAATTCCACATATGAGTGAAATCATATGGTATTTGTCTTTCTCTGACTTATCTTGCTTAACATTATACTCTCTAGCTCCATCTATGTCACTGCAAATGGCAAGATTTTATTTTTTATGGCTGAATAATATTCCATTGTCTATTATACCACATCCTCTTTATCCATATGTCAATCAAAACTTGGGCTGCTTCCATAGTTTGGCTACTGTACATAATGCAATGAACATGGGGTGCATGTATCCCTCTGAATTCATGTTTTTGGATTATTTTTGAGTAAATACCCAGTAGTGCGATTACTAGATCATAGGATAGCTCTATTTTTAAATTCTTTCTTTTTTAAATTAAATATTTTATTTATTCATGAGAGATGCAGAGAGAGAGGCAGAGATATAGGCAGAAGGAGAAGCAGACTACCTGCAAGGAGCCTGATGCAAAACTCGATCCCAGACCCTGGAATCATGCCCTGAGTCAAAGGCAGATGCTCAACTACTGAGCCACCCAGGTGACCCTATTTTTAATTTCTTGAGGAACCACCATACTGTCTTCACACTGGCTGCTCTACATTGCATTCCCACCAACAGTGGAAGAGGGATCCCTTCTCTCCACATCTCAACAACACTTGTTGCTTCTTGTGCTTTTGATTTTAGCCATTATGACAGGTGTGAGGTGATCTCTCATTGTGGTTTTGATTTGCATTTTCCTCATGATCAGTGGTATTGAGCATCCTTTCATGTGTCTGTTGGCCATCTGGATGTCTTCTTTGGGGAAATATCCATGTCTTCTGCCCATTTTTTAATTGGACTATTTCCTTTGTTGTGCAGACGCTTTTTATTCTGATGTAGTCCCAATAGCTTATTTTTTTCTTTTATTTCGCTTGCTACAGGAGACACATACCTAGAAAAATGTTGCTAGATCCAATGTCAGAAATTACTGCCTTTGCTCTCTTCAAGTGGTGCAGTTTCATTTTTTAGCACGTGGCTGTCCAGTTTTCCCAATACCATTTGTTGAAGAGACTTTCTTTTTCTCATTGGATATTTTTTTCCTGGTTTGTCGAAGATTAACTGACAACCAAATTATGGGTTTCTGTGTTTTCTATTCTGTTGCATTAATCTATGTGTCTATTTCTGTGCCAGTACCATACTGTTTTGATTACTATAGCTTTGTGATATAACTTGAAATCTGGAATTGTGATACCTCCAGCTTTCTCTTTTTCAAAATTGCTTTGGTTACTCAGGGTCTTTTGTGGTCCCATATAAATTTTATGATTTTTTGTTCTAGTTCTGTGAAAGATATTGTTGGTGTTTTGATAGGAATTGCATTAAATCTGATTACTTTGGGTTGTATGGACATTTTAACAGTAATTGTTCTTCTAAGCAATGAACATGGAATGTTTTTCATTTTTATCTTTAATTTCTTTCATCAATATTTTATAGTTTCCAGAGTAGAAGTCTTTCACCTCTTTGTTTATTCCTAGGTATCTTATTATTTTTGGTGAGATTGTAAATGGGACTCTTTTATTAATTTCTCTTTCTGCTGTTTCATTATTACTGTATAAAAATTCAACAGATTTCTGCATATTGATTTTGTATCCTGTGATTTTATTAAATTCATTTATCAGTTCTGGTAGTTTTTTGGTGGAGTCTTTAGGATTTTCTATATATAGTATCATATCAACTGCAAATAAGAGTGAGTTTTACTTCTTTCCAATTTAGATGTCTTTTATTTATTTTTGTTGTCTGATTGCTTTGGCTAGGACTTCTGGTACTATGTTGAATAAAAGTAGTAAGAGTGGACATTCTTGTATTGTTTCTGACCTTAGGGGAAAGCTCTGTGTTTCCACTGAGGATCATAATAGCTGTGGGCTGTTCATGTATAGCCTTTATTATATTAGACTGAGGTATGTCCCCTCTAAACCTATCTTTTTAGGTTTTTTTTTTTTAATTTATTTATGATAGTCAGAGAGAGAGAGAGAGAGAGAGAGAGAGGCAGAGGGAGAAGCAGGCTCCATGCACCGGGAGCCTGATGTGGGATTCGATCCCGGGTCTCCAGGATCACGCCCTGGGCCAAAGGCAGGCGCCAAACCGCTGCGCCACCCAGGGATCCCCTTTTTAGGGTTTTTATCATGAATGAATGTTGTACTGTGTCAACTGTTTATTCTTTCTTTTATTGATGTTTATTCTTTCTTTTTATTCTTTCTTTTATTGTTTATTCTTTCTTTTATTGATGGGATGTATCACATTGATTATTTTGTGAATATTGAACCACACTTGCATCCCAGGAATAAATCCCACTTGGTTGTGGTGAGTGATTTTTTTAATGTATTGTTGGATTCTGTTTGCTAGTATTTTGTTGAGATTTTTCTGTTTATTCTTTCTTTTATTGATGGGATGTATCACATTGATTATTTTGTGAATATTGAACCACACTTGCATCCCAGGAATAAATCCCACTTGGTTGTGGTGAATGATTTTTTTAATGTATTGTTGGATTCTGTTTGCTAGTATTTTTTTGAGATTTTTGCATCAATGTTCATCTCTGATGTGGTTTTGATATCAGGATAATTCTGGCCTCACAGAATAAATTTAGAAGTTTTTCTTCTTCTATGTTTTAGAATGGCTTTAGTAGAATAGGTATTAACTCTTCTTCATTTGGTAGCATTCACCTGTGAACCATCTGGCCCTGGACTGCTGTTTTTTGGGAGTTTTTTGATGACTGATTCAATCGTCTTGCTGGTAATAGGTCTGTTCAAATTTTCTGTTTCTTCCTATTTCTGTTTTCATAGATTATATTTCTCTGAATTTATCCATTTCTTTTAGGTTGTCTAATTTTTGGCATACAGTTTTTCATAATATTCTCTTAAAATTATTTGTATTTCTAGGATGTTAGTTGTTATTTCTCCTTTCATTGGTGATTTTGTTCATTGGAGTCTTTTCATGCTCTCTCTCTCTCTCTCAGATGAGTCTGGCTAGAGGTTTATCAAATTTGTTGATCTTTTCAAAGAATCAGCTCCTGGCTTCATTGGCTTCATTGGCTTCATTGATCTGCTGTTCTATTTTTTTTAAGTTTCTATATAATTTGTTTCTGGTCTAATCTTTATTATTTCCTTTATTCTGTAAAACCTTTTAGGTTTTGTTTGTTGTTCTTTCTCTAGCTTCTTTAGGTCTAGGGTTTGATTTAAGATTTTTCTACTCATGAGGTAGGCCTATACTGCTATAAATTTCCCTCTTAGAATTGCTTTTGTTGGTGGGGGGTGGGGAGGTTGTCTGGGTGGCCCAGTCTGTTAGGTATCCAACTTTGGGCTTTGGCTCAGGTCATGATCTCAGGGTCATAAGATTGAGTCCACATCAGACTCTGTGCTAGGTGTGGAGCCTACTTAAGATTTTCTGTCTCTTAAAAATAGAACTGCCCTATGACCCAGCAATTGCACTACTGGGGATTTACTCCAAAGATACAGATGCAGTGAATAGGCAGGACACCTGCACCTCAATGTTTATAGCAGCAATGTCCACAATAGCCAAACTGTGGAAGGAACCTCAGTGTCCATCAAAAGATGAATGGATAAAGAAGATATGGTCTATATACACAATGGAATATTACTCAACCATTAGAAACGATGAATACCCACCATTTGCTTCAATGTGGATAGAACTGGTGGGTATTACGCTGAGTGAAGTCAATCAGAGAAGGACAAACGTTATATGGTCTCATTCATTTGGGGAATATAAAAAATAGTGAAAGGGAATAAAGGGAAAAGGAGAGAAAATGAGTGGGAAATATCAGTGAGGGTGACAGAACATAAGAGACTCCTAACTCTGGGAAACGAACAAGGGGTGGTGGAAAGGGAGGTGGGCAAGGGGATGGGGTGACTGGGTGGCAGGCACTGAGAGGGGCACTTGATAGGATGAGCTCTGGGTGTTATGCTATATGTTGGCAAATTGAACTCCAATATAAAAATATACAAAAAAAATTTTCCCTCTCCCTCTTCCCCTGCTCTCATTTTCTCTCTCTAGCTCTAAAAAATAAAAATAAATTTAAAAATAATTCTTTTGCTGGATCCCAAAGATTTTGGACTATTGTATTTTCATTTTTGTTTGTTTCCATGTACTTTTTAATTTCATTTATTTCACGGTTGACCCACCCATTGTTTAGTAGCATGTTATTTAGCCTCCATGTATTTGTGGTCTTTCCAGATTTTTTCTTGTGGTTGATTTCTAATTTCATAACATTGTGGTGAGAAAATATGCATGGTAGGACTTTGATCTTTTTTTAATTTCTTGAGGTTTATTTTGTGCCTTAATATGTGATCTCTTCTGGAGAGTGTTCCATGTGTACTTGAAAAGAATGTGTATTCTGCTGCTTTAGGATGGAACATTTTGAATATATCCATTAAATCCATCTGGTCCAGTGTGTTATTCAAAGTCATTGTTTCCTTGCTGATTTTCTGTTTGGAATATCTGTCCATTGATGTAAGGGGAGTGTTAAAGTCCCCTACTATTATTGTATTACTATTGAATATTTCCTTTATGCTTGTTATTAACTGTTTTATGTATTTGGGTGCTCCACTATTGGATGTGTAAATAATATTTGCAATCATTATATCTTGTTGGGTTGTTCTGTTTATTATTATATAGTGTCCTTTGTTTCTTCTTAGAGACTTTATTTTAATATCTATTTTGTCCAATAAAAGTATTGCTATTCTGGCTTTCTTTTGACAACCATTTGTACGATTAATATTTCTCCATCTCCTTACTTTCAATCTGCAGGTGTCTTTAAGTCTGTAATGAGTCTTGTGTAAGAAGCCTATAGTTGGGTCTTGTGTTTTTTATCCACTCTTGCACCCTATGTTTTTTGACTAGAGTGTTTAGTCCATTTACATTCAAAGTAGCTATTGATAGGTAGATACATATTTATTGTCGTTTTGTTACTTTAATGGTTGTTTTTATAGTTTTTCTCTGATTCTTTTCTTTCTCTCCTTCATGGCTGGCTGGGGGATTTTCAGTGATATACTTGGGTTCCTTACTCTGTATTTTTTGCATATCTATTACTGTTTTTTGATTTGTGGTTACCATTCGGTTAATATGTAACATCTTTTACATATAGTAGTCCATATTAAGCTGATGGTCACTTATTTTTAAAGTCATTCTTTACTTCTCTCCTCTCTACAATTTAGATATTTGGAATCATTTTTATACTCTTTTATTTTGTGATTCTTATTTTTCTTATTCTTACTTATGGCTTTTGTTTTCCATCGCAGAGTCCGTTAAATCCTTAACCTTCCTTGTAGTTGGTTTAGTGGCCATGAGTTCTTTTAACTTTTGTCTGGGAAACTCTTTATCTCTCCTTCTATTCTGAATGATAGCCTTGCTGGGTAAAGTGTTCTTGGCTGCAGAATTTTCCCTTTCTGCACTTTGAATACATCACACTATTCTCTTATGGCCTGCAAAATTTCTGCTGAAAAATCAGCTGATATCTTTATAAGGTTTCCTGTATATGTAACTGTCTTCTTTTCTCTTGATATCTTTAAAATTCTTTATCATTTTTTTTTGTCATTTTAATTACTTAGTGTTTTGGTGTGGACCTTCTTGATTGAAGTTTTGGGGAGTCTCTGTGCCTCCTGTATTTGGATCTCTGTTTCTCTCCCCAGATTTGGGAAGTTTTTAGCTATTATTTCTGAAAAGACATTTTCTGCCTCCCTTTCTCTCTCTTCTCTTTCTGGTATCCCTCTAACATGTTATTATGCTTGAAGGACCCACTGAGTTCTATAAGTCTATTCTTGGGGCATCCCAGGTGGCTCAGCTGTTTAGCTCTGCCTTCAGCCCAGGTCATGATCCTGGAGACCCGGGATTGAGTCCCACGCTTCTTGCGTGGAGCCTGCTTCTCCTTCTGCTAGTGCCTCTGCCTCTCTCTCTGCATTTCTCTGCGTCTCTCACGGATAAATAAAATCTTAAAAATAAAAAAGAAAGAAGTCTATTCTCATTATGTAGTATTTGTCTCTTACCTGTTCAGCTTGATTGTTTTCCATTATTCTATCCTCCAGGTCACCGATACATTCCTCTGCTTCCTGTAGTGTACTATTTATTACATCCATTATATTTTTAGTTTCATTTATTGAGTTCATCTCTGATATGTAATTTTTTTTATGTTTTTGTCAAGATTCTTACTGATGTCCTCCACCCTTTTCTGAAGTCCAGTGAGTATCTTTATGATCATTACTTTAAATTCTGTATCAGGCATCTTACTTATTTCTTTTTCTCTTAGATATCCTGCTGTGATTTTGTCTTGTTCTTTCATTTGGGACTCTGTCTCATTTGTCTACCTCTCTATGCCCATTTCTGTGTGTTATGAAAGTCAGCTGTATGTTCTGTTCTTGAAAGTAGTGGCTTTACAAAGAAGAGGTCCTGTAGTGCTCTGCAGTGCAGTGTCCCCTATTCACTAGAACCTGGCTCTTCAGAGGAGTCTCCTATGTGTGTTGCTTGCATCCTGCTATGGTGTCTGAGTCACTTTTCATTTCAGTCCAGACATCTGCACTGACTCTTTGCCTGTTGTGGGCTATGTTTGCTTTCTATGTTAGTGAGATCCAGGTAGGCCAGCTCTGAGGGGGTGTGACAGAAGAAGGGCTTGGGGGTGGGGCAGTGGTGTTAGCAAAATTTGCACTGAACCCCTAGTCCTATACCAGATCTCCCAAAGCCAAGTGGCGGCCAGGGTACAGCATATGAGGGTGGTGGTGGCCATCAGGGGCACTTGGTGTCTGGGCTGGACACATGAAGTGTTAGTAAAATTTGCATTGACCCACTAGTCCTAGGCTGGACCTCCCAAAGTGTGGTGGCTGTGAGGGCACAGCATGTAGAAGCACTGGGTAGGTACAGCATTGACAGTGTCAACAAAAATTGCACTGAGCCCAGGGCTAAGTCCAGCAGGCTTGGAGTTGTTGAGTCCTCAGGAGAACTCGTGGGCAAGCCACAGTACACCTCCTGCAGGTGATTTCGCGTTTATGCTGGGGGCCAGGAGAGGAAAATGGCACCTGCCAGCTCCTTTGTTTCCAGAGAAATCTTCCAACACTCTCTGAAATCAGTATAAACAGATCTCCCTCAGTTCTGCAAACTGTCACTTCTATGTTGCCTTTCCTTGGGCTCTTTAAGGGTAAGGACTCTTTAAGGGCTCCCACTAGCACTCTTTCAAAACTCTAGGCTCCACTTCCTGCTGGTTATACAACTCACAGAATTCAGCTGCTTTGGTTTTCAGGGCCAGAGGTTATGGAGATTTGTTTTCTCCGTGTGGGATTCCTGGTGTTTTACCCTCTCTTAAGACTGCAGCTCTCTCCCTCCTATGGGCAGCTCCTGACCACAGTTTCTGCTCTTTCTAACCTCTTGCCATGCAGCTTCTTTACGTTTAATTGTGGAGTTTGTTCTGCTAGTCTTCGGGTAACTCTCTGGTTTATTGACTTGGATGTGAGTGATATCCAGTTGTAAACATGGGACAGGGTGAGCTTAGGGTCCTCCTACTCCACCATCTTCCCATTACCCCCGGAAACATTTTCTAATCTTGCCACCCTTGACAGTGTACCTTTCTGCTTTTTCTTCTCAGCATTGATTCTTCCTATTCATTTGCTAGATTTTTCATGTTGGAAGGACATAGTCTTAGGTTCTAACTCCCTCATTAGTCTCACCTAGTTCTATGGCCGTAGATACCCTCTATACATTGATATCCGAAATCTTCAGGCTTGAATTCTCTCCTGAAGTTCCTACATGTACATCTGAGTATTTGACATTTCTAATGGATTTCAACAGACTTTCAAGCTTACATCTAAAATGCAACTCCTAGTTTATCACTATTTCCTCCACATGCTCCCCTCTCTAATCATCTTCTCATCTCAGCAAATGGCAAGATCAACTACTCAGCTGCTCATGGTAGAAATGGAGGTGTTAGTATTAATTCTGCCATTTCACTTATCTTTCCTTACCGAATCCAATCCATCAACAAGCCCTGCTAACTTTACCTGCAAAACACACCCTAAATCCAATCTCTTCTTTTCATCTCTTTTACTTCCATCACTATCATCTCTGACCTGGACTATGTAACAGCCTCCTAACATTCCCTGCTTTCACTCTTGCTCAACTAAAATTCAGGCTTCACAGAGAAGTGGGGAAAATCTTTTAAAAAATATGAATTAGAACTCTCATAGATTGCTGGTGGGAGTACGTTGGGAGTACCCATGTTGGAAAACTGTTTAGCAATTTGCTACAAAGTTAACCATATGATCAGCAATTCTACTCTTAGGTATTTACCCAAGAGAAGTGAAAGCACATGTACAAAAAGATTTATATAAGAACATTCATAGCAGCCTTACTCCTAATAACTAAAAACTGAAAATGACCCAACTGTCCTTTAAAAGAATAAACTGAGGTATATTTATACAATGAATAAAAATCAATAAAAAGAATGAAATAGAGATAAATACAATGACATGAATGAATCTAAAAATATTATGTTAAGTCAAAAAAGCAGACATAAAAAAGTCCATATGGTTCCATTTACATGAAATTCAAGACTATGCAAAATTAATCTATCGTAATAAAAATCAGAATAAAGATTGCCTCTGAGTGGGAGGTAGGGAGTGATGCCTGGAAAGGAGCATGAGGAAACTTTCCAGGGTGATGGAAAATTATATACCTTGACTGGGGTTGTGATTACATGGGAATATATTTGCTGAAATTCATCATCGTACATTTAAAATCTATGTACTTTATTGCATATTAATTATATATCAAATTTTAAAGTGTTATAAAAATGCAAATCCCCAATGGGTGATGATATAGTATCCTTAAAAGGGAGATAATATTACTGCTACCTCATGGGGTGGTTATGAAGTCTAAATGAGATCATATATAAAGCACTTAGAATAGTGCCTAGTATGTAGTAGTAAGTACTCAATATTAATTGATAATTAATATAATTATCATAATATTAGGATAATGATTACCCTACTTTAAACTTTATAATGGCATAAATAATGAAATCCAAAGTCTACATTCTAGCCTACAACATCCTATGTGATCTGGCCCTATCTACATCTTCAATCTTTTCATTATTTCCCTCACTCACTACACTCTATATACACTAGCTTTCTTTCTTTTTACTGAACAATACCACGAACATTCCCATGTGGGGATCTTTGCTATCCCCTTCAGCTTAGAGAGCTCTTTGACAAAGTCTTCACATGTTTTGCTCCTTCTTTTAACTCTGATCTTGGATTAAATACTGCCCGCTTGAAGAGACATTCTTCGACCACTTTATTTTTCATTATCTGTCTCCTCCCAGTGGCACTGCCAGTCTATGAACAGAAACCCTGTCTGACTTGTTCACAGTTGTATCCTTGGTACCTAGAACAATGGCAGGCACCAATAAATATTTGTTAAAAAGAATGAATAAGTGAATAACTTCCAGTTTTCGGACTTGTGCAAGTGAACAGATATTATGTATTCATTTGCTGAGATAAGGGAATACTGGAGGAGTGTGTGCAAGAACATGTTACAATTTACATTTTTAAACACCAAACAAAACAATACTGAACTAAATAATCAAAACCACCAAATTTAGGGTTTTCTGTCCCTGGCAAAAGACTATATTTAGACTATACCAGAGCATTTTGTCAGCTCTTCTCTTGAGTATCTCCTAAAGAAAGAGAGTCTATCTCTGTAATGTTTTTAACCTCTAAATTAAAAATAAAAAAATTTAAAAATTTCTAGCCTTATAATTTGAATTCATGTCTTCCAGAGAATAAAATATATCTCATTAATCCTTAAAATTGTAATGCATGAATATTGCTATTACACTACTCAAGTAGACTATTATACTAGTAGGAGTTATCTTTCCAGGCTATTTTAAACATGTAAAGCTTTTCCTCCTCAATCAAAGGGTCTATAACCAAACCTCAAATTATAGAAACAATGCTGTTATAGTTATTTAATACCAAGTGAAAAAGGCTTTCATTTGAATTTTAAAAAGGAAAGAAAAGTTAAACATTCTAACAAACCTTACCTTCGTTTGCAAATCAGAAACCACAAAGCTGATGCCAAAGCAAAGAAACCAATTCCCAAAGTAACAGCACCAGCAGCCAGAAAATAAGTTAAGTGGTTAAAAAAACCTATACAAATAAATTATAAAAGATTATTTCATGCATGTATCTTCACTCTCAAGGTAAAATTAAGTGACATAATAATTTAAATGATATTACATAGCGTAGTGTTAAGACTAGAAAGTTGGGAGACCCGAATTCTAGGGTCCTGTGCAATTCTAACAAATTTTAAGACTCTGAATTTGAGAATTACACAGGGCCTCATGGAGATTAGGGATCTGACCCTGCCTAGATTTGATACCTAGCTTTTGTTTATTTTTGTACAGCTGTGACCTCTTTTTTTCTTATCTAGCTTTCTCCTTTCCCAGTCTACCTCTAAATTCTTATTTTTCCAGTATCATTCTTCACAGTCCTTCAACAGAAGACACTTTTCATTTTAAAATTTGTATTGTCAATCACTATAAGAAGGCAGATGGAAGGTAATAAAGAATATAAGGAACTTTAAAATATTTTAGACATCTTTGTTTTATCTCTATTTTATCCCAGGAACAATAGATAATCATGGCCAAAAGCTAAATAGAAGTAGTATAAAATAACAGCATATCACATCACAGGTTTATAATTAGAAAAGCCTATAGGAACTATATGGTATAACTTCTTCATTTTACAGATAATAAAATTGAGGTCTAGGTAAGAGAAGCACTTGAACTAAGATTAGGCAGCAGATTAAAGCCAGTCCTCTTTTTTTTCTATTATCTTTTCCCTACTACCAATCATCATTAATACTTGTATGTATTGAAAAGAATTAAAATCTTTAAAAAAAATAAAGGATGCAAGAGGTAGTTATAGTCAAATTGGTCAAGTACTCCATAAGATTCTGAAATGTGATACCTAACCATTAAGCAGACTGTAGGAAGCTTTCAAAGAAAGCTGTATAGAACATGAAGGGCCTTGAAATAATTTAGGAGTACAGCTGACCCTTAAACAACATGAGGATTAGGGGTGCCAACCTGTGCAGCTATATATCCACATAGAACTTTTGACTCCCTCAAAACTTAACTACTTACATATATACATATATAAACAGTAGCCTACTGTTGACTGGAAGCCTTACCAATAACATAAATAGTCGAGTAACACATATTTTGCAGTCTTACAATAAATAAGCTAGAGAAAAGAAAATGTTATTAAGAAAATCATAGGAAGGAGAAAATACATTAATAGTCCTGTACTATATTGAAAATCATCCACATATAAGTGGACCTGCACAGTTCAAACCCATGTTGTTTAAGGGTCAATTGCATATTACCTGGAAAAAAAGGGTTTAAAATGATTACCACAGGGGAGGTGGGGGGGATGGGTTAAATAGATAATAGGGATTAAAGAGGGGGCTTGTGATGAGCACCAGGTGTTGCATAGGAATGCTGAATCCTAAATTGTACACTTGAAACTAATATTACACTATATGTTAACTAATGAATTTAAATAAAATGTTAAAAAATAAAACTAATGGGAGATTTTTATATATGAACATATTATAAGTTCCACTAAAAATATAACGATAAAAACTTTGTTGTTCCCATACTTTTGTTGTTTCCTAAGTAATTTCCAGCTTCCAAGATGGTGCCTCTCAAATCTTAGTTTTCTTTGGGTTCAGAAAATGTCTACATTTGGGAATTATACAAAAAGGTATAGAAGGCTATTAATCAAAGTGATACTTATAATACAAAAAAAACCCTCTAAGTGCACATTAGAAAGGCAACTAAATAGGTAATGATGATGTCACATATGAAAAATATCATATTCTTTAATTATTTAGTGCAGAGTTTCTCAACTTCAATATCATTGATCTTCTGGATCAGATAATTTGTTGTAGGAACTGTCTTGTGCATTGTACCAAAGATGTCTCCAGGCAAATGTATTTTGAGGGGCAAAATGCCCCCAGTTGAGAATCACTGGCATCGTTGTATAATGAAATATCAGATAGTGTTCATTGATAAAAGCAAGATAAGTAGGGCACCTGGGTGGCTTAGTCAGTTAAGCATCTGCCTTTGGCTCAGGTCATGATCCCAGGGTCCTGGGATCAAGCCCCACAAGGGGCTCCCTGCCTAGCAAGGAGTCTGCCTTTCCTCTCCCTTTCGCCCCGCCCTGGGCTTGTGTGCTCTCTTTTGCTCTCTCTCTCAAATACATCAAGCAAGCAAGATACATAAAATATGTATTCTTAAAAGTTTAAAAAGACATAGTTCTACTCAAATATAAGATAAAAATTTCTAGGGGCACCTGGCCAGCTCAGTTGGAAGAGCATGTGACTCTTGATCTCAGGGTCATAAATCTGAGCCCTCACATAGGGTGCAACAATTACTTAAATAAAACTTTGGGCGAAAAAAGAGAAAGATTTCTATGGACAAAAAAATAAAATAAAATAAAAGCAACAGATAAATAAGTAGAGGCTAAAACCACAGGCATATGAAGCACTGAGATCTGGAAGTGAGAATTAGCTAGAAGCAGAGACAAGACCTTGACCGAATCATCCTCTGGTGCTGTGAATGACTCTACTACATTAACAAAAGCTCTGAGGGAAGGGGTTCCAGAACCACTAATAGGAGACTAAGACAGAATCTTGGAAAATTAAAAATTCAAAAATTTTAAGATAAATTCATCGAACACAATTAATGAGATGAAAGATAACACTGAGAAACTCATCTAATTACTGTGGGACCCAGGAAACTGAACAAAATCCCCTACCCCTGGACAAGCAGAGCAGTACTGGCTCTATTTCGGGCTCTACCCGCCTTGTGCTGACCTGCTTATTACTTAGGGCACTGCCCCGCCCTAGTCAAAGACCAGGACATACCCTAACCGGAAATCCGGCTCAGAGGACCAGCATGACTGTGAAACTTTCTGCGTATCCCATTGGCCACTGGCCCCTATAAAGTTGCTAAGCCTCTTAGTCTCAGGGTCCAAGTCCCTGCTCCGCTGTGTCGGCTATACTTGGACCCAGGCTCGAGCTTGTAAATAAACCCTCGTGTGATTGCATCGGTGTCGGCTCCTTGGCGGTTTCTCTGATTCGCGATCTTGGGCACAACAATTACATAAAGAAATGAAAAATATAAGGAAATTGTGAGACTTAGAGAAAATTAAGAGTATATAATGTAAAAGTAACAGAGATTCCAAAAGAAAAAATAGTAGCAGAGAAGCAATATTCAGAGAAATAATCTAAGAAGGATTTTACTTTAATTTTAAAAAAATTTATATAGTAAAATTCATGTGTGTGTATTTGTGTGCAATTCTGTTAAGTTTTGACAAATACAAAAAATATTTGTCACAGCACCATAACCAAGTTATGTGACACTTCCATCGCCTCCCAAAATTCCCTCAAAATTGCCTCTTAGTGGTCAAGTTCTAATTACTGGCAACCATTGTTTATTTTCCATCCCTATTCTCCATCCTTATACTTTTGCCTCTTCCAGGATTTCATATATAAATGGAATCATACAGCATATGGCCTTTTGAATCTGGCTTTTTTCACTCAGTGTAATGCATCTGACATTCACCCACATTGTAGCATGTATCAATAATTTTTTTTTTAAGATTTTTAAATTTATTTATTCAGAGAGAGAGAGGGAGAGAGGCAGAGACACAGGCAGAGGGAGAAGCAGGCTCCATGCAGGAAGCCTGACATGGGACTTGATCCCGTGTCTCCAGGATCACACGCCGGGCTGCAGGCAGCACTAAACCGCTGCGCCACCGGGGCTGCCCAATAATTTGTTTCTTTTTATTGCTGAGTAACATTCCATTTTACAGATGTACCATTTGGTTGTTTCCAGTTTGGGGCTGTTAGATTAAAGCTGCTATACATTTGCATAAAGGTGTTTGTTTGAACATAAATTTTTATTTCAGTAGGGTCATATAGCAAATGCATATTTAAATGTGTAAGAACCTGCCAAATTGCTTTCCAAAGTGTCTGTACCATCTTGCTTTCCCACCAGCATTATATGACAGTGCCACTTGCTCTGTATCACTGCCACCACTTGGTTACTGTTAGTTTTATTTCAGCCATTCTAACATGTACAATGTTATCTCACTGTGGTTTTAATTTGTATTTCCTTAATGAATAATGATTTTGAGCATCTTTGCATGTGCTTATTTGCCACCCATATATCTTCTTTAGTGAATATTTGTTTAAATCTTTGCTGATCTTTTAGACTTCAAGTCCTCGGTCAGATACGTGATTTGGAAATATTCTCATCACATCTATGGCTTGTCTTTTCAATTATCTTAAGAGTGTCTTTCATAGAGCAAAACTTTCAAATTTTGGTGATGTCTAATTTATTAACTTTTTGCTTACAGAGATTATGCTATGGTCCTATCTGAGAAGAACTCTTTGCCTAACCCAAGCCAGAAGTTTTCTCCTATGTTTTCCTATAAATGATTTATAGTTTCATGTTTTACATTTAATTTATGATTCATTTAGAATTATTTTTTTACATAAGGTATAAGGCATAGGTCCTTTTTTTTCCCTGTGGGTATGTATACCCAGTGGTTCCAATACCATATGTTGAAAAGATTATCCTTTCTACACTGAGTTGCCTTTGCACCCTTGTCAAAAATCAAGTAGCTATATTTGTGTCCATCTATTTCTGGAATCTCTATTCTGTCCCCTTGATATATATTGTCTATCCTTTTGCCAACAACAATAACTAAATTCATGTTGTAAATACTACATGCCAGGCACTGTTCAATGTATTATATATTTAAACTCATTTAATTCTCACAACAACTTGGGAGTTAAGTACTTAAAATTTCCTCATTTTACAGATGCAGAAACAGATGAGGCAAAATAAGGTTAAGGAACTTGCTTGAAGGCACACAACCGCTAAGTGAGGGAAAGATAGTAATCTAAATATTGCTAAGGTCCTGCGTTATCTAGATTGGGTGGAGAATAGAGACCCTAATATCTTTAGATTTGTTAGAAAAAAGTCAGTTAAGTATTTAAGGATATCATAAAGAAGAATATCTAAATGGCCAATAAACATATGAAAATTTCATTAACAATCAGGGAATTACCAATTAAACCATAATGAGATAATAACAACTACTCTATATGAGCCTAAAATGAAAAGGACAGAAAATGTCAAGTGTTGCCAAGGAGGCAGAAAAACCAACCTGAATTCTCATTCACTGTTGGTGTGAATATGGTTTTGTACAATACTTTGGAAAATTGTTTGGCTCTATTATTAAACCTGAACATATGCATGACCCAACAATTTTTAGACATATACCAAAATGAAACACACACACACACACACACACATATATACATTCAGAAAAATATGTATTAGAGTGTTTATAGTATCATTATTTGAAAGAGCCACAAATTGGAAACTGCACTAATACCCATCAATTTTTGAATGGATAAATTTTAAAAACTGAATTAAGAAAACAAAATATCCTATAAATGGGAAAGAATAGACTACAATTATATACAATTATGCACAACAAAATAGATAAATTTCATAAATAATGGTGGGCAAAAGAAGGCCAAAATAAAATTCAAACACAGTTATCTGGGGAATTTAGGAATGCTGATAATGTTCTGTTTCTTGAGCAGAGTGTTGGTCACATAAATGTGTTCAGTGAAAATTCATCAAGGTTATGAATAATGAATATGATTTATGAATAAACTATATATATATCAGCATGAAGAGAACTGAAAATGTAATGTTCAGTGCAAAAAGCAATTCCCATAAATCTGTATTCAATTATTCCAATTATGTACTGTCCATGTATGCACATTAAAAGAAAACACAAAATAATACTATTTTTAAAAAACATTAATACAAGTATTAAAATACATTAAATTCATGATATTTGTTGTGTCTGGAGAAGGGATGAGGGGAATGAGACTCTGGATGGAACATAAACTTAGACTTTATCTGTAATGTTTTATTTCTTTAAAATATTAAATATCTGAAGCTTATATGACCAAAAAATATGTATTTAGTGTTTGCTATCCTTTGTCCTTTTCCTTTTTTTCACTATTCTGTTTTCCAAAAAATTTTAAATATATATATAAATAATACAAATTCACTTTTGTGAAGAAAGGAGGAAGGAAGGAAGGAGAGAAATATTTGTATAAGGAAAATAATCAACAGTGGTTATCCCTAGGGTAAGGGCTTATAGTTACAATTCTCTACTCTAAACCATTGTGTGTGTGTGTGTGTGTGTGTGTGTGTGTATTTTCTACCATGAGTGTCTTAGAAAAACCAAAAAAAATTTTTTTGAAGCTTCCTATATAATGATACTTTACTTAGATGCTAGAAGTCTCTTTCTAGAACTTTCTTTATTGTTATCCCTATGACTATAGCCCACTTAACTTTCTCTTACTAAAGATCTCTGCCCTCCTCTTTATCTTTTTTTTTTTTCTTTTCAAATCTCCATTAGGGAAGAAAATGGGTGTGATTAGGACAGCATCATAGTCCCTGGTTCAAATAGGTCATTTACATCTCAGGGAAGTCCCGATGAGGTATAAAGAATCTAAAAGTTTCCAAACCAATTTACCAAAAGAAAGACAAATTATATATTTGTTAATACCTTTAACAAGTCACATGTTCTCTGTAAAATGAAAAGACTGGACTTTGTAATCATTAAGATCCCCTCCTTAAAGTTTTAGTCAATATACATATTTTTAAAAAACATTATATGCAAAAATAGTATTTTTACTTTCTTGATTCTGCTTTTAAGTGTTTTGTCTAAAGTAATGAGTCCATTGGGGTGACTCAGTTGGCTGGGCAGTAGGCTCTTGATTTCAGCTCTGGTCAAGATCTCAGAGTCCTGAGATTGAGCCTGCTCAGTGGGGAGTCTGCTTGAGGATTCTTTCTCTCTCTCTCCCTCTCCCCCTGCTCATGTGTGCCCTCTCTCTAAATAAATAAATAAATAAATAATGATTCTTCACTTTCAGCAGGTACTCTATCATATCACCTGTTTCTTTGTCTTTAATAATTACTACTGTAAATAATTTTCTTTACTGGTTGTCTATTCTGTCTTCCTCTACCAGAAGATAAGTCTTTTTCATTATGGTATTCTTAGAGTTTAGAATAATGACTGCTTACTTGAGAAGTGATTGAATATTCAATAAATGAATGACGGGCACTGTGCTAAATGCTAGTATTACAAAAATTAATAAAATAAGTATGTTGTTTATAAGCATGTAATAGTATAAGTATGTATATAGGAACGTCATACATGTAAAAAGGAATAAATGCAATTAAAAAGTATATAGGTGTTTTTTTTATATATATAGGTGTTTTAATGGAAGAAATAAGTACAAAATGTGGACACAAGTACATCTATAGAAAGGGTAAATTTTAAAAAGCTCCATAATTTAGTTAAACACTGCCTGAGAACTTTCTATTGCCAAATCTTTGTCAAGAATTGGTGATTGACTGTTGGTGGGAATGTGAACTGGTCCAGCCATTCTGGAAAACTGCATGGAGTTAAAAATAGAACTATCCTATGACCCAGCAATTGCACTACTGGGGATTTACCCCAAAGATACAGATGCAGTGAAATGGTAGGACACCTGCTCCCCAATTTTATAGCAGGAATGTCCACAATAGCCAAACTGTGGAAGGATCCTCGGTGCCCATCGACAGATGAATGGATAAAGAAGATGTGGTCTATATACACAATGGAATATTACTCAGCCATTAGAAACGACAAATACCCACCATTTGCTTCGACTTGGATAGAACTGGAGGGTATTATGCTGAGTGAAGTAAGTCAATTGGAGAAGGACAAACATTATATGGTCTCATTCATTTGGGGAATATAAAAAATAGTGAAAGGGAATAAAGGGGAAAGGAGAGAAAATGAGTGGGAAATATCAGTGAGGGTGACAAAACATGAGAGACTCCTAATTCTGGGAAACGAACAAGGGGTAGTGGAAGGGGAGGTGGGTGGGGTGTTGGGTGACAGGGTGACTGGGTCACTGTGGGAGGCACTTGACGGGATGAGCATTGGATGTTATGCTATATGTTGGCAAATAGAACTCCAATAAAAAATATACAAAAAACTGGTGATTGAAAGATGAAACACATGATCATGGAGTTTATAATCTGTAGTAAACAAGACATTTAATTGGATATATTCATTAAAATATTCCAAGTGCTATAATAATGACCTTTGACAGTGCTAAGATAACAGAGGCAGTTTGATCAACTGCAGGTAGAGTCCTAGAGATAATACCTGAGCTGAATCTTACAGAATGAGTAAGAGAAGCTAGGCAAGAACATTAAGTCTTAAATCAGGTTATGATTCTTCAATCTTAAAATAAATAACGGTGGCACCCTCCAGCTTATAGGTCAGTTGATCTTTTGTTTTGTTTTTACCATTTGCAGCCTAAACTTTTAAAATGAGAATTTCAACTTCTTCATGTCTATTTCCACGGTCATTAATAACTTCATTAACATAAAATTAAAAGGTCACTATTGGCCACTCTTTTGCCTTGGCATCAGTAAACTATATTCACTTAGTTTTTCTTCCATTTATATATCTATACCTTTATTGACTTTGTAGGTCTCTCTTTGTTAGTTCATCTATCCTTTAACAGGTCTCTATATCTAATATATTCTTCATATTAATATAAAGGATATATGTTTATATAGCTATAACTGCATATATTTACATATATATATATATCCTTTAACATATCTAAATCTAGACAGGTATGCAGGCAGATACATAGAGGTATTTAGAGGATATAGATAGATATTAATGTTACCTATAAACACCTATATCTATATTTTTTCCCAGAATTACTAGGTACTTTTTTTTTAATTACTAGGTACTTATACCAGGAGTGTTTTCAGATTATTTTTTGCAATTATTCCAGCACTACAAGTTCTGTTTTATTCTTTGAGTATTCGCAAATTACCTGTTTATTATACTTTTTAAGTTTTGACAGATTTCAGTCTCAAGTTTACTCCAATTCAACAAAAATCTTTCTTTTTAAATATTTTATTTATTTATTTATTTATTTGAGAGAGGTGAGCAAGTTGGGGAAGAACAGAGGGGGAGGGAGAAGGAGGAAAAATAGTCTCAAGCAGACTCTGTGCTTGTGAAGCCCCATGTGGGGCATAATCTCATGATCCTGAGATCATGATGTAAGTGAATACCAAGTTGGTCACAACTGACTGTGCCATCCAGGTACCCCATCAAGAAAAAATCTTTTGAGCACCAAATATGTGTAGAATACTGTTTCAGACACCAAGTGAGGGATAAAGAGCTATTTAAATAGGAATGAATCCTTGCCTTGAAGGCGTAAAAATCTATAATTTGATATAAATAAGGCTCATATGCAACCAGTATAAAAAGTTGACCATACATTTTTTGTTTTTGTTTTATATATATATATATTATTTTTTATTAAAGTTCAATTTGCCAACATATAGTATAACACCCAGTGCTCATCCCATCAAGTGCTCTCCTCAGTGCCCATCACCCAGTCACCTCACCCCCCCGCCCACCTCCCCTTCCACTATCCCTTGTTCATTTCCCAGAGTTAGGAGAGTCTCATGTTTTGTCATCCTAATTCTTCCCACTCATTTTTATTTGGTATTTGTTCTAAGTGGTTAAAAGAATAACTAGACCTGTCCTGTGAATATGGAAAAGTTACTGTGCTAATGGGACTTTAATGTTCTTATTTGAAAAATGGGAGTCATACTATCTATCTTACACAATTAGGATTAGAAATAAATGAGATAATATTGGAAGGATTTAATAACAACAACAAAAAAAACAGGAATACATCTCAAACTTAACATGCATATACCAGGCCATAAAGCAAGATTCAACAAGTTTTGTAGAATCATTATTACACATACCACATTCTCTAAGAATAATACAATTAATTTTGAAATTAATAACAATATATACCCTGAGAAAAGCTCCCATACTTGTGGCAATTTAAACTCACATTATAAATAACTCATGCATTAATGAAGAAATCAGTGGAAGTTGAAAATACATAGAGGTAATAATAATGATATATGTACAAATACTTGTAGCAACAGAGCTGGAGCTAGATTCAAGGAAAATGTATGGCTCTAATCACATTTATTAGAAAAGGAAGCTGAAAGATAACGAGCTTATTATCCAAATTATAAGTTGAAAAAGACCAGCAAAATAAGCCCAAGTAATATAATGAAAATAATGAACAGAAGTTAATGGGATAAAACTAAGATTTTTGGTAAAGACTAATAAGATTGACAAATCTCTAGTTAGATTAATAACCAAGTAAAAAAAGGTATAGTAAACAATATTTAAAATGAAGAAAGAGAACATAATTACAATTACATCAGAGATTAAAATAAGAACATACTTTGAAAAATTTTCTAATACATTTTAAAACTTACACAAAGTTATATGTACCTAAAAAGTGACTTACAAAAAGTGACTCAAGAAGTAACAGAAAACCTAAATGAACATGTATCCATTAAACTGAATCGCAGTTACAAAATTTCCCCCAAAGAAAACAGCAGGCCCCAATAACTTTACAATTTCTACTGTATACCCATGATGCAAGTATTTCTTATCTTATACAAGCTCTTCCAGAAAACAGAAAGAGATTGCTGGTTGTTTGTCCAAATACATTTTCCTCTTCTTCCCAGGCAAAAGCTAGACTACATGTCCCAGCTTCCCATACCATTAGGTGAAGCCATATGACAGAGTTCTAACCAATGGAATTTGAATGGAAGTGATGTCATAAAAACCTCTTGAGAACCCTTCTCCATGTTCTTTCTCCCTTTAGGCTTGACTGGGATGGAAATTATCCCCAGGGAACTTTGGAGCCATAAGTCCTCATGGATCTAATTAATATTTATAGAGCACTCAACGCAAATAAAATGAAAACACAACCTATCAGGATTTGTGGGATACCTCTAAAGCACAATTTAGAGGAAAACTTACACCAAAAAAACTGCAATATTAGGGGGAAAACATGTGAAAAACCTTAAAAACTAAAGTAAAGCAGATTAAGCCCAAAGTAAACAGAAGAAAGAGTATTAAAAACTAAAGTGAAAACCAATGGAGTAGAAAACAGAAAACAATCCAGATGGTAAAGAACTAGTAATAGATATGCAAAAGATAAAGAGAAAGGAATCCAAGTACATCACTAAAGAAAGTCAGCAAACCATGGAAGAGAGGAGAATAAAGGATCTAGGAAATCTAGAGAAACCATAAAATAATTAAAAAATGGCAATAAATACATATCTATCAATAATTACTTTGAATGCAAATGGACTAACTGTTCCAATCAAAAGACACGGGGTAAAAGAGTAGATTAAAGAAACAAGATACCCCCCCCCAAATGCTGCCTACAAGAGACTCATTTGAGACCGAAAGACACCTGAAGATTGAAAGTGCAGAGATGAAGAAACATTCATCATACAAAGGAGTCAAAAGAAAGAGTAGCAAGACTTATACTGGACAAAATAGACTTTAAAACAAAAACTATAACAAGAGACAAAGAACAGTATATAATAATAAACAGAACAATCAATTAAGAAGATATAACAATTGTAAATATTTACATATCCAATATGGGAGTACCCAAATACATAAAATAGTTAATAGCAAACATAAAGAATCAACAGTAATACAATAATAGTAGGGAACTTTAACACCCCACTTACATTGATAGACAAATTATTCAAACAAAATAAACAAGGAGACAGTGACTTTGAATGACACACTGGACCGGATGGAGTTAACAGATATATTCAGAACATTCCATCCTAAAGCAGAATACACATTATTTTCAAGTACACATGGAACATTCCCCAGATGAGATCACATATTAGGCGACTAAATAAGTCTCAAAACTGAAAAAAATCAAAGTCATACCATGTATTTTTTTTTTTACCACAATGCTATGAAACTAGGAAAACCATGGAGAAATCTAGGAAGACCACAAACACATGGAGGTTAAATAACATGCTACTAAACAATGAATGTGTCAACCACAAAATAAAAAAAGAAATAAAAAATTACATGGAAACAAGTTAAAATGAAAACACAGCAATCCAAAATCTTTGGGATGCAGCAAAAGCAGTTCTAAGGGGGAAGTTAATAGCAATACAGGCCTACCTCAACAGGAAAGAAAATTTTCAAATAAACAACCTAACCTTATGTCTAAAGGATCTAAAAAACAAACAAACAAACAAACAAACAAACAAAACTCAAACCCAGGAAAAAGAAAGATATAATAATATTAGGCAGAAATTAGTGATATAGAAACTAAAAAATCAATAGAACAGATCAATAAAACCAGGAATTGGTTCTTTGAAAAGATCAACAAAATTGATAAACCTTTAGCCAGGCTTATCAAAAAAGAGAGGGAGAGAGAGAGAGAGAGAGAGAGAAAGCATGAGAGAACCCAAATAAAATCACTAACAAAAGGAGAAATAATAACCAACATCACAGAAATACAATTATAATAGAATATTATGAAAACCTATATGCCAAGAAACTGAACAACTCAGACAAAATGGATAAATTCTTAGAAGCATACAACCTATCAAAACTAAGCAGGATGAAATAGAAAATGTAAATAGATCTATTACCAACAATGAAATTGAATCCATAATCAAAATATTCCCAAAAAATAAAGGACCAGGATTGGACAGCTTCACAGGTGAATGTTGCCAAACATTTAAAGAGAGCTAATACCTATTCTTTTCAAACTCTTCCAACAAGTAAAAAGGAAGGAAAACTTCCAAATTCTATGAGGCCAGCATTACCTGATACCAAAACCAGATAAAGACACCACAAAATAAAGAGCAGTGAACACAGATGCAAAAATCTCAACAAAATATTAGTAAACAGAATCCAACAATACATTTAAAAAATCATTTATAATAATCAAGTGGAATTTACTCTGGCAATGCAATGGTGGTACAATATTGATAAAACAATCAATGTAATATGCCACATCAATAAGAGAAAGAACATGTCCACAATAGCCAAACTGTGGAAGGAGCCTCGGTGTCCATCGAAAGATGAATGGATAAAGAAGATGTGGTTTATGTATACAATGGAATATTAGAAACAACAAATACCCACCATTTGCTTCAATGTGGATGGAACTGGAGGGTATTATGCTGAGTGAAGTAAGTCAATTGGAGAAGGACAAACATTATATGTTCTCATTCATTTGGGGAATATAAATAATAGGGAAAGGGAATAGAAGGGAAGGGAGAAGAAATGTGTGGGAAATATCAGAAAGGGAGACAGAACATAAAGACTCCTAACTCTGGGAAACGAACTAGGGGTGGTGGAAGGGGAGGAGGGCGAGGGGTGGGGGTGAATGGGTGACGGGCACTGAGGGGGGCACTTGACGGGATGAGCACTGGGTGTTATTCTGTATGTTGGTAAATTGAACACCAATAAAAAATAAATTTATTAAAAAAATAAGAGAAAGGACAAAAAAACAGGATCATTTCTTTGTTAAGTTTTTATTTGTATTTCAGTTAGTTAACATACAGTTTAATATTAGTTTCAGGTGTACAACATAGTGTTTCAACACTTCCATATAATAACCGGTGCTCCTTACAACAAGTGCACTCCTTAATCCCCATCATCTATTTAACCCTCCCTCCTACCCACCTCCATTCCGGTAACCATCACTTTGTTCTTTATAGTTAACAGTCTATTTCTTAGTTTGTCTCTCTCTCTTTCCCTTCCCTTGGTTGTTTTGTCTCTTAAATTCCACACATTTGTGAAATCATTTGGTTTTTATCTTTATTTGACCTATTTCACTTATTATAATGCTCTCTAGCTCCATTTATGTCATTACAAATGACGAGTTCATTCTTTTTTATGGCTGAATAATATTTCATTATATGTGCATGTGTATACATACATACATATATACATATATATACACATACATACTAGTTTTTCTTTATCCATTAATCAGTCAATGGACACTTGAGCTGTTTCCATAATTTGGCTGTTGTAGATAGCTGCTATAAATATCACGGTGCATCCCTGTGAACACATTTAATGCAATCCCTATCAAAATACCAACAACATTTTTCACAGACCCAGAACAAACTATCCTAAAATTTGTATGGAGTCACAGAAGACCTCAAATAACAAAAGCAATTTCGAGAAAAAAAAGCAAGACTAGAGGCATCACAATTATATTATAAAGCCGTAGTGATTTGAACAGTATGGTACTAGCATAAAAACAGACACACTGGTCAATAGAAAGAGACTAGAAAACCCAGAGTAGAAAACCCAGAAATAAACTCACAATTATATGATCAATTAATCTTTAACAAAGAAGGAATGAATATACAACAAACAAAAGGGACAATCTCACAACAAATGGTGCTGGAAAAACTGGACAGCCACATGCAAAAGAATGAAGCTGGATCACTTCCTTTGACAGATACAAAAATAGATTCAAAATGGATTAAAGACCTATATGTGAGACCTGAAACCATAAAAATTCTAGAAGAGAGCACAGGCTCTCTGACATTGGATCTAAGCAATATTTTTCTAGATATGTCTCCTGAGGCAAGGGAAATAAAAGAAAAAACAAACTATTGTGATTATATCAAAATAAAAAGTTTCTGCACAGTGAAGGAAACAATCAACAAAACTAAAAGGCAACCTAGGGAATGGGAAAAGATCACTTGCAAATGATATATCTGATAAAGGGTTAGTGTCTAAAATATATAAAGAACTATAACAACTCAATACCCTAAAACCAAATAATCCAATTAAAAATGTGTAGAAGACATGAACAGACATTTCTCCAAAGAAGACATCCAGATGGCCATCAGACACATGAAAAGATGCTCCACACTACTGATCCTCAGGGAAATGCAAATCAAAACCACAATGAGATATCACCTCACACTTGTCAGAATGGCTAAACATAAAACACAAGAAATAAATATTGGCAAGGATGTGGAGAAAAAGGAACCCTCTTGTACTGTTGATAGTAATGCAAACTGGTGCAGCCACTGTGGAAAACTGTATGCAGTTTCCTCAAAAAGTTAAAAATAGAACTACCCTTTGATCCAGTGTTGTACTACTGGTTATTATTTACTCCCAAAACACAAAAACACTAATTAAGACAGAAAGATGCATCCCCATGTTTATTGCAGCAGTAGTTTCAGTAGACAAACTATGGAAGCAGTCAAATGTTCATCGATAGCTGCGTGAATGAACAAGATGTGGTATACCAACAGAAACATGAAAACATGCTCAATATCAATCATCATCAGGGAAATGTGTATCAAAGCCACAATGAGACATCACCTCATACCTGTTATAATCACTAACATTAAAAAGAAACAACAAATGTTGGCAAAGATATGGAGAGAAAGGAACGCTGGTGAACCGCTGGTGGGAAAGTAAATTGGTAAAACCACCGTAGAAAACAGAATGGTGGATCCTCAAAAAATTACAAATAGAATGACCATACATTCCCATACTTCCACTATTGGCTGTTTACCCAGAGAAAATGAAAACACTAATTCCAGAATATGTGTGTACCCCTAGGTTTATTTCAGCATGATTTACATGGAAGCAATCTAAGTACCCGTGAGTAAATGAATGGATAAGTAAAATGTGGTGTACATGCACACAAAGGAATGTTACACAGCCATAAAGGGGATGAGATTATGCCACCTGAGACAACATGGATGGACCTAAAGGTTATTGTGCTAGGGGTGGGGCCAGATGGCAGGGGAGTGGGGTCCTCAACCCTGGGTGGCTCAGCTGTTTAGCACCTGCCTTGGGCTCAGGGTGTGATCCTGGAGTCCCGGGATCGAGTCCCTCCCCGCGTGGAGCCTGCTTCTCCCTCTGCCTGTGTCTCTGCCTCTCTTTCTCTGTCTCTCATGAATAAATAAATAAAATCTTTTAAAAAATCATTAATTATTACAATTAAAATTATTTCATAAAATTTTAGAATTAGAAATGCCATTGGAAAAAAATGCATCTCTTGTTACATGCTAAAGAATGTAATAAGAGTATACAATGGAATATTACTCAGCCATTAGAAACGACAAATACCCACCATTTGCTTCAACGTGGATGGAACTGGAGGGTATTATGCTGAGTGAAGTAAGTCAATAGGAGGACAAACATTTTATGGTCTCATTCATTTGGGGAATATAAAAAATAGTGACAGGGAATAAAGGGGAAAGGAGAAAAAATGAGTGGGAAATATCAGAAAGGGAGACAGAACATGAGAGACTCCTAACTCTGGGAAACGAACTAGGGGTGGTGGAAGGGGAGGTGGGCGGGGGGCACTGAGGGGGGCACTTGATGGAATGAGCACTGGGTGTTATTCTATATGTTGTCAAATTGAACACCAATAAAAAATAAATTTATAAAAAAATTTTAAAAAAGAATGTAATAAAAAATGGAGGTGTCACAATTCCAGATTCAAGTTATATTACAAAATAGTAGTAAATTATTTACAGTATTATTTACAGTAGCCAAACTATGGAAGCAGCCCAAGTGTCTATCGATCATTGAATGAATAATAAATAAATAAATAAATAAATAAATAAATAAATAATAAATAAATAAATAAATAACAGAATACCATTCAGTCATAAAAAAGAATGAAATCTTGCCATTTGCAACAACATAGATAGAGCTAGAGAGTATAATGCAAAGCAAAAGTCAATCAGAGAATGACAAATACCGTATGATCTCACTCATATGTAATATTTAATAAACAAACAAATGAGTAAAGGGAAAAAAGAGACCAACCAAGAAACAGACTCTTAACTATAGAGAATAAACTGATAGTTCCCAGAGGGAGTATAGGGGAATGGAGGAAATGGTGGAGGGTGAAAATGTATTAAGAAAATTAACCATTTAAAAAAATCATAAAATTTTTAGTAAGAAAATTAATCATAAAATTAACCATAAAAGGTGTCTGATGAAAATCTCATCCCATCAGTTTAGTTTAAGAAAGTAAGTCAAAACCACTTCATCTGGCAAATGCAAATAGTGGTAGTATCTACTTTATTAAGGATTGTGAGGGTTAAACAGATAATGCACACCTTGATATTCCTAAGCCCTTGACCCTCTCACTTCCTCCTAATTTATTATTACTCTCTAGCTTTACTTCCAGCCCTGTTTTTTTTCCCTATCCAGCACAAAATCTTGTAGTCCACAAATTTAATTATACTCTCTTGGGTTTTGTTAAACCCTAGAGGTATATCAGTCATAGGATCTGAGGCCAGAAAAACTCTGGGTTCAAATTTGGGCTCTGTTACTTACTAGCTGTGAAAAATGAGCAGATATTTATCCTTTTTTGGATACATATAAAACGACAACTGTTAGAATTAAACGCAGTAATGTATATACAGCTTTCACCATATAGGCTACCATTTATTAGACCTTCAATAACTCTTAGTTCTTTCTGTTCCTCTCATTCCCTTCATTAACTATTTCAAGATTTCATCTTTTTATTCAAACTCTCATTTAATCTCTTTCTCCCACTAGCTCAGCAGATGACCTGATTTCCTTTTTTTTAAATTTTTATTTATTTATGATAGTCACACAGAGAGAGAGAGAGGCAGAGACATAGGCAGAGGGAGAAGCAGGCTCCATGCACCGGGAGCCCAACGTGGGATTCGATCCTGGGTCTCCAGGATCGCGCCCTGGGCCCAAGGCAGGCGCCAAACCGCTGCGCCACCCAGGGATCCCTGATTTCCTATTTCATAGAGGAATCTGGAGCCATTAGGTCAAGACTCCTTTAATTTACTCCACACTACTTGTAATTTAATCTGCATAAGTATTTCTTTCCAGTTTTGGTTGAAGAATCTCCCTTCTATCTATAGTTTAATTTTCCACCTGAGCTCAGAAACCATTAATCATCACTTCTCTCTTCCTTCAGAACTATTTCTTCCTCCTTTCTCCCTATTAATCTTTTCTATTCACATATAAACATTCAAAGCCTCTTCCTTCTTTAAGACAAATAAACCCTTTATTATTCCTCATGGCCAGGCCTCTTGGAAATGCTGTTCACTCTATCTCTGCTTTCTCACCTCCTATTCACTTTCAGCTCATTCTAATATTACTTATGCCCATACATTCTTCCAAAGCTGGTCTTACTAAGGTCCACATTGATCTTCATATTATTATGGCCAATGGACACTTTTCTATAATAATGACACAGTTGATCCCTCCTTCATTCTTATAATTCTTTTTTTCATTGCCTTCTATGCCATAAGTTTCTCCAGGTTTCCATTTCTTGCTTTAGAGTCTTAGCAGGTTCATCTTCTAATGCCCATCTCCCAAATGTCATAGTTCCCTTAGACTCTATTTTAAATCTTTAGGTTTTTTTCCTTTATACTAATTGGGTGATCCACCTGAACCTATGACTTTAATTACAACACCTATATGCTGATGACTCATTAAATTTTATTTCCAGTCTAGATCTTCACCATAAGCACCATAACTCAACTAGCTATCCCATCTCTTCTTCTAAATGTGCCATAAATACCTCAAATTCAATATACTGAAAACTAAATTCAAATTTGCTTCTACACAGATTGGACATATTTTAGCCAATAATAAACAACTATCTTCCATACAATCATCTAGGCCTTTCTCAATCTAGGACCTTTATTTGAACACAAAAAATAATTATTTCTCAATTTTTCCAAGGATCAGTACATAATTAATACTATTCCAGATGCATAGGAAATTAATCTATTACATATAATAGATGCCTCAAGGTTTATATTACATATAAACCCTTGTTTATAATAAACAAAACCCGGGTTTAGTTCTCTTGCAGAACTCAGTTGAGACAGGTGCTCATTTACCTTCCATATCTATGCATTAAGTTACCTCTTATATCTGGTATCCTCCATTTCTTCCTCTTTCACTTTTGCTGGGTAATGGTCTCAGGCTTTTCTTGTTTCCTACTATAAGAGCCTACAAAATTGGGTTGGACCAGATCTAACTAATTTGATTTCATGACCCTTCTCTTTAGGCTTATTATGAGACACCTATACAATGTGTCTTGTTACCTCCCCGAATATAATACATTCTCTGGACCTAAAGTCTCCGTGCCTTTGCTGTTTCCTCTCTCTGGTACCCCTTCAACTCCTTCATTATGTGAACTTTTTTTTTCTTTAATTGCATAAGCAAGTGATAAGTACATATTCTTTTAAAGGATTCACACAACACAGCAAAATATAGAAGTCAACTATTCCTTATCTTGACCTCTCTCCTCCAAATATCACACATACGCACACATACACTTTCCTCTCCCCAGATAACTACTATTAACAGTCATTGTATCCTTCCAGACTAAATTCTGGAATTAATTCCTTCTATTTGCTTCTATAAAACTTTGGGTTTACCTTTATCAGAATATCATAATATATTTTCATTATTTAACTTGAACTGTAAAATCCTGAAAGTGAGGCCTTCTTTTTAATATTTAAGATCCCTCATTTGTCACACTGCTTCACACATTTTTGTTGAAGGAAAAATTACACTGTCTTTGTTCTCATTATGGCCTAGTGGAGAGACATAAATAATTCAGGGGAAGAAACAGGGTATTAAAGAATCAAAGAGTTACCTAAAGGACTTCTAGGTAACATGACAACTAAGCATCCAAATAAGTGTGAATATACGTAGACTAGAGGACACAGAACTGTACCCCACAGAGTGGCACCACAAGTAAATGTCAATGTATGCTAAAAATTCTAAAAAGAGAACAAACTGGTGGTTGGGAAAGTAGGAGGCAGTGTGGGACCAGTAAAATGGATGAAGTGGAGTGAGAGGTACAGGTTTCCAGTTATGGAATGAATAAGTCACAGGGATGAAAGGCACAGCAACAGGGAACACAGTCAATGATATTGTAATAGCGTTGTATGGTGACAGATGGTAGCTACACTTGCGAACATAGCATAATGTATAGTTGTAGAATCACTAAGTTGAACACCTGAAACTAAGGTAACATAGTGTGTCAACTACAATAAAAAAAATAAATATAAAAAAAGGTGCTGAACTATTATTACACATTATTATATTAACATATACAAAGATTTTTTAAAGTTCTTTTATGGGCTAGGAACTTAGTATCACTCTAGCCATAATCTTTAATTATTATCTCATTTGCAGAGAAACAAATTAAGGCTTAATGAATATATGAGGCACCATCAGTGGCCTGCCCATATCTGCCTTGCCCACCATGGAGGATACCTGCAGCTTCAGTGGCAATTCACAGTGTCATACCAAGAGTTTCCTATCTCAACCATCTTTCTGCCTGAAGGTTTTCTCTACCAACAGGAGCATGCTACTTGAGGGAAGTACCAGCCAGTTAATACTCCGAAGAATAACCTTTAAGTGAGAAGGGAGGTAAATATCCCAGTTTTCTTGTCCCTCAGTGAACCAGTTCTGAGTTTTATTCTATACAGCCTCTTATTTTTTTTTAAATTAAAAAAAAAAAGATTTTATTTATTTATTCATGAGAGAGAGAGGCAGAGACAGAAGCAGGCTCCACACAGGGAGCCCAACCCGGGACTCGATCCCGGGACCCCGGGGTCACGGCCTGGGCGGAAGGCGGTGCTAGACCGCTGAGCCACCCGGGTATCCCCCTATACAGCCTCTTAGGGGATCACCAGTGGATTGAATTCCAACTGCTCTCAGTAGTAACCTGCTCATTAACACACTTCATTGGCTTTCTTTCATTCATTGTCTCACTTCCTCACTAGGCTTCCCAAATTTCTTTGTATCCCTATCCTCGCCTCAGAGTCTTAGTTGTGGGGAAACCCAATTTAAGATAAAGAAGTTGGTTAAAGTCATATAACTAATAAATAGTGAGTCTATTATATTTATACCAACTTCTAACTTGTTTTGAATTTTCTTTTTCCTATTCACTAGGCATTAAGGAGGCTCACAATTAAATTCACAGGTAGCATAAACTGAGTGGGAATACAGAGGTTCAAGAGTAGAAATAGAAACTTTGAGGGGTCCCTGGGTGGCGCAGCGGTTTGGCGCCTGCCTTTGGCCCAGGGCAAGATCCTGGAGATCCCGGATCGAATCCCACACTGGGCTCCCGGTGCATGGAGCCTGCTTCTCCCTCTGCCTCTCTCTCTCTCTCTCTATCATAAATAAATAAAAATTAAAAAAAAAAAGTTTAAAAAGAAAAAAAAAGAAACTTTGAATATATATTCTTGACAGTGGATAAAATGAATTGCATTAGTTAAAACATATTTGATGGATTATAATAATGGAAAATATATTCAGGTAGAAATGGTTACTTTTGTCATGTTCTATGCCTTCTTTGTTCATAGGATTCAGTACACCTTAATCTTGGAGTGAGTTAGCGAGACACTGAGGGGTACATGGACAGCGCTTCACCTTGTTACCATAAAGCCCCTGCAGAAGTAAGTCCTATGCGAGGGGAGGTTCCCGGAGTTTACCTTAATTTGCGCGGTTGGAAGCTGGTCTCTTTGAGGAAAGTGTTCAGATGTAAGGAAGAGTAAACAGGATTATCTTATTATCCCAAAGGCTGTTCCGGAAGGGCCAGAATCGGGCAACATTTTTAGATTTTCGCACTCTCATCACCCTGTTACAAAGATTTTGGCCTTTCCCTTACACGCAGGGCAAGAGGCTCCTCATTGCAATCCCCAAGAGTTAGCTGAAGTCCAGAGCGTCCAGGGCTCTGGGCCGGAAACGGTCCTCGACTACGGAGTCCCAAAGCCCAGCGGGTGTCGGAAACGGAGCAGAGACACCGAGGGCCAAAGGAGGAGCCACCGCTCGGACG
Organism: Canis lupus baileyi; assembly: GCF_048164855.1. Taxonomy (NCBI): domain Eukaryota; kingdom Metazoa; phylum Chordata; class Mammalia; order Carnivora; family Canidae; genus Canis; species Canis lupus. The sequence continues at coordinate 11,339,641 of NC_132850.1, forward strand.
GGCAGTGGGAGACTCCGCTGAGCCCATCCGCGGAAGCAGGAGGAGCAGGGCACGTCCTCCGAGGTTCTGAAGCTTCTGAGGCAGCACGAACGGAGGAAGACGCTCTTGGACGGCCCGGAGCAAGTCGGCGCCGCACAAGCAAGGCCAACGGCCTCCGCCCTGGTCCGCCCGCAGCCGGGACCTGCGGCGCCCGCCCAGCGTTTCCGGGACTGGGCGGTGCCTTCCCCGGAAGTTGGGGCCTCGCCGCCGGAAGTGAGAGCCTCACGGGCGGGAAGCTGGGCCACGTGAAGCGACACCCCGGGGACGGCAGACGAGGCGCGGCGGCTTCGGGAGTTGGAGCCTCTCTCCGAATGGCCGGCTCACGTTGTCCCTGAGCCCCGGGTGGTGTAATCAGAGGGAGGAGGACCGAGCCCCCCCCCCCCCGGCGCTCCCGGGGGCCCGTTGCAGGCCACTTCTCTGGTCCTCACTGTCTGCCTCTCCCGCCGCGCACCAAGCCTGGCCGCCTCCCCAGGGCGCACGCTGTGTTTGCGTCACTTGCCCTCGGCGTTAATTCAGTGTCATGTAGCAGATTTATTTGGGCACCAAAGAGCTGAGAAAAACGTTAAAAGTCTGATTGTGGTTTTTACCAAGTTTGATATATTGATATCAGTAATTTTTCCAACCAACACAGCACTGAGCATTTGGGTGTCAGATCCTGTGGAAACATTTTTTGCTCTCAAGAAGCATCCAATATAAGTAAAAAATACTCGATTGGAGCATATCAATACTTAATATATATACTAAATTCAATGAGAATTTATTCAACATCTCTTCTAAATTAAGCTGTCCTAGGAATTGGTCATAGCAAGTCGAATCAACCTTTGTCCTAGAGATCCGAGCTCCTAGAAGGAAGAGACATGCAAAATAATTATTTTGTATAGTGTAAGAGAAACCCCTGGTAAATGCTACTACAACAGGTTGAGGACGGGTACAGGAGGCCGAGAAGTGAGTGACACATCTGGAGGGACGAGGAAAGTCTTGGTGGAGGAGCAGCATGTGTAGTAAGCCCTGGAAAAGAGAGGCTGTTTACAAGTGGAGTTCTGGCTTAAGGTTTGTACTTTCCAACAGAGCTAACTTGAGGTTTTTGCTCCATTTTTCCTTAATTTTCTCTTGCTTTCCAGCCCACTTTGCCTTCCACACACCCACAACCCAGGTCTATTTTCTTGGAAGTAGCTTTGGCCAGGGTATATCACTTACAAATGATAATTGCCTCTTATGAAAATACTTCTGCATAAACAGCTCTTGTAAAGAAAGAATTTTCATTTTTTAAGAATTTGTTTTAGCCAAGTCAACAGAGCACAGTTCCTGTGGCCCATCTGCTAGAACACAAAAATAGCCTCAGTATGTAGAAACAGATGTTTGAAATGGTATTCATTAAAATGAGATTCCACCTGTAATAGAAAACAGAAAGTGGATGCAAGAGGAATGTTGTAAGCTGGCAGTGCTCGCTTTCTGCCTTCCATGCCTTTCAAAATGGTATTTGTGGGTAAAATCTTGCTAAGAGGAATATACCTCTGGCTTTAATTTCTAAGTGGATTATTAGCAATATTGAAACACATCCATCCTAGACTCGTTTGGAGGGTAGCAATCATTTAAAAAAAAAACCCTCCAGGGTACATGCCTCTCACTAATGAACAAAATTATCTTTGAAAATTAATGACTACCCTATATTAGCAACAGAAATGAACATTTACTGGTTACCTTCTGTGTCAGGTGCTTTATGGTATATTTTTACAAGAACCCTATGAAAGAGATATTATCTTCGCTTTATAGATGAGGAAATTCAGTTATATATTAAATAGCTGCCCAAAGATGCAACTGCATTGGAATCCAAGACTCTCAGATTCTTAAGCCAATATACTTTTCCCTATTTCATACTGTCTTGGTGACAATGAAAGCACATAGAGGTTTGAAAACCCTACATTATCAGGTGGAGTGTCTGGGATGTAAATCCAGGTTTATCTGATTCCAAGGCCTATGCCTGTCCTGTGTACTTCTACCTATTTTTGGCCTTTGTCTCCAAGTTCATTTAGCCCCATCTATAGAGTGGAGGAAAAGAAGAGAGCATCTAGTGAAATAGGCAGAGTTCTAAGTTATCATTAAGCAAGCCAAAGCTAGCATTTAGTAACTGTGAATAGTTCAGGAAAACATTATACAGACTGGTGAAAATACATTAATCGTTTTTTTAATGTACATAAAATGTAGGTTAACTTTATTACTTTTTGAACCATATTTTTTCATTCGTTAATCCAACAGATATTTGTTGATCTCTTATATGTGTGAGACATATGATTAATCAGACACAAGTCCTTGTCTTCAAGGAGTTACATTCTGGTTGGAGATTAAGGCAGTAAACAAGATAAATAAATGTCAACAAAGTGTGTTGCATATTTAGATGACAAATGCTAAACAGAAAAGTAAAGCGGAGCTTGGGCATAGGAAGTATGTGGTAGTGATTATTGCAATTTTAGGTCAGATGGCCAAGGAGGACTTGAAGGAAATAGGAAAGAAGAGACAAGTTGATATCTGTGGAGCTTGCATTCCAATAGATGGATCCAGAGGTGCTGAGGTCTATGTGGTAGGAACAGAATATGCGGGAGGTAGATGGTAAGATGGTAAGAGGGGGTTCAGATCATGAAAGGCCTTGTGGGTTTTAATAGACTTTGACTTTAATTCTGAATGAGATAAAAATTGAAGGATATTGAACTGACAAATAACCTGATCTGCCATTTTTTAAAAGTTGTGGTAAAACATGCATGATATAAAACGTATCATCTTAACCATTTTAAAGTGTAAAGTTCAGTAGTGTTAAGTATATTTACCCTGTTATGCAGCTATTACCACCATCCATCTCCATAACTCTTTTTCATCTTGTAAAATTGAACACTGACTTAAACACTGACTTGTCTTTCTCCCGTCCACGTAGCCCCTGGCAACCACCATTATTCTTCTATCTTCATGATAGATTCAAGTACCTCTGGTAAGTAGAATCATACAATATTTTTCTTTTTGTGACTGGCTTATTTCACTTAGCATAATGTCTCCAAGGTTCATCCATGTTGCAACATATTGTAGAATTTCCTTCCTTTATTAAGGCTGAATAATACTCCATTTTATGTATATACCACATTTTCTTTATTCATCTGTTGATTGGCATTTAGACTGTTTCTATAACTTGGCTCTTTTGACTAATGCTGCCATGAACAAGGGTGTACAGTTATCTCTTTGAGACCCTGATTTCATTTCATCTAGGCTATCTAAATTTTTGGCAATTACATCAGGGAAATACAAATCAAAACCACAATGAGATACCACCTCACACTAGTGAGAATGGGGAAAATTAACAAGGCAGGAAACTACCAATGTTGGAGAGGATGTGGAGAAAAGGGAACCCTCTTACACTGTTGGTGGGAATGTGAACTGGTGCAGCCACTCTGGAAAACTGTGTGGAGGTTCCTCAAAGAGTTAAAAATAGACCTGCCCTATGACCCAGCAATTGCACTGATGGGGATTTACCCCAAAGATTCAGATGCAATGAAATGCTGGGACACCTGCACCCGGATGTTTCTAGCAGCAATGGCCACAATAGCCAAACTGTGGAAGGAGCCTCGGTGTCCATCAAAAGATGAATGGATAAAGAAGATGTGGTCTATGTATACAATGGAATATTACTCAGCCATTAGAAATGACAAATACCCACCATTTGCTTCAATGTGGATGGAACTGGAGGGTATTATGCTGAGTGAAGTAAGTCAATCGGAGAAGGACAAACAGTGTATGTTCTCATTCATTTGGGGAATATAAATAATAGGGAAAGGGAATATAAGGGAAGGGAGAAGAAATGTGTGGGAAGTATCAGAAAGGGAGACAGAACATAAAGACTCCTAACTCTGGGAAACGAAATAGGGGTGGTGGAAGGGGAGGAGGGCGGGAGGTGGGGGTGAATGGGTGACAGGCACTGAGGGGGGCACTTGACGGGATGAGCACTGGGTGTTATTCTGTATGTTGGTAAATTGAACACCAATAAAAAATAAATTTATTATAAAAAATAAAATAAATTAAAAAATTAAAAAAATAAACCATAAACAATTATTAAAAATAAATAAATAAATAAATAAATAAATAAATAAATTTTTGGCGATTATGCATTGTACTCTGTTATAATCCTTTTCATTTCTATAGAAAATCAGCATTAATGCCCTCACTATCATTTCAGATTTTAGTAATTTGAGTTTTCTCTCTTTTTTCTTAGTCTGTCTACCTAAAGGTTTGTCCATTTTTTTCATCTTTTTTGAAGAACCAGCTTTTGGTTTCATTGATTTTTCTATTGTTTTTCTACCCTCTATTTTGTTTCTCTCTGTTCTCATCTTAATATTTCCTTCCTTCTGCTAGCTTTGGGTTTAGTTAGTTCTTATTCTAGTTTCTTAAGTTTTAATATTAGGTTGTTGATTTCGGCTCTTTCTTGCTTTTAAAGTAGGTATTCATAGTTATAAATTTCCTGCTTATCGTTGCTTTTTCTGGGTCTCATAAGTTTCTGTATATTTTCATAATCATTCATTTCTAAGTATTTTCTAATTTCCCTGTGATTTCTCATTGATCTATTGGTTGTTTAAAAGTGTGTTGTTTAATTTCCACAATTTTGTGCATTTTTAGTTTTCTTTATGTTATTGATTTTTTTATGCTATTGGTCAGAGAAGGTACTTTGTGGGATATCTATCTTTTAAAATCTATTGATACTTAATATGTAGCCTAATATATGGTCTATGCTGGAAAATGTTCCATGTGCACTGAAGAAGAATGGGTATGCTGTTATTGATGTATGGAGTATTCTGTATGTCTATTAGATGTAGTTGGTTTATTGCATTGGTTATGTGTTCTATTTCCTTACTATCTTTTATCTGGCTGCTCTATCAACCAGATTATTGTTAGAGGTATTGAAGTCTCCAGCTATTATTGTGCACATGTATATTTCTCCCTTCAGTTCTATCTGTTTTTACTTCATATAATTTGATGGTCTATCATTAGGTGCATAAATGTTTATAATGGTTATATTTCTTTCTGAATGGAAACTTTTATTAATAAATAATGTTCTTTGTCTCATAAACATTTTTGATTTAAAGTCTTTTTAGTCTGATATTAGTATAACTCTTTCTGCTCTTTTGGTTAGTATTTTCATGGAATATCTTTTTCCATACTTTCACTTTCAACCTGTTTGTGTCTTTGGATCCTAAGTGAGTCTCTTATAAAGAAGTCATGCATTTGTAATCCATTCTGCCATTCTCTGTCTTTTGATTGGAAATTTAATCCATTTACATTTAAAGTAATTACTGATAAAAAGGGATTTGCTTCTATCATTGTGTTGTTTTCTGCATGCCCCTATAGGTTTTTGGCTCTCATTTCCTGCATTCCTGTCTTATTAGGTTGTTGATTTTTTGTAATGAAGTATTAAAATTCTTAATTTATTTTTGTGTATAATCAATAGCTATTTGTGGTTACTATGGGTATTACATTTAACATTCTAAAGTTATAACATTCTAAATGAATTTATAGCAGCCTAGCTTAATCACATACAAAAACTCTGCTCCTTTACATTTCCAACTCCACTCCTTTTGGTTGATGTGTCACAAAATTTCATCTTTATACATTGTGTGCCCCAAAACATAAACTAATAATTTTTTAAATGTGTTAATATTCTAAATTATATAGAAAACAAGATTAGAGATACAAACCCAAGTTACATGAATATTTTAATCTTTAAACATTAGTCTCTTAAATTACATAGAAAACAAAAAGTTATATATCATTGTTACAGTAATAATAGGTTTTGTAGTTACCTGTGTGTTTACCTTTATTGAGATCTTTATTTCTCCATATAGCTTCAAGTTACCATCTAGTGTCCTTTCGTTTTACCTTGTAGGATTTCATTGAGTATTTTTTGCAAGGCAGGTCTAGTGGTTATGAAATCTCTCAGCTTGTGTTTATCTGAGAATGTCTTGATTTCTCCCTCACTTTTGAAGAACAGTTTTGTCAGATATAGGATTATTGGTTGACACTTTTTCCTTTTAGCACTTTGAATATATTGGCCCATTGCCTGCTGGTTTCCAAAGTTCCTAATGAGAATTTGCTAATAATCTTATTGGCAATCCCTTGTGTGTGTTAATATGCTTATCTCTGGCTGATTTCAAGGTTTACTCTTTGGCTTTTGCAAGTTGGATTATAATGTGTCATGGGTTTCTCTGAGTTCATCTTATTTTGGAGTTTGTTGAGCTTCTTGAATGTCAATATTCATGTCTTTCCTCAAATTGGGAACTTTTCAGCCATTTTCTATTCAAATATTCTCTCTGCCCCTTTCTCTTTCTCTTATCCTTCTGGGACTTCCACAATGAGTATTAGTGTCCCACAGGTCCCTTTTCTTCCTGCTTTTTTAATTGTTTTTTTTTCTGTGCTATTTCTGTCTCAAGGATCAGCCTAACAAATAAATTTAATGTTTTCTTAACTCTTTTCTGGGAATGCACAGTCACTTTGTGGTTTTCTCCATATATTCAGTTGTTTTTGAATATACTAGTCTTTAATGTCTGGCTACTGAAAGGAGAAAAGCAAAAAATGAAGGGTAGAAAAAAAAAAGGGCACAAACCCTTTAAACGTCCTGAAAGTCACTTCAGCTAGAGGGGGAGGGGCTTACAACTCTTGGAGATGTACAACAATGACTGCCAGCCTCTTTTTCTGTACTTTTGTGACCAGTTGCAGCAATCAGTCATCAGAGCACAAATCACCAATATTTGGAGGACAGGTACACATCCTAGCTCCCACAAGCTGTGTGCAAGATGCTTTAGGAACACATGTACAGCTGGCTGCCATGTGTCTGGGGGTTGAGGGGAAGGTAGCTGCTACTGTGCTAGGAGCCGAAATTGGCTAAAATTAACCACAATTTACCTGTCCAGGCCTTATCCTGGAAGTTGCAAGCCTTCAACAGACTCCAGAGTTTCAAAATTAGTTATATCAGGCAGATTCTGACAGTGCAGCTGTTGTCTAAGTAGGGAGACAGATTCATGGTGCTTCCTACTCTGCCATCTCCCCCAAATCATCTATTGTAGTTTTTTTTTTAAGATTTTATGTATTTATTCATGAGAGACAGAGAGAGAGAGAGAGAGGCAGAGACACAGGCAGAGGGAGAAACAGGCTCCACGCAGGGAGCCCGATGTGGGACTCGATCCCCGGTCTCCAGGATCAGGCCCTGGGCTGAAGGTGACACTAAACCGCTGAGCCCCCCGGGCTGCCCCATCTATTGTGTTTTAACAGGAACATTTTAGCTACTGTGCTGAGAATGTACTGAAGGAAAACAAGGGAAGAAGCATGAACAAATTATGAAGTATTGCAGTAAGTAATCTAGGTGAAAGATCCCCAGCAGGAAATTGGAGGGAGGGATAAGGCTGAGGTCAGGTAATTATTCTTCTGCAAGTGGATTACTTCTTGCAAGGTTACATGGCTGTGTCTCTTGCCTAACAACTACTATTCCTTTAAAGATACGTAATTCTAAAAACAAAACAAAACAAAACAAACAAACAAACAAACCCAAACTAATTCAACAGCTACTATGAAACTCTAGGTTAATGACTATCCTTTGTGGCTTCCCTGTACCTACATATTAAAAATATTCCTTTATAAATAAACTCTTAATGAATTGTCCTTTTTCAAGTGTGCCATGTGTTTACTGTTGAGACCCTAATTGAAACATGAATTATTCAGTTGGAAATGCAATGTCTTAAGTATTCTCATTAAATTAAGCTTGTGAATTATACTCATATATTCTATATAACTGCATTTAAAAATCTATATATCAGTTATTGACAGAGTATATTAAAGTCTCTTATTACCATCTCTTATTACCATCATGCCCATATTCTGAGATCCAAGATTCTCAGTATGGAAGAGGGGAAATAGAGAAATTATACAGAAGATAGAGAGGTCATAAAAGCATTGTAAATAAAAAACATTTGAATTGGAAGTGTTAATTTGAACATGTGAGGTATCATATAGATGTGTGTATGTATATGTACACATGCATATATATGTATGTATAGTTTTGTCCACTAAGAAGGAATAGAGAAATGACCAACCCAATAATAATGAGCAACCCTAGCACCCACATTCCCAGACTGTAGCCTAAAACTAACATTTGCCACTTAAAGAAACCAGAGCTTCTTAGAAAAATGGTTTAGTTCAGGAAATATGCAAGATGAGCCTAGGACACCTTGTCATACTAGATAGCAAGGAAGCTATCAAAGATTACAAGTATCAAATCAAAAGGACACATGACTAAACTTGAAGAGGTTCCCACTGGCCAGATATGGACAAATTGAGCTTCAGTAAGGATCATAATTACAATAGATTGAAATTCATAGAATCCATGAGTTCATAGTAATAAAAAAATTGATCACATTCAGAAAATGATGGGAAACAAATTCAGTACTTTAAAGCTGATAGAGGGAAAGATCAAGAATTTATCCTACATTTCCTACATGAAACTGTATCATTTGGTACCCAAATAATAGACAAAGAGAAGTGTCACCTTAAGGAAGTATTTTACCTAATAAAAAAGAAATGTTAGCATTAGAATATTAGCATTTTGGAAGTCTTAGTGAGTTAATGGTTGTAAGCATTAGGCAGCAATGGCTGTTAAAACCATTAACACTGAGTCTATTGAAACCACTGGATGTAGCTATCAACTTGCAGGAAATAACAGGAGGGACATACTGAATTGTATGTTTTTCTCACCTAGTTTCAAGGGTATTCACCATATATATATATGTGTATATATATATATATATATATATATATATACACATTCATGTATTACTCTTTATCTGTATTTTATTTTATAATAATAAAAGTCTTCCACTATGCTTGGTAGAATTGCTTATTTTTCCTTGTAATTCTGTCAGTTTTTGTCATGTATGTGTGTGTATATATATATATATGTAGTATATGTATATATATATGTGTCATGTATATATATATATCCTATGTCATGTATATATATATATATATATATATATAGGATATATACATATATATGTAGTAATGGTGAGAAATGATATATATATGTATGACAATTTTTAGGTACATATTAAAATTATTTAGAATTATTAAACTTCTTAAATTATGTTATTATTCTCTGTGTTGTTAATATTTTTTCCACTGAAACCTATTTCTGAATTAATATAATGATACTAACTTTCTTGTGGTTAATAGTTTCCTGGTATATTTTTGTCCAACTATTTAGTTTGTAACCTTACTGTATTCTTTGGTTTTAGGTATGTCTCTAGTAAACCAGGTATTGCTAGATCTTTTTTCATCCACTGTATCAGTCTTTGTCTTTTAACTGAGATTTTATATATTTTTATGTACTACAATTATTAATATACTTGGATTTGTCTTACCTTATTTTGTTATCTCGTTTTTATTTTTTGTTTTTTTTTTGCAACTTCTGAATTCTTGTCATTTTAATTTTTTACCCACTACTATTTCAGGAAGTATATACTCTATTTCTAATATATTAGTGGTTACTTTTTATATTTCCATTTACTGTATCAAAGATGAAAATTATTGAATGTTTATCCTTTTCTCAAACAACACCAAGATTCTAGAATACTTTAATTATTTTTTCTGTTTGCATTATTTAATCTAAATATTTGAGTGGCAGACATTTGATTTTATTCCACAATACTGAAATATAGGCATAAAGACAAAATAAAAACAACCATCCTCGGAATAAGTGAATCAGTAGAATAATTTAGATCAGATTTTCCTGACTTACATGTTATTTTTCCCTGTACTTCTGCTTTTTTTAACCCTGATGATGTTATTATTTTTAAAAATCAATGTTTCCCAACACCATCTGTTGAAGAGACTGTCTTTTCCACTGGGTATTCTTTCCTGCTGTGTTGAAGATTAATTGCCCATACTTGAAAGTTCATTTCTGGGTTTTTCTATTCTGTTTCATTGATCTATGTGTCTGTTTTTATCCTGGTATCATACTGTCTTGACAACTATAGCTTTGTAATGTAACTGGACAGTAGCATGCAAAAAACTGAAAATGGACCACTTTCTTACCCTATATATACAAAATAAATTCAAAATGGATGAGATACCTAAATGTGAAATAGGAAATCATAAAAGTCCTAGAGGAGAACATAGCAATAACCTCTTTGACATTGGCCATAGCAACAATTTCTTACTAGACATGTCTCAGGGGCAAGGGAAATGAAAGCAAAAATAAACTAATGGGATTACATCCATATAAAAAGCTTCTGCACAGTAAAGGAAACAGTAAAACTAAAAGGCAACCCACAGAATGGGAGAAGATATTTGCAAATGACATATTTGATAAAGGGTTAGTATCAAAATATATAAAGAACTTATCAAATTCAACACCCCAAAAACAAATAATCCCGTTAAAAAATGGACAGAAGGGGATCCCTGGGTGGCTCAGCGGTTTCGCACCTGCCTTTGGCCCAGGGTGTGATCCTGGAGTCCCGGGATCGGGTCCCGTGTCAGGCTCCCGGCAGGGAGCCTGCTTCTCCCTCTGCCTGTGTCTCTGCCTCTCTCTCTCTCTCTCTCTCTCTCTCTCTCTCTATCATAAATAAATAAAAATAAATCTTTAAAAAGTTGGACAGAAGACATGAGTAAACATTTCTCCAACGAAGACATGTAGATGGCCAATAGACACGTGAACTCAACATTACTCATTATCAGGAAAATGCAAATCAAAACCACAATGAGATACCACCTCACACCAGTCAGAATGGCTAAAATTAACAACACAGGAAACAACAGGTGTTGGCAAGCATGCTGAGAAAAGAGAACCCTCTTGAACTCTTGGTAAGAATGCAAACACCAGTGTAGCCACTCTGAAAAACAGTTTGGAGATTCCTCAAAAAGTTAAAACTAGAACTTCCCTATGATCCAGCAATTGCACTACTAGGTATTTACCCAAAGCATACAAAAATACTGATTCAAAGGAACACATTCACCTCAATGTTTATAGCAACATTATCAACAATAGCCAAATTATGGAAACAGCCCAAATGTCCAACAGATGAATGGGTAAATAATATGTGAGGCGTACACACACACACACACACACACACACACACACACACACACTAGAATATTACTCATCCATCAAAAAGAATGAAATCTTGCCATTTGCAACAACATAGATGGAGTTAGATTATGCTAAGCAAAATAAGTCAGATAAAGACAAATACCATATGATTTCACTCATATGTGGAATTTATTTATTTTTTTTTATTATTATTATTTTTTTTTATTTATTTATTTTTTCATATGTGGAATTTAAGAAACAAATGAACATGGGGCGGGGAGAGCAAAACCAAGAAACAGACTCTTAACTATAGAGAATAAACAGGATTACTGGAGAGGAGGTGGGTGGGAGTATGGGTTAAGGAGGTGATAGGGATTAAGAAGGGCAGTTGTGATGGGCACAGAGTGTCATATATAAGTGATGACTCACTAAATTCTACACCTGAAACCAATATTACATTGTCTGTTAACTGGAATTTATTTATTTATTTTTTTTAATTTTTTTTATTTATTTATGATAGTCACAGAGAGAGAGAGAGAGAGAGGCAGAGAGAGAAACAGGCTCCATGCACTGGGAGCCTGACGTGGGACTCGATCCCGGGTCTCCAGGACTGCGCCCTGGGCCAAAGGCAGGCACCAAACTGCCGTGCCACCCAGGGATCCCCGTTAACTGGAATTTAAATCAAAACTCAGAAAGAAAAAAATCAGTTTGGTTAGAATTACCTTCTTGAATAAAAATTATTCTTTTTAGATTTAGAGTTATTTATCCCATCTTGCTTATTCACCTCACATTTCACAGACCTTCTGTTTACTTTCTTTCTACTTGAAGTTTCTCTTTTAAAATGTTTTTTACTAAGGATCTGTTTGTAACAAATTCTCTCAGTTCTTTAACATTTAAAAGTATCTTTAGTTTGAATTTGTTCTTAAATATTTTCAACAAAATGGGAATTTTAGGTTGAAACTTACTTTCTCTATTCTCATTCAACTTTTATTGCTAGTATTAATAAGTCAGCTATCAGTCTAATAGCATTCTTTTCACGGGCTTATGGTTTTTTCTCTCTGGCTAGTTTTTAGGATTTTCTTGGTCTTATATTCTGATTTCACTATTTAATATTTAAGTATAGATTTTCTGTTTATCATACTTGGTATTTTTTGGGGTTCCTGAACTTATAGATTGGTATCCTTTCTAATTTCTGAATAATTCTAAGACATTATCTTTTAAAGTATTGCTGCTTCGTTCACTCTGTCCTCACCTTCTGAAAACTAATTAGGCCTCCTTCTTAATCTATCCTCCATGTGTCTTAATCACTATCATTTTTTCCTGTGCTAAGTGTAAAATAATCCCTTCAAATTCATCTTCATAATCTTCATTTTGAGTATAACATTTTCCATTTTTTAGAAATTCCGTTGTTTTCCATATTGTTTGTTGTTTTAAAAAATAATCTCTTGCTCTTTATATTTTCAATTCCTTCTTTTTAAAAAATATAGTAAACATGAACATTTTATGTTATGTTTATGATGATCCTGAAGTCTGTGGATCTGATTCTACTATCTGATTTTATGCTGGCTTTCATATATGATATGTCATTTCCTCAAGTGTTTTATGATTTTTTTTTTTACTATGAGCTTATATGTTTTTGAACTCTATCCGTGTGAATTCTTTGAAGGCATTCTAAGGAATTTGTATTTGCTTTGGTGAGACATGTAACAGTATTAACAGATAGGACTGTCTTATTTATTTGACTTACTCTTATGTTGCTTTGAAATAATATTAACTTACAGAAAGACTGTAAGCACAGTACAAAGAACCTCTAGAAATCCCACTAAAGCTTCACTAACTGTTCCCAAAATGTTTTTTATAGCAAAAAGATTCTCGTGGTCAGATTTCTTTTATTGTCCTTCAATATAGAAGAATTTCTTAAGTCCTTTTTGACTTTCAGGATCTTGACAGTTTTGAACAAGGCAGGAGAGCTATTTTGTAGAATGTCTATTGGTTTTTTTCTGATGTTTCTTCATAATTAGATTCAGTTATGCATCTTTGGCAGGAACATAAAAAAAATCATTCTTGGATTTTTAAATTACATCCCATCAAGTAGCATCCATGCTGATTTCTTACATCATTGGTGAAGTTAACCTCTGTCATTTGATTAAGGGATCAGTTTTCTCACCATTGAGATTAATAAGTAGTTTGTTCAGAGATGTTTTGAGTACCTTTCAGCTTCATGTCCACATTTCAGTGCCTGCTTTGTAAAATAGAACTTGAACCTGTAAACATCTCTGTTTTGCCTGATGATACAATGTTAATCTTTGTCAGGACAGGTTGCTGGAGAGACACTGAAGAAAAAAACTGATTTCTCTTCCTGGTTTTAGTATGCTTTTCTCAGCAGGTTCTGTAGTAAATGGCTTCTTCAATATGTGGCAGCCAACAGCATTTAGTGAGCATCAGCATGTGGTATCTTACCATTAATGGCCTGCTTTGGACCCTTAGGAGGCAACTTTCTGCACAGTGTGTGGCAGCCCCGGTGAGTTCTATCAGTGGAGCACCTTTCTAGATGACTTCCCCTGGTACCTCAGTGGGCCACAGCTACACCATGTCCAATGGTGGGTAGAGAGCTTTTTCAGATTTGTATTTCTTTGAATGCTCTGCTCAGTCCTACAGATAGTGCTACTCCCTATATCTCCTATTCTACTCTTCTTTAGAGTTCTCTTTTCTTTTTGATAACAATTCATAATTCTTTCCCTGTTTAAATTACTGTGTAGTTTCTTTCTGCTAAGTGGACCCCAACTAATCCAAATTTGGTACTGGGAATGGTCCCAAGAGATAGACCAGAAAAGATTGAATTTGGGGATTTGTTTAGTCATGCCCTTGGGCTTGAATGCAGTGCTGAGATCCTTGCCAATAGGAAGTGGGATGCTAGTAGTTCATGTTAAGCAATATCACCACAAGTAATCATGCTACTACCTGAAGATGATTGTTAATAGATAACAACTGGAACAACTCACTTATGAGCCCAAGTGACTGCTGTAGTTGAATGTTATGATAATGACTAAAAGAACTAGTATGAAATGTATCCGACTGTCTTGAACATTTACAGAAAGAAAATGACAAGTTCAAATCTTTTATCTCTCAGCTGAAGTTATGATCTAAGAACCAGAGAGCTGCCTTGACAGTCATAAAAATAATCTGATATCTTATGGCCACAGGGCTGATATTCCTAGAAAGAATATGTAAAATCTAATTACATATATTGCTGAATTACAGTGTCAGTAGAATTAATAGTTCTACCAAGTTTCTGAGGAAAACTTAGAAAATTGACTGGTGTCTTGGTCTATTCAGGCTGCTACAACAAAGTGTCACAGAGTGGGTAGCTTATAAACAACAGAAATTTATTTCCCACAGTTCTGGAGGCTAGAAGTCTAAGATCAGAGTGCCAGCATGGTTGGGTGAGGGCCATTGAATGCATCACAGCCTTCTCATATCTTCACATGGTGGGAGGGGGTAAGACATTCTGCTGATTTATTTCATAAAAGTGCTAATTGCATTTATGAAGGCTCTATTCTCAGGACCTAATCACTTTTGGAGGCTTCACCTCTTGACACCATCACATTGGGTGTTAGGATTCCAATATGTAGATTGGGGTCTGGGGGAACACAAACATTTAGACCATAGCAATTGGAAAGAATAGGATCTTGAAACTTGGAATGGGAACTTTTGGTTGAACCCAGATGTGATTGTCACTCTGGGCTTCACTTGCTATGAAAGTAGTTGCCCTTTTGTTTCTGAGTAGACTAGCCTTCCTTTTCTAGAAAACTTTGTGATGCCCTCCTATGGCACAGATGCCTTAAAAGGGGATGCTCATTCTTTTTAAGACCAACCATAGCCATCTCTTATTACCATTAGACCCCAATTAAGGGTCAATTTTCAGCATGCTCCATAGAATCAAGTAACACTATTACCCAGGAAGAAATAGCTTACACACCACTGAAATGATTGAAAGGCTTTGCTAATATATATCAGCAGAAATCTGGGAAATGTGGGAGTAACTCTGAAGGAATTGGACCAAGGAAAGTGGAATATTACACTGGATTTAATGCATTAACTCATGGCAGCTTAACAGCTTACTTGATTTGTTTATGGAACTTGGACTCAACAATAGCTTATATATTTTTATTTTTTATTGAAGTTCAATCTGCCAACATATAGTATAACACCCAGTGCTCATCCCGTCAAGTGCTCCCCTCAGTGCCTGTTACTCAGTCACCCCATCCCCCTGCCCACCTCCCCTTCCCCTACCCCTTGTTCATTACCCAGAGTTAGGGGTCTCTCATGTTTTGTCACCCTAATTTTTCCCACTCATTTTCTTTCCTTTCCCCTAAAATCCCTTTGACTATTTTTTATATTCCCCATATGAGTGAAACTATATTTAATAAGGCTGAGATACCAGAGCTTCCCTGGCATGATGTAAATAAGTGCCACCATCAAAGACTTAAAAGAACTTGAACATGGTACATTTGCCAAGATAGACAGTGTTCCAGGTCATAAAGCAAACTCAAGAAATATAAAATAATTTAAATAATACAAAGTATATTTCTGAACACAATGGAATTAAACTAAGAATAAAGAACACAAAGAAATCTGGAAAAAACTACCAAATAACCCATATTCAAGCAGAATGTTTAAAGGGAAATTAAAAATATTCTAAATTGACTGACAATGAAAATATGGGTAACATTAGTGGAAGCAATGAAGTAACAACTCCAAAAATCCTCCCCTCTTTAAAAGCAAAGACAACAAGTAGACAAAATTGTCAAAATCAACTTTTTCTAGAACTCTGGAAATTAGCCTCATGTTTGCAGCAATCCATGGACCATTTGTTTAAGAAAAATAACTTAAGTGACTTTGTAAGCACTGTAAGCCTTGAAGTATGTTTACTTGTCTTATTTCCATTTTCCTGTCTCCAGTTAAGTGATATCCTTGAAAACCAACAGTTTCACAGTCATGGTGAAAATCAGAAGCCTTGCATCCATGAGGAGGAGCTTGCTCAAATCTCTATTATCAGAGAATTGTCCTTATTTGACCTACCTGACTATTCTCTGGAAAATTTCACACAGAGGGCTTGCTTTATTTCACCTGATTCAGAGCTCACCTTGGAGTGTTTGTCATAAACAGTCATTGGCAACTGTTGAACATTAAGACTGCCTAGGGTGGCAGTGATAGGGTAAACAAGAAGCTGACCAAAAACCTTTAAAAAAAATCTAGAAAATAAGATATCCACACAGAGTCTTAAAAAACTCTGACATAGTCCCAGAAATTTATTAGGCAATGCAAATGCATAGGGCTGTGAGCATGTATAGCAAAGCTGTATGTATGTGCAGGATAGACCTAATAAAGCTTTAAGCTCTCACTTATGACTGACCTTGAGTCTATATAAACAGGAAGTGACAGCTAAAGCAGAGTTGTAAACTGCCTTCCTGAGAGTTGAAAGTGCCCCAATGGGCAGTTTGGCAAAGACTAGGAGATTTGCTGATTCCAAGCACCTAAGAAAATCTTTGTAATTGTTAGCTAACCACTGAGGTAATTGAGCAGAGCCTTCAGGGACCACACATGAAAAAGAATATATAATTTACAGAATGAGTTAAGGAAAGTCACTAAGTAAATAGCAACAATAAACAACAATAATAAATAAACAGCTATCGATAATAATAAACCCTGGAGAGGGTAAGAATCTGATTTCCATAGCTGTCACATATTATTTAAAGTGTCTATTTTTGACAGAAATTTTGAGATTCAAAGAAATAAAGTATGACTCATACTGGAAGAAAGGAGCTAATAAAAACTACTCCTGAGAAAGATTGGACACTAGACTTACTAACAAAACATTAAATTAGCTATTATTAAATATGTTTAAAGAACTAAAGGAAACTATTTCTAAAGACCTAAAGGAAGGTAAGAGAATGATGCTTCACCAAATAAGGAACATCCATAAAGAGATAGAAATGATTTAAATGAACCAAATATAAATTCAAGAGTTGAAAACGACTGAAATGAAAAACTTACTAGAAAAGTTCAATAGCAGATTTGAGATGGCAGAAGAATTATCTAGACAGAGGAACAGAAAGAAAACTAAGATGAACAAAAATAGATCCTGAGACTTGGGAACACTATCAAGTATACCAGCATATCCATAATGGTACCTGTAGAAGGAGAGGAAAGGGGAGAAGACGGGAAGGAAATAGGAAATATACTGGAAGAAACAATGGCTGAAAACGTCCCAAATTTGATGAAAAACATTTGTTTGCACAATAGAGAAGCTCAAGAGACTCCAAAGAGGATAAACTAAAAAAGACCCATACCTAAAGACAACATAGCCAACTGTAGAAAGCCAAAGGCACAGAATCTTATAAGGAGCAAGAGAGAAGCAGCTCCTCATGTGTGAGGTATTCCTGTAATATTTAACAGCCTACTAATCTTCAACAAATCAATAAAGAATATCCAATGGAAAAGACAGTATTTTCAACAAATGGTGTTGAGAAAATGGGAAGCCACAAGCAGGAGAATGAAACTGAACCACTTTATTACACTATACACTGAAATAAACTCAAAATGGATGAGACCTAAATGGGAAACAGGAATCCATCAAAATCCTAGAAAGCATAGACACAGACAGCAACCTTTTTGAGCGACTTCTTGCTAGACATGTCTTCAAAAGTAAGAGAAACAAAAGCAAAAATGAACTACTGGGACTTCATCAAGATAAAAAGTTTCTGCATAGTGAAGGAAATTTTCAACAAAGCTAAAAGGCAACCTATGGAATTGGAGAAGGTATTTGCAAATGACATATATGATAAAGGATTAGTATCCAAAATCTGTAAAGAACCTATCAAACTTAATACCTCCCAAAACAAAACAAAAACAAAAAAAACAGTAAAAACAAAACAAAACAGCAACAACAACAACAAAAAAACCCAGTCAAGAAATGGGCAGAAGACATGAACAGACATTTCTCCAAAGAAGACATACAAATGACCAACAGATACATGACAAAATGCTCCAGATTACTTAGCATCAGGGAAATACAAATCAGAACCACAATGAGATACCACCTCATACCACCTCATACATTTTAGTCAGAATGGCTAAAATGAATGGGTCAAGAAACAGCAGATGTTGGTGAGGATGCAGAAGAAGGGAAATCCTCTTGCACTGCTGGTGGGAATGCAAGTTGGTGCAGCCACCCTGGAAAACAGTATGGAGGTTCCTCAAAAAGTTAAAAATAGAACTACCCTGTGACCAAGCAATTGCACTACTGAGTATTTACCCAAAGGATATAAACATAGTGATCCAAAGGGGCACCTGCACCCCAATGTTTATAAAGCAGTGATGTCTAGAAGAGCAAAACTATGGAAAGAGCCTAGATGTCCAACAACAGATGAGTGGATAAAAATATGATATATATGCAATGAAATATTATTCAGCCATCAAAAAGAATGAAATCTTGCCATTTGCAATGATCTGGATGGAACTAGAAGGTATAATGCTAAACAAAATAAATCAATCAGAGAAAGACAGTTATTTGATTTCACTCATATGTGGAATTCACCGTTATTTGAATTCACTCGTATGTGGATCATAGAGAAAAGAGGAAGAAATAAAATAAGATGAAATCAGAGAGGGAGACAAGCCATAAGAGACTCTTAACTATAGGAAACAAACTGAGGGTTGCTGGGGGGGGGGGGCGGGCAACTGGATGATGAGCACTAAGGAGGGCACTTTTTTAAAAAAGATTTTATTTATTTATTCATGAGAGAGAGAGGCAGAGACACAGGCAAAGGGAGAAGCAGACTCCCTGCAGGGAGCCTGATGTGGGACTCGATCCCAGGACCCCAGGATTAGGACCTGAGCTGAAGGCAGATGGTCAACCACTGAGCCACCCAGGTGTCCCTATGGAGGGCATTTGATGGAATGAGCCCTGGGTGTTATATGCAACTGATGAATCCCTGAACTCTACCTCTGAAACTAATGATACACTATATATTAATTAATTGAATTTAAAAATAAAAACAGAAAAATACATTTATTATACTATATTAATAGAATAATGGGGGAAACTCACAAAATCATTCCTAGATGCAGAAAAGCATTCGACAAATTCTAATACCCTGTCATTAAAAAATAATAAGTGAAAAATAAAAGAGAACTTCTTCAACCTGACAAAAGACATCTATGAAAAATCCGCAGCTAGAATCATATTGTAGGTTTGCCCCCTAAGATAGGACAAGGATGTCCACTTTTGCCATTTTCTATTCATTCTTGTACTGGAGGTCCTACTCAGTGCAATTATTCAGAAAAATGAAATAAAAGATACCCAGATTGCAAAGGAAAAGTAAAACCATCTCTATTTGAGTATGATATGATAGAAAATCCTAAATCTTGGAATGCCTGGGTGGCTCAGTGATTGAGTGTCTGCCTTCGGCTCAGGGAGTGATCCCAGAGTCCTGGGAAGGAGTCCTACATTGGGGTCCTTGCATGGAGCCTACTTCTTCTGCCTGTGTCTCTGCCTCTCTCTCTCTCTCTATATATATATATATCTATCTCTCATGAATAAATAAATAAAATCTTTTTAAAAAATCCTAGGACCCTGATATCATGACCTGAGCTGAAGTCAGACACAACTGACTGAGCCACCCAGGTGCCCCAGAAATAAATTTTACAAAAGAAGTGCAGGACTTATATACTAAAAATGATAAAACAGGGGATGCCTGGGTGGCTCAGCGTTTTGGCGCCTGCCTTTGGCCCAGGGAGCGATCCTGGAGTCCCGGGATTGAGTCCCGCGTCAGGCTCCTGGCATGGAGTCTGCTTCTCCCTCTGCCTAAATCTCTGCCTCTCTCTCTCCCTCTCTCTCTCTGTCTATCGTGAATAAATAAATAAAATCTTTAAAAAAAATAAAACATATGAAAAAAATTTAAAGACTTAAATAAATGGAAAGACATCTCATATGTTTGGATTGGAAGATTTAATATTTTTAGATGTCTGTGCTTTCCAAAGTAATCCCAGCAATCTGTGTCAAAATACAACCTGTCCGGGGGTCCCTGGGTGGCTCAGCAGTTTAGCGCCTGTCTTTGGCCCAGTGCTCGATCCTGGAGTCCCGGGATTGAGTCCCGTGTCGGGCTCCCGGTGTGGAGGCTGCTTCTCCCTCCTCCTATGTCTCTGCCTCTATCTCTCTATGTCTATCATAAATAAGTAAATAAATCTTAAAAAAAAATACAACCTGTCCTTTTTACAGAAATTGATAATACTAAAATTCATATGTAAATGTAGGGAATCCAGAATAGCCAAAACAATCTTGAAAAAGAACAGAGCTCAAGTACTCACACTTCCTAATTTGAAAACTTACTGCCCATCCATTTGCAGGGGGCCGATTGGAATAAACTGTGGTAAATATACATCATGGAGACTACACAGGCATTAAAAAGTTAAGAAGACCTGTATAAACCAATGTGGAGTGGTGTATGAGTAAATAAAATACAGTATATCCAAACAATGGAGCATTATTTGACTATGAAAAGGAATAAAGTAGGTGATACCTACTGCAACATGGATGAATCTTATTTTTTTTAAGATTTTATTTACTAATGAGAGATGCAGAGACACAGGCAGAGGGAGAAGCAGTTTCCATGCAGGGAGCTCAATGTGGGACTTGGTCCTGGAACTCTGGAATCACACCCTGAGTCAAAGGCAGACACGTAACCACTGAGCCACCCGGGCATCCTGCAACATGGATGAATCTTAAAAATACTATGTTAAATAAAAGAAGTCAGACATGGGGCACCTGGGTGGCTCAGTGGTTGAGCATCTGCCTTTGGCTCAGGTCATGATCTAGCAGGCCTGGGATCAAGTCCCACATCAAGCTCCTCATGGGGAACCTACTTCTCCCTCTGTCTATGTCTCTGTCTCTCTCTGTGTGTTTCTCATAAATAAATAATCAAAAAAAAAAAAAAGCCAGACATGAAAAGGCACATATTATATGATTAAGTTGATGTGAAATAGGAAAATTCTTTGAGATAGGCAATAATAGATCAGTGGTTGTTTAGGGTCGTGTGGGGAAATGGGAATGACTGCTAATAGGTATAAGGTTTGTTTTAAGGGTGATGAAATATTCGAAACTTAGAATGTTGTGATAATTACCCACTTAACAAATACTCTAAAAACTACTGAATTATGCACTTTAAAATAGGTGAAATATACCATGTATGAATTATATTTTTTAAAACTTTTTTAAAGCAACTTGAGAAGAAAAAGAAAGGAAAGAAAATACACATAATAGGATTTGTGGGATGTAGCTAAAGCAGTGGTTAGAGGGAAATTTGTAGGACTAAAACCTTCTATTGGAAAATAAGAAATGTCTCAAGTACATACTAACTTATTCCAACTTAGAAAAAGCAAATAAAACCCAAAGCATGTAGAAGAAGGAAATAAAACTGATAAAATTGAAAACAGAAAAATTGGGGAAAGTCAATGAAAACAAAAGCAGGTACTTTGAAAGAATCAATAAAATATATAAACCTCTAGTAGGATTGATCAATAATAGAAAGAAGATGTAAATTGTCAACATTAGGGATGAAAAGAGAACATCACTACAGGTACTATAGACGTTAAAGGAGACTATAATGAATAGCTTTGTGACAATAAATTTGATAACAATCAAATTGACAAATTCCTTGAAAGGAACTAACAAAACTCACTCAGGAAGAAAAATATAATGTCAATATCCATATATCTATTAAAGAAATGATTTTTTAATTAAAAAAAATCTCCACAAAAGGGTACCTGGGTGGCTCAGTTGGTTAAGCATCCAACTCTTGTTTTTGGCTCAGGTAATAATCTCAGGACTGTGAGATCGAACCTTGAGTCAGGCTCCCACTGGGCCTGAAACCTGCTGAAGATTCTCTCTCTCTCCCAGAGCACCTCAGTGCTTCAGTCATTTGGGCTTCTAACTCTTGATTTCAGCTCAGGTCATGATCTTGGGGTCTTTGGGATTGAGCCCCACATCAGGCCCTGCACTTAGCAGGGAGTCTGCTTGAGATTCTCTCCCTCTGCCCCTCTCCCTGTTCATGCTCTCCCTCTCTCTAATAAATAAATATATCTTTTTTAAAAGGATTCTTGGGGTGCCTGGGTGGCTCAGGCAGTTAAGTGTATGCCTTTGGCTCAGGTCATGACCCAGAGTCCTGAGATTGAGCCTGGCATCAGGCTCCCTACTCAGTGAGGAGTTTGCTTCTTCTTCTGCCTCTCACTCATGCTATCTCTCTTGCTCACTCTTAAATAAATAAATAAAATATTTTTAAAAAGGTTTAAAATCTTTTTTAAAAACATTGAAACACAAAATGCTATGTTTAAATATACTGGAATTAGGGACACCTGGGTGGCTCAAGGGTTGAGCATCTGCTTTTGACTCAGGGCATGATCCTGGGTTTCTGGGATTGAGTCCTGCATCTGGCTCTCTGGAGGGAGCCAGCTTCTCCCTCTGCCCATGTCTCTGCCTCTCTCTGTGTGTCTCTCATGACTATATAAATAAAATAAATAAAATATTTTTTAAAAATGGGCAAAGACATCAGGGAAATACAAATCAAAATCACAATGAGATCCCACCTCACACCAGTGAGAATGGTGAAAATTAACAAGACAGGAAACAACAAATGTTGGAGAGGATGTGGAGAAAGGGGAACCCTCTTGCACTGTTGGTGGGAATGTGAACTGGTACAGCCACTCAGGAAAACTGTGTGGAGGTTCCTTAAACAGCTAAAAATAGATCTGCCCTGACCCAGCAATTGCACTGCTGGGAATTTACCCCAAAGATACAGATGCTGTGAAACAGCAGGACACCTGCACCCCAATGTTCATAGCAGCCGTGTCCACAATAGCCAAACTGTGGAAGGAGCCTCGGTGCCCATGGAAGGATGAATGGATAAAGAAGATGTGGTCTATGTATACAATGGAATGTTACTCAGCCATTAGAAACGACGAATACCTACCATTTGCTTCAACGTGGATGGAACTGGAGGGTATTATGCTGAGTGAAATAAGTCAATCGGAGAAGGACAAACATTATACAGTTTCACTCATACGGGGAATATAAGAAACAGTGAAAGAGATTATAGGGGAAAGGAGAGAAAATGAGTGGGAAAAATCAGTGAGGGAGACAGAACATGAGAGACTCCTAACTCTGGGAAACAAACAAGGGGTAGTGGAAGGGGAGGTGGGCGGGGGGATGGGGTGACTGGGTGATGGGCACTGAGGGGGCACTTGAAGGATGACCACTGGGTGTTACACTATATGTTGGCAAACTGAATTCCAATAAAAAAAATTAAAAAATAAAAAGCATCACAGAAATTTTAAAAGATTAAAAAAAAAAAAAAAACGGGCAAAGGACTGTGATAGATGTTTCTTCAAAGAAAACATACAAATGGCCGATAGGTATGAAAAAAATGCTCACTGTCACTAATCAGGGAAATACAAACCAAAACCTTAATGAGATAACACCTCACGGGGCGACCCGGTGGCTCAGCGGTTTGGCGCGGCCTTCCGCCCAGCGCGTGATCCTGGAGACCCGGGATCGAGTCCCACGTCGGGCTCCCTGCACGGAGCCTGCTTCTCCCTCGGCATGTGTCTTTGCCTCTCTCTCTCTCTGTCTCTCATGACTGAATAAATTAAAAAAACATCGATGGCTGTAATAAAAACACAAAAGGTTACAAGTGTTGGCTCAGATATGGACAAATTGGGGATAATATAAAATGGTGCAGCCATTATGGAAAATAGTATGCAGATTCATTAAAAAAATGATGCAATTATTATTTAACCCAGCAATTTCACTTCTGAGTATATATCCAAAAGAATTGAAATCTGGATCTTGAAGAGATACTAGCACTCAAGTGTTTATTACAACACTATAATAGCCAAGGTGTGGGGAAAAAAACTCAATGTTCATAAACGGATAAATGGATAAAGAAAATGTAATATATACATATGAGGAAATACTATTCAGCCTTAAAAAAAGAAGAGAATCTACCCATATGCAACAGCATGGATGAACCTAAAAGATAATATGCTAAGTGAAATAAGTCAATCATGGAAATACAAATACTGGGGCACCCGGGTGACTCAGTTGGTTGAGCCTCAGACTCTTGATTTGGGCTGAAGTCATGATCTCTGGATTGTGAGATCAAGCCCTGCATCTGCCTCTGTGCTCATCATGGAGTCTTCTTGGGGTTTTCTTTCCCTCTTCCTCTGAGCCAACCACCACGCCCCGCGCTCTCTCTCTCTCTCTCAAATAAATAAATAAAATCTTTTTAAAAAGATAAATACTACATAATTCCACTTATAGAGTATCTAAAATAGTCAAACTCATACAAATAGAGTACAATAGTGGTTTCCATGTACTGAAAAGAGGGAGAATAGGGAATTGCTTTTTTAATGGGTATCAAGTTTCAGTTACTCAGATGAACAAATTTTAGAAATCTATTGAGCAACATTGTGCCTATAGCTAACAATACTGTATTGTACACTTAAAAATTTGTTAAGCAGGTAGATCTTAAGTGTTCTTAGCATGATATTCTTTTTAATTTTTAAAAGACATAAATAATTTTAAGCTATAGTACTTAAAAAAAAAAAGAAAACAATGATTTAAGGGATATTGATGCTTAAGAATTACCATTGAGGGCAGCCCGGGTGGCTCAGCGGTTTAGCGCTGTCTTCGGCCTCAGGGCCTGATCCTGGAGACCCAGGATCGAGTCCCACGTCGGGCTCCCTGCATGGAGCCTGCTTCTCACTCTGCCTCTCTGTCTCTCATGAATAAGTAAATAAAATCTTAAAAAAAAAAAAAAAAAGAATTACCATTGAGAAAATTTGGTCTTCAAAAGATTGGGATCATTCCCTGCATGATTGATTACTGCTTCATTTCCTTGCTGGTTATGAGTCTGTTCAGGTTTTCTATTTCTTTCTGTTTCAGTTTTGGCCAGCATTACCTTGATCCCAAAACCAGACAAAGACCTCACTAAAAAAGGAGAATTACAGACCAATATCCCTGATAAACATGGATGCAAAAATTCTCACCAAAATAGGGTCCAACAGTACATTAAGAGGATTATTCACCACAACCAAGTGGGATTTATTCCTGGGCTGCAGAGGTGATTCAACATCCATGAATCAATCAATGTGATACACCACATTAATAAAAGAAAGGACAAGAACCATGTGATCCTCTCAACAGATGCAAAAAAAGCATTTGACAAAGTATAGTATTCTTTCTTGATTAAAACTCTCCACAGTATAGGAATAGAGGGAACATTCCTCAATATCATAAAACCCATCTATGAAAAGCCCACAGTAAATATCATTTCAATGGGAAAAAAACTGAGAACTTTTCCCCTAAGGTCAGGAACATGGCAGGGATGTCCACTATCACCACTGTTAGTCAACATAATACTAGAAGTCCTAGCCTCGGAAATCAGACAACAAAAAGAAATAAAAGACATCTGAATTGGCAAAGAAGAAGTCAAACTCTCACTTTTCGCAGATGACATGATATTCTATCTGGAAAATCCAAAAGACTCCATCTCAAAATTGCTACAGAAATTCAGCAAAGCGGCAGGATATAAAATCAATGCACAGAAATCAGTTGCATTTCTATACACTAACAGTGAGAAAAAAAGAAAAATTAGGGAGTCAATCCCACTTATAATTGCACCCAAAACCATAAAATACCTAAGTATATACCTAACCAAAGAGGCAAAGGATCAGTAATCAGAAAACTATAGAACACTCATAAAAGAAATTGAGGAAGACACAAAGAAATGGAAAAATGTTCCATGCTCATGGATTGAAAGAACAAATATTGTTAAAATGTCTATGCTTCCCAGAGCAATCTATACGTGCAAAGCAATCTCCATTAAAATACCATCAACTGGGGCACCTTGGTGGCTCAGTCAGTTAAGCGTCTGCCCGGGGTCCTGCCCAGGATTAAGCCCCGTGTTGGACAGGGTGCCTGCTTCTCCCTCTCCTCCCTGCTTGTGCTCTCTATCACTATCACTATCTCTATCTGTCTCTCTCAAATAAATAGGTAAAATCTTAAAAAAAAAAATACCATCAATTTATTTCAGAGAGCTATTTGTATGGAACCAGAAAAGACTGATTAGCCAAAAGAATGTTGAAAAAGAAAACCAAAAAATAAAAAAAGAAAAAAAAAAAAGAAAACCAAAACTGGTGACATTACAATTCTAGATTTCAAACTCTATTACAAAGCTATAATCATCAAGAGAATATGGTCCTCAAAAAAAACAAAACAAAAAACAAAAAACAAAAACAAACAAACAAACAAAAAAAAAACAGACACTAGATCAATGGAACAGAATAGAGACCAGAAATGGAGCTTCAACTTTATGGTCAACTAATCTTTGACAAAGTGGGGAAAAGTATCCAATGGAAAAAAGTCTCTTCAACAAATGGTGTTGGGACAACTGGACAGCCACATGCAGAAGAATTAATTTGGACCGTTTCCTCACACCATACACAAAAATAGACTCAAAATAAATGAAAGACCTAAATGTGAGATAGGAATCCATCAAAATCCTAGAGAACACAGGCAACAACCTTTTTGACCTCGGCTGCAGCAACTTCTTACTAGACATGTCTCCAAAGGCAAGGGAAACAAGGGCAAAAATGAATTATTGGGACTTCATCAAGATAAAAAGCTTTTCTTTTACACAGTGAAGGAAACAGACAACAAAGCCAAAAGGCAGCCAAAAAAAGGGAGAATATATTTGCAAGTGACATATCTGATAACTTATCAGACTTACCACCCAAAGAACAAATAATCCAATCAAGAAATGGGCAGAAGACATGAACAGAAATTTCTCCAAAGACATACAAATAGCCAACAGACACATGAAAAAGATGCTCAGCAGCACTCGGCTTCAGGAAAATACAAATCAAAATCACAGTGAGACAACACGTCACACCAGTCAGAATGGCTAAGATTAACAAGTCAAGAAATGACAGATGTTGGCAAGGATATGGAGAAAGGGAAACCCTCTTACACTGTTGGTGGGAATGCAAGTTGGGGCAGCCACTCTGGAAAACAGTATGGAGTTTTCTCAAAAAGTTGAAAATAGAGCTCCCCTATGACCCAGCAATTGTACTACTAGGTATGTATCACGAAGATACAAATGCAGTGATCTGAAGGGGCACCTGCACCCCAATGTTTATAGCAGCAATGTCCACAATAGCCAAACTATAGAAAGAGCCCAGATGTCCATCGGTAGATGAATGGATAAAAAATATGTGATAATAATATATAATAATATGTATAATATATATTAATATATAATATAATATATAATCACATATTAATATATATCAGCCTT
Organism: Canis lupus baileyi; assembly: GCF_048164855.1. NCBI lineage: Eukaryota > Metazoa > Chordata > Mammalia > Carnivora > Canidae > Canis > Canis lupus. The sequence continues at coordinate 11,367,202 of NC_132850.1, forward strand.
GAAAGAAAGAAAGAAAGAGAGAGAGAGAGAGAGAGAGAGAGAGAGAGAGAGAAAGAAAGAAAGAAAGAAAGAAAGAAAGAAAGAAAGAAAGAAAGAAATCTTGCCATTTGCAATGCCGTGAATGGAACTAGAGGGTATTATGCTAAGCAAAATAAGTCAATTAGAGAAAGACAATTATCATATGATCTCACTCATATGTGGAATTTAAGAAACAAAACAGAGGATCATAGGGGAAGAGAGGAAAAAATGAAACAAGATGAAATCAGAGAGGGAGACAAACCATAAGAAACTCTTAATCATAGGAAACAAACTAAGAGTCACTAGAGGGGAGAGGGTAACTGGGTGATGCAATGAGCATTGGGTGTTATATAAGACTGTTAAATCACTGACCTCTACCTCTGAAACCAATAATATATTATATGTTAATTAATTAAAAGAAAGGAAAAGAAAATTTGGTCTTGGGGGTACCTGGGTGACTTAGTTGGTTGAGTGTTCAACTTGATTTCAGCTCAGGTTATGATCTCAGGGTCATGAGATCAAGCCCCACCTGGGCCTTCATGCTGGGTGTGGAGTCTGCTTAAGATTCTCTCTCTCCTTCTGCCCCTCCTTCCCCTAAAAAAAGAAAGAAAGAAAGAAAGAAAGAAAGAAAGAAAGAAAGAAAGAAAGAAAGAAAATTTGCTCTCTCTTTATATTTTATTCTTATTTACAGTTATCTAGAATTTTATAATAATATACCTAGCATTTCTATACTTTCAAAGTATGGTCTTATTGGGAGAGTTTTGTCTCAAAATGCAATAATGTTAAGTTTAATATATTTTAAATTTTGTATGTGAAAAATTAAACAATGTTAATTTGGCATAAATATAGGACTTTGAGTAAATATATTTTAAGATTCTATTTTAATCTCTGGACTAAAATCTCTGATATCTATCTAAATTTCTTGGAAGCAGGATTGTGTTTTGACAAGAATTTAGACTTTGAAGACTTAAGCTAAAATTATGACTTCTTACTACTCTATGACCCTGGTGAGTTATATAACTACAGAGTCTCAGTTTTCCTTACCTGAAAAGTAGAAATAATTATACCAACTCAAAGGATTAGTATACTTTTTATTGGTAATGTATCTAAATGCTTGGCATATAGTAGGGTTTACAAGAGATGCTATTCCTCTTTCCTTTCTCTTTTGTGTAAATATGGTAATGAGAAGTTTTGTTAAGTTTTTTTTAGAGAGAGAGAGATAGAGCATGTGTATGAGGTAGGGGGTAAGGGCAGAGGGAGAGATACAGAGAGGGAATCTAAGCAGGCTCCATGCCCAGCATGAAGCCCCACTTGGAGCTCCAACTCTTGACCCTGAGATCCTGACCTGAGACAAAATCAAGAGTCAGATGCTTAACTGAGCCATCCGTACACCCCAGTAATGAAAGGTTTTAAATGTGGTTGTAAACTCTAAATTCTGAAACTACAATGAAAGTGTTACAGAAAAACACTTTCAGTAATTTTTTTTGAAAAATCTCATCAATTTCACCAGTGATTTTTCCACATACTCTCTGACGAAGTTATCAAAACAGTGTGATTGGGATCCCTGGGTGGCGCAGTGGTTTGGCGCCTGCCTTTGGCCCAGGGCTCGATCCTGGAGACCCAGGATCGAATCCCACGTCGGGCTCCCGGTGCATGGAGCTTGCTTCTCCCTCTGCCTGTGTCTCTGCCTCTCTCTCTCTCTGTGTGACTATCAATAAATTAAAAAAAGTAAAAAAAAAAAAAAAAAAAGTGTGATCAATACCTTTCTAATTAAAATATATTTAGTATATTTTCCTATCACAGTCAATAGACATTTAAATCAAGGACATCTAGGCAGCCCCGGTGGCCCAGCGGTTTAGCGCCGCCTGCAGCCTGGGATATGATTCTGGAGACCCAGAATCGAGTCCCACGTCGGGCTCCCTGCATGGAACCTGTTTCTCCCTCTGCCTGTGTCTTTGTATCTCTCTCTTTGTCTTTGATAAATAAATAAAATCTTTTAAAAATAAATAAATAAATCAGGGATGCCTGGATCGCTCAGTGGTTGAGCGTGTGCCTTTGGCTCAGGGCGTGATCCTGGTCCCGGGATCAAGTCCCACATTGAGCTCCCTGCATGGAGCCTGCTTCTCCCTCTGCCTGTGTCTCTGCCTCTCTCTGTGTGCCTCTCATGAATAAATAAATAAAATCTTTTTAAAAATAGACATTTAAATCCTTCATATTAAAATAATATAGGGCAGCCCGCGTGGCTCAGCGGTTTAGCGCCGCCTTCAGCCCAGGGCCTGATCTTGGAGACCCGGGATTAAGTCCCACGTCGGGCTCCCTGCATGGAGCCTGCTTCTCCCTCTGCCTGTGTCTCTGCCTCTCTCTCTCTCTCTCTCTCTCTCTCTCTCTCTCTGTGTCTCTCATGAATAAATAAAAAAATAAAAATCTTAAAAAAATAATATATAGTTTTGATGTTATCAGAACTTGGTGTGTTTTATTATATCTCCTTTAATATTTGACAATTGCCAGTATGTTTCATTCTACCTCAGAAAAATTAGATTCAAAGTAAGTTGTTCATAGCCAATAGGTAACTAACTTTAATTTCTAAAGATTATTTATTTATTTATGTATTTATTTATTTATTTATTTATTTTTATTCATGAGACACAGAGAGAGAGAGAGAGAGAGAGACAGAAAGGCAGGCAGAGACACAAGCAAGCTCCATGCAGGGAGCCTGAGGTGGGACTTGATCCCGGGACTCCAGGATCAGGCCCTAGGCCAAAGGCAGGCACTTAATTGCTGAGCCACCCAGGGATCCCCCTAACTTTAATTTCTTTTTTATTTTATTATTTTATTTTTTTAACCTAATCTGTCAATTCCCATCTTTTAATAGAGCCTGAAGTTAGATCAATATAAAATTACAGTAGTATACACACACATTTATATGTATTTTTAAAAATTTATTCATTTAAGAAATCTCTACACCCAACATGCAGCTTGAACTCATGACCCTGAGATAAAGAGTTGCATGCTCCTCTGACAGAACCAGCCAGGTACCCCTATATTTATATGTGTAAACAAACATGTGCATACGTTATACACACTAAATACAATCTATTTAGTGTATTCAGAACCAGTTGGCCAGTTTGAAACTTAATATAAGCAGTTAGTACAGAAAATGCCTTAAAAAGAAAAAGTAACCAAGCTGGAGCTGGTTCAAGAGTTTACTTATATAATTAAAGCCCTTTGGTTTTTTTTGTGGGTTTTTTTTGGGGGAGGGGGAGGGTTGTTTTTGTTTTTGTTTTGTAAAGATTTTATTTATTTATTCATGAAAGACACACAGAGAGAGAGAGGCAGAGACATAGGCAGGTTCCATGCAGGGAGCCCGATGCGGGACTCCATCCCAGGACTCCAGGATCACACCCTGAGACAAAGGCAGACAGACCCTCAACTGTTGAGCAACTCAGGCGTCCTTAGTTAAAGCCCTTTGAAAAAGATTGAAGAAAATTACTTGCCAACATTTTATTTTATTAACTTACTTTGTTTTAAATTTTTCTTTTTTTTTTAATACATGTGCTTTCATTGTTTCCATATACGTGTTTGCACAGCTCAGCTATTTGATAAAATATCCACAAGATGGTGCCATGGTTAACATATTAATGTGGGAATTTGAGAATGAGAACAGAGAAAAGTGACATTCTATTGTATACCACAAAATCATCACCAATTTTCATTTATTTGTTATAATAATACTAATTTTGCATTTCAGATGTTCAAATTACTACATTTTATTGTCAAGATTTTTATTTTTTGTAAACATATTTTCAAAGAGAATGTTAAATAATGAAATGATATTCAAAGTTGGTAATAGAGACATAAATTGGATCTTTTATACTTTACAGATTAATGGATGTGTTTTAAATGATCTCTTGCTCCATCTTTACTGCCAGGATTAAGAATAACATCCAAATGGCATAAACTAATATAAATTAAACTTATATAAAGGCCAGGTTTTTGCTATGGACTGTATGATGCACCCCTCCAATTCATATGTTAAAGGATTATCCCCAATGTGAAGGTATTTGGAGATGGGGCATTTGGAGGAGAATTAAGTTTAGATAAGATCATGAGATCAGATCTTCATGATGGGAATAATGGCCTTTAAAGAAAAAATATCAGAGTTGCTCTTTCTCTCTCCACCATGTGAGGACACAGCCAGAAGGTGGTTGTCTGCACTCCTGGAAGGTTTCTCACCAGAAACTGGTTATACTAACATTCTGATTTTGGACTTCCAGCCTTTGGAATTGTGAGAGAATAAATATCTGTTGCTTAACCCAGTCAGTCTATGGTATTTCATTAAAGAATCCTGAAAGAACTATTACAGTCTTTAACAAGGAAAAACTTACCAAAATTACAGAAAACAGTTAATTAAAAAATCAGGACTTTTGCACAGTAGATGGAAATGGGTATAGTTAATAATAATTAACTATTATCTATAGTTAACTATATATAAATGTGAATAATATTTAAGACTATTGCAATTTGAGCTCACCATAGCTATAGTAATATAGTAATTGCTTACATTTGATGAAATAGCTAATATAATAATTTTAAAGAATTGTTCTGAAGGAAAATTTTAGAGGAAAATTTGATGAGTGGGTGGGGAGGATTTCCAAAAACAACCAAAGGTATGCAGCAAGAATGTATTAAAATTTTAGAAAGCAGCTAAGAAGGAAGCTAGAAATGGGTAAAAGTGAAATGAAAAACTTGCTATGGAAAAGATGAAAGGTGAACCTGTCTCTGATTGGTTTTCCTAAAAACATCTAAAAGTCATTATTTTAGGCCGCCAGCTCCTGAGCGCCGCTCACCCGGCCAGCGGCGCGATGGGCTGCAGTAACTCTACCGCCACCAGCGCAGGGACCAGCCTAGGCCCTGCAGGAGCAGCTAAAGATGCTACAGAAGAATCGATAATGGAAGATGACAAGAGGAGAAACTATGGAGGGATATAAGTAGGTCTGCCATCTGAAGCTATCAATATGATATCTAATCAAACAAGGACTGTACACAAAAATTAGAAGAAAATATCATGACTCAATAATCAAGAGCTTGCTCATTGAGATTTGGAAGGAATTGCATTCCACAGGACATCATAATGTGTACAGAAATTTCCAAGGAAATTCTAAATAGTCGCCTGCTCCGCCTCCCCTCTCCACCCAAATTCTTAAGTCTGTAATTGAAACCACGGGTACATGTTGAATGTTGTACTAGAAAGGAATCAGGTCAACAATACACGGGTATATGGAACTTTCTGGGGTCCTTCTGTGAAAGACAAGCTGACAAACTGCTGGTATCTGGAGCTAGCCTGCTGTGTCTCGCAGGACTTGTTCCCTGGCCATTCAGTACAGCTCATGAAGATCATGTCTTTTCACTGATACTTTTTTGATAGTTTTTATATAAAAAATCCTTATTCTATTTATAACTTCAGATAAGAAGGCACTATAAATGAATCCCTAACGTAATATATTTGTGGGTTATCTTTCACTATTTTTATGTCACATTAATTTTTAGCTGTAAAACGGTTAAATTGATTCTTAACGGTTCTCTCTTGACTGTTTTTTATGTTTTGGTTTTCAGCTTTGTGTAAGTGTCAGAGGATTTCTTCTGTTAGGAACAATGTATGACATTGCAATGTTGAAAAATAAGCCACCAAAATTCGCATGCCTTATGCATGTTTTGATTGATTTTCTATTTTCTTTTTAGTCGAAGGCTGATGTCACCACGAATCCTTTGCAGTCATTGATTCTCCTATTCTCCTTTGTGTGATCATAGCATCTCATCAAGTTAATCCTATAGTATTTTCAAGGACTTGTGATTGATGGTTAGTGGGGTATTTGGAAAGTTCTTAATTTGAGGATGACCATGTGTAGCCACTTAGTACTACAATGTAGATTACTCAATTTACCAATATATTTCAACAATTTAAAAATGTTTATCCCTCTTTAAAAAAATAAAAATAAAAGTCATTATTTTAAAAATTTATCACTAAACTCTTATCTCTTTACATTTTTCTCTTATGATGTGTAACTATTATTGTTAGCTATACTGGAAAACTTGAAATCTTTGATTTCTCAGTTCTTTATTTGACATAACTTACCCATCACAAGATTTGGCCAATTTTTCCCCTTTGCAATAAGTCTAATATATTTTTACCTCATTTTAAAATTACTTATTTAAAAAACCTGTACTACTTATTTAAAATTACATACTCTAACATATTCTAATCTAGTAGCCTATTTCCAACATGATCTATATTAAGAACTACGTTTCATAAGTTCTATTTTGGTAATGTTATTGTTCAGAAATTATTTTCTTTTGGACTTATTCTGAGCTTTGCAACTCTTCAAAATTACCATCTCTCATCTTTCAATAGTGATTTCTCAAACTCATCATCACATCATACATTCACTTAATGCAGACCTTTATAATAAAAACCATCTGATGGTATGGGTAATCGATATCTTTTTTAAAAATTTATTTTGAAGTTATTTCAAACCTAAAAAACAGCAAAAATAGCATATTTTATGATGTTCCTGGGTGGTTCAGTGAGTTGAGTGCCTGACTCTTGGTTTTGGCTCAGGTCATGATCTTGGGGTCCCACATGGGACTCACCTCAGCTGGGAGTCTGCTTGGGATTCTCTCTCCCTCTGCCGCTCCCTCTGCTCTCTTTCTCTCTCTCAAATAAATAAACAAATCTTTAAAAAAGAAAAAATAGTACATTTTGTATACCAATCACTCAAATTCACTAATTTTAATATTTTGCTAGTTTTTCATTATCACTCCTTTCTCTCTAGACACACAAACACACATACATATGTTTCAATTTTGTGTTGTGGTAAAACTCACTTATCATAAAATTTACCCATATTAACCATTTTAAGTGTACACTTCAGTGGTATTAAATACAGTTATAATATTGTGGAACCATCACATGCTATGAAGATGGAGCTGTGGAGATGGATAACTCTCCATCTTGTAGTTTTCATCTTGTAAGACTGAAACTCTATTTCCATTAAACAATAACTCCTGGAGCACCTAGCTGGCTCAGCCAGTAGAGCATGCAACTCTTGATCTTGGGGTTGTGAGTTTGAACACCATGTTGGGCACAGAAATTACTTCATAAAAAAAATTTAAAACAAAACAAACCCCCCCCACACACACACACAACTCCCCATTCTCTCCTCCTCCCAGTACCTGGAAACTACCATTCTATTTTCTGTCTTTTTTTTTTTTTGGCTACTATAAGTATATATAAGTACATATATATATGTACTTATAGAGTCAGACGCCTAACTGACTGAGACCCCCAGGTCCCCTTAGAATGGACTTTTTAAAGTTTTTTTTTTTTTTTTTTTTTTTTTTTTTTTTTAAAGATTTTATTTATTTATTCATGATAGTCACACACAGAGAGAGAGAGGCAGAGACACAACAGGCAGAGGGAGAAGCAGGCTCCATGCACCGGGAGCCCGACGTGGGATTCGATCCCGGGTCTCCAGGATCGCGCCCTGGGCCAAAGGCAGGCGCCAAACCGCTGCGCCACCCAGGGATCCCTGGACTTTTTAAAGTTTTAATGATACTGACGCTTTTGAAGAGTGTAGGACAGTTGTTTTGCAGAATATCCTCTGATTTTTGTTTTTCTTATGCTTCCTTAGGATTAAATTCAGGTTATGTATTTTGGCCAAATCATAATGATTATGTCAATTTGTCTCATTATATTTGCTACGTTGTAATTTCCATTAGTTATTGGTTTGTGTTTCCTATGCTACTTTTTAAAGTGTATATATATATATATATATATATACTATGTTTATATGTTTATGTTTCTTGTTTCCCTTTATCTCTTACATAAAAGATAGCATATTTATTTTAAATTTGCTTTATTCACTTTACATTATATCCTAGAAATCCCTTCATTTCAGTTTATACAGATCTTCCTCATTATCTTTTACAACTGCATGCTCTATTGTGTGGATGTCCTGTAATTTATTCATCCAATTTCTTATGTATGAGCATTTCTGTTTTTTTTTCTGTATTCTGTTTACAAATAATTACAAATAATGGGACAATGAATAACCTTGTGCATATGTATTTTCATATTCCTAGAGATGTGTCTTCAGGGTAAATTTTTTTAAGATTTTATTTATTTATTCATGATAGACACACACAGAGAGAGAGAGAGAGAGAGAGGCAGAGACACAGGCAGAGGGAGAAGCAGGCTCCATGCGGGGAGCCTGACGCGGGACTCGATCCTGGGTCTCCAGGATCACGCCCTGGGCCAAAGGCAGGCGCTAAACCGCTGAGCCACCCAGGGATCCTAGGTTAAATTTTTTTATATATAAATTTTTTTTTATTGGTGTTCAATTTGCCAACATATAGAATAACACCCAGTGCTCATCCCGTCAAGTGCCCACCTCAGTGCCTGTCACCCAGTCACCCCCACCCCCCGCCCACCTCCCCTTCTATCACCCCTAGTTCGTTTCCAGGGTAAATTTTTAAACATGAGATTGCTGGTCAAAGGATATATATATATATATATATATATATATATATATATATATATAACTATATATAACTATATATATTACTATATGTATTACTATATATACTATACTATATACTATATATACTATATATATAGTATTAGATAATACCACATTCACCTCAACAGGGAATGGACTATTTTTAATTCCCATCAGAAATGTATGAGAGTGCTTATTTCTTGAAACCTCACCAAAATAGTGTTGAAAAGCTTGTGAAGTTTGGCAAATCTAACAGGTGAGAAATGATACTGCAGTGTAGTTTTTAGCCTGAAAGCTCCCTTTGGTATTTAATTTCTTGTAGTACAGGTGTGCAAATGAAGCATTTTCTTAGCTTTTGTTATCCTTATGTTCTCCTTCAATTTTGAACATTTTTTTTAATTTTTATTTATTTATGATAGTCTCACAGAGAGAGAGAGAGAGGCAGAGACACAGGCAGAGGGAGAAGCAGGCTCCATGCACCGGGAGCCCGACGTGGGATTCGATCCCGGGTCTCCAGGATCGCGCCCTGGGCCAAAGGCAGGCGCCAAACCGCTGCGCCACCCAGGTATCCCTCTCCTTCAATTTTGAAGGGTGATTTTGCTTGATATAGAATACTTGACAGTCTTTTTTCCCACCACTCTGAAGATGTCAACTCACAACTTCTTGCCTCCCAGATTTCTGATTGGAAATCTGCTGTGAATCTTTTTTTGGGGGTCTTTTGCCTGATGAGTTGCATTTCCCTTGCTGCTTTCAAGATTTTCTCTTTGGATTTCAATAGTTTCATTTGGAGTGTCTAGATGCAGATATCTTTGAATTTATTTGACTTGGAGCCTGCTATGCTTCTTGCATGTGTAGATTGATTTTGTAATCAAATTTGGGGAGATTTTGGCCACTATTTCTTCAAATAGTCTTTCTGATCTTTCTCACTTTTTCTTCTGGGACTCTCATTATATATATGTCAATATGTTTGATGGTGTTTCACAGGTTTCTGAGACCCTGTTCATTTTTGTTCATTCTTTTTTCTTTCTGTCCTCAGACTGGATAATCTCAAACATGCAGCCTCATATATGCATAGTGATGTATATATATAATGCATAATGCATAATGACAGTACCAGAAAGAGAGGAGAAAGAAAAAGGAGCAGAAGAAAATACTTGAAGAAATTATGATCAAAAACTTCCTGCATTTGATGAAAAACATTATACATCAGAAAAGCTCAACACACCCCAAGTATGATAAGCTCAAAGATATTTATACCTAGACACAACCACAGGCTTCTTCAAGCCAGGTTATGGTTTCTTTGGCAACACAATTTCCTAAAATATTTAGTAGGTTTCTGATATACTTCCAGACAATTATAGGTGTTAAGAATCATAGTCCATTTCGAGTTTATCTTTGTGTCTGGTGTAAGAGAATGGTCTAGTTTCATTCTTCTGCATGTGGCTGAAACTAGACCACTCTCTTAAACCAGACACAAAGATAAACTCGAAATGGATGAAAAATCTAAATGTGAGACAAGAATCCATCAAAATCCTCGAGGACAACACAGGCAACACCCTTTTCGAACTTGGCCACAGCAACTTTTTGCAAGATACATCTATGAAGGCAAGGGAAACAAAAGCAAAAATGAACTATTGGGACTTCATCAATATAAAAAACTTCTGCACAGCCAAAGAAACAGTCCACAAAACTAAAAGACAACCTACAGAAAGGGAAAGATATTTGCAAATGACCTATCAGATAAAGGGCTAGTATCCAAGATCTATAAAGAACTTATTAAACTCAACACCCAAGAAACAAACAATCCAATCATGAAATGGGCAAAATACATGAACAGAAATTTCACAGAGGAAGACATAGACATGGCCAACAAGCACATGAGAAAATGCTCCGCACCACTTGCCATCAGGGAAATACAAATCAAAACCACAGTGAGATACCACCTCACACCAGTGAGAATGGTGAGAATCAACAAGTCGGGAAACATCAAATGTTGGAGAGGATGTGGAGAAAGGGGAACCCTCTTGCACTGTTGGTGAGAATGTGAACTGGTACAGCCACTCTGGAAAGCTGTGTGGAGGTTCCCCAAAGAGTTAAAAATAGAACTGCCCTACAACACAGCAATTGCACTGCAGGGATTTACCCAAAAGACACAGATGCAGTGAAATGGCAGAACACCTGCACCCCAATGTTCATAGTAGCAATGTCCACAATAGCCAAACTGGAAGGAGCCTCGGTGTCCATCAAAAGATGAATGGATAAAGAAGATGTGGTTTATGTATACAATGGAATATTACTCAGCCATTAGAAACGACAAATACCCACCATTTGCTTCAATGTGGATGGAACTGGAGGGTATTATGCTGAGTGAAGTAAGTCAATCGGAGGACAAACATATGGTCTCATTCATTTGGGGAATATAAGAAATAGTGAAAGGGAATAAAGGGGAAAGGAGAGAAAATGAGAGGGAAATATCGGTGGGGATGACAGAACATGAGAGACACCTAACTCTGGGAAACAAACCAACATGTAGTAGAAAGGGAGGTGGGTGGGAGGTTGGGGTGACTGGGTGATGGGCACTGAAGGAGGCACTTGATGGGATGAGCACTGGGTGTTATGCTACATGTTGGCTAATCAAACTCAATAAAAATAATTATAAAAAAATAAAGTTCAAAGCTAAAATCTTAAAATTCAAAAAAAGAATCATAGTCCAGGTTGTTGTTTTTTTTGAGACTAACTTATTTACATTTTTTGTCTGATCTTGTACAGATAAATGGCAGCTATCTTGAGTCCACTTAAATTAATAACAATCTTGAATTGGAAGGCATCACTCTTAACCCAATCTTTGCAGCTGGTTTATTTTGTAATTTATTCATCCTGGAAGAAAAGTCTTAATGGAAGAATCCTGAGAAGAATCTGGAGCTATATACTCTCTTGTTTGGAGGAATATGAGCAGCTGAATTTTTCCAACCCTGGTAGGTATGAGTCAACTTAGATTGTAATCCACAGGCAGAAGAGTCTCCCTTAGCAGATGAATTATCTTTTATCTCTCCTTGAAATTTGGATAATTCTTCTCTGAGCATATTTCTTTCTTGTAACATCTTTTTACAAGCAGCGAATAATAGCCAATGTATACTACATGTTTTTATTTTCTAACCCCAGTCAGTACATAATTTTACTTCCAATTTATCAGACAATAGTTTTACCAAATGTTTTGCCACAGCATACAAATAAGTTAACTTGTCAGTGTGCAGTTATTTACTTTCCATCCACAAAATCTTTGGAGAGTAGTAGGAGCAGCTTCTTGAATAAGTATCCTGGAATTACTACCAGAATAATTCTGAAGTGATACACTAGGGGACAACTATCACCGAGGCCACTGCATCTAAGTGCAAAGGGTGTTTTACACAACTGATGAATTATTGAACACTACATCTGAAACTAATGATGTACTATATGTTGGCTAATGTATTTTAAATTAAAAAAAGAACAAAGGAGAAAGAAAGAGAGAGGGGCAAAACAAGAAACAGACTCTTAATATAGAGAACAAACTGATGGTTACCAGAGGGCAGGTGTGGGGGGACTAAATAGGTGATGGGGATTAATGAGTACACTTGTGATGAACACTGGGTGTTTTATGGAAGTGCTGAATCACTAATATTGTGCACTTGAAACTAATATTACCCTGTATATTAATTAGCTAATTTAAATAAAAACTTAAAAAAAAGAAGTTGCTGTTACAACAGTCTCTTACACACAAGGCAGCATATGAGTATCTAATACAACAGACAGGATATTACAAAGTATGAATTCAGATGAAGAAGCATTGCCATGACTATTGCCTCTTTACTCACAGGTAACTGGGAATATTTCAGTTTCTTTGGCAACAGTTCCTTGTATCAATCTGTCTTGTAGGCATGGCTTTGCAAATCTGATTGGAATAAACAAAGAATGTGGACACTTATCCTTACTTTTGGATACTGGAATGCTTTTGCAGAATGCTGCATGTTTACAAAACTTGCTTTCTAGCATCAACAGACCAGAACTACAGCTAAATAGATATCTATCTCACTTTCACCTTCTAAATCTCACTGGTGTGGTGTATTCTACTGGTAGAACCTGATTTATATTCAGAACCCTAGCTGCAAAGGGATCTAGAAGATGTTTGGGTTTTGTTTTTTAAGACTTCTAGCCTTCAAATAATTGGTGAGAGAAATAGTGATTGAGAAAACTATCCAAAATATCTAACTTCAATAATGTTTCCTCATGTTAGTAAGCTAAATTAAATTTGATCATGTTGCATTTTTTAAATATACTGTGGCATTCAATTAGCTACTGTTTAGGATTTTTACATGTATTTTCATAAGTGGAATTGGCTTACAATTTTCTTGTACTATATTTGGATGTTCTGTCAAGGTTATTATCTCATAATTATTATTATTATATCATAATTAGTGCTACTGGGCAGCCCTGGTGGCTCAGCAGTTTAGCGCCGCCTTCTGCCCAGACTGTGATCCTGGGGACCCAGGATCAAGTCCCACCTCGGGCTCCCCGCATGGAGTCTGCTTCTCCCTGTGCCTCTGCCTCTGCCTCTGTGTGTGTGTGTGTGTGTGCGTGTGTGTGTGTGTGTGTGTGTCTTTCAGATTAAATAAGTAAGATCTTTAAAAAAAAAAAAAAAAGAATTAGGGATCCCTGGGTGGCGCAGCGGTTTGGCACCTGCCTTTGGCCCAGGGCGCGATCCTGGAGACCCGGGATTGAATCCCACGTCGGGCTCCTGGTGCATGGAGCCTGCTTCTCCCTCTGCCTATGTCTCTGCCTCTCTCTCTCTCTCTCTCTCTCTCTCTCTGTGTGACTATCATAAATAAATAAAAATTAAAAAAAAAAGAATTAGTGCTACTTCTTTTCTATGTTCTTTGAAAACTTAATAGAACTCTACTACTTGACACTAGCACTTAGAAAAGAGAAATAGGGAAGAGGGAATGGACTCCCATTTTATCTTCTGTATGTTATCTCTTTCTGAAAGTTTTCTACTGAATGTTGTGCTGTTTTTTTTTCTTCCATTTGAAAACCCTTTCCAGGAATTTGTCTATTTATCTAAGTTTTCAAATATTTTGGCATATAGTTTTTCATAATTTCTTTTATTAGTGTAAAATCTTGGATATAGGGACTCTTGGGTGGCTCAGTGGTTGAGCGTCTGCCTTTGGCTCAGGGCGTGATCCTGAGGTCCAGGGATCCAGTCCCGCATTAGGCTCCTTACAGGGAGCCTGCTTCTTCCTCTGCCTGTATCTCTACCTCTCTCTCCGTGTTTCTCATGAGTAAGTAAATAAAATCTTAAAAAAAATATTGGATATATCTATGATTGTTTTCTGATTCTAATTCTGTATTTCTTCTCTCCTTTTTTTTCTAACTCCCTCTCCCTCCTCCCTTCCCCCACACTCTCCCCACCACCACATTTTATTGATCTCTTTTTTTTCTTGATCAGTTCTGCCTGGGTGTTCTACTTTATTTGTGTTTTCAGTGTAATAAAGTAATAGGAGTCACCAGCCAGTAAAAAAACAATCTTCCCAATTTAGATCACACTTGTTTTGTTTTTGTTGTCAGACTTATATAATGCAATATAGTAAAGAGAAAAGAGTGCAATTAGAAATCTGTCCGTCGGGAACCCTGGGTGGCGCAGCGGTTTACCGCCTGCCTTTGGCCCAGGGCGCGATCCTGGAGACCCAGAATCGAGTCCCACGTCGGGCTCCCGGTGCATGGAGCCTGCTTCTCCCTCTGCCTGTGTCTCTGCCTCTCTCTCTCTCTGTGACTATCATGAATAAATAAAAAAAAAAAGAAATCTGTCCGTCTGTGGTCCCTAGCCTTCTATGGGCCTAGGACACTCTTTCTCTACAGTTTGTCCTAGAAATATTCAGTCTTCCTAAAATTTTCTCACAGTTCTTGAATTAGTTGATAAGAATGGATCTGAGATCTATCAATTCCTCCTTCCTGTGGCTTCTCCAGAAAGCATTCACTGAAGGGAGCCAGTGGATCAGAGTCTGTCAAGGAACAGCAACCATACTAGTCATGTGTATACAACAAATTTGATATAATTATTTTTACCCATGTAACTGAAAGGGTAAACAGAGAACTGTAGGGTATCCCAGAAGTAGCAACTGCAGAAGGCAGCTAAAACTCCTGTGGCTGAGAAGAGGTGAAGAGATTGGAATTACTAAAATTTGGAAACTTAAAGAAGGGGAGACAGAGATGAAACTCAGACATCTCAGTAGGCGTGCTGCTTGACTATTACTAATGGCATTAAGTTTGAACAGAGATCTTGCCAACCTAGGCCTGGGACTACCTTCTTTGAAGGGGGTACCCAGTTGAAGCTAGTACCTTTAGAGGGAATAGGGAACAATGAAGCTGGTTCTACAAGTGTTGGAATAACTGCATCCTGGATTTAGTTGATGTGATAGGAAGAAAGTATTGCCATGGGTAAATAATTACTGGGATGCCACTTAAAGGAACTGCAAATAAGTAGGAAGCCCACACAGGCCCAAAAAGAACAAACAGGAACAGCAAGTTTCTTCTTTCTGCCCAAGGCTTGTAGTCCTTCTCAACTGCCACCTTTTGGCAGAGCCACTTTCAACCTCCTGGAAATTTTCTCAGTCTTTGTGTTGGTTGGTGAGAATTGTCCTGAAATATATTAGCTACCCAGAGTTTGCAGCGTCCAAGAAATAGCCTCACAAAGCAGAGTATAGAAGGGTGAGCTTGGAGCTCAGGGACAGTAACAGAATTAACTGAGACAGCCAACAACTACTGCTAGTTCACCATCCTGTATGAAGTCACTAATCCAGAGACTGAATGTAATGGTTAATTCCACAGTTATGAGTCCATAGAAATATTAATACTATTAAAAGAATAAGAATATTCCAGTTTCTTTGGCAACAGTATCAATGTCTTGTAGGCATGGCTTTGCAAATATAATGGAAATAAATAATGTGGCTACCTACCCTTACCCTTAGACATTGCTTAGATGGGTATTGATAATATTTGTGGTTTTGTTTTTCCTTTTATGTGGTCTTGGATGAATAATTCCCTTTTCTAATTTTCTTCTTTTGGATTCATTAATGCGTTTAATAAGTAATGGGTGGTTGATTATATAGAGTTTATTTTATAGCACTGGTCAGCCTGCTGAACAGAAGCTTTGGAATCTACATAAGTATTGCCAGACTCTCTATATAGTTAGAGACCCTGGATAGCAAACTAGTCTAGGGCAGCACTTCTCAAATTTCCAGTGGGGAAAGTTCAGGTTCTGTTTTTTAAAACCCATCTATCACATAATAATACTTTGGGAAAATAAAATTAAAATGCATTACTTTAAAAATGCAATAGGGGCAGCCCAGGTGGCTCAGCAGTTTAGTGCTGCCTTAGGCACAGGGTGTGATCCTGGAGACCTGGGATCGAGTCCCATGTCGGGCTCCCTGCATGGAGCCTGCTTCTCCCTCTGCCTGTGTCTCTGCCTCTTTCTCTCTCTCTCATGAATAAACAAATAAAATCTTTTTTAAAAATGCAATAGTTTTTAAAGACATAGAAAAATCAAGTCAAATTTCTTATTAAATTCAACAGACATAAAATTATATCTGAATACATGTAATCAGTACAAACATTAAATAGGAATAAAGAAATACATTGTAAATCTGTATACCTTTAACTTTATCTTGTCACATTGCATTGGCCAGAATTTAGTGTAAAATGTTCAATAGAAAGTGGTGAGAGAGGACTTCTTTGACTTGATCTTGATATTAGGAGAAAATATTTGGTCTTGTACCATTAAAATATGATTTTAAATATGTAAGGCTTTTTAAAAAACATTTTTTAGGATGCCTGGGTGGCTCTGTCAATTAAACATCTGCCTTCAGCTCAGGTCACGATCCCAGGGTCCTAGGATCGAGCCCCACATTGGGCTCCCTGCTTGGTGGGGAGCCTGCTTCTCGCTCTCCCTCAGCCATTCCCCCTGCTTGTTCTCTCTCTCTTTCTCTCAAATAACTAACTAAATAAATAAATAAGTAAATAAATAAAATTTTTGAAGATTTAATTCTATTTCAATTCCAGTATAGTTAACATACAGTGTTGTATTAGTTTCAGGTGTACAATGTAGTAATTCAACAATTTCATACATCAGTCAGTGCTCATCAAAAGTTGCCCTCATTAATCTCCATCCCCTATTTAACCCATCCTCCTACCCACCTCCCCTCTGGTAACTATCAAGTTGTTCTCTATGATTAAGAGTCTATTTCTTTATTTGTCTCTCTCTCTCTTTTGTTTTCCTTTGCTTATTTGTGTTGATTCTTAAATTCCACATGTGAGTGAAATTATATGGTATTTGTCTTTCTCTAACTTATTTGCTTAGCATTATACTATCTCCATCCATGTCATTTCAAAACTCCATCCATGTCATTTAATTCTTTTTTATGGCTGAATAATATTCCTGTGTGTGTGTGTGTGTGTGTGTGTGTGTGTGTGTGCACCACATCTTCTTTATCCATTCTAGATGTCCAAAGCTTTGTTAGCTGCCCTTCATCAGATTGAGGAAGTTCTCTTACTCTTAGTTTGTTAAAAGATTTTATCATTAGTAAGTGTTGAATTTTGTCAAATGTTTTTTGTATTGACTATAATTATCATGTTTATTTAATTCTATTAATATGATGCACCATATTAATGAATTTTCATATGTTAAACCAACTACTAGGATAAATCTCACATGCCCATGGTGTGTAATACTTTCTATATATGGCTGTATTCTACTTGCTAATACTTTGTTAAAGATTTTATACCTGAATTCATGAGGGATACTGGGCTGTAATTTTATTTTCTTGTGATATCTTCATCTAGCTTTGGTACAGGGTACTACTGGCCTTATAAGTTGAGCTGGAAAAAGTGCATCATCTGAACATTGGTTCAGATGTTCTGAAATAGTTTATTTGGATTGGCATTATTTTATTCTTTAAATGTTTGATAGAATTTACCTATGAAGTGGAACACCTGGGTGGCTCAGTGGTTGAGCATCTGCCTTTGGCTCAGGTTGTGATCCCGGGGTCTGGGGATCGAGTTCCTCATCAGGCTCCCCATAAGGAGCCTGTTTCTCCCTCTGCCTGTGTGTCTGCCTCTCTCTGTGTGTCTTTCATGAATAAATAAATAAAACCTTAAAAAAAAAAAAAGAATTTACCTGTTAAGCTACCTGAGCCTCAGAGCACAAGTGGTTGTGTGTGTTTGTGTGTGTAAATTGTTATTACTAGGAGGAGCAAGATGGCGGAAGAGTAGGGTCTCCAAATCACCTGTCTCCACCAAATTACCTAGAAAACCTTCAAATTATCCTGAAAATCTATGAATTCGGCCTGAGATTTAAAGAGAGACCAGCTGGAATGCTACAGTGAGAAGAGTTCGCGCATCTATCAAGGTAGGAAGACGGGGAAAAAGAAATAAAGGAACAAAGGCCTCCAAGGGGGAGGGGCCCCGCGAGGAGCCGGGCTGAGGCCGGGGCGAGTGTCCCCAGGACAGGAGAGCCCCGTCCCGGAGACGCAGGAGCTGCACCGACCTTCCCGGGCGGAAAGGGGCTCGCAGGGGGTTGGAGCAGGACCCAGGAGGGCGAGGATGCCCTCGGGCTCCCCGGGACAGTAACAGAGCAACTGCGCGCCAGGAGAGTGCGCCGAGCTCCCTAAGGGCTGCAGCGCGCACGGCGGGACCCGGAGCAGCTCGGGGGGCTCGGGGGCGGCTCCGCGGAGGGGGCTGCGCGGCCCCGGGAGCAGCTCGGAGTGGCTCGGGCAGAGGAAGAGGCTCCGTGCAGAGGGGGCTGCGCGGTTCCAGGAGCAGCTCGGAGGGACTTGGGCGGCGGCTCCGCGGAGGGGGCTGCGGCCCGGGAGCGCGAATCCACCAGCACAGGCTCCGGAGCACAGGGCGCCGGGACACAGCCCAGGATCCGGCCTCCCCCGGGACAGGCAGAGGCCGGGAGGGCCCAGGACAGCAAGGACGCTCCTGCCCGGAGCTGAGCAGATCAGCGGCCCCGCCCCGGAGCCTCCAGGCCCTGCAGACGGAGTTCCTGCGGGGGCTGAATCCAGGTTTCCAGAGCTGCCCCGCCACTGGGGCTGTTCCTCCTGCGGCCTCACGGGGTAAACAACCCCCACTGAGCCCTGCACCAGGCAGGGGCACAGCAGCTCCCCCAACTGCTAACACCTGAAAATCAGCACAGCAGGCCCCTCCCCGAGAACACCAGCTAGACGGACAACTTCCAGGAGAAGCCAAGGGACTTAAAGTACACAGAATCAGAAGATACTCCCCGGTGGTTCTTTTTTTGTTTGTTTTTGTTTTTGTTTTTGTTTTGTTTTGCTTTTTGATTTGTTTCCTTCCCCCACCCCCTTTTTTTCTCCTTTCTTTTTCTTTCTCTTTTTCTTCTTTTTTTTTTTTTTTCGTTTTTTTTTTTCTTTTTCTTCCCTTTTTTTTCTCTTTCTCTTTTCTTTCCTTCTTTCTCTCCTCTCTTTTTCTCTTTTTCCCAATACAACTTGCTTTTGGCCACTCTGCACTGAGCAAAATGACTAGAAGGAAAACATCACCTCAAAAGAAAGAATCAGAAACAGTCCTCTCTCCCACAGAGTTACAAAATCTGGATTACAATTCAATGTCAGAAAGCCAATTCAGAAGCACTATTATACAGCTACTGGTGGCTCTAGAAAAAAGTATAAAGGACTCAAGAGACTTCATGACTGCAGAATTTAGAGCTAATCAGGCAGAAATTAAAAATCAATTGAATGAGATGCAATCCAAACTAGAAGTCCTAACGACGAGGGTTAACGAGGTGGAAGAACGAGTGAGTGACCTAGAAGACAAGTTGATAGCAAAGAGGGAAACTGAGGAAAAAAGAGACAAACAATTAAAAGACCATGAAGATAGATTAAGGGAAATAAACGACAGCCTGAGGAAGAAAAACCTACGTTTAATTGGGGTTCCCGAGGGCGCCGAAAGGGACAGAGGGCCAGAATATGTATTTGAACAAATTCTAGCTGAAAACTTTCCTAATCTGGGAAGGGAAACAGGCATTCAGATCCAGGAAATAGAGAGATCCCCCCCTAAAATCAATAAAAACCGTTCAACACCTCGACATTTAATTGTGAAGCTTACAAATTCCAAAGATAAAGAGAAGATCCTTAAAGCAGCAAGAGACAAGAAATCCCTGACTTTTATGGGGAGGAGTATTAGGGTAACAGCAGACCTCTCCACAGAGACCTGGCAGGCCAGAAAGGGCTGGCAGGATATATTCAGGGTCCTAAATGAGAAGAACATGCAACCAAGAATACTTTATCCAGCAAGGCTCTCATTCAAAATGGAAGGAGAGATAAAGAGCTTCCAAGACAGGCAGCAACTGAAAGAATATGTGACCTCCAAACCAGCTCTGCAAGAAATTTTAAGGGGGACTCTTAAAATTCCCCTTTAAGAAGAAGTCCAGTGGAACAGTCCACAAAAACAAAGACTGAATAGATATCATGATGACACTAAACTCATATCTCTCAATAGTAACTCTGAATGTGAACGGGCTTAATGACCCCATCAAAAGGCGCAGGGTTTCAGACTGGATAAAAAAGCAGGACCCATCTATTTGCTGTCTACAAGAGACTCATTTTAGACAGAAGGACACCTACAGCCTGAAAATAAAAGGTTGGAGAACCATTTACCATTCGAATGGTCCTCAAAAGAAAGCAGGGGTAGCCATCCTTATATCAGATAAACTAAAATTTACCCCAAAGACTGTAGTGAGAGATGAAGAGGGACACTATATCATACTTAAAGGATCTATTCAACAAGAGGACTTAACAATCCTCAATATATATGCTCCGAATGTGGGAGCTGCCAAATATATAAATCAATTATTAACCAAAGTGAAGAAATACTTAGATAATAATACACTTATACTTGGTGACTTCAATCTAGCTCTTTCTATACTCGATAGGTCTTCTAAGCACAACATCCCCAAAGAAACGAGAACTTTAAATGATACACTGGACCAGATGGATTTCACAGATATCTACAGAACTTTACATCCAAACTCAACTGAATACACATTCTTCTCAAGCGCACATGGAACTTTCTCCAGAATAGACCACATATTGGGTCACAAATCGGGTCTGAACCGATACCAAAAGATTGGGATTGTCCCCTGCATATTCTCGGACCATAATGCCTTGAAATTAGAACTAAATCACAACAAGAAGTTTGGAAGGACCTCAAACACGTGGAGGTTAAGGACCATCCTGCTAAAAGATAAAAGGGTCAACCAGGAAATTAAGGAAGAATTAAAAAGATTCATGGAAACTAATGAGAATGAAGATACAACCGTTCAAAATCTTTGGGATGCAGCAAAAGCAGTCCTAAGGGGGAAATACATCGCAATACAAGCATCCATTCAAAAACTGGAAAGAACTCAAATACAAAAGCTAACCTTACACATAAAGGAGCTAGAGAAAAAACAGCAAATAGATCCTACACCCAAGAGAAGAAGGGAGTTAATAAAGATTCGAGCAGAACTCAACGAAATCGAGACCAGAAGAACTGTGGAACAGATCAACAGAACCAGGAGTTGGTTCTTTGAAAGAATTAATAAGACCATAATTAATAAACCATTAGCCAGCCTTATTAAAAAGAAGAGAGAGAAGACTCAAATTAATAAAATCATGAATGAGAAAGGAGAGATCACTACCAACACCAAGGAAATACAAACGATTTTAAAAACATATTATGAACAGCTATACGCCAATAAATTAGGCAATCTAGAAGAAATGGACGCATTCCTGGAAAGCCACAAACTACCAAAACTGGAACAGGAAGAAATAGAAAACCTGAACAGGCCAATAACCAGGGAGGAAATTGAAGCAGTCATCAAAAACCTCCCAAGACACAAGAGTCCAGGGCCAGATGGCTTCCCAGGAGAATTTAATCAAACGTTTAAAGAAGAAATCATACCTATTCTCCTAAAGCTGTTTGGAAAGATAGAAAGAGATGGAGTACTTCCAAATTCGTTCTATGAAGCCAGCATCACCTTAATTCCAAAGCCAGACAAAGACCCCGCCAAAAAGGAGAATTACAGACCAATATCCCTGATGAACATGGATGCAAAAATTCTCAACAAGATACTGGCCAATAGGATCCAACAGTACATTAAGAAAATTATTCACCATGACCAAGTAGGATTTATCCCTGGGACACAAGGCTGGTTCAACACCCGTAAAACAATCAATGTGATTCATCATATCAGCAAGAGAAAACCAAGAACCATATGATCCTCTCATTGGATGCAGAGAAAGCATTTGACAAAATACAGCATCCATTCCTGATCAAAACTCTTCAGAGTGTAGGGATAGAGGGAACATTCCTCGACATCTTAAAAGCCATCTATGAAAAGCCCACAGCAAATATCATTCTCAATGGGGAAGCACTGGGAGCCTTTCCCCTAAGATCAGGAACAAGACAGGGATGTCCACTCTCACCACTGCTATTCAACATAGTACTGGAAGTCCTAGCCTCAGCAATCAGACAACAAAAAGACATTAAAGGCATTCAAATTGGCAAAGAAGAAGTCAAACTCTCCCTCTTCGCCGATGACATGATACTCTACATAGAAAACCCAAAAGTCTCCACCCCAAGATTGCTAGAACTCATACAGGAATTCGGTAGCGTGGCAGGATACAAAATCAATGCCCAGAAGTCAGTGGCATTTCTATACACAAACAATGAGACTGAAGAAAGAGAAATTAAGGAGTCAATCCCATTTACAATTGCACCCAAAAGCATAAGATACCTAGGAATAAACCTCACCAAAGATGTAAAGGATCTATACCCTCAAAACTATAGAACACTTCTGAAAGAAATTGAGGAAGACACAAAGAGATGGAAAAATATTCCATGCTCATGGATTGGCAGAATTAATATTGTGAAAATGTCAATGTTACCCAGGGCAATATACACGTTTAATGCAATCCCTATCAAAATACCATGGACTTTCTTCAGAGAGTTAGAACAAATTATTTTAAGATTTGTGTGGAATCAGAAAAGACCCCGAATAGCCAGGGGAATTTTAAAAAAGAAAACCATATCTGGGGGCATCACAATGCCAGATTTCAGGTTGTACTACAAAGCTGTGGTCATCAAGACAGTGTGGTACTGGCACAAAAACAGACACATAGATCAGTGGAACAGAATAGAGAATCCAGAAGTGGACCCTGAACTTTATGGGCAACTAATATTCGATAAAGGAGGAAAGACTATCCATTGGAAGAAAGACAGTCTCTTCAATAAATGGTGCTGGGAAAATTGGACATCCACATGCAGAAGAATGAAACTAGACCACTCTCTTTCACCATACACAAAGATAAACTCAAAATGGATGAAAGATCTAAATGTGAGACAAGATTCCATCAAAATCCTAGAGAAGAACACAGGCAACACCCTTTTTGAACTCGGCCATAGTAACTTCTTGCAAGATACATCCACGAAGGCAAAAGAAACAAAAGCAAAAATGAACTATTGGGACTTCATCAAGATAAGAAGCTTTTGCACAGCAAAGGATACAGTCAACAAAACTCAAAGACAACCTACAGAATGGGAGAAGATATTTGCAAATGACATATCAGATAAAGGGCTAGTTTCCAAGATCTATAAAGAACTTATTAAACTCAACACCAAAGAAACAAACAATCCAATCATGAAATGGGCAAAAGACATGAACAGAAATCTCACAGAGGAAGACACAGACATGGCCAACATGCATATGAGAAAATGCTCTGCATCACTTGCCATCAGGGAAATACAAATGAAAACTACAATGAGATACTACCTCACACCAGTGAGAATGGGGAAAATTAACAAGGCAGGAAACAACAAATGTTGGAGAGGATGTGGAGAAAAGGGAACCCTCTTACACTGTTGGTGGGAATGTGAACTGGTGCAGCCACTCTGGAAAACTGTGTGGAGGTTCCTCAAACAGTTAAAAATATACCTGCCCTACGACCCAGCAATTGCACTGTTGGGGATTTACCCCAAAGATACAAATGCAATGAAACGCCGGGACACCTGCACCCCGATGTTTATAGCAGCAATGTCCACGATAGCCAAACTGTGGAAGGAGCCTCGGTGTCCAAAGAAAGATGAATGGATAAAGAAGATGTGGTTTATGTATACAATGGAATATTACTCGGCTATTAGAAATGACAAATACCCACCATTTGCTTCAACGTGGATGGAACTGGAGGGTATTATGCTGAGTGAAGTAAGTCAGTCGGAGAAGGACAAACATTATATGTTCTCATTCATTTGGGGAATATAAATAATAGTGAAAGGGAAAATAAGGGAAGGGAGAAGAAATGGGTGGGAAATATCAGAAAGGGAGACAGAACGTAAAGACTGCTAACTCTGGGAAACGAACTAGGGGTGGTAGAAGGGGAGGAGGGCGGGGGGTGGGAGTGAATGGGTGACGGGCACTGGGTGTTATTCTGTATGTTAGTAAATTGAACACCAATAAAAATAAATAAATAAATAAATAAATAAATTGTTATTACTAGTTTAATTAATTTCCTTGTTATATGTATATTCAGATTTTCTAGTACTTTAAGTCAACTTTGGCAATTTTTGTTTTTCTAGAAATTCGTCAATGTCATCTAAAGTGCCTAATTGGTGCAAAGTTGTCGAAAATAATCCCTTTAATTGCTTTTTTCCAATAGGATTGACAATAGTAACTATATCCCTTTTTCCATTCCTGATTTTGGTAATTTGAGTCTTCTCTGTTTTTCTTTGTCGATTTAAATGGATGTTTAGCAATTTTGTTGATTTTCTTAAAGAATTAACTTCTGGTTTCATTGATTTTCGAAATTGTTTTCTATTTTCTTTTTTTTTTTTAAGATTTATTTTTATTTATTTATGATTGACATAGAGAGAGAGAGGCAGAGACACAAGCAGAGGGAGAAGCAGGCTCCATGCCAGTAGCCCGACACGGGACTCAATCCCGGGACTCCAGGATCGCGCCCTGGGCCAAAGGCAGGCGCGAAACCGCTGAGCCACCCCGGGATCCCCTGTTTTCTATTTTCTATTTCATTGATTTCCTCTCATTGATTTATTACTTTCCTTGTTTTGCTTGCTTTTGATTTGCTTTTTTTTTTTTTGGTTGGTTTTTGTTTTGTTATAGTTATTGCTTAGACATATGCTAAAAACCTTTCCTCTTTTCTAATATATGCATTTAAAGCTATATTTTTAATCTACACTCATTTTGTCTCACAAGTTTTGGTATGTTGTGTTTTAATTTTCATTCTTTTCAAAATGTATTCTAATTTCTCTTTTGATTTTTATTTAAAGTTATGTTGTTTAATTTGCAAACATTTGAAGATTTCTCAAATTTCTTTCTGTTGTTGATTTCTACTTTAAATCCATAGATTAATGACGTCTGTCCTTTTGAATTTACTGAGACTTTTTTCATGTGACTATATAACCTTGCATGTGATCAATTCTGGAAATAGTTTATATATTCTTTAAAATAAGGTGTATTCTGCTGTTGTTTGGTGGACTAGTCCAAAAAATACCTTAGGGCAAGTTGGTAAATAGTCAAGTTTTCTCTTTCCTTGTTAAATTTTTGCCTGGTTATTTTGTCAATTATTGAGAAAGGTGTATTGACATCTGTACCCCAAACTGTGGAACTATCAATTTTTCTCTTTAATTCTGTCAGATTGTGCTTCATGTTTTTTGTGCCTCTGTTGTTAAATGTGTGTAAATTTTTACTTGTTACGTGTTCCTGATGTATCAAGCTTTTTAACATTATGAAATGTGGGTTACATGGATGGCTCAGTGGTTGAGCGTCTGCCTTTGGCTCAGGTCATGATCCCAGGGAGCCTGCTTCTCCCTCTGCCTATGTGTCTGCATCTCTCTGTGTGTCTCTCATGAATAAATAAAATCTTAAAAAAAAAACGTTATGAAATGTGTCTTTTCACTTTAAAATATATTTTATCTGATATTAACATAGTCATTCTGACTTTTTTATGGTTACTCTTTGAATGATAATTTTACTTTAAATCTATTTGTGTCTTTAAATCTAACGTGTATTTCTTGTATATGGCATATAGTTAAATCTTGCCTATTATACTGTCTTAAACTCTCTCTTTTAATTGTAGTTTTTAATCCATTCACATTTAATTAATTATGATATGGTTAGATTTACATCTGCTATTTTGCTATGTGTTTTCCAAATGTCTAATGTAATATTTTTTCTATACTGCATTCTTGTTTTAAACAACTACATTTAGCATATCATTTTAATTCCTCTGGTTATCTTTTTAACTGAATATTTTGTACTTATTTTTATATTTGCTCTAGGAATTACAATATGCATATTAATTCATGATTATCTACTTAAGGTCAATACTGATCAATTCCAGTAAATTATAGCTACATCCTTGGTACTACTATTGTCATACATTATCTGTATATGTTATAAATTCAACAATATAATGTTATGATTGTTGCTTCCATACAATCTTGTCTCTTAAATTAAGAAATGAAAAAAGAACTATAGATATTTATACAGGTTTTTATATTTACCCATATATTTACCATTTCTGGCACACTTCATTTCTTCCTGTGGATTTAAGTTAGTGTCTCATATCATTTCCTTTCAGCCTGAAGGACTTCCTGACTGAATTCTTTCAGTCTTGTTTAATCTGGAAATACCTTTTTTTTCCTGAATTTTCATTATATAATTCTTCGGTGATAACATTTTTTTCTCCCAGCACCTTGAATATATCATCCCACTGCCTATTGTCTGGTCATTGTTGTTGAGAAGTCAGCTGTTAATCATATTGTTGTTGTTTCTCTACACTTGATAATCTTTTTTCTCTTGCTACTTTCAAGATTTTCTCCTAGTAACTGTATTTTTGAGCTTCTTGATATCTCAGTTAATGTTTTCTTTGTTTAATCATATTTGCAAAGGTTTCAGCCATTATTCTTCAAATACTTTTCTGCCCTCTCTTCCCTGTTCCTAAAAAAAAAAAAAAAAAAAAAAAAAAAACAGTTTAGTAATTTTACTTTGTGTTCTTAAATTAGTTCTATTGATCTAGCTTCAAGTTCACTGATTCTTTTATTTTTTTAAAGATTTTATTTATTAATGAGAGACACACAGAGAGAGAGAGAGAGAGAGGCAGAGACACAGGCAGAATAAGAAGCAGGCTCCATGCAGGGAGCCCGATGTGGGACTGGAACCCGGGACTCCAGGATCACGCCCTGGGCATGAAGGCAGGCGCTAAACCACTGAGCCACGCAGGCATCCCCACTGATTCCTTAAAAAAAAACAAAACAAAAACTTAGCACTTAAATTGCAGTTGTGAATTTTTCATTCTAATCATTTCACATTTGTAAAATAAAGCCTATAAACCCTAAAATTTGCTTCTTTTAATAATTTCTATTTATATTGATATGCCATATTTGTTCATTCATTCTCATCATAGTTTTCTTTAACCTTTAAACATGGTTTCC
Organism: Canis lupus baileyi; assembly: GCF_048164855.1. Lineage (NCBI taxonomy): Eukaryota > Metazoa > Chordata > Mammalia > Carnivora > Canidae > Canis > Canis lupus. The sequence continues at coordinate 11,394,309 of NC_132850.1, forward strand.
TTTAATTCTTTGAACTTATTTATAATAACTGCTTTGAAGTCATTTTATGCTAACTCCAATATCATGACCCACCTAGACTCAGTTTCTGTTGATCGCACTTTTCTTGAATATGGATCATATTTCCCTGTTATTCTGCGGATGCAAGCAGCCCTAGGCAAGAACTCCACGTACTGATACTATTCAGTGGTTCTTCACAACACTTTTCAATTCGTTGCTTCCCTCTGGTCTATTTCCAGAACGTGAAAAAAAAATTAAACAATTTTTTCCAGGTTTATAGTTGTTTTGAGGTGAATGGATTTGTCAAAATTTTCATTCTGCCCAAGCTAGAAGTCCTTTCCTCTTAATTCTGTATTTTTAACACCACAAAGTATTTTTTTGTTATTATTGTTAATAGGCCATTTTTGTTTAGATTTCTCTACATGTTTATGTATTCACTTTTTCTTTATGTATTGTGGACTACCTGCTGGGAACATTTTCTTTATTCCTAAAATTAATCCTTTAGAAGATTTTTTTAATTTAGGTTTCTTGGTAGTAATTTCACATCTATTTTGTTACTCTAAAAGCACTTAAAAAATCATTATTGAAATATAATTTTGCTGTACAATTTTAGGTGGTTATTTTTTTCTAAGCACTTTGAAGATACTCCATTTTTTTATGCTTCCATGATTGTTTTTAAGATGTCTTCTTTTTACCTGTCCTTTTTTTTTTTTTTTTTTTGGCTATTGTTAGAATATATCTTTTTCATCTTTTTCATCTATGTTGTTTTTCAAATGTGTCAGCAATATATCTAGGAGTGGGTTTTTTGGTTTTACTTTGTTTTTGCTTATCCTGTATGGTAAATACTATTGTTGATATATCTGTACATTTATTATCTGCATATTTTATAATTTTATATTTTTATATTAAAATATATCTGTATATTTTATCATTTCTGGAAAATTCTAAGCTATAATCTCTTGGAATACTCCATCTCCCATATTCTTTCTTGAAATTGTCTTAGAGGTATGTTAGCTCTTAAATTCTTCTTCCTATTTTCTATTTTAACCTTTTTGTGCTTTATTATTGGAAATTGTCTTATATCCATCTTCCTTTCTATTTTACATCTCTTATCCATATTTTTCTGTAGCTAATCTGTTCACTCAGAAACAGATTTTTTTAAAACTTCTTTTTTTCTTAAAGATTTTACATATTTATTAGAGAGAGAGAGAGAGAGAGAGAGAAGAGCAAGGGGAGCAGCAGAGGGGGAGGGAGAAACAAGTTCCCCACTGAGCAAAGAGCCCAATACGCTCCATCCCAGGACTGCAGGATCATGACCTGAGCCAAAGGCAAATGCTTAACCAACTGAGCCACCCAGTTGCCCCTAAAACTTCTCTTATTCTACTTTTCATTTCTAAAAGTTTTATTTACTTTCAAGTTTGCCTAATCATTTTATTTCTTGTTTATTGATAATTTAAAAATACCATTCTATATTTTAGTTTTTGTATTCTTTATCTGATCTTCTAATATATGAAATTTTTGGAGGTCTAAATTTGTTATCATTTTGCTGACTTTTACTCGTGGTAACTTGTTTCCTTGTGTGTTTGGTATTGTGGGGAGTTCACATAATTTATTAAATTCAATATATAGAATCATGAAGGTCTAAATGGGATTACTTTCCTTCAAAGAAGATTTATGCTTGCTCCTAATAATAAGCAGTTGTGATATAAATATGGAACAATTTCAGCCCTGTTCATGAGGTGTTTTTTATTATCTTCCTGTTAATTATCTGAATCTTGAATTCTGCTTTTTTACTTCAAGGCAGGATCTACATTCTGCCTCGCAATATAAGTGTTTGTATTGGCATCTAACTCCAGTGAAACCTCCACTTCAGAATTTACTAACCCCTCACAATTCTGTTTTCACATCACTGTCTTTATTTTGGCTCTTGGAAATTTCCTTTACTTTATTGAATGGCCAGCAAAGCTTTAAAAAATATATACTTGTTGTATTTTATCCAGGATGTCATTATACAGTAGTAGGAAAGCCCTTCAGAGTGTGTAATCCAACAATTTGCTGGAAACAGACCTCTCAATATTAATGTTTTCAGAAGAATTTCTGAAGGCATTATGTTCCAAAAATTTTTTATCTTGATTGTGAATGTATTAAGTATATCAATTAATAAGGGGATGAATGTATTAAGTATATCAATTAATAAGGGGAGAAGTAGCATTTTTCTATGCTTATATTTTTTCTATTTATTTCCTTATGTCCATCTTGTTTATGCTTTTCAATATGTCTTGAATATTTCTTATCAAGTTCTTAACTAGACATCCTTTAGATTTTTTTCATGGTAGTTGTCATCATAATGTTTTTATCTTATATAGTAAAACTTTCAACTTTTGCATATTATGTAACCAACTACTTACTAAAGATTTTCACATTTCTAAAAGTCTTCAGTTGATTCTCTTAGATTATCTACATATTCAATTGTTTTATCTGCAAAATAATAATACTTTTGCCTCTTTCTTAGTATTTTCAATTTTATAATTTTGTCTTTTGCATTGGCTATGACTACCACAAACCTACATATTCTTGCACTAAAACTTTCCAAGATACGAGATATCTATGTAGCATATACTGAAACTGAAAATTAAACAACTGACTAAAATTATCTATGTGCAAGTCTTTTAGGCCTTCAGCTATTATTAGAAGGGCACATTATGCCAACAATAAGTTGGTTTTAGATTTGTTTTATTTTTGGACTCAGCTTCCAAGTGATTAAATTAATTCCATCCTAAATTTGATCTCTGAGAGATTTATGGGTTGGAGTCTCAAAAGGGTATCCTCAGCTATCCACATAAATATACAGTATCAGGTGATTTTTTAAATTATTTCAGTAATATCTAAATCTCTTCTAGGCACTGAAAGACGTGTCACTGTTAAATAACACTGTATCTGTCTTTTCTCTAGAGTAATATAATTTTCCTTAATCTTAACTATTAATTTTTCCATTTTCCTACCCTTTCATCCTTTTCATGAGTATTCTGTAAGCTTTCTCTAAAAAGCTTTGTCTTTCTGAGGTTATGTAACTTATTATTGACTCAAAATCAGTCTAATAAATATCTACCTGGTATAAAGAGGGATAATTACAAATTGCTGCATATTGCTCTTCTTTTCTGGATGCTAGGATTTTATTTGCTTTTTTAACAGCTTCATAATTAGACTTATTTTCAGGTTGTGATACTTCGTTCTATAAGTCCTTTTCAGTCATACATGCATATAGCCTGTGTTTTATAAGTCATATCAACTCTTCTCTTCTTTGGATAATGTCATTAGAAAGTATTAATAGACCTTTATTAGAATAAGGAAACCATTATATGTTGTGTCTGGACTTCAGCTCACACACTCTCTAGACCTAATTGCTTGTGACAACAGTGAGTGGATAACATAGCCATGTTGACTTGATAATTCAGCAATAAAATGTGTATTTATATTAAAAACAATACTCAGTGAGTAAGAATTATAGGTCCGTTTTAAACTTGAAGAAGTATTTGGTCATTAAAAGTTAATGATAAGGGCAGCCCGGGTGGCTTAGCAGTTTAGCCCCACCCTCAGCCCAGGGCCTGATCCTGGAGACCCGGGATGGAGTCCCATGTCAGGCTCCCTGCATGGAGCCTGCTTCTCTCTCTGCCTGTGTCTCTGCCTCACTCTCTCTCTCCCTTCCTCTCTGTGTCTCTCATGAATAAATAAATAAAATATTTTTTTAAAAAAAGCTACTGATAAGCCTTAGAGAGATGGATAACTCTATAACTGGGGCAACAAGTACACAATATGAGCCAGAAAGTAAGAAACTAGTGCCAGAGGGGCAACTGGGTGGGTCATTCAGTGGAGTATGCAACCCTTGATGTCAGGATCATGAATTCGAGCTCTATATTGGGTACAGAGACTTCTTAAAAACAAACAAAAAAAAGTAGTGCCAGAAAATAAGAAAGTGCTCAAACACCCACCCAAGTGATGAGAGTATGTTGAAGGGCTGACATAGCCATCTGAAAGGACTCCCAACAGCCAAAGCTGGAACAATTTGAACAAAAAAAAATAAATGAAATAGTATCAAATTATAACTCAAAGTCTAAAACAAATATCCACAAGCCCATATTGATATAATTAAATGATTAAATAAATGAATACATGAGAAAGAATAGACAAGTATCGCATGCAGGATTCCAAATAACTTACATAAATTATCTACTTTTAAAGAGATGAAGCAGAAATCCCTGCTTCACAAGTGTGAGCTGCACACTCTTTGACTTTCTCTCAAAGGGTAAATCATGGAAAAATATTTTTTTTTAAAAGGGAGAATGTGATTTTATAGTGGAGAATGCTGGCAAACAATCTCAAGACAGGTGACTAAGACTAGTATCAACAATGATAAGTCATATTGATAGTATCGAAAGCAGTCATATTGATAAGATTTGAGGAGAATGGTATTTTACCTCTGTGGTCTTCCTCCCCAAAACCTGTAACTTCATTCTACTCATGAGAAAAACACCAGGTCAATTTCACAAAAATTTATTCTTGTATCCTTGTATTTTGAAAAAAAAAAAAAAAAAAAAGGATTCTTCAAAACTGTCAAGGTCATAAAAAATAAAGTCTGAAAAACCATCACAGCCAAGAGTAGTCTAAAGAGACAAGAGGTGTTATAAGCAACTGGTAAATTATTGAAAACTACATCTGAAACTAATGATGTACTGTGTGTTAGCTAACTGAATTTAAATAAATAAATAAAATGTGGTATCCCAGATGAGATCCTGGAACAGTAAAGGACTATTAGGGAAAAACGGGGTAAATCTGAATAAACTATGGACTTTACTTAATAGTAATATATAAATATTGTTTCATTAATTTTGACAATATACCATACTAACAATGTAAGATGTTAATAATAGAAAAACTGGATATGGGGTATATGTCTCTGTACTATCTTTGTAATATTTACATACATCTCAAACTGTTATAAAGTAAACAGTTCATTTAATAAATAATTTTTTAAGTTAGTAGTAGAGCTTTGTTTCTTTCATGTTTGGTATTTAAATGACTATCATGTATAAATATTGATAGTGTCCCAATCAACTTCGGTGGAGAAGAACAAGAAGTGATAGCTAATTTGTTAAGATAACTGGGATTTTGGGCAGCCCGGGTGGCTCAGCGGTTTAGCGCCGCCTTCAGCCCAGGGCGTGACCCTGGAGACCCGGAATCGAGTCCCACGTCGGGCTCCCTGCGTGGAGCCTGCTTCTCCCTCTGCCTGTGTCCCTGCCGGTCTCTCGTGCATAAATAAATAAAATCTAAAAAAAAAAAAAAAGATAACTGGGATTTTAAAAGATCTCAATAGACTGGAATGATAGACTGATCTTCTGTAAGATTCAATTTCATAAGGCTAAATTTAAATTTATGTTCAAAAATCAACTGCATAAGTAAATCGGTTGCAAGCTGCAGAATATATGTGAAAAAAATCTTAGAGGCTTTATTTTATGATAAATTTGATGCAAGTCTGTAAGTTTTTGCTATCTAAAAAGTCAGCTCCTGGCTGGCTCAGTTAGTAGAGCATGCAACTCTTGTTCTCTGGGGCATAAGTTCAACCCTACATTGGATATAGAGATTATGTAAATAAATAAATAAAAATATGGGGTGCCGAGGTGGCTCAGTCAGTTAAGCGGTTGGCTCTTGATCTCAGCTCAAGTCTTTATCTCAGGGTTCTGAGTCCAAGCCCCACATTGAGCTCCTTGCTAGGCATGGAGCCTACTAACAAAATAAAATAAAATAAAATAAAATATAAAATAAAATATCAATAGTCATCTACATTAATAGTATTTAGAATGAATAGTAATGTTGCTACTCTGTTTTAGTTAACAACAACAAAAAAAAACCTCCCTGAATGTGGAATTCAGTTTAGGAATGGTGCACTTTAAAAGATACAAGACAGATTGGGGCAGATTCAGAGGAGAAAAAGTACGAATGAGGAACACATTTTAGAACACAGTCAGTTTCCTTCACATATTTGAAGAGTAAGTGTGAAAAAAATGAGGTTAATTTCATGTGACTTTAGAAGACACGTTAGAAATTCCTGCTATTCAACTATTTATGGGGAATTCAACTATCTATGGGGAGTTTTAGGAGAATAAAATGCCCTTAGCTTTTATATTCTTTGATATTCTGTTGAATTAAAAAATTTCAAAATGCACTATTATTCCCTGTGTCAAAAGCCAAACTCCACATACTGAATAAAACAAAGCATAAAGATGAGTTCACTGCAAGGCTTTCGACTTGCAAACCAGGAACTCAAGAATGCAGAAGTGATGAATTCGAAGTTGCTTACAAAATAAGAGATTTTTATGAGATGAATGCAGAAGTTATTTGGCTTTTTCAGCTGATTGGCTGCCTAGTAGTTTTCTTATTTGGATCAGGATAGCTGAGCCACAGGAACAAGGAAGTCCAGAGATGATGAAAACAGACTTGGAGTTTGGGGGATTGGCTGGTGTCCTCTGCTGATTTGCAAGAAGAGCTATAAATTCCTATAAGGTTAGATTGTTTTCTTTATGCACCTGCATTGACCCTTCCCATTTTGTCATTGACATAAATGACTCCATTTTAGTTTAGTTCTACATCTGATACTAGTTAATCTTCTGAAGACTAAATATTAGGCATTGGGGTAGCAGCATAGCATAGAGTGAATAAAATCATAGTCTTTGGAGCGATTGTCTGTGTTCAAGTCTGGTTCTGGGGACCCCTGGGTGGCTCCAGGTGTGATCCTGGAGTCCTGGGATCAAGTCCCACATCAGGCTCCCTGCATGGAGCCTGCTTCTCCCTCTGCTTGTGTCTCTGCCTCTTTCTCTGGGTCTCATCTCTCATGAATAAATAAGTAAAATCTTAAAAAAAAAAAAAAAAAAAGGCTGGTTCTGCCACTTACTATCTTGGTGAACTGGGGCAAGTTACTTAACTTCAATATGTTGTAGGTTTTACCCAAGCAAAAGCAATTTTTTTCTTCATTTGTAAAATGAGTTTATTATAAGGATTTAATAATTTCATACTTATAAAATGCTTATAATTGTAGCTGATACTTTGTAAGCATTATAAATATTAAAAAATAATGAGGATTTTTAGTAAAGGTTTTAAGAGGCTCTAGGATTAGGACTGAACTCTGTATTTTGTTGCATTTCAATGTTAAAATATATAATTTTTCTTCTAATTTACAACTTCGGTGCTGTTTTGTTACATATTTTTTAAAGGTTTTATTTATTTATTTGAGAGAGAGAAAATGAGAGACAGAGCATAAGCAAAAGGGGAAGAGCAGACAGAGAGGGAGACTGAGCAGGGAGCCCAACCCCAGGATCATGACCTGAGCCAAATGCAGATGCTTAACCAAATGAGCCACCCAGGCGCCCCTGTTTGGTTATATTTTTAAATAAAAGGGAATCTGTTCATGGCACAATTATAAAATAATCTAGTAAGATCAGTAAATTAATGATCCTTTGCTATGTAGATATTTATACATTAAATTCTTACTTTATTATTTTCCCCCACATTTACTCTATATCGAGTGTAAATTCCAAAGTGTTTCTCCCCCAAATATTTTAAGACCTATCTTTCATCACTGTTTTGCTCATCCCAAATGCAACAATACCCTTGCTTAATCAATTTATGTTTCTGGAATTGCAACATAAAGGTCCCCAAACAGCACTTGAGAAACTATGATTTATACTTAATGTGTTACAGGTGGCTTCTTATGAGAAATGCTTATTTTATGTTGTTAAAATGATAATTTTCCAAATTCTCAAGTTGTGTTCCTGTTAAAAATTTACTGTAGTTCACTTACTTCCAAATTTGGTTTTGCATACACATTCCCAAATAATATTTTGACTGTAAGTTTACAAAAGCAAAATTACTATTAAAATCTTAGTAGAAGTAGATGTTATTAACAAATTTGTAACAGGATTTCCTGCTATTAAAACATCATAAGGGGATCCCTGGGTGGCTCAGTGGTTTGGCACCTGCCTTTGGCCCAGGGTGCGATCCTGGAGACCCGGGATCGAGTCCCGCGTCGGGCTCCCGGTGCATGGGGCCTGCTTCTCCCTCTGCCTGTGTCTCCTCCTCTCTCTCTGTCTCTCTCTCATGAATAAATAAATAAATCTTTAAAAAAAAAACATCATAAGGTATTTAGACTAAATTGTACCATATCCAGAACATGTTCTTTGGATTGTCTGGTTAAAAAAAGATTTACCTCAGATCATTATCAAAACCAATAGGGTAGTGAAAGGATAGGTTAAATAGATGATGGGGATTAAGTAAGGAGTGCACTTATGAGAGCACAGAGTGATGTATGGAAGTGTTGAATTACTTTACTGTACATCTGAAACTAATATAACACTGTATGTTAGCTAACTGGAATTAAAATAAAAACTTTAAAAAAACAATAAGAATGTATGAAAAAAAAAGAATGTATGGATGAGGGAATCTCAAATATACGTTACAACAAACTAAGCAGCTGCTATACATTTTAACGTGATCTGTTACATTGATTTTTGAGAGGTGTTAGCTTAAAATTCCAATTTTAAAAAATATAATGAAATGAAGGCAATAATCATGTCTTGAAAACACATTTGACTGTATATTTGCTAAGTTAATGTTTTATAATTTAAAAGCTACTTTAAAAAAGAATATAGGGACCAAACACATGGTTTCAATAAGCTTTGGTGTGATACTGCAAACATCTTTTGTTGATCTAAAAAGTGCATTATCCTAGAGTAATACAACTAGGTTGAATTTAAGATACACCTGCACAGATTGTCAATCAAATACCCATTATTGGGATCCCTGGGTGGCGCAGCAGTTTGGCGCCTGCCTTTGGCTCAGGGCGTGATCCTGGAGACCGGGATCGAATCCCACATCGGGCTCCTGGTGCATGGAGCCTGCTTCTCCCTCTGCCTGTGTCTCTGCCTCTCTCTCTCTCTCTCTGTGACTATCATAAATAAATAAAAATTAAAAAAAAAAAACAAATACCCATTATTTTGGTGCAAGATAATTTTTTAAAAAGATTTTCATTATTTATTCATAAGAGACAGAGAGAGGCAGAGACATAGGCAGAAGGAGAAGCAGACTTCCTGTGGGGAGCCTGATATGGGACTCAATCCCAAGACCCTGGGATCATACCTTGAGCTGAAGGTAGACACTCAACTGCTGAGCCACCCAGTTGTCCCAGTACAAGATAATTAATCCTGTATACTCTGTATGTAATATCTTCAGAAAGCACTGTTTTGTTAATGATGAAATGAAGATGATTACTTTTTAAAAATTTAAAATGATAAATGAATTTTTAAATGCTATGAAGACCATCATTTCTGTACCTTCTAATGTTTAATGACATTCTATTCATGATGAATGATCATCTGAATAAACTATGTTAGCCTGATTTGGTCAGTTTTATCTCTCCTGGTTATTCTTAAGGAAAGATTATAGATCTACTAATTGTTGGACCTTCCTTGGGCAAAATCATCTATCCTCTATTCAAGTCATTTGACTGCTAAAATTGTTTCTGGGAATACAAACAATTTTATATATTTAAGTACCTCCCTGAAGGAAGTAAATTTAATGCCATCCTTGTAGTACTCAAGTCAGGAATTACGGAGTTCTGTCTTTTGAGTTTCTCCATAATAGAAAAGCCACAGACACTACATTAAACATATAGAAGAAACTCAATACAGTAATCTATCAGGTTTTCCCCTAATTGTTCTCTTGTTCAGTTACTTACAAAAACTTTTATTGTGCCTAATTTATGTCAGACTATGTTATGTATTAATAGTATTTTTTTTTATTTTATTTATGATAGGCACACAGTGAGAGAGAGAGAGGCAGAGACACAGGCAGAGGGAGAAGCAGGCTCCATGCACCGGGAGCCCGACGTGGGATTCGATCCTGGATTGCCAGGATCGCGCCCTGGGCCAAAGGCAGGTGCCAAACAGCTGCGCCACCCAGGGATCCCTTAATAGTATTTTTTAAAGACACCAAATATAAGATGGTTGTTCTTAAGGAATTCACAATTTAGTGAAACAGTCACACAAGTAACAAAAACTTATAATGCAGTTTGAAAATGCTATGATTGGGTGTGCAAAAACATAGTAAAGAGGGGCAGCCCCGGTGGCGCAGTAGTTTAGCGCCGCCTGCAGCCCAGGGAGTGATCCTGGAGATCCAGGATCGAGTCCCACGTCAGGCTCCCTGCATGGAGCCTGCTTCTCCCTCTGCCTGTGTCTCTGCCTCTCTCTCTCTCTCTCTCTCTGTATCTCTCATGAATAAATACATTTTAAAAATCTAAAACAACAACAACAACAACAACAACAACAACAACAACAACAACAAAACCATAGCAAAGAGGTATCCTAACTGTATCTGAGATGTCTTGCCAAGGTTCTTCGGACGAGATACTAATTGAATCAAGACTTAAAATTGTGTATAAATTACTCAGGAAAATTTGGAGTAGGATAAAGAGATGAAAAGGATATTCTAGGCAGAAAACAGCATTTGCAAAGTTTCAAAAGTGTGTGGCATATTATAGAAAACACTAAATATTTAGCTATAACAAATAAATAGGAGCCTGTTGGTAGAATGAATAAATATTTCTGGAAAGGCAAAGTCCAGGTCAAGAAGTATCTCCAGGACAGCCCCGGTGGCTTAGCAGTTTAGCACCTGCCTTCAGCCCAGGGCGTGATCCTGGGGTCCTGGGATCGAGTCCCATGTCCGGCTCCCTGCATGGAGCCTGCTTCTCCCTCTGCCTGTGTCTCTGCCTCTTTCTCTCTCTGTCTCTAATAAATAAATAAAATCTTTAAAAAGAAAAAAAGAGCCCGAGGAGCAAGATGGCGGAAGAGTAGGGTCTCCAATTCACCTGTCTCCACCAAATTACCTAGAAAACCTTCAAATTATCCTGAAAATCTATCAATTCGGCCTGAGATTTAAAGAGAGACCAGCTGGAATGCTACAGTGAGAGGAGTTCGCGCATCTATCAAGGTAGGAAGACGGGGAAAAAGAGATAAAGAAACAAAGGCCTCCAAGGGGGAGGGGCCCCGGAGGAGCCGGGCTGAGGCCGGGGCGAGGGTCCCCAGGACAGGAGAGCCCCGTCCCGGAGACGCAGGAGCTGCACCGACCTTCCCGGGCGGAGAGGGGCTCGCGGGGAGTTGGAGCAGGACCCAGGAGGGCGGGGATGACCTCAGGCTCCCTGGGACAGTAACAGAGCAACTGCGCGCCCAGGAGAGTGCGCCGAGCTCCCTAAGGGCTGCAGCGCGCACGGCGGGACCCGGAGCAGCTCGGAGGGGCTCGGGCGGCGGCTCCGCGGAGGGGGCTGCGCGGCCCCGGGAGCAGCTCGGGGGGCTCGGGCAGAGGAAGAGGCTCCGTGCAGAGGGGGCTGCGCGGTTCCAGGAGCAGCTCGGAGGGGCTCGGGCGGCAGCTCCGCGGAGGGGGTTGCGCGGCCCGGGAGCGCGAATCCACCAGCACAGGCTCCGGAGCACAGGGCGCCGGGACACAGCCCAGGATCCGGCCTCCCCCGGGACAGGCAGAGGCCGGGAGGGCCCAGGACAGCGAGGACGCTCCTGCCCCAGCTGAGCAGATCAGCGGCCCCGCCCCGGAGCCTCCAGGCCCTGCAGACGGAGTTCCTGCCGGAGCTGAATCCAGGTTTCCCGAGCTGCCCCGCCACTGGGGCTGTTGCTCCTGGGGCCTCACGGGGTAAACAACCCCCACTGAGCCCTGCACCAGGCAGGGGCACAGCAGCTCCCCCAACTGCTAACACCTGAAAATCAGCACAACAGGCCCCTCCCCGAGAACACCAGCTAGACTGACAACTTCCAGGGGAAGCCAAGGGACTTAAAGTACACAGAATCAGAAGATACTCCCCGGTGGTTCTTTTTTTTTGTTTTGTTTTGTTTTGTTTTGTTTTGTTTTGTTTTGTTTTGCTTTTTGATTTGTTTCCTTCCCCCACCCCCTTTTTTTTCTCCTTTCTTTTTCTTTCTCTTTTTTTTTTTTCTTTTTTTTTTCTTCCCTTTTTTTTTCTCTTTCTCTTTTCTTTCCTTCTTTCTCTCCTCTCTTTTTCTCCTTTTCCCAATACAACTTGCTTTTGGCCACGCTGCACTGAGCAAAATGACTAGAAGGAAAACCTCACCTCAAAAGAAAGAATCAGAAACAGTCCTCTCTCCCACAGAGTTACAAAATCTGGATTACAATTCAATGTCAGAAAGCCAATTCAGAAGCACTATTATACAGCTACTGGTGGCTCTAGAAAAAAGTATAAAGGACTCAAGAGACTTCATGACTGCAGAATTTAGAGCTAATCAGGCAGAAATTAAAAATCAATTGAATGAGATGCAATCCAAACTAGAAGTCCTAACGACGAGGGTTAACGAGGTGGAAGAACGAGTGAGTGACATAGAAGACAAGTTGATAGCAAAGAGGGAAACTGAGGAAAAAAGAGACAAACAATTAAAAGACCATGAAGATAGATTAAGGGAAATAAACGACAGCCTGAGAAAGAAAAACCTACGTTTAATTGGGGTTCCCGAGGGCGCCGAAAGGGACAGAGGGCCAGAATATGTATTTGAACAAATTCTAGCTGAAAACTTTCCTAATCTGGGAAGGGAAACAGGCATTCAGATCCAGGAAATAGAGAGATCCCCCCCTAAAATCAATAAAAACCGTTCAACACCTCGACATTTAATAGTGAAGCTTGCAAATTCCAAAGATAAAGAGAAGATCCTTAAAGCAGCAAGAGACAAGAAATCCCTGACTTTTATGGGGAGGAGTATTAGGGTAACAGCAGACCTCTCCACAGAGACCTGGCAGGCCAGAAAGGGCTGGCAGGATATATTCAGGGTCCTAAATGAGAAGAACATGCAACCAAGAATACTTTATCCAGCAAGGCTCTCATTCAAAATGGAAGGAGAGATAAAGAGCTTTCAGGACAGGCAGCAACTAAAAGAATATGTGACCTCCAAACCAGCTCTGCAAGAAATTTTAAGGGGGACTCTTAAAATTCCCCTTTAAGAAGAAGTTCAGTGGAACAGTCCACAAAAACAAGGACTGAATAGATATCATGATGACACTAAACTCATATCTCTCAATAGTAACTCTGAATGTGAACGGGCTTAATGACCCCATCAAAAGGCACAGGGTTTCAGACTGGATAAAAAAGCAGGACCCATCTATTTGCTGTCTACAAGAGACTCATTTTAGACAGAAGGATACCTACAGCCTGAAAATAAAAGGTTGGAGAACCATTTACCATTCGAATGGTCCTCAAAAGAAAGCAGGGGTAGCCATCCTTATATCAGATAAACTAAAATTTACCCCAAAGACTGTAGTGAGAGATGAAGAGGGACACTATATCATACTTAAAGGATCTATTCAACAAGAGGACTTAACAATCCTCAATATATATGCTCCGAATGTGGGAGCTGCCAAATATATAAATCAATTATTAACCAAAGTGAAGAAATACTTAGATAATAATACACTTATACTTGGTGACTTCAATCTAGCTCTTTCTATACTCGATAGGTCTTCTAAGCACAACATCCCCAAAGAAACGAGAACTTTAAATGATACACTGGACCAGATGGATTTCACAGATATCTACAGAACTTTACATCCAAACTCAACTGAATACACATTCTTCTCAAGTGCACATGGAACTTTCTCCAGAATAGACCACATATTGGGTCACAAATCGGGTCTGAACCGATACCAAAAGATTGGGATTGTCCCCTGCATATTCTCAGACCATAATGCCTTGAAATTAGAACTAAATCACAACAAGAAGTTTGGAAGGACCTCAAACACGTGGAGGTTAAGGACCATCCTGCTAAAAGATAAAAGGGTCAACCAGGAAATTAAGGAAGAATTAAAAAGATTCATGGAAACTAATGAGAATGAAGATACAACCGTTCAAAATCTTTGGGATGCAGCAAAAGCAGTCCTAAGGGGGAAATACATCGCAATACAAGCATCCATTCAAAAACTGGAAAGAACTCAAATACAAAAGCTAACCTTACACATAAAGGAGCTAGAGAAAAAACAGCAAATAGATCCTACACCCAAGAGAAGAAGGGAGTTAATAAAGATTCGAGCAGAACTCAACGAAATCGAGACCAGAAGAACTGTGGAACAGATCAACAGAACCAGGAGTTGGTTCTTTGAAAGAATTAATAAGACCATAATTAATAAACCATTAGCCAGCCTTATTAAAAAGAAGAGAGAGAAGACTCAAATTAATAAAATCATGAATGAGAAAGGAGAGATCACTACCAACACCAAGGAAATACAAACGATTTTAAAAACATATTATGAACAGCTATACGCCAATAAATTAGGCAATCTAGAAGAAATGGACGCATTCCTGGAAAGCCACAAACTACCAAAACTGGAACAGGAAGAAATAGAAAACCTGAACAGGCCAATAACCAGGGAGGAAATTGAAGCAGTCATCAAAAACCTCCCAAGACACAAGAGTCCAGGGCCAGATGGCTTCCCAGGAGAATTTTATCAAACGTTTAAAGAAGAAACCATACCTATTCTCCTAAAGCTGTTTGGAAAGATAGAAAGAGATGGAGTACTTCCAAATTCATTCTATGAGGCCAGCATCACCTTAATTCCAAAACCAGACAAAGACCCCACCAAAAAGGAGAATTACAGACCAATATCCCTGATGAACATGGATGCAAAAATTCTCAACAAGATACTGGCCAATAGGATCCAACAGTACATTAAGAAAATTATTCACCATGACCAAGTAGGATTTATCCCTGGGACACAAGGCTGGTTCAACACCCGTAAAACAATCAATGTGATTCATCATATCAGCAAGAGAAAAACCAAGAACCATATGATCCTCTCATTGGATGCAGAGAAAGCATTTGACAAAATACAGCATCCATTCCTGATCAAAACTCTTCAGAGTGTAGGGATAGAGGGAACATTCCTCGACATCTTAAAAGCCATCTATGAAAAGCCCACAGCAAATATCATTCTCAATGGGGAAACACTGGGAGCCTTTCCCCTAAGATCAGGAACAAGACAGGGATGTCCACTCTCACCACTGCTATTCAACATAGTACTGGAAGTCCTAGCCTCAGCAATCAGACAACAAAAAGACATTAAAGGCATTCAAATTGGCAAAGAAGAAGTCAAACTCTCCCTCTTCGCCGATGACATGATACTCTACATAGAAAACCCAAAAGTCTCCACCCCAAGATTGCTAGAACTCATACAGCAATTCGGTAGCGTGGCAGGATACAAAATCAATGCCAGAAATCAGTGGCATTTCTATACACTAACAATGAGACTGAAGAAAGAGAAATTAAGGAATCAATCCCATTTACAATTGCACCCAAAAGCATAAGATACCTAGGAATAGACCTCACCAAAGATGTAAAGGATCTATACCCTCAAAACTATAGAACACTTCTGAAAGAAATTGAGGAAGACACAAAGAGATGGAAAAATATTCCATGCTCATGGATTGGCAGAATTAATATTGTGAAAATGTCAATGTTACCCAGGGCAATATACACGTTTAATGCAATCCCTATCAAAATACCATGGACTTTCTTCAGAGAGTTAGAACAAATTATTTTAAGATTTGTGTGGAATCAGAAAAGACCCCGAATAGCCAGGGGAATTTTAAAAAAGAAAACCGTATCTGGGGGCATCACAATGCCAGATTTCAGGTTGTACTACAAAGCTGTGGTCATCAAGACAGTGTGGTACTGGCACAAAAACAGACACATAGATCAATGGAACAGAATAGAGAATCCAGAAGTGGACCCTGAACTTTATGGGCAACTAATATTCGATAAAGGAGGAAAGACTATCCATTGGAAGAAAGACAGTCTCTTCAATAAATGGTGCTGGGAAAATTGGACATCCACATGCAGAAGAATGAAACTAGACCACTCTCTTTCACCATACACAAAGATAAACTCAAAATGGATGAAAGATCTAAACGTGAGACAAGATTCCATCAAAATCCTAGAGAAGAACACAGGCAACACCCTTTTTGAACTCGGCCATAGTAACTTCTTGCAAGATACATCCACGAAGGCAAAAGAAACAAAAGCAAAAATGAACTATTGGGACTTCATCAAGATAAGAAGCTTTTGCACAGCAAAGGATACAGTCAACAAAACTCAAAGACAACCTACAGAATGGGAGAAGATATTTGCAAATGACATATCAGATAAAGGGCTAGTTTCCAAGATCTATAAAGAACTTATTAAACTCAACACCAAAGAAACAAACAATCCAATCATGAAATGGGCAAAAGACATGAACAGAAATCTCACAGAGGAAGACATAGACATGGCCAACATGCATATGAGAAAATGCTCTGCATCACTTGCCATCAGGGAAATACAAATCAAAACCACAATGAGATACCACCTCACACCGGTGAGAATGGGGCAAATTAACAAGGCAGGAAACAACAAATGTTGGAGGGGATGCGGAGAAAAGGGAACCCTCTTACACTGTTGGTGGGAATGTGAACTGGTGCAGCCACTCTGGAAAACTGTGTGGAGGTTCCTCAAACAGTTAAAAATATACCTGCCCTACGACCCAGCAATTGCACCGTTGGGGATTTACCCCAAAGATACAAATGCAATGAAACGCCCGGACACCTGCACCCCGATGTTTATAGCAGCAATGTCCACGATAGCCAAACTGTGGAAGGAGCCTCGGTGTCCAAAGAAAGATGAATGGATAAAGAAGATGTGGTTTATGTATACAATGGAATATTACTCAGCTATTAGAAATGACAAATACCCACCATTTGCTTCAACGTGGATGGAACTGGAGGGTATTATGCTGAGTGAAGTAAGTCAGTCGGAGAAGGACAAACATTATATGTTCTCATTCATTTGGGGAATATAAATAATAGTGAAAGGGAATATAAGGGAAGGGAGAAGAAATGTGTGGGAAATATCAGAAAGGGAGACAGAACGTAAAGACTGCTAACTCTGGGAAACGAACTAGGGGTGGTAGAAGGGGAGGAGGGCGGGGGGTGGGAGTGAATGAGTGACGGGCACTGGGGGTTATTCTGTATGTTAGCAAATTGAACACCAATAAAAAATAAATCAAAAAAAAAAAAGAAAAAAAGAAGTGTCTCCAATGAAATCCTATAACTTGAAAATTCATTCTGAATATGATATAGTCTGATGTTTAGTGATAGCCATGCCACCATTTTTCCTAAGCTTAATATCCATGTAGCAAAATATATTAAGTATATAACTATGAAGTTTTTATTCCTCAGTTTTATTATTTTTTATTCGAGTCAATTAACAGTGTTATATTAGTTTTGGATGTATAATATAATAATTCAACATTTCTCTTTAAAAAAACATTTTATTTACATATTTGTGTGAGAGAGAGACAGCACACAGAGGGAGAGTAGGGGAGAGAAACAGACTCTCTGCTGAGTGGAGAGCCTGATGCAGGGCTTGATCCCACACCTTGAAATCATGACCTGAGCCAAAAGCAGACACTTAAACAACTGAGCCACTCAGAAGCCCCTGATTCAACACTTCTATATATTACTCAATGCTCCTCATGATTAGTATACTCTAAATCCCCTTTATTATCTATTTCACATATCCTCCCAGCCACCTCTTCTCTAGCAACCACCAATTTATTCCCTATATTTTAGTCTGTCTCTTTTTATTTTGATCATGTTTTATTTATCAATTTTCACATATGAGTGAGGTCATACGGTATTTATCTTTCTCTGACTGACTTATTTCACTTAGCATTGTACCCTCTAGGTCCATCCATGTTGCAAATGGCAAGATCCCATTCTTTCTTATGGTTGAATAATATTCCATTATTGCCACATCTTTGTCTATTCAATTTATCAGTGGATACTTGGGTTGCTTCCATATCTTGGCTATTGTAAATAATGCTGCAATAAACATAGGGGTTCATTTTTTTAAATTACTGTTATTGTTTTCTTTAGATAGATACCTAGTAGGAAATTACTGGATCGTATGGAAACTCTATTTGTAATTTTTTATTTTTATTTTTAAAAAGATTTTCTTTATTCATTTGACAGAGAGAGGGGGGTGGGGGATTGAGTCCAAGCAGGGGAAGCAGCAGGCAGAGGGAGAGGGAGAAGCAGAATCCTCACTGAGACTGATGCAGGGAGTCTGATACAGGCTCCATCCTGGGACTCCAGGATCATGATCTGAGCTGAAGGCAGACACTTGACCTATTGAGCCACCCAGAAGCCCCTTAAGATTTTATTTTTAAAATCTTTAAATTCCAACATGAGATCAAGAATTGCATGCTCTACTGACTGAGCCAGACACGTGCCCCTCACTGTAGTTTTAAAGTACATTTCCCTGATGATAATGATGTTGATTTTTATTGGTCATTTGGATACCTTCTTTCAGAAATACTTGTTGAATTCCTTCGTTATTTTTTAATTAATTTTTCCCTTCATCTTATTTGTAGGAGATCTTTGTAAACTCAAGGTACAAGTTCTTCATTAGTTGTATGTGCTATAAACATCTTCTCTGGACTATAGCCTTCCTTTGTACTGTCTTACTAGTATTTTTGATGAACTGAAGTTCTTAATTAAATTTAATTTATTAATTTTTATTTTAGAGTTAGTGTTTGTTTGTGACCTATTTAAATCCTTGCCTACCACAAGATCATAAAGATAGTCTCCTATGTTTGCCCCTCTGAACTTAATTGTTTTAGCCTTCACATTTAGATTCACAATTCATCTCAACTAATTCTTATAGATGGTATGAATAGGGGTTAAGTTTCATTGTTTCTAAAACAGGTATCCACTTTACCTAGCACTACTTAAAAAAAAATCCTTTTGCCACTTAATTGCAGTTACAGTTACTTAACTTACTTCATTGTAAATCAAATGACTATATACATATGAATCTATTTCTGAACTCTATTCTGTAACAGCATTGGTCTGTATGTCTACTGTTGCACATCAAACTGCTATAACAAATTACCATAGACTGGTTGGTGTAAACAACAAACATTTTTTTCCTACAGTTCTGGAGGCTGGGAAGTCCAAGATCAAGATGCCCACAGAGCTAGTGTCTGGTGAGAGCCTGCTTCCTGGTTTCTAGATGGGTCTTTTTTTGTATCCTTACATAGTGGAGAGCAGAGAAATAGAGAGCAAACTCTCCTGTCTCTTCTTATAGGGGCACTAATCCCATTTATGATGGCTCCATTCAAGACCTAATTATATTCCAAAGGCCCTACCTCCTAATGTTACCATATTGGAGGTTAGAATTTTAACCTATGAATTTGGGAAGGGAGGGGGAAGGACACAAATGTCTATTCTTTTGCCACTACCACAGTATATTAACCAATGTACCTTTGCAGTAAATCTTCAAATCTTATTCTTATTCAGGATTATGTTGACTAACCTAAATACTTTGCATTTCCATATAAATTTTAGAATTAGCTTGAATATAGAAATACAATTAATTATTATCTAATAACCTTGCATCTAGCTACCTTGCCAAAATCACCTATTTTTTTGGTATATTTTCTTGGGTTTGCTATATATATATATATATATATATATATATATATATATATATATAATCATATTATCTGTAAATACAACTTTTACTTTCTTTCCAATCTTCACATATTGCAAAATTCTTCTTATCACACTGCCTAAGACCTCTAGTATAATACTGAATAGATGATAGTGAACATCTTATCAGATTTAAAGGAGATGTAACCTAAGTGTAGGTTTTATGTAAATAACTTTTATCAGATTTTAAAGTTATTTTTTCTTAGTTTTTATCATGAATTCTTTTTTTTAAAAGATTCATTTACTTATTCATGAGAGACAGACAGAGAGAGAGAGAGAGAGAGAGAGAGGCAGAGACATAGGTAGAAGGAGAAGTAGGCTCCCCACGGGGAGCCCAATATAGCTCCATCCCAGAGCCTAGGATCACTCCCTGAGCCGAAGGCAGATGCTCAACCGCTGAACCACCCAGGCGTCCCTTTATCATGAATTCATTTTGAACTTTATTAAATGCTTTTGCTGCTGCTATTGAGATGATTTTATTTTTTTCCTTCTTATTCTTTTATGTGGTAAAATAAATTAGTTAGTTGCTTTTTCAAATGTTAAAGCATGTTTGCTTCCTGGAATAAATCTAACTTGGTCATGATATGTTCTTTTTACAGATCACAAGGTTTGATTTCTTAATACTTTTTTTTTTTTTTAAGAATTTTAGCATCTAGGTTCATGGGAGATATTGGCCTATAATTTTATTTTCTTACAATGTCTTTATTTATAATTAGAGTTATGCTGGCTACATGAAACAAATTGTAAAGTGTTCACTCTTTCACTATAGTCTGAAAGAGGCTGTTAATACCGTTATTATTTCCTTCCTAAAATGTTAGGAATGATTTACCAGTGAAGCCATATGTGCCTAGAGTTCTTTTGTGTGGAAAGGGTTTCAGTTTTGAATACCATTTCTTTAATAGGTATAAGACCATTTGGATTTTTTTCTTTTTCTTTCTTCTTTGTTTTTCTTTTTGTTTTTCTATTTCTTTCTTTTTTTTTTTTTTTTTTTGCTTTATATATTTTGAAGCTATGTTATTAGGTGCATATAAACTTAGGATTGCTGTGTGTTCCTTTTGAATTAATAACTTTAATCATTATCAAATGTCCCCTTTTATATCTAACAATACTTCTTGCCTTGGCTTCACTTTTTCCCATGTTAACATAGCTGTAAGTTTTCTTTTGATTAAGGTTCATTTTTTACCTTTACCTGTTCTTGTCTTTATAGCATGTTTCCTGTAAACAGTATATAATCAGATCTTGTTGAGGTTTTTTTAAGATTTTATTTATTTATTCATGAGAGAGGCAGAGACACTGGCAGAGGAAGAAGCAGGCCTCATGCAGGGACTGATGTGGGACTCGATCCTCGGACTCCAGGATCGTGCCCTGGGCTGAGGGCAGGTGCTAAACCGCTGAGCCACCCAGGCATCCCCAGGTCTTGTTTTCAGTCATTCTTACAATACTTTTCTTTTAATCAATGTCCATGTACATTTAAGTACTGATATATTTAGATTTAAATATGTCATCTTGCTATTTGTTTCATCTATGTTTCCTTATTAACCTTTTCCCATAGTCCTCATCTTCTTCTTTTAGAATAGTGAATTTTTAGTTACACACTAGGTATTATTATATTAAAGATCACTTTAAAGCAGGGTTTCCAAGAAAGAGAGAAAGAAAGAAAGAAAGAAAGAAAGAAAGAAAGAAAGAAAGAAAGAAAGGGTTTTCTCAGCCTCAGCACTACTGACATTTTGGAGCAGATAATTCTTTGTTGTGGAGACTGTCCTGTGCATTCTAGGTGTTTACCAGCATCTAAGACCTGTACCTAGTCAAGGTTGTGACATCCCCAAATTTCCACCCAAGGTTGTGACATCCCCAAATTTCCAAGACATTTTTAAATGTTCCCCAGGATAGCCAAATTAATCCTGTTTGAGAATCACTGCTCTAAATTAGTGCTGTCTAACCAAAATATAAAATAAGTTATATATGTAATTTTAAGTTTTCTAGTAGCCACATTTACAAAGCAAAAAGAGAGAGGTGAAATTACTTTAAACAATGTTTTTATCTAACCAAATATATTTAAGATATTATCATTTAAACATGTAATCAACATATATATAATAAATATATAAATAAATATATAGACATATAAATATATAAATATATAACTGGAGTCTGGAATGGAAAAGAAAAAGAGAATGGGGCTGAAGCAATATTTGAGAAATGATAATCAAGGACTTTACAAAATTGATTATAAGATAGTATTACACAGATTCAAGAAGTTGTGGATGAATGCAAAGATAACCATGACCGGATACAATTCAGAAAAATTGCTGAAAATAAAAGAAAAAGAACCAAGATCCTTCAAAGCATACAGAGAAAAAAGAAAGTATTCTTTAAAAGAGTAACAACAAGATTTCCAACTGACATTCAGCTAAAGCCAAAAAGATCATGTAATGATATCATTAAATTGCTAAACAAACAAACACCCTCCCAAACTAGAATTCTATACCCAGAAAAAAATATTCTTCAAAATGAGGTAACAGAAAGACAGACAGAAAACTAAATGACTTTGTTGCCAATAGCCCCACCCAATAATAAATTCTAAAAGATTTTCAAGTTAGAGGAAAGTGATCCCAGAAGAGGTACAGAACTGCAGAAAAGAATAAATAATACCATAGGGGTAAATATGTGAGTTGGTACAAAAGAATACAGATTTTTAAAAGGTAACAATAATGCAATCTTGTAGGGTTTATTACATATATAGAAATAAAACATATGACAACAATGTCACAAAGGGAGGATGGGGAATAAGTGGAGCTAGATTATTGTAAGATTCTTCTATTGTGATAGAAGTCCTGATTTACTTTTTTTTTTTTTTTTTTTAGATTTTATTTATTTATTCATGAAAGACACCGAGAGAGAAGCAGAGACACAGACCGAGGAAGAAGCAGGCTCCATGCAGGGAGCCCGATGTGAGACTCGATCCCGGGACCCCAGGGTCATGCCTGAGCCCAAGGCAGATGCTCAATCCCTGAGCCACCCAAGCGTCCCCTTGATTTACTTTGACTGAATTTACTGACTTATGTGGTAATGATTATAATAAGTAAAGAAAAATATTGACATGTCTAGAGTTTTGTCCAATTTGGTAGCTACTAGGCTGCATGTGGCTATTAAGTATTTGATGCACCTAGTTCTTTTTTTTTTTTTTAAAGTAGGTTTCTGCCCAGTGTGGGGCTTGAACTCATGACCCTGAGATCAAAAGTTGGATGCTCCACCAACTGAGCTAGCCAGGTGCCGTGTTGTAGCTAGTTCAAATTAAGATGCACTGCAAAAGTAAAACTCACTAGATTTGGAAGACAGTATGAAAAAAAAGAATGTAGAATATTTCATTAACATTTTTTATGTTCTGTTTTTCTCATCTTTTTTCTTTTTATGCTTCAGTTTGGGTATTTTTCATTGGACCTGTTTTTTTTTTTTTAATTTTTATTTATTTATGATAGTCAGAGAGAGAGAGAGGCAGAGACATAGGCAGAGGGAGAGGGAGAGGGAGAAGCAGGCTCCATGCACCGGGAGCCTGATGTGGGATTCGATCCCGGGTCTCCAGGATCGCACCCTGGGCCAAAGGCAGGCGCCAAACCGCTGCGCCACCCAGGGATCCCCATTGGACCTGTTTTTAAGTTCAGTGGTCTTTTTAATCTGCTTTTAAACCCACTTAATGAATTCATTATTTCAGTGTTGTATTTTCAGTTTTGGAGTGTCTATTTGATTCCTTTCTATACATTTCAACTCGCTCTTGAAGTTTTCCACCTTTTCAAACACTTTTTAAAAATCTCTTCTAGGGGTGCCTGGGTGGTGCAGTTGGTTAAGTCTTCAACTCATGGTTTCAGCTTAGCTCAATCTCAGGGTCCTGGGATCTAGCCCCAAGTCAGGCTCCACACTCAGCGTGGAGTCTGCTTGAGATTCTCTCTCCCTCTCCCTTTGCTCCTCCTGCTCATGCTCTTTCTCTAAAATAAAAAATAAAATAAAATAAAAAATCTCTTCTTGGGGCACCTGGCTGGTTCAGTTATTAGAGTATTCCACTCTTTTTCCCCAAAGTTTTTATTTAAATTCCAGTTAGTTAACATACAGTGTAGTATTACAGTGTAATATTAGTTTCAGGTGTAAAATTTAGTGACTCATCACTTACATACAACACCCAGTGCTCATCATAACAAGTGCCCTCCTTAATACCCATCACCCATTTAACCCATCTCCTTGTTCACCTCTCTTCCAGTAACCTTCAGTTTGTTCTCTATAGTTGAGTCTGTTTTCTGGTTTGCCTCTTTTTTTCTCCCTTATGTTCATTTGTTTCATTTCTTAATTCTGCATATGAGTGAAATCATATGGTATATGTCTTTCTCTGACTGACTTATTTTGCTTGACATAATACTCTTTAGCTCCATCCATGACATTGCAAATGGCCAGATTTTATTCTTTTTTAATTATATATATATATATATATATATATATATATATATATTACATCTTCTTTATCCATTCATCAGTCGATGGGCATTTGGACTCTTTTTTGGTTATTGTTGATAATGCCGCTATAAATATTGGGGTGCATGTATCCTTTTGTATCAGTATTTTTGTATTATGGGGGTAAACCTAGTAATGCAATTGTTGGATGTGGGGTAGTTCTATTTTTAACTTTTTGAGAAACCTCCAGTTCTCAAGAAACGATCCAGTTTTTGGTAACTGTTTTCCAGAGTGGCTACACCAGTTTGCATTCCCACCAACAGTGTAAGAGGGCTCCTCTTTCTCAGCATTCTTGCTGAGGAAGCCTGTTGGGTTTTTGTGTGTGTGTTGTTAATTTTAGCCATTCTGACTGGTGTGAGATGATATCTCACTGTAGGTTTGATTTGTATTTTTTTTATTTATTTGTATTTTTATTTTTATTTATTCATGATAGGCACACAGTGAGAGAGAGAGAGGCAGAGACACAGGCAGAGGGAGAAGCAGGGTCCATGCACCGGGAGCCCGACGTGGGATTCGATCCCGGATCTCCAGGATCGCGCCCTGGGCCAAAGGCAGGCGCCAAACCGCTGCGCCACCCAGGGATCCCTGATTTGTATTTTTCTGATGATCAATGATGCTGAGCATCTTTTCATGTGTCTGTTAACCATTTGTTTGTCTTCTTTGGAAAAATGTCTATTCGTGTCATCTGCCCATTTTTTGACTGGATTGTTTGTGTTTTGGCTGTTGAGTTTGATAAGTTCATTATTTTTATTTTGAATACTAACCCTTGGGATGCCTAGGTGGCTTAGTGGTTGAGCACCTGCCTTCAGCCCAGGGCATGATCCTGGAGTCCTGGTATCGAGTCCCACATCGGGCTTTCCTCAGGGAGCCTGCTTCTCCCTCTGCCTATGTCTCTGCCTCTCTGTGTCTCTCATGAATAAATAAAATCTTCTAAAAAGTGAATACTAACCCTTTATTAAATGTCATTTTGCAGATATCTTCTCTCATTCCATGGGTGACTTTTAATTTTGTTGTTTCCTTCAGTGGGCAGAAGCTTTTTATTTTGATGAAGTCCCAATAATTTATTTTTGCTTTTGTTTCCCTTGCCTCAAGAAACATAACTAGTAAGAAGTTGCTACAGCCAAGGTCAGAGAGGTTACTTCCTGTGTTCTTCTCTAGTAATTCTGATGGTTTCCTGTCTCACATTTAGGTCTTTCATCCACTTTTAATTTATTTTTGTGTATGGGGTTAAGAAAGTGGTCCAGTTTCCTTTTTTGCATATGGCCGTTCAGTTTTCCCTATGTAATTTGCTGAAGGGATTATCTTTTTTTCCATTGAATATTCTTTCCTGCTTTGTTGAAGATTAGTTGACTGGAGAGTGGTGGGTTCATTTCTGGTTTTCTACTCTGCCCCATTGATCTAAGAGTTTGTGATTCTTTAAAAAAATTTTTTAAAGATTTTATTTATTTATAAGAGACAAAGAGAAACAGAGGCAGAGACATAGGGAGAGGGAGCAGCAGGCTCCCTGTGGGAAGCCCGACATGGGACTCGATCCAGGATGCCGGGATCACAATCCCAGCCAAAGGCAGACCTCCACCACTGAGCCACCAAGGCACCCCTCAGAGTGTGTAATTCTTGATCTTTGGCTTGCAAATTCGAGCCCCACAATGGATGTGGAGATTACTAAAAATAAAATCTTCTAAAATAAAATGAAATAAAAATCTGTTCTTTAAGTTTTAAAAACATATTTGTTAATAGTGATTTTTAAAGTCCTTGTCTGCTATTTCCAATATATGTATCATCTGGGTTCTGGCTCTGTTTTTTTCTTTTTCTTTTTATTGGTGTCATTTTTTCTCTTTATGTGTATTATAATTTTTAATTATATGCAGACATTGTGTATAACGTAATTATAGGGAGTACTGGTGATGTTATTTTCCTTCAGGGATAGTTCACTCTTTTCTCTGCTAAATAAACGAAATAAGGTAAGATCACCTCAGTATAATCTGGAAAGTGAACTAGGCAAAAGCTGAATTATACGTTTAGTGAAACTCAGTTCACCTCTGATTTGTCCCCGTTCTCTAGAAGTGGCCCTTCTAAGCTTCTTTTTTTAAAGATTTTATTTATTTATTTATTTATTTATTTATTTATTTATTTATTTATTTATTTATTTATAGAGACAAAAAGAGAGAAAGAGAGAGAGGCAGAGACACAGGAGGAGGGAGAAGCAGGCTCCATGCAGGGAGCCCGATGTGGATCTCGATCCTGGGTCTCTAGGATCACGCTCCGGGCTGCAGGCGGCGCCAAACTGCTGCGCCACCGGGGCTGCCCCCTTCTAAGCTTTTAATTGGAATTTTGGTAAGTCTGCAATACTGACCTACTGTGGGAGAAGCCTAACACACTAATGGACATTCATTCAGAGGTCTGAACAACAGGAAACCACAGAGATTTCACTCTACCTTTTCAGCCCAGCCCCATCCTTCAGTGTGCCCATTCCAGGCTTTTACGAAAGACTGGTGAGTCTCTATCTCCTCAGCTCTGAAATTTCCTTGTTTTAAACTTAATGTTTTGCTTCTCTTCTCATGCAGATATGAAACCTAGCAAATTTATTGGGAGGGAGGGAGGCCTGATGTGTGTTTATTGCAGGCCCATTTAATTCAGCAAGACTCTGTCTCCTG
The DNA here is from genome assembly GCF_048164855.1 of Canis lupus baileyi. Classification (NCBI taxonomy): domain Eukaryota; kingdom Metazoa; phylum Chordata; class Mammalia; order Carnivora; family Canidae; genus Canis; species Canis lupus. The sequence goes on from NC_132850.1 coordinate 11,421,093, forward strand.
CCCTATGCAATTTCACTTCCTCCCTGGCCCAGGTTCTCTTGCTTCCTGCTCCACTCAGTTAGAAAATGACCCTTATGATAAACTGGCTCCATATATGGTGTACTTCTATTTTTTTCAAATTTTTATTTAAATTCTAGGTTTTGACATATAGGGTAATATTGATTTCAGGAATAGAATTTAGCAATTCATCACTTATATATAACATCTAGTTCTCATCATAACAAGTGCCATCCTTACTACCCATTACCCATTCAGCCAATCCCCCACCCACCTTCCTCCATCAACCCTTATCATTAAGGGTTCTCTATCATTAAGAGTTCCTTATGGTTTACTTCTCTCTCTCTCTCTCTTTCTCTCTTTCTATTCGGTGTACCTCTAAATTCCTATCCATTATACCAGCCAATGGCTGTCAGATGCTTTTCTGTTTCCTTTTTCTCCCAAGGGAATCCCTCTGTTTGGCCAAGCCCAACTCCTCAGTGCCTAGAATTAATAAATATAATGAGGAAAGAAAACTGTTGGTTGTTATCAAGTTACCTGGAGAGGGCTCTTCCCATTAAAAGTTTAATTCAGGGCAGCCTGGGTGGCTCAGTGGTTTAGCACCACCTTCGGTCCTGGGCATGATCCTGGAATTCCAGGATCGAGTCCTACATTGGGCTCCCTGCATGGAGCCTGCTTCTCCCTCTGCCTGTGTCTCTGCCTTTCTCTCTATGTCTCTCATGAATAAATAAATAAAAATCTTTATTTTTTTTAAATCTTTAAAAAAATAAATAAAAGTCTAATTCATCTAAATGAACATTGATGTATTTAAAAACATTTTTGGAATTTATCCATTTCTTTGTTACAAAAGAACATTTATTTTTCCTTCCCACCGTATCCTACCCACAGGTGGAATTATCATGATTTAAAGAGAATTTTCCAGATTACTAATTAAATTGAGCTGTTTTCATGTTATTTAGGGGCATTGGATTTTCCCTTTTGTGAAATGTATGTTGCAAAAGATTTTTTTCTACTGAGTTTTCTACTTTTTAAAAAGATTTATTTATTTATTTATTTATTTATTTATTTATTTATTTATTTATTTTAGAGAGAGAACAGGGGGACAGAGCAGAGGGAGAAGGAGAGAGAGTCCCAAAGCAGACTCTGTGCTAAGTGTGGAGACCAACATAGGACTAGATTTCATGACCCTGAGATCACAACCTAAACTGAAACCAAGAGCCAATTGTTTAATCAACTGAGCCACCCATGCACCCCTACTTTTTAATGATTTAAAGGAGCTTTTTAGTATATTCTTCTAGAATGGGTCCTGTGTAAGTTTTATGTATTGCAAATATATTCTCTCTTTCCATGGCTTTTTCCCCCAGTTTTCTTTGGGTATGTAATATATCATAATAAAAAAAGTTTGAACATATTTTAGACATATTGAGATTAAAATACCTGTAGACAATCCAAGTGGGAATATGTAGGTTATAGTTACAGATTTGGGAGTATATTTGATACTTTCCAGCATTGCCTCAGTTTTTCTACCAGTTTTCCTGGCCCTCAGCTACTTGGTCAGCCCTAGCTACTGCCTCTTTGGTCAATTAAAAAGATTGCAATTGATCCAAATTGTTTCACAACTGAATCTTTAAGTCTCAGACTCCACCCACAAATTCCAGACTCAACTAAGGGATCATGCCATAGAGTATGAGATCTTGTTTATCCAAAAAGTATAGGAGAGGCCAAATGACTAGAAAATATAGGGTAGTTAACTCTGTCAGGGGAAAACTTTGACAATGGGGACAGGACACAGGAGGGGTCAACCAGTAGATTCTTTTTTCATTCTTCTCTGGTCTGGTATGTCTGGGTCAAGTGTTTCTGTATAACTTGTCTGCAGATATCCTGTTTGGGTAAATTGCTGCTGGCTGTCTAACTTTGAGAAGTAATAGCCAGTTTAGCAATGCAATACATAGTATTTGCTACCAACTTCTCCCTACTTCACTGCCTTTTTCCCTCAGTCTCTCTCTCTCTCTCTCTCTCCTTTTTAAGATTTATTTATTTGAGAGAGAGAGAGAGAGAGAGAAGGGGGAGGGGCAGAGGAAGAGAGAGAATCTCAAGCAGACTCCCTGCTGGGCAAAGAGCCTGATTCCCAGCCTGATCCCCCAACCCTGAGATCATGACCTGAGCTGAAATCGAGTCAGATGCTTACCTGACTGAGCCACCAAGGCACCCTATTTTCCTCAGTCTTACTTTAATACTTCAGCTTTGCCTCAGGATTTGTTTTCTAGGGAACCCAGGCTAATGTGACTTGTTAGTTAGTAGTCTTTCCTTCTCAGCTTTAAATTCTATCTACTCTGAAGTATCCAATATTATTTTCAAGTCATGCTTAATTGCTGCCCCTTCCATTTTACTTCCTGGGTTCTTTTTTTTTCACCCAATTCTCAAAGAACTTTTCTTCTTTTCCTATGTCACTTATCATATTCTACTTTGTAATTGTAGCCTCTTTACTAACAACCTGGACCTGGTATAGTGCTACCAGAAAATAACGTTGTTTGTTCCCCCAGATTCTTTCAACACTACTCTCAACTTTTTCTTTCCCACCCTTGGATGATATCTCAAGATGTTTCATAGCTTTTCAGATTATTTTTAGTAACTTCCAGTCAAATAAAGGAGTTTTTTGTTTGAAACTAAAAACGTCCAGTCCAAACTCTCCTACTTCAAACTTGCATACAGTTTAAACTTCTTTATCCAGCTTGACTTGTGATAGATATAAACCCCGAGTTGAGGAGAGTAATGTAATTGACTTCTGTTCTACTTTACTACCTTGCTCTTTCACTCCCCCCTTCCTATTCACTAGGGTATATCTGGATTGGAACAAGGGAGAGGGAGAAGAGGGAAGAGGCAGAAAAATCTCCCTTAACTGACTTACTTATAATCTGCCTTTAGGGTCTTCTTTAGGCCAGTTGCACAATTAGTAGCTCTCTCTTTCATAGAGTACTTTTGTGGGCTTTTTCAATTGTAGACCCTTCTTTTCAATTCGGAATCTCTCTACAATACCTAATGACTCTCCTAGCTTATTGTTACAACTCCCCTCAACCTTAGTTTCTGACAGTTCACCTATCTATTGAGGTCACCTCACTCTCAAGCAGTCCTGTATGGAGTCCCTCTCAAGAAAACCCAAGCAGGCTCACTGGCATTCTTCATAACAGTGGTAGGGATTGAAGCCAGACTTCAGTGAGTTGACCCCAAAATTTTCTTACATTTATTCAGTTATTCTGAATTATTGACATTCAATAATTGTTAAATTTTGTTATTCAGGGACCCTCTGAATATTTTAATACCTCTGCCAGAATTTGAGGTGTGGCACAAAACTCTCAGCTTTTAACAAGATTTCTTCTCTCTTGCAATATTCGCTACTTTACCACAAACATCTTCCTTGGGGCCATCAGAAATAACCTTGTGATGGTCATTTGTCCCTGTTTATACCAACCTCTATAAAAAGCCCAGATCAATAGGTCATCCCTCTTACCTGAGACTGTAATTTCCTTTAGACTATGTGTATTTCATTACTTGACTCTTTTTCCAACCTACATCTACCAATCACTACCATTGTAACACTCTGGACCTTGTCTTACCTGTAATTATAACCTTCCTATAATCTCAACTCCAAGCATCATACTGTCCAACCATCATTTGTCTTTCCACTTACTCTCTCTAAGATCATAACTCCAATAAGTCTCAAAGCCCCAAGACTGTTCCTGTGACCTTTTAATTATCCTTCATCCCACTTATGACCTCACACTTTTCTTACCTAATTACCTAATTTAAATTCTATGGTCAATGATTACAACTCTTCCCTTCCACACATCTTAGTGTTAAAATAGAAATCAGATCATATTATTTCCCTCCTCAAAGCTTTAAATGTTTCTCCTCATCTCACTCAGGGTAAAATTTTGACAGTGGTCTCCAAGATTATACATTATCTGCCTCACTATCCCCCAGTACTTCTGATGTAATCTCTATTTTCCCCTCACTCACTCTACTAATTCTACAGTATTGGCTTCATTGCTGTTCTCTGAATATGCCCACGACAGACATGCCCTTGCCCAAGGGCCTTTTCATTTTTTTTCCCTCTGTCTGAACACTCTTAACCCAGATAGCAATATGGCTCATAACTTTTAGATGTTTTCTCAAATTTTACCTATTGATTCCCTCCACAATCACCCTATTTAAAATCGCAATTCCCACAATACTTTCTTTTTCCTTTGATTTTTTTTTCGCATAGCATTTACCACCCTCTAGCATACCACAGATTTTATTTGTATATTTTGGTTTTCATCTTGGTTCTCCCTCATAGAATGAGGTTAGAATTCTTGTCTGGTTTGTTCTTTACTGTATCCCTAGAGTCTAGAAAAGTGCTCAACCAATGATAGGTACTGGGTACATATTTGTTGACTACTCAAAGGATTCCAGATTTTTACTAGATGCTGAGAATACTACTGTGAATAGACATCATCCCTGATCTCATGGAACTTACAGCCTAACTCAGAAATCCAACTTTAGACATAAAATTATCCAAATTGGGATCCCTGGGTGGCTCAGTGGTTTGGCACCTGCCTTTGGCCCAGGGTGTGATCCTGGATTCCCGGGATCGAGTCCCATATCAGGTCCCCTGCATGGAGCCTGCTTCTCCCTCTGCCTGTGTCTCTTCCTCTCTCTGTGCGTGTGTGTCTCTCATGAATGAATAAATAAAATCTTTTAAATTTTTTTTAAAAATAAAATTACCCAAATAAATATTCAACTACAGTTATAATAAGACCCATGAAAGAAAAGTACTAGTTAATAAGAGCATTAAACAAGGAGCCATCTAAGCTACTTTATAGAGTCAGGAAAGGTTTCCTCACGAAGTGATTTGTAAGTTGATACCTGACTGATGAGGTGGGAAAATGCACAAAAAAGTGGAAGGAATAGCATATACAAAAACCTTGAGGCAAGAAAGAGCTTGCCCTTTTCACAGAACTACAAAATCCCTAATGTTATTGAAATATAGTGGTTGAGTATATTTTCAATTTGTGTTTCTCTGAAAGCAGAGTCATAGACATGGTCTTGGATGCAGACAGTTTATTTAGGAGTCAGGTAGTTTATTTAGGAGGTCATCCCAGGAACCAGCAGGGAGGCAGTAAGTAAAGTGAAATAGGGAAAGAGGAAATCAAATATAAGGACATGTTGAATTTTTTGTAATCCACTTTAAAGAGGCTGGAGCATTTATCCATGAATCTCACATCCTATCAATTGCAAGTTGCCTCAGAAGAAGTTAAATCCCCCACTTATCTGAGCTGTGCTTGCCCAATGGGCTAAGTAGGCTCTCATAATGTCTGAAGACTCTAGGAAAGAAGATAGACTTTTTGAATAGGACAAGGACAATATGAAGTGAATTGGGATGACCTAATAGATATGGCTAAAATCAAAGATGGGGGCAGCCCGGGTGGCTCAGCGGTTTAGCACCGCCCTCAGCCCAGGGCCTGATCCTGGAGACCTGGGATCGAGTCCTACATCAGACTGCATGGGGCCTGTTTCTCCCTCTGCCTGTGTCTCTCTCTCTCTCTCTCTCTTTCTCTCTCTCTCTGTGTCTCTCATGAATAAATAAATAAAATCTTAAAAAAAAAAAAAAGAAAATCAAAGATGGGCTTTGGATATGTGATATGGGTAATACCAAAGACATTGCTACAAAGGAGGAGAATGTCATGGTTATAACTATTTTTTTTTCGTGATTAAGAATGATGTTGCCTCAGAACATGAACATCTAAATTTGGAATAATTACACTTCAGTGCTAACCTTTTTCCACCTCAAAATCAAATTCATTTTTTAGTCTAGTCAGGATGCCATGAGAGTATTTTTTACTTATATTTATTGATTGATTTCCTATTAAATGAACTGCCCTCATGGAATTTAGTCTATTTGGAGAGATAAGACAATTAGTAATTTTGTAAGATACACAAATTGATGAATGATTCAGTAAAATATAAAAACTAAAGTGCCGGGGAACCTGGGTGGCTCAGTGGTTGAGCGTCCACCTTTGGCTCAGGGTGTGATCCCGGAGTCATAGGATCGACTCCCACATCGGGCTCCCTGCGAGAAGCCTGCTTCTCCCTCTGCCTATGACTCTACCTCTCTCTGTGTGTCTCTCATGAATAAATAAATAAAATCTAAAAAAAAAAAAAAAAACCTAAAGTGTCATATATAGAGATTGGAGTGTTCAGGAAAGGAGAACATTCTTAACCTCATTTTAAAAAAGATTTTATTTATTTATTTGAGAGAGACAGAGATAGCAAGAGGGGAAGAGAGGGAGAGCAGGCTTCCTACTGAGCAGGGAGCCCAGCATGGGGCTTGATCCAAGGACCCTGGGATCATGACATGAGCTGAAAGCAGACATTTATCCTACTGAGCCACCCAGGTGCCCCTTAACCTCATTCTTAAAATAATAAATTGTTATTATTATTGGCAGTGATGACTTAGTGTGTTTGACACAAGAATTGGATGGTTTTATTTATTTATTTTTGGATAGTTTTATTAGCACATTCCTCCTCTAGTTGACAAAATTATTTTTAGTAAAAATCAGAAAATGAAATGAATAATCATAATGGCCAGAAAATAAATATGGACAGTGAAAATATTTTATTACTGAAATATAATTCACATATAGCATTATATTAGCTTCATGTGTACAACATAATGTTTTTTTGATATTTGTATCTATTGTGAAATGATTACCACAATAAATATAATTAGCATCCGTCACTACATGGTTATAATTCTTTTCTTGTGATAAGAACTTTTAAGATCTACTTCTTAGCAACTTTCAAATATACAATACAGTATTGTTAACTATAGTCACCATGCTGTACATCACATCTCTCACATCACATCCCCAGGACTGATTTATTTTATAACTGAAAAGTTTGTACACTTTGACCATTTACACATATCTCACCCACCCCCCACTTCTGGGAACCACCAATCTGTTCTCTGTATCTATGAGCTTGGTTTTTTTTTGTTGTTGTTGTTGTTGTTTTAATTTGTTTAGATTCCACATATAAGTGAGATTTTATGGTATTTGTCTTTCTCTGAGTTATTTCAGTTATAATACCCTCAAGGTCTATCCATAGCATTGTAAATGGGAAATTTTCCTTTTATGGCTAAATAATATTCCATTGTGTATATATACCACATTTTCTGTATCCATTCATCCATCAATGGACACTGGGGTTGTTTCCATAACAAGGCTATTGTAAATAATTCTGCAGTGAACAGGGGGATGCATAAGTCTTTTCAAGTTAGTGTTTTGTTTCCTTTGGATAAATACCCAGAAGTAGAATTGCTGGATCATATGGTAATTCTATTTTTAATTTTTTTGAAGAATCTCTATATTGTTTTATATAGTGACTGCACCAATTTTGCATTCCCACCAACAGTACACAAGGGTTCCCTTCTTTCCACATCTTCACCAGCACTTGTTATTTTTTGTCTTTTTGATAATAGCCATTCCAACAGCTGTGAATGATATCTCATTGTGGTTTTGATTTGCAATTCCTTGAGGATTAGTGATGTTGAACATATTTTCATGTATCTGTTGGTTATCTATATGTCTTCTTTGTAAAAATGTCTACTCAGATCCTCTGCCCACTTTTTAAAATTCTTTGTCTATCCAGGACACATTTATTTTTTTATTCAAATTAAATTAACCTACATATGGTATATCATTAGTTTCAAATGTAGAGTTCAGTTACATCAGTTACATCAGTTATACCTAGTGCTCATCCCATCACATGCTTGTCTTAATGCCCATCATCCAATTACTCCATCCCCCCACCCACTTCCCCTCTAGCAACCCTGTTTGTTTCCTATAGTTGAGAGTCTCTCATGGTTATCATATGATCTCAATCATATGTGGAATTTAAGAAATAAAACAAAGGATCATAGGGAAAGAGAGGAAAAAATAAAACAAGACGAAATGAAGGAGAGAGACAAACCATAAGAGACATAAGAAACCATATTTAACATACTGGTACTGGAAATCCTAGCTACAGCATCAGACAACAAAAAGAAACAAAGGGAATCCAAATCAGTAAGGAAGAAGTCAAACTTTCACTATTTGCAAATGACATGATAATATATATAGAAACATAACATGATATTATATATAGAAAACCCAAAAGACTCCACCAAAAAGTGCTATAACTGATACATGAATTCAGAAAAGTTACAGTATACAAAATCAATGTTACATTTCTATACAGCGATAATGAAGCAACAGAAAGAGAAATCAAAAAATCAATCCAATTTACAATTTCACCAAAACCAATAAGATACTTAGGAATAAACCTAACCAAAGAGGTGAAAGACCTTTACTCTGAAAATTATAAAACATTGATGAAAGAAATTGAAGATGACACAAAGAAATGGAAAGATATTCCATGCTCATGGACTGGAAGGACAAGTACTGTTAAAATGTCTCTACTCTCCTAAGCAATGTACGTATTTAATGCAATGGCTATCAAAATACCATAAGCACTTTTCACCAAGCTAGAACAAACAATCCTAAAATTTATTGGAAGCACAAAAGACTCTGAAATAAAAGCAATTTTCTCAAAGCAATTTTGAGAAAGAAAAGCAAAGCTGGAGGCATCGCAATTCTGGACTTCATGTTTTATTACAAAGCTGTAGTGATCAAAACAGTATGGTACTGGCACAAAAGTAGACCCATATCTCAATGAAACAAAATAGAAAACCCAGAAATGAATGTACCATTCTATGATCAATTAATTTTTGACAAAGTAGAAAAAATATCTGATGGAAAAAAGTCTCTTCAATAAATGGTCTTGGGAAAACTGGACAACTACATGAAAAAGAATGAAACTGGGCCACTTTCTTACACCATACAAAAGATAAATTCAAAATGGATGAAAGACTTAAATGTGAGACAGGAAACCATCAAAATACTGAGACACAAGGCAGTAACCTCTTTGACATCGGTGTAGCAACTTCTTTCTATATATGTCTCCTTTTTTTTTTTTTTTAATTTTTATTTATTTATGATAGGCACACAGTGAGAGAGAGAGAGAGGCAGAGACACAGGCAGAGGGAGAAGCAGGCTCCATGCACCGGGAGCCCGACGTGGGATTCGATCCCGGGTCTCCAGGATCGCGCCCTGGGCCAAAGGCAGGCGCCAAACCGCTGCGCCACCCAGGGATCCCTATATATGTCTCCTGAGGCAAGGGAAACAAAAGCAAAAAAAAAAAACAACTTGGATTTCATCAAAATGCTTCTGCACAGCAAAGGTAATGGTCAACAAAACTAAAGGCAACCCATGGAATGGGAGAAGAAATTTGCAAATGACATATCTGATAAAGGGTTAGTATCCAAAATCTGTAAAGATTTTATCAAACTCAACACCCAAAAGATGAATAATCCAATTTAAAAGTGGGCAGAAGACATGAGTAGACATTTTTCCAAAGAAGACATACAGATGGTTAACAGACACATGAAAAGATGTTCAACATCACTGATCATCAGAAAAATACAAACCAAAACTACAGTGAGATATCATCTCACACCTGTCAGAATGGATAAAACCAACAACACAAGAAACTATAGGTTCTGGCAAGGATGCTGAGAAAGGGGAATCCTCTTGCACTGTTGGTAGGAATGCAAACTGGTGCAGCCACTCTGGAAAACAGTATGGAGGTTTTTCAAAAAGTTGAAAATAGAACTACCCCCACAATGCAACAATTGCATTACTCGGTTTACCTAAAAAATACAAAAATACTACTTCAAAGGGATACTCCAATGTTTATGGCAGCATTATTTACAATAACCAAATTATGGAAACAGCCCAAGTGTCCATCAATAGATGAATGGATAAAGAAGAAATGGTAGAGGGGCACCTGGGTGGCTTAGTGGTTGAGCATCTGCCTTTAGCTCAGGTCATGATCCCGGAGCCCGGGGATTGACTCCTGCATCAGGCTCCCCAAAGGGAGCCTCTTTCTCCCTCTGCCTATGTCTCTGCCTCTTTCATGAATAAATAAATAAAACCTTTTTTCTTTTTTTAAAAAAGAAGACATGGTTAAAAAAAAAAAAGATGTGGTATACATATATACAATAGAATATTTCTCAGCCATAAAAAGAATGAAATCTTGCCATTTGCAACAATGTGGATGGAGCTAGAGAGTATTAAGCTAAGCAAAATTAAGTCAGTCAAAGAAAGACAAATACCATATGATTTCACTCATATGTGGACTTTAAGAAACAAAACAAACAAGCAAAGGGGAAAAAAGGGAGAGACAAAAAAATCATTTTTTTAACTTATTTATTCATGATAGACATAGAGAGAGAGAGGCAGAGACACAGGAGGAGGGAGAAGCAGCTCCATGCAGGGAGCCCGACGCGGGACTCGATTCCGGGACTCCAGGATCGCGCCCTGGGCCAAAGGCAGGCGCTAAACCACTGAGCCACCCAGGGATCCCCAGAAACAGATTCTTAACTATAGAGCAAACTGATGTTCACCAGAGGGCAGGTGGTTGTAGGAATGGGTCAAATAGGTGATGGGGATTAAGGAGGGTACTTGTTATGATGAGCACCAGGTATTGTATGGAAGAACTGAATCACTATATCGTTCACCTGAAATTAATATTACACTGTATGTTAACTAACTGTAATTTAAATAAAATTTTTAAAAAATAATAAAAAATAAAACCAATAGATTGTACACCTAAAGCTTACAAAATATGTCAATTGTATCTCAGTAAATATTTTTAAATAGCAAAAATAATTTAAAATAATTTAAAATTACAGTACAGGAAAATAAAAAATAGGGACACCTGGGTGGCTCAGTGGTTGAGCGTCTGCCTTCAGCTTAGGGCATGATCCCAGAGTCCTGGGATTGAGTCCCACATCGGGATCCCTGCACGGAACCTGCTTCTCCTCCCTCTGCCTATGTCTCTGCCTCTCTCTCTGTATCTCTCGTGAATAAATAAAATCTTTTAAAAAATAAAATAAAAATTGGGCAGCCCGGGTGGCTCAGCGGTTTAGCTTCACCTTCGGCCTGGGGTGTGATCCTGGATTCCCAGGATCGAGTCCCATATGGGGCTCCCTGCATGGAGCCTGCTTCTCCCTCTCTGTGTGTCTCTGCCTCTTTGTCTCTCCACGTCTCTCATGAATGAGTAAATTAGAAAAAAAAAATTTTAAGGCCATATTTAAAAATAAAATAAAAATTAATAATTTTTCATTAATTATTTATTTTAGAGAGAGAGCATGAGCTTGGGGGGAGGGGCAGATGGAGAAGGCAAAGAAAATCTCAAGCAGGCTCCACACCCAACATGGAGCCCAATGTGAAGCTCAATCTCTTGACCCTGAGATCATGACTGAGCCAAAGTCAAGAGTCAAAGGCTTAACTGACTGAGCCACTCAAGTCCCCCAATACTTTATAATTATTTTTTAAAGGGGAAAGAAACTTATACTTAACAAGTTGTCTGTTGCAGTAATGAAGGCCATTTTGCTTTTGCACCATACCTTCTGCATTTTTGTCAATTACTTCATCAAAATTGGCCTTTGTGTACTCATATTCAATAGAGAATATAGCCAGATTTGTCAATCTATCTTTACTTACTGTTGATTGAAAAACTCTTTAATTTTGAAAAGTTTCTTTAAATGAAGCAACATATCTACAAATAGTAAAAGTTGCAAGCAGAAAGGATAGACTTGGCAGAGAATCACAAAAATCCTATTTCGCAATAAATTTTAGAAATTACATACATGTCTTTGTTTCTTCAGTATTGCTTTTATCAGCTTTCAAATGTCTCTGCATTTTAAAGTTTTAAACACAATTAAGAACTCATATTGTTAGATATGAGTGACATAATAAATGACAAAAATAAAGGAACTGAAGTTTGTTTCTTCGTTTCTGTTATCATTTTTGTATCAAATTTGCTGTTTAAGTGCAGAAATATGTAGTAACACAGGGGTTGAAGACAAGAATAGCATCAGTAGTGAACTCAAGCAATTGTGAACCATTATGAATTTACTTTAAAACAAACATGTAGGGGATCCCTGGGTGGCTCAGCGGTTTAGCGCCTCCCTTCTGCTTGGGTTGTGATCCTGGAGACCCGGGATCAGGTCCTGCATCAGGCTCCCTGCATGGAGCCTGCTTCTCCTTCTGCCTGTGTCTCTGCCTCCCTCTGTGTGTGTGTGTGTGTGTGTGTGTGTGTGTGTGTGTGTCTCATGAATAAATAAATAAAATCTTTAAAATAAAATAAAATAAAATAAAATAAAATAAAATAAAATAAAATAAAATAAACATGTAGGGACGCCTGGGTGGCTCAGCAGTTGAGGGTCTGCCTTCAGCTCAGGGTGTGATCCCGGAGTCCTGGATCCTGGGGAGTCCTGGGATCGAGTACCCTATTGGGCTTCCTGCATGGAGCCTGCTTCTCCCTCTGTCTGTGTCTCTGCCTCTCTCTGTCTCTGTGTCTCTCATGAATAAATAAATAAAATATTTTTTAAAATAAATAAAAAATAAAAATAAACATGTAGCTGCGTTTGAGGTGTTGGATGCTGATTCTAAATTGACTTCCCAGTAGAATATAATGTTTCAATGACAAAAAATAAATGATAAATTATTTTTTAAGACAATAAAAATGTGCTAATTGTAAGTTTATGTACATGTTAATAATGTTTTGTTATTTGTTATTATTTATGTTAATTTTAGTTTCACAGCAAAATTGAGAAGAAAGTACAGAGATTTCCCTACACTCCCTGCCTCCGACATGTGTCGTCTCATTATCCCATTATCAACATACCTGACCAGAGCGGTATGCTTGTTACAATTGGTGAACCTAAATCGACACATCATAATCACCCCCAAATCCATAGTTTGCCTTAGGGTTAACTCTTGGTGTTGCACATTCTATGGATTTGGGTAAACATATGACATGTATCCGTCATTATAGTGGCCTACGGAGTATTTTCTTTTTTTTTTTTTTTTTTTCCTACGGAGTATTTTCACTGCCCTAAACATTTTCTGTGTTCTTCCTATTCATCCCTCCAAACACTCAAACTCTGGCAACCACTGATTATTTTTTGCCTTTTCCATAACATCATATAGTTGGAATCATACAATATGCAGCTTTTTCAGATTGGCTTCTTTCACTTAGTTACATGCATTTAAGGTTCCTTCATGTCTTTTCATGGCTTGATAGCTCACTTTGTTTTAGCATTGAATAATATTCTCTTGTCTGGCTGTACCACAGTTTATCCATTCCCCTACTGATGGATATCTTGGTTGCATTAAGATATCAAAGTTACACACCACCAACATGACATAGAACTGTGCATATTGACCTTGATCTCCTCTGACTGTAGCGTGTGTTAGGCTTTTCTACTATGAAGATATTCCTACCCCCCAACTTTCCATATTGTATTTTTAGGAAGAAAGTCACTATGTGCAACCTACATTTAAGGAGTAGGAACTTATGTTCCCCTTTGTTTAGGTTTGAATATCTATATAATGTATTGAGAATTCTTCTGCATGGGAAATTTGCCTAATTTTCCCCATTAATTGATTTAGTCATGTATTTGTATCATTATGAACTTAGGGATATTTATTTTATACTTTGGGTTATACTTTGGGTCATAGTTTGATGCTACTTTTATTTTGTTGCTCAAATTATTCAATTGTTGGCAATTTAAGAGTTTTCTCAGTTGGCTCCTAGGCCCCTTTGACATATCCCACCAGTGTGTATGTATATGTGTGTGTGTTAAATAATTCTGTACTTTCTGACACCACAAGATGATCCAGGTTCATCTTGTATATTGTCTGCCCTAGTCATAGAATCAGCTATTTTCCAAGGAGCCCTGTTTCCTTTTCATGGATAATGGTATTAGATGCCAAGATTTAAGCCCTAAGTGTGTTCATTATTTTTGGGGTGTCATTTCTTCTAATCTCTCTCAGCGGACAGAACAAAGAAGTATGTGTGCATATACTAACCCATGTGTGTACACATATCTATCAATATTCCTATACTTAACCATCTGTACCTATAGTAATTATTTTTTTTTTTAAAGATTTTATTTATTTATTCATGATAGTCACAGAGAGAGAGAGAGAGAGAGAGAGAGAGAGGCAGAGGGAGAAGCAGGCTCCATGCACCGGGAGCCCGACGTGGGATCCGATCCCGGGTCTCCAGGATCGCGCCCTGGGCCAAAGGCAGGCACCAAACCGCTGCGCCACCCAGGGATCCCTGTACCTATAGTAATTAAACATGCATTCTTACCGATGTCTCCAACTTTAATATATTACCACATTCATGATTCTGTGTGTCCTGTTGCCCTGGCTTGTCTGTTGGCAAAGCCAACAGTTGAGAATACTGGTAAGAAATATCCACTTTTACTAGCTCTCGTACTGTTATAAGAGATGGGATACTACAGCATCCATTGTTGGTTTCCTTAAACTCTGTGCATGCAGAGTTTACAAAGGTAAACATAATTCCTTTATTAGATTCTTCCCAAACAACAAAAAATTGCATCTAACAGATATAACTTTCTTGAACAGCAGTAATCATATGAGCCATAATTTTCTGAAATATTGCATATAAAGTAATTACTGCAGTTAAAAAGTCAAGGTAACTTTTATAAAAGTCAGAACATTTCAAATTTAGAACTGTGTTCTATTTGGCAATTCTATATTTCAAATGAAGAAAACTATTCTCTTGTGGGTCTAGTGAAGAAACCAGAGAAATCAGCAATAAACAGAACAGACATTTAAAAGGATACTGGCACAAAGGCATAAAACAGGTCTTCTTTCATGTTTACTTTTAAGTGTATGAGCAGTGAAATAAAGAGCATCTTAGGAAAAAAAAGTATGTTTTCCATATAGAGGAATTTGCCACGAATTTTCATATATAATCACTTTGTTCCATTCTATGCAAACAAAGATAAAGTATCAATGACCTTTTCAAAAGAACAAACTAGCTCTAGATAATTTAAAATATCCATTGAAAAAAGGGCTTGTTTAGATCATGTGAATTAATTTAACATTTAAAAAACATGCTACAATGTCCACAATAGCCAAACTGTGGAAGGAGCCTCGGTGTCCATCGAAAGATGAATGGATAAAGAAGATGTGGTTTATGTATACAATGGAATATTCCTCAGCCATTAGAAACGACAAATACCCACCATTTGCTTCAACGTGGATGGAACTGGAGGGTATTATGCTGAGTGAAGTAAGTCCATCGGAGAAGGACAAACAGTGTATGTTCTCATTCATTTGGGGAATATAAATAATAGTGAAAGGGAATAGAAGGGAAGGGAGAAGAAATGTGTGGGAAATATCAGAAAGGGAGACAGAACATAAAGACTCCTAACTCTGGGAAACGAACTGGGGGTGGTGGAAGGGGAGGAGGGCAGGGGGTGGAGGTGAGTGGGTGACGGGCACTGAGGGGGACACTTGACGGGATGAGCACTGGGTGTTATTCTGTATGTTGGTAAATTGAACACCAATAAAAAATTAATTTATTAAAAAAAATTAATTTATTAAAAAAATTTAAAAAATAAAAACATGCTACACATGAAAATGTAGAGCATTATAATCACTAAATTCTGGATTTCTTTCTTCTGTTTTTTCCTACTTAATCTTCTATATATGTATAGAATTATGTGATGTTTGTCACAGAGAACATAAGCAGTTAAATGACCGTGTTGCAACATTAAAGTCAAAATTGTCTTTTTTGCCAGAATCCATTTATGAAAGTGCTTAGGTGGGATTGACTCTATACTCCCAGAGATGGGCAAACTCAGGTTTGGCCAGACAAAACCACAGTGATGACTTCAGATATTGGTTACTTAGAACCAGCGAGGCTCAATGACAAAGAAGGAAGTCATCAGATTATAATATATATTGGTGAAGCAGTCAGCAGGATTTGCTAATAGTTCAGATGATTAAGAGAAAAAGAAGAGTCAGGACTAATGAACCTGAGCATTTGGATGATGACAGTTCTAAACTAAGATGGGAAACACAGGAGAAGAAACAAATTTATGGAATAAAAATTGAGGGTTTAGTTCTGGACATAATAAATTTGAAATGCCTATTAGACACACGTGGGTATAAGACATGCCCAGCAAACAGTTGCTCAGATGAATTGAAGATAAACTTAGAATTCCTTAGGGTAGATTCCTAGCAGTAGAGTTGCTGGATCAAAGGTTATGTGCATTTTTACTGAGTTGTGTTAGAGCCAGCTTCTGCTGGCTCATGAGAGTTGATTGTTAAATTTTCAAGAACTTTATGAGCCAATTGTTAGAAATAGTCATTTTTAAAAATTAAATTACATAAACTTACAATTAAATATATTACTTTTTGAAAAAGGATAATGGGGAGTGGTGTCAGAGGAGGTCTAGTAGAGAGCCAGGATGTTCACCAATGTCCAACAATAATAAGCTACTTTGTTCTCCCCCCATAGTGTCAATGGAGGTCACATTGGGAACAGAAATGAAGCACTCCTATCTTTCCCGTGCAGAGTGGTATCAGTCGGAGCACTAGTGGGGAACCAGAACCCCATCCTTGCCCAGCAGTAATGAATAGCCCCCACCCTACATATAAACAGAGTCCAAATTGGAAATTTGGACTTGTACCCTGACTCCTACCCCATGTTGCACTTCCCTTCCCTAGCAATAGAAATGTCAGAGAAAGCTGGCTAAAACAGATTTAAATAATATCCATGGCTCAACCCAACACCTAAAGGGAACAGAGAAGCATGGTAAGTTGAATTCAATGGTGAAGCAATTGGCAAAATCCAGACAGTATAAATCACCCAGTTTCTGCAATAACAATAGAACAACAAAAATTTTGTAAGAAAACTTTTAAAGGGGACGCCTGGGTGGCTCAGAGGTTGGGCGTCTGCCTTCAGCCCAGGGCATGGTCCTGGAGTACCGGATCGAGTCCCACATTGGGCTCCTTGCGGGGAGCCTGCTTATCCCTCTGCCTGTGGGAGAAGCCTGTATCTCTCCCTATCTCTTTCTCTCTGTGTGTGTCTCTCATGAATAAATAAATAATCTTTTTTAAAAAAGAAAAATTTTAAAGGAGGAGAGAACTTATAGAATAAAAAAGACTTGGGATTTATTGATGAAATGCAGAGTGTGGACATTATTAAGATTCTGATTAAAATAGTCAAAAAATGAGGCAATTAAGAACATTTAAAAAACTGTTTGGATGTTTGATGATAATAAAGAATTACTACTTAAAAAAAGAATTACTGCTGGTTTATCGTACTTTTTAAAAATTTTTTAATAAATAAATACAATCCAGAGTCTCAAAACACATAACCCCAAAATGTCAAAGTTTCAATCAAAAACCACACATCCTACCTGGAACTAGGAAAATCTCAAAGTAAATTACAAACAAACAAAAAGATAATCAATACTTGCCACTCTAAGATGACGGAGATTTTGGGTCTATCGCCATCATAAAAATACTTCAAGGGGACACCTGGGTGGTTCAGCAGTTGAGCCTCTGCCGTTGGCTCAGGGCATGATCCTGGAGACCCAGGATCAAGTCCCACATCGGGCTCCCTACATGGAGCCTGCTTCTCCCTCTGCCTGTGTCTTTGCCTCTCTGTGTGTGTCTCTCATGAATAAATAAATAAAATCTTTAAAAAAAATACTTCAAGAAACAGGGGGGCCTGGGTGGCTCAGATGGTTAAGCATCTGTCTTTGGCTCAGGTCATGATTTCCAGGTCCTGGGATGGAGCCCCACGTTGGGCTCCCAGCTCAGTGGGGAGTCTGCTTCTCCCTCTCCCTCTACCTCTCCCTCTCCCCCTGCTTGTGCTCCCTCTGTCTCTTTCTGTCTCTCATGAATAAATAAAAAATATTTTAAAAAAAATACTTCAAGAAACAAATGTAAAAATATGCTTGAAACATGAAAAAATAAAAATTCTTGGTAAAGAAATTGGAAATGTAAAGATGGAGCAAATGGAAAGTTTAGAGTTGAAAAATATAATAACCAGTGACACCTGTATCTCACCGAGCTCTAGCCAAAGGAGAAGAGAGATAAGGAGGTCTCTATTCCATGGCTCCTACAAAGCAGAATGCTTGCAAATCCACCAGTGCTACAGCTCAGAGGAAGAAACTGGTTACAAAAGCTGTGGCAAAAGGGTGCCCTCTACTGGAGGGGTGAAGAAACCTACTTCACAGTAGTAAAGGCCTGGTACTGTGGCACTCCGGGAAGTTGATGTTATCTGAAGTCCTCTGAACTTCTGATTGGAAAACTTCCTTTCCGGTGGCTGGTGGGAGAACTTGCTCAGGACTTCAAAACAAATCTGTGCTTCCAGACTGCAGCTTTTGGTGCTTTGCAGGAGGCAAGTGAGACCCATCTTGTGGGCCTTTTTGAAGACATCAACATGAGTGCTATCCATGCCAAACATGTAACAATTATACCAAAAGACATCCAGCTAGCATTCTGCATAGGTACATAGCATTTCCACTATGATGAAAAACATTTCATTCTTTAAAAAAAGAAAAATTCTCTGGGCGCCTGGGTGGCTCAGTGGTTTAAGCTCTGACTCTTGATTTTGGCTCGGGTCATGATCTCGGGGTCATAAGATTGAGCCCTGTGTGGGCCTCCAATGGGCTTGGAGCCTGCTTAAGATTCTCCCTCTTTCGGGACACCTGGGTGGTTCAGCGGTTAAGTGTCTTCCTTCAGCTCAGGGTGTGATCCTGGGATCCAGAATCTGGGATCGAGTCCCACATCAGGTTACCTGTGGCAAGCCTGCTTCTCCCTCTGCCTATGTCTCTGCCTCTGTGTGTGTGTGTCTCTCATGAATAAATAAATAAAATTTTTTAAAAATTCCCTCTCTCTCTCTCTCTATTCCTGTCCCTTACCCGCACCCCCACTCTGTGCTCCCATGCCTTCTCTCTCTAAAAAACTAAAATATAAAAAAATTCTATTTTTCCTGTTATTGGTAGCTCTGAATGTTAGATATTTTTTCCCATAGAGTCAAAAGGCACCTAAAGTATATGACTGTAAGTGGAAAAATAGAAGACAGAAATTAGGTAGTAGCAGTTTTTCCATTTTCGTTTGTGTGTGAATTTTTAATATAAATGTGGGAACAATAAATAAATAAATAAATAAATAAATAAGGGAACATAAAGCATTCATACAAATCAAAGTGTTTCAGTGAACAAATTTCAGCAGTTCAACTTTTTAACAATTATAAGTAAACCTGTTAAATTTTAAAAGTAAGTAGTAATGGCTATGTTAATATCAGATAAAATATACTTCAGAACAGGGGATCCCTGGTGGCTCGGCGGTTTGGCGCCTGCCTTTGGCCCAGGGCATGGTCCTGGAGCCCCAGGATCGGGTCCCGCATCGGGCTCCCAGCGTGGAGCCTGCCTCTCCCTCTGCCTTTCTTTCTATGTCTATCATAAATAAATAGATAAATCTTTAAAAAAATATATATATATATATACTTCAGAACAAAGCAAATAACCAGAAAACAGAGAAATACATTATATAAATGGTCAACCCAGCAAGAACGCATAGCAATCCTAAAAATATATGCACCAAACAACAGGTCTGCAAAACATGTAAAGTACAAACTGGTAGAATTGAAAGGATAAATAAACAAATCCACAACTAAAATTGGAGACTGAAACACCCATCTACCAACAACAGATAGGTTGGATAACAGATCTAAGTATAAAAAGCTAAAACTATTAGAAGAAAAAATAAGAGAATATCTTCATGGTCATGATTTAGGCAAAGTTTTTGCAGACAGAACCAGAAAACAATAATAGAAAAGACTGATAAAAATGGGCTTCATCAAATTTTAAAATATCTGCTTATTTTATAAATATACACGTTTTGTATATTCATTTATCAGTTAATGGACATTTGAGTTGTATCCACTTTTTTGGCTATTATGAATAATGCTTCTATGAACATTTGTATCCAAGTTTTATGGAATATATTTTTATTTTTCTTTGATATACACTCCAAGTAGGATTCTGGGCTATACAGTTAATTCCTCATTTAACAATTTGAGGAATTGCCACACTGTATTCTGGAGTGGCTGTACTATTTAACATTCTTACTGCTAGTGAATGAGGATTTCAATTTCTCCACATTCTTGTCAACACTTATTGTAGTCTTATTTTTTGTAATAGTTTACTCATTTATTTATTTGAGAGAGAGAGAGAGAGAGAGCAGGGGGAGCAGGGGGAACAGAGGAAGAGGGAGAAAAAGAAATCTCAAGCAGACTGCTGAGTGCAGAGCCCTGTGCTCTGAGATCAGAATGCAAGCCAAAATCAAGAGTCAGATGCTTAACTATCTGAGTCATCCAGATGTGCCTATTATTTTAGATTACAGCCATTCTATTGGATATAAGAGTGGTATCTCTTTCTGGGCTTGATTTGCTAATGATAGTGATCATTTTTTTATACTACTAGTATATTTCCTTTAGAGAAGTATCTATTCAAATTGTTATGTCCACTTTTAATTGGGTCATTTGTCTTAAAATTTTTTAGTGATTTTTAAAATTCTAGTATAATTGACTAACAGTGCTATATTCATTTCAGATGTACACTATACTGTTTCAAAAAGTCTATAAATTACTCATTGCTCATCATAAGTGTACATTAATCCACTTCACCTATTTCACCTATCCTCCCACCCATCTCCCCTCTGGCAATCACCTGTTTGTTGTCTATATTTGAGTTTGGGTTTTTTTGTTTCTCTCTTTTTTCCTTTGTTCATTTGTTTCTTAATTTCCATATAGGAGTGAAATTATATGGTTTGTGTTTCTCTGTCTGCCTTATTTCACTTAGCACTATGCCCTCTAGTTCCATTCATGTTGCTGTAAATGGAAAGATTTCATTCTTTTTTATGGCTGAGTAAAATTTCATAGTTTTTAATACCACATCTATCAATGGACACTTGGGTTGCTTCCATATCTTGGCTATTGTAAATAATGCTTCAATAAACATAGGGGTGTATATATATTTTCAGATTAATGTTTTGTGTTTTTATGGGTAAATACTCAGTATTGGAATTACTGGATCATATGGTAATTCAATTTTTAATTTTTGGAAGAAATTTGTACTGTTTTCTTTAGTGTCTGCATCAACTTGTATTCCCACCAACAGAACACGAGGATTTCAAAAGCTGTAGTAATCAAAACAGTATGGTACTGAAACAAAAACAGGGCAGCCCGAGTGGCTCAGCGGTTTAGCGCTGCCTTCTGCCCAGGGCGTGATTCTGGGGCACTGTGGTGGAGTCCCACCCACATTGGGCTCCCTGCAGGGAGCCTGCTTCTCCCTGGACCTGTGTCTCTGCCTCTCTCTCTCTCTCTCTCTCTGTCACTTATGAATAAATAAATAAGACATTAAAAAAAAAACAGACACATAGGTTAACAGAACAGAATAGAATCCAAAAATAAACTCATGCTTTTATGGTCATTTAATTTATGACAAAGGAAGCAAAGATACACAATGGGAAAAATATCATCTCTTCAATAAACGGTATTGGGAAAACAGGACAACTACATGCAAAAGAACGAAACTGGACCACTTTCTTACACAAAAATAAATTTAAAATGAATTAAAGACCTAAACATGAAACCTGAAACAATAAAATTCCTAGAAGAAAACATAAGCAGTAATTTATTTGATGTAGGCCATAGAAACATTTTTCCAGACATTAAAATAAAACTATTGGGACTACATCAAAATAAAAAGCTTCTGCATAGTGAAGGAAACTACCTACAAAACAAAAAAGCAATCTACTGAATGGGAGGAGATATTTGCAAATGATATATCTGATAAGGGATTAACATCCAAAGTATATAAAGAACTTATACAGCTCAACACAAGAGAACAAATAATCCAATTAGAAATGGGCAGACAGGGACGCCTGGGTGGCTCAGCAGTTGAGCATCTGCCTTCGGCCTAGGGAGTGATCCAGGAGTCCCAGGATCGAGTCCCACATCGGACTCCCTACAGGAGCCTGCTTCTCCCTCTGCCTCTCTCTGTGTGTCTCTCTCATGAATAAATAAATAAAATCTTTTAAAAAAAATTTTAAAAAAAGAAATGGGCAGACAACCTGAATAGACATTTTTCTAAAGAAGGCACACAGATGGCCCAAAAACACATGAAAAAATGTTCAACATCACAATCAATAGGGAAATGGAAATTAAAACCACAATGAGATATCACTTTGCTTTTTTTCTTTGACAATATTTGATATTTTTAAACAGTCTAGCCAATTGTCTCATAGAAGATCTCATAGTCATTGTCTGATTGCCTCTTCAAAATTAGATTCAGATTAAACATTCTTGGCAAGGAATTTCCTATGTAGTATTGCGCTCCCTCTGTATCACATCAGGAATTACCTAATGTCAAGTAATTCCCTTATGGTCATGCTAAATTTGATCACATGATTAAAGTGGTGTCCAAAGACCTCTCCATTGTAATAATACTTTTCCCCTTCATGATGAAGTAATCTTAGGGGTAATCCCTTGGGATCTTGTAAATATCCTGTTACCCATCAAACTTTCATACAATAATTTCTAAGTATTGCACTGGTAATTACCAGATAGGATTTCTTAACTCTATTATCATTCATTCTACTTTTCTTTTTCATTCAACACTTATTTACTGGGTGTCAACCATGTGCTAGGCACCATGCTAGGAACTGAAGATAGTGAAGTGACCAAAATAAACACATTTCCTCATTCTTGTGGAAGGAAATAAATAAGGAAACCTCTTTCGAGCACTCCAAAAAACCAGTTACATAAAATATCTAAAGAATAAGTCCTACTTTTAGAGATCATCATCTTTGTATTGAGTAAAGGGCAGTAGACCCATGCTTGGGTTCTTTTGTTGTTTTTGCTTCTCTCTTCCTCTTTAAAAAAAAAAACTGATTAGTTAATTCATATACCACAGAATTTACTCTTTCAGGGACGCCTGGGTGGCTCAGCAGTTGAACATCTGCCTTTGGCTCAGGACATGATCCCTGGGTTCCAGGATCGAGTCCCACATTGGGCTCCCTGCGGGGAAGCCTATTTTTCCCTCTGCCTCTGTCTCTGCCTCCCTCTTTCTAAATTTTTAAAAAATTTATTCATGAGAGACACAGAAAGAGGGAGGCAGAGAAACAGGCAGACGGAAGAAGCAGGCTCCATGCAGGGAGCCCGACGTGGGACTCGATCCCGGGACTCCAGGACGTGCCCTGGGCCGAAGGCAGGTGCTAAACCGTTGAACCACCCAGGGATCCCCTCTCATGAATAAATAAATAAAATCTTAAAAAAAAAAATTTACTCTTTCAATAAAGTATATAATTGACATTTTTTTTAGTATCTTTACAAAATTGTGCGGTGATTACCACTTTCTAGTTCAAGAACATTTTTATCACCCCTAAAAGGAACTTTGTCCCCATTAGCAATGGCTCCCTATTTCCTCCCTCCAGTAGCCCCTTACAACACTTAATCTATTTTCTGTCTCTGCAGCCTATCCTGGATATTTTATTTAAATGGAATCATACAATACATAGTCTTTTGTGTCAATCTTTAGCATAATTTTCAACCATGTGGTACCATTAATTAGTACTTTCTTTTTTTAAGATTTTATTTATTTATTCATAGAGACAGAGAGAGAGAGAGGCAGAGACACAGGCAGAGGGAGAAGCAGGCATCATACAGAGAGCCTGACGTGGGACTCGATTCAGGGTCTCCAGGATCACGCCCTGGGCTGCAGGCGGCGCTAAACCGCTGCACCAGGGCGGCCCTTCATTATTTTTTATAACTAAATATATACCATTGTATGAATATATCATATTTTGTTTATCCATTCTTTTTTTTTAAATTTATTTATTCAATAGAAGGACAGGGAGAGAGAGAGAGAGAGAGAGAGAGGCAGAGACAGAAGCAGGGTCCATGCAGGGAGCCCAATGCGGGACTTGATCCCAGGACTCGAGAATCACGCCCTCGGCCAAAGGCAGGCACTAAACCGCTGGGCCACCGAGGCTGCCCTCTTCCTACCTTTTCAAATGGCTGTATAGTTTTCAATTGTGTAAATGTGTCACTGTTTATTCTTATCAGTCCTTGTCGCTGGATATTTAGGATATTTACAATATTTCGTTATTACAAATGCTTATTTGTTTTTTTTTTACAAATGCTTATTTGTAATGCTATCATAAACACTATAATGCTCTGAAAAATAATGTTCATTTTTAAATTTAAATTCAATTAGCTAAAAAAAATTCAATTAGCTAATGTATAGTAATGCTATTACAAATAATGTTTACAAAGAAATACTTACACATAATGAAATATTTGTGCATGTCTTTCTCCTATCTTGGAAGTGTATTTTCAGGTTAAATGCCTAGAATTAAAATTATAGGGTTAGAACATGAATGTATATATAGTTTTCTTATGTGTTGCCAAATTCACTTCATAGAGGTTGTAGCATTATTTTATTCCTGTCAGCAATGAATGGAGTGCCTGCTTCCTCATAGCCTAATCAACAGAGTACACTACATTTTTTTTTACCAAATTTTATTTTTTTACCCAGCTTATCAGTGAGAATTATATTTTTACTTTGCATTTATCTAATTTTGAGTGAAATTGAACATTTTTTTGAAATTGTTAAAGGTCATCCTAAAGTATCCAGCATCATCTGTCCTGGCCCAGATGAGAACTGTCTAGCTAACCCATAGAATCATATTAAACAATAAATCTTGCTTTAAGCCACTAAGGTTTTTTGCTTATCTATTTTCTTAAGAATTCATTTATTTGGGGCAGCCTGGGTGGCTCAGAGGTTTAGTGCCACCTTCAGCCTGTGGTGTGATGCTGGGGACCCGGGATCGAGTCCCATGTCAGGATCCCTGCATGGAGCTTGCTTCTCCCTCTGCCTGTGTCTCTGTCTCTGTCTCTCTCTCTCTGTGTGTCTCTCATGAGTAAATAAATAAAATCTTTAAGAAAAAAATTTTTTTTTTATTTGACAAAGAGAGCGAGAAAGTGGCAGAGGGAAAAGAAAGTTTTTACTCACAAAATAAAATAAAATGTAAAATGGGAACCTGGCTGGTTCAGTCAGTACAGCATGTGACTCTTGCAAGTCGTGATCTTAGGGCTGTGAGTTCAAGCCCCATATTGGGCGTAAAGAATATGTTAAAATAAATAAAAATTTTTACTCTTGATTTCAAGTTTTCTTAGATTGTAATAAGAATGTTGTTTGTAATGTGTCTTTCTTAAACATTTTTTAAAGATTTTATTTATTTATTCATGAGAGACAGAGAGAGAGAAGCAGAGACATAGGCAGAGGGAGAAGCAGGCTCCATGCAGGAAGTCTGATGTGGGACTCCATCCTGGGACCCCAAGATCACACGCTGGGCTGAAGGCAGATGCTCGACCATCCAGGTGTCCCTGTTTGTAATATACTTACTTCATGGTTTTTGTTGAGATTTTTTTTTTTTACTATGTAACTAATTTCATAAATGCTTCATGTGCACTAAAGAATTAGGTATATTTCCTATTATTAGAGGGTAAAGTTTGATATATGCATTAAAGCTACCATATTTGTTATACTGTTTAGAACTCTTTTACATCGTTTGTTAAAATTGACGTGTTAGATTTAGAATCACGTATTATAGATTTATACAATTAGTGTGTTTCTATTTCTCCTTGTACTTTTTTTTTTTTGTACTTTTTTTTTTAAGTGAGCTTGTTTGTATTTATCAGGTATATCTTTGCCTATCCTGGTTTTTTTTAGTCTCTGTATTTGTTTGTTTGTTTGTTTGTTTTAAGATTTTACTTACTTATTCATGAGAGACACAGAGAGGCAGAGACACAGGCCAAGGGAGTAGCAGGCTCCCTGCAAGAAGCCGGACTCGGGACTCCATCCTGGACCCCGGGATCACGCCCTGAGCCAAAGGCAGACGCTCAACCACTGAGCCACCCAGGAGTCCAATCCTCTCTGTGTTTCACTTAATTTTAAGTATGTCTCTTAAGTAAAGCATAGGTTGACTTTTGTTTTGTCTCAAAATGTGAGTATCTTTTTCTTTTAATAGGTGAAACAAAGGGATGCCTGGGTGGCTCAGCAGTTGAGCCTCTGCCTTTGGTTCAGGTCATGATCCTGGAGTTTCAGGATCGAGTCCCATGTCAGGCTTTCCAGAGGGAACCAGCTTCTCCCTCTCCCTCTGCCTATGTCTCTGCCTCTCTCTCTGTCTCTCATGAATAAATAAATAAAATATTTACCAAAAAATAGGTGAAACAAGTCCATTTATTTATTTATTTATTTATTGGGTTTAAAAAAATTACTTAAGTAATCTTTACATCCAACATGGGGCTCGAATTCACAACCCCAAGATCAAGAATCAATGCTCTACCAATTAAGCCAGCCAGGTGCCCCAAAACAAGCCCATTTACATTTATTGATATGACCTATGTATTTGATCTCCACTGAAATAATACAAAGTATATTTTGTAACCATAGATAGTGGAAATAGCCCATGGATCAAAAAGGAAGTCATAAGGGAAGTTAGAAATATTTTTAATTGACTGAAAATGAAAAC
Source organism: Canis lupus baileyi (assembly GCF_048164855.1). Classification (NCBI taxonomy): domain Eukaryota; kingdom Metazoa; phylum Chordata; class Mammalia; order Carnivora; family Canidae; genus Canis; species Canis lupus. The sequence goes on from NC_132850.1 coordinate 11,447,675, forward strand.
ATAACATATTGGAATTTGTGGGATCCAGAGAAATTTGAGAAACTGTCTTTTTCTAGAAAATAAGAAGTGTCTTGAATCATTAGTACTCTAAGATTTCACTTTAAAATAAAGGAGCAATTAAACTGAAAGTAAGCAGCTAGAAGGAAATAATAAAGGCAAGAACAGATATCAGTGAAATTGATAACAGAGAAACAATAAAGAAAATCAGTGAAGTCAAAAGATAGTTCTTTGAAAAGTTTGACAAATTAATATATTCAATTGATCAAAATAAATAAATAAAAGAGAGAAGATATTAACTGGCAATATTAAGAATGTAAGAGGGGACATAATTTAATATACTACATATATTTAAAAAATAAGGCAATATTATGACAAATTTATTTTCAAAAAAATTGAAAACAAAAACAAGATGGACAAATTCCTTGAAAGATACACACTAAAAAGAAAGAAAGAAAGAAAGAAAGAAAGATACACATTGCCAAAGATTGCCTGAATAGCCCATATCTATTTTAAAATTTGAATTTATAGATAAAAACTTTGCCATGAAGAAGACTCCAGTTCCAGAGGGCTTCACTGGTTAATTCAACCAAACATCTAAGAAAGTTACAATACTAATTCTGTATAAACTCTTTTTGAAAACAGAAGAGAGAGCACTTCCCAACTCATGAGGTCAGCATTACTGTGGTACCAAAACCAGAAAAAGATGTTATCTTAGTCCTTCTGGGCTGCTATAACAAAATACTATAGTCTGGGTGACTGATAGACGATGGAAATTTATTTCTCATAGTTCTGGAGGCTGAGAAATCCAAGATCCAAGCTCTAGTAGAATGAATGTCTGATGGAGGCCTGCTTTCTGGTTCATTGGTGGAAGGGACTGGGGATCTCTGTGGAGTCTCATTTTTGTAAGAGCACTAAGCCCATTCATGAAGGTTCCACTTTCATGACTTAAGTAGTTCCCACATCTCCTCATAGCATCACACTGAGCATTACATTTCAACATAGGAATTTTGAGAGGACACAAATATTCCATCTATAGCAAGACATTAATAGGAAAGAAAGCTATAAATCAATATTTTTTAAAGATTCTTTATTTATTTATTCATGAGAGACACAGAGAGAGAGAGGGGCAGAGACACAGGCAGAGGGAGAAGCAGGCTTCATGCAGGGAGCCCAATGGGGGTGGGACTCAACCACAGTACCCCAGAATCACGCCCTGGGCTGAAGGCAGGTGCTAAACTGCTGAGCCACCCAGGGATCCCAGCTATAAATCAATATTACTCATGAATATACTCATTAAAATCTTTAACAAAATATTAGCATATCAAATCCAGCAATATGTAGGAAGTGTGATACATCAAAAGCAAGTGGGGTTTCTCCTAGAAATGCAAGGGTAAGTCAATATTTGAAAATCAAAAAAGAAAATCAATATAACTCACTCTCTTAACAGGCTAAAAAACTACAAATAATCATCTCAATAAAAAGCAGAAAAAATTATTAAATTCCTCATCCATTTAAATTATAATTTAAACTGATAAATTATTGAACACTACATCTGAAAGTAATGATGCACTATGTGTTAGCTAACTGAATTTAAATTAAAAAAAAGGAAAAATCTAGAGCTAATATCATGGTGAAAGATTAAGTGCTTTCTTTCTCAGATCAGAAATAAGGCAAAGATGTCTACTCTAATCACTTCTATTAAACATTGTATTGGAGGTGATAGCCAGGACAGTAAGGCAAGAAAAAAAAAAAAAAAAAAGCATACAAACTGGAAAGGAAAAAAATAAAACTTCTTGCTTATAGACAATTTGGCTATCCATGAAAATCTCCCCCAAAACAAAACAAACTCAAAACCTAGAATAATTAGGAATTTTAGCAAGGTTGGAGGATATAAGATCAGTATAAAAAAAGTTACTGTTTTTCTCCCTATGATCCAGGAATTGCACTACGGGTATTTACCCAAAGAATACAAAAGCACTAATTCAAAGGGTTATATGCATCCTTATATTTACAGCAGTATTATTTACAGTAGTCAAATTATAGAAGCAGCCCAAGGATCCATCAATAGATGAATGGATAAAGAAGATGTGATATAATAGACAATGGAATATTATTCAGCCATAAAAAATGAAATCTTGCAAGAAAAAAATCTTGCCATTTCCAACAAGAATGAAATTAGAGAGTATAATGCTAAGTGAAATAAGTAAGTCAGAGAAAGACAAATACCATAGGATTTCACTCATATGTAGAATTTAAGAAACAAAACAAATGGGCAGCCCGGGTGGCTCAGTGGTTTAGCGCCACCTTCAGCCCAGGGCCTGATCCTGGAGATCCAGGATCGAGTCCCATGTCAGGCTCCCTGCATGGAGCCTGCTTCTCCCTCTGCCTCTCTGTCTCTCGTGAATAAATAAATAAAATCTTTTTAAAAATAAAAAAAAGAAACAAAACAAATGAGCAAAGGGAAAAAAGAAGGAGAGAAATGAACCAAGAAACAAGACTCTTAACTATAGAGAACAAACACCCCCACCACAGGGAAGGTGGGTGGGGTTTGGGTGACATAGGTGATGGGAATTAAGGAGTACACTTGTCATGATGAGCACTGGGTGATGTATGGAATTGTTGAATCACTATATTGCACACCTGAAACTAATATAACACTGTATGTTAATTCTACTGGAATTTAAAAAGTCACTATATTTCTGTATGCTAGCAATGAACAATTGTAAATTGAAATAAAAAAGCTTAAAAATGTGAAATGTTTAGGAGCAAGTCTGACAAATTTTATGCAAGATCCATATAGAAAATGGAAAAATAGTAATTAAAGAAACTTTAAACCTGAATAAGTAGAGAGATATTCATGGTTAGAAGACTCAAATTATTGACATGTGCGTTCTCCCCCAAATTGATTTATAGACTCAACATAATTCCAATCGTTTTTTAATATTTGATTTACTAATTCTAAAATTTAAAAATATACAGAAATCAAAGGATCTGGAATATCAAAATTAAATTTGAACAAATACAATCGGTTTGATTTCAAGACTTATAAAGCTATGGTAATCAAGGCAATGTTACATTTGTATAATGAAAGACATATAAATCAATGATACAGAACATGAGTCATAATTAGACTTACATATATATGGCCAATGGATTTTTCCACAAAGACATCAAGATAATCCAATGGTGTTTTTAAGAAATAATCCTAGAATGACTGAATATACATACAAAAGGAAAAAAAAAACCTTCAACCCTTACCTCACACCATATATAAAAATTTATTTGAAATGGATCACATACCTGTAAATGTAAATCATAAAGCTATGAAGCTTCTAGGAAAAAAACTTTTTTTACCCTGGCTTAGGCAAAGATTTCTTGGATCACACAAAGCATGAAGAGGAAATTTTAAAAATTGATAAATTGTACTTCATTAAATTAAAAACTTCTCTTCAAAAGAGAAGACTAAATGATAAGACAAGCCACAGACTTTAGAGGCAATATTTAACACATACTTGATAAAAGTCTTGTATCCAGAATATACAAAGGACTTTCAAAACTCAATAAGAAAATAAACAAGCAAGGGCACCTGGGTGGCTCAGTGGTTGAGCATCTGCCTTTGGCTCACGTCGGACTCCCTGCAGGGAGCCTGCTTCTCCCTCTGCCTATATCTCTGCCTCTCTCTGTGTGTCTCTTGTGAATAAATGAATAAAATCTTAAAAAAGAAAGGAAGGAAAATAAACAAAAAAACCAATACAGATGGGCAAAATGTTTGTACAGACAGTTTAACTTTTCCTTAAGCATGTTACAGTTTGCGGTGTGCAGCTTTAAAAAGGGGTTCTCTGTCAGTCTTCCTACTTCATCATTGTCTTAACCACTGTCTTTTAGCCTCTCTTTAAAACCAAAACTTAAGGAGCATCTGGGTGGCTCACTTGGTTGAGTGTCTACCTTTGGCTCAGGTCATGATCCTGGGGTTCTGGGATGGAGCCCTGTGTCTGACTCCCTGCTCAGCAGGGGCCTGCTTCTCCCTCTTCTTCTGCCTGCCACTCCCCCTGCTTGTGCTCTCTCTCTCTCTGTCAAATAAATAAATGAAGTCTTTAAAAAAAAAAAGGTAAAACAAAAACTTGAGGTTGTCAGATGGTATGGGCTGAATTGTATCTCCCCCAAAAGACACTGAAGTCCTAACCTCCAGTACTTGTGAGTATTGTCTTACTTGGAAATGGTTTTAGCAGATGATCAAGGTATGATGAGGTTATTAGGGTGGGCCTTAATTCATTATGACAGGTGTTCTTATAAATACAGGGAAATTGGACACACATGGAGGGAAGACAATGCCAGGACCCAGGAAGAACACCATCCACAAGCCATGGAATGTCTGGGGTTACCAGAAGCCAGGAGAACCAAATGGAATATATTCTTCCTCAGCTCTCAGAAGGAACCAACATGATTTCAGACTTCTACCCTTTAGAACTGTTGTTACACAAGGGGCACCTGGGTGACTCAGTTGGCTGAGTGACTTCGCTCAGGTCATGATCTCAGGGTCCTGGGATCGAGCCCCATATCGGGCTCTGCTTCTCCCTCTCCCTCTACCCTTCCCCTGCTTGAACTCTCTTTCTTTCAAATAAATAAATAAAATCTTAAAAAAAAAAAAAAAGAACTGTGAGACAATACATTTCTCTTGTTTTAGCCACCCAGTTTGTGATACCTGTTGTGGTGTCCCCAAGAAACTAACACATTAGAGGTCAGTGGATGCCCCCAGAGCAGTTGTTATCAGGACTCACTTTCCCCCACTTTTTGTCTCTGTAGATTACCCTTACTTTCTTCCATTACACTCTGCATGCCAAAATGTTTGGTTTTTTAAAAAATATTTATTTGTTTATTCATGAGAGACAGAGAGGCAGAGACATAGGCAGAGGGAGAAGCAGGCTCCATGCAGGGAGCCCGATGCAGGACTCAATCCCGGATCCCGGGATTAGGCCCTGAGCTAAAGGCAGATGCTCAACCGCTAAGCCACCCAGGCATCCCTCAAAATATGTTTAAAAAATATTTTATCCGGGATCCCTGGGTGGCGCAGCGGTTTAGCGCCTGCCTTTGGCCCAGGGCGCGATCCTGGAGACCCGGGATCGAATCCCACGTCAGGCTCCCGGTGCATGGAGCCTGCTTCTCCCTCTGCCTGTGTCTCTGCCTCTCTCTCTCTCTCTCTCTCTCTCTCTGTGTGACTATCATAAAAAAAAATAAAAAATATTTTATCCAATTATTTGTTTTGTTTGGGGATTTTTTTTTAAGAAAATCTAGTCTTCATTTTATTGTAAATGAAAGTCTGATTGACTCTTCTAGAGTAACTTTCTGAAGATGGAGTTTGGTTTCTCTCAGGTATTTATTACTTGCCAAGTCCAATTTATTTTTTCTTTGTGCCTTCATTATATCTAATATCTTATTATACTCTGTATATGGTGTTTTGTTTCAATAAGTTCCTAGTCACTCACTTCTGTATACTCAGCATATAGAAAAATACCTCATATATAATAGGTATTTAACAAGTGGTTATTAAAAGGAATATACCTGCATAATGGTCACATGTACAGATGTATATATAGTTGCTTGTAGCAATGACTTTAAGTCTTAATTCAAAGTTTTTATTCTTTTTTTTTAAAGATTTTATTTATTTATTCATGAAAGACACACAGAGAGAGGCAGAGACACAGGCAGAGGGAGAAGCATCCCAGGACCCTGGGATCATGACCTGAGCCAAAGGCAGACACTTAACCACCGAGCTACCCAGGTGCCCCTCAAAGTTTTTATTCTTAATCCACAATATCTGTGTTACTCAAGGTTATGGTCACCTAAGAGGGATTTTCTTTTCTTTCTGATTAATCTAACTAAATATAAGTCTCAGGAAACATGTTGGTTTATGTCAAAACAAGTTTCCTGTATTAGACCACAAAATGACTTCTTAATAAATATTATTCTTTTGTTACAACGCTGTAACATAAATATAATTATATCCATTTTACAAATGTGAGAATAAGGATCAGAAAGGTTAAGTGAAAAAAAAAAAAAAAGGTTAAGTGGCTGTTCCAAGGTGAGATATATAGTGTGTTCCAGAGTTGGAACTAAAGTTTATTTGGCTCTAAAACCATTCACTCACTAGCCTACACTGACTACTTATTATGGATCCCGTTATGTAATGCTTAGGAAACTCCTATGTATTTTTTTTATTCTCATTTGAATCAGAATATCATAGTCACTTATTTCAAAATAAATGAAGACACCTTTCAAAATACCTACTTACTTATGCGTTTAATAATGTATTTTATGTCCTTGCAGTTACTTTCTATTGTTCACCTGGTGTATTTGCTGATATAGACACCCTCAAAGAGTTCATGCTGGAAAAACAGCCAATGTTTTTGAGGTAGCTTTTCCTTTTTCTTCTCAATAAGGGAAGTTTTCCGCTATGGGATATTTAAATCCATATCATAATTCTTCTAATAAGAATTTCCATAATAAAACTGCTTTTTGTGTGTGCGCTTACTTAGACTTTGCATGCTTTCTAGTTGTTATGTGTATGCCATGTGTAAACTTTACCCAAATATTTTTTAAGTTCCTTAAGGTCAAGAATGGATTTCCTGTTACTTTGTATTCTCCACTAATGATAATTGCCATTTATTAAAGGCTTACTAAGTACCAGGAGATTTACACACATTTCATTTATTATTTATAATAACATGACAAATTAAGTATTATTACCCCCATTTTACAGATGTGGGAAACCTCTGATATAATTTGTCCCAAGGTTGTAAATCTAGTAAGTGACTATAGTGATGAGTACTTAATATGTGGTTGTTGAATTGACTGATATGTGGTAATTCTCCTCAAAGATCTTTCCATCTGGCCATAATGAAGTTAAAGAAGACATGGGTTTGTATCTGTATGCTATAAATTACTAGCCTGTGATTATGGGGGAGTTACTCAGTCCATATCTGAGTAACTGATTTGTAAAATTCAAGAATAAAGCTCAATCCATGAGAAAGGTTATGAATATTAAATTAGGTAATACAGATACAAAATAACAAATATTGGTTTATTAACTTGCTTGATTTTGTTCCTTTTCTCTCTCCTTTTACTGAAATGTAAACTTAATTAGTATATGTATAAATTAAGAAGTTCCAAAAAGAAAAGACATTTATTAAAGTATCCTCTATTTTCTTTGTATATATACACCTTAATGGACTACTAAAGGATGACAAAAATCAATTCAGTACTTTTTATATGCTAACATATTCATAACTACATTGAAAATCTTCAGAGAACCATCCCAGATCAATTACTATCATACTTTCTAAGGAGGGAGCCACTTGTATCTTAGGATGTTCATATCTTTTATAAATATTTAGGATTTTATTCCCTATAATATTGAATAAGAAGGCAGCAATCTTTTAATCTAATGAAAAGGGATTTAAATAGTCTTTCTTACATTCTTTTCCCCAAATAAACAAGATTTTGGGGTGAGACAATTTTTCTCTTGGTTGGTTTAATATCACTGTTGTTCTATCATTTGAATTTTATGTCTGAATTTTATGTCTTGATCTAATTTCTCTTCAGTCTATTGTGTTGCTGGATAAAGAAATCTCACAATGGCCATCCACAGTTCTATTGGTTAAATTCTACATATTTAAACTTAAAACAATGATATAAAATATTACTTTGCTTTAGAAATGTCAAATTAATTTCACACTGATCCTAAATACAATGTCTTTTTTTTTTGTAGAATACAAAATGTGCTACTAAAAATTCCCATATCTTCATCCTAATAACTCAAAAAGGATATTTTCCTTAGATAGTACTGATCTTTAAGATTCTTTTACATTGATAAACCACAACATTTACTTGCTGATCTTAGGGTATGGTGCGTGATATTTCAATACGATCTGATGAACTAAAAGGTACTTTGGAGTACTTTGTGGAAATTTTAAAAATTAGAATATTAATAAGTTTGTGTTGTGTATTTTATAGATACTAGCCATATATTTGAAGAACTGTGCGTTTTAAATATTTAAAACAAGCCTTTTTTAAGAAATCGAAAACAGTCATTTATCTTCAGCTGATGTTATTATGTACAGTTACTTCTCTTTTATGTTGCTACATCAATATTTTCCCTGTGACATCGGCGATGTCCTTCTGGATGCCAAAAAAATATATATCTTCCTCTAAGTGCCTTTGAATAAAGTTCCTTGCTTTCGGTAAGTACATTGTGTATTTAAACAATTATAGACAATGTATACCAGTCTCAGCCATTTTGATCACTCCTGAGCAAATTAGCCAGCATTAAATTCAGTGCTCTTGCCCATGTGGCCCTACTCAGGCTTCTCTAGTCCAGATGTCCAATGGTATCCACTCTCCCTTTCAGAAAGGTGCTGAACTTGCTCTTTTGGGACAGAATACGTATCTGTTGTATTTAAGTAAGACATACATATGTCATTTAAAATTTTGACCATAAACAGTAAGTGGTTATTTCCTAACTATGGGTTTTAAAAGCATTAAGCAAGTGAATTGGTAGAAAACTACACTGGAAATTGTTAAATTATCCATATCAAGATTAACTTGTTTATATTTCCCACAGTGGTATAATGAAAATAATTTTTGATCTTGTTTGCCCTGGTTTTGAATTTTTGGGCAGCTATCTTTTCAGTGATCTTGTTTCGTCCTTGCTTTTGGATTAGTTAGCAAGTTGCCCATCATGTAACTGAAATTAAATTAACCTACAGTCATAGCTATCTAAAACATTTTAAATGTTCTTTCTTCCTCTTGTCCCTATCACAATTCCATTTCTATTATTTCAAATTGGTTATATTAATTGTGGATGTTAAGTCACTTTCATATATATTTGCCTCATGACAAGAATTTGAAAAAATAACCTAGGTAGAACTAGGACCTGCCTCAGTATTTTCAGTTCTCTGATTTTAATTTATATCTTTCCCTGGACCATTAATGAAAATTATTTCACCTATATCTAAAAAATTATCAGCTTACATTTCTATAGATCATGATTTTACATCTTAAAATGGTAACATGAAATGAATTGACAGTATTTGTTCAAAATATCTATTTGCTCAGTAGTGAACTTTAGTAAAGAATATCTAAACATGCACGCATGTACATAAAAATACCCATTTAGGACAGGACTACAAAGTATTATTTTGAATACCTGCATGATAACAACTATATGCTTTTAGATAAACATAGAAAACTCTGGTCCATGTGCCCAGTGCAACATTTAACTGTAAAATAATGATCACTATAATTAACATATACAATTTACCAGTACAAATAATTTACTTTAAAAAGCCACATTAGATTTGATATCATAGTCCTCTCTTTATATTTTTCTATAAGTATCAACATTTTAACTTTCTATCAGTTAAAACAATTGGTCTTATCTTAATATGGCAAATTAAAATATATTATTTTTTGAAGACCAGAAATTTAAGACTTTCTAGATCTTGATCCTGCACTAAAAGTCTTAGCATATGTCAAAATATTAGATAGGTTTTAAGATTCCAGCAAATTTGTATTCAAAACATAAATACACACTTGCTACAACCTAATGTCCACACTTTTCCATTTAACTTTAAATAAAATACAGATTGAGTGCTTTTTCACTTATAGGCCTGTGATAAATTTAAATTAATTGGAATAACAATTACTTTTTAGCATCACAATATGATTGTTAAAGTTGAAGTAACGTTTGTGAATAGGGAAATAGATGGCTGAGAAAACAGGAATAGGGAGAAATGGAAACCTCTTTCTACATGCTATTTTTGTTCATCACCTAAAATGTGGAGGCAAAAAAGCACAAAATCAAATTTAAAAAAAAAGAAAAAAAGAAAAAAGAAAAAAGAGGTGGCCAGCCAAAAATATAGGTGATTATGTAGTGAAGGTTTTTGTTTTTTTTTTTAAAGGTGCTCCTATGTTCTAATTATATTTTACTTAGCCATGGAAAAGAGACTCTGGAACAATTACTTCTGTATCTAATGATAATTCTTATATATTATTATCTTGACAGTTAAAAATCATACCAGAATACATACTATTACTTATTTGAGTACTGAGATAGGAAATACTGTACTATTAATCATCATCAAATGTTGCTCCCTTCAATAATTTGATCCCACCTATTCTCCTAGTACATGAAATTTTACGATTTCATCTTGAATCATCCCTACACCTTAATAACTGATTTGCAAATTAGCTATCCCAAGACTTTCAACTGTTAAGATTCAATCATATCTTTTTTAGGCTTTAACATAAGAAGAAGTGCATGTTCCTTTTAAAATGGCCTGTATAGGTTTGGTCTAAAGTTTTTGGATTAGCACAATGTACATCAGAACACTGCTGCATCATTGAGGACAGTCCCTTTTTAGTAGGAATATCTGAAGGAGAAAACTATGGAACAAGTACTATTTGGGCCCAAATGGCTTTTACAACAGTTCCAGGATGTAAGACAAGGAGCTACTGTTACATTAGCTGTACACAGAATAGCCAAATTATAGAATAATTATTATTAAAGACCAGTGAGTTATTTTTCACTTTAACATTTTAAACTCAGGGCAGACTTCTTTACCAACAAGTTGTGCACATTGCACATTTAGAAGAAACAAGGGAGTAGACTGTGTTTTAATATGGTTGTGATAATTTGTTGCATTTCCAAATTAAAAGTTTAACATTACAAGATGTCAGTTTTGCTTTATAGTGAACTTTCACTATATATAACTAATCTGAAAAACTAAGGCATATAACTAAAATAAAATTAGTCAGCATGATATTGCTTTATATGGTCAAGATAAAGGATCTATTTTTTTTTTCCTAAGTAACTAGTGTACTGATTAAATATAAAGAGGAGCAGAAGCTATGTCTCCAAACATGTCCGTGGTACTTTTTAGCTTTTCACCTATCAATTCCAGAAACTGTCCCATTATTTTCATGTTAAAATATAATTAATATCACTTTAATTATGCCAATTAAAAGCGTTTGAGGTCCAGGAAAACCATTTCTTCTTGCACAGTATTGGTTATATGTAGGATTTCTTCTTAATATACAAAAGAAATGAGGGGTAGTTTGGACAAGGATTGGTAGTTTTTTTACTTCCTCGCAAAAGAGCTGATATTTCTGGCCGACTGGGTTTTTGGGGGGAGGGTGGTGAGAGAAGAGAAAAAGGCAGTACATAGAATCATACAACAGGCCTACACTAAAATTCTTCCTTGACCAATGAGGATGGGGGCTTGGAGAAGGAGAGGGGAGGTGGATTAACTGAAGTGTAATAATGTCAGTGTGGTTTAAAAAAAAAAAAAAAAAGTGCAAACTCTTTCCCTGACTCCTGTCCCCCTCCTTGTATGTGCTGGTACCTCTGGACCGTTCAGAAGCCATTTTAGAACTCAGGAAGCAAACTCTGCGAGTTCCACTTGTGCTTTTGCAGGTGCTGTGGTGGCAAGGATAACCTTTGCTCACTTGTCGGGTGTGTTACCCTGCTGTTATTTAATGTCTTGGGGAATTAGAAGACAGTACCGAAAAATCCCAAGCTCACATCCTAACACCTGAAGCTTGCACACTGCTTCTGCAGCAGATGGCACATCTCGCTGGAACCTTAATTTACCAAGTCAACATCCAGATCTGGAGAGTTTTTATTCTTGGAGACACCGCTGCAGATCCCCACTGGCTCTCCGGATCTATTCCGGGTGAAAACAAAACAAGAAGCCCCCTCGGAGGTGGTTTGCACGCGCGGCCGCACCCAAAGCGCCGGCGGGCCTGCGCCCGGCCCCGCGAGCGGAGGGTCTTTCCGAAAGAGCGTGCGTCCTGAGCCCCGGGCGACCCGGAGTCCAGGCGGGGAGGGCAGCACCGGCGGCAATGCCCGCGGCGGCTGGGCCCGGGCAGCCCGAGGTGCGCTGGTCCTCCCGCTCCTCCGCCGGGCGCGGGGCCGCGGGGCGCAGGGCGCGCTGGCACCGGCGGGACGCGGGCGCCGGCGCGGGCGGGGGCGGGGGCGGGGGCGGGGGCGGGGGGCGGCGGCGCGCGGGTCCCCGCCAGCTCACCTCCGCCGCCAGCGATCCGCTCCCCGCCCCGCGGCACCCGCTCCGCCGTCGCCCGCCGGCCCCGGGCTCGGCGCAGGTCGCGGGGACCCTCCGGCGCGAGGACCGCCGCCTCCGCGGGGACGGTGCCCGAGGCCGGGCCCGAAGAACCCCGGCCGCCCCCGCAGCCCGCGGCCCCGGAGCACAGAGGCCCGCTCCCTGCCCCCCGCCCCCCGCCTCCCGCCCGCCGCCCGGCGCGGCCGCGCTCGCACTCACCCCAGGGCGGCTCCAAGGTTACCCGCGGGGTGGGGGCTGGGGCGGGCTCCGGCCGCCGGCCTCCTTGCGGCTCCCGGGGCCGCGGCCCTCCCGACGCTCCCGGGCGGCCGCGGGGGCGAGCCCCGAGGCAGAGGAGGCTCCCGAGCGCGGGGAGGGAGGCCGAGCTGCGGAGGCACACGGGCGCCCGGGCTGGGGGCGGCCTCCCTTGGCTCCGGGTGCCCGGGGCGCCGGGTCAGGCGAGGTCGCGGCGACAGGGCGCCGGGCTGGGGCCGCGCAGCGGGGGCCGTGCACCCGGGGCCGTGCAGCCGGGCCGGGGGCTGCCGTCTGCTCCGCCGCGCGCGAGCTGCCCCGGGCCCGAGGGGGGGCAGAGAGCAGCGGGTGGCCGGACCTGCCGAGGGAACGAGCTAAATAAAAGGAGACTGTTATTTAAGGCGCGGAAATTTGAAATATTTGGACAGGAAGAGAAAAGAAAAGAAACCTTAGCGAGGGAGGGAAAAGAAAAAAACACACACCCGCGACGCGAGCTAACGGTCCTGAGGCTCCCCCACCCCCACGCCGGGCTCCTCCGCGCGCCCGGAGCGAGCGCCAGGCTCGGGCTTCCTGGCTGCGCGGCCCGAGCTGCCGTTGGAGCCCGAGAACTTCGAAGGGAGAAGGGATGTCCTCGCAGCCCCTGCATGGACGGCGCGGGTTAGCTTGGCAATGGGTAGAGGTTCGCCCCGGGTCTCAGGCTGAGATTTCTCCAGCCTCTCCCAGTAGGTCTCTCCGTGGATCTTTTTTTTTTTTTTTGGAACTGCCCTGTAAAATCACAACAGTCTGGAGATGGCAGGGCCGGGACTCCCCCCCCCCCCCCAGAGCCTTAGGATGATGGGCGCTGAGGGCAGGTCAGGAGGGTTGCGGGCACGACCCCCCCTCGCTCCAGCACCGTGACCTTGCAGCGCGTCTGGACTCCTACTTCTACCCCCGACAAAAGCCGAAAGCACCTTTTTTGGGAACTGAGATTTCGAAACCAGTCTCAGGCTACGGATTCCACAACGTTCGTTTGATCAACATGATTAGGAACATTTATAATATTACCAATTGAATTGCTTTCCTGGGCTAGAATTATTTTATCTATTGATTAGTCACCCAGTGTGGTGTGTGTGGGGGGGAGCTCATCACCTCATTGGGATTGTGTAATGTTTAGCAGAAAACTATTGACTCACTACCGAAATATGGTAAAATGGGGCTTGCTCAAAGGCTCAAGGACCAGAAAGGGGCCTGAGGTGCGGCTAGTGTCCCCCGCCTCCCCCAGGTATAAGCTTGAATGCGATTTACTGGGCAAAGGCTGAGCCCGAGTTGCCAGAGGTGTATGCGGACCCAGTGGAGAACTGCATTTGAGAGCGCATCCCTACTTCAGCATCCCACATCCTTCCTACAGCGTAGTCTCCTGGGGTTCTGAGCGCTGGGTCAGTGGGCGCTGCCGCTCCGCTCTGCATCTGAATTAAGTTCAGACCCTCCGCAACCTCAGCTCCCTGCCAATTAGATTCCATTAAACTCAGCAGCACCTTTTCTTCCACCCTATACATTTCGGCATATGCAAAGTCTTGCTGAATATTGTCGAGGTTTTTGAGAGATTGAATAATGGTTTTTCATATTTCCTAGAGGGGACCACATAACTCATTTCTAAAATACTTAGATTAGTAAAGCTATTTCCTGCAAAGAACCAGAGAAATGTGCCGATATTTTAATGCTTAGCAAATTTTAGGCAAATGAAGAGAGAGCTCCCGACTCCCCTTACTGTACTCCCAACCACTTAAGAACAAAGTACTCCTCTCTAGCTTTATAGACACCCTATGCCTTTATATTTGAAATTTCTAAAAAGTAATTTTAATGCTGAAACTTGGATACTGAAGAGTTCATTAAACTCCACTTTAAATTCAGAAACGTCCATCTTTACAGTTGCAACTCGCAGAAGGGTTCTTTTTATTTTTCAGTAAAAGGCTTGTGTTTAGAAAGCATTCAGCTTTCCAAAGGAGTGTATTTTGTGTACTGATTCTGGTTTTAAGATCCAAAACACAACACTTTTTCCTTAAAAATATCCCAATTTCTATTTCTTTCTAAATTTTAAAAATGAAATATTTTAAATTTAATTTTATGAAGCTGTCAAAAATTTATTCAGTAATTGTGGTTAGAGGTGGTGGAAGTTGAATTCTTATTGCACTTAAGGAGGTGAACTTTAGTGCTGAAAAAAAATAAAACTTTTTTCCTATATTCTTTTATATTCTTATGGAAAACAAATTATTGGAAACCACTTGCCTGCGACCATTTCAATCCTTGTTAGGGCAGGCATCAGAACCATATCCGTCAATAAACCTTGAAGTATTTTGTTCTTTTTGGAGCCAGGGCAGGGAGCTTATAAAGCAGGAGGGAGCTTTCACATAAAACATCTTTGTTTCATGTCGGAGATGATGAATAAAGTATAAATTTATAAATGGTAACTGCATTGAACTGTTTTGGTGAAGATCTGTAAAGTTAAATAGCAGATGCTGGACAATTCTCTTGGAAATTTGATATTTCTATTTCAAATTGTTTTTATTTTTAGCTAAATGTATTCTTAAAAAGATTTTATAAGCCTTTACTAAAAAGTTTCCTGGAAATCAAGTACCATGTATAGGAGTGGCCTATTTACTTATTGTAAAAGTTTCTATATTTGTTATACTGCAGTTAAGACCCTTACATGTAAGGGTCATAATTAGTTATGACCCTTATATGTAATTTACACATTTTTTTCTTGCTGTACTTTGTATCCCCTAAAAATCTGTATTTACATTATATCTCAAGACTAAACATTTTGTAATTTTATGTTTCTGACATGCAGAGAGAAAAAAATGTGATAGTATATTTATGGTATAATTTGGGAAATGTATTATTTAACCAATTGTTTCACTTTGTGATTAAAAAAAGAACAATTAGTGGGAAGCACTTTTAAGGTGGCATTTTCTTTTAAAAGTGACCTTTAGAGCTAACATATATTTGTTTTCAGATCCCTACTTCTGAAGCCTGTTTTTCAACTATTTAACTTAACTTTGAGAAAAGGGGAAGACTGAGCATTAGGAAAAATTCACATTTAAATCATTTTAGTTCTTCAAAAAATGTCCTTATTTTGTTGTAATGCAGAATTACAGGGCACCAAGTAAAATCTTTGGAGGGAGGCATGAGGAAAGAATGAATCATCAATAGAATATGTTTAGTTTTTCACTTCGTCTACTTTCTCTAACGTCGAGACTTAAACATTGTCATCTTTTTGTACACTTCTTAGCAAGTGGCAACCTATGTAGGGGTAATAGAGTGGAAATCACAGAAAAACACTGTCCTGTTTTTAAAAAAAGTGTTTTAATTAGGCAAAAGAAACATCAGGACAAATCATTTTTAAAACAAAGTCTCTAAGTTGGGTTTTGAGACTGGCAAAGGGAGAAGCAAGGAAAAAGTCAAGGCGAGATAACATATTCAGGAGAAAGCCAAAGCTATTTGCAATTACATGTTAGAACTCAAGATTTTGCAGGTGGAAAAGATGTTGCTTAAATATATTCATAAACCTGTAGTAAGATTTCCACTTTGCAGTATGAGAAGATTTAACTAGCTGCTTAAAGTATGACAAAACTGGATTTTTAACAAGTGATAGTAAAATAGGACAGCCAACCAATTAATGACAAAATAGAAGGCAGTGTGGGAGAGCCCTCCCCACATTCATTGCAAATTCGAAGCTCCCTCTGCCTGGTTTCCCTCCATCAGGCTAACGACCTCGTTCCTCCGGTAGAGCCTGGCCAAGTCGCAGGCGGTGTCCCCCTTATGATTCCGATGCCCCACTTTGCTGGCCGTGTGCTTCACGAGGAACTCCACCACAGGGAGGTGGCCTTCTTTGGCAGCCAAGTGCAAGGGCAGGTTCCCTTCATTATCCTCGATGTTAACATCAGCTTGGAACTCCAGCAAAGTCTGTAAAGTGTCCAGGAAACCTGCTCTGGCTGCATCGTGAATGACAGCGAAACCAGTTCGGTCTTTCAAATCGGGATTAGCACCTCTAAGTAGTAGTCTCCTGGCAATCTCTGGATTTCCAAGTTTCATAACCTAGGAAAGAAGAGAAAATGGGAGAATCCTTCAAGTGCTCCTACAAGAATATTTTAAAATATCCTTCTCTACTATTTATATAATTCTATTTTTGAAGAAGCAGTGCTTGGGGAAGACCCACCTGGTAGGGTTTGAAGGGCTCAATTGCAGGAAAGAAAGTACCAGTAGGTGAAAGTAGAAGACAACCTCTAAAAATTGAGCTTCTATGATGGACTATCTTAAAAATAGGCCCAAAGGAGGATAAGCTAGTACAGCTTGTAGAAAACTCTCCAGCAACTCAGTTCCCTATCTCCCATGAGGAGTTGTGTAATTTCATGAAATTATTAAAATAAAAGAATTGGAATTTGAAAGTCTCTTGTTTGATTGCTTATGCCCATAAAACATAAAACCTGGGTTATTAATTCTGAAATATCAAATGTAGATAAAATTTATTTTCTAAATAGCTACTGAAAAAGAAATAAGGAGAGTGAGTTTCTTTATATCCCCAAAGAACTGTTTCCACACATCAGACTCCATCACCTAATATAAAAATGATCTATTAAAATACTAGACCTGGTATTTTCTTAAATTATTAATTTTCACAAGTTCTCTCCAAATATATATAGCTCAAACTTCCAAGTGTTTTTAAAAATATTTTTTCTTTGCAAGTTATTTCATATTGGCTACCAGGTGTGTTCTGTGCTTAGAATTCTTCACCCGAATTTTAAAATGTTACTGATTGTTAAGGTGTTCAATAATCAGTGGTGTTCTACGTTGCTTATGCTACTGATTTATCTAAAGCTAAGTTATCTAAAGCTAAATCCTGTCATGTATTAGACAGGAGATGATTGCATTGCAACCATTCTTGAAAAGAATGAAACAGTTTTCCAACTATATTACTCACTGTTTCTTGAAGTTCTAACTAGCTTCCTGATTTTTAAGTACGCAAACAAAGAGAAAAGAAGATATTTAATGTGAATTATGAGACTCACAACTTTGTCTTGTGGATTGAGTGCATTTAATACTCAACTGGTGATGCCATCTTATTTCCTTTTGCAGTTATTATCAGGCATTTACAAATAGCTATTTGTAAACTGCCAACATTTTAAAAGTCAGAATGTGGTATTAAAATTTGCTATCAACATACAAATAATTCACACGAGAAAGATTTATCTACTGTTGTTTGAACATATTTCATCCTAATAGGGTCTCTGTTAGGCTCTCATAATTATAAAATGTCTTGTAGAGCAGCATGCGATTATATAATACATATAATTTAGTTGTGAAAAAAAATGTAGTCTCATTAACATCCCAGAAAATAGTTCAGCATTTTAACTGGTTTCAATTATATTTAGGTATATTCATAATCACCTAAATTTATAATAAACAGAGTACATAGTAGACACTCAAATGTTTGTGAAATCAAATATAATCCACTGAAAAATTCCTACAAAGTTGATCTGTCACTTTAAATTGTTTATTTAAAAAATAATCACAAATTAAGTAATAAAATATATTTAGAATGAATAATATTTTATGAATGCAAACTATATAGATGGCCAAGGTATTAAGCTTCCCTGTTGATAAAACCCTGCTGACCTAGCCTTGCCTTTGGAGCAATGGTAAAAATGATACATAATTTATTTTTTGAGAATTTCAATAAAATATATTTATTAGTTAAAAACGAACACAATCTAATTTTTGCCACAACTATCTCTAAAGATTTAGTCACATTTAAAGATCTAGACCGGGAAAAATAAGGGACAGACACCTTGGATCTTTGTAGAGCAAATGCGCGATTAAGGCCTTTCACATTATCCTGATTGAAAAGCTTACACTAGGAAGGGGGGAAAAGCTTTTGCAACCAGGTTAAATGAACATAATTATAGAAGAAAATTCGCCTTTCACAGAAAATAATAGTAATACTGGAAATTGTTTTGAAAGAAAGTTCTTTCTTGAGTTATGACACAACTTCAGAGTCAGGATTATACATACTGAAAATAAACCTTGAGACTCCTGTTTGTGTATGTTTCATTATATAAATTAGGGTTAAGCCACAATAAATGGGTATTAGTATATTGATAAGTGTGCTTAATATAAACAAGATTGCAAAGTTGTATTAAAAATATCAAAACTTTTTGTCAGTCTTCCTGTTCATCAAAAGTCCTGTAAGATCTTATTCTGAACATGGGTTAAATTGCTCATTCTTAGTCAAATTTATATAATCTTTGGATTTTCAATAGGAAACTTTTCAATATATCAAATTTGTAGCATTGTTATCATCATCAAAGCTATTAAAAACTACTAGGTGGACAAAGAAAAAAATTCCTTATCCCATAGAATCTACGTGAAATAACAAGATTAAATAATTTAGTATTTATGCATAAATTTCCTTAATACTGAAATTTTTGCAAGGCCGGTATGTTCTGATTTAAAAATGTACAGACTGAACTTCGTCTGTTAATAGCGTATCTCCTGCTACTTTTAAGTCTAATTCTTGTAAGTAAAACAAAGCATTCTAAAACCTTCTCCCCAATGAATTTTCAAAAACAGCTTCAAGTGTTGCATTTCCGAATAAGAACGGTTTATAAGAACACTATTAGAACTTTGATAAAGCAACTATTTGAGACTACTTTGCCATTTTTCTGTTTCTAAGCCTTTCAACTAAGTTACATGATAATTAACATTCAGAGGAGGAAAAAAATTATCAGGTACAATACTTGGCAGCTGGACATGTTTCATTTCTTGCTTGTAAATCTAATTACTGAAAATTAGAACATACCACCGCATGACCTCAGAGACAAAAATACTACAAACTGAGCTCTGATTAGAAAATTCAACTTTTTATTCCTCCTCAATCCCGAACGGGTGGATGGTATTGCATTAACTGTGAAATGTACATCCTGTCCCTGTGCCCAGGCCACCTATTCCAAACGAGGAAAGGTCGTTTGTCAAAACTTGAAGCATTTGAAGGAAAAACACCCTCGCCAGGAGTCAAGAAAATTAACGTTAAAGCCAATTATTGGAGCAAAGCACGGAAACCACTAATAGCAGAGTATTTACTTCAAATAATAACTATAATAATGTGTTTACAGAGCTGTCTTAAAACACACACACACACAGACACACACACACACACAGACACACACACACACACCTCGGCGCTGCTTCGACTACTTTTAAATCCCCACCGTCACAAAAACATTCCAAAAATTAAGACCAAACCTGGAACCCATCTGATATCGAGGATGTCATTGAATTCGACGAGTTTGTTCAAAGTACGTCATTTTTGGGGACTCGGATCCACTTAAAGATATAAAATATGGCAACCAAGTAGGCTTAAAAAACAGTGAAATTCTGTACCCCTGAAAGCTTAAAAGCCGTTATTCCAGAAACCCGGGTCACGTAGGCAACATTGTTGACCTGTTTTCCCCACCTCTCTGGATACCAACCTGCAGCGCAGTCCTTCCAAATCCATTTTGTGCATTGACGTTTACATTATTTTGCAACAAACTAGTAAGTTGCTCTAGGTCCCCCCTGGCAGCTGCAGACGCCAACTCGTTCCCCCAAGGCTCGGCCATTCTTTAGGGTCCTGACGATCGGGAAAAGATGAATTAGTTGTTTTTCTTTTTCCCCTTTCCTTTTGCTCCTAACCAGGCTGCATGATGGCATCGGAGACTGACAGAAGGACTGGGATGGTTAATCTGGAGTAGAGCTTGGTAGTAAATACTAGTAAGATCTGCCTGCCAAAAGCCCGCCCCTCGGTTCACACGTGATTATTCAGCAAAACTGAGCCATTGGAGAGGGGCTCCGCTCCTCGCTCTTTAGCTTAACCCCTGTGAAGAATTCTGGTGACTCAACAGAAAGACACACAGACGTCTATACATTGCCGGCAAATTGCTCTGGACGTAAAATGCTGGCAGAGCTGTCACGTATCTACATACAGGTCTCCGCGAGTCCTGCGTGCGGGGACCTCGGCGGCTAGACCAGGGCGTAGAGCGCCGCGGCAGGAGGGGTTCGGGGGAGAGGAGGCATTAACCCACCCGTGCTCACGGCGGTGGCTGGAGCCGCGCGAGCCAGAACCGCGGGGGCAGGTCCTCGCAGGGCCCGGTCTCCATCCGTGTGCCGAAGGGTCGTGCTGCGCCCGCGGCGGGGAGGGCGCCCGCGGCGGGGAGGCCGGCGCGGAGGCAGACGCCGCTGGCAGTTCGTGGCCCTCAAGCTCTAGGTCCCAACGCTCCTGTGTGGCCTCGGCTGCTCGGGGGAGCCCCGACTCGCTCCGGGCGGCCCCGCCGGCTAACGCCGCGCGGGAGGGCTCCGCGGCCCGCCTGCCGCGCCGCCGCAGCCTCGCCGAGCCTCCCGGGCCGCGGGCGCCGGGCTGCGAGCGCGCCTCCGAGGACGGCCGGGCGCGCGGCGGGCCCCGGGCAGGTCGCTCATGCCGGCCCCCGCGGGTCCCGGGACCCCCGGCGGCGCGAGGAAGGGGGCGCGGGGCGGCCGTGCGGGCCCCGTCTACGCGGCCCGGGCTGCTGGGGCGGCGCGCCGCTGGCTTCCCGCCTACGACCGAGCCGGTCCAGACTTCCCACCGCAGCCTCTCCTCGAACCGCCGCCGCCGGCTCTTCCTTCCTTCCGCGGGTTTCGGGGGACCTCCGGAGGTCGGGAGCGGCCGGGGAAGCGCAGGCCAAGGTCCGGGGACCGGGGGCCGCCGCAACGCCCGAGAGCAGCGGGTCCTGCCCGCCCGTCGGCGACAGCCCCGCGGCTCCGGCCCCGCCGCCGCCCCGCCGCCCTCCGGCCGCCCACGGCCTGTGCCCCCGGCCCGTGCCCCCGGCCCGTGCCGCCGACGGGGCGCGGCCGCCAGCGAACTGTGCCCGCGGCCGAGCCGGGCACCGCCGCTCCCTCCGCAGCCGCAGCGCTCCCGCTGACAGTTTCTTTTGTAGCTGGTCCCCCAGATCGCCGGGCCCCGCTCTCTTCACCCCTGCAGACAACTTGCGCGTTGTCCTCTTTTCAGCTCTTTTCCTTCCCACCCGCCTTGGCTTCTTTTTTCGCTCAAACAATTGCTGCTTCTGTTGCCGCTGCGGAGACGGTGCCGGTTTCTTCTCTCTTTTTTCCGACCTCATCAGCTTTTTTTGAAAAGAAAAAAATTGAGCGCTTTTTGAGTTGAAAAACCCGCCCCCATTTTAACGGCAGAGTTTTAAGGAGGCTCGGCCGAGTTGCAGCGCCGCGGGAGCGGGAAGGCCGGGCGCCGCCCACGCCCCGCCCCCTGCCCGGGAGGCGCTCGCGCTCGCGGCTCGCTGGCCCCGCCCCCGCCCCGCCCGCGCCCGCGCCCGCGCCCGCGCCCTTCCTCCCGCTGCCCCGCTCCCCGCCGCCCGCCCGTGCCCTTCCTCCCGCCCTCGCGCTCCCCGCCCCGCTCCCGGCTCCCGGCTCCCGCTCCCCGCTCCCCGCTTCCCCCGCCCCGCTCCCCGCCCCGCTCCCCCCGCCCCGCCGGCCCCGCTGGAGCGGCGTTCTGCCCGGCCGAGCCGGGCTTGGCCTCCCTGAGGCCGGCTGGCGGGATGCAGTCGGCGACTCCAGACCTCGGACTCCCGGAGCCCGGCGGGGGCGGGCGGGGAGAGGGAGCTGGTTTAGGACGCGGGCTGCGGGGAGCCGCAGGGCCTCCGAGGCTCGGCGGGCTGCTGGGAGGCGGGGAGCGAGCTGGCGCGAACCAAGTTTTCCCCGGGCCTGGCGGGCCGGCCGGCTCGCCTCCGCGCTCCCCCGCCAGGCTCTCGGAGTCCGGGCGGCCGGGCCTACGGCTGCCGCCGCCTCTGGGGCGCGCCCTGCCTTGACTCCCGGGCCTCGGCCTCGCACCTGCCAGATGAACGCCCGGGGCCGCGGTGGGCAGAGGCGGCTGCGGGGGCGGAGGACGCCGGGGCTGACAGCGGGGACCGTGCTCAGAAAAAGCAAAGGTCTTTAATACACTTTTTACGGACACTGAAGGCATAGTATAGGGAAGAAATCATGACGAACTCTGAAGTCTTAATGTTCCAAGGGCGAGAAACTCAACTATTCAATTTCTTCAGGGAAAGGAAGAAAAGCAATGAACTCTAAAGCTAAATTTACAATGACTCTTGGGAAGCTTTTCTAACAAGGCCATTTCTTTCTTGCCAAAGTTCTCTCTTTTTCTACTCAGATGGGGGCTGGTTTTTTGAGGGGAGGGGAAGGCGTCTGAATGTAAAGGAGTAGAGTCTCTTCCCCTACCGTTTCTGTCAATCCTTGGAGACACCAGTTGTCTGCACTCTTAACCTCCTCTTTTAGCTATGTAAGATTAGTTAAAGGTTTCTATATTTTTGGCTCTTAACAATATCCAGCACGGTTACATGATGCACCCAGTGGTCAAAATGAAACCAAGCAAAAAATGACAAGTGGTTTAATTAGAGCGGGCCTCTAGTAAGCATATCCTGCAGCGACGTCTGTAACCAGCCCCTTAAAGTATAATGGGAGTATTAGCAACAATACACCAGAAACATCTGGAGAGTCAACTAGCAACAGATTGGCTAACAGGTAGAGGGAGAGTTGAAACTGGGAGGAATCTGCCAGTGTTTTCTTTAACAGAATTGTTGAGGAAAAAAATAACTAGAGCTCTTTTCTTAGGTAACTAAACTTGAATTGTGAATCAAGTATGAGCTACAACACCAGAAATTAACTCCTCTTATTTCTTACATGTATTTAGACATTTCAAATTTATATAGAGTTGCTTTGTGGCATTTATTTTGTGTGTGTGTGTGTGTGTATTTGCTGAGAGAAGATATTGTAATGAGGAAGAATCTTAAATTATACTCATTATGTATGAATACACATGTGTTATAATTTTTGTGAAGTACTCTTTTGCTGAATAACTGAGTGATTAAATTTTGTGGTACTTTAAGACGCACATAGAGCTGGATTAAGATTTTTGGAGGTCCTAAACACTGAAAAGAGTTTGATGTCCCATCACCTCACCTAATATGTAAATAAAAACAAAGACAAAAAATAAGAGTAAGTAAAGAAGTCCAAAAAATTTCTGATTTTTCTCCGTGATGACTACTTCAGTGCTTTTGCTGAAATATTAAATTTAAAAAATTTTAGGAAGTCTTTTTGGTTTTTTATTCTGGCTTCGCTGGTGCCCTAAACCACCTAAAGCATATGCTTAATCTGCTTGTTGTATAAAGCACAACTGGCAGCACAGAGGTTCCAGTCTTAGTTCAGAGAGCATAAGCAATCACTATACAGTACTTCCAATGAAAATCTAATATTTATTGATAGTTCACTGAAGTATATTCAAAGGTGAGTATCTCTGCCTTTACTAATTTTACATTCTTTTTTAATATTTTTTTTAAATTTTTATTTATTTATGATAGTCACAGAGAGAGAGAGAGAGAGAGAGAGAGGCAGAGACACAGGCAGAAGGAGAAGCAGGCTCCATGCACCGTGAGCCTGATGTGGGATTCGATCCCGGGTCTCCAGGATCACACCCTGGGCCAACGGCAGGCGCCAAACCGCTGCACCACCCAGGGATCCCCTAATTTTACATTCTAATATGGTATAAGAAAGATCCACAGTTAGGCATCTATTATATTGAAAGTAGTGGTTTCTCTTTTAGTATAATAATGACCTGTCTTTCAAACATCAGAAAAGAGGCTTCATATTAAATATGGCCATAGAAAATTTCTCCCCAGCAGTTCATACTCATTTTAAAGTGCTTATAGAAATGTAATTTATCAGGTTATTTTGTGCTTTTCTTCATTGACTCACTTATGCAGTTTCTGAATGATTAACTTATGGAAATGTATATGTGGTATTTATAATTTCCTTGCTAGTATAAAAGTCTTCCTTTTTGTTGTATTTATAGATCCAACAGAGGTAGAAAACAGACTACTACCCTCAAGGACCTTTCTATCATTTCATAATTGTGACTTTGGCATTTTATTTCTGAGTTTCAGTAGGCTTTTTTATGTAAGTCATTTTGTAAAGTAAGTAAATAAATGCTCAGTAAGCAACTCAAAAGCTTAAACATAATAGAAACAATTGATACTTGTATATTGTTTCATGGTTTTAACACATGAAGCACACATTATTTAATCTCACAACAACTCTGAGCTAAATGTGGTAATTATCCCCATTTTTTAGGTGAAGTAATTGAGGCTTGTAGAGATTGTGACTTAAAGCCAATAAGTATTGGATTTAGGATTTGGACTCAGATCTTGGGGCCCCAAATCTTATGCCTTTCCCATTAGTTAAGAGTCCATGATCAGACACTAGAGTCCTAAAGAAATTAAATCATTACATGAAATATATTTTTGATTATTCAAGTGTAGTAGCATTACTCTTCTCATGAATTATATTAGAAGTGAGTAATATTGTTAAAAAGTTTTTAAAAATAAAAAATAAATAAAAAGCTTGATTAACTTAACCAAAGGATTAAGGTTGATACTACCATAAGTTATGTTGATATCATGTGCCCTGGTAATATGTGATGAGGGCACATCACTTCTGTGGTATGATTCCTCCCAAATCCATAAACAGGATAATTCTGACAAAATTTTAGACCAACCCAAATTGAGGGATGTTCTATAAAGTTCCTGACCACTACTCTTCAAAAGTGAAGGTCAAGGAACTGTCACAGATTAGAAGAGGCTAAGCAAACATGATGACTATATATAATGAGGTATTCTGGATTGGACCCTGAAACAGAAAAAAGACATTGATGTAAAAATGTAAGTAGAGTCAGGGTGCCTGGATGGTGCAGTCCGTTAAACATCTGACTCTTGGGTTTGGCTCAGGTCATGACCTCAGGGTTCTGGAATCGTGCCGTTGTTGGTCTCCATGCTCAATGTGGAGTCTGCCGCGGAGAGGTTCTCTTCTCCCTTTGCCTGGTTCCCCCCTCCCCCCTCTCTCTAAAATTAATAAAATTTAAAAATGCAAATAGAGTCTCTAGAATTTGATTAATAGTATAAAACCAATGTTAATTTTAGTTTTGATAGCTGTACCATTGTTATGTAAGATGGTAACATTAGAGGAAACTGGATAAAAGGTAAATAAATATAAATCTAAAATTAGTCAAATGAAAATTCAGCAAAATAACTTTATCACATATATTTGAAAGAAAGATGAAAAAGTTCTTTTCCAAACAGTAATGGTAAGGTCAAAGAACATGGAGATTCTAGGAAAAAAACCTATCTTTGAATTAGGCTGCTCTGTGAGTTAATGCAGTATGTTAACTATGAGAATTTATTTAAATTATTTTCCTTTGCTCATGCCTATGTACAGAGAATCTATACATTTTTATTCTCTCAGTTTGTAACACTGAAGTTGTTTGTAAGACTCTTCTGACCTTTCATTCTGGGGAAATGAAAACTGAACTTTTTTAATTCAATATTTATTTTTCTTTCATTTTGTTCTCCACAGTGGACAATCACTCTGGATGTTGGGTACCCAACCATGGATAGTTAGGTCATGGAGAAGAATCAGTCTCTTCAGTAAATGTACAAACTTTGCAACATGGAGGGTGAATTGCAGAAATGCAACAGGGTAAGTGGAAAGAGCCCTAGTTTTGACCTAGCCTTAAATACTAGGCCTGTCCACTTTGTAGCATGACTTTGGGCAAATTCTTAACTTCTCAGAGCAGTTTTTTATTCTCTACAATAGTTGTAAGAATGAAATAAGATGAGTAAAATACCTGTATCTACTAGATATCCAAAAATTAATAAATTCAAAAGTATTGGTTGTTATTATATACCTAATACTTTGCTATATATGAACCATAGTGAATATAAAAACACACTGAATGAAATGGCTTATAATCTCAAGGAGTTTTTAGCCCTTGGGAAGAGATTAAAACATGACTAGATGAAACTATTAGGGAAAAAAACCTTACAGAATTCCCCGGAACATTAAACTGTGTTGTAAAGACAGTAAAAGCAGTGATTAGAAGGGAGAAGAATCCTTTGTTTGTTTTATGAAAGCAGTGGCCTTGAGAAAAGCCTTTAGGAATTGGTACACAGAGTAGTAGCAACTAATATTTTTGGAGAGCTTTAAGATTTCTGAAGAGTTTTCACAAGTATTTTAATCATGATGTTCACATTACTCTATGAGATGAGTTTTATAAGCCCCATCTTGAAGATAAAGAAAATGAGACTCACGGACAGAATTAGAACTGAAGCCTTGCAATGCTATGAAATTTCTATGCTCATTTTGTAAAAATATTTTATTTTCCAAGCATTTTCATAATTATTTTCTCATCACCTGGAACAGCAATGTCAGAAGATGAAATCAGAGATACTACCTGACCCATGCAAGTTCCCCCAGCTAATTAGTTGGAAAAGCAGAACTGGGACCTGTGTACCTGAATGTGTATTCTTTCCATCTTTCTACATTATCACATTGTCTTCATTTCCAGATGGTGAGGAGGGAGGGAGCAAGGGACCAGTACTCCATTTGAACTGGTTCTGTGGCACACACACATAATCACAGAGAAGACCCTCAACTTTTCAGGACTGCATTAATCCTGGCCATGTAACTAGAGACTATCATTGACCCAACTTGTGCTGAGAATGACATATACCAACGGGGAAACTGAATCACCACACCTTAAATTGCTGGTAAAACGTGTTTTACCTCGTGATTCACATTTGTGCTCTATTTTGGAATCACTTCCCATGAGATGGCAATTAAAATAGACATTTCGATTCATGTGATTATAGATGGTTCTATTCCTTATCTAGCTAATTCTGGTCTAAATACAGATTATTGAGTGAGAGTTGTAGGCCAGTCTATTTTCATTTAAGAACACACAGGATGAACCTGGATCTTTAGAACATCATAGCGCTCTTGTCTTCAGGGGACACAATGATCTAGGCCTTATTGTATATGGCGATTTACTAGCATCTACTTTACAGCACAAAATCACCAATCTTACTTCACACTTCCAGGGGTTAATGCACCTCCCAGAGCACATCAAAACTCTGTTACAGTCCAGAGGTGGTGTCTTCCCCAAAGTTAAATATATCCACTGCCACTTTTCCTCCAGTGAGGATGACTGTTACAAACTGTCATGCTGCATTACACAGTCTATTTTTTTTATTTTTATTTTTTGTCTTTGACTATTCTTGTCTCAAAGCCTGTCAACCTCTGACCATAAATTGAAACTTTTAGTAATTGGCATCTTAATATAATTTCTTCGCTTACGGAAGTATTTTCAATTGGTTATATTCAAAGCTGGATTCAAGTTTTCCCCATTTGCAAGATGCTGCCTTAGGTCTAAAAAATGATTGTTATGCTGCAGGAATAGAAAAGTCTTTATTTCTTATAACTAACAAAAAAAAGTGCTCATCTTCTTGGGGTCGACAGTCTCACTTTTCGCAGCTTCCACGCCCCCCCACGTCCAATCTTGGGAGGCTGGTTACCTCTGAGTTACCGAGTCTGGGGGCGCGCGCGTCAGGGGGCTTGGGCAGGGGCGTGACAGTGTGTAAGCAGGTTTGGGTCGTGGGGTTGAGTCTGTCTACGAAGTTGTATTTTGGAGAAAATGTTCATTTATGAAACGCTGTCTGTAAAACGGGTCGTTAGTGGGGCTCGATGTGTACGTAACCGCGGAAGGCTCAGAGGCCGATCCCCACCCCGGCCGCGAGGCGGCTTTTGCTTAATTCCAAACCGGAATAACCTGTTGCGGGACTTGAAGCTCCCGCAGTTGTTGGTCGGCGTCCCAGCCAGCGGCGCGCGGATCCCGCCTGGCAGTCGCGCGCCCGGCGCTTGACAGGAAGGCAGTCACGTGGCAGCCGCAAAGCGGCGCTTTGCGACCTCGATGACAGGCAAAATGTGCGACAGCCTCGGCGCCGGCCAACCAGGGGCGGAGGAGGCGGCCAGGGAGGAAGCGGAGGAGGCGGAGGCGGCCGAGGGGTTCGCCCGCCTGCTCGTTCGCCTGGTTTCCCCGCCCCCGCCAGTCTCGCCGCAGCTGAGGGGAGCCGGGTGCGCGCTGTCGTAACCTGCCCTCATCCTGGCCGGCGACGGGAAGACCGGACCCCCATCCCGACCAAGCTCCCTGACAGGGCGGCTGCGGCGCGGGCTCCGCGGGGCGCAGGCGGGCGGCCCGGGCGCCTGAAGGTTACCGAGTGCATGAGCGCCTAGCCTCCCGCGCTGCCCCGCCCGCCGGCCCGCCGGCCCTCCCGCCGGCTCGCCCGCCAGCCCCTCGGCGCCCGGCGGCGGCGGCGGCGGCGGCGACGGCCGCAGGAGGCGCCGTTTCCCTCCCAGGTGCGCGCTTCGCTCCCGGAGCCGCGGAACTCGGCGGCCGCCATGGCGTCCAACATGGACCGGGAGATGATCCTGGCGGATTTTCAGGTGAAGTACACGGCCTGTTCCTCTCCCACCTCCAGCCTCGTGGGCTCCCGGTGCCAGAAGGGTAGTCTCTCCTCAGGGGTTGTCAGAGCGTGGCGGTGGTGTGTGGTTTGGGCGTTTTTATTCGGTACGTGGCGTGTGTGTGTGTGTGTGTGTGTGTGTGTGTAGCCATCGGGAGCGTGCGGCTCATCTGCTGGGTGGGGTGTGTGTACAGTGTGTCATGAACGGATTTGCAGGACGAGGGGGCGTTAGGATACTCGGTTTGCTGTATGTGTGTGGGCTGTGTAGTGTTCCCTGTATTATGTGAAGAAGAGGTGGAATTTGGGGGTGTTAAGTGTGAGGCTTGTAAGTGTGGGGTTCTGGGGGTCGGAGTTTTGGGTTGCTCCCTGAGGAGAGCGCTGTGCGGAGAGTGTGTTGTGGGTGTGGCGTATTGTATTAAGAGGTGAGTAAAAAGGAACCAGGGGGAGGCGGTGGTGGAGGTAGGGGCTTTTTCAAGGAGGAGTAAACATTATAGACTTTGCCTATTGGAATCTTTGGAGGATATGAAGGTAAAGAGGAGGCCAATACGCTGTATGTACCAAAGTATCCTTGCGGTGAATTCATAGCTTAATAAATTACATATTTGCGGATTCCCTTTCCCTACAGATGTGAATTGCTTGGTTGGTGTCCCAACCGCAGGAATAATTTAAAGGATAAGCCAAGGTTATTCTTTTATTTAGCCCAAATGTAGTTACACTAATATATGAGCATCTTAAGAAGGCTCGTTGAAGATGGAGGTGGACCCCGTCATGAAAGACTTGAAGTTAGAACTAATATCCCATGAACTCCATCTTTGCCTTCTGATGTTTGATGAGGAAAATGTAGTGAGATATTTTTAACCATTCATTTTGGCGTTAACTTAGAAGCTACTGTTATGTATAGGCAGACTTTTCTCTAACACGGTCATCACTGCACATGGTCTAACACTAGCATAGTACGGGATAGTTTTTCTTATTGAGATTTTGTTGGTCTGCTCTTCTTCTTTCTCTTATTTTCCTTATTTTGTGACTTACTATTATGGTGGTCATTTTTGGAGTTTGCTCTTTATTTTACTCAGGAGTGATATCTGATGTGTTGGGAATATGGTTATATCTGCGTTTGATTATACCATAACTTCCAAACTCAGACAGAGGTGTTCTGAAGATAAAAGTTGACCACAAGATTTTGGCGTTTTCTAAGATTGCTCTGAGATTTTATTTTGCTTAAGTCTTTTATTCCCTTTTTCCTTTTTTTCAGTCTCCAGTCTTTTAGCTAATATGGAATGTGGTCGTATGAAAAAAGCACTCTTTCTAGGAGTATTTTATTTTTTATTTATTTTTTATTTTTTTATTTATGATAGTCATACAGAGAGAGAGAGAGGCAGAGACATAGGCAGAGGGAGAAGCAGGCTCCATGCACCGGGAGCCCGATGTGGGATTCGATCCTGGGTCTCCAGGATCACTCCCTGGGCCAAAGGCAGGCGCCAAACTGCTGCGCCACCCAGGGATCCCTCTAGGAGTATTTTATCCTGTTACAAAATTGCTTTATAGAAAGGGCTTTAGACAACAATAAGTGTAGTTTATCTCACTAAAAGTTTTAAGGTAATTATAACTTTATTTTGATTTCACCAGTTTTTTTAATGTCCTGTAACAAGTTGTAGCTACTTGTTTTCTTATTATTTGTGATAATATGCTTACTGTGAACTTCTATATTAGCCAAGGACAGGAAATTTAGGATTCTTGTACTCAGAGACAAAGTAAGATTTTCTGACAAGCATTTGGGATATTATTTTGATCACATTAATACATTCTGTTTTTCTGTTCACACCAATGGCACTGATGTGAACAGTTGTTTACAAAACAAGGAAAAGCTATGGCATTCTCAATGTTTGCCAAATGGTGAAAGTTTATTTCATATTGTCAAATAGGTAAGAACACTAATAGAAAGTTATTTACAAACTATGCACATATATATATGTATATATATAAAATATTTTATTTATTTATTCATGAGAGAATCAGAGAGTCAGAGACATAGGCAGAGGGAGAAGCAGGCTCCATGTAGAGAGCCTGATGTGGGACTTGATCCCGTGACTCCAGGATCACACCCTGGGCCAAAGGTAGACGCTCAGCCGCTGAGCCACCCAGGCGTCCCTAAACTATGCACATATTAAGTGCATTAGCCTTTTGTGTTTTTAGGAACCTTGTGTTCCTCTCAAATGATGATTCCAGATCAGTTTGCTTAGTGGACTTACTTTTAGAATCAATTATTCTTCCTACTTTTAAGATTATGTAAACTTTTTGTAGGATTAATTTTTTAAGAATTAGTATTTATCCAGTTATCAGAAACTAGATAATTTTAAAGATTGCAGTTCAAGTTTTTTTAAGATTTATTTATTTATTTATTTATTTATTTATTTATTTATTTATTTATTTATTTATGATAGAGAGAGAGAGAAAGAGAGAGAGAGAGAGGCAGAGACACAGGAGGAGGGAGAAGCAGGCTCCATGCCTGGAGCCCGACATGGGACTCGATCCCGGGACTCCAGGATTGGGTCCTGGGCCAAAAGTAGGTGCTAAACTGCTGAGCCACCCAGGGATCCCTACAGTTCAAGTTTTATAATGTGGATACTTGGATGATACTTGCTTTCATCTGTAACTGTGCAAATCAGTTTCTCTCCAAAAGTGAACACATGACTGTGAAATTAATAATAATTTCGAGAATTCAGTGCCGCCTTTGTCGAAAGGGATATGATTTTTTAAAAAGTTATTTAAATTCCAATTAGTTAACATACAGTATCATATTAGTTTCAGGTATATAATGTAGTGATTCAACACTTCATGCAATACCTGGTGCTCATCACAAGTGTACTCCTAAATCCGCATCACCCATTTAACCCATCCTCTCACCTACCTCCCCCTGACAGTCATCAGTCCATTCTCTATAGTTCAGTGTCTGCTTGTTGGCTTGTCCCCCTTTCGTTCCTTTATTGAGAAAGGGACATTATTTTTAAATATCAGATTTTAAAAATAAGTTTCAGATTTTGATTATTGCTAGATAATAGGTTCTTATAAATACAGTCCCTAAATACGGACAAACTTTTTTTTTTTTTTTTAAGATTTATTTAAGAGAGAGAGTGTGAGTGCGAATGCATGTGGAGAGGGGAGAGGCAGGGGGAGAGAGAGAGAAGCAGATTCCTCACTGAACACGGAGCTGAGCTGGAGCTGGGGTTTGATCTCACCACCCTGTTACCATGACCTGAGCAGGAATCAAGAGCCCCATACTCAACCAACTGAGTGATCCAGGAGCCCCAGAAAAACTTTTGAGAAAGATTTTTGTATTTCAACTCAATGAAGAAAGGACTTCTGTTGAAACTGATCAGTGAAGGAGTAGTTAACAATTGTAATTTAAAGGACAGCCCCTGTGGCTCAGTGGTTTAGTGCTACCTTCAGCCCCGGGCGTGATCCTGGAGGTCTGATATTGAGTCCCAAGTTGGGCTCCCGGCATGGAGCCTGCTTCTCCCTCTGCCTATGCCTCTGCTCTCTCTCTATGTCTTTCATGAGTAAATAAATAAAATCTTAAAAAAAAATTACCTGGTTTCTTATAACTGAATAAGTAATGGATGGAAAGTTATACCTCCATCCATGACTTAATAAGACAGGTTTGGGATTTTATACATCAGTGAACTCATTACAAAGCAAATGTATTATAGATTGTCCTCTTAGGGCACCTGGTGGCTCAGTGGTTGAGCATTGTGTCTTTGGCTCAGGTCATGATCCTGGGGTCCTAGGATCGAGTCCTGCATCAGGCTCCACACGGGGAGCTTGCTTCTCCCTCTGTCTGTGTCTCTTCTTCTCTCTCTGTGTCTCTCATGAATAAATATATAAAATCTTTAAACAGACAAAAAAAAACCAAATTGTCCTCTTAAAGATTTCTTCCTCAAATAAGAACAGCTTTTAATTAAAAATTTTTAAAAAGATTTTATTTATTTGAGGGAGAATGAGTTGAGAGAGAGAGCGAGCACACAAGCAGGCAGATGGAGAGGGAGAAGCAGACACCCCTGCTGAGCAGGGAGCCTGAGGTGGGGCTGGATCCCAGGATCCCAGGATCACAACTTGAGCTGAAGGCAGATACTTAAACTGACCGAGCCACCCGCACCCCCAATTAAATTTTTTAAAAAATTGTGGTGAGATACTCATAGCATAAAATTTGCCATCTTAACTTTTTTTTTTTTTTTGCCATTTTTAAGTGTCCAGTTCAGTGGCATCAAGTATATCCACATTGTTGTGCAATCATCACCACTCTCTATCTCCAGAACACTTTTTATCTTGCAAAACTGAAACTTTAACCATTAAACAATAACTTCCCATTTTCCCCTGCTCTCCAACACCTGGCAACCACCATCCTGTTTTCTATGAATGTGAATATTCTAGGTACCTCATTTAAGGGTAATCGGGCAGTATTTATCCTTTTGTGACTGGTTTGTTTTATTTAGCATGATGTCTCCCAACATTTATCCATGTTGTAGTATGTGTTAGAATTCCGTTTCATTTTAAAAGGCTGATATACAGTATATGTATACAGTAGCCCCCAATATGTATGATTTTGCTTTCCATGGTTTTGGTTACCCTTGGTCAACTCTGGTCCAGAGGTAGATGATCTGTCTTCCTGATGTATAATCAGAAGGTCAGTAGTAGCCTAATACTTCATCACAATGCCTGGGTCATTCATCTCACTTTATCTCAACATGTAGGCATTTTATCATCTCACATCACCAAAGAAGGGTGAGTACAATAAAAGTTTTGAGAGACCACGTTTATATAACTCTTATTGCAGTATATAGTATTGTTAAAATTACTCTATTTTATCATAGTTACTGTTAATCTCACAGTAATGGATTTATAAATTAAACTTTATTATAGATACATATGCATAGGAAAAAGCGTAGTGTACATAGGGTTTGGTACTGTCCTTGGTTTCATGCGTCTGTTGGTGGTCTTGGGACATAACTTCCAGATAATGGGGGACTGCTGAACCACATTTTGTGTACCCATTCATCTGTCAATGGACAATTTTTTCCGTGTTTTGAATATTATGAGTCATTAATGCTGTTATGAACATAGATGTACAATTATTTGAATCCCTGCTTTTAATTCTTCTAGGTATATATCCAGAATTTGATTTACTGGGTCATATAGGGTTTTTTTTTTTTTTTCTTTTTAAGATTTTATTTATTCATGAGAGACACACAGAGGGAGGCAGAGACATAGGCAGAGGGAGAAACAGGCTCCTCACAGGGAACCCGATGTGGGACTCGATCCCGGACCCTGGGATCATGCCCTGAGTCAAAGGTAGACATCCAACTGCTGAGCCACCCAGGCGTCCCAATCATATGGTATTCTTTGTGGAAATTCCAGCCATACTGTTACCCATAGTGGCTCACCACCAAAAGTTTGAATGAAGAGAATGACAGCATCATGTTTATTTAAAAAAAAAAAATTAACGGT
Organism: Canis lupus baileyi; assembly: GCF_048164855.1. Classification (NCBI taxonomy): domain Eukaryota; kingdom Metazoa; phylum Chordata; class Mammalia; order Carnivora; family Canidae; genus Canis; species Canis lupus. The sequence goes on from NC_132850.1 coordinate 11,481,948, forward strand.
TTATTTATTTACTTCTTTATTAATGAGAGACACAGAGAGAGAGAGAGAGAGAGAGAGAGGTAGAGACAGAAGCAGAGGGAGAAGCAGGCAGGAAGCCGGATGGAGGACTCCATCCCGCCACCACAGGATCATGCCCTGAACTGAAGGCAGACGCTCAACCGCTGAGCCACCCAGGTGCCCTTGACAGCATCATGTTTAATGAATTATTTGTAAATTCACCTCTGGGCACGTGAGTTTATAATTTGGAATAGTCTAACAAAAATCAGTTTTAGGGACGCCTGGGTGGCTTAGCAGTTTAGTGCCTGCCTTCGGCTCAGGACGTGATGCTGGAGTGCTGGGATCAAGCCCCACATTGGACTCTCTACATGGAGCCCACTTCTCCCTCTGCCTCTCTCTCTCTCTCTGTGTCTCTCATGAGTAGATAAATAAAATCTTAAAAAAAAATCAGTTTTAAATGTAAATAGTGTTAGCATCGTATGTTACTGGTAAAGGAATGAATAGAGTAGTACACCTACAGTTCTGGCTGGTCAGAGCCAGGAGGGGGTGTAAAGGAATTTCCTGAGTTTAAAAAACAGGCAGGCATTGATGAATCAGGACAGTTTCTTTCTTTCTTTCTTTTGTTTTTTTTCGTCCTTAATGTCTTTTTTATAACAAAGAGATGCATTCAGGTGAGCGTTCTAAATCTTGTCCTTTTTGTAATTGTAGAATTTTTTGCCTTTTTTTTTTTTTTTTTAAGGTTGAGGTGTAGAGCAAAAGTCATTTGATGAAACAAACTTTTAAGGTATATTTGGTTTGCTTAAGATGTGAAAATAGCTATCCAAATGGAGTTGTAGCTGCTATCAAATGATTTCAGTTATAGTAGTTATTTTGTTTTGTTTTTATTTTTTAATTTTTTTTAATTTTTTTATTTATGATAGTCACACACAGAGAGAGAGAGGCAGAGACACAGGCAGAGGGAGAAGCAGGCTCCATGCACCGGGAACCCGACGTGGGATTTGATCCCAGGTCTCCAGGATCACGCCCTGGGCCAAAGGCAGGCACCAAACCGCTGTGCCACCCAGGGATCCCAATTTTGGATACATATGAACAGAAAGTGAATATTCCCCTTAACCTTTTTTTCCCCCTTAACCTTGTAATCAATGAATGCTAATTTCTTTTTCCTTTAAGATACTTTTTTTTAAATTTTAAAGATTTTATTCATTCATTCATGAGACAGAGAGAGAGAGAGAGAGAGAGAGGCAGAGACACAGGCAGAGGGAGAAGCAGGCTCCATGCAGGGAGCCTGACGTGGGACTTGATCCCAGGTCTCCGGGATCACGCCCTCGGCTGAAGGTGGTGCTAAACTGCTGAGCCACCTGGGCTGCCCCGATACATTTTTATAATACATTTTTTCTTTGGGAACAAAAAAGGGTGCTATAGCTGTTTAGGTTAGCTCACATGTTGGTGTCATATCTTTTTCTATTTACATTTCTCTGTTATTGCAGTTATTGTATAATATAGAAATATAATAGCTTTACTCAAATCAAGGGAAAAAAGGTACAATTTTCACTGGTAGTAATATATATATATATATGTATACACACACACACACACACACACACACATTTTAAGCAACAAAACCTTATCTCCCTTCCTAAAATAATATTTTTTCTCAACCTAGTTCTTGTGGTCACAGAGTGAGTCTCCTTCTCTAATTTGGCTTTGATTTTGATGTTACTTTCAGTTATGTTTCCTGGATGACACAGTTGTGCCTTTGTTTTCTTCTTCTGGTCTTTCAAGCTAATAATACCTTTACTGCCTAAATTGCTTTATGCATTTTCATATATTGGATTATCAGTATGGGACTTTTAAGTTTTCTTTTGCCTATCACCTTCTCTTGGAAGCATGGACTCTTCCATGACACTACCAGTAAGTCACCTGAAAGTAGTTTCTGCTCCTTCATAACATTTCTTCCTTCTTTTTTTTTTTTTTTTTTTTTTAAGATTTTATTTATTTACTCTTAAGAGACACAGAGGCAGAGGGAGAAGCAGGTTCCACGCAGGGAGCCTGACGTGGGACTCAATCCCTGGTCTCCAGGATCACGCCCTGGGCCAAAGGTGGTGCCAAACCATTGAGCCACCTGGGCTACCCACATTTCTTCCTTCTAATTGAAGTTGTGAATCTTTTTCTTTTTTAGTTTGACATGAAGAGGTATCTTCTACAAAAGATGCCAGACTGTACAAGTAGAAATGATATTGATCCACATGGCTAGGTATCCTTTTTGGTGTGTCGTGGCTTAGGGACCAAACTAAATATCCATGGAACATCGTATTTATTTCCTGGGAGGTTACCTTAAGTCAGAGATTGAGTACTGTGGCAGAAAATAGTCTTGTCTTTGTCCTTTCTTTCCTTTCTCCACTTTCATTAGAGGGATGAGGCATTTTGTGTACCTGTTTGGATTGTTAGTCATTGGGAAAATAAGGTTTTAGTATGTAGAATAAAGTTTAGTATGGAGTGATTGAGAGCGTGGACTTTTAGGTCAGATTGCTTGGATTTAAACCACAGCATTGCCACTCACACATCTTGTGATCTTTGACTACTCATTTCATACCTCTGCCTCAGTTTCCTGATATGAAAAATGAGTTAGTGCGTATAAAGTGATTAGAACAGTTGTCTGAGGGCAGCCTGGGTGGCTCAGTGGTTTAGTGCTGCCTTCGGCCCAGGGTGTGATCCTGGAGACCCGGGATAAAGTCCCACGTCGGGCTCCTTGCATGGGGCCTGCTTCTCCCTCTGCCCGTGTCTCTGCCTCTCTCTCTCTCTCTCTCTCTCTGTCTCTCTCATGAACAAATAAAATCTTAAAAAAACATAGAACAGTTGTCTGAGATACAGTTCAATAAACTTTAGTTATTTTCATTTTATTAAAATATTTATGTATGTATGTATGTATGTCAGAGTGAGAGAGCACAAGTAGGGGGAGTGACAGAGGAAGTGGCAGAGAGAGGCAGGTCCCTGGGATCATGACCAGACGCTTAACCAACTGAGCCCTAGTTATTCTCATTTTTGATAATTTTAATGTATACTTGTTCTGCAGGGGACTTCAGAGATCATCTGTTTCCAGCTTCTCAGTTTTCCTTTTGTGGAAGTTGAGACCAGAAAAAGGAAGTGACTTGTCCAAGTTCCTAGGTTGGTTTGAAACAAAGATTATATCTAGGTACATATATTAGTGTTTATTTTCTAGCTTAATGTGTCAGATGGCTTGTATTTCTAGAGGAAAACAAGACTCACCATTCAGAAATTTCCCCAAATGATAAAATTTATATACAAAATGAATTAACAGTACCTGGCATATAGCAGACATGCCAGAAGGGAGAGTGGGCCTGGCACTTTGTTTCTAGACTAGCATTCATTCCAGTCTAGTGCTGTGCTTCTAAGTTTACAGATGGTCAGAAGCCAGGGAATGAAGAGCGTGGTTGGGTTGATGCCTGTTGTTTGCCAGACTAGGTTTATAGACTCTGTAGATAAGGGGTCAGGAAACTATAGTCTGTAAGCTGGCTACCTGTTTTTATACATGAGGGTTTATGGGAATATAGTGATAGCTATTCATTTTAATTTATCTATTGTCTGTGGCTGCTTTTTTGCTACACTGACAGAGATGAGTAGTTGAGACAGAGACTTTATGTTGCACAGGCCTAAAATACTTCCTGTCTGGGCCTTTACCATAAAGTTATTTCAGAACCCCCCCCCCCCAAACAAATACTTTTCTTTCCAGGTTTCAGTAATTACAAAGTGCTAGAGCATTTGAGTGCTTCACAAGTAATGTTACATGGTTGTACACCTCCATAGGAGGCAGTTGTTAAAATATTTCCCTTAGGCAGACTAGAACTCTAGTTTTTTGCTTTTTTTTTGTTTTGGTTTGGTTCTGGTTCTCCGAGCAAGTCTTTTATCCTTTCTGGGTTTGATTTATTTAGTCTGAAATGGAGATTTGTCTAGAGTCATATATACCTGAAAGCAGGGCTGGACTAGATCAGGTATTCATATAGAATCTGGACAATCACATGGCAGCAGTAGGGGGTTGAGGACATTCAGTTATAATTTAGGTAATACGTCTGGATCAGGAATTAGCAAACTATATCCTGAGGGCCAAATTACCACCTGGTTTTGTCAGTGAAGTCTTTTTTTTTTTTAATTTTTATTTATTTATGATAGTCACACAGAGAGAGAGAGAGGCAGAGACATAGGCAGAGGGAGAAGCAGGCTCCATGCACTGGGAGCCCGACGTGGGATTTGATCCCGGGTTTCCAGGATTGCGCCCTGGGCCAAAGGCAGGCGCCAAACCGCTGCGCCACCCAGGGATCCTGTGAAGTCTTATTAGAAGACAGTCATGCATACTTATTTACATGTTGTCTCTGGCCACTTTTGCCTTCAATAGCAAAGTTGAGTAGTTAGTTGATTGCATGGCCTGCAAAGCCTAAAATATTTACCCTGCCCCTTACAGGAAAGCTTGCTGATTCTTGGTCTAGATTAGTGGTGTTCAACTGTAGGTAGTATCTGTTCCCCAGGGGACATTAGGCAATGTCTAGAGACATTTTTGGCTGTCACAACTGGGAGAGTGCTGCTGGCATTTAGTGGGTAGATACCAGGAATGCTGCTAAACATTCTGCACAAGACATCCCTTCACAATGAAGAATTATCCATCGTAAAATGTCCAATAGTGCTGAAAAACCCTGATCTGAGTTACTGGTTCTCAAGCTTTAATTTGTTTGTTTTTGAAAGATTTTATTTATTAGACAGAGAGAGAGAGAGAGAGCATAAGCAGCGAGAGTGGGAAAGGGGGAGTCGGGTTCCCCACTGAGCAGGGAGCCCGATGCAGGGCTTGATCCCAGGACCCCGGGATCATGACCTGAGCCGAAGGCAGACACTTAACCACGTAAGCTGACCCTCAAACTTTAATCTGTTAATAACCTGGAAGGCTTGTTAAACCATAGATTGCTGGACCCCACCCCAAGTTTCTTTTTTTTTTTTCACCCCAAGTTTCTGATTGAATGGATTCTATAGGTGGGGTCTGAAACTTTGCATTGCTCTGGGACTCCAGGATTATGTTGCTGCTGATCCAAGATCTACACATGGGAACAACTGATCTAGATGACTTTAGAAGTTAAATCCATTTCTATGATTTTTAAAAAATTTTGTGATCTGTTTCATTTTTATAACTTAGGAACGTTGCTTATTTTCTTTTCTTTTCTTTTCTTTTCTTTTCTTTTCTTTTCTTTTCTTTTCTTTTCTTTTTTTAGACTTTAAAAAAATTTATTTATTAGAGATACACAGAGAGAGAGAGAGGAGAGAGACAGGCAGAGGGAGAAGAAGGCTCCATGCAGAGAGCCCGACATGGGACTCGATCCCAGGTCTCCAGGATCACGCCCTGGGCTGAAGGTGGCACTAAATCTCTAAGCCACCGGGGCTGCCCATTATTTTATTATATGCCCTATGCCCAATGTGGGGCTCAAACTCATAACCCCGAGATCAAGAGTTGCATGCTATCCCACCTGAGCCAGCCAGGTGATCCCAGGCTCTGTGTCTTTATACCCTTATTTTTTGTGCCCTTTAGAAAACTTCCATTTATCTTTTAAAACCTATTAGTTGCCTTTTGCTTATAAGATCAGTGCCATGTGCCCAGTTTTTAGGGTTAATCATTTTGTCTTATGTTTCTTGTGTATGTTTCTCTTCTTTGAGTCTTTTTTACATTTTAAAAAGTATTTATTAATTTATTTCTAGAGAGAGAGCACCCATGAGTGGGAGGGGCAGAGGGAGAGGGAAAGAGAATCTCAAGTGGACTCCATGGTGAGCACAGAGCCTGGTGCAGGGCTCCATCCCAGGACCCTAAGATCACGACCTGAGCCAAAACCAAGAATCAGATGCTCAACCGACTACACCATCCAGGCACTCCTCTTCTTTTGAGTCATATGCCAGTTTGTTAGTAATCACTTTACATGTTTCTTTCCCCTAATGTCAGCTCCTTGAGTGAACAACTGCCTGGGTCTTAACCATCCTTTCCTGCAATATCTATAAGAGGTGCTCAGTGGGGACACCTGGGTAGCTCAATGGTTGAGCGTCTGCCTTTGGCTCAGGGTGTGAAGAGTCCCAGGATTGAGTCCCTCATTGGGCGCCCTGTGAGGAGCCTGCTTTGTGTCTGCCTTTCTCTGAATCTCTCATGAATAAATAAAATCTCTTTTTTTTTAAAGGTGCTCATTGAATATATTTTTGGAGGAATATTATGAATATTAGCTGTTATGGTAAAAATAACAGCTACAAAGAGTAGAATTGTAGGTTTACATGTACAGTTGACCCTTGAATAATACAAGGATTTGGGGCACCAATCTGTACGTTTGAAAGTCTACACATGATTTGGACTTCCCTCACATTTAATCAGTAATGGCCTGTTGTTGACTGGAAGCCTTACTGGTAACATAGTCAAGTAACACATATTTTATATGTTATATTTTGTTTTTGTTTGTTTTTTTTACAATAAAGCAAGCTAGAGAAGATTTTATTAAGAAAATAGAAAATACATATACAGTACTGTATTGAAAAAAATTTGGTATATGGATACACACACTTAAAATGTGTGGTTTTCAAGGATCAGGTGTATTTTTAAGCATCTACTGTTGACATGATTTTGAATAATAAAATCTGTTAGTGAGAGAATAAAAATTGGGCTGTTCTGTTGAATTGAAGATTATTACTTTAAAATGACCCATTTGTAGAGAAGTACATAACACCTCCCTTCTTGTTGAGCTTTTATAGAGGCCTCAGTAAGGTGATGTGGCAACATATAGGGCTTGAGGTCAATAACTTAGGGAAATTTGAATGTTGTTACTGAATTGCTCTGCATCAACACTTCTCTTGATTTTGGTTTCACTTTCAAACTTTTTTAAGGCAGAAATTTCAAATAAAAATTGTTTACCATATTAAATCATTAGTCATTGGCCTTAATGTGAGTTTGAGAAAATTTTAAGAAGCAGCTTGGGAACATTAACAGTATTGTTGTACCTATCTTTATTCTTATTTGTGGTTATAGAAGAATAAGTGAAGTAGAAAGGATGGGATGTCAAGTTGTGGTAAGAAAAGAGAAATGTTGCAGGTTATGTGTACCTTAATGGCGGGTGGAGTTAGGTTCCAGCCACCTGTTTTTTCCTCTCCATTTTACCTTGATTTCTTGGACTTTTTTTCTTTTTTTTAAAGATCTTATTTATTTATTCATGAGAGACACACACACACACACACACAGAGACACAGGCAGAGGGAGAAGCAGGCTCCATGCAGGGAGCCCGATGTGGGACTCGATCCTGGGTCTCCAGGACCAGGCCCTGGGCTGAAGGCGGCACTAAACTGCTGAACCTCCCGGGCTGCCCAATTTCTTGGACTCTTTAATGAGGTATAACGTTAGTGAGAGGAAAGCTTTGTCTCTTGTGCCCTCTTGGCTATCCACCTTCTTTCTTCCAAGGGAAAAGTAGTGGTTGAACTTGTTTATTTTTTTGAAAGATTTTATTTATTTGATGGAGACAGAAAGCAAGCACAAGCAGGGGGAGCAGCAGAGAGAGGAGAAGCAGGCTCCCACTGAGCTAAGAGCCCAACATAGGACTCAATCCCAGGACCTTGGGATTCTGACCTGAGCTGAAAGCAGACACTTAACCAACTGAGCCACTCAGGCACCCTGAAATTGTTTTTCTTTTTTTTTTTTAATTTTTATTATTTTTATTTTTAAAGATTTTATTTATTTATTCATGACACACACACACACACACACACACACACACACACAGAAGCAGAGACACAGGCAGAGGGAGAAGCAGGCTCCATGTAGGAGCCCAATGTAGGACTCGATCCCGGGACTCCATGATCATGCCCTGGGCTAAAGGCAGGCGTTAAACTGCTGAGCTGCCCAGGGATCCCCTGTTTGTTTTTTTAAAATATAATTTTAGCTGCGTCCTTTGACATGCAGTGAAAGTGAGGTGGAGATACAATTGAATGTTCTTATTTTAGGTTTAATGGGGGGTGGGTGGGTAATAAAATTAGCATCTAGCTTTTGATTGTTTTGTATGTGCCAGGTACTATGCTAGGCTCTTAACAGCTAAATTCTACAGTGACCGTATTGGGATCTGTTGATACAGTTCTCCATGATTTCTGTGTGTCTTGTGATCAGAGACACTGACTGCTCTTGTTTTCTGCTCTCTTTTCAAGCATGTTTGTATAGTGAGCTGCCTTGGAAGATAGAGGTAGTGTCTCCCTCTAGAGCAAAGGGTAGGCATGCATACTCTTTGCAGTTTGAAAGATTTGGGTTCTCTAGGCTCTGGGTTTCTCTTTTAATGCAATCCATTGCATGGTAGGTATCACGTGGCCTGCTTTGTGTTGCACTGTGGGAAATGGGACTGGGGAACTACATAAGAAAATGCTAATATTCTGACAATGAATATTGTCAGAGTCATAAAGTTCATTTTCTCCAACCCAGGAGTCTAGGTCTTATGCCAGCATCCATGAAACTGGCAGGCTAATTTGTTAGCTTGCAAGTAGGGTAAAAAATATCAGATCTTTCACTGCTTTAATAGTTTTGGCAACAAAGATAGTATGTTGGTAGACACATGGCTTTTTGGGAGAGAAAGGGTGAGGGCTCATGGACTGGTTAACAGAATTAGAGGGGCCTCCATGGAATTGATACTGAACACCTCGACCAAATTGTTAAGTGACTTTCTACTTTATTGCCTTTTAATGAGGAAGAATTAGGGAGGTGATTACAGACTGAGTATCAGGAAGGAGGTTCAAACACAGTTGCCTGAATATTCTAGTTTTTGCTGTTAACAACCCTCAAATATCCTCTCTGGTAGACAGAATTTTTTTCACCAATCTATCAGATTCAGAGTCAGACTCCCCCCTCAATGTAATAACTAGTACTAAGATTTGTCCCGGCTGGGCAGGAAGTTCGGCCTCTTTTAGACTACATTTACAGACCTATGTACACCTACACTTGAGTGCAAAAGGAGGCAAATTTGCAACCCCTGAGTGCACAAAACAAAGGACTTTCTGTGGTTTGAGAGATGAGAGGATGGAGGTTAATGATGTCTTAGGGCTCAGTCCTTCCTTTGGAGAAACCTTTATTCCACATTTCACTGTCTAAAGCAAAGCTACTGATTCAGTGGGGTCCTCAATCCATAGTTTTTCCTAAACCTGGGCATGGTTCACCAGTGATTTAGCCAAGCCGAAACTGATTTGTCTGGTTGTCTTCCGGGGCTGTTCAGCCTCTGTGCCAGCTATGCAGACTGATAGTGGGTGATTGCTTTCTCAGTGCATAGAACTCAAGGCTGTTCTTATAGCTCTGGCTAGTATTCTCCTTCATAAAACTTGTGTTTCTAGTGCCCCTTGGCTTGTTGCCCATGGCCTAGCTATTCGGTCTGCCACTTGGAAACTATAGACTGGCAGATTAAAGGCAGCTCTCTTTGAAGCTGTGAACTATGGAAACAAATTATAGCTGCTGATCAAACTGTCTGGATCACTCATGTAGATGCCCACAATAAGGGACTGTTCTCTAATGAAGCCCACTGGAATCAAGCTTCTGATTGAGTCTGTACTGCCCAGAGCCATCATTGTTGTCTGGATCCATCCATCATATTAGATGTGATAACACATCAGCTATCATAAAATGGGTGTAGACTTAAAGACTATTTATTTCTGATGCAGAGGGTAACATTGCTCTACTTGTGAGTTCTGCCAAAAATTGACCTGTCACATAATGAGAGAATCCACATTTGCTTTTAGCAAATTTAATACATTGGAACTTTGGCCTTCCATTCATAAGTATCAGTGCTGCCTCACTGCTGTTGATACTTTTTTTCTGGGTATGGTGTTGCTGTTGTAGTTCAATTAGCTGACTGGCCACAACATTTTGGCCTGTGAAACTAATCTTTGTTATGCTTTTGGGTTTTCTGGACCATTTGCAGTCTGACAATGGTGAACTTTTTATTTTAAAGCCACTCAGCAGTGAGCTTGATAATCAAGATGCTTGAGGGATCTTTCATGCTCCCTAGCATCCACAGACATCAGGTATGTGGATAAATGTTGAACATGGAAGCATCTTTTTCCTTAGTAAGTCAGGCCACTGAATGCAGCTATGACCAGAAAGGGATCATCTCATCTTGGTCACTTACTTCATGACCCAATAATCGGGATGGAAGGGTTGGGAGGATATATATATATACACACACATACACACACACACACACGTATATATACGTATATATGTATATGTATATATATATATAAAACGAATTCAGATTTTTTTTAATATAAGATTTTTTTTTGTTTGTTTGTTTATTTGAGAGCAAGAAGGAGGAAGAGAGAGAGAGAGAGGAGGGGTGGAGGGTCAGAGGGAGAGAGAATCCTAAGCATATTCCGTGTGGAGAGCAGAGCCCAACACGGGGTTCAATCTCAGGACCCTGGGATCATGCCCTGAACTGAAACCAAGAGCTGAACACTTAACTGACTGTGTCACCCCAGGCATCCCTTCAAATTTAGATTCTACCCTGACTATTTCTGGGCATGAAGCTTTTTTTTCTTCTACCTACAGTACAGAGCCAGCCTGTTGGTACACCTTTTATGTGGCAGTATGCCAAGAGGTAGCCTTGAGATTCAGACTTAATTCTCGTTTAGCCACCTGGATTCTCATGTTGGTTTGACATGGTCTAGATTATAAGGATAATGACCACTGGTTGAGTACCCTGTTTGCTGAGTTCCCCTACAGTGGCCCCTACATGTGGGCCAATGGGGACCATTAATGGATTTCTGTAGGTTTAATAAAAATTCCCTTGCTTATTTCACACTGACATTTCTAGGGGAAAGGCCTAAGTATGAATGAGTAGGAGAAGATTGGAAAAAAGCTGCAATTATAGCTACTGGAATGGAACATAATTTTGTGGTAGTGGAGGGAAAGCCAACGATCTTGACACCTAGGAAGGAACACCTTAGACCTCAGAAGAAGCTTTGGGGAAGGGAGAGACATTCAGAACCACACTTGAAGCTTTCCTTAGTTTCCAGGAAAACATCCTGATGCAGCTCTTGCAAAATTGCAGGCATGTAGTTGCTGGGGTCTGCCATCCTCCCATTAGAGTGCTCAGCTCTGATCACCATTTGGTTATCATTCCCTTTAATTTTACTGAGAAATCTATTGGAAACTGCAGGGGTTGCCCCATACCTTCCATGCAAAACACCTGTCATTGCCTGCTCACATCTACCCACATGTCTTCCATAGCCTTTGCTCAGGGATTCTGTGGGGTGGATTACTGGTGGCCTGCACAATTAGGATAGTTTGGACTGACTGCCTTCATTCAGTTCTTTCAAAAACAAAGACTATACTTAATTATTCAAACTGAATTTGGGAACTCCAGGCCTGTCACCTGTCTGGGAGGCCATGTTGGGATATAGATTGTCTCCCAGGTTGATGTAGGTCTTCCGAAAAATATGGACTCTTGTACCTCTTGAATATTTAACAAAGCACTACTAGTAGATCTTAGAGCCTTCGGTGGACTGTGGAGATCTCTCCAAAGTGAGACTATCCTTAATTTTTTAGGGAGGCTTCCCAGAGTCTTAACTGATTTGTTATTTATGTGCATCCTGTAGGCAGTTAACTTTATGAGGGAAGTTATTGAGTTAGAATAGATGGTTCAGAATTTGTTCCTGATTCTTTTTGCTGATATGATCAGTTACACACCTTGGTCCTAGGAAGCATTCAGATTAGTCTCAACTCACTGACCAGCATTGTTATGGATGATAAAATTGCCCTTATAGGCCGAAGCAGAGTCTGTATAATTGTTAATATATCCTGTTGTTCTGGATTAATGCCTTGGGCCAAGTGGAAAGGTTAATACAGAACTTTAGGGACAGGGACACCTGGGTGGCCCCAGTGGTTGAGCATCTGTCTTTGCCTTAGGGGTCATCCTGGGGTCCTGGGATCGAGTTCCACATCAGGCTCCAGAGGGAGCCTGCTTCTGCCTCTGCCTATGTCTCTGCCTCTCTGTCTCTCTCATGAATAAATTAAAAAAAAAAAAAAAAAAAAGAGAACTTTAGGGAAAAAGACACCAGACTTTCAGAGGTAGACCCTAATGTTTCATGGGATTTTCTTCAGCTTATTCAGGGGTGGAACTCTGAGGAGCATGGTTGAATCAGATCTGAAGGTTGGCTTCATCCTGCTGCCTGTTGATAACTGTTTTAATTAAATGCTGTATGAAGCAAATTGAATGGGTTTAGTCCCAGTCACTTGTCAGTCAGATTAATCAGAGTGGCCATTGGAATCTATACTCATGAGAAACTTTGTCAGCAGCCAAGATGGTTTAGAAGTGAGAGACAATTCTCTTTGTCTAATATCATCACATTTTATGAATAGAGACAGCAATTGTTACAGTCTATCTTTTCAAGGGTGTTGTATTGTGACCAGCCTAGATAATGTCTCCTTCCAGATCAAAGGGCAAGTTTGTTCACAATCTGGGAGATAAAGATATTTTTTCCCTCCAGAGCAAAGGGTGGGTATGCTCTCAGGATTCTTCTCCTGTAGTGGAGTCCTGTAGTGCATGAGCAGATGTCACCTGGCTCACTATGTATCACCTTGTGGCTAATCAGATTTGCGAACCCATGTAAGAAACTGCTGATACTCTGGCTACTGCTATTGTTGTGAGTAATAAAGTACATTATTATTATTATTATTATTATTATTATTATTATTATTTTAAGATTTTATTTATCTACTTATGAGAGACACACAGAGAGGCAGAGGCACAGGCAGAGGGAGAAGCAGGCTCCATGCAGGGAGCCCGATGCAGGACTCGATCCTGGGATTCCCAAGATCATGCCCTGGGCCGAAGCAGGTGCTAAACCGCTGAGCCACCCAGGGATCCCAAGTAGTTTATTCTTGACCTAGGAGTCTTGTGTCTTCCTCTAGCAGCCATGAAATTGTAACATGCTAAATCATTAACTTCTAAGTAAGTAAAATATTAGATCCTTCACAGCTCTTACCACCCTGGAGACTAGGCAGTCCTTTATTATACAGAATGGTTTTGGAGATGGTAATTATAATTACTACTAATGTTACTCAGCAATACTTTGGCCTATATGGTCAATGTTTTATCTGCATTGTTCAATCTAATTGGTATATGCCATTTAATTTGTGATAGTCATTATTAATATTCTCATTTTATTTTATTTTATTTTATTTTAATTTTTTTAATTTTTATTTATTTACTTATGATAGTCACAGAGAGAGAGAGAGAGGCAGAGACACAGGCAGAGGGAGAAGCAGGCTCCATGCACCGGGAGCCCGATGTGGGATTCGATCCCGAGTCTCCAGGATCGCGCCCTGGGCCAAAGGCAGGCGCCAAACCGCTGCGCCACCCAGGGATCCCAATATTCTCATTTTAAAGATGAATAAGTGGAAACGTGTAAGGAGGTTAAGTAATTATCTAGAGATAGGTAGTCATAACAAGGCTGGGTTTGGAACTCAAGTCTGCTCTACTCCAAGGTCAAGTCTGTGATCTTATGTATGTATATTTCTCAAATGGGTATGCTAGGAAGTGCTCGAAGTTAAGAATAAATATCAACATCTTGTAGCACCAACTTACTAGAATAACCTAAAAAGAAATACTATGAAGTAAATATAGAGTTTACATGAATTTTAAAGAGAAAATGAAATTTCAAAGATATTGTAAGGATGTGACTTGTTTCCTTTGGGTCATCTACTCCCCTCTTCCCATTGGGGAACATATTTCCTTTCTTCTATCATTATGACTATAATAGTGGAAAAAATTAGTAAGTACTGTACTTTTTAAGGTTGCCTTTTAAAAAAAACTGCATCCAGTTATTTTTTGATTCCTTCATCCTGTTGTATCTTTGTGAAAACACAAAAAGACAGAAAAAAAACGTTTCTCTGGTGTCCCTAGATTTACTGAGACTAATAGAGGGATCAAAAGATGAAAAACTGGGATTAATGGACTTCTGTTTTGAAGTTGTATGTGTCAGGGGTTGCTATTAGGATTACTTAGGTACTAGTAGGTTTGCTATTAGGATTATTTTAGCAAGAGATTATCCTGCCACTGCTTTTCTTTTTTCTTTTTTTTTTTTTTCTTTTCTTTTCTTTTCTTTTCTTTTCTTTTCTTTTCTTTTCTTTTCTTTTCTTTTCTTTCTTTCTTTCTTTCTTTCTTTCTTTCTTTCTTTCTTTCTTTCTTTCTTCTTTTTTAAGCTTTTACATTTATCAGTATCTGTATTGTGTTGGTATATGTAATATTTATGCCAAGTATTTTTGTCTCATTTTTCTGGGAGTACTGTCAATTTTGGATTTATTCCTAAGGTCTAGTAGTGGGACTTGAAACAAAAGTAATGATGTGACAAAAATAATAGAATTGGGTGCTTGGATGGCTTAGTCAGTTAAGCTTTTGACTTTGGCTCAGATCATGATCACAGGGTCCTGAGATTGAGCCCTGAGGTGGGTTCCTTCCTCAGCAGGGAATCTGCTTGGGATTCTCTCTCTCCCTCTCCTGCTTGTATTCTCTCTCTCTCTCAAATAAATAAATGTTAAAAAAATAGGATTGATTTCAGCTAAGACAAGCTGGTTCCAGGTTGAAACACAAGAACTTTGTTTTATTTATTATTTTATTTCTTTTTTTTAGGAAGGGGCAGAGGGAGAGGGAATCTTAAGCAGGCTCCATGCCTAGCACAGAACTTGATACAGGGCTTGATTGCATAGCATTGAGATCACGAGCTCAATGATCAAGAGTTGGATGTTTAAGTGACTGAGCCACCCAGGCACCTCTTCTTACTTTATTTTTTATTTTTTAAAAGATTTTATTTATTTATTCATGACAGTCTCACAGACAGGGGGAGAGAGAGGCAGAGACACAGGCAGAGGGAGAAGCAGGCTCCATGCAGGGAGCCTGACATGGGACTCGATCCTGGGTCTCCAGGATTAGGCCCTGGGCCGAAGGCAGGCGCTATACTGCTGAGCCACCCGGGCTGCCCACTTCCTCTTATTTTAAAATCTGGTTATCAAGAACTTTGTTTTGAACTGTGTCGTATTTTAGAAGAGGAAAGCAGGGATCCCTGGGTGGCTCAGCAGTTTGGCGCCTGCCTTTGGCCCAGGGCACAATCCTGGAGTCCTGGGATCAAGTCCCACGTTGGGCTCCCGGTATGGAGCCTGCTTCTCCCTCTGCCTCTCTCTCTCTCTATCATGAATAAATAAATAAAATCTTAAAAAAAAAAAAGAAGAGGAAAGCATTGTTTAGTGATTACTTTGCAATAATGTAGTGTAAATATTTTGTGGAAACTGGCTATTTGATGGGAATTAAACAATTACGTTTGTTAAGTGTGATTATGATTATGATTAATGGTTATGTTTTAAAAAAAAGGAATGCTTATCCTTTAGAGATATACACTGAAATATAAGTGATACCTGAAATTTACTTTGGAACAGTCTGGGAGGCGTTTTGGGGATGGGGTTGATGGGGAGTGAAACATTATTGGCTGTGACTTGGTAGTTGTTGAAGAGGCTGTTCATTTAACTATTAAATCTACTATCTTGGGATGCCTGAGTGGCTCAGAGGTTGAGTGTCTGCCTTTCGCTCAGGGCGTGATCCTGGGATCCAGGATCGAATCCCACATGGGCTCCCTGCATGGAGCCTGCTTCTCCTTCTGCCTATGTCTCTTCCTCTCTGTGTCTTGTGAATAAATAAATAAAATCTTTTTTTTTTTTTAAATAAATCTACTATCTTGTATATACTTGAAATTTTCCACAAAAGATGTTCTGTCAAAATAAAAATGACTTTGGGGGAACTGTAACCTTTGGTATACTATTTTCATGTTCTAATGATCTACAGGATTAGAGGAATGGTGATGAGATTATTACAAGGAAGTGATAGCAATCATAGTAATGTTATGTAGTCATAATCTCTTGTCAAAATGGTTGGTAATTTTTTGTCCATATTTGTTGTTTCTGGAAAATTTAAAGTAGTTAAATTTTATTTGTAAAAAGTCTTTGCAGTTGTCTGGAATAAAGGTTTCCTAAAACTAATCAATTTTCTAACCAAGTTAAAAGGTATAAACTTAACAGAAATTAACTTTATGTGTTAAATTTGATTAACTGAAGGCAAGTGTTACTTTGGCAAAGAGGTGCCAGCAGTTTTTTCTTTCTTTCTTTTTTTTTCTTTAAAGATTTGTTTATCTCTTCATTGAGAGACAGAGAGAGCGAGAGAGGCAGAGATACAGACAGAGGGAGAAGCAGCCTCCCCACAAGGAGCCTGATGTGGGACTCCATCCCAGACCCCGGGATCACACCCTGAGGCGAAGGCAGACACTCAACCTCTGAGCCACCCAGGCGTCCCATTTTTTTTCTTTTCTTAACCAATATTTTGACAAAATAAGAAACCTAAGAAAGTACAAAAGATGTTTCAAGCAAAAGGCCAATTTGATGATGTGTCATTTTTTGTGTATGTTTAGATTTTATTTATTATTTTTAAAAATTTGGGAGAGTGTGAGTGAGCACAAGTGGGAGAGTGAGCCAGTGAGCATGAGCTGGGGTAGGGGCAAAGGGAGATGGAGAGGTACAATCAGACTCTACACTCAGCAGGGAGCCTGATGTGGAGCTCAATTCCAGGATCTGAGCTGAAGTCAGAAGCTTAACTGACTGAGCCACCCAGGTGCCCCTAAATATGGCTTTAAGAACTGAGAAATACTTGGGGTGCCTGGGTGGCTCATTTGGTTAAACATCTGACTTTTGGTCTCAGCTCAGGTCTTTATCTCAGAGTAGTGAGTTCAAGCCCCTCTTTGGGCTCCACATTGGGTGTGGAACCTACTTAAAAAAAAAAAAGCACAGAGGAGTACTGTATGATACTACATGTACATGGAGAATATGTAAAATTACAATGTGGATTATGCCAAACGAAGTACGTTTTTGTTGTTAGGATTAAAGGTTTTGTTAGACCATAAATCCTACCTATAATCCAGCATTTTAATTTAATTTGCTAAGATAAAAAGATTGAAACCATGTCGTCATGGTTTCCTGGCATATCTACTAGAGGATTTCTATTTCTTTACTATTTTAAAATCTTTGCTATTCTTTTTTAAAATCTGTGCTCTATGTATGTGTATATGTGTGTGTATGTGTGTGATTGTAGCAGAACCTTGCCATTTCCAGGGGATGGATTTTGAAGGTATGTTGATTTAACATGGATACAGAGTCATCCTTTGATGGAAAGGCAATGGTGACATGCATAGTTGATTCTGGGACTCAGTTCCACATGCATTCCTCCTGAGTTTTTAGGAAACCTTAATGAAGATAGCTGCAAGGAATTCCCTCCTGGCCATGACACATCACAGTTGCAGCTGCTGTGTGTGTTACCTCTGGGGCAAGTATGAAATTGTAGTGTCCTGAATCTTGGTTGGTTTTCTGCCCTTGCTTTAGTAATCCTGGATAGAGATGCTCTGGGCTTGTCCAATAAGGCATTTCCTCAGAAATACCTCTGTTCTGATTGCTGTTGTAGTCCAATTAAGTTAAGATAAAAGAAGATGGGAATATCATGAGTTTTGGTGGTGTTGGTATAGTGCTTGATACATGAACAGCATCTTTAATTCTTAGTGCTTTAAATCTGTAACTATGTTACTGAGGGTATACCAGATATTTGTTTGTCTAACACATACTTGAATGACTTCATGTATTGTAGTATGAGGATTTAGGAATACAGAGAAATACGAATTACCTGACACTGTCTTGATTCATATATTTACTTGACAAAAATTTATTGAATACCTGCTCTGTGCCAGACATTATGCTAGGTAATTGGGAGATTGCTACCTCATAAGGCAGTTAAAATAGCTAATAAAAGTTAACCTCTTCATAGCTTATTTACTGTAGACCTGTGAAGAATTTTTTTTCCTGTCAACAGGAAGGCAACTGTGTTACCATTAACTCTTACTATCTGAGCCCTAATTTTCCAGTTCTTTCTATTACTCTTTATCACTTGCTTGCTCTGTCATGGATGTTTTTACTTATTAATGGCACACTTCAGAGGAGGAGCTTGATAGTGAACACACTATTCCAAAAGAAGCTTGGAGTAGAGCAGAATGGCCTCTCCCTTAATTTTTCTACATTATATTACTATTAATACAGTCACCTTACAGTTTTGACATCTTCTTAATGGGTAGTAACTTGAAATGCTATACAAATAGGTAAGACATATGTCCTCATTCTAAATTTAATCATTTGCATTTCTCAAGCTAAGTGGAGAACTTTTTTTTTTTTTTTTTTTTTTTTGGAGAACTTTATATTTGTCTTTCTTAACTTTTTTTTTTTAAAGATTTTATTAATTTATTCATGAGAGACACACAGAGAGAGACACAGGCAGAGGGAAAAGCAGGTTCCATTGAGGGAGCCCGATATGGGACTTGATTCTGGGACTCTGGGATCACGCCCTGAGCCAAAGGCGTGATGCTCAACCACTGAGCCACTGAGCCACCCAGGGGTCCCAATGATTGAGTTTTTTTTTTTTTTTTTTAAAGAAAGCATATTTTATTTTATTTTTAATTTTTTTAAGTTTTTATTTACTTATGATAGTCACACACACAGAGAGAGAGAGAGAGGCAGAGACACAGGCAGAGGGAGAAGCAGGCTCCATGCACCGGGAGCCCGACGCGGGATTCGATCCCGGGACTCCAGGATCGCGCCCTGGGCCAAAGGCAGGCGCCAAACCGCTGCGCCACCCAGGGATCCCTTTTTTTTTTTTTTTTATTAAATATTTTATTTATCCATGAGAGACAGAGAGAGAGGCAGAGACACAGGCAGAGGGAGAAGAAGCAGGCTCCATGCAGGGAGCCCAGTGTGGGACTCGATCCCTGGACCCCAGGATCATGCCCTGGGCCAGAGAGAGGCAGGCTCTAAACTGCTGAGCCACCCAGGGATCCCCAATGATTGAGTTTTTGAATCCTGATTTTGTCATGAGAATACTAGCAGTTTAGCTTTGTGTCATTTGCGTATGTAAATAAGCATCAGTCTGTTAATGCTTTTTGAGTGTCCTGGGATTTGGAATTGTGTCACATTAATTATTAGTATCTAATGAAGTGCCTGCCAAATATCAGGTTACTATTTTTTATTGAATTGAAGCAAATTAAAATTAGATGAAAGCATTTATGCTGCAAAGATACTATATGATTAGTAGCATCTTTATTGATGCTACTAATTCTTTATTTCTGTGGATTGTCTTTAAGAATAAATGAGAAAAAGTTTTGTCAGTTGCTCTATTGAAATCCAGATTTAGGGGATATATATTATATTCCTGATCTCTAAGTCAAATTATTAAAATTTTTTTGGCATTATTTATTGTAAAAATCACACTTTCCCTTCTAAGGATTTATTGGACATCTCCTTAAGATTTAAGATTTGGTATGAATTGATGACAAAAATAATAGTGGTAATTGTTTTAATTTTTCTGTTTTTATCCCCTCTTTTGAAGTGCTCTTAGCATTCCTTCTATTAAATGTTGGGCAGCCTGGATGGCTCAGTGGTTTAGTGCCGCCTTCAGCCCAGGGCATGATCCTGGAGACCCGGGATCGAGTTCCATGTCGGGCTCCCTGCATGGAGCCTGCTTCTTCCTCTGTCTGTATTTCTGCCTTTCTCTCTCTCCCCTCTGTGTTTGTCACGAATGAATAAATAAAATCTTTAAAAAAAAAAAGTCCCCAGAGAGTTTTTTCCTCTTGGTTGTGTGGGCATTATTGGCAAGATTTTTCAGTACTTTTGCAGGTAGTTGGTATGAGACATAACTTTACAGATTCAAGAAGCTCTGTGGACACCAAATAGGAGTAATACTAAGAAACACATACATAGGCACACAGCAGTAACATTGCTGTAAACCAACATAAAAGGAAAAGTCTTAAGAGTCTGAAGAGAACAATGACAAGTATGGTAATCAACTTCTCATCAGAAACAATGGGATAAATACAGGGGACACTGGAATGATATCTTTAAGTGCTGAAAGAAAAAAATTAAACCAGAATTTTATATGTAGCAAAATTATCTTTCAAAAGTGAAAGTGAAAAACATTTTCAGAAAATAAAACACAAAGTGTTTGTTGCCAGCAGACCTGCACACTTTCAGAAATGCTAATGCAAGTTCTTTAGGCTGAAGAGAGGTGATACCAGATGGAAATGTGGATTTATGGAAGAAGAAAAGCACTGAAAATGGTATATATGTGGGTAAATACAAACAATTATGCTTCTCTTCATAATTTTTTTTCAGGATTTATTTATCCTAGAGAGAGAGAGAGGGAGAGAGAATGAGCACAGGCAGGAGGGGCAGAGGGAAAGGGAGAGAGAATTTTAAGCAGACTCCACAGAGTGTGGATGGTGGGTGTTGATCTCACAACCCCAAGATTATGACCTGAGCTGAGACCAAGAGTTGGACACTCAACTGACTGCCATCCAGGTGCCCGTTTTCATAATTTCTAAAAGAACAGTTGACTAGTAAAAAAATAATACACTATGGAGCTTTATATCTGATGTAGAAGTAAACTCTGTGACAACAGCTGAAAGAAAATAAATGGACTTTCTTATAAGGTTCTTACATTATGTGGGGTGTAATAATATTAACTCAAGGTATGCTGATAAATTAAGGATGCATATTATAATTTGTAGAACACTCACTAATGAATAGAATAACTGTAGTTAAGCTGATAGAGGAGATAAGTTGCTTAAAAAATGTAGATAATGAAGAATAACAGAACAAAAACAATTGGGACAGATTACAAACAAAAAATGGCAGACAATCTCAGTCCTATGAATAATTAAATGTAAATAGACTAAACAGTGAGCAAAAGGTAGAGACTGTCATCAGCAAGGGTCCCTGAACTCACCCCCACCTCACCCACTTATACTTCCAAGAGCGTGACTTGGACTCAGCTATCACTTTCTAGGAGCCAGTCTGTACTCTCTTTACCTGCTTCTCTCACCCTCTTGACTCCCATCTGTAATTAGAGTTGTTTAAAGAAAGGCAAAAAAACCCAAACCAAAACAAACAAACAAAAAAAGTAGAGACTGTCAGATTGGCTAAAAAAGAAAAAACTGATCTATATTGTTTATAAGAGGGGCATTTGAAATATAAAGGCCCAGTTAGGTTGGAAATGTAAGAATGAGAAAAGCTATACCATATAGATACTAATCATAACAAAGTTGGTGTGATTAATTAATATTAATTAATTAGTAGACTTTAAGATAAGGAGTATTCCTAGAAATAAAAAAGTTCTGGCTCGCTAGTTTTCTACTTTCTAATCCGGGGTAAATCATGTGGCTTTCTTTTGTGTTCTTATCTTTATTTTTTTTTTTTTTTATTTTTTTTTTCTCATCTTTAAATTGCAGTTAATATATGAGCTCTTATTTTTTTTTTTTTTAATTTTTATTTATTTATGATAGGCACACAGTGAGAGAGAGAGAGAGGCAGAGACATAGGCAGAGGGAGAAGCAGGCTCCGTGCACCGGGAGCCTGACGTGGGATTCGATCCCGGATCTCCAGGATCACGCCCTGGGCCAAAGGCAGGCGCTAAACCGCTGCGCCACCCAGGGATCCCTATGAGCTCTTATTTTAGGCATTTACCTGCATAATTATCAATCCTTTTAAGAGCTTTGCAAGATGATTATTATTTTTCCTAAAGTCACAGGATTAATAGTTGGCAAAGCTCAAATGTGAAGCCAGTTTAGCTTTAATTCAGACTTGATTTTTTTTTTTTAACTGCACATTGTTTCCTGCCAATATACCTTCCTGTGAAGGACTGTACCCTGTGCTTTGCTTCTTTATAAAGATATACTTCTGTAGAGAATTATTAATCAGAAGAGCTCTCCTGAGGTTACCTATCTGTTCATTATGCCCTCTTGAAATCCATTCTTCTTTAAATCATATAAAAGTAGCTGTATTCAAATGATATTAATTGGCTGTGATTGAGAATTTTCAGTGTTGGTATTATGATTTTATTCATCAGATTTTATCTTTTTAAAGATTTTATTTTTAAGTAATCTCAACACCCGACATGGGGCTTTGAGCCTACAGTTCTGAGATCAACAGTCATTTGCTCTACCCACTGAGCCAGCCAGATGCCCCCATCAGTACGTTTTAAAGATGCCTCTCTCCTGAAATACCGTGTTAATTACAGTCTCAAATTCCCCTCAGTGTTGATTTACTTACATTTTGATTGAGGTAAATGAAAAATGGTGAAGTAGCTTATATTATTGGAGTCCGTTCAGAAGAGGATAATTGGCATTGTAGAGCCTACCATGAATTCTTTGTATAATAAATTGCATAATGCATGTTATTTGCCTCTTAGAGTTATATAATATAAACAACTGATATTTGGTTAGTCTTTTCCATCATATTTGTGGTTTCTGGTCTGTAAGTATTCAGATTGAATACTTACAAATTACAGTTTACAGTAATGCTATAAAAAAAGCCAAGTATGATTTGTTCATGTTTATTAAAGAGTTTTACAAAATTGTAGATGTACTTTGTTGTGTGAAGTACTGTGATGCCTGGGAGCAGGAGCTATATATTTTACTCACAGTATTTCCAGACACTGCTTAGCAACATGGCAATCACTCAATTAAATGCTTTTTGGTATTTTTTTTTTTTTTCTGATTATTGTCCTCTAAAAGTCTTGTGTAAAAATTAGTATGTAATGAAACTCCCATAAAGATGTGTTAAATGTTTGCTCCCTCTTGTGGTTATAAAATAGAATGTAAGCTCTTATAATGAAATCTGTTCTCTAGTTTTGTTGTTAAAAAAATGTAATATAGTATGTAAAATTTACCCCATTTTTTCTCTTTTTGGAGAGATATTAATCCCATATACATTTACCAACTCATTAATTTTTTTATTTCACATACACTCATAAGACATGCAGAATTCATGCTCAAGAAATATGTCCAGGATAAAGTTTATATACTGTTAATTCAAGTCAGAACTTAATAGCATGTTTTAAGCATACTCTTTCTGCTTTCCTGCATATAAGATATATGAATAATTTTTGTATTTTATTTTTTTAAGATTTTATTTATTTATTTCATGAGAGACACACAGAGAGACGCAGAGACACAGGCAGAGGGAGAAGCAGGCTCTATGCGGGGAGCCTGATGTGGGACTCGATCCCAGGACCCCAGGATCATGCCCTGAGCCAAAGACGGATGCTCAACTGCTGAGCCACGGAGGCGTCCCACTTTGTATTTTAATTATAGTGCTACATTAGATAGTTTTAGATATATATGAGAATATTATTGAGAGTATTATTTCCTAATGGTGTTAAACATTCCTTGTTTTGGTCAAAGTAAAAATAAAAGACTGATTTTCTTTTCTTTTTTTTTTTTTTTTGCCTTCATAGCTTTTAAATTCAGAACACCTGACCAGTTTTTTTTTTTTAATGAATAATATTTTTATTCTAAGTAGTTAATGCAACTGAGACTATAAGCAAGTGGCCTAGGGATAGCTTTGACATGTAGAAATATCTTTTTAACAGGTCTCTATAGATCCTTGACATTCTTTTCCCTATATACTTAGAGACTTTCAGATTAGTTTGTTAGACCTCTTCATTTTCTGTTTACTTCTGTCACTAATAGAGGTTGACTTTCCTTTTGACTTTTGGTATAGAAACATTCTTTTCACCATTTCGGGGGGAGGAGCAAGATGGCGGAAGAGTAGGGTCTCCAAATCACCTGTCTCCACCAAATTACCTAGAAAACCTTCAAATTATCCTGAAAATCTATCAATTCGGCCTGAGATTTAAAGAGAGACCAGCTGGAATGCTACAGTGAGAAGAGTTCGCGCATCTATCAAGGTAGGAAGACGGGGAAAAAGAAAGAAACAAAGGCCTCCAAGGGGGAGGGGCCCCGCGAGGAGCCGGGCTGAGGCCGAGGCGAGTGTCCCCAGGACAGGAGAGCCCCGTCCCGGAGACGCAGGAGCTGCACCGACCTTCCCGGGCGGAAAGGGGCTCGCAGGGAGTTGGAGCAGGACCCAGGAGGGCGAGGATGCCCTCGGGTTCCCTGAGACAGTAACAGAGCAACTGCGCGCCAGGAGAGTGCGCCGAGCTCCCTAAGGGCTGCAGCGCGCACGGCGGGACCCGGCGGGACCCGGAGCAGCTCGGAGGGGCTCGGGCGGCGGCTCCGCGGAGGGGGCTGCGCGGCCCCGGGAGCAGCTTGGAGGGGCTCGGGCAGAGGAAGAGGCTCCGTGCAGAGGGGGCTGCGCGGTTCCAGGAGCAGCTCGGAGGGGCTCGGGCGGCAGCTCCGCTGAGGGGGTTGCGCGGCCCGGGAGCGCGAATCCACCAGCGCAGGCTCCGGAGCACAGGGCGCCGGGACACAGCCCAGGATCCGGCCTCCCCCCAGGACAGGCAGAGGCCGGGAGGGCCCAGGACAGCAAGGACGCTCCTGCCCCGAGCTGAGCAGATCAGCGGCCCCGCCCCAGAGCCTCCAGGCCCTGCAGACGGAGTTCCTGCCGGAGCTGAATCCAGGTTTCCAGAGCTGGCCCCGCCACTGGGGCTGTTCCTCCTGCGGCCTCACGGGGTAAACAACCCCCACTGAGCCCTGCACCAGGCAGGGGCACAGCAGCTCCCCCAACTGCTAACACCTGAAAATCAGCACAACAGGCCCCTCCCCGAGAACACCAGCTAGACTGACAACTTCCAGGAGAAGCCAAGGGACTTAAAGTACACAGAATCAGAAGATACTCCCCGGTGGTTCTTTTTTTTTGTTGTTTTGTTTTGTTTTGTTTTGTTTTGCTTTTTGATTTGTTTCCTTCCCCCACCCCCTTTTTTTTCTCCTTTCTTTTTCTTTCTCTTTTTCTTCTTTTTTTTTTCTTTTTTTTCTTCCCTTTTTTTTTCTCTTTCTCTTTTCTTTCCTTCTTTCTCTCCTCTCTTTTTCTCCTTTTCCCAATACAACTTGCTTTTGGCCACGCTGCTCTGAGCAAAATGACTAGAAGGAAAACCTCACCTCAAAAGAAAGAATCAGAAACAGTCCTCTCTCCCACAGAGTTACAAAATCTGGATTACAATTCAATGTCAGAAAGCCAATTCAGAAGCACTATTATACAGCTACTGGTGGCTCTAGAAAAAAGTATAAAGGACTCAAGAGACTTCATGACTGCAGAATTTAGAGCTAATCAGGCAGAAATTAAAAATCAATTGAATGAGATGCAATCCAAACTAGAAGTCCTAACGACGAGGGTTAACGAGGTGGAAGAACGAGTGAGTGACCTAGAAGACAAGTTGATAGCAAAGAGGGAAACTGAGGAAAAAAGAGACAAACAATTAAAAGACCATGAAGATAGATTAAGGGAAATAAATGACAGCCTGAGAAAGAAAAACCTACGTTTAATTGGGGTTCCCGAGGGCGCCGAAAGGGACAGAGGGCCAGAATATGTATTTGAACAAATTCTAGCTGAAAACTTTCCTAATCTGGGAAGGGAAACAGGCATTCAGATCCAGGAAATAGATCCCCCCCTAAAATCAATAAAAACCGTTCAACACCTCGACATTTAATAGTGAAGCTTGCAAATTCCAAAGATAAAGAGAAGATCCTTAAAGCAACAAGAGACAAGAAATCCCTGACTTTTATGGGGAGGAGTATTAGGGTAACAGCAGACCTCTCCACAGAGACCTGGCAGGCCAGAAAGGGCTGGCAGGATATATTCAGGGTCCTAAATGAGAAGAACATGCAACCAAGGATACTTTATCCAGCAAGGCTCTCATTCAAAATGGAAGGAGAGATAAAGAGCTTCCAAGACAGGCAGCAACTAAAAGAATATGTGACCTACAAACCAGCTCTGCAAGAAATTTTAAGGGGGGCTCTTAAAATTCCCCTTTAAGAAGAAGTTCAGTGGAACAGTCCACAAAAACAAGGACTGAATAGATATCATGATGACACTAAACTCATATCTCTCAATAGTAACTCTGAATGTGAACGGGCTTAATGACCCCATCAAAAGGCGCAGGGTTTCAGACTGGATAAAAAAGCAGGACCCATCTATTTGCTGTCTACAAGAGACTCATTTTAGACAGAAGGACACCTACAAAAAAAAAAAAAAAAAAAAAAAAAAGAAGGACACCTACAGCCTGAAAATAAAAGGTTGGAGAACCATTTACCATTCGAATGGTCCTCAAAAGAAAGCAGGGGTAGCCATCCTTATATCAGATAAACTAAAATTTACCCCAAAGACTGTAGTGAGAGATGAAGAGGGACACTATATCATACTTAAAGGATCTATTCAACAAGAGGACTTAACAATCCTCAATATATATGCCCCGAATGTGGGAGCTGCCAAATATATAAATCAATTATTAACCAAAGTGAAGAAATACTTAGATAATAATACACTTATACTTGGTGACTTCAATCTAGCTCTTTCTATACTCGATAGGTCTTCTAAGCACAACATCCCCAAAGAAACGAGAACTTTAAATGATACACTGGACCAGATGGATTTCACAGATATCTACAGAACTTTACATCCAAACTCAACTGAATACACATTCTTCTCAAGTGCACATGGAACTTTCTCCAGAATAGACCACATATTGGGTCACAAATCGGGTCTGAACTGATACCAAAAGATTGGGATTGTCCCCTGCATATTCTCAGACCATAATGCCTTGAAATTAGAACTAAATCACAACAAGAAGTTTGGAAGGACCTCAAACACGTGGAGGTTAAGGACCATCCTGCTAAAAGATAAAAGGGTCAACCAGGAAATTAAGGAAGAATTAAAAAGATTCATGAAAACTAATGAGAATGAAGATACAACCGTTCAAAATCTTTGGGATGCAGCAAAAGCAGTCCTAAGGGGGAAATACATCACAATACAAGCATCCATTCAAAAACTGGAAAGAACTCAAATACAAAAGCTAACCTTACACATAAAGGAGCTAGAGAAAAAACAGCAAATAGATCCTACACCCAAGAGAAGAAGGGAGTTAATAAAGATTCGAGCAGAACTCAACGAAATCGAGACCAGAAGAACTGTGGAACAGATCAACAGAACCAGGAGTTGGTTCTTTGAAAGAATTAATAAGATAGATAAACCATTAGCCAGCCTTATTAAAAAGAAGAGAGAGAAGACTCAAATTAATAAAATCATGAATGAGAAAGGAGAGATCACTACCAACACCAAGGAAATACAAACGATTTTAAAAACATATTATGAACAGCTATACGCCAATAAATTAGGCAATCTAGAAGAAATGGACGCATTCCTGGAAAGCCACAAACTACTAAAACTGGAACAGGAAGAAATAGAAAACCTGAACAGGCCAATAACCAGGGAGGAAATTGAAGCAGTCATCAAAAACCTCCCAAGACACAGGAGTCCAGGGCCAGATGGCTTCCCAGGGGAATTTTATCAAACGTTTAAAGAAGAAACCATACCTATTCTCCTAAAGCTGTTTGGAAAGATAGAAAGAGATGGAGTACTTCCAAATTCGTTCTATGAGGCCAGCATCACCTTAATTCCAAAACCAGACAAAGACCCCACCAAAAAGGAGAATTACAGACCAATATCCCTGATGAACATGGATGCAAAAATTCTCAACAAGATACTGGCCAATAGGATCCAACAGTACATTAAGAAAATTATTCACCATGACCAAGTAGGATTTATCCCTGGGACACAAGGCTGGTTCAACACCCGTAAAACAATCAATGTGATTCATCATATCAGCAAGAGAAAAACCAAGAACCATATGATCCTCTCATTGGATGCAGAGAAAGCATTTGACAAAATACAGCATCCATTCCTGATCAAAACTCTTCAGAGTGTAGGGATAGAGGGAACATTCCTCGACATCTTAAAAGCCATCTATGAAAAGCCCACAGCAAATATCATTCTCAATGGGGAAGCACTGGGAGCCTTTCCCCTAAGATCAGGAACAAGACAGGGATGTCCACTCTCACCACTGCTGTTCAACATAGTACTGGAAGTCCTAGCCTCAGCAATCAGACAACAAAAAGACATTAAAGGCATTCAAATTGGCAAAGAAGAAGTCAAACTCTCCCTCTTTGCCGATGACATGATACTCTACATAGAAAACCCAATAGTCTCCACCCCAAGATTGCTAGAACTCATACAGCAATTCGGTAGCGTGGCAGGATACAAAATCAATGCCCAGAAGTCAGTAGCATTTCTATACACTAACAATAAGACTGAAGAAAGAGAAATTAAGGAGTCAATCCCATTTACAATTGCACCCAAAAGCATAAGATACCTAGGAATAAACCTAACCAAAGATGTAAAGTATCTATACCCTCAAAACTATAGAACACTTTTGAAAGAAATTGAGGAAGACACAAAGAGATGGAAAAATATTCCATGCTCATGGATTGGCAGAATTAATATTGTGAAAATGTCAATGTTACCCAGGGCAATATACACGTTTAATGCAATCCCTATCAAAATACCATGGAGTTTCTTCAGAGAGTTAGAACAAATTATTTTAAGATTTGTGTGGAATCAGAAAAGACCCCGAATAGCCAGGGGAATTTTAAAAAAGAAAACCGTATCTGGGGGTATCACAATGCCAGATTTCAGGTTGTACTACAAAGCTGTGGTCATCAAGACAGTGTGGTACTGGCACAAAAACAGACACATAGATCAGTGGAACAGAATAGAGAATCCAGAAGTGGACCCTGAACTTTATGGGCAACTAATATTCGATAAAGGAGGAAAGACTATCCATTGGAAGAAAGACAGTCTCTTCAATAAATGGTGCTGGGAAATTGGACATCCACATGCAGAAGAATGAAACTAGACCGCTCTCTTTCACCATACACAAAGATAAACTCAAAATGGATGAAAGATCTAAATGTGAGACAAGATTCCATCAAAATCCTAGAGAAGAACACAGGCAACACCCTTTTTGAACTCGGCCATAGTAACTTCTTGCAAGATACATCCATGAAGGCAAAAGAAACAAAAGCAAAAATGAACTATTGGGACTTCATCAAGATAAGAAGCTTTTGCACAGCAAAGGATACAGTCAACAAAACTCAAAGACAACCTACAGAATGGGAGAAGATATTTGCAAATGACATATCAGATAAAGGGCTAGTTTCCAAGATCTATAAAGAACTTATTAAACTCAACACCAAAGAAACAAACAATCCAATCATGAAATGGGCAAAAGACATGAACAGAAATCTCACAGAGGAAGACATAGACATGGCCAACATGCATATGAGAAAATGCTCTGCATCACTTGCCATCAGGGAAATACAAATCAAAACCACAATGAGATACCACCTCACACCAGTGAGAATGGGGAAAATTAACAAGGCAGGAAACAACAAATGTTGGAGAGGATGCGGAGAAAAGGGAACCCTCATACACTGTTGGTGGGAATGTGAACTGGTGCAGCCACTCTGGAAAACTGTGTGGAGGTTCCTCAAACAGTTAAAAATATACCTGCCCTATGACCCAGCAATTGCACTGTTGGGGATTTACCCCAAAGATACAAATGCAATGAAACGCCGGGACACCTGCACCCCGATGTTTATAGCAGCAATGGCCACGATAGCCAAACTGTGGAAGGAGCCTCGGTGTCCAACGAAAGATGAATGGATAAAGAAGATGTGGTTTATGTATACAATGGAATATTACTCAGCTATTAGCAATGACAGATACCCACCATTTGCTTCAACGTGGATGGAACTGGAGGGTATTATGCTGAGTGAAGTAAGTCAGTCGGAGAAGGACAAACATTATATGTTCTCATTCATTTGGGGAATATAAATAATAGTGAAAGGGAATATAAGGGAAGGGAGAAGAAATGTGTGGGAAATATCAGAAAGGGAGACAGAACGTAAAGACTGCTAACTCTGGGAAACGAACTAGGGGTGGTAGAAGGGGAGGAGGGCGGGGGGTGGGAGTGAATGGGTGACGGGCACTGGGGGTTATTCTGTATGTTAGTAAATTGAACACCAATAAAAAATAAATTAAAAAAAAAAGATGAAACCACAGAAGAAAAAAAAAAAAAGAAACATTATTTTCACCATTTCAAAAGAATTGTATGTACCAAAGAAAAATAGCATGCAATAAATGTACACTGTAATGTGGATATTGGACTCTCAGCAGGGCTCACTTACTAGACTTACTCCAGGCGACTTACTCCTGAAAGCAGTCTAGCTGTGAGCATGATCCAGATCCTCAGCAAAATCACAACTTATCTATCCTTAATTGAAGAAAACAGAAAACAAAATGTTGTGGTATAACACTCATATAGCAAGGAACACATATCATAAAAGATTCATGGAACTTACATAAAATGAATACACCCATGAAACCAACACTTAGGTTAAGAAAATGGTAAAAAACAGTAGAAGTACAATGTCAGAAGCCTTCTTCTAGTCATCCTCTCATGCTCTAGAATAACCTCAGTACTTTGAATCTAACATGTATATTAGTTTTGCCTTTTTTAAAAATATATATTTATTTATTCATGAGAGACACAGAAAGAAAGGCAGACAAAGGCAGAGGGAGAAGCAGGCTCCCCGTAGGGAGCCCGATGTGGGACTCATCCCGGATCCTGGGATCACGCCCTGAGGTGAAGACAGACACTCAACCACCGAGCCACCCAGGCGTCCTTAGTTCTGCCTGTTTTTAAATATTAGATGCAGAAACCATACAGTAGGCTTTTATTTTTTTTAATTTTTATTTTTTTAAAGATATTATTTATTTATTTATTCATGAGAGACAGAGGCAGGCTCCATTCAGGGAGCCTGAAGCAGGACCTGATCCCGGGTCTCCAGGATCACACCACAGGCCAAAGGCAGGCACTAAACCACTGAATCACCTGGGCTGCCCCTAGAGGAGGCATTCATTCATTCATTCATTCATCCATTTATTTATTTAGAGGAGGCTTTTTTTTTTAAATTTTTTTTTATTTTTTTAGAGGAGGCTTTTAAAAAAATGTGTTTAAATATAACCAATTTTTTTTAACCTTTTATAAGTGTAGAATTCAGTGGCATCAAGTACATTCACATTGTGTGCCATTACCACCATTATCTCTAGAATTTTTTCATTTTTAAAAAAGATTTTATTTATTTGAGAGAGTGAGAGAGAACACACATGATTGTAGGGGGAGGGGCAGAGGGAGAGAGAGAAGCAGATTCCTTGCTCAGCAGGGAGCCCAGCTTGGTTCCAGGACCCTTGGATCATGACCTAAGCCTAAGGCAGACACTTAACTGGCTAAGCCACCCAGGTGCCCCAAATTTTTTGATTTTCTTGAATTAAAACTCTACCAATTAAACAATAGCTCTTCATAGCCCTTTCCTTCTAGTCCTTGGCAACCACCACACCATTCTACTTTCTATCTCAGTGGATTTGACTCTTCAAGGTATCTCATAGAAATCAATCATATAATATTTGTCTTTTTGTGTCTAGGCTTATATTACTTAGGCTAATGACCTCAAGGTTTATCAGTGTTTGCTTTTTTTAAAAAGATATTTATTTCTTTCTTTCTTTCTTTCTTTCTTTCTTTCTTTCTTTCTTTCTTTCTTTCTTTCTTTCTTTCTTTCTTTCTTTCTTTCTTTCTTATTTATTTATTCATGAGAAACACAGAGAGGCAGAGGCACAGGCAGAGGGAGAAGCAGGCTCTATGCAGGGAGCCTGATGTGGGACTCGATTCCCGGACCCCAGGATCATGCCCTGAGCCAAAGGCAGACACTAAAGCACTGAGCCACCCAGGTGCCCCAAGATTTATAGCATAGTTTGTAGTTTCAGAATTTCCTAGCTTCTTGAGACTGAATAATCTGTTGTTTGCATATACCACATTTTGTTTATCCAATCATATTTTTCAGTGGACATTTGAGTTATTTTTACCTTTGGCTCTTGCAAATAGTGCAGCTGTGAATATGAATGTATAAATATTGGGCAGCCTGGGTGGCTCAGCGGTTTAGCCCCGCCTTCAGCCCAGGGCCTGATCCTGGAGACCTGGGATTCAGTCCACATCAGGCTCCCTGCATGGAGCCTGCTTCTCCCTCTGCCTGTGTCTCTGCCTCCCTCTCTCTCTCTCTCTCTCTCTCTCTGTGGGTCTCTCATGAATAAATAAAATCTTAAAAAAAAAAAAAAGAAGAAAGAATGTACAAATATCTATTCGAGTTCCTGCTTTTAGTTCTTTTGGGTATATACCCAAAAGTGAAATTGCTGGATCAAATGGCAAATTTTATATTTAATTTTTTGAGAATGTGGTAGACTATTGTTATATTTATTTTGTATATTGTGACCTTATTATCACTGTGGGAGGTTTTGTTTTCTTTTTTCTTTTTAAAGATTTTATTAGAAAGAGCACAAGCAGGGAGAGCAGTAGGCAGAGGGACAGAGGACTCTGGATGGGATCACGACCTGAGCTGAAGGCAGACGTTTAACTGACTGAGCCACCTGGGTGTCCCAGGAGGGTTTTCTTTTTAAAGAATGCAGAGGATGTTCTATATACAGTCGTTTATCTTTGATAAAAGATCTTTACTGCTTTCCCAGAATTTAACAGCTTTTTTTCTTGCTTTATCACATTGGATAGGATCTCCCATAGGGTGTTGAAATAGTGACAGCAAACATTCTTGCCTTGTTCCCAACCTTTAGAAAGAAATTATTTGGTCTTTCACTGTTAAGTATAGTGTTAGTGTAGGTTTTTTATAGATTTCTTTCATCAAGTTGAGGAATTTTCTTTTATTCCTAATTTGCTAAAAAAATTTTTATCATGAATGAGTGTTAATATTGTCATATACTTTTTTAATAGTCATTTCTGCAAACAATGTGGGGCTTGAATTCATGATTAAGTCACATGCTTTAACAACTAAGCCATATAGATTGTTTCCATTATTTTTTTATTATGGTAAGTTGTACTGATTTCCTCATGTTAAATCACCTGCATTATGGGAAGAAATCCTACTTGGTCATTTATCATGATGTGTTATTCTTTTTATAAAATATGTATGATATACACATATATACATATATATTTCTGCATCTGTATTTGTGAGGAAGATTAGTCCAGATCTGAAGAAATTTGGGACCTATCTCCTCCTCCATGTCAGTGAAGTGAGTCAACAGATCAGTGACAATTTGTATGAGCTACAGTAGCACCTTGTGCCATATCTAGACTTTTTGAGGACAGTAATACCTGCTGCTTCTCATTTGCCCTCTAAATCTTGCACAGATTTTTAAAATTATGGTTACCACTCGGAAGAAATTTTCAGAAATATAGTTTCAGCCTAGATAAATCTGAGATCATCTTGGCCATACCTCCTATAGCTCTTTGTTTTTTCTCTTGTTCTAGGGATTATAATATAAAATGGCTTACTTTACCATAGTCTGTCTTGAATTATTTTTTATTTTATTATTTTTTAAAGATTTTATTTATTTATTCATGAGACAGAGAGAGGCAGAGACACAGACAGAGGGAGAAGCAGGCCCCATGCAGGGAGCCCAACATGGGACTCGATCCCGGGTCTCCAGGATCAGGCCCTGGGTTGAAAGCAGCACTAAACCGCTGAGCCACCCGGGCTGCCCCTATCTTGAATTGTACCACTTCATGTATAATAGTGTAAGAACTGTATAAGGGTATACTTCTATTTATTCCATCCCAGTCTTTGTTTTATTCTTGTTATGTATTTTACTTCTCCATGTTATAAACACCACAATTCATTGCTTTTGGGATGCCTGGGTGGCTCACTGGTTGAGTGTCTGCCTCTGGCTCAGGTCGTGATTTTGGGGTCCCAGGATCGAGTTCCACATTGGGCTCCCTGCAGGGACTCTGCTTCTCCCTCTGCCTATGTCTGCCTTTCTCTCTATCTCTCATGAATGAAATTAATAAAATCTTAGGAAAAAAAAAAAAAAACCCAAACCCACAACTCATTGCTATTAGTTTTGCTTTATTTTTATTTTTTTTTATTTTTTTATAATTTTTTTTTTTAATTTTTATTTATTTATGATAGTCACAGAGGGAGAGAGAGAGAGAGGCAGAGACACAGGCAGAGGGAGAAGCAGGCTCCATGCACCGGGAGCCCGATGTGGGATTCGATCCTGGGTCTCCAGGATCGCGCCCTAGGCCGAAGGCAGGCGCCAAACCGCTGCGCCACCTAGGGATCCCTAGTTTTGCTTTAAAGAGTTAATTATCTTTTAAAGAATCTGAGAAACAAGAAGTGTCTTGTATTTACACACATATTTGCATTTCTGACACTGTGTACATTAAAGTTTCCATCTGATATCACTTCCTTCAGCATGAAAAACTTTTTCTTGTATGCAAGAAAGATCTGTTGGTGAGAAGTTTTCTCAGCTTTTGTTTATTTGAGTATTTCTTTATTTTGCCTTTTTACTATATATGTATTTTTTTTTTTTTTTATTTATGATAGTAACAGAGAGACAGAGAGAGAGAGAGAGGCAGAGACACAGGCAGAGGGAGAAGCAGGCTCCATGCACCAGGAGCCCGACGTGGGATTCGATCCCGGGTCTCCAGGATCGCGCCCTGGGCCAAAGGCAGGCGCCAAACCGCTGCGCCACCCAGGGTTCCCTATATATGTATTTTTTAAGGAGTTAGATGCAGTATTAAACTGTTGGGTATGTAAGGACATTTTGGCAAAGTATGAAAATCATTAGAGAAATCAACTCTCTCCCCCCCTTAATAATTTTATTACTCTGTTTTTTTGGTAAGTAAAAGTCCATTTATTTTGATGTTTCTAACTTAAAAATGTTTATCTTAAATTCATATTCAGTGGCACACACTTAAGCAGTTTGATGTTTTTATAGCTGTGTATATCCCTTAACCATCGCCCTACCAAAGATACACAGTATTCCCATTGTTCCAGAAAGATTTCTTCATGTCTCCTCCAGTCAATCCCCATGCCTCATAGGGAATTTCTGATTTATGTCATTGTAAGTTAGTTTTGCCTCTTATTGGACTTCTATAAATGAAGTCCTACAACATGTAGTTTTTTTTTTTTTCTTCTTTCCCTCAACGTGATTCTTTTGTGTTTCATATATATATGATAAAAACAATATATATATACTAACAAAATTATATACATATATATATATATATATATATATATATATATATATGTTGCTGAGTAGTATTCCATTACCCCAAAGTACATTTTTATTGCTCAGAAAGGTTCCCTCAAGGTGTCATCATCATCTCTTCCTCCTCCTCTTTCTTCTTTTTTAAAGATTTGTTTATTTATTTTGAGAGAGGGAGGGAGAGAATGATCAGGGCAAGTGGGAGAGGGAGAGAGAGAATCTCAAGCAGACTTCCACTAAGCGTGTAGTCTGATTTAGGGCTCTATCTCATAATCCTGAGATCATGACCCTGAGCTGAAATCAAGAGTCAAACTCTTAACTGACTGAGCACCCCAAGTGTCCCCTTTAAGGTGTCTTCTAATCAATCTCCTTGCTTCCCGGGAAACCAGAGGTCTGATTTCTATCACTGTGGATTAGCTTGCTTGTTCTTGGACCTCATGTAAATGAAATCATATACCATGCAGTCTTAAATCTGATTTCTTTCTCTCAAGGGAATGCTATTGAGGGTCATCCGATATATGTACTATAAATATTTTCTTTTAGTTTGTGTCTTGCCTTTTTATTTTATCTTAGAGCCTGTTGTGTTTTCTGAGGCCTCATCCCATGCTGATCCTGAAGTGTAATTTTTGTCTCGTAAGACTGCCAAAAATTATGCTCTTTTAGTTTTTACTAATACTTTTAGCTTTCTAACCTGTAGAAGCCTAGAATTTGGTAAGTGTTACTTGGCAGAAAATTGGCATTATGTTTGAGGGCCCCCCAAGTATTCATAAATAACACAATGAGGCATATAATAGTATAAGGCAGAGTAGAATTAAATGCAAAAAAGAATCATAAGAGAACAGAAAAGGAAGAAATGTGTTTTTAAAGGACTTCATATATGAGGGACTTTAAGCTTAAAGCTTAAAATCCAAGTTACCTTTTGGCTTTTTCTCTCATTTACCAGAATGGAATGTGGTTAAATCCCAAGTAAATCTCTCAGACTTTGTTTTGAAGCCCTAGTTTTAGTAGTTTTGGAAAAGCAGTTTGCCAGTGGGCTAAGTGTGAAAAATTGATAGTAGACGATTAGAGAATAGCAGTAATTCACTCTGCTTATTATCATTTGCTTATTTAGGGGGAAATTTTGCTTATATAAAAAATGCTTTTTACTGGCCTATATATTTTGTATACTTACAGACCTTTGGTATCATAAGCAAAATTCTCTGGTGTATTTGAAAGTGAATGGAGAAAAAGATCTAACTTTAAAATTCTGCTAAGACTGAATCATAGTTGTAAATGCTAGGTTTTGATATTTTTGTGACATGTGACTCAAATAATGAGATTGGTCATTTTATCCTGATCCGTGGTTGGTTCTTCGTTCTGTAGACTTGAATATTATTTGATCTTTATCTGTTACCCATCAGTGATAATGTCCTGGGAAATTGATTCAAGAAGTAACAGCTTCACAGGAGGCAGATTTGTTAACTAGAATATTAATTTACAATAGGTTAGATACTTTTATATTGACCACAGTACTTGTAATCATTATTCACACATCCTCTTCCTGGTATTAGGATACCTGAGAAACCAGTTTGGTTATTAGAATATGGATTGGTAAGTAAGGAAGCAGAGCAGAACAAAATACCTGGATTGCTTTTTAGAGGATTGTTTTAGAGGTAAGTCTAAAGGAATTACTCTTGCTTTATTTCTAGTGATGAGATATTCATGCAATTAGTTTTATGAGTACTATATTTTAGTATCTTTAAGCTATCTTTATAATACTGCTTTTGGTCAGTAATGGACAGATTCTTACTGATTCTTCTTTCCCTATATTGGGTGTGCGTTTCTGTTAGAAACTTAAGTTATATTAATGTGATTAGTTTGATTGATACTTTGGCTGCTGACAGTTTATTCTTCTTGATGAAACTGGGGAACAATCCAAGACTTCCTAAGACTGTGGTACAGATGCTCTTCCTTTTTTATGTTAACATCTTGATGATATTTGCAGGGTTGTAGTGGAAACATTGAGCCACTTTGGTGTTCTGGCTCTAGATTCTGGTTCTGCTAATGAGTAGATGAGCAACTTGGTTATGCTATATGATCTCTTTTAGCCTCAGTAGTACTTTCTCTTGTGAAGATGTTGAGAGGGTTATGAATTAATGTGTGTAAAATATTTGAGCAGTGAATGCATAAGAAATGCATTTGTGGGGAATCCCTGGGTGGCTTAGAAGTTTAGTGCCCGCCTTCAGGCCAGGGTGTGATTCTGGAGACCTGGGATCAAGTCCCATGTCGGGCTCCCTGCATGGAGCCTGCTTCTTCCTCTGCCTGTGTCTCTGCCTCTCTCTCTCTCTCTCTCTCTCTCTCTCTCTCTGTGTCTCTCATGAATAAATAAATAAAATCTTAAAAAAAAAAAAGAAATGCATTTGTATGAAATTCATCCATCCATTTATCCTTTCAATAACTATTAATTGACTGATTTACTATGTGCCACGCAATTTGCTATGCACTGACCATAATGATCTGTGATCTGTGCATTTTTGGCATTTACAGTCTAGTGGGGGATAGAGGCACATAAACCAGCAACTGTAATACCATGTGATAAGTGATCTAATAGATGGTAGAAGCATATTAATAAGCGTTTTTAGAGGTGCCTTAGAAAAAGCAACGTCAGAATAATAAAGACTTTTCAAGACCTGAGTTCCCCAACTTACTAACAGTGCCTGGTTCATTTTTGTGAATTGAATGCATGCACACCTTATATGAAGATATTTGTACAAAAGATAGATATTGAATTGATACAATTCAATTTTGGTGTGGCTTCTACATTTTGAGATTTAAAAAAATACGCTATTTATTTATTCATGAGAGACACAGAGAGAGGCAGAGACACAGGCAGAGGGAGAAGCAGGCTCCATGCAGGGAGCCTGATGCGGGATTTGATCCCAAGACTCCAGGATCACGCCCTGCGCTGAAGGCAGATGCTCAACCGCTGAGCCACCCAGGTGACCCTTGAGTTTTTTTTATTTTTTATTTTATTATTTTTTTAGAGTTTTCTTTTTAAGATTTATTTATTTATTTATTCATGACACACACATACACAGAGAGAGAGAGAGACTGGCAGAGGGAGAAGCAGGCTTCCTGCAGGGAGCCTGATGTGGGACTCTATCTGGGTCTCCAGGATCATGCCCTGGGCCGCTGAAGGCAGTGCTAAGCCGCTGAGCCACCGGGGCTGCCCTTGAGATTTTTTTAAAAGAAATTTTAAGTTTTAAGAAAAATTTTCAAAGAAAAGTTATTTAAAAACTGAAACTGAAAAAAAAAAAAAACAACTGAAACTGGGTCAATGAGTGATAGTATGTCCTAATATCAATGTGCTGTTTGACAAAATGTGTGTGCATTTGCACTGTGGGACTGTTTGGCATTTATTTGCATGGAGCAACCTGTGAGTAGATTTCATTAGTACAGAATCATATAGCAGCTTATTTTGGGAAATGGTAGAGATGTGCTTTATTTGTCTTAGTATACATACATTGTCAATAAAAGCATTTATATAGGTTGTTATGATCAGACTAATGATGTTAAAAATAATAGAACAACAATGCTTGGTAAAAATAAAAAATAGCATAATTCATTAGCTCTCATTTTCATTCTTAGATGGTATGTATGTGTGTGTGTATGTAAGTAAGCCTCTGCACCAACGTGGGCTTGAACTCATGACCTGGAGATCAAGAGTTGCATGCTTTATGACTGAGCCAGCTAGGTACACGAGTAGTCCTTTTTAATAACGGGAAAACTTTTGCATTGAGTTGAAGTGGTTTACCAGAAAATATCCAGCTGGGGATTAGGAGATGGGCAAGGCTTTCTTTTCATTGTGCTGGTGGTTCTCAAGCTTTGAGAAGTGTAAGAATCACCTGGGATGGGTAGTAAACTAGAGCCCTACTTTCAGAAAGTCTGATTCAGTAGTGTGAGGCCGAGTCTAAAAACCAGTATTGTTAATAAGCATTCCAGGTAAACCTGATACAGGGGAGGTAACACTTTAGTCTAATATGCTGCCTCCTGGACTGTGATAAAGACTTGTCATGTTGTTGCTCCAATCCTTCCCTCCTCTTTCTGAAGCTGGTGACCTTCTTGAAATCATATTGTCCTTACCATTGCAATACTGACAGTAATAGTGTGCTCTGTGTTGTGTTACAGTCTTCTGAGTGCTCTGGTTTTGAGTATTCCTTGAGTATATCTGAATTTTCTTATGATGTGGAGACGACTCATCTATTACTCTTCTGTTTCATTTTCCATAACAATTCTTTTTTTTTTTTTTTAATTTTTATTTATTTATGATAGTCACATCAGAGAGAGAGAGAGAGGCAGAGACACAGGCAGAGGGAGAAGCAGGCAGGCTCCATGCACCGGGAGCCCGACGTGGGATTCGATCCCAGGTCTCTAGGATCGCGCCCTGGGCCAAAGGCAGGCGCTAAACCGCTGTGCCACCCAGGGATCCCTCCATAACAATTCTTAATTAAAATTTTTTTCTTTCACACAAATTTGTTTTAATAAAAGTGAATTATTTTTAGTTTCCTAGCATGACTGCTCTGTCTTTATCTCTTCTTTCTACTTCCTCTCTTCTTTTCTACTACTTCCTTCCTCCCTCCATCACTTCCTATTCTGTTTCTCTGACCGTATACATACAGCTTGAGTACCAATAGAATTGGTACTTAATTAAATATATTGAATAAGTGAATAATACGTCTTGTATTTCCAAAATATTATTAGTCATATATAAGTTTCATGGTTGTTATACCCATTCCTGGGAAGAGATTTTTCTTAAGGAAAACAAGACAATTAAAAAAGTAAAATTCAGGATAATAGTTAATGGAAAAAGGAAAGTGATTAGGAAGTAGCACTCTGAAGGCTTCTAGGATACTAATTATGATGCAATTTTTTAGTTTGTTGGTGGAAATATTAGTAGGTGTTTGGAAACTGGCTATTCATCTTTGCTCAAATAGGGAAAAGTGAAATATAAACTGACTATTATTAGAACCATTTGTAACATAAGTCAGACCGTCTGTGTATTTGGAATAGTAGACTCTAAAATGAAATCCACTAGGAGATTTGAAAAGTTGGCTTTAGTGAGATTGATAGGAAACTCTCAACTAAGCAATACTAAGGGCTTAATTAAATGTGTGGATTTTTTTGTTTTTGTTTTTGTTTTTGTTTCTGGTGGGAGGGAAAGAGCCGAGGGAGAGGGAGAAAGAATATTAAGCAGGCTCCAGGCCCAGTGTCACTATTACTAGTCATTGTTACTCTATCTTTGAGAATCCTTTAAACCATCTTTTGCTGTTGTTAAATAACGTATTTGGGATGCCTGGGTGGCTCAGTGGTCGAGCATCTGCCTTCTGCTCAGGGTGTGATCTCGGAGTTCTGGGATCAAGTCCCACATCGGGCTCC
The DNA here is from genome assembly GCF_048164855.1 of Canis lupus baileyi. NCBI lineage: Eukaryota > Metazoa > Chordata > Mammalia > Carnivora > Canidae > Canis > Canis lupus. Next base: position 11,522,443 of record NC_132850.1, read on the forward strand.
CTGTGAGGAGCCTACTTCTCTTCCTCTGACTATATCTCTGCCTTTTCTCTGTGTCTCTCATGAATAAATATATAAAATCTTAAAAAAATAATGTATTTATATGATTACAAAGTGAAATCTATGCATCGAAGTATAGTCAAAGAATTCTAGCTTATTTTCTTTCCCTTTTGCCTTTTCCTTTTTTCTTAACGTTTATTTTTGCATCGAAAAAAGTAAAAGTATTTTTATATTCTTATAGTCTTAAATAAATGATAATACAGTACACAAATTTTTCTACAGCTTATTTTTTTTTCACTTAAAGTATTCTGGAAGTTTCTTAATTGTCATATATAGAAAAATTGCTCATTCCTTTTTACAATTGTATAGTACTGCTAGAGTATTTTTTATTTTTTAATTTTATTTACTTAAAAATATTTATTTATTTATTTGACAGAGAGAGAGAGAGAGAGAGAGAGAGAGAACATGCAGGAGGAGCATCAGAGGGAGAGGGGGAAGCAGGATCTCTGCTGAGCAGGGAGTCTGACATGGGGCTCCATCCCAGTACCCCGGGACTACCACCCAAGCTGAAGGCAGACACTCAACTGACTGAGCCACCCAGGCACCCCTAAAGTTTATTTACTTATTTAAATAATCTCTATACTCAGCATGGGGCTTGAATTCACAACCCTGAGATCAAGAGTTGTAAGCTCTTCTGACTGAGCCAGCCAGGTGCCCTGCTAGAGTATTTTTTTAAATGTAAATCCTAAATTGTATTTCATTCCAAACTGTTGCTATTGTTGGACGGCAAACCGCCCTAAATTCAGTTACTTAAAAGAACAATTACTTACTTTCATTCAGGCATTAGTTGTGAGTTGACTGATCTAGACTGTTTTTGTGGGTGGCTTTGCTTCACTTTAGAGGTCTTATTGGACTATCTCCTGTGTAGATTGGAGCTCAGATATGTTCCATGCATATTCACTCTATGATCCTCTTAATGATAACCCAGTGATTATCTGGGTTCACATCTGATGTGATTACACAGATATAAGAGGGCAAGCAGAAACTCATGGTACCTTTGAAGGCCTAGGCTCAGAATTGTCATAATGTCACATTCACTAATATGCTAGAACCAAGCCATAGATACAAGCCCCAAGGTTGTTTCCTCCTTCTCCACTTCCTCCTCCTCCTTCTTCTTTCTTCTTCTTATATTTACTTGAGAGAGAAAGAGTAAGAGCAGAGATGGGGAGGGGCAGACGGAGGGGGACAAGCAGGCTTCCTGCTGAGTGGGGAAACTGACATGGGGGCTTGATTGTAGGACTCTGGGATCCTGACCTGAGCTGAAGGAACACCCAGCCAGCTGAGTCACCCAGGCATCCTTCAAAGTTATCTTCTTAATGTTGGTTTTATCTGGCCAATCTATCAGAAATATCAATCCCTTCCCAATGTTTCATATCCTCCTTCCCTGTTTTAATCCTTAATTTATCATTATGTTAAATATATGTGTATTTAAACTACTTACCTTCTTTACCTTTACAATGCATGTGTAATGAAAGCACCCTTTTCTATATTTTTATTCACTGTATCTCCTGAACCTAGAACACAGTTGATGCTCAATAAACATTTGTTGAATAAATAAGTGAAGGCATGAAGTACAATAACACTCATTAGTGGTTTTTTTTTTTTTTGTGCTATTTCTGGTTATTGAGGTATATTTTAATAAAACAAAATGCACAGATCTTAGGAGTACAGTTTTATAAATTGTAACAAAACTATATTCATGAAATCATAACTCCAATTAAGATATAGAACATTCCTCTCACCCTAAAAGGTTTCCTCATGTTCTTTCCTGTCATTTCTCCAACTTCTAGAAGCAATTGCTATTCTTATTTCTGTTGCTTTAGAATATCATGTATATGGAATTATATAACATATGTGTTTTCCTTATTTTTTATTCATACTGAACACAATGTTTTTTGAGATTTATCCATGTTGATGCATGAATCAGAAATGCATTCTTTTATACTACTGAGTAATATTCTTTTGTATAAATATATCACAATTCATTTATTCATTTGTTGATGGGCATTTGGGTTGGTTACTTTTTGGACTATGATGTAAAGCTGATATTAACATTCTTATGTTAAATCTTTTTGTGGATATTTCATTTTATGAAGATTTTTATTTCTCTTGAATAAATAGAGGTGGAGTTGCTGGGTCATAAGGTAATATATTAACTATTTAAGAAAGTGCCTAATGGTTATTCAGAGTGGTTTACCATTTAAAAATTCCCCCAACAATGTATGAAATTTACCAATTAAAGTTTTTTTGTTTTTGTTTTATTTTATTTTGTTTGAAAGTTTGTTGATTTATAAGTGTTCTTCCTAAGAGGCAGTGTGGTAGGGAGAAAGAAAAAATATTTTAGAATTAGTCCATGGAGAAATATTTTAAGTATTAAAGGAGTCTTGCTCCCTGAGAACCATTCTCCATATACATGTGTATATGTGTATATGTGTGTGTGTGTATATGCCTCAATATGTCAGACAAAACTGTAGAAGGGATCTTTTCCTCTGAAGATTAGAATTGGTATGTAGTTTGCCAGTTTGAGATGGTGACAAAGGAGGCTCAGCTCACGTATTCTCATGGACACACGCAAGTCTATAGCTACATATGGAAACATTCCCTTTGAAAGAAATCCAGATACAAGCTGAGTGACTCTTACTCATTGGGTAAATGAAATAAAATACTTCAAAAAGATTAGGAGAGCCTGAGACACAATCTTACCATAAAAATCAACCCCTGGTTAGCAACATACCTGGAAGGGAAAGAACAACTCCCAGCTTCTTCCTGACAAGAAAAGGGCTTGGATCCCACATCTGGTGCCCTAACTTCTAAGACTTCCACCTGAGGGGTGTGCTCCCAAAACATCCTGCTTTGAAAGAAAATAAGGCTTGTGTTCATACCACCGAAAGGCTGTAGTGAACTCAGAGACCGTTCTTGAAGGGCTTTTGTTGACTCACTGTGGCTAACGTCCTGGGGCCAAGCTCACAGGTAGAAGACTAAAACATATCTATTTTTTCCATGAAAGAGCCCTGTTTCCTTATCTTAAAAGCTTCAGTCTGGGGAGCAGTCTTCTAATTTAAGACCTAATTGAGGGGTCCCTGGGTGGCGCAGCGGTTTGGCGCCTGCCTTTGGCCCAGGGCGCGATCCTGGAGACCCGGGATCGAATCCCACGTTGGGCTCCCTGCGTGGAGCCTGCTTCTCCCTCTGCCTGTGTCTCTGCCTCTCTCTCTCTCTGTCTCTCTCTCTCTCTTTCTCTCTCTCTGTGACTATCATGAATAAATAAATAAAATCTTAAAAAAAAAAAAAGACCTAATTGAGGACCTATCTAGGGGCCAACTGCAATGGTCTCCAGATACCAAAGACGCTGGGAGGCACAATCTTCCTCCTCTTCCTCTGCCTTGCACCAGGTCTTCACTATCTCAGAAAGAAGCTCACATGTATATCTGGCACATTTTTGCAGCAGTTGACCAGAGGATGCCCCTTGATTGCCTGGCTCTGGTGGCCAGTGTGGCTTGCATTCGTGAGTCACACAGCACTGTAACAAAATTTTTAACCAGCAATCCTCCAGGGCACAGTATCGAGGCAGCAGACAGAAGTGCCTAGACTTTCTGTGAAAGAGATCTATTTGCTTATCATAATTCTGCAGCCTGAGGGCCAGGGTTTTATTTTGTCATGCATCAAGGAGCCAGCTGTGTTACTCTCCAGAGAATGGGGAGGTTGGTGTGTGCCATCTTCATACTTACTCTTTGTACCATATTGCTAGTGGATCCATGAAAGGAACTTGTGCATACATTTGGCAGCCCAGCTTTTGTTGCTGTGTCCAGGGAGACATATGATGATAGTCTAGCTCTGGTGGCCAGCAGGGCTTGTGTTCATGGGTTCAGTAGCATGGTAGCCAAGAAACAATTCTTAACTCGCTATCACCCCAGTGCAGACAGGTATACCCATCCCCCAGTCTTTTCCTGAAAGAGTTATATTTTTTCACTTTAATAGCTGCTGCCTGAGTATCTGGCTTCTAATAAGTCTACATCTGGCTGCTGAGATCCTGCCCCTTTAGGATACTGACAGTTCTTGGCACACCTTCAACTACGGGGAGCCACTAAAAACAAGGAATTGTGCTTGGAGAATCATAAAGGTTTGAGAGACAACTAAGAGCTAGAGTAGGGTTGAAAGATAAAATTTATCTCCTATGTGAGACCACTATGTCAAGACTGGAAAGGATAGCTGTTTCATCTAATGCACAGGAACAAACCCAGAGAGGCAAGGAAAATGAACAGAGGAGTATATTCCAAATGAAGGAAAATGGTATAACCCTAGAACAGATCTTAATGAAACAGAGGTAAGTGATTTACCTGATAAAGAGTTCAAAATAGGGGCACCTGGGTGGCTTAGTCAGTTAAATGTCTGCTTTCAGTTTAGGTGGTGATCTCTGGGTTCTGGGATTGAGCTCCACATTGGGCTCCCTGCTCAGTGGGGAGTCTGCTTCTCTCTCTCCCTTTGCTCCTCCTCTCTGCTCATTCTCTCTCCAATCAATCAATCAATCAATCTGAAAAAAAAAATATATATACGGTGGCTAAAAACTTCCCAGACTTGGGGAAGGTAACAGACATCCAGATCTATTAATCCCGTAAAGGTTTAAATAAAATAATCCAAAGAGACCCACACCAAGATGCATAATAATCAAATTGCCAAAATTAAAAATAAGGAGAGAATCTCCTTATATATAACAAGTTCATATATAAGGGCCCCTCCCCCTCCACCTCCAATAGGACTGTAAGCAGATTTTTCAGCAGATACTTTGCAGGTCAGAGGGAGTGGCATGATATATTCAAAGTGGTGAAAGAAAAACTGCCAACTAGTAATACTCTGAGTGGGACAACTGTTCTTCAGAAGAGATATCTTGAAGAAGAGATAAAGAGTTTCTCAGACAACAGAAGCTGAAGGATTTCATCATTAATAGATTGGCCTTACAACAAACATTAAAGGAACTTCTTTAAGCTTAAATGATAGTTAATTAGTAACAGGAAAACATATGAAAGTATAAATCTCACCAGTAAAGGTAAATATATGGTTACATTCAGGATAATCTCATGTACTAGTGGTTTAATCATTTATAAATCTAGCATGGAGATTAAAAAGACAAAAGTAGTAAAAATAACTAGCTATAATAGTTTTTTTTTTTTAAATGGAAAACACACGGTAAAGAGATAAATTGTGACATTAAAACCAAAATGTAGTAGGGGAAAGAGTAAAAATGTAGAACCCTAGAATGTATTCAAACTTAAGTTGTTATCAATTTAAAATAGACTGTCACAAATATGTTTTATGTAAGCCTCATGGTAACCAGAAAGCAAAAACTTATAGTAGATACACAAAAAGTAGAAAGGTATCTAAGTATACCATTAGAGAAGATAAATCAGAAAGGAAAAGAGCAAGAGAAGAAGAAAGGAACAAAAGAATTACAAAATAGCCAGAAGACAATTAACAAAATGGCAATGTCTATACTAATAATTACTTTAAATGTAAATGGACTAAATTCTCCACTTGAAAAACAGAGTTGCTGAGTGGAGCAAAAACAAGACCCAATTATATGCTCCTACAAGAGACTCAATTCAGCTTTAGGGACACACAGAGACTGAAAGTGAAGAGATAGAAAAAGATATTCCATGCAAATGGAAACAAACAAAAAACCTGGGGTTGCTGTACTTAGCTAAAGTAGATTCTAAGACAAAGACTTTAAGAGGACACGAAGAAGGTCATTAAATAATGATAAAGCCATCAATCCAGCAAGAGATTATAATATTTGTAGATAGTTAGGCACCCAGCATAGGAACACCTAAATATATAAAGCAAATATTAACAGACCTAAAGGGAAAAATAGCAATGCAATAATAGTAGAGGACTTCAATACTCTGTGCCATCAATGGGTAGACTAGACAAAATAAATAAACATTGGCCTTAAACAACACATTAGACTGGATGGACCTAACAAGTACAGAACATTCCATCTAAGAGCAACAAAATGTACATTCTTCTCAAGTGGATCTGGAACATTTTCCAGGATAAATTAAATTACTTGGTTACAAATGTATAGTAATTTTTTTGCTTTCTGACAGACTCATCAGAGGAGTAGGGGAAAACCAAAAAGAGCTCCATTCACAAGTGGCAGGCACCATTATCTCCTAATTCTAAATCACTAGGTAAATAAAAACTAACTTTAGAGTCTCCTCACCTTGTCAGATTCTTTCCACAACATACCATGGGGCAAATATGATAGCCTCATTTCTGTGTCACTGAAAAATACTACGTTTCTTTTGATAATCGTTGGTTCAGTATAATTACCAGCACCTCTAACAATAATAGTGATAACAGAAAAACAATATATGAAAAAGAATAGCCAAATATGATTATACTTGTATATCCCTTTGCTTCTATCATCTTGTCAAACCAAATTAACTCACTGGGTGCTCCCTCTCTTTGGTGTGATAGGCCCAAAGATGTACCCTGCTTTCTTCTCTGAGTAGTAGCTATGATTGTAGTTTCATCTCTTGAGATTTTCCTCAGAAAGTAGGATAGGTCCTCAGTAACTTTATATATTATGCAGGTCTTTTTATAGCCCAGGTCCCATTACCAGCATTCCATCCTGAAGTGTCTTGAAGCTAGGGTACTCCTGTTCAGTTGGGCAATCCTCTAGGAAGGGGTTTCTAGTATGGTGGCTGAAGCTCCAACTATCCACAGAGATGGTCATACAACACACATGAAAACCATGTTTCCTTGCCTCTCAAAGAATGTGGACACAGACCCCCTCATACTCTTTTTCAGATCTGCCATCTTTTTTCTGCTTCTTTCTCCATTTAGCTGGATTACCCCTTGGGGGTAAATCAAGATCTCTACCTATTGAGTAGCTTAGTAATATTCTAACAAGATAATCTCAGTTGGCAATTTAAAGGGTGAGAGATCTGGTTGGGAAAATCAAGAAGACAACATCTGAAACCACCATGCTGTATACATAGAAATACAGTTTATAATGTTACATATACTAATTGTCAAGTGTTATGTATATTCTAAATACTGTAGAAGTTAGGAAGAGAGCTACATAATGATGGACAAATAATAGCTCAGTCTTAAAGATAAGGTAAAAGAAGGAAGGGATAGACAAGAATACAGATAGGAAAATCAAAATAGGAATTATAGGGTTCATAATGTATGTCATATGTTGAGAGACAAAGTTAACTGTAGTCAACTGGAATAGGTTTGCAGAGGCTAGACTTTAGAGGGCTTTGAATACCGTGGAAGATTTTTAAATAGAAGAGGTGAAATAGCTAAAGCAGGATTTCACAAAGATTTATCCGATATCAGTAGGTAAAATGGACCAAAGGAGGAAAATACAAAACACACAGTACTATAACACTATCATAATATTTCAGATATTTGGTATTGAGAATCTAAACAAGTATAGTGACATGGAAGGAAATAGATACAAATTTCAAAAAAAAATCACTAAAAGAGTGATCAAAATTAGGTGACTGAATAGGAAAGGGAGTAGAAGTTAGTAAGGAGTGATTCAAAGATGATTCAAGTTTGTATCTGAATGAGTGGGAGAATGGTAGTTCTATTAAAATAAACAAGGAAGCCTTTAAAATGTCTTTCATCTTGGATGTTCCTAGGGTTATTGTTATAGGAAGAATAGCAGCCCCCCAGTAATGTTCAGATCTTAATCTCAAGAGTTTATCAGTATTTTCCGTACATGACAAAAGCTACTTTGAAGATGATTAAGTAAGGATATTTAGATGGAGAAATTATGCTGCATTATCAGAACAATATAATATAATTGGCCAATATAATATATTGAGCCCAATATAATCACAATGGTCCTTATAAGGGTTTGGCAAGAGGGTCAAATTTAGAGAGAAGGTGACTTGACAACAAAAGCAGAGAGGTAAAAGAGTCTGTAAAGCAAGACCAGGTGCCAGAGGTTGAGGACAGCCTTCAGAAGCCTGTAGCTTGCAGATGCAAGTAAACATGTTTTCTCAAAGCCTCCAGAAATAAAGCAGCCCTGTTGACACCTGTTTTAGGACATCTGGCTTCCAGTATTGTAAGATAAATTTGTTTTACCTTAAGCTACTAAGATTTGTGATAATTTGTTATGGGAGTAACAGGAAACTAATAAAGTTCCATTCTCAGCCCCCTACTTGGGTAATGTCATCCTTGGCAGTGGCTTCAGTTATGACCCCATATGATGACTATCAAAAATAAAATCTGGACCCAGGTTTCTAACCTATGTATAGTGCATCCTGAAAGTCTTATGGTTGCTGCAATAGTATTGGGTTCAATTTGTGTAAGCTGTGAATAGAAATCTCTCTCAGATCTGACTTGTATACCAATGCCACTATTTCCCCTTGTAATTTAAAAAACTGTGGTAAAGAACACAGAACATGAAATGTGCTGTCTTAACTTCCTTAAAACTTGCTTCTTATTGTTAAGATGGACATAATGGTATCCACTTTTTACTTTCTAGGTTTGTTGAGAAGATTTAATGAGATAATGTAAATTGCTTGGCTTACAATAAATAACCTTGTTTGTTCTGAATGGGTAAGAGTTTTATGCTGGTAGTACCAGATTAATTTTGAGTGTTCTCCCTTGGTCTTATTTCCCTAGTTTGGAAATTATATCAGTTGAGTGTGTGTTGCTGAGTTCTGATAGTTAACTTTAATATTTTATCTCTAGGTCTTAGGGTGAAAGAGAAGAAACTACCTGTAGCAGACACTTCTATGTCTGACTCAAAAGGCTATGAATAATTTGACTAGAATCTTAGCCTTTATTGGTTTCTTGGGCTTTTGAGTGATAATTTAGTTCCCTGAGTAATACTTAGGGGAAGCAAATAACTTTCATTATTAATTTACAACATATTTAACTCATCAAAACAACTTTCAGCTTGATTTTTTAAAGATAATTTTGTCTCAAAGAACACAGCCATTTTTTTTTCAGTCATCAATATACTGAAGGGGGAAAAACAGCTAATTGGAACCAGGAAGCATTTCTTCCAGACTAGGAAGTGCTTTTAAAGTCAAACTGTTACATGTCAATATAAAGTCAATATAAATGTAGCTAGTGGAACATTTAGTACCTAGATATTATATAATATGTAGTATTTTTACTTGACATTCTTCTGTTCAAAGATTTTGTAAAGGATACTGCATTACATGTAGTTTCTTAGGTTCCTCTTACTGTGATAGTTTCTCAAGCATCTCCTGTTTTTTATGATTTTGATAGTTTTCAAGAGTACTTTTCCTCTTCACTTGGGATTTGACTGATGTTTTTCTCATGATTAGACTGGGGTAATGGGTTTTGGGGAGGAAAACCACAGAGACAGATTACCATTTTCTTCACATTGTATGACTTAGCATTGTTGATACTGACCTTGACCACTTGGCTGGAATAAAGTTTGTTAAGTTTTTCTACTGGAAAGTTCTTCCCTCCCTCCCATTTATATACTGTACTCTTGGAAGGAAGTCATTATGCCTATTCCACACTTAGGGAGTAAGGAATTATGCTCCATCTTTGTGAAGGCTGAGTATCTACATAAATTAATTGGAATTCTACATGGGAGGTTTGCCTCTTCTTAGTGTGTTTGTATGTGTATCAGTCATCATGGATATTTATTTTATATTTGGGGTTATACTCCAGTAACAATTTATTTTGTTGCTCAAATGTTTCAGTTTTGACTGAATTTGAATTCAGTTTTGAATGTGTCTTTCATTGAGCTGCTGCATCCCTCTTACATATCCCTATCATTATGTGTGTTTGGTATTTGAACCCTTACATGCTTTCTGGCATTGCAGGGTGTTCCAGGCTAATCTATATTGCCTGCCCCAATCCTAGAGTCAGACATTACCCCAAGGAACCCTGATTCATTTTATTGGAGAATAGAGTTAGAAACTAAGATGTGGCGCAGAGAGTTCTTGATTTTGACCCACTTCCTCCAAAACATATCATAATTTCATGCATCCATGTCTTTGGCGATGATGCTTTCTTTGTACAAAATATTCTCTTCCTTTTTTCTGCGTGGAAAACTCCCATTTTATCTTTCAAAAGCCTATTCAAGGAGTACTTTCTCTGGAAAGTAGTTCCTTAATTCTCTGAGTCATTTACTCTCTTTTAAAAGTTCTTTTACACATTTTGCATATTGTTACAGGTTTTTTCTGAAGTTTTTATTGAAATTTCAGTTAACATACAGTGTAATATTAATTTCAGGTATACAATATAGTGATTCAACACTTCCATACAACATCTGGTGCTCATCACAATAAGTGCACTTTTTTATCTCCATCATCTATTTAACGCATCCCCCAATCACCTCCCTTCTGGTAACCATCAGTTTGTTCTCTATAGTTGAGACTGTTTCTTCGTTTACTAGTCTCTTTCTTTTTTTCCCCCTTTGCTCATTTGTTACTTAAATTCCCCATATGGGTGAAATCATATGGTATTTGTTTTTCTCTGATTGAGTTATTTTGCTTAGCACAATACTCTGTAGCTCTATTGCAAATGGCAAGATTTCATTCTTTTTGATGGCAGAGTAATATTCCATTGTATATGTATACCATATCTTTATTCATTTATCAGTCAGTAGACACTTGGGCTGTTTCCATAATTTGGCTATCATTGATCATGCTGCTATAAACATCAGGGTTCACGTATCCCTTTGAATTAGTATTTTTGTAATTGTTGGGTAAATACCTAGTGGTGTGATTGCTATATTGTAAATCCTGTTAGTTTTTTTGTTTTGTTTTGTTTACAGGTATATTTGCCCTGCTGGACATTGAGGTTTTTCACAACAGTGGTTGGGACATTCTCATTTCTTTAGAAAAGCCTACAAAACAAAAAGTTTGTTTTTGAAAGGAAATGAAGTAGTGGTGGTGATAATTAAAGGGGGACTTGAGGGAATGGTTTTACCAGAATTATAATCTAAAAGACAGCATACTACTTAGTATACTTAGGTTCTTTTGCTTTTCATACAGCTTTTCATACATACTTAATGTCCTTTGAAAAGGAAGACCATTTTGTTGTCTCAAACAGAATATGGTAAAAATCAGGGGCAGCCCGGGTGGCTCAGTGATTTAGGGGTCAGCCCAGGGCCTGATCCTGGAGACCTAGGATTAAGTCCCACATCAGGCTCCCTGCATGGAGCCTGCTTCTCCCTCTGCCTGTGTGTCTCTGCCTTTCTTTCTCTCTCTCTGTGTCTCTCATGAATAAATAAATAAAATCTTAAAAAAAAAAGATAATGAATAGACCTCTAGACATTTTAAGCAGGAAGGGGTTTAATACAGAGAACTAGATGCTAATGAAATCTTTGTCTGGGTTTGAAAAGAAAGGCCTTTGCTTTCAAGAAATAAGTGATTATAGGAATAGCTCAAAACTTCTACCTATGATCTTAACTATTTGTAGAAGCCAGTATGATTTGTAAGAGCTCACTTAGAGGCCATGGCGAACTTCATGTCTTCAGTCTGCTCAAGGCATTTTCTTTTGCTACAAGGAGGGATTGATTTTATTTTTTTGGTCTTTACCTAGGATTAACTGTGAATCTGGGGGATTTCTCATATACATGACAACTCATATACTGCCTTTCTCTAAAGGTGTCTTATTTTTATCTTTTTTTTATTATTAAAAATTTTATTTATGTGTTCATGAGACACAGAGAGAGAGAAAGAGAGAGAGAGAGGCAGAGACAGAGGCAGAGGGAGAAGCAGACTCCATGCAGGGATGCAGGGAGCGCGATGCTGGACTTGATCCCAGGACAAAGGCAGGCGCTAAACCACTGAGCCACCCAGGGATCCCCAATTATTTTTATCATTTTTTCTTTTTTCTTTTTTTTTGTTTAAAGCTGTGGTTAATGCTAACCAGGGATAGGTGCTATTGTTAAAAGATTTGGTTGAGTGGGAGATTATGAACTAAATAGATGGAAATATATGTATGTGTCCATATATATTTATGTGTCTTTGAGGAAATTCTGGTTATTTTCAGGGAAAGCCATACATGTTCACTTTGACATCTTGTTAAATGTTTGTTTTTTAGTCACTTCTAATAAATGTACAGAATTGTTTATTTTCCTCCTATTTGGCATTATTGGCAAATAGTGCTTATTGGATTGATTTTTTTTTTTTTAACCTCTCTGGTATTTACAACATTGATGGAAAATTTAGGGAGTCTAAGTTTTACATTTTGAATTTCTCTATCGAATCTCTACCATATTTAAATGACATTTCCTTGTAAACTAAAGTTTTGGGTTAGGAATTCTAATTTTGTGTGACTTTATATAGGCTAGGTCAGTCTTGCTCAATATTTGTCTAAACTATATGACTACTGTATTAGATTCCTATTGCTACTGTAACAAATTGCCGTAAATTCAGTAGCTTAACAGAATTTTTTTCCCCTCATAATTCTGGATACCTGAAGTTCAAATTATGATGTCACCAGGACCATTCTCTGTCAGCATTTCTTGGTTTGTAGACATATAACTCTAATCTCTGCCTTAGTATTCTCATCATTTTTTCTTTTGTGATTGTGTTTACCTCAAAACTCCCTCTGCCCCTGTCTTTTAAGAATCACATATAGGGCTCATTCAGATAATCCAGGATAAACCTCTCTCAAGACCTTTAATTTAATCACATCTTTTGTCATTCATGGTAATATCCATGGGTTCTAGGCCATATTTTTCCATCCTGCCATACCTATAGTTAGCATTCTTTTTTTTTTCAGATTTTATTTATTTATTTATTTATTTATTTATTTATTTATTTATTTATTTATTTATTTGACAGAGAGAGAGAGAGAGTGAGAGAGAGAGAGAGAGAACGTGTACACAAGCAGAGGGAGCAACAGGCTCCCCACTGAGTGGAGAGCCCGACATGGGGCTTGATCCCAGAACCCTGGGATCACAACCTGAGCCAAAGGCAGGCATCCAAATGACCAAGCCACCCAGGTGCCCCAGGTCAGCATTCTTTACCACATTGCTAGAGTATGCTTCTGAAACTTGTAGTGATGGTCTTGTGCTTGAGAGTGGACATTCATTGCTTTGTAAACAGTACTTATAGGCTCCAAGTCTTGGAGGGCTTAAAATAGCTGTCACACTCTCATTTTTTTTCTGGTCAAGATGGTGACTTTTAGCATTAACTGCCTTTTTCTCTGTGGTCTTGATGACTCCAAGGGGGCGTGGGGAGAGGTAATGGAGTCCAGCACATCTAGCAGTATCATACTTGCCACATTCCCTTTTTTCCTGGTGGTCTGCCAGTCTTTGAACTTGTGTGTTTTGCTGCTGGTAGTCAGCATGTTGTCCATGTGCCAGCCTGAGATAGTCACATAGGCCATCACGTCCTTGAGGATCTTCTCAAAGTACTTGTATGGTATGAGTAAGATAAGCATAAAATTATATAACTTTAATATAAAATACATAAGATGAGAGAAAAATAATATAGGGAGAAAGTCTTGTGTGTGTGTGTGTTTTTTTTTTAAAGATTTTATTTATTTATTCATGAGAGACACAGGCAGGCAGAGACATAGGCAGAGGGAAAAGCAGGCTCCCTCTAGGGAACCTGATGCGGGACTCAATCCCAGGACCCTAGGATCATGACCTGAGCCAAAGGCAGATAGATACTCAACCACTGAGCCACTCAGGTGCACCAGAAAGTAGTTTTATACCTAAACAAAGTCTATTTCAATATGTTGTGTTAGGAATTTGTCTCTCTAGCTGGTTGCTAAGGAAACTTTTGACCTTTGACATTATTTCTTTAAAAGAAAAATTAACCCTTGAGATTAAATAGAAATACACAATAATAACGTTTAAATTCTCTCCATACCACTTGCCTTTTTTTAAAGTGACTTAAATTTTTCAAAAGTTTAGTGCTGTATAAAAATTGAAGATTTTCCTCTCACCCAGTCACTTACTGGTGAGAGAAGAAAGCAATTGTAAGGCAGTAAGGTGAGCCAAGTGCATTTGTAAACTTAGAATTTTAAAAATCAAAAAACTAAAATTTCAGATTTATTTTTTTAAGATTTATCCATTTATTCATGGGAGACACAGACTGAGAGAGAGAGGCAGAGGCATAGGTAAAAGGAGAAGCAGGTGCCTCACAGGGAGCTCGATGTAGGACTTGATCCTGGATCCTAGGATCACGACATGAGCTGAAGGCAGGCGCCCAACTGCTGAACCACCCAGGCATCCCTAAAATTTCAAAATTTGAAATGAAAATATATACTCATTTTATACATGTATCATCTGAAATAGACCCCGTTGTGTCAAAGCAGACCTAATGCACTGGTATAGATATGACAATATAGTACATGCATTGAAAAGATAGTGTGAAACCAAAAAGGTGTGGCCATAAGGTAGTCCATTTTTTTTCTCTTCATTAATTTATTAATTTATTTAACATCTATGTGCTAGGCACCATGCTGAGTAGTAGGGGATATAATCTCATTGAACTCTGGTAGTCATAAAACTAAATGAAAATTTGTAAGAAAAGCCTGTTAAACTAGGAAAAATTGAAGCCTGTTAAACTAGGAAAATTTGTAAGAAAAGCCTGTTAAACTAGGAAAAATTGAAGGTGTAAATATCTTACAACCCATTAAGTTTACATATTCAAAATCTCAGGCTGGCACCTGGATAACATGCTGACTACCAGCAGAAAATATGCTGTTGATTTTTATAAAATGTACTAAAAGATAGATTCATATGGGTGAGATTTATTTAAGACTTTAAAAACACAGAACGGTATTCTTTTGTATCTGAATTAATATATATAATATAAAAATATAAAACATGCTGCTGTAATTCTCAGACTGTTGGGGAAGGAAGAAGCAAAGGATATAAAATAGAGAAGGATTAGGGACTTAAATCATCTGTAAGTTCTTCTCACTTAAAAAATGGATTTGAAATATATATGGCAAATAATAAAATTGTTAAACGTGGGTGGAGGAGTATACCAAGGTCTGGGATGTTTTTCTTTTTATATTCAAGAAATTTTGTTATAAAAAGGAAAGAAAAATAGTGAATCATATATGTGATTATATACGTTCAAGCTAGAAAACAAGAAAGGAAAATTCTTAGATGCTAGGACTCAAACAGAAATCACTGCCATTGCAATGACCAGTTGCTGAAGTCAAATGGTCTTTTATACTTCATATAGATACAGTATTGTTGGACACTGATCTCATGCCTGGAGTTGAAGGATAAGACCTTAGGCCAGTGTAAGCAATGAGAGGTAAAACCCTGGTGTCTGTCTCAAATAATACCTGGTAAAATTCTACCCATGGATTATTAGGGATATGGTAAAGAAAGGGGGTATTGACTTAGGAACATAGGTAGAAGAGGCATCATCCTCAAAAAACTGGAACTACAGGATTGTATAAAAAGTTTAAGACTCTGAATTTTTTAAAAAAATATTTATTCGTGAGAGATAGAGATAGAAAGAGAGAGAGAGAGAGAGAGAGGGGCAGAGACACAGGCAGAGGGAGAAGCAGGCTCCATGCACAGAGCCTGATGTGGGACTTGATCCCAGGACTCCGAGAGAGAGAGAGAGAGAGAGAGAGAGAGGGGCAGAGACACAGGCAGAGGGAGAAGCAGGCTCCATGCACAGAGCCTGATGTGGGACTTGATCCCAGGACTCCAGGATCATGCCCTGGGCCGAAGGCAGGCGCCAAACCGCTGAGCAACCCAGAGATCCCCTTCAGACTCTGAATTTAAATTAAAAATAAGAATAAGAAATAAGACAAGTAAGAACTGGTCCAGAACTGGGACGCCTGGGTGGCTCAGCGGTTGGGCATCTGCCTTCGGCTCAGGGTGTGATCCTAGAGCCCTGGGATCGAGTCGCACATTGGGCTCCCTGCATGGAGCCTGCTTCTCCCTCTGCCTGTGTCTCTGCCTCTCTCTTTCTCTGTTTCTTGTGAATAAATAAATAAATAAATAAATAAATAAATAAACAAACAATCTTAAAAAAAAAAAAAAAAAAAACTGGTCCAGAACTAATGAAATGCCTAAAGTTGTAAAGTTTCAGCCAAGGTAAATGCAAGAAACACTTTATAAGGACACCACCAAACCCATAGCATGAAAATAAATCCTGCTGAAGATTAACTTAATGTCAGAAATTATATGCCACAGAGAAGCCATAATCACTGTCAGCAGATGCCAAAACTGAAGAACCAATGAGTTGAGAATTGATAACAATTTCAAAGAGACTTTAAAATAGATGTTTAAAATATGTAAAGCAACAGGGAATAAATAGAATTCATAAGGCAGAAACAGAGTATAGTGATAGTTATAGAATGGATTTTAAAAAGAATCTGGGGGCACCTGGCTGGCATAGTCAGTAGAGCATGCAACTCTTGATCTCAGGGTCACGAGTTCAAGTTCCACATTGGGCATAGAGCCTACTTAAAAAATAAATAAAAAAATTAAATAAAAGAATCTGAAAGTCCTGAAAGAAAAAAAAAAACCCGAATAGATGAGTAAATTTGAAAGCTACATAGTTAAGAAAAAGAAATCGGAAGTAGGTTAGAGCAAATCATTACAATAAACTATAGAGAGAGCATTTAAAAGATGACAGAAGGCTAGAATGAGATGCAGCTAAATGACAAGTAGGAGCTATGAAAAGGGAGAATAGATTATGTGGGAGAAATAACATCCAAGTAAATAAAAGTGGAGGATGTCCCAGATTTATAAAAATACCCCTGAACAATCAAACACTATGCCAGAATAGCAAAATCAAAAATAACTGCTAGGTTCTTTATAGATTTTTGGAGATAGCCCTTTATCTGATAAGTCATTTGAAATACCGTCTCCCATTGTGTAGGTTGCCGTTAGTTTCGTTGACTGTTTCCTTTGCTGTGCAAAAGCTTTTTTATCCTGATTAAGTCCTAATAGTTCATTTTTGCTTTTGTTTCCTTTGCCTTTGGAGACATGTCTAGCAAGAAGTTGCTGCAGCTGAGGTTAAAGGAGTTGCTGCTTGTGTTCTCCTCTAGGACTTTGATGGATTCCTGTTTCACATTTGAGTCTTATATCCATTATGAGTTTATTTTTTGTGTATGTTTAAGAAAATGGCCTGATTTCATTCTTCTGCATATTGTTGTCCAATTTTCCAACACCATTTGTTGAAGAGACTTTTTTCCATTGGACATTCTTTCCTGCTTTGTTGGAGATTAGTTGATCATAGAGTTGAGGGTCCATTTCTTGTTTCTCGGTTCTGTTTCATTGATCTGTATGTCTATTTTTGTGCCACTACTATGCTATCTTGATGATTATAGCTTTGTAAGGCAGCTTGATGTCTGGACTTGTGATGCCTCCAGCTTTGTTTTTTTTTTTTTTTTTTTTCCCCCAGCATTACTTTGACTATTTGGGTCTTTGTGGTTCCACACAGATTTTAGGATTGTTTGTTACAGCTCTATGGAAAATACTGGTTGTATTTTGATAGGGATTGCATTGAATATGTAGATTGCTTTGGGTAGCATAGACTTTTTTTTTTTTAAGATTTTATTTATTTATTCATGAGAGACACAGAGAGAGAAAGAGAGAGAGGCAGAAACATAGGCAGAGGGAGAAGCAGGCTCCATGCAGGGAGCTGGACGTGGGACTCGATCCGGGGTCTCCAGGATCAGGCCCTGGGCTGAAGGTGGTGCTAAACCGCTGAGCCACCCAGGCTGCCCAGCATAGACATTTTAACAAAAATATTTATTCTTCCAATCCATGGGCATGGAAGGTTTTTCCATTTCTTTGTGTCTTCCTCAATTTCTTTCACAAGTGTTCTGTAGTTTTCAGAGTACAAATTCAATACCCAAAAACCAAAAAACCCAGTCAAGAAATGGGCAGAAGACATGAACAAACATTTCTCCAAAGAAAACATTTAAATGTCCAGCAGACACCTGAAAATAGTTTCAACATCACTCAGCATCAGGGAAATACAAATCAAAACCATAGTGAGATACTGCCTCACGCCTGTCAGAGTGGCCAAAATGAACAACTCAGGAAACAATCGATGTTGGTGAGAATGAAGAGAAAGGGGAACCCTCTTACACTGTTGGTAGGAATGCAAATGGTGTAGCCATTCTGGAAAGCAGTATGGAGATTCCTCAAAAAGTTAAAAATAGAACTACCCTATGATCCAGCAATTGCACTACTAGGTGTTTATATAAAGGATACAAACATAGTGACTTGAAGGAGCACATGCACCCCAGTGCTTGTAGCAGCAGTTTCCAGAATAGCCAAAATATGGAGAGCCCAGATGTCCTTTGACAGATGAATGGATGAAGAGGATAAATGAACACACACACACACACACACACAGAAGAATATTACTCAGTTATCAAAAAGAATGAGGTGGGGTAATTGGGTGATGGGTATTAATGAGGAGGGTAGTTGGAGTAATGAATGCTGGGTGTTGTATGCAACTGATGAATCACTAAATTCTATCCCTGAAACTAATAATACACTCTATGTTAACTAAATTGAATTTAAAGGAAAAATTACACAAAACAAAACAAAATAACCACTAAAGGCTACCAGACCAGAATACTTTGAAAACAAATAGGAACATAGTAGACTTAAGCCCAGTTATATTTGATTAAATGTAAATGTTTTAAATACACCATTTAAAGGCAAGAGATTGTGGCACCTGGGTGGCTCAGTGGTTGAGCATCTGCCTTCAGCCCAAGTCATGATCCTGGGGTCCTGGGATCGAGTTCTGCATTGGGCTCCCTGCAGGGAGCCTCCTTCTCCTTCTGCCAGTGTCTCTGCCTTTTTCTGTCTCTCATGAATAAATAAATAAAAACTTAAAAAAAAAAAAAAAAGGCCAGAGATTGTAGACTGGATAAAAAAGACCTGACTAGGCTATCTAGGAGAAATGCCCTATATAAATAAAGCAACAATTATGTTAAAAGTATGCAAAAAACTATATTATTAAGTTATTGGAAAGGTTAAGTGGCTGTTTGAATATCAGACAAGATAGACATTAGAATAAGGTATATTACCAAAGGAAAAGAAACATAATGGTACGAGGGTCAATTCTTTTAGAAGATAGTACCCCACATTTGTATATATTCAATATATCAAGGAAAAATGAGCAGAACTGAAGGCAGAAATAGACAAATTCAAAATTATAGCTGGAGGGCAGCCCCGGTGGCTCAGCGGTTTAGCGCCGCCTTAAGCCCAGGGCCTGATGCTGGAGACCCAGGATCGAGTCCCACGTCTGGCTCCTTGCACGGAGCCTGCTTCTCCCCCTGCCTATGTTTCTGCCTCTCTCTCTTTCTCTCTCTGTGTCTCTCATGAATAAATAAATAAATAAATAAATAAATAAATCTTTAAAAAAAACAACAAAATTATAGCTGGAGATTTCTACAGTCTTAGTGCTTAATAGAATTAGAATTAGTGCTAGAATTAGTGCTTAGTGACTAATAGAATAAATAGGATCATTTAAGATACAAAAGATTTGAAGAAAATTTTCAATAACTAGATTTAATAGGTTTAATTGAATTATAATAATCTTAATTTGTTATAAATTTATAAAGTACTCCACAACAGTGGAAGAATACAGATTTTATTTTAATGCAAATGAAACATTTACCAATATGAACCATTGACTGGGCAAAGAAGTCTTGATAAATTATAAAGGATTGATATGATACAGAAATGACTGATGATGGGACGTCTGCTGGCTAGGTTTGTAGAACATGCAACTCTTGATCTCGTGATTGTAGGTTCAAGTCTCATGTTGGATGTAGGGATTACTTAAAAATAAAATCTTAAAAAAATGATTATTGATGGGATAGTTCTTCATCTTCATGAGTTAATTCTTTTATTCTTCATCAAGAATGAAGAATCTAAAGATCCTTCAAACTTAAAAGTATAATGGGAGAATGTGTTCATTGACCATAATGTATTAAATTAGAAATCAGTAACAAAAAGATGTGTGGGAAACCTCTAAATATTTGGAAATTAAATAACATTATTTCATATATAATGCATAGGCCAAAGAAGAAATTATGAGGAAATCTAGAAAGTATTTTGAATGGAATGATAATGAAAGCACATATATCAAAATTTGTGAGACATAGGAAGAGCAGTGATTAAAGGTAAATGTGGAGGTATATGCTTATTTTAGAGAAAGGATTTAAAACCATTGATCTAAACTTCTGCCTTAAGCAACTTAAATGTAAAATAAGTGGAAAGAGGCAAATAAAGATAAATGCAGAAATGAGTGAAATAAAAAACAAGAAAAATAAGGAAGCAAATACAGTTTTTTTTTGTCATCCACTTGTATTTTTTAGTCACCAGAATTTTTATCACAATTATTTTATGTAAATGGCTTGAATTTTTTTTTTTTAAAGATTTTATTTATTTATTCATGAGAGACACACAGACAGAGCCAGAGGGAGAAGCAGGCTCCATGCAGAGAGCCCAACGTGGGACTTGATCCCAGGTCTCCAGGATCACACCCTGGGCTGAAGGTGGCACTAAACCGCTGAGCCACCCAGGCTGCCCAGGCTTGAGTTTTTTTATTACCTTTTTACTTAAGTTTGCATACTGAAAAGGGCACAAATCATTAAGTATATACTTTAATGAATTTTCTTTTCTTTTCTTTTTTTTTTTTTTAAATTTTTATTTATTTATGATAGTCACAGAGAGAGAGAGAGAGAGAGAGAGAGAGGCAGAGACATAGGCAGAGGGAGAAGCAGGCTCCATGCACCGGGAGCCCGACGTGGGATTCGATCCCGGGTCTCCAGGATCGCGCCCTGGGCCAAAGACAGACGCCAAACCGCTGCGCCACCCAGGGATCCCACTTTAATGAATTTTCTTAAAAATTTTTTTGAGTATAGTTGATGCACAGTGTTAGTTTCAGGTGGGCACTATAGTGCTTCTTCTTCTCTATACATTATGCTATGCTTACCACAAATTAGCTACTGTCACCATACGACACCGTTATATCATTGACTCTATTCCTTATGCTGTACTTTTTGTCCCATGACTTATCCATTCTATAACTGGAAGCTTGTATCTCCCACTCCCCTTACCCATTTTGCTCATCTCATCCCATCTCACTTTCTTCAGGTAACCATCTATATTCTCTATATTTAATAGAATTCTAAATAGGCTGACCAATAATCCCCCCTCTCCACACAAGCTCACAAATTACCAATGATACAATAATTCTTCCTATTCCTAAGATAACTCTTTCACAGTTAATTAGGAATGAAGGTGGGGGCGTTAATATGGATCCTCCAGACCTGAAAGCACATTAGGAGAGAATTATAAATAGCTTTTGCTAGTACATTCAACAATTGGGAAGAGTGTATTATCAATATTAAATACATTGGTATTTATAACAATTAAAAATTGATTATTAAAAACTTTCCTTGAGAAAACTCTAGGCCCAGATCACTGGTGGATTTTGTCAGTTTAGGAGAAAAAAGTCCAGTTCTATTAGATTATTTCAGAAAATAGGTTAAGACAATGCCCTTGTACCCAACTCAGACAAAGACACAGGAAAAGAAAATTATGGACCAAAATCCTCATGAACATAGACATGAAAATACATAAAATTTTAGCTGTTGAATCCAGAGACCTAGAAAGAAGATAATATATTATGACTGAATGGATTTATCTGAAACATGTAAGGTTGATGTATCATTTTAAAGTCACTCAGTGGAATTCACCATATTCATTGGTTTGAGGAGAAACAAATATCAATAAATAGAGGAAGATATTTTGACAAAATTCAGCACCAAGTAATGGTAGAAAATATCTTCTCTCATTCAGTAGGTTGCCTTTTAGTTTTATTGATTTATTTCCTTTGCTGTGCGGAAGCCTCTGTATCAGCAATTAAAAATTGGCCAGGGACCACTCCTGGCAAGGGTCGGTCAGGTAACCTCTCAGGCATTTCTGGGCTCAATAGCTCCTGTCAATCAAAGGGAATCCTTCAGAGAAGAGTGCAGGTTTGAGCTTTTGGCAGCCAGTACTTATAGCAGGTGGGAAATGAGTTCAGTATCCAGGAAGGGGCATAAACAGCATGTACAGTTGGACCTGTAAAACTCCTTTGTTATTTGTTTTCACTTTTGTTTCGCTGTGTCATTTAGAATTAGATTGGGGAAGCTGAGCATGAAATGAATGATTTATTGCAGGGATTATCCTTTACACAGCTGAAGAAAAAGCTGGGGGGGAGGGTTGGGATGTAAAGGTCCAGACTGAGGCAGTTGGAAGATGAGAGAAGAGTCAGTAACCAGGAATCAGAAAGGGATGTTGGTGAAGTTTGTGGCTGCTGCTTCTTTGTATGGTGGTGAGCTTAAGTCATTGTAGTTGGTAGGACAAGTAGCTGGGAAGAAAAGCTGAATTCAAGAGAACAAAATGGAACCGTGTTTATGTTTGGTATTGCTTCTAGCCTTTTTTTAAGATTTTACTTATTTTTGAGAAAGTTGAGAGAGAGAGAGAGCACTCGAGCAAGAGTGGGGAGGGGGCAGAGGGAGAGGGAAAAGCAGGCTTCCTGCTAAGCAGGGAGCCAGATGTGGGTCTAGATCCCAGTACTCTGGGATCATGACCTGAGCCAAAGGCAGATGCTTAACCTACTGAGCCACCCAGGTGCCCCTTTTTTGGCTTTTGGTAGCTTGATTGTAATGTGTTTTGGTATGGATGCCTTTGCATTTATCCTTTTGGGAATCTGTTGAATGTTTTGAATATGTAGCTTCTTGTCTTTTACCAAATTTAGTTTTTAGCCATTATTTCTTCAAATATTCTTTCTGCCCCTTTATTTCTTCTCCTTCTGGAACTCCCTGTTATGTATATGTTGGTACATTTGGTGGGGTCTCACATATCTTTGGCTCTGTTCATTTTCTTCATTAATTTTTCTTTGTGAAAAAAAAATTTTTTTTCCTTTGTGCTCCCCAGACTGGATAATTGCATTTGACCTACCTTCAAGTTCTCTTATCTTTCTTCTGCCTCCTCAGAGTTGCTATTGAAACCCTGTAGTTAATTTTCATTTCACTTAATGTACTTTTCAGCCCCAGATTTTTTCCCTTTGGTTCCTTTTCAAGTAATTTGTATCTCTTTATTGATAGTCTCTATTTGTTGACATCGTCTTTTTGGTTTCCATTAGCTCTTTGTGGAATCTTTGAACTCTTTGAGAATATTTAAGATGATGATTGAAATTGAAAGTCTTGTGTAGTAAGTCTGATGTCTGTTCTTCCTCACATTTTCTGTCAGTTTCTCCTCTGAATGGGTTATACTTTCTTAATTCTTAGTATATATCACAATATTCTTTTTGAAAAGAAAAATATTTTAATTTTCAAAAATTTAAAATAAAATTTAAAATATTATAATGTGATAACTCTGGAAATCAGATTCTTCTTATGATTTGTCTTTGTTGCTTTCTGTGGGTTGTTACTTGTTTACCAACTTTTCTAAACTTTTTGCAATTTTTTTGGTGATGCGTTGTCACTAAATCTGCTTGGGCTACCATGACAACATAGAACAGATTTATTTTCTCATAATTCTGAAGGCTGAAAGTCTGAGATCATGCTGCCATCTTGATTGGTTTCTGCTGAGAACTCTCCTCCTTACTTACAGATGGCCACTTTCTCCCTTGGTTCTCACGTGGCAGGGAGCAAGAGAGGGACACAGAGAGAAAGAGAAAAAAAACACCCATTGGTGTCTCTTCTCCCATTATGAGAGCCCCACCTTCATGATCTCATTTAAACCTGATTATCTCCCAAAGGCACCCCACCCTCCTCAGTACCATCACAATGGGGATTAGGGGTTCCACATAGGAATTTTGGTGTGTGTGGAGGGGATTGGGGGTGGGACACAGACTTGGTACATAATAGTCTCTGAAATCTTTTGTTCTTTAGCTATGGTCTACCAGTAGTATGAGAGAGATTTCCTTGAATATCTGAAGTAAAAAAGAAAATAGAAAGAAAAGAGAAAAGAAGAGAAGAAAGAAAATCCTTTCTTTGCAGACTGGCCCTATGTTGGAGCACTCTAACACTTAGGCTGTTCACTAGTCTGTCTTTTCTTCCTGTTTGTGCTGAGCCTAGAGATGAGCCAGTAGTTTTCTCAGATCTTCTCTGAGTAGATTTCTTGCCTTAGACATGCATGGCTTTCTAAATTCCCAGTGTTTTTTAATGTTCTAATTTCCCAAAGAAACTCTCTTGCCATTTTTTCTTTCAGGTTTTTGGCATGCCTGTTTGCCTTAACTGGAATATTTTGTTCCAGGTGGCACTGAATTTTTCTGAAGAATGCCCTCTGCTTAGCTATTTTTCTGTAGATTTTGAAGTTGATAAAACAAAGGAGAGAGCATTGAATTAGTCCTTCAGGTAGCCCTGCACAGGTTACAGCAGACAAATACGAATTCTATGAGAACAGTCTGCTCTGCTCCCTCTAAACCAGGGACCAGGGTTCGTTTAACTGTTGGAATGTGGACTAGTATATTCAAGACTGCCACACAGCTGAGAGTGGGAAAGGGAAATAAAAATCTGTGAAGCTTTTCCACTGTTCTGAAGTGATCGTTTTCATGTTTCAGCATTTATTTGATTGATGTAAACCTTTGACTAATTTCCAGAGTTCTGACAAATTTGATTCTGACAGTTTTTGGTGTCTCTGTGGAGGGGATAGGCTCTCAGAACTACCTCTCCTACATGTTTTTCTGAGGGGGGAAAAAGAGTGATGTCATTGAGGAAGTGTATTTTGTTGGTGCTTTCTGATGTTTTGCTGTGTACCCCCTATAGTTTTTCTCTCCTCTTCCTCCTGTACAACTTCTGCTCTATCTTAACTGCTCTTAGTTGCTTTTATTAGTATTTTGGAGTCTTTGGATTATCCTTGTTTTTTTTCATTTGGCTTAAAATGAGGATATTGCATTTTTTATTGTTTTACTTGTTTGCTTTGTTGAATTTTTATGGTGTCCAGGAATCAAATTTTGTTCCTTTAATTCCTCCAATTTTCCTCTTAGTTGTAGTCAACTCTTATTCTTATCCCAAGCCTCTCTGGTGATAATTCATATGTGTTCTTAGAATTTTGTCTTTTCTAAAATATCATGTAAATGGAATTATACAGTATGTGTCCTTTTGAGCCTGGCTTTCACTTAGCATAATGCATTTGAGGATTTCTCCACATTTTTTTTTATCAGTAATTTGTTCATTTTTGTTGCCGAGAAGTTTATATCTGTTGTATGAATGTATAGCTGAAGCACATTTGGGGTGTCTTCTGTTTTCAATGATTATGAATAAAGCTGTTGTAGACATTCATTTATAATTTCATGTGAATGTAAGTTTTAATTTCTTTTGAATAGGTAAATACCTAGGAAGTTGGATTACTGTCATAACTTTCTAAGAAATTGCTAATCTGTTTTACAAAGTGACCATTTAATTTTGAGATACATGTATATGTCACACATATGTCAATCTATGAGAGTTCTGGTTTTCTGCATCTTTTTTTTTTTAAGATTTTATTTATTTATGCATGAGAAAACATTGCTTTGACTTAATGTTTGATTGTGATACTAGAGAAATAAAAGCAGATAAATATATGTAATTTGGGGTTAATAATAAAGTTTTTTTTAAAGACTTTATTTATTCATGAGAGACAGAGAGAGAGAGAGGCAGAGACACAGGCAGAGGGAGAAGCAGGCTCCATGCAGGGAGCCTGATGTGGGACTTGATCCTGGGTCTTTCCAGGATCACGCCCTGGGCTGAAGGCAGACACTAAACCACTGAGCCACCCAGGGATCCTGTTTTTCTGCATCTTTACTATCACTTGATATTGTTAGTTTTTGGAGTTTAGCACTGTAATGTATGGAAGTGGCGTTTCTCTCTGTGTTTTACATTTTCCTGTTGACTAATGCTGTTGAGTATTTTTTCATATATATATTTGTGTATCTTCTTTGGGGAAGTTTCTGTTGAAATCTTTCGCTATTATTTATTTTAATTAGTTTTGAGAATTATTCTTATATTGTGGTTATCAGTCCTTTGTTAGATGTTTTTGCAGATATTTTCTCCCAGTCTGTAGCTTGCCTTTTTTCAAAGAGCAGTAGTTCTTAATTTTAAGGAAGTTGATTTTATTAATCTTTTGGGTTTTGTTTTTGTTGTTGTATCTAAAGCTCAGAAAGATTTCTTTCTGTGTTTTCAGTACTAAAAATAGATGAAAACCATAAATGTAATTAAAAAGTTTCTAGTATCCATGTTAAAAATAAAAATGCTTAATTAAGCCAATATTTTCAAATTGGTCATCTCAATATACATTAAATAGGAAAATTATTATTATTATATTTAAAGGTTTTATTTTCAGTAATCTCTATCCTAGTATGGGGCTTAAATTTATGACCCTGAGATCGAGAATTGCATACTCTACTGACTGAGCCAGCTAGAAGCCACAAAGAATTAATAATAAGTATTTACCTTTAATTTTTATACTGAGTTCTACCCTCGTGTATTTAACACAGCTCATCTTTTTTTTTTTTTTTTTTTTTTTTTTTAACACAGCTCATCTTAAGTCGAGACAGATTTCAAGGGCTCACTAGCCATGTATGTCTATTGATTACCATATTAGCACAGATCTACAAGTCTTATACAGTTTTAGATTTTACTTTAAATCTGTTATTTATTTTGAGTTAAACTTTGTATAATGTGAAAGGCGTGGATTGAAGTTCTTTTTATATGGTTGTCTGTGGGAAAGTTTTTTTTTTAAGTAGGCTCCATTCCCAGCGTGGAACCTCATTAGAAACCTTTTTTTTTTTTTTTTTTTTTTTTTTTTAGATTTTATTTTTTTATTCATGAGAGAGACACAGAGAGGCAGAGATCCAGGCAGTGGAAGAGGCAGGCTCCCTGTGGGGAGCCCGATGAGGGACTTGATCCTAGGACTCTGGGATCACATTCTGAACTAAAGGCAGATGCTCTACCTCTGAGCCACCAAGCGGTCCCTCCATCAGAAACTTTTTAATAAAAGTTGTTCTGGGCAATTAGAGATCTTGAGATCATTCTGGGCTCCAAAGCTCAACATTTAAACATACTTTCTTTTATTGCTTTGATTTATTGTCTTTTATTTCAGTGCAATGTATATTTATTTTGTAATTAACAGTTTTCAAACCATATTTGTAAAATGTTTAGAAGTGTTAGGCATTTAGTGGCTTTATTCATATACCTTTTTAAAACTTAAATGACATATTATGCTATTTACCTTTTTAAGATTAACCTTCCCAAACTTGTATCTAAAATTCTTACTTTGCTTTCAGGCATGTACTGGCATTGAAAACATTGATGAAGCTATTACATTGCTTGAGCAAAATAATTGGGACTTAGTGGTGAGTATTTTTAGTCTTTTTTCTTTTTCCCAGCATTTTTGAGATATGTATAACATTGTGTAAATTTAAGGTGTATAATATAATAATCTGATATATATTGTGAAATGATCACCATAGTAAGGTGAGCTAACACATCCATCATCTCACATAGTTACTTTTTTGTGTGTGATAAGAACTTTTAAGATTTACTCTTTTGTTGGCAGTTTTCAAGTATACAATGTAGTATTGTTAACTTGCTATACTTTAGATCACCAGAATGTACTCATTTTATACCTGGAAGTTTTTTTTTTTTTTTTTTTAACCTGGAAGTTTGTATTCTTTAACCGCCTTTACTCACTCTCCCCCATCCCTAGCAACCACCAATCTAATCTGTTTCTCTGAATTCTATTTTCTTTTGGATCCCACATATAAATGAGATCATATAATATTTGTTTTTCTCTGAGTTATTTGAAGAATTTTTTTCTTTTTTTGGACCAATAATCAAATTTCATTAATTCCTCAGTGTCTTTAATATTCCTTTATAGATGATTCAGCATACCATAGCCGATTTGTAACTGTAATCTGAGTGAATAAAATCTAAATGTCTTTAACATGAAGTTTGTATTTAGTTCACTATTAAATTACTAAATTATTATGAATTTTTAGATAATTTAAATAATTCTTAAAATTGTTCTCTCATGTTACTGTGTATTAAGGATCCTCTTCCCATATAATATTTTGCTGGAGATGCTTGGTAGGAGAGAAAATGCAGACTTGTCTAAATGTCAGAATAATCCTATCACTTCCTGAGGCTCTCACTTATGTCAGAACAATTCTATTTCATGTTTTCCCCTTACCTTCTGGAGCTCTCACTTATGTCACTCCTCTCTAAGGCCATTAAAGAAGTGACATTCTGTTGTATATTTTTTAAAACATTTAAAAATATCTACTTCAGAGAGTTTATTATAGAAGTGATTTAGTTTTTTCCGTGGGGGGAGGCAGTAACTCAAAATCAAGTCCTTGCACAGCCCAACACACAGAATTGTAATTTACTTAAAATTGCAAGGCAAACTAAACATAAATTGTTTAACAGTATAGGAAGAATACTGATTGGGTTGGGATGACACAGGTGTCCCTCAGTGCCTTTGAAATGCTAAAAAAATCTAAATTACAATTTGAAGAAGTGTTAATTTTCAAAGGTCAAAACTTGAAATGTGTGCTAATAGAACTGAGATTAGATACGTGGATAGCAAAAAAAAAATGTGCATGGACTTATATAATCAACTCTCCATTGTCTATGTGTTTTGTATAGATTTACTGCTATTAACTTTTTTACTCGAAATATAAAACAGCTTTATTTTTTGCCTGTACAAGTAATGAACATTTTTCTAGTCTATTGTGTGATTAAAGTTAAAAAATTTTTTTTCATACAGATGAGGTAGTTCTACCATTTTGTCACCTGCAGTTTTTAATTAACAACCTATCATGAATGTCAAATTAAATTGACTAGTCATTCTTTATAATGTTCATAATGTTTGCATGGTATTCCAGGAAGTGGTTGTAGCATAATAATTTTACCAATCAGTGCTATGCTGTTAGACATTTAGGATTTTTGCAGTATTTTGCTGTTATCCACATTGCTGTAGGAATATTCTTAGACCTTCATCCTTGTATACTTAACCTATTATTTTCCTAGAAGATATTGAATAAATTCAGTTCATAAGTGTATTTCTGTATCAAATTGTGTGTGTGTGTGTGTGTGTATGTATGTATATATTATTTAGGTTTTGGGTATTTATAGGTAAATTGCCTTCCAGGATGTTTGTACTAATTTAAATCTTATCAAATATATACGTTTTTGAAATGGCCTATTTCACTAAACCAGAGCTTCCTTATTTTATTTTTCATATAGGGCATGTTTGGCCACTTGTCAAAATTTCTGTTTTTATGGCCTAACTCCAAATCCATGTTTTTACCTTGCTGTAATCTTTTAAAAAAAAATATATATATATATATATTTAAAGTTTTTATGTTAATCATCTGCTGATCATCATGATAAGTGCACTCCTTAATCCCTATCACCTATTTCATCCATCCCCTCTGCCTACCTCCCCACTGAGTGACCTTTAGTTTTTTCTTTATCAGTAAGAGTTTGTTTCTTGGTTTGCGTTGTGTGTCTCTCCTTTTTCCCCCCATTGGTCCTTTGTTTTGTTTCTTAAATTACACATGAGTTAAATCATATGGTATTTGTCTTTTTCTGACTGACTTATTTCACTTAGCATTTACTCTCTAGCTCCATTCATGTAGTTGTAAATGGCAAGATTTCATTCTTTTTTTATGGCCGAATAATATTCCATTGTATGTAAATACTACTGCTCTCTCTCCATTCCTCAATCATGGACAGTTGGGGTGCCTCCATGATTTGGCTATTGTCAATAATGCTGCTATAAACATTGGGGGTGTTTGTATCCCTTTGAATTAGGGTTTTGTATCTCTGGGTAAATAGTAGTACCACTGCTGGATGATAGAGTAGTTCTATTTTAACTTTTTTTTTTTTTTAAGATTTTATTTATTTATTCATGAGGGACACAGAGAGAGAGGCAGAGACACAGGCAGAGGGAGAAGCAGGCTCCATGCAGGGAGCCTGACATAGGACTCAATCCCGGGTCTCCAGGATCATGCCCTGTGCCGAAGGTGGCGCTAAACCACTGAGCTACCTGGGCTGCCCTGATTTTAACTTTTTAAGGAACTTCTATACTGTTCTTCAGAGGGGCAAAAATAAACTGTTGGGACTGCAGCTATATAAAGCTTCCGCACAGTGAAGGAACAGTCACCAAAACTAAAAGGCAACCTATGGACTGGGAGAAGATATTTGCAAATGACATATGTGATAAAGGGTTAGTATCTGAAATTTGTAAAGAACTTTCAAACTTGGGCACCTGGGTGGCTCAGTCGGTTAAGTGTCTGCGTTCAGCTCAGGTCATGATCCTAGAATCCTGAGATTGAGCTTTGCATTGGTCTCTCTGCTCTGAGGGGAACCTGCTACTCCCTCTCCCTCTGGTTGCTGCTTTCCCTGCTTATGCTTTCTCTCTCTCTCTCCCCTCCCTCTCTCAATCACTCAATCAATCAATCAATCAATCAATTAATTAAAAACAAATTATATTCTTTGCCAAAGAAGGCATCCAGATGGCTAGTACACCCATGAAAAGATTCCTAACACCACTCATTGTCAGGGAAATACAAATCAAAACCACGATGAGACACCACCTCATATTTGTCAGAATGACTAAAATGAACAACACAAGAAACAACAGGTGTTGATGAGGGTGCAGAGAAAGGGGAACCCTCTTGCACTGTTGATGGGAATTCGAACTGGTGCAGCCATTCTGGAAAACAGTGTGGAGGTTCCTCAAAAGTTAAAAATAGAGCTACCCTATGATTCAGCCATTACATTACTAGGTATTTACCCAAATACCTATATATGAAGGGGTACATGCACCCTAATCTTTATTGTAACATTATCAACAATAGCCAAACTATGGAGAGAGCCCAATGTCTACTGACTGATGAATGGATAAGTAAAATATGATATGTTTATGTATATAAACAATGGAATATTACTCTGTCATCAAAATTGAAATCTTGCTGTTTGCAATGATGTGGATGGAGCTAGAATGTATTATGCTAAGTGAAGTAAGTCAGTCAGAGAAAGGTAAAATACCATATGATCTCACTCACGTGGAATTTAAGAAAGAAAACAGATGAACATATGGTAAGAGGAAAGAAAAAAAAGGAGAGAGAGAAAAACCATAGGAACTCTTAACAATAGAGAACAAACAGGACTGATGGAGGAAGATGGGTAAGGGGATGGATTAGATGCATGATGGGTATCTAAGAGGGCACTTGTGATGAGTACTGGGTGTTGTGTGTAAGTGATGAATCACTGAATTCTCCTGAAACCAATATTGCATTATATGCTAACTAAAATTTAAATAAAATAATTCTAAAAATAAATATTTATGTTTATTTAGCAATAAATAAATAAATAAGGAAATGTTTGGTAGAATTCACCTGTGAAGCCATCTGGTCCTGGAATTTTGTTGTTGGGAGTTTTATGATTACTGAATCAATTTCATTGCTGGTAATTGGTCTGTTTAAATTTTTATTTCTTCTTATTTCCGTTTTGGTAGGTTATATGTTTAAGAATTTATCCATTTCTTCTTGGTTGTCCAATTTCTTGATATGTAGTATTTGATAATATTCTCTTATAATTGTTTGTATTCCTGTGGTGTTTGTTGTTATTATCTCTCATTTGTGATTTTATTTATTTGGATCCTTTTTCTTTTTTTCTTAATATGTCTGGGTAGAGGTTTATCCATTGTATTAATTTTTTTCGAAGAAACAGCTCCTGGTCATTGATCTGTTTTATTGTTTTTTTAGTTTCTACTTCATCTATTTCTGCTTTAATCTTTATTATTTGTTTATATCTTCTCGTTTTAGGTTTTCTTTGTTGCTCTTTTCCTAGGTTCTTTTGGTGTAGGGTTAGGTTGGTTATTTGAGTTTTTTTCTTGCTTCTTGAGGTAGGCCTGTATTGCTGTCAACTTTCCTCTTAGAAGCACCTTTGCTTCATCCCAAAGGTTTTGAGTCATTGTGTTTTATTTTCATATGTTTCCGTGTACTTTTTAATTTCATCTTGTTTAGTAGCATGTTATTTAACCTCCCTGTACTTGTGGTCTTTCCAGATTTTTTCTTGTTGACTTCTAGTTTCATAGTGTTGTGATCAGAAAAGATGCATGGTATGACTTCAACCTTTTAAAGTTTGTTGGGGCTTGTTTTGTGGCCTAATATGTGATCTAGTCTGAAGAATGTTCACTTGGAAGAATATGTATTCTGTTGTTTTAGGAGGGAATATTCTGAATGTAACTGTTAAGTCTCTCAGGTTCAGTGTGTCCTTAAGAGCTGCTGTTTCTTTGTTGGTATTTTGTTTAGATGATATGTCCATTGATGTAATTGGGGTTTAAAGTCCCCTATTGTTATTCTATTACTACTGATTAGTTCCTTTATGTTTGTTATTAACTGTTTTGTGTATGTGGGTACTCCCATGTTGGATGCATAA
Source organism: Canis lupus baileyi (assembly GCF_048164855.1). NCBI lineage: Eukaryota > Metazoa > Chordata > Mammalia > Carnivora > Canidae > Canis > Canis lupus. Next base: position 11,554,900 of record NC_132850.1, read on the forward strand.
AAAATATCTTCTTGTTGGATTGTTTTCTTTATTATTATATAGTATTCTTTGTCTCTTGTCACAGTCTTTTTTTTAAAGTCTGTTTTGTTTGATATAAATATTGCTACTCTGGCTTTCTTTTGATGGCCATTTGCATGTTTCTCCATCTTCTCACTTTAAGTCTGATCTTTTGATCAGAAATGAATCTCTTGTAGGCATTCTATAGATGGGTCTTCTTTGTTTTATCCATTCTGTCATCCTGTGTCTTTTGATTGGAGTGTTTAGTCCATTTATTCAAAGTAATTATTGATAGACATTATTGCCTTTTTATTACTTGTATTTTGGTTGTCTGAAGATTTTCTCTGATCCTTGCTTGTCTTTATTTTATGGTTTGCTGGTTTTCTGATACATACAGATTTCTTTCTCTTTATTCTTTGCAGACTGATAGTTTTTTATTTGTGGTTACCATTAGGTTTGTATATAACAACCTGTGCAGATAGATAGCAGTCTGTATTAAGTTGAAGGTCGTTTAAGTTTGAACCCATTCTTTACTCCTTTCTTCCCCATTTTCAGATATGTGGTATCAGATATTACATCCTTTTATGAATTCCTTGACTGGCTTTTTACAGAAATATTCATTATTACAGCTTTTGTGTTTACTACCCTCATGCTGTCAGTTTTTGTCTTTCCACTCAGGGTTCCCTTTATTATTTCTTGCAGGGCAGTTTAGTGGTCATGAACTCCATTAGTTTTCATTTGGGAGACCTCTTTCTCTCTCTCTCTTTCTTTTTTTCTTTCTTTTTTTTTTTTAAAGATCATATTTATTTATTCATGAGAGACACACAGAGAGAGGCAGAGACACAGGCAGAGGGAGAAAGCAGACTCCATGCAGGGAGCCAGGCATGGGACTGGATCCCAGGTCTCCAGGATCACACCCTAGGCTGAAGGCAGCGCTAAACCGCTGAGCCACCTAGGCTGCCCCTTTATCTCTTTCTATTGTGATTGATAGCCTTGCTCTATAGAGTATTATTGGTTGCAGGTTTTTCCCTTCAGCATTTTAACTATGTCATGCTGCTCCTTTCTGATATGGAAATCTTCTGAAAAATCCACTGACAATTTATGGAGTTTCCATTGTATGTAACAGTTTTCTTTTGTTGCATTTACTATTTTCTTTATCAGTATATTTTGCCAATTTAATTACAATATGTCTTGTGGGTCTGCTTTTGTTGATTTTGGTGAGGATTCTCTGTGCCTCCTGGATCTGGATATCTGTTTCCTTCTCCAGATTGGGAAAGTTTTCAGCTGTTTTTTTCTTCAAATAGATTCTCTGCCTCCTTCTTTTCTCTTTTCTTCTGGACTTTTTTAATTGAACATTATTACATTTGATGGAGTTTTTGGATTCCCTAAGTATATTCTTGTTTTTTATAATCATTTTTATAATCAAACACAAAAGGCAAGGTGGGGTAAAATAAACTGTTTTTTCAGAAATCTCTACTCCAGTGCCCACTGCATACAAGAAGAGAATCAAAACAAATAACTAACAAGATCCCCTCAATCACAAGTTTCCAAAGAATTGGAGAAGGGGAACAAATGGGATGAAAATGGTGGTATGAAAGGGAATGGATGTTAGCAGCACTGCTTCAATAACCAGTCTCTTCTGAATGAAATAATCTTCCCTTATATGCAGTAAATTCTGAACAAGGCTAAACTTTAGGATATACCTTGACCTGAAATTTAACTCTTTTGTTCGGCTTAATTACTTTCCATTACTCTGTCTTCTAGGTCATTAATTCATTCTTCTGCTTCTTCTGGCTTCTTGTTCATTCCATCAATTGTGTTTCTCATTTCATTTATTGAACCCTTTATCTCTGCTATGGTATTCTTTATCTTTGTGTTAATTGTCTCACTGACTTCAATTGCCACTTTTTTCTCAAGTCCAGTGAGCATCCTTATGATCATAGCTTTAAATTCTCCATTACTCATGTACTTATGTCTGTTTCTCTTAGATCTCCAGCTGTGGCCTTGTCCTGTTCTTTCATTTAGGACAAATTCCTCTGCCTTTTCATTTGTCTAAGTTTCTGTGCCTGTTTCTATGTTTTAGGAAAGTCATCAATATCTCCTGTCCTTGAGGGTAATGGCTTTATGGAGAAGGCCTCTAGTGCCCTACAATGTAGTCTGTCTTGTTGCCCAGGGCCTAGTGCCTCTGGGATTGTCTACATGGGTGCTGTGTGTGCTCTGCCCTTTTGTCCTGACCATTTTATCCTTCAGGTCAGTTGTCTCCAGAGGCTCTCTTTGCCTGGTATGGGCAGTGTTTGGCCTGTGGCCTGAATATGGCATGTTTTAACTAGGTGTACTCTGGTCTGCTTGTGAAAGGAGACCTGTCATTGCCAACACTGGAACCAAGGCCTTGTAAAACTCCTGTTGGCAGCAGTTTGGGTGGGTTTTCTTGGGGAGGGGCCAGCCCCCTGGGGACTGAGGCAAGTGTGATAGGGAATGGTGGTTCTTCTGGAATATGTGAAGCAGGGCTTGGTTTAAGTAAGTTAGGTAGTGAGTGTCAGCATTGTGCTGGTTCCTGCAGGTGGCCCGTGTTCATGCTGAGGGGATGGGGAAAGGAAATGACACAAGCCTGTTCCTTTGTTTCAGGGCTGGGGAGTCTCTGTGTGAATGCTGCCCCCTTTGAGATAAGCAGATTATTGGTTTATCATGTGCCTCAAGTGCTCTTCAGAACGCTGTTTCCACACTGTATGTCCATGGGCTGTTTGTCCTGCTTTATATTCAAGAGCAGCCCATGGTGTCCTTTGAGCTCTCCCAGATCAAAGCAAAGGTCAACACCTTAAAAACTCCAGGCTTTAAGCCCTGCTGGTTGTAAGAATTCCCGAAATTTGGGCTTTGTCGCTTTCCAAGCCAATTACAATGGCTTTTTCATTTTCCCTTATGCTCTCCTGTGTGCTAGTCTGATCTTTTGCCCTTCTTTGCACTGCAGCAGCCAAGATCTGTTTGTCTTCCAACCTACATCTCTGCACTTTGTATTTTCTTTAGTGTAGCCTCTTTTCTTCCTTTAGTTGTAGAGTTTGTTCTCCTAATCTTCGGATCGATTTCTGGTGTATTTTGGGTGATTTCATAGTTACTTAGTTGTATTTGTGGGACAAGATGGGCCTAGGGTCTTCTTACTGTGCCACCATCTTCCTAATCCATTGTGCTATATTTTCATTAAAGTATTGTATAGATGATATGCACATGATTTCTATATGGAGGTGACAAGTGTCAGGAACTTATTCAGAATAATGTCCTCAGGTTTCTTGTCTTGAAGGTATGTTTTTGTTTTTTGTTTTTTTTTTTCAATAGCAAATGCATTACTTTAGTTTGTGTAGTTTTAGGGTGTCTTTTCGGGAGGCTTATGCAAATTGTTGCTTTAGATTAAAAATCCGTCAAGCCACTCTTGCATGATATTGATGAGAGGAATATGAGATAAAATTGTTAAGTGAGGTTGTGGGCTTGGAATGATGGACTATAGTCTTTCATCTGAGAATTACCATTTGGGAGTAATGTAAATTCTTTCCTAAGGTCCTTTCTGTTGGTACATGTTCATTAGCTTTGAAGGGTAAAATATCAGTTGGTTCTGCCCATTTTCTCAGTCTACTCTATCTAGAGTATTGCAAAGGACAGTTTTTCCAGATAGGGTTAAATGAATTCCAGAAGTTTCTTTGAAATAAATATCCTAGGGATCCCTGGGTGGCGCAGCAGTTTGGCGCCTGCCTTTGGCCCAGGGCGCGATCCTGGAGACCCGGGATCGAATCCCACGTCGGGCTCCCAGTGCATGGAGCCTGCTTCTCCCTCTGCCTGTGTCTCTGCCTTTCTCTCTCTCTCTCTGTGTGTGACTATCATTTAAAAAAAAAAAAAATTGAAATAAATATCCTAGTTGGCTTTTCTCTGCAAATTGTATTCACAGCAAAAATTTGCTGTGCTGTGTAGCTACACTGTGCTGTGTAGCTGTCTTGCTCTATACATTTTCTCATTGTCCTATTTTTATGCAATATTTTATCCTGTTGCTTTTAAAAAATGAAACGAGCATTTTGAATAACTCATTATTCAAACTTTTCATTAGGTTCATGGAACTTTTAAAATGGTGTTTTATATATTTGCTTGTGCATTATATTTTGTTTTTCTAAATTATGATTTTTCACTGTTCTTTATTTTAAGGACCTTATGAATAGTTTGCATAATTTGAGTTTTAGATCTTGGACATGTCTATATTTAAAATTTTCTGTATGTATCAGTTTGACTTTTCCTCCTTTTTTTTTTTTTTAATATTGTATTTATTTATTCACGAGAGACAGAAAGAGAGGCAGAGAGAGAAGCCGGGAGCCTGACGTAGGACTTGATCCTGGGTTTCCAGGATCACACCCTGGGCTGAAGGCGACGCTAAACCGCTGAACCACCTGGGCTGCCCTCCTCCTATGTTTTTAAAGTGCCCATTGTGCTAGAGAAGTATAGAGGAATGTGAGATAAGTACCGTGATCTGGTTGTGATTGTGATGGTTTTAAGAAAACCCAAGAACAAAAAAAACTCATTATGTCAGTATTGAGTGCTTACAGCGTAACCAAATTTATGCTAGATACAGTGTGAGCTTAAAAAAATTAATAGTATATGGTATCTGACTTTGAGAAGTGTACTGAAAATTTGTTAAGACCTATTTGGTCTCTTAAACATGTATGTTATACTCATAAATGGAAATAACTTCCTGAAAAATAATGATTGCAAGTATTTTAGCTATTTTATAGATTTAGACACAAGTAAAAAGTATTCTATAATAAAATATAGTGGAGTCCCAGGAATTTTAGTCATTAAGTCACTTACCCTTATCCTGCATATTATTTTCATTATATAGCTATTCGCAAACTAGTGCTTCCAAACCCTGTTTTAAATACTCCCCAGTTGACTGTTTATTTTGGGGTAACTGTAGGTTGGTCTATATTTGCTAAAATTCTGAAAACAAAAGAACATGAACTTTAATTCTATTGGGAGATATCTCCTGCTATGGTTTTACTTGAAATGAAGACTAGTTGTACTCTGCCTGCCTCCATCCACCTCAGTCTTTGGGTTTTCACCTTGTCCTGCACTTGTATTTTGGAGAGAATTAATGTCATTATAGTTGATTCCTTCCTTGCAGATGAGTATTTTCAGTTTATATACAGAAAGATGAATATATAAGGAAGGGTTATTGCCAATGAATTAAGATCTCTTAATACATGAAATACTTATGAAGAATTGATTTATGTCCTAATCCCTATTAAGATTCTATAAAAATCAGTCAACTATGAATAGAATATATAGCAAACATTTTAGTAGAATTTTGTGTTTGAAATATGTGTACCCATACCATTTTGTTTAATTTTTTTAGCAACTTTATGATGTAGATAATGGCAGAACAAAGATGTATGCCAATTGCTTCACAGGTCTGTATATATGAAATTCCTTCAATAAAATAAAATTTCCAGTAAGCTCTGGGAGATCTAGGGAAAGGTATTTGTCATATACTTGATAACCCAGTGCTAAATGAAAAGAAAGTAAAAGTAAACGTTAACCTAGTCAATACTACATTTTAAGTACTCTGTGCTCTTAGGAAATAAGTTTTGAACTTTGCACTCTAGTTCTGCTCTAGTTTTCTGCTTGTGCTGACATAAGCTGTTTTGCTAAAGAAAGACTCTATTCAGTGTGCTTGTATTTATCTTTAACCTCATGTTTCAACCTAAGGCAAAAATGAAACAAATCAGCCTATTTTTGGATCATTACTGAATTACTAGTCCTCAGTAATATATTTGTATTTATAGAAGCTTATAATACATTGATAAGCACTGAAGAGTCAAACACCAGGAAAATTACCATGCACATAATTTGTCCCATTTTAAGACTCATTGAGGTGCTTTGAGATATTTCCATTCTATCAGTTTTCACTTTTGAAGAAATGTATCTTAGTGATTATTCTAAAAGTCCTTAGAAAAATTTCTTCTACTACCCTACTCAGGATCTGGCTATAGAGTTCCTTGAGTGTGCACTGCTTTTCTATTTTATACAGTGTTATGAACACCTGCAGTTTTATGAATGAACTAGTTTAGCCAGTGATATAATGAGTCTCTGTTGTCATCAGAAAGCAGCCAAGCATTGAGTGCTGCCCTTCATCAATGGCCATTAGACACTGGCTTATATTTGCACAAATCCTTGCTATGACAAAAGCGAAGTTATTGTGAAGGAATGTCTCATTTTATCAATTTCTCTTTTGCTATAGCCCTCTTTGTTTTTCTTCTAAGGGACTATAAGGCCATTGTTCTACAGAAGTTTTCCATTTTTTGGTTTGTAATTTGGCTACCATCCCACATTTGCTCTCTGTCCTTTTATTGAGGGTATACTTTGTGCTAGGTATCATGTCAAGTGGTTTACCTACATTATTATTTCATTTAATCTTCAAAGCAGTTCCGAAAGGTGGGTAGGTAAGTATTGGTTTTATTTTATATGAGAAACTGAGGCCCTATAAAGTTAAGTCAAGTGCCCATGCTTGTGCATCTATTTGATAAGGAGTAAAGCTGTGATTCTGAAACCTTGTCTGTCAATCCATAAAAATGTTTCATACCTTTAAAGTCATGGTTCATATCCAGTCTGTTTATCTTCTCTTTACTCCTGTAATTTTCTTTCTACCACTCACAACTAATTTCATATTGTCTTTTTAAAAGATGTTGTTTATTTACTTATTAGAGAGAAAGAGAGAGAGGGAGGAAGGGAGGGGGAGAGAGAGAGAGACAGCAAGAATGAGGAGAGGGAGAAGGAATCCGAGGCAGACTCTGCACTGAATATAGAGCCCGAAGTGGGACTTGATCCCACAATGGGGAGATCATGATCTGACTCAAAACCAAGATTGGGACACTTAACTGAGTCACCAGGCACCCCATGAAAGAGCTTTTGCTGTGGTTACCTAGTGGTACTTTAAAATATGTTGATGCATTATTTTCTTTTTCTTTTTTTTTTTTTTTAAAGATTTTATTTATTTATTCATAGAAATGCAGAGAGAGAGAGAGAGGCAGAGACACAGGCAGAGGGAGAAGCAGGCTCCAAGCAGAGAGCCAGACATGGGACTCAATCTAGGGTCTCCAGGATCACGCCCTGGGCTGCAGGCTGCGCCACTGGGGCTGCCCGATGCATTATTTTCAGGTAGATTTTAAAATTCTAGAAGAAAGGGATTCTTATTAATTTTTGTCTTGGCACCTGATACTTGTTTAGTAAACGCTTATTTGATTGCTTTTATTAGTAGTACATTAAAAAAAATTTTTTTTTTTTATTTGTGATAGTTAGACAGAGAGAGAGAGAGGCAGAGACATAGGCAGAGGGAGAAGCAGGCTCCATGCACCGGGAGCCCGACGTGGGATTCGATCCCAGGTCTCCAGGATCGCGCCCTGGGCCAAAGGCAGGTGCCAAACCGCTGTGCCACCCAGGGATCCCTACATTTAAATTAAAAAAAAAAAATTTTATTTATCCATTCATGATAGACATAGAGAGAGAGGCAGAGATACAGGCAGAAGGAGAAGCAGGCTCCACGCAGGGAGCCCAATGCGGGACTCAATCCCAGGACTCCAGGATCACGCCCGGGCCAAAGGCAGGCGCCAAACCACTGAGCCACCCAGGGATCCCCTACATTTAAATTTTTAAGTCTGTTTTCAATTTCCATTATTTGCATATTTGAAAAGTCCTTGCTGTTAAGACTTCTGACTCTTACTGCTGTTACTCTTCCTTATTTGTCATAATGAAGATACTCAAGGACTATGATTGATTTCCTTATCTCACTAACAACATTTAGATGGTTTTCTCCTGTTGTAGCTTTCTTTTTTTTTTTTTTTAATTTTTATTTATTTATTTATGAAAGTCACAGAGAGAGAGAGAGAGAGAGGCAGAGACACAGGCAGAGGGAGAAGCAGGCTCCATGCACCGGGAGCCCGACGTGGGATTCGATCCCGGGTCTCCAGGTTCGCGCCCTGGGCCAAAGGCAGGCGCCAAACCGCTGCGCCACCCAGGGATCCCTGTTGTAGCTTTCTAAGTAATATGTTTCACAAATAAATTGCTTCTATTTTTTTCCCCTTCTGTTTATTTCTGGTTGCACTAATCTGGTTGAGCTATCATAAAGAAAGCTCCTCACAGGACCCAATCTATTTGAAGTTTTTCATCAGTTCTGCATCTTAAGAGAGAACTTAAAAGCAGTGAAAGACTGCTGCTATTTAGGGGCTCCTGGGTGGTTCAGTCAGTTAAGCATCTGCCTTCCTCCCAGGTCATGATTTCAGGGTCCTGGCATAGAGCTCTGCATCATGCTCCCTGCTCAGTAGGGGGTGAGGGGGTGTGCTTCTCCCTCTCCCTCTGGCCCTCTGTCTGCTCATTTGCGTGCAGTTGCTCGCTCTTACTCAAATAAATAAATAAATAAAATAAAAAAGATTACTGGTATTTAAGGTGTGATTAAGTAGATATGAAAGAATTGTTTTCTACCTTTCAGAGGAAAACATATTTTTACAAACATGAAATTCTCAGTTTACTAACCTTGTAGTGGTTCACATTACTGAAACAAAACTGTTAGAGGTCCACATTTTTACCCCTGACTGCAACTTGATTTTCTGCTTATTTTTTCATTGGATTTTGCTCCATGTTGTATTACTTCTCCTTTAAATATGATTTTGTTCTAGAGTTCCATGTAGGAACCAAATATCTTTTTTATAAAACTTATGGTAGGTATAAATTTAGAGGCTTTTAAGACCTAGTAAAAAGGTGGTATGCTGATTTGATGATTAATTGATAATGTGCCCACTGTTAAATGAAATTTGGAACTGTGGCTAATATTTATTATTTTTTGATTTCTAGTATACTTGTCTAACCTTTGTTTCAGAACACACAGTTAAACTATTTAATTGAAATCATGAAGAGTCAGTTCACTGTTGTGAAACTAAGCTAAAAGCTTTATGCTAATTCTGAAAGAGGTAGCCTATGCTACTCTAAGCTAGAATATTTAAAAGAAAATAAAAATTTAGATGGTTTTGTTTTAAAAATTATTCAGTTCAATTGTTTACACTTTGATCTTGATGTTTTATAAAGCTTGGTAACCTACAGATTAGCTTGATTTTGAAAATGGGTTTATTCTCCCCAGGTTGCCTTGCTATATGAAACTTAGCTAATTTATTTCTGTTACTGGAATTGGTTTAAACAAAATCATCATTGCAGCAAAGTCGGTGGTTAGCACACCTGTAAATGTGATGACTTGCAGTTTCTCTTGCTGGTTTCAAGGGTCAGTGGACATAAATCAGTGTGTGCTTAGAAAAGAAAAAGTAATACGGCAGTTAAAATTCCTGTTTTCATAATTCTTTATACTGACAGTTTAAAAAATTTTGCTACCTAATGATAGCATAATTTCTTCAAAATTTTAGTTCTTATATAAACACTTCTATATTTAAGAGGTAGTTAAAATGTTCCCATAAAACTTTATATTTCTACTTATCTCTCCCCAGGTTGTCATTTTCTTCTTTTATTAACTTTTTTAATTAAAACAAATTTTTTTTTTTTTTGCAGTAAGAATGCTTAAGACCTACTCTCAGCAACTTCATTTTCTTTTACTAATATATTTTTGTGTATAGCCATTTGGTTTGTATTTTGTTTAATTAGATGTTTTAGTAATTTTTTATATTTTGATGTAATCATCAAATACTTCTATCTTTCTTATGCATGGATTTCTCTCTAATATATACCTGTTCTACATCTTGAAAATACAGTCTATACTTTTCAGATACCAAGGTGCTCTAAGATAAACTACGTTTTATCTATATCCAGTTTAGTTATAGGAAACTGATCAGTGGAGTTGTTCTTTGAATACCTGTTACAGAATTTGGGCCATCTTTCATAGCTTAATGTTTGAAAGCTTACTGTTTAACCCTGCCTATTCATGATAAAAGAACTTCCATAATTGTAGAGTGTGTATGACTTCATGCTGCCAAATTAGCCTAGAAGCTCAAACATACTGTAAGTATTCCTCTTGCCAAGCTGTGCTTTTCCTTTTCCTTGTTGAGCATTCAGATTTTATCCTTCGTTTAAGGCTCATCTGAACTCTAATCCTTTCTTCTCTCAGTGGGGATGCTTGTCTCTGAAGCTTTTGTATCTGCTACTGCTCTTTTAATACCTAGTGTTTGCTCCAACGCCAACATGTGGGCATACACATGCACACATTTAAAGAGAATATGTAACATTGTTGAAAGAATTAAGATGATTTTCAGCTAGAGTATATAAGGAAGGACTTTATGGATGAGTGTACATGGTGACTCATAGCTAGAAAAATGCATTATGCTATGCCTTTAATAAATCTATGGCTAGCAGCTGTATAGAAGATATCTTTGAAGATAATTGAGTAGTTCTAATGTATTGTCACATTATTGCTAACATGTTGGCATTTTTTTAAACCAGTAAGTTTATTATCTTTTTCTGAATGTCAAAATTGATGTATAATTCTAGAGGCCAGTAGTCTCTATAGCCAGAGGTCTATACTTTAGGGATATGGCAAGTCTGATAACACTCTGATAAAGTCTAGGCTTGAATTTTGGGATTTATTTATTTATTTATTTATTTATTTATTTATTTAGCAATTGATTTAATGCCTAGAGGATAAATATTTTTAAAACATAAAATGATAACAGCATGTTTAGAACATGGGGTTATTTAAACATGTTGAGGCATTATAGAAGAGTTGAAGAATAGTTTAGGATTCTTGATACCCTTTATCAAACTTCTGTTACTTCTGTTAATGTTGATATCTTACATAATCACAGTGCAGTTGATAACAATTGGTACAACTAACTGGTACAGTACTATTGGTAATTTTAGGACAATAACATTATAATAGTAATACTATACTATTGGTACAATATTATTAACTAGAGAACTTATTTGAATATCATTAGATATTTTACTCATACACTTTTTTTGATTCAAGATCCAATCTAAGATCCATAATGCATTTAATTTTTGTGTCTCTGTGGCCTTCTCCAATCTGTGATGATTCCTCAGTTGTTCTTTGTTTCATGACCATTATACTTTTGGAGAGTACTAATCAGGTATTTTGTAGCACATTTCTGAGTTTGGATTTCTCTGATGTTTTCTCATAATACATTGAACATATGCATTCTTGGAAAGAATATCACAGATGTGATTATGACAGGTGCATAATATCAATATGTCTTACTATTGTCAATATGTCTTACTATTTTGCCTGCTAATTTTCTCTTCTATTGATCTGTCATTATACTTCTTACAAAAATTATTTTTAGTAGTTGTCCTAGGTTTTACAAAGTAATCTTTAAACAATCAGAACCTACATTTAAATAATGACATACTGCTTAATGTGTGGTGTGATGGCCCTACAGCATTGTATTTTTAATTCTTCTGTCCCAATTTTGTATAATTATTGTCATATTACTTTAGTTTTATATATGCTATAAACACAAAACGTGACAGTTTTTGCTTTAGGTGTAAGGAGAAAATAACTTTATTTTACTTACATTTGGTTTCCTTTCTTTGTGTAGATTTAAGTTTTTGTCTGGTATCATATTCCTCCTGCCTAAACTACTTAATATTTCTTGTAGATTAGGTTGATGGCAATTAGTTCTTACAGTATTTTGTTTTTCTGAGAAAGTTTTTATTCCTTCATTTTTGAAAGATGCTTTCAGTAGGTATGGAGTTCTGAGTTGACAAGTTTTTTTCCCCTTCAGCAGTTTAAAATTCTGTGTCGCTCAGTTATTTTCTAGTTTGCATGGTTTCTGGAGAGAAGTCATTTGTTTTCTTATATTTGTTCTTCTGTTTGTAATGACTTTTTCCTCCCCTCTGGCTGCCTTCAAGATTTTCTCTTTGTATTTGCTTTCAGCAGTTTGAATATGATCTGCCTAAGGGTGTGTGTGTGTAGCTTGTGTAGTTCTGCTTGGCATTCTTGGATCTAATTTTAAAGATTCTTTTTTCTTTTTTTTCTTGAGATTAAATTAATATTATGTAGAATTAACCATATTAACATGTACAGTTCAGTGGTATTTAGTGTATTCACAATGTTATGGAACTGAGCTCTTGTTTGTTGGTTCTGAAAATTATTATTCTTTTTTTTCCTCTTCTATATTTTTGGCTATGTATGTATTAAATACAGTAGGGTCTTTTTTTTTTTTTAATACAGTAGAATCTTAATACAAGCTTGAACTGTGTGGGTCTGCTTATTCATGGATTTTTAAAATATAGTACAGTACTGTAAATGTATTTTCTCTTCCTTATGACTTTCTTAGTAACATTTTCTTTTCTCTAGTTCACTTTATTGTAAGAATATAGTATATACTACATAGAACATACAAAATATGTATTAATTGATTTTATGTTATTAGTAAGTCTTCCATTACGCTATTAATGGATAAGTTTTTGTGAGTCAAAAGTTGTATGGATTTTTTACTGTGGGGGGAGGTTGGGACTCTTAACTTTCCTGTATTATTTCCTGTATCCAAGGGTAACTGTAGTTTGATTTTGTCATGTAGCTCTTCGATTCTCTTTTATATCCCCCCTTTTTTCTGTCTTTCAGTTTTAGTAATTTCTTACATATGTATCTGCAAGTTCACTGATTCTTTCCTTGACTTTGTCAATCTACTGATAAGCCTGATGAAGATATTCTTCATCCCCAGTTTTTTTCATTTAGCATAGTTTCAACTCTGCTGAAGTTACTCTTCTGGTTTTACATGTTATCTGTTTTTTCCATTAGAGCCTTAAACGTATTAACTGTCATTTAAACATACTTAACTATTTAACATATTCAGTAGTCATTTAATATTCCCTGTCATTTGATGACAGCAGTCTGATGACTGCTTGTAGTTGCCAGTGTGCTTTTTCTGGCCTTTTGGTATACTTTACAGTTTTTTGCTGAAAGTTGGACATTTTATATAGGATAGTAGAAACTCAGATCTAGAAATAGGCATGCCTTTCTTTATGCTAAGACTATTGTGGAGGTATTTGAGTTGATCTAACTTTGAATTGGATTGGGTTTGAGATGTATTTCTCCTTTTGTTTTGCTCAGTACACCCAAAGCCTTCAGATTCTTCTTGTGATACCTGTGTTTAGGATATTGACTGGTTTGCTGGAGAGTTTTTACTTTTTTTTTTTTAGGTTTTCACTGTTCTCTCAGCTTTTGGTTTTTCCTTTGAGGTGTGCTTTAGAGAGAATGTCTCTTGCAAGTTACTTGTTACTCGGCCAGCTAGAATGGTCATGGGGACTGGAGGGCATTCTCTGTTTTGATGATACATAAGTCTTCTGTGGGCATTGAATCCCCTGGGTCTTGGGTTTGTGGTCTTCTCCGGGCTCCTGTCTCTCTCCAGGTATAATTCCCAGCCCAGTGTGTTTTCCTGCCCCCCTTCATGGGGTAGAGGATTTTCCTTCTTTTTATTTTTCAGGTTACTATGGATATCCACCACCAGTTCCCTAAGGTGAGGATATTTATTGCCCTTCTCCTCTCAGACTAGGACTTTTGTGTTGTGAGAGAGATGGAAGCGTCCTGACAGAGTTTTGTGCCCCTTCCACAGTATCTGCTTACTCTTCTCCCTTTGTTCTGTACCTTAGCAGAGACTTTCTCAAGACTCTGCCAATTTTTTTTTACTATGAACACTTGGTGGTATTCATAAAACAAAAGCCTGTAAGAACTTGCAGATCTCCTATATTTGCCTTAACACTCTCTGTCTTTACCAATTTGTTAATCATCCTAGTATAACTCTTACCCTAGCAAATCAGTGCTCACATTTTGTCTTTCTCTGCATGCTCTTGTCTTTCTCATTTTATCTTTTCTTTGTCCAATAAATGTTTAGTAGTTGGTTTTAAATTGTTCAGATGTAAGGTCCTTTCTGTTTTCTTGTTAGTTACTTCTAATTCCATTGTATTAGATTCAGAGAGTATTGTTTATAACATTTCTACTTCCTGAAAATTGTTTCTTTGTAACCTAACATATGATTGATTTTTATGTTTGTGTCATTGGCTCTTGAGAGAAGGTGCATTCTTTATTATCACTATGTAGAATTTAACATATAATCCATAAGATCTTCTATCTCCTTTCTTGTCCCCTTGATTTGTCTTGTATTTAGAGTGTTGTATTTAACTAGTCTCCTATTAGTGTATCTCTGTGTCTTTTTAAATACCTATAGTTTTTCCTCATGAAGCTGATTGCTGTGTTATTTCACACATGCATATTCAGTTTTTTAAAAAAGATTTATTTATTTGAGAGAGGGTGCATGCATGCATGAGTGGGGGGAGGGGCAGAAGGCAAGGGAGAAGCAGACTCCCTGCTGAGCGTGGAGCCTGACTCAAGTGCTCAAACCCAGGACCTTGAGATTATGACCTGAACTAAAGTCAGATACTTAACCTAACTGAGCCACCCAGGTACCCCACACATGCGTATTCGTAAGAATAATATCTTCATTGTGAATTGTGGCATTAAAAGGCATTAAAAAGTGACCTTTGTAAATAAAAATGACTTTTGTTACATTTAACATCAGATGTCTACTTCTACTCTTTTTTTGTGTCCATTAGCTTGATTTAAAAAAATTTTGTATTAGTAATTTTGTTAGTCTTGAATGAATCTCTTGTATATAGCATATAGTTTTTTTTTTTAATTTTATTTTATTTATTCATGATAGACACAGAGAGAGAGAGAGGCAGAGACACAGGCAGAGGGAGAAGCAGGTTCCATGCAGGGAGCCCGACGTGGGACTCGATCCTGGGTCTCCAGGACCAGGCCCTAGGCTGAATGAAGGTGGCGCTAAACCACTGAGCCACCGGGGCTGCCCTAGCATATAGTTTTGTTTCATGAGTCAAAATGAAATCTTTTTAAACAGTTATGTCCATTCATACTCACTAATACGACTGCTGTGTTTGGTCTTAGTGCTGTCATAATATTTTGTAATCATGCTTTGTTGTATTTGCTATGCATTCTATGAGATGTATTTTCTTTCCTTTTATAGTTATTTTCCTTAAATTATTAGTATTTAAGAAGGCATACATGTTTGTTCTTATAGTTACTTTTACACTTGAACTTTTTAATGCTCTAAGTCTCATGTTTTCCTTTTAGCTGTTTACTATGTGCTTTATCAGTTTTTAAGTATTATTTAAGCCTACCTTTTGCCTATATTATAATTACTATGCTTATTCTGTTTTCCTTCTTTCATTTAAAAATTGCTTTATACTTTTTCAGAACATTTAAATTTGTCCATTAGACTTTGGCCTTGCATCTCACTTCTGTTTTAGTGATGTATATTTATATATTCTTAAAATACCTGTAGTTGGTCTTTCATTAAAGTTTTCTTAGTCATCAGTTGGATGAAAATCTTTCTCTAGTAGATTTCTCAAGGAAGGCTGATTACTGCAGAATTCCCTAAGTTCTTACATGTTGAAAAAAATTTTTTTTTAAAGATTTTATTTATTCATGAGAGTTACAGAGAGAGAGGCAGAGACACAGAGGGAGAAGCAGGTTCCATGCAGGGAGCCCAATGTGGGACTTGAACCTGGGACACCAGGATCACACCCTGGGCCAAAGGCAGACGCTCAATCTTTGAGTCACCCAGGTGTCCCCATGTTGAAAATTTTTTTATGTTATCCATATATTTGAATGTTGGCTGCATATAAAATCTTTGGTTCCTATGTTCTTTGTGTTTTTAAAAACCTACTACTTCATTGTCTTGCTTTGTATATTGGTTTGGAAACTGATACCAGTCTTAGTCTTTTGCTTTTTTAAGTTATTGATCTTTGCCTGGAGGCTGTGAGGATTTTATCTTTATATTTGAAATTTAGTAGTTTTAGTAAATTATGTCTCAGAGTTGGTCATTCTGGATTAATTTCCTCCAGGCCGCCAGTGAGCTTATTCAATACATAGATTGATGTCTTTCTGTATTTTTACAAAGCTTACATAGGGTTTTTAAAGATTTATTTTTATTTTTAAATTAAAAAAATTTTTAAAAAGATTTTATTTATTATTTCGTGAGAGGCAGAGACATAGGCAGAGAGGAGGAAGCAGGCTCTATGCAGGGAGCCTGATGTGGGACTTGATCCTGGGACTGGGATCACGCCCTGAGCCAAAGGCAGATGCTCAACCGCTGAGCCACCCAGGTGTCCCATATTTTTAATATGTTTTAAAGTAAGCTCCACACCTAGCATGGATCCCAGGGTAGCGCTCAAATTCATGACACTGAGATCAAGACCCAAGCTGAGATCAAGAGTTGGACGCTCAACCAACTGAGTCACCCAGGCACCCCTCTTATATTATAGTTTATGTTTTAGTTCTGTTGCATTGTTTTCCTGTGTTAGGCGTTTGACAATATGAGTGTTATTGCTTTGTCTTTCTTCCACTTACTTCTACTTTCTTTCTCATCTTTTTTCTTTTTTCATTATGTTATATTTGTTCTCATGGTTGTTTTCCTGCCTTTCTTCAGTGCCCCTCATGAAATTTTGTTGGCATATATTTTCCCGTGGGTACCTTGTGACTTTATTCTTCATCGCTGAGAATATCTTTTTTCCTTTTCCTGAGTGCCATCAGCTTTCTTTCCTTTCACCCTGCCTTTTTGGTTATTGCTCATAGTTTTAAAATTTTCTGATTCAAGGTGATTGTTCCTCAAATGCTTATTTAAGTATATTTCAATATATTGTTTGGAGCATTCATTTACAACTTTTCTCTGCTTCATGGTTGTTTTTTGGAAGAAAAATTTTTCTCAGTAGAGAAGTATGAAGTGTCATTTCCTGATTTTTTTTTTTTTTTTTGAGTAGCTCATATATTTGTTGCTTTGTGTGTGTATGTTGATTTTTGTGGTGATGGTATGAATTACAATATTTTTACTTAATGGCGCCCTCTTCTGTCAATTTAGCAAAGCTCAGGTACTTTAGCCAGGTCTTTGGTTGGTTTGTTTTGGGGCTTGGGGGGAGTTGAAGAGTGGTGTAATGAGTGCTTTGATTTTATGGTTCTCTTTTGTCTTGTAGGACATTATATTTTCCCATTTTGCTTCTTTTTCCCTTACCACTTAACTATCAAAGGGATCCTTTTACTTTCTTTTTCCTTTTTCCCCCCTCTCTGCAGTAGCTATGTGTTTCTTAGACTGCCCCTATCCTTTTAAATTGTGCTTTTATAAGTCCCTTCCTTGTAATCTTTGCTCTGATCTGTTTATACCTTTTTTGTGTTTTCAGACAGATAGAACTTATATTTTCAGGCAGTAGTTTTAGAGCAGTTGTAATCTACTTCTCTAGCTTTCCTCTTCTGTTGTATTTCCCTCAATTTTGGGGGCCTGTCTTGTGGGGTAAGGATGGGACCAGGAACATGAGAGACCACACACTGGGAATTGATAGTTTTCCTCTTTTTATTCACAGTTATTTTGAAGTTTCAATATTCTCTTTCTGCAAGTCATGATGAAGGAGTGATTTTTGTTTACCTTTATGACCCCTTTGTTGTTTGGTATTGTTTTGGATGGTGTAATAGTCTGGCTTTAATTAGAATATAGAAAACCACACAGTAGGTTAAACAAGTGAAATTTAATATAATGAATTATTAACTATGATAAAGGAGTAAGTATAAGATATGAGAAAACTCTATACTGTACTCTGGGGCTAAGTGAGAGTACCTAAGAGAGGACAAACTTACAATGGATTAAGACCTTTTTGGAGAAGTAATTCAGGCCATTGAATAGTAGAGTTCACTGTTAGGCCAGACCTGACCTGGGTAAGTAATTGGCACCCTCTGGTGGAAGATGGGGAAGCATATCAGCAATCAGTAGTGTGGGTATGCTGTGGGCTTGCAGGGAGTTAGGAACTCTGGTCACAGGTAGGCTGAGTGTGGAGATTGGAGGACTTGCATAAGGAGCAGCGTAGTGTGAACCCTTTGGCCACAGGCAGCTATGCACAGGGACTTGCAGAAGACGTCAGGGTGCTGATTAGTGGACAGAAAACCTTTGGACAGTTTTCCAGTTGAGAAGGCTGTGGAAAGATTTTCACTAAGCCAAGAGTGCATGCTTGTAGACGGACTGTGTTCTGGGCTCATAACTGGGGTAGAGCTCCATTGGGTGTCCTTACTTCCCATGTTGCCAATACCAGTGCTACAGCTAGAAACTGCAGGAGAGAGCCTTTTCCTCGGCAGTGTCCTTCCAGTATCCTTTACTGACAAGGTGGTGTGCTCACTTTAAAAGCAATATCAAAGAATTCTTCTTTTGTTTAATCACAGGACATAGTTAGAGTGTATATTTGGACTTGAGAGTCAATAAATTGATAATGACACAGATGGAAATATTGGATGGCTGATGGTTAGACAGCCACTGTTGACTTTACTTACCTGGAAGTTCCACCAAATTTTATGTATCTGTAACTTTTGTCTTATTAAATTCTTCGTTTGGAATGCCATCTCTTAGCATTTCAAATCCTTCTTTCCTCCCAGCCTGTCAGACATTTATACTGCCTCAGGCATTCTGTTATAGTTTTGACTTTAGCTTTTTCATTACCGGTCACTGCCACCTCTTTCCTAATCTTAATTTCAAGTATCCCTTCCTATCCCCATCTCATACTCTTTAATGACTTGACTTGGAAAACCCTTCAAGCACACCTAGGATCTGTTAATTCATGGATCCTGTTACCTTTACGCTGTCTTTTGGATTTTGTGTATCCACTTTCCTGATTTATTTATTTTTGGTACAATTATTATATTGACACTGCTGCAAGGCTAAAACTTGAAGTCCAGGTCTTCTGACTCTAGATTCATATTCTGCTATACTAGAGATGGCAAACAGTTTTAAGATGTAAGCCAACTCTGTTCATTTTTTTTTGACTGTGTGCAAAGGCAATTGATAATGTCTGCCTCAAGAAGTATCTTAAGGTTTATAGGATTGTGTCCAGATTTAGCAGGAAAAAGTGATAGAATTGCTTCTGAAAACCTATAGTAGACATTTTTGTCTCATTGTAACCAGATTTATTTCAACGTGTCTTAAAATCAGCTGTGATCACTAATATGTTTAAGTAGCAAATTTAGATTTTGGTTTTGGACAGATATAACTGGCGTTGGTAACATCTCTCTTCCTGCCACTTGCCGTAGTGTTCTATAAAGCTAATACATAATTCCAGAATGAGTGTACTCCTTAATTTATTTATTCGAATGAAAAGTGAACCATGTAGAGATCTGAGGAAAAAGCACTGTAGAGACAGAGGAAAGAACAAATGCCAAGGCCTTGAGGTGAGGGCCAACATGTGTTTGAGGAAGAGGTAGAAGTCTGATGTGGCCAGAATGCAGTGAGCAAAAGAGAGAGAATGCTAAAAGTCAGAATAAGAAATAGGGACTTAATTTTTTTTAAGACCCTGTGGATGAATATTTTGGGTATATCAGTAACATTTCAATTTGATAACTCATAATCCAAAAATGATTTTCTCATTAGCACATGAAACATTTAAATACATGCTTAAGAATGATATAAAATTATATTAGTTTGGGTTGCAAGTAGTGTTCTCTTACAATCGATCTCAAATGATAAGCCATGTAATACATGACAAGGAAGAAACAATGGAAAAGTTCCTTACTGTTCTGAAGAAATCATTACCCAGACCTTCAGTTCTTTTTGTGTCTGTCATTCACCCTTTGCACTGCATTGATCTAGGAGCTCAAAATCTAGAGTTTTACATTAGAATAGAAGTATTGGTTCTGGTCAGTGTGAAAGAGGTAAGTACTCTGAATGAGTATAATGAAGTTCAGTGCAGTTGATGTATCTGGACCCAGTACTCCTATTTAGGGTGATAAGACTTGCTATACTTAAAGTATAACAGGATCTTTTGGTCAGTAAATCAAATGAAGTTCAGAATTCCAAGTAAGTTAGAAAGTATAATGAGGCCCTTGCATTCCTAGTCAGTCAGGAAATGTAAGAGTCCAAATCTCTTACTTAGTCTGGAATTGTAATGATCCAGCATTCCTAGTTAGTCAGTCAGGAAGTATAATAGTCCAGCACTTAGCCAGTTATTGCTTAGCAACTGGTATGAAGGTTTGATGGAAGAATGGAAACAGACTAATGGTCAAAGTGGGGTTTTGGAATCATTAATTTATCCAAGCTACCACTTTTGATTGATCTCCTTAAAATTTTATGCTTCATAGCTGGATTTTTCTTTTGACCTTAATAACTTCTTTAAAGAAATCTTTTACTGTTTGACTTTTCATTCTCTCCCAAGTATTTGTGTTTCTTACCTGATTGACTAATTCAAAATGTTGTTTTTCAGTTAACTTCATATCTTTTTCTCTTTTTTTTGTTTTTGAAGACCTAGGGTTCTTATCTTTTTACCTCAAAGACAAAGAAACAAATGAAAAACATGGCTGAGTTTAGCCTATCTGCTTGAGATTCTCTCCCTCTCCTACTGCCCCTCCCACATGTGCTCTCTTTCTCTCTCTAAAATAAATAATTAAATCTTTAAAAAATAAATATAATTACATGAATTTTTTTAAAAAAAGATCTTATTTATTTTATTTAAGATAGTGAGTATGCAAACGGGGGACAATGGGAGAAGCAGGCTCCAGAAGGCCTGATGTGGGCCTTAATCCCAGGACCCTGGAATCATGACTGGAGCCGAAGGCAGATACTTCACTAACTGAGCCACCCAGGTGCCCTGAGTTTTGATAGTTCTATGCACCTATATAACTACTCCATCAGGATGTAGAACATTTCCATTATCACAGAAAGATTTCTTCTAACCTTCTTTATATATTTATAGGCCACTTATTTATATTCTTCAGTGATGTATCTATTCAGGTCTTTTGTGCATCATATGTGGATTGGTTGTTTTCTTATTCCACTGAATTAGGAGTTCTTCATATATTCTTTGTATATATAAATTTCCTAGTCCTTTGTCAAATATATTTATTATAGATAATTTTTCTAGTATATGGCTCACCATTTCATTTTCTTAATGGTGTCTTTTGAAAAATACAGGATTTTAATTTTGGTGTTCAATTTATAAACTTTTATTGTTCATGACCTTGTGTCAAATGGATATCTGGTTGTTCCAAAACTATTTTTTTTCCAAAACCATTTTTAAAGGATTATTCCTTCCTCATTAAATGACCTTATCACCCTTCTTGAATATCAGTTAAATTTATAGAAATGTTCAATTATATCTCTGAGGAATGGATGTGTTCATAGTGTTGAAGTATAGGGAATCAGGATCCAGGCTTTTGTGACTTTAAGTTGGTTAAAGTTGGTAAGTCTTTATTAAATTTTTTTCCCCTTTTTTCTATATCTAGGGATGGCTGTCAATAGAATCTGATTTATAATGTACTCATTTTCAGCAGAACATGTTCAGATTTTTTCCTCCTCTTTTAAAAATTACTAAAAAAAAAATAACAAAAAACAAACAAAAACAAAACAAAACAAAAAATAATTACTAATTTTGCCAAATTATCTACTGGTATTGAGGGATAAACAGCCATCTGGAAATAGTTGTTAGAAGGACCTGACAGGTAATGAGCATCCTTAGGACACCCCACTCTCTGTTTTTGTGAGAGGATAAGGTGCTGTGGGATTATCAAAATCTGATCAACAATACTTAGGCCATTTCTCCGTTGCCTATACATATTTGCTGACATCTTTTCATGTTGTTATGCCAGTAGTGTTGAAGGCTTTATGAAATTCTGGTTGAATAAAACTACAGTAATTTATATAAATATGAAAAAAAAAGGGATCCCTGGGTGGCGCAGCGGTTTAGCGCCTGCCTTTGGCCCAGGGCGCGATCCTGGAGACCCGGGATCGAATCCCACATCGGGCTCCCGGTGCATGGAGCCTGCTTCTCCCTCTGCCTGTGTCTCTGCCTCTCTCTCTCTCTCTCTCTGTGTGTGTGTGACTATCATAAATAAATAAAAATTAAAAAAAAAAAAAAAAAGAAAAAAGGCTCATGCTTAAATACATGCTTAAGTCTGCAAATACCAGACTTCCTGCATACCAGAAAGTTTTTTGTATTTTGAGTGTTTGGGAGTATGTGAACCTGTAATATATGATTGGCTATCCTGTAGTGGCCATTTGCTTGGTGTTGATGTCACCAATATAAACTAATGTAAGCAGACACTTTTCATGAATATGTAGCAACCTGATTTTTGTTTTCGTGTATAAAGATAATAGTAGAAATTTAGTTACTATAGCAATGAACACCCTTGTTTTTCTTGTGTAGTGTCAACAACAACAAAATAATGTGTCGTCATTGAGCAAGGGGCAGGCTAATAGATGTATATTCCTTTTTATAAAAATGAAGCATAACAAGCCAAACTTTTCAGTTGTTTGCTGTAGAGATTTCTTTGTGCTGTGAACACATCAAAAAAGGAATAACTGAGGCCTTTAGGAGTAGCTGATAGTACAGCTAAGTTGTTGGAATATATTCCCCTTAGTCTTTTAAAAATAAACATTTCAGTTGTTTATACCTTGGTAATGAGTATTGAAAACTTCAGCTTCCAACTTTACTATCTGAAAGATTTGTCTGTTATAAATTTGATTTTGATTTAGTTTTATTGTTATAGCTTTAAAAATAATTGTTAGTATTTAATAGTAATAATCATGTATTATTTATATTTACCACATTTAAAGAATTTTCAAAATGGAGTGAAATCCTTTGTATATATCATTCTGAGAGATTGTTTTTCAAAATGTTTATATTTGCACAACCAATAGCATTTATAGTAGCAGTTGATTGTGACATTTATTTTCCAGAAGGAGTCCAAAATATTTTTATTCCTATTTACAACCCTATACATGCCAATGTATACATTTATACTGTAACTGTAGTTACATAGACTTTTCAGGATAAAACTTTCTTAACAGTTGAGAGCTTTGAGAGATAACAGTTGTTGAATATTAGTTATAGATTTTTCACCTTTTTTTGGGGAAACAACAAACAAACAAACAAACAAAAAAGGAACATTTACCATCTGATGGTATTTGCATGCTTTAGCCCAGTGGTTCAGTTTGTAAAATCATCCTGTTGTAATACACCAGAGAATATTTGCAGTGAGGGGAAAATGTTTGCAGAGTTGAGCATGCCTTTATGATTGATTCTTTTTTTTGAGGGGGTGGTGGTGGGAGGTACTTTATAGTTTTAAAGGGCACATAATATAAAGGAATTTCCCTTTCCCCAACTATTTTCTACAAATTTCATAAAGCTGATGGCTGAATTGAGTTTACGGATTGGATATATATTTGGAACAAATTGTTGGGTGTCAGATAATAGAATTATGCTTCATTTGTTGTCTTTGAACTTATATAATGAAAGATTTGACTAGCCTTTTAGAACACATAGATTCCATATTAAAATCAATGTATATATTATAATTTCATAAAGAAGAGCATCACTTATGTAGTATTCTTGCTGAAATGTTTAAATGAATCTAATCATGAGGAAATAATCAGACAAATACAAATGGTGGATTATTGTATGAAATACCTGGTTCAAAATTGTTAATGACATGTAGTGCACACACACACACACACACACAGAAGGAAAAAAGTTGGGGAAACAGTTCTAGATTAAAGGACACCAAGCAACAAGAGAGCTAAATGCAGTGCATGACCCTTAACTGGATCTCGATCCAAAACAAAAACAGCAAGAACAACAAAACCAATACACATTTATAAAGGGACAGTTGGTACATTTGGAAAATTCAGATACACACTATATCCTACATGCAATATAATGTCAATATTAAAATTTTTCAGTGTCATAATGGTATTGTGGTTATGTAGGAAAATGTCCTTGTTTATCAGATTAAGTGTTGGGGTAGAGTTTTATAATGTCTACACTTTACTTTCAAATGTTGCAAAAAGAAAAGGTGAGCGCATACAACCAGAAAGAATGAAAGTAAATTTGGCAAGAGGTAACAATCACTGAGTCTATGTGAAGGCGTATTGGTGTTCATTGTGTTATTTGTTTTTTAAGATTTTATTTATTTATTCATGAGAGACAGAGAGAGAAGCAGAGACACACAGGCAGAGGGAGAAGCAGGCTCCCCGCAGGGAGCCCAATGTGGGACTTGATCCCGGGATCCTGGGATCATGACCAGAACCAAAGGCAGATGCACAACTAGTGAACCACCAAGGTGCCCCTCATTGTGTTACTCTTTCAGCTTTTCTCCAGCTTGAAAAATGTCAAAACATAGATAATAGGGACAAAATCTCCACACAGAGTAAACTTTACCATTAGGATGGTGCAACTTACTTTATTTTGTTTGATTTTTATCTCTAATCATATCTTTTGCAAGAGATTTTTAGATATGTTATATGCTCAGTAATTATTTATTAATTGGGTTTCTATACTTTAATAATGCTGTTCCATTATTTTAGAATGTTTTATAATTTAAAGAACTTATATAGTAGATTAATATACATTCTATTCCCATTTCGTAAAACAGATGAGGTGTTTTCTTCATTTTAGAGATGAACAACTTGAGGTTTCAAGAAAGGTACCCAAGGACCAAGCCATTTACCCTTATGCCCAGACTTCTTTCTGAAGCCTCTCTCTCTCTTATCATTCATTACACATCCACCTGGATGTTCGACGGGTATCTTAACTACAATGTGCCACAAACGTATTCTCCCTTTCTTTTTATATTCGTGGTTAATGATGCCTTGATCTAACCAGATAGACTAATGAGGCATCTGGGTACCATCCTACAATTCCTTTTTTTAAAAATCCTTCAATTCCTGTCCTTTTATCTAATTGACTCAAGAGGGAGAAGAAACAGGGAAAGAGAACTAATACTTCTCATGAACTTATCCAGTATCATGTATCTTTGCTAATATTCATGACTCTTATTAAATTCTTTCAGCAACCACTGTGATTAGATGTGGCTCCATTGTTACAGTTGCAGTTTTATAGTAGACATTGGGAAATAAGCTCAAAGAAGTTAGGTGATTTGACCTAAGTTACAGAGCTTATAAGGAATGAACTTTAGGTTTTCTGGTTTCTAAAGTGTGCATTGTCTCCAATGTTCTGAGGCAGATTTCTCTTAAATCTTTCTCTTGTTCTTTACGAAACTCCCATTAGGTCTCAGTTTGGGTTACTATAAGAGCCTACTTAATCCATCTTTCTGGTGTCCACTTTGTTTCCTTTAGAACCTCCATGCTGTTGACAGAATGAACTTTCTAAATAAGCAAATCTAGTCATACGGCTTCTTTTCATTGACAGGATGGATACAAAGCACTTCATATAATCTAGACACTACCTACTTCTCTTTCCTCGTCCTTACGTGATTCCTCACATCTACCCTACTTTCCAGTCATACTGAAAAACAGAATTGTAGCTGTTTTTGTCTGTCATGGCTCATGCCCTCATATTTGTTATTACTCTGCTCTTTATTTTATTTATTTATTTATTTTTATTTATGATAGTCAAAGAGAGAGAGGCAGAGACATAGGCAGAGGGAGAAGCAGGCTCCATGCACCGGGAGCCCGACATGGGATTCGATCCTGAGTCTCCAGGATCGCACCCTGGGCCAAAGGCAGGCGCTAAACCGCTGCGCCACCCAGGGATCCCGAGTTCTTTATTTTTATTTATTTATTTATTTTTATTTATGATAGTCACAGAGAGAGAGAGAGGCAGAGACATAGGCAGAGGGAGAAGCAGGCTCCATGCACCGGGAGCTACTCTGCTCTTTCATTCTTTGCCACATTATGTGTTACACTTACTAATTCAAGATTTGAAGGTATAAGTTCCTGCTGGAAGTCTTCACGGCACCTTTATTGGCTGAATTAGGGCTTTTTCTTTGCCTTGTGCACGTTTCTGCTGTAAAACTACATTTTAATTGTTTTCATTCCTTTTACTATTATGAACCCCTTGAGGGTCAGAGCTTACACATATTAGGTGTTCAGTAAATGTTAATGGACCTTCATCTAATCTTAACACTAAGAAAATACTTGTTGTTAGGGAAGCTGGCATCTGTCAGGTTTTCAGAGTTGTTGTGACTTGACATTTTTAAAATTCATTCCCAGTATTGGAATGGTAATAGGAGAACCTGATTTCTAGTTTTGGCTCTGCCTCTTATTTGGTATACTCTCTTAGGCAAGTCAGTGTAACTTTCTAGGCCTCAGTTATGCAGTTAATGGCAGATTGAATTAAATGTTTTCTGACACTTACCCATCTTTCCCAGTGACTCTGATTTTATGATTTCATTTGGGAGGTTTTTGAGCAGAGATGTAACACATCGACAGCAGTGTTATAAGAGTTTCATTTTGACAGACTGTAGATTGCAAGGGTATAGGATAGATGCAGAGAAACCAGTTAGAATAATGTGGCTTGATGAGCATTTCATATAGGATCAGTATTTGGGAAAGGAGAAATAATTATGAGAGAAACTTTACAATTTGAAATGGTGAGGCCAGAATGGATTGTCTTCTGCCTCGTCCTTTCCCTCAAATGGATTCCAAGATTCAAAGCCTGTACTGACTTCTATTTTGAGAGAAATGAAACTAGGGGAGTAAATGGTTTAAATTTCTCTCTAATTCCTACCTTAGTTTCAAAAGAGAATGAAAGATAGGAACTTCATGACCAGAGACATAACTATTTCCAGTTTTACATAGAAAATTTTTCCATTTGAAGAAACCACTCCCTAAAAACAGAAAAAAAAGGTTATCACTCAGAAGAAGCATAAAGAGAGAAAAGAAAGCTTGGAAAACCTTAGTTTGAAAAAAAAAACAAAGACAAAAAACCTCAGCTATCAAAACATGCTCATCAAGTTTATAGGCTGTCAAATTTTGGTTTTGAGATTTTCCTCACTGGGGCAAGTGGTGTGGAGACCTCCTTGTTAGTATTACTGCAGTTGCACACTTAAATTTAACATTTGTTGAGCTCTCAAACTTGTTCAGCTGGGATTTTTAGAAAATATCTCTCCTATATGGTAAGGATGCTACTGGTGCATATTACCCTAGATAGTCAAGAAATCCAGAAAACTTTGGTAACAAAATTGTTACTAAGTCTGAGAAGTGTCATGGATGATCACTTTTGTTCCTGTCACCACAACTGTATTTCCTTCTAGTAGGAGGCAATAGGGACAACCGTGGAGGCAGCTGTTGCTAATGTCGCTACCTCTCTAAAAGCTTCACATAATGCTTCCACTGGATTTACAAATATGTTGAGAGGAAATGTGTTTCCCCATTTTACCTTTGTATTTTCCCTGCCATACTGATATTTCCCTGCACATTGATACTTCTAATAACAAAATATATTAGTTTCCTAGGGCTGTTGTAACGATTTACCACAAACTTGCTGTCTTAAAACAAGATAAATTTATTCTCTTACAGTATTAGAGGCCAGAAATCCAAAATCAAGTTTTTGGCAGGGCCATACTCTCTTTGAAGAATCTAAGGGAGAATCCTTTCTTTCTTGCCTATTTCAGCTTCTCCTTGTGGTCTTTGGTTTGTGCAGTGTAACTTCAGTATCTACCTCCAGTTTCACATGGCCTTCTTCTCTGTGTATACTTTTTGTCTTTGATTAGGATACACTTATTAAATTTATTAGGACTCATATTTTTCTAGTACTATCTCAGTCCTTACCTTATATCTACGAAGACCCTATTTCCAAATAAGGTCACATTTTTTTTTAAGATTTATTTATTTATTCATTCAGAGAGAGCGAGAGAGAGGCAGATAAGGTCACATTTTGAAGTTATATAGGTTGACATAAATTTTGTTGGCTTTCCATTCAACACACTACTGGAGAGTGCTGACAATTTGAGATAATTCTTATTCCTGGAGGCTTTGTGTTCTTCTGATCATATTCATTATTTTGCTCAACAAACATTTAGGAAACCCCAGATTATACCAGGGATAGGTTTAAAGGAAGATGGATCAGATTATTTACTTTTAAGAGCTTCCAGAGTAGTTGGAAGGCAGTTATAGACCTCAGTATCTATGATACAGTATGACAAGTAGGGTAATAGAGGCTTATATTCGATGCTGAAAGCACCTACGTATTTATCCTGTATTTGCTGTGGAGGGACCCAGGAGGGATAAAGAAAAGAGTCAGGAAAGACTTAACAAAAGAATTGACATTTGAATCTTGAAGGAAGGCAAGGAAGATACTGATACAATAATATTAAGTGTAAAGTACTATGGATTGAAAGAAAGTGGCTTAGGAAACTCCAAGTTCTAAAGTGCCACTGGATCATAGAATGGATTTGGAGGAATGAGAATGAATGATATGCTTCTGTTTTTTCACAACATTGACATCCTGATCTTGGGATTGTAGTGATCCTGTGAACACTGTGGCAAAGACAATACTATAATAAATTTCCAAATCCTTTACTCTTTCCTGGGCTAACAGAAAGGTTGATTTTTCTAGCTCTTTTGAGGTTAGATGGAGATATCCTTCCCCCTTCTTTCTCTTTTTCCCCTCCTCTCTTCCTTCCTCCTGATTGGTAGCCAATGATGAATGCTGTGTCCATATGGTAGAGTAACAATATTGGAGTGGCCTGACTCACCGAGCCACCACATGGAAAATAGCTATCCTGAATATGTTCAACAGGTTTTACATGAGTGAGAAATGAACTTTCTGATTTGTTAAACACCAAAATTGGGGTATTATTTGTTATTGTAGCATAGCCTATCCTATCCAGACGTAAAATGTTTTAAAACTTCCTTTAAATATCCCCCCAAATTTATAAATAAAAATGACAGAGGAAGATAGTTGCTAGTTTTGCGTTTTTAAATTGAGAATATATTTCACATGTAATTGTATATTTCAAATTTATCCCATTTTTTACAATCATAAAAGTCATGAATTCATTTTAATTCAAGTTATACAAGTATAAAAGTTCATCTAGTTGTAAATAAATACCAAATTAATAATTTGGCTTTAAAAGTCTCTCCCCTAAATTATTCTTTTATAAGTTATTTTTAATATTTCTTTTTAAATGTCATAAAATATTTTTCCAAAGCATGAGTTTGAATGGCCTCACCATATCCTATTACGGACTATTGTATTTAACCAGCCTCCCATTGTTTTTCATTTGGTTTGTTCTAATTTTTTATAATAAAAACTCCACAGAGAATAATTTGTAGAAAATCATGTAAAAAAATCTCTTATTATTATTTCCTTAAACCACATACTTGAAAATGGATCTTTTGGTTTAAAGGGATCTCTCGCCTTGACCCTTTCTAATGATTTTGATAGTCTATCAAATTAACCTCCAGAAAGGCTTCCTCTGTTTGCAAATGTAAGAAAGTCTTTTCATGAATTCTTAGCAACATTCGATATTCTGTGTATGTGCATGTATGCATGTCAGTGTTTGGCAGTTTGATAAGTAAGCATGTTATCTTGTTTAATTTTTTTTTTTTCCTTTGGTTGAGATTTTTGTTGCCCCAAATGTTGAATTGGTCATTTATATTTATTTCCTGTGGTTTGTTTCCAATGTCCATTTTTTCAGTTATTAAAAAAAATTTAAATTATTTCTGTAATTCAGCCTGTAATGACATGGAATTTTTTTTTAATTTTTTAAAAAATTTATTTATTCATGAGAGACACACACAGAGAGAGGCACAGACACAGGCAGAGGCAGAGGGAGAAGCAGGCTCCATGCAGGGAGCCCGACGTGGGACTTGATCCCGGGTCTCCAGGATCACACCCCGGGCCAAGGCGGCTCCAAACCGCTGAGCCACCCGGGCTGCCCGACATGGAATTTTTTAAACAATCATGTATGTGCACCTAATTTTTTCCCCCTGTTTTGTCATTTGTCATTTAAATTTATGGCATTCTTGTATGTCACAATTTTTATTTTCATGTGACCAAATCTGTCCGCTTCTTTTTAATTTTTTTTGGTTAGTATGCTTATATAGGGCTTTTTTTAACTACAAGATCAGATTAAAATACACATGTATTTCTCCTAGCACTGCTGTGTTTTTTTTCTTTTCTTCTTCTTCTTCTTCTTCTTCTTCTTCTTCTTCTTCTTCTTCTTCTTCTTCTTCTTCTTCTTCTTCTTCTCCTCCTCCTCCTCCTCCTCCTCCTCCTCCTCCTCCTCCTCCTCCTCCTCCTCCTCCTCCTCCTCCTCCTCCTCCTCCTCCTCCTCCTCCTCCTCCTCCTCCTCCACATTTAACTCTTTAATCCACATAGGCTCTGTTACTGTGAAATAGCAACCTAACCTTTTCTCAGTTAAACAGTTGTTAATTTCATTTAACAGGAACATTTTTTGTTTACAATTCTTGTGTTTTCTTTGACTTAAAATGTCACCTTTAGCATATGTTGAATTTTTCTGTATATTCGGGTTTCTTTGGTTTTTGAAATCTGTACTTGAACTTGCTTCAAGTGACCTTCCTTAAGGTAACTTTGTAAATACATACTTATTGCATAGGATAGGCAAATGGTGGTTTTTTTATTACACTTCTCTTATAGAAATGTTTTTACCTTTTTTCAACTGTTTTTTCCTCCCAGATGGATTTTAGAACTATTTTGTTTAGGTCACAAAGCATATTGGTATTACTATTGTAATTTCCTTACTCTTGTACGGTAACTTGGGAGAAATTGGCATAATTCTAATAGTCTTTTCATTCAGGAATAGCTTTCCATTCCTTCATATTTTCTTTAGTAAAAGTTTAGATATTTTTATTTTAAATGAGATGAGCAGCCGTTAGAATTATTAAATGAGACTTTGAACCCAACGAGGAAGCTACACTACAGAACAGGTTATCCATGTGATAAACCAGTAACAAATTTTGTTCAGATTTTAAATTTTAAGTTGGTAAAACTTGGAAATGTTTTATAAAAGATGTACTTGTTGCTGAACTGGTAAATTGGAATTGATCTATTTAGTGGTCAGTCTGAATTGATATAATGATTGTTGCAGAAAATTTGTAAGGACAACCTTAAAAAAAAGTCTCTGTCTTAAATGACACCTTTGGGATCCCAAAGAGAAGGTTAAACAGACTGTGTTTGTTTTATTTTTTTTAAAGATTTTATTTATGTATTCATGGGAGACACACACAGAGAGAGAGGGAGGCAGAGACACAGGCAGAAAGAGAAGCAGGCTCCATGCAGGGAGCCCAATGCTGGACTCCTTCCCGAGTCTCCAGGATTATGCCCTGGGCTGAAGGCAGATGCTCAACCGCTAACCCACCCAGGGATCCCAACAGACTGTGTTTAACTTAAATTTCTATGATGTGGATGCAGATACCTCCTTTCAGCCTACCTGACTAACCAAGGGACGTAATAGTAAGGCACCAAGATTTTGATAGTGCATGCATGCCAGAATGTAACGACCAAGCTTTTATTACTTTTGTAACCTTGTAATTCTTTTCAAGCTACTAATAATGCTTTTGTATTTAAAATGATACATTTTTGAGTTTTACTCACTTGCAAGAGTAGTTTGGCTCATGAGGTTTAAACAACTGAAACGCTGGCCCTTGGTTTGTCAATAATTGACAGCTCAGTTACAGAATGCAATATAGCTGCCCAGATTTAGAACAAGTGGAATAGGAAAAAAGAGAAGGGTGTGTGGGTAGGTTCTTGGTTTCCTGATGTTTCCACTCAGTAGTACAAAATGCTCTGAAAGAGGAATGGACTTTTGGGAAGGGGTGTTGCCTTTTACTGCCTTTAATTCTGAGCAGCAGTCTCAGTTTCCTACTTACCCTGGCACACCTGCCTGTTTTCCTCTTGTGGAATGTGTTGGGGAACACAGCAAATGGTGTCAGCACTGTTGAGGTTAGGCTGTAATGAGAGGTCGCTTATTTGAGGGTCAATCAATTTATGGCTTATAGCACACAATTTTGGTATTTCGTAGTAGGTTACAGTGTGAAAGCCAAATTGTGAGTCTTCAGTGAATAAGTAGTTAAAGGATAGTACCCTTTTTTTGTGTGTGTATTCTGTACTACCAAACAACAGACCTTTCCTGACTGGTTAGGTTCTGCTTTTCACCTTCATATTAGACTACAGCTTCTTGCAGTAGTACACCTCCTTTTCTTCTCCCTTCCACATTATGACTATCACACTACCTCTTTTGCAGAAGTGGTTACATGACTTATGTTACTGTGGGCAGAGTGTGAGAGTTCCAGTTGCTCTCTATCCTTGCCAGTATTCGGTATTGTCACCTTTTTATTTTTATCCTTTTCTTGGACATGTAAAGGCATTTCATTGTGGTTTTAATTTCTACTTCCCTTGATTACTAGGGGTCATTCGAGTGTGCTCCCTTCTGAGTACCCATTTAAATTTCTTAGTCTTTGGGGCAAGACTAAGTGGGTGACTCAGTGGTTGAGTATCTCCTTTTGGCTCAGGGTGTGATCCTGGGGTCCCAGGATTGAGTCCTGCGTCAGGCTCCCTGCATGGAGCCTGCTTCTCCCTCTGCCTATGTCTGCCTCTCTCTGTGTGTCTCTCATTAATAAATAAACAATCTTAAAAAAAAATCTCTTCGTTCTCTATTGGAGTATGTGTCTTTTTCCTGTTGATTTGCAAGGAGTTCTATGTTTTTTGGGTAGGAACTCTGCTGTATCTGTTGTATCTTCTTCCATTCTGAGGCTTGCCTTTTTTCCCTTAAAGAGTCTTTAACGAGGAGGAAAGACTAATTTTAATGTAGCTCCATTTATTAATCTTTTCCTTTATTGAATTTGCTTTTTGTGTCTCATGTTTTAAAGAAATCTCTGCCTAGTCCAAACTCATGAGGATGGTTTTCTAGACATTTTCTTGAGAAGCTTAACTGCCTTTGTCTTTTATATTTAGAGTTGTAATTTATCTGGAGTTGATTGTTGTGGTTGTATGAGATAGGTTTAAGTTTTTTTTTGTTTTTGTCATGGATATCCACTTAACCTGCTACAATTTACTGAAAAGACTGTTCTTTCCTTACTTCTCTGTAGTGCTATGTTTATCATAAACGAAGTTTTCCTATATGTGTGAGTTTGTTTCTCAACTATTAACAGTTCCATTGCTTTATTTGTTTTTCCTTGCTTAAGTATTACCCTTTTTTATAGACTGTAAATTTTTAAAAAGTCTTTATAATCTGGTGGGGGCGTTTATTTTTAAGCTTTGTCCTTTCCAAGATTGTCTTAGCTGTTCTTGATTTTTGCATATTCATATATGTATTTATCATCAGGTTATCAATTCATACCAAATAATCTGCCAGAATTGTAATTGAGATTATATTGAATTTGAGAATGAAT
The DNA here is from genome assembly GCF_048164855.1 of Canis lupus baileyi. Classification (NCBI taxonomy): domain Eukaryota; kingdom Metazoa; phylum Chordata; class Mammalia; order Carnivora; family Canidae; genus Canis; species Canis lupus. The sequence continues at coordinate 11,588,073 of NC_132850.1, forward strand.
TTGATAAGATGAATCTGAAAGAGAAGTATCATGTCTTTACAGTGTAAAATCTTTAAATCCACAAACACAGAGTATCAATTCATTTTTATCACTTTCAGTGTCTCTTAGTATGCTTTTCTGTTTCTTTTTGTCATAGTCTCATACTTTTTCATTAGATAGTCTCTAGATACTTAAACTTTTGTGATAGTGTTATAAATGGTGTGTTTTTAACTTTTCATTAGTTTTTTTCAATACATTGAATTTCTTTTTCTGGCATATTTGCTGCTTCAGACTGCTGGTATAGTGTTGAAAGAAGTGGTCCTAGAGAGCGTTCTTGAATTAGTCCCAATCTTACAGACAGAGATTTCACTGTTTAAACTAAAAGTGATGTTACTTGTAGGTTTTCATGTAGCAGCCCTTTATGAAGTTAAGGAAATTTCTCTCTACTCTTTTTTTTCTAATTATCTTTTAGAAATTGTAATTGATATTGAGGTTTATTAAGTACTTGCCCTGCATAGATGAAAATGGCCATAGAAAATTTCTTCCTTTATTCTGTAAATGTTGTGAATTACACTGGTTGATAATTTGAGTGTTATATATTATTTTTCATTTAATTATGGATGTACTTTACTGATGTTTTATTTAATTTAGGAATTTTGCCTCTGTGTTTGTAAGAGAAACTGGCATATGATTTTCTTTTCTTGTAATGTTAACATATTTTGATATGAAGCTTCTCTGGTTTCATACAGGGTTGCTGGGTTTAGTAAATAAAAATCTCATGTATATTTATACTAAAAATATTTATTGCTTTTCTGAAATTCACATTTAATTTGGCATCCTGTATTTTATCTGGCAACATCACTCATAGGTCAAGTTCAGAAATGTAGCTCTCTCTTTTTCTGGAGGAGTTTATGTGAGATTGATGTTTTCATCCTTAAATGTTTGGTATAATTCATTATTAAAGTGTCTGACCCTGGAATTTTGTTATATATAGACCTAAATATATAATTTTTGGGGTGCTCATGTAGATGATACGGATTTTAATTTCAAATTAGAATTGTTCATTGCTGGTGTATAGGGAAGTGAGTAACTTTTATACCATAACTTGTGTCCTGCCAAGGATATACAATATTTGTTTATTATATATTCCTTATTCTTAACATGATTTATGCTAGAGGTTAAATATGTGCCCCTTATTTTTTAAAACCTAATATAAGTGAAAAGTTATACTACTTGTCAGACAAAACAAGGACATTAGAACAACACTTAACATCTATTTATTGTTTTTTAAGTTTTATATATTTTCTTAAATGTTTTAATTCTGTATGTATTTGATGTCCTATGAGACATTGTTATTGTTTTATAATGTCAGTATGCATTTAGATTTACTTTCTATATACCTTTTCTGTTGCTTTTTTATTCCTCTGTGCATTTTCTTCCTTTCGTCTCATGCTATTTCTCTTCTTGAAAAACATCTTTTAGTTTTTGTTTTATTGTGTGAGTATATTAACAAAAAATTCTCGTTTTAAATATGTTTTCAAAATGTCTTTATCTCACTTTATTTTTTTCTAAATTCATTTTTATTTTATTTAAAAAAAATTTTTTTTAAAAAAATTTTTTTATTTATTTATGATAGTCACAGAGAGAGAGAGAGAGAGAGAGAGAGAGGCAGAGACACAGGCAGAGGGAGAAGCAGGCTCCATGCACCGGGAGCCCGATGTGGGACTCGATCCCGGGTCTCCAGGATCTCGCCCTGGGCCAAAGGCAGGCGCTAAACCGCTGCGCCACCCAGGGTTCCCTTTAAATTCATTTTTAAAGAGTATATATGTATATATATTTTTTCCTGGAAATAGAATTATAGGTTAAGAAAGTTTATTTATTTTTTTATTAGTTTGAAAACATTTTCTTTTGGCTTCCACTGTTTCTGTGAAGAAAGCAGCTGTTGAGTTTATTTTTGCTCTCAGATGGTAAACCTTTTCCTCTTTGGCTGCTTTTAGGATTTTCTCTTTCTTTGGTTTTCAGCGATTTTTAAAAATTTCATTTAAATTCAATTTACCAGCATAAAGTATAACACCCAGTGCTCATCTCATTGTATGCCCTCTTTTAATCCCCATCACCCAGTAACCCTGTCCCCCCACACCTCCCCTTCTGCAACTCTGTTTCCTAGAGTTAGAAGTCTCTCATGGTTTCTCTCTTCCTGTCTAATTTTTCACCTCTCAGTTTCCCCCCTTCCCTTATGGTCCCTTTCACTATTTCTTATGTTTTTCAGCGATTTAGCTAATATGTGCTAAGTATGGCTTTCTTTTTATCTTGTCTGGAGTTCTTAGGGTTTATTTAATATGGCTTTTGATGTCCGTCAATTTTAGGAAATATTAGTACTGTCCCTTTTATAAAAGTTCTGTCTTTCTTGCTCTATCTTCTGAGTCTGGAATCTAATTACATATGTATCATATCTTTTACTATTTCCCATGTGTCTTTTAGTCATTATTCCATTCTTTTGTCTCTCCATGCTTCACTTGGATAATTTTCTTATGATTTATCTCATATTCACTAATTATCTCTTCAATTAAGTCTAATCTGACATTAAACCCATCTACAAAGTTCTTTTTTTTTTTTTAAATTTTTTTTTTTTAATTTATTTATGATAGTCACAGAGAGAGAGAGAGGCGCAGAGACACAGGCAGAGGGAGAAGCAGGCTCCATGCACCAGGAGCCCGATGTGGGATTCGATCCTGGGTCTCCAGGATCACGCCCTGGGCCAAAGGCAGGCGCCAAACCGCTGCGCCACCCAGGGATCCCTACAAAGTTCTTTACTTCAGTTTTATTATTCAGTTCTTATTGACATAATTTCACAGTGTTGGGGATGAGAGGAATGAGAGAGAGAGTACAGGTCAGGTCCTTTCAAAGAGCTCTGGTAAACACCCCAGTTTCATTTTGGTACCTTGTAGGGATACACCTAAAGAGTAAGGGAAAACTCTAAGCAGATCAGCACTCAGAAGAAATGAGGCCCAATTTTGAATCATCTCAATCTCTGACTACAATAAGATGATTTATCTTTTTGCCTAGATGTCCTCCAGAAGGAAAAATCAGTTGAACCTCAAATAGATTTCTCAGTGTTTCGTTCCCATTGATCTACTCAGTAAAAAATAATAAGGCATGCCCTAAGTAAAAATTTTACTGAAAACCGAGAGAAACAGACAGTAGAACAGATGTGTAGGAGATTCAGTTATTTCAGTTATCAGTCAAGAATTTTTTAGAAATACATTATTACATGACACATGGAGAGTTTAATCAGGATTGGAAATAAACAAATTCACAAATATTCATTTACAATTCACATGGATGTATTTAGAATTCTAATGGATATAAGTGTATGTATAAAATTCCAAACATTTTTTTAAAGATTTTATTTCTTTATTCATGAGAGACAGAGAGAGAGAGAGAGAGAGAGAGAGAGAGAGAGAAAGAGAAAGGCAGAGACACAGGCAGAGGGAGAAGCAGGCTCCATGCAGGGAGCCCTATGTGGGACTCGATCCTGAGTCTCCAGGATCACACCCTGGGCAGAAGGCGGTGCTAAACCGCTGAGCCACCCAGGCTGCCCCTCAAACATGATTTTTAAATGTTAATATTTTGTGCTATAATTATAGCAGTATGAATAATTAATTCAGCATAGGTAACATACAGTATTATATTAGTTTGGGAGAGTACACTTTGTATGATTTCAGTCCTTTGCAACTTATTGATATTTTCTGTGACAGGCTAATTCTAAGATGGCTTCCGGTGATTCCTAGGTCTGCATATTCATGCACTTGTTTAATACTCTTCCCTCACTTGTGAGTGGGATCTGTGACTTAATTTTAACCACTATGATACAGATCTTCCTTGACTTATGTGCCAATCAAATATTGTAAGATGAAAATGCCATAAATTGAAAATGCACTCAATACACCTAATCTGCCCAACAGCATAGCTTAGCCTAGCCTACCTTAACACTCTCAGAAACTTAGATTAACCTTCATTTGGGCAAAATCACCTAACACAAAGTATATTTTATAGTAAAATGTTGAATATCTCATGTAATTTATTGAATACTGTGCTGAAAGTGAAAAACAATGGTTGTGTGTGTACAGAATGGTTGTAAGTGTAATCACAACCTTGCGATTGTATAGCTGAATGGGAGCTGTGGATTGCTGCTGCTGGCCTCACAAGATAGTACTGTACTGTATATCACTAGCTCAGGAAAAGATCAAAATTCAAAGCTTGAAATACGATTGCTACTGAATGTGTATTGCTTCTGCACCATCATAAAATCAAAAAATTATAAGCGAATCATCTTAACTTGGGGACTGTCTGTACAACAAAGTAGTGATGAGATATCATTTCTTTGATTAAGTTACATAGGATTTAACTTCTTGCTAGAAACTCTCTCCCTTGCTAGCTCTGATGAAGCAAGTTACTGTGTTGGTGAGGAATAGTGGCAAAGAACTCCAACAGCCCAAAAGTAATGGATTCATGCCTAAAACCAAATAAATGAGCCTGTAAAGGGGGAAATTCTTCTGTAGTTGAACCTTTGGACGAGATCCCAACTCTGGTAGACACATCAGTTGCAGTCTGTGAGAGACCATGAAGCAGAGATCTCAGCTAAGCTATGCCTAAGTTGCTGATCAATAGAAACTATGAGATGATCAGCATTTATTATTTTAAACTCCTTATTTTGTACTAATTTATTATAAAGTGGATAACTAATACATTGCTTAATGACCTAATTTGTGGGCAAGCCCGGGTGACTCAGCGGTTTAGCGCCACCTTCAGCCCACGGCCTGATCATGGAGACCTGGGATGGAGTCCCACATCAGGCTCCCTGCATGGAGCCTGCTTCCTCCTCTGCCTGTGTCTCTGCCTCTCTCTCTCTCTCTCTCTCTCTCTCTCTCTTTCTCTCTCTCTCTCTGTGTCTCTCATGAATAAATAAATAAAATCTTTAAAAAAATGACCTAATTTGTGGTCCAATTTATTTATTTTCTGTGTTTTTAGAAGTATGTTCACTTTGTAATTCTTGGGTATAGTATTTATATGTCTATTGGATCAAATATTTTACGTTGTTCAGATCTTCTAAATCTTAACTTATTTTTGTTTGCTTGTTCTATCAATTACTGAACATGATATATCAAAACCTCCAGTAAAGATTGTGTATTTGTTAATTTTTATGGATAATGTTATTTGTTCATTCTAGGCTATATTATTAGATATATGCAAATATAGAATTATTATAACTTCCTAGCAGATTGAACCTTTTCCCTTATTATATTATTCTCTAGTAATTTTTGGCTTTATATTCTGTTTTGTTTAATATTAATATAGGTATACCAGCTTTCTTTTGGCTAGTGTTTTCTTGGTATATCTCTTTTTACCCTTTATAGTTAACCTTTCTGTGTCCTTATATTTTAATGTATCTCTTAATAATAACATACAGCTGGTTGATGAGTCATCTTCAACCCATTTAATCTTTGGTTTTCAAGTTTATCATTTTCAACATCCAGATTTAATGTAATTACTCATATACGTAGGGCAAAATAAATAATGTGATGTGCCTTGTGGTCATTCCACTTGTTAAATGTTCTGTTTTCCTCCTTCTGTTACATTGGTTATATTTGTTACTCCTTCATATGCCTTTCCTCTTCCCATTTGGTAATTATATAGTCTTTAAAAATCTTCTGGTAATTTCTTTGGAAATTAGACAATGGATATTTGACTCCTCAAATTCTAATATTAATACATTGTAAGGATCTTAAGAACTATTTATTTTCCATTTATATTCCTCTCATCTTATATACTGTTTATTATTAGGTACTTTAGTTTTGTAGAAAAATTTTAAACATCATAAATTACTGTTACCATTGTTTTATGCAGTCAGTTTTCATTTAGATTTACCTACATTTCCTCCCATTTTCTTCCTTTTTTCATTTCTGTTTTCAATTTGGGATTATTTTCCTTCTACTATAGTATATAGAGTTTGAACTTGTGCAGATCTCATGGGGGCAAACTCTTCCAGGTTTAGTTTGTTTGAAACATCTATTTTTCCCTTTCCTGTATTTTATTTTATTTTATTTTATTTTATTTTATTTTATTTTATTTTATTTTATTTTATTTTATTTTATTATTTGTTTATTTATTTATTTGACAGAAAGAGAGAGTGAGAGCACAAGCAGGGGGAACAGGAGAGGAAGAGGGAGAAGCAGATTCCTTGCTGAGTAGGGAGTCTGGCTTGTGGCCCAATCCCAGGACCCTGAGATCATGACCTGAGCAGAAGGCAGATGTGTTAACTGACTGAGATGCATGGGGAGCCTGCTTTTCCCTCTACCTATGTCTCTGCCTCTCTTTCTGTGTCTCTCATGAATAAACAAATATTTAACCTCTTCAGAGGGTTTTTCTTGATCACAGATATTTCTGTCATAGCACTGTGTTTTTTTTATTCTGTATTGCTTAGTTTAGTTTATGGTTGTACTCATCATTTGCCAATTTCCCAGCTGTCTCTTGCTCTGTTCTGAGTTAAGGGGCTGACCCATATAAGCTACATATATATACCCATATATATATATGTGTGTATATATATATATATGGGTATATATATACACCCATATAAGCTACCCGTATATGCTTTTTAGTTCCCCCAAAGCTCTCTTGCCATCTGACTTTCAGCCATCATCTTATGACAGGCAGTGTGAAGAGATTGGAGAGTGAGATACTAGGCTATTTCTACTCTTCTCTTCCTATTTCTTTGGAGTCTTCGGTTAGTGATTCAATTTCTTGTTGTTTCTGGCTCCTTCCAGAGTTCCATCTCTCCCTGGGCAGCCTCTCTCCATGGTCTCCATTCTTACTGGGTAGCCTTGGCTTATAGACTGTATTAAATTATTTTCTTCTTTGGTCTCTCAACTCTTGTTGGGGTAGTAGGGACTTCCTTTTGTTGCTTATTGCTAGGTTGCCTCACATAGACTTTTTTAAAAAAAATTGAAGTAGAATTAACATGTTATTAACCATGTAAAAGTGCACAATTCATTGGTCTTTAGTATATTCCCAGTGTGGTGTATTTGCCAGCTTACTCTGGTTTCAAAACTTTTTCATTACCCAGTGAGAACACCCAGACTCATGAAGTAATTCTTCCCCATTCACTTTCCCCACTCCTTCCACACCCTGGTAACCTTTAATCTGCTTTCTGTCTCTCTGGATTTTCCTGTTGTGGATATATTATATAAAAGGAATTATACACTATTTAACCTTTTGTGTCAGCCTTCTTTCACTTAGCATAATGTTTTCAACTACTTTAGTTCTTCCAATATTCTTAAAGTAATTTTCCTTATTGAAGTCCCTCTATTGATTCTGGTATTGGTTACTTTTCCTTGTTGGAAACTGATGACATATTTATTTATATGTTTATTGCTTATTTATTACCTGTAACATTTCATATATTTATTCATTTATTTATTTGAGAGAGTGAGAGCAAGAGCATGGGGAGAGGGGCAGAGGACTAGGGAGAAGGAGACTCCCCTCTGAGCAGGGAACCTAACATTGAGATCATGACATAAGCTGAAGCCAGACACTTAACCAACTGAGCCACCCAGGTGTCTGGTATGAGAGAAATTTTAAGAGTGCTGAGGAATATTAGAAATCACAGAAGGATTATTGGAGACCTATTCAAAGTAAGGAGCAGTTAGCCTTTATAGTTAAGTGGTCTATCATGTATTCATTACTAATTGTTTTTTACCTGCTTTTGACAAGAACCCGGTATTAAAAAATACTATCAATTAACCAATATAAGAATCTGCTAATGTGTTTAAAATTTATACATTATTGACATTTCAGGAAGGAAACTGCTCTCAGAATATTTATTTTAATCCTCTTTCCCTTTCTTTCATCCTTTCTTGGCAGAAATCATTTTTTTAAAAAGATTTTATTTATTTATACATGAGAGACACAGAGAGAGGCAGAGACATAGGCAGAGGGAGAAGCAAGTTCCCCACGGGGAACCTGATGTAGGACTCAATCCCAGGACCCCAGGATCACGACCTCAGTCAAAGGCAGATGCTCAAACACGGAGTCACCCAGGAGCCTCAGAAATCTTTTTTTAAATGCATTTTGTTTTATTGTGATAAAACACACATAACAAAATTTATCATCTTAACCATTTTTAAGTATATAGTTCAACAGTGTTACAAGTATTCACGTTGTTATGAAACACATCTCCAGAACTTTCTCATCTTGTAAAACTGAAACTTTATACTGATTAACAATTATCTCCCCCTCCACCACTCCACCCATCCTGACCCTGCCTGATAACCACCATTCTACTTTCTGTTGCTATGAATTTGACTATTTTAGATACCTCAGATAAGTGGATTCATACAGTATTTCTTTGTGACTTGTTTATTTTATTTAGCATAATGTTCTCCAGGTTTATCCATGTTGCAGACTGTGACAGTATTTCTTTCCTTTCTGAGGCTGAATAATAATCCATTGTATGTATGTAATACATTTTCCTTATCCGTTCATTTATCAGTGGTGATTGAGTTGCCTCCACCTCTTGTTTGTGGCAAAAGGTGCTGCTGAGAAACGTGTGCAAGTATCTTTTTGAGGCCTAACTTTCAATTCTTTTGGATGTATATCCAGAATTGGAATCATTGAATCATATGTTCTATTTTTAATTTTTGAGGACTGTCCTTAGTGTTTTTCACAGTGGTTACACTATCTTATAGTCCCATCAGCAGGGCATAAGGGCTCCAATATTTCCAAATCCTTGCCAACACTTTTTAAAATTCAATTAATTAATTAATTAATTAATTAATTTTTGTAGTAGCCATCCTAATGGGTGTGAGGTATCTCATTGCAGTTTTTTTTTTTTTTTTCTCATTGCAATTTTGATGGGCATTTCTGTGATGGGTAGTGAGTGATGTTGAGAGTCTTTTCATTTGCTCATTGGCCATTAGTAGATCATCTTTGAAGGAATGTATGTTTAAGTCCTTTGCCAATTTTAAATTGAATTATTTGATCTTTTGTTACCAAGTTGTAGGATCAGGGGTATGATTTGCAAGTACTGTCTCCCATTTTATAGGTTGTCTTTTCACTATGTTGATTGTGTCCTTTGATGCACAGAAATTTTAGTTTCATGTATCCTTCCCCTCTGTCCCCCCCTTTTGGACTTTTTTGCTGATATTTTTGGTCTGATAGCTGGGAAATCATTGCCAGATCCAGTCTCACAAAGCTTTTACTCTATCTTTTTCCCTAGGAGTTTTATAGTTTCAGTGGCTATGACTCTTTTTGTTCATTCTTTTATATCCAACACCTTGACCTCTTTCCTGATACAGGTAAACTTTGAGTAAAGCAAGCTGCCCTTTATAATGTGGGTGGGCCTTGTCCAAATAGTTGAAGGCCTACTAGAACAAAAGATTGACTCTTCCTGAGCAAGGGGGAATTCTTTTGTATATGGCTTTCATACATGAACTGTAACATTGGTTCATCCCTAGGTTTTCAGCCGTCTGACCCACCCTGTAGATTTTGGACTTACCAGCCTCCCTAATTGGATTAGCCAATTCCTTAAAATCAATTCCTTTCTTCTTTTCCTCTGTACAAACATATACATACCACACATACCATGTTAGTTCTGTTTCTCTGGAGAATGCTGAATAATACAAGATTATTTAACCCAGCCCCTTTATATTTACAGATTTGGTAACATAAAGGCCCAAGGAGATGAGGAAATTGGCCAAGGTCAAAGAAAAGTTATTGAGAAAGCCAGGGCATAAATTCAAGTCTCCTGACGTCCAGTCTAACACTCTTATTACCTGAAATTGCTTTGCCCAGAGCATCAAAACCAAACGGAAAACCTCAGCCTCTCCTACTTCAAATAAAAAATAAGCATATTGGCTACTTTCCATACGTTAGGTCTTATCCTAAGTAGTTGGTAGCCATTTTTCTTATTAATTCTCAAAACCATTCTAAAAATAAGTATTATTATCACCTTCCATTTTGTATATTAACTTGTCTAAAATGACACATTTTGTCAATGATAGACTTCTTATCTGAACTTAAGTCTGTGGCTCTAGAATTGGAATTATTAATTGCTATACTATGTTCTCTATATATTTTGTTCCTGTCCCCTGATGATGTTAAGCACTGAAGAAAAGATTTGGATTTACTCAATTTTTGGTTCTCAGCAGCCTGGAACCTTTTCCCTTTATTGGTGTGGCAGGATAATAAATGAAATGATTCATACTGCTTATGGATAGACCTTAATTATTTGTGATCCCTTATCTTCTGTTAATTATGATTCTTTTCTGAGTAGAAATATTAATCTATTTAATATTAATCTATGTTATCTATTTATTAGTACCCAAGACATTTCCAAAGTGGACACTAATGAATTTACCATGAAATTGTGTGCCCTGGACACACATATGTTCTTCACTGCCAGTAACTATTACTATCTTTCCTTCTCCATCTTCCTTTCTTCTGCCTTTCATACCATCTGGTGGCGGCAGTAAGAAGAGTGGAGGAGGGGGTGAGGGTAGTAGTGTGGGGAAGGTGTTATAATTTTTTAACATTGTGCATACCAGATGGTAATCAGTCAGTAAAGGATCAACAATTCAGAATTGGAAAGTAATCAGTCAGTAAAGTCAGTCAGTAAAGTCAGTCACCCTGAGAGTGAGACGCCAAGAGACATGTCCCTCAGTTCGTGTCACTTCCTCCCATCCTCGGGGAGATGTACTTTTCGAGTAACATGAGGACTTACTTATATATTACTTACCATCACTCACTCATGGTAATCAGTAAAGGATCAACAATTCAGAATTGGAAAGAACCTGCAATTTAGTAGTGCTGATCTTGTACGAGTTGCTCAAATTTATTGACCTTGAGGTTATTGTCCTGCAAATCTATTGTATAGTAGATTGAGGGCAATTTTGTTTTGTCATTCCTTAGATTTTTGAAGCACTAGATTCATACCTTTCCTCTGTCTCCTAGAAATCACTCAGCTCTAAGTGCTATGGTGAATGGCAAAGAAGTAATTCATGGCTCTTGCCTGTGTGAGCTTAGACTCTGAGGATTAAAAAAAAACACCACATAGATGAGGGAAAAAAGCATAAATACTATAAGATAAAATATAATATGTATAAACTAAGTGTTTTTAAGTAGGTTTAGGCAATAAAAATTAAGAGAGTGAAAATGAGGGATCCCTGGGTGGCGCAGCGGTTTGGCGCCTGCCTTTGGCCCAGGGCGCGATCCCGGAAACCCGGGATCGAATCCCACATCGGGTTCCCGGTGCATGGAGCCTGCTTCTCCCTCTGCCTGTGTCTCTGCCTCTCTCTCTCTCTCTCTGTGTGACTATCATAAATAAATAAAAAGTTAAAAAAAAAAAAAAAGAGAGTGAAAATGATTGAGAATGCTTGGGGGATGAAGAGAGACTTGAATTGGACCTTGTGACTACTGGCTGGAATCTAGCTGCTTTTAAAATAAAAATAAGAATTTATTGTACATGTCTAAATGTAAGATGGTTCTCAATGACAAGATAATGAAAATATTTTTGAACAGCCTGGATACATAAACTTTTTTTTAAGCTTGTAGAAGAAATAGCTATTAAGCTTAGCTTCTTAAATTATACGTACAGATTTTAAATTATATAATATAAAATATTGCCTTAGAGTATCCTTTTTTTATACTTGCTTCATGAAACATTATTCAGACCCTTCACATGCATTTTAAAACATGGGTGTTTTCCTCATTACCAAAGTAAGTCAGTTTTTCAGAGTACATGATCTTTAATTTTTTTTAAGGTTTTATTTATTTATTTATTCTTGAGAGAGAGAGGGGTGGGGGAGGCAGAGACACAGGCAGAGGGAGGATCAGGCTCCATGCAGGAAGCCTGATGTGGGACTCTATCCTGGGACTCTAGGATTACGCCTTGGGCCGAAGGCAGGCGCTAAACTGCTGAGCCACCTGGGCTGCCCTGATATTAAATTTTTAAGTGGTTTGTAGAGCATTTTAAAAACCTGGATGTGGCACTTTTCCTGGGAATTTTAATCTCAAGTCACAAGAACTCATTTGCTATTCTTGAGCTCTACAGTGAAACCCTTTCAAACCTAATCTTTAATAGGCTTGTTTATAATGGCATCTAAAGTTCTAATTGTGAAATTATTATCTCCTCCTCTCCCCCCATCCCTCACCACTAAAATAAAATTTAGGAGATCTGTGCTGAACTTCTTTGCCATCTTTTTAAACTGATTTCATCAGGGAATGTTTTCAGTATCCAAAACTAGTATCGCCTGAAGTTGTTTTAGATCCTATGTCTTGTGAACAGCTTTTTTTTCTTCAAAAATAAATTAGTTGTAAGGACTCAACTATAGAATAATTTCCTTTTTCCTTTGGGACAGTTTTGGGAAAAGAACTTTGCCCTATATGCAGTGTCATCATCTGAAGTGGATCAAAGTATTACAAGTGAGCTAGTGAGTGACGTAAAGGAGATGGCTGAAGTGGAATGGAGAGTCTAGAACAGTGTATATAGATACATCCAGTATAGATGTTACTACCCTTATATGGGTATTTGAATTTAAATTAAATGATTAATTTAATAATTATGCTAATCATTAAATTGTAATTCAGTTCCTAGGTCACACTGGCTGTACTTCAAGTGATCAGTAGCCATATGAGACTAGTGGTTAGTGTATTATCCAATGCAGATATAAAATATTTCCATCATTGCTGAAAGTTCTGTTGGATAGCTCTAGTCTGGAATAGCCTCAGGAATTTAATGTAGTTCATTTCTAGGAATGATCATATTGATGGTAGTAGTCAAACTCCTCCCCTCACCCACAACTGCTCACCCCAGCCAACACCTTCCCTTCACCCATACAGACACAGATCAAAGATGTATTCTCAGTTTCCAAAATAGAGGTAGTGATCCAAGGATATTAGCATTGTTAGTAAATATTAGTATTGTTAGTATAGTACAGAAATTTATACTGTGTTCATCTGAAACACAAGGTGTACTCTTTTCTCTATGTTATTGTCAAGGAAAAAGTCCCCTAAATTGCTTTGTGGTGAAAAGATTGGGAATTCTAGGAGTCAGAGAGGTCTGAGTTTGAATGTTACTCTGTATGATCTTGGATAAACCACTTAATCTCACAGAATGTCATTTCTTCATTATGATTGCTTCATGGAGTAAGGATTAAATGAAACATGTAATGATGTGTAATTATTTTACGTAATTTCTTGCACGTAACAGATGCTTTTTCCCTCTTCATTCTTCTAAGTCCAGAAAGACATTTAATGAAGATTAATTCACTTAACACTTCATTAATAAATTCACCAGAAGATATTTATTGAGCATTTATTATATGCAAAGCTTTCTTCTCAGTGGTAGGAATATAGCAGTGAACCAAACAAGTAAGAATCTCAGTCTTCATGGTGCTTATATTTTCATAGGAGGAGACAGACAATAAATGATATAAATAAGTAATAGTGTGTGTCAGAAGGTGATCATTTCTAAGGGAAAAAATAGGCAAGGAAGATAAAAGTATGTTGGGTGAGGTTCTATAGTTCTCTAGAAAAAGGTGGGCGGGTAACAATTGAATGAAGATCTAGAGGAGGAAGTTAGCAAATGCACCATGTATCTGGGGACAAGGCCATTTCTAGCAGGGGGAATAGTACCACAAATACCTTGAAGTGGGAAATCAGGCTTCCATTTTTCTGGAACATTAAGAAGACAGGAGTGGCTCACCAAAGGAAGAGGAGGTGAAGTTAGATAATACAGGAGAGAGGCAGAAATAAGACATACTAAGGATGTTGTCTTTTTATCTGAGTAAAAAGTGGAAGATTTTGAGTAGAAGATTGACATGGCCTGACTTACATTTTAATAGCTTCATTATGGCCACTCTAATGAGAATACATGAAAGATAAGCAGGGGCAAAACAAGGAAATAGGAGGCTATTGAAATAGTAGGGGAGAGAGAAGATGGAGGCTTAGAATGGCAACAGTGCAATGTGATCAAATTCTGAATGTGTTTTAACATTTCAGCTATCAGAATTGGTGAATAAATGGCAAAGAGGGAGTCAAGGATAACACCAAGGTTTTTGACTGGATCAACTGGAAGAATGGTGTTGTCATTTATTGAGATAGAGACACTTTCTGTATTCAGCCATTTTCATGTATTCTTTTTTAAAAAAAGTTTTAAAGATTTTGTTTATGTGGCAGAGAGCACAAGCAGGGGGAGCAGCAGGGAGAGGGAGAAGCTCAGCAGGGAGCCTGATACGGGGCCCCATCCTAGGACCCCAGATTCATAACCTGAGCTGAAGGCAGATGCTTAACCTACTGAGCCACCCAGGTTTTTTTGTTTTTTTAATTGCTAGCAGCAAATGTTTATTCATGATTGAAGCCAAGAAGGATTTATAAATGCATTTTAATACCTTGCTGATAAAATAGTAACATTCCATCTTTGCAATCTTGTAAGGAATACAGGAAGAGACTGTAAAGGCTTTAATGTGTGTATCTATTATAACCAGGTCATCAGAACACACACACACACACACACACACACACACACACACCACCTACTTTAGTGTTGCACCATACCAACTTTTCAGAAAGGCTATCCCGAAGCTCTACTGGATAACTGAGTAAATAGGTTTAAAGTCGGGGGGGCGGGGAGTAGGGAAGAAAGGTGGAAGGTAGTAAGCAGCACACATTTCAAAGCCCACTTTTAAGTACACGACATTATGAATATTAAAAAAAAACAAAAACGTGGGGGTGGGGAAGGCAATTGAGCATCTTCAGAAAGAGCATTTGGCAATATTCAACGCATCAGGAGGCTGTGCTTGGGGCCATCCACTCCCTCTAGCTTCTCAAAGTGTTTCCTGGCATTGTGAATGTTGATCAGAGTAGCTGCGGAAGGGATCGACGGTTTGACATAACCACCAATAGGTTTGACATAACCACCATTACGTACGTGTTTGAGGTGAAGATGTCGATGAAGGCCGCGAACTTAGAATTTCGAACTTCCATGCTCTGGAAAGAAGCGGCTAATTTACTGCAGCTCAGCTTGAACTGCTTAATGATGTTGCTGATCTTCTCGAACCAGTGAACATCACGCTGCTCCTTGCACGCATGAGAAATGACCAAGAACGTAGCCCTCTCCTGCTTAATGTATTCTTACAGGCAGGCGCCAAACTGCTGCGCCACCCAGGGATCCCATTCTTTTTTTTTTTTTTTAAATTTTTATTTATTCATGATAGGCACACAGTGAGAGAGAGAGAGGCAGAGACACAGGCAGAGGGAGAAGCAGGCTCCATGCACCGGGAGCCCGACGCGGGATTCGATCCCGGGTCTCCAGGATCGCGCCCTGGGCCAAAGGCAGGAATCCCTGTAGTAGGTCTTTATGTGACACTAACCAAAGTCTAAGTACCACCATGCTTCCTTAGGATGGATAGAGAATTTGGAGAAGGGAAGTAAGTGACTGTCACAGAAACCACCTTTCCTCATTTTTGCTTTTAGTAAATGAGATCTTAATTGCCAGTTACTTTCGATCTTAGCTATATGGTTTTCCCAGTTTGCTATTTGGTTTTTTATCCATAGATATTTGTTTGACGAGGGTAAATCTCTCAGGTACCATTATTAATCTTAGGGTCTGCCTTGTATTTGTCTTTGATTTGGTCTGTATGAGTCCTGATACTGCATGTTGAGCTATTTTGATAGTGATACCTACTTGGAAGGACTTGGTGAACATTTTTTGCATTTGACTAAAAAACAGATTGTGGAATAGTTACATTTCTTAAATTGTTTTACTTATTAAAACTAAATATTTAGCTGTTAGGAGCTCTTTTAGGGTTGCCAATTATAATTCTTTTCTATTACAAAAATAAATAGTAATAGATTGATTTAGAAAAAACAGGTTAAAAATTTAAGTTTAGAATTATAGGGCTGTTAAACTATTCACTTTTCTACTTCTAAGATGTTTCGACATCTTATCTGTAAATGATAGAATATTTTGATGATACTGTAGACCATTATTTAAATAGTGAAAAGAGCAGACATCTCCAGAAATAAGTTGTCTGCAATAGGTAAATATTATGAGTGGAAAAATTTCTATTTTTTAAGTGTCCATTCCTTTCAAAATTTTGTGATTAAAAATTATTTGTGATTTTAAACAAGAATAAATCTTGGTATGACAAACATGGATGTACCTAGAGGACATGATGCTAAGTGAAGTCAGAGAAAGACAAATACCATATGATTTTACTTATTGTAGAATTTAAGAAACAACAACAACAACAAAAAGAAAAAAGCAGACTATTAAATATAGAGAATAAACTGGTAATTTGTCAGAGGGAAGGTGGGTTGGGGGATTAAGAGTATATTTACTGTGATGTGCACTGAGTAATATATAGAATGTTGAATCACCCGTATTGTACACCTGAAACTAATATAACACTGTACATTAATTATACTGGAATTTAAAAAAAAAGTGTAAAACTCTTGGTATGACAAATGTTAGAATAAAAGCAGTTCAGCTTCATTGAGTATTTTATTATTTATCATATACCATTTAAGTACTTAGTTTGTGTTAATAAGTTTCATAGACTCCCAATGAACAAAGGAGGGTTATCACTCCGATTTTACTGATGAGAAAACTGAGACAGAGAGAACTTTCTTTTTTTTTTTTTTTTTAAAGATTTTATTTATTTATTCATAGAGACACAGCTAGAGAGAGAGAGGCAGAGACACAGGCAGAGGGAGAAGCAGGCACTATGCAGGGAGCCTGATGTGTGGGACTCGATCCCGGGTCTCCAGGATCACACCCCGGGCTGCAGGCGGCGCTAAACCGCTGCGCCACTGGGGCTGCCCCAGAGAGAACTTTCTTGAGATTGCATAACTATTTTTTTAAAAAGATTTATTTATTTATGATAGAGAGAGAGAGAGGCAGAGATACAGGCAGAGGGAGAATCAGACTCCATGCCAGGAGCGCAACGCGGGACTTGATCCCGGGACTCCAAGATCGCGCCCTCGGCCAAAGGCAGGCACCAAACTGCTGAGCCACCCAGGGATCCCCTGCATAACTATTAAATGATGCATAACTAGTAAATGATAGAGCTAGGAAACAATGGCTTTCTGGCTTAAGAGCCTTCATCCTTACTTTGGGTATATTTAATAACATGAGTTTCTGAAGGATCTATGCTTTTAGATAACTTCTGTGCCTATAGCTATTTATGCCTTTAAGTGACTTATGAAATAATGAATGGTTTAGAAGGAATTAATAGATTGTATATGTAATATCAGAATAAAATATTTTATATAGGTCTCTAAAATATTTATAGTTGTTCCCAAACCTGGCTGTGCTTAAGAATCACTTGAGCTTGTGAGGGGGGAAGAAAAAACCTGGACCCCATTCTAGATCACCTGAATTTGAATTACTGGGAGCAGAACTTCAATATATCTGTCTTTCTAGCCCAGCATGAAGCTTGTGTTTATGTACCAGTGATATATAGTACATAACAAAATAGACTAAAACAAAAACAATATATGATGAAATATTCATATGATGAATAATTATGGTGGCTAACATTTGTAGAGTACTTTGTTGTATTATCTCATTTAATCCTTAAAATAACCTTGTGAGTTAAGTTGGTATTACTACATTTTGTAGATGGGGATACTAAATCTTAGAGTAGTCAAATTAACATGGCCAAAGTCACACAGGTCATAAACTCTTGATAGAACTAGGATTTGAACACAGATCTGCCAGACTACAAGGCATAGAACATCCCATAGTTGGCCAGAGCCACCTCTGTCAGCAACATGTTCAAGGTAATTCGGAGGTCTGTGGGGCCAGCCAGTCTGCTCACCTTTAAAGTCTATGCATCACCTAAAAGGGACTCACCTCAAAACTTCTGTGAAGGTTAATGAGCTTTCACTCTACTCGGTTCCTGAGGGTCAATCTAAATATGTGGAGGAGCAAGGACCCAGCTTGAAGAAAGCATTTCACATCTCCGACATTACTGCGAGCCATATACAAGTTGGTGTCAGGAAATGTACTCACAAACAAAGCCCGAGATGCAGAGCTTAGTTCAATGGGGGTTAGACAGCTATGAGTATCTCCAAAATGCACCTCCTGGCTTTTTTCCAAGACTTGGTGTTATTGGTTTCGCTGGCATTGTTGGACTTCTTTTGGCTAGAGGGTCAAAAATAAAGAAGCTGGTGTATCCACCTGGGTTCATGGGACTAGCTGCCTCTCTTAATTATCCGCAACAAGCCATCGTATTTGTCCAGGCTCGGGGGGGGGGGGTAAATTATATGACTGGGGTTTACGAGGATACATAGTCGTAGAAGATTTGTAGAAGGAGAACTTTCAAAAGCCAGGAAATGTGAAGAATTCACCTGGAAATAAGTAGAATGCTCCATGCTCTCCCATTTTAATCAGTTATAGGTAAACATTGGAAACTCCATGCATTTTCTACAGAAAAATGGCAGAGAAGTCAGTACTGAATGTAGTAAATTGGCTTTCTTCTTCAGGAAAAACTATACCAGGCTTCTTTGTTATCTTGGGTGATGCCATACTACCAGTGGACTAATCGGAAATCCTTTCACCTAGAGATAATGTCCAGCATTAGAGCTCCTGGTTCTCATGTTGCTATTTATGTACATAATTAAAATTCTGAATTAAAAAAAAATCCCATAGTTGACCCCGTTAAATTATGGTAGGTTATAGATTAGAGAGAATTGAACATGAATTGTTATTGTAGTTTTTTTTTGCTTAGAAAATATATAAAAATAATATGTAAAAATTAATGTTTGTATACCATCTCCTTTTTATCCATTTTCTATTGATGACTGTAGATCCTCATAGTTGTTGAATTCCCTAAGGGCCAACCTCAGTATTAAAAATTTGGTTAATGTGTATATGTAACTGTAACTGAGATTTGTATGAGGCTCAGATGTCTATATATATCTTCTCCTACTTCTCTGATAGTTCTGTTGTATTTTTCTCTGATTTCATTTTTCCTAAATACTCCTTAAATGTTGAAATTCTAAAGGTTCCATCACGAGGCTTTTTTCTTTGTTCACACTATCCTTCATTTCAGGTAAACTTAATCTGTTCCTGAGACTTTTGCAAAGGCTTTAAAAATATGATTTTAAATATAAAATATAAAAAAAATAAATATAAAATATGGTTTAAATACAAAATATATTATCTTAATCATTTTTAAGTATACAATTCAATAGTGTAAATACATTAACATTGTTGTGAAATAGATCTCCAGAATGTTTTCGTCTTGCCAAACTGAAACTCTATACCTACTAATCTACAACTTTACCTTTTTTCCCTCCTTCTAGCTCCTGGTAATAACTACCATTCTACTTTTTGTTTCTACAAATTTCACTATCCTAGGTACTTCATATGAGTAGAATCATACAGTATTTGTCATTATTTAAGTTTGACATTTTTTGGGGCTTATTTCACTTACCGTAATGTCCTCAAGATTTATTCATGTTATAGCCTGCGATGATACTTCCTTTTTTGAAGCTGAATGCTATTTCATTGTATGTATATACTACATTTTCTTTATCCATTGCTATTGATGGGCATCTGGGTTACTTCCACCGCTTGGCTATTGTGAATCATGCCGCTATGAATATCAATATACAAACATCTCTTTGAGAACCTGCTTTCAATTATTTTGGATACATACCCAGAAGTGAGACTGCTGGGTCAATTGGGAGTTTTGTTTTTTTCCAAATTAATTCTTTCTTTTCTTTTCTTTTCTTTCCTTTCCTTTCCTTTCCTTTCCTTTCCTTTCCTTTCCTTTCCTTTCCTTTCCTTTCCTTTCTTTTCTTTTCTTTTCTTTTCTTTTCTTTTCTTTTCTTTCTTTTCTTCTTTCATTTTTCTTTCTTTCTTTCTTTCTTTCTTTCTCTCTCTCTCTCTCTCTCTTTCTCTTTTTTTCTTTCTTTCTTTATTTTTTTTTAATTTTTATTTATTTATGATAGTCAAACACACAGAGAGAGAGAGGCTGAGACACAGGCAGAGGGAGAAGCAGGCTCCATGCACCGGGAGCCCGACGTGGGATTCGATCCCGGGTCTCCAGGATCGCGCCCTGGGCCAAAGGCAGGCGCCAAACCACTGCGCCACCCAGGGATCCCTCTTTCTTTCTTTAGAAAGAGCATTCGGGGGTGGAGAGGAATAAAGGGAGAATTTCAGAGAGAATCTTAAGCTGGCTCCACTCCCAGTGCAGAGCCTGATATGGGACTCGATTTCATGACCCTGAGATCATGACCTGAACCAAAATCAAGAGTCAGACACTTAATTGACTGAGCCACCCAGGCGCCCCTTTCCAAATACTTTTTTTTTTTTTTAATTCATAGAGAGAGAGAGAGAGAGAGAGGCAGAGACACAGGCAGAGGGAGAAGCAGGCTCCATGCAAGGAGCCTGATGTGGGACTCGATCCAGGGTCTCCAGGATCACGCCCTAGGCTGCAGGCAGCGCTAAACCGCTGTGCCACCGGGGCTACCCTCCAAA
Source organism: Canis lupus baileyi (assembly GCF_048164855.1). Taxonomy (NCBI): domain Eukaryota; kingdom Metazoa; phylum Chordata; class Mammalia; order Carnivora; family Canidae; genus Canis; species Canis lupus. The sequence continues at coordinate 11,608,600 of NC_132850.1, forward strand.
TACTTTTAAAGTAGATGACTCATGACTCTAAAGTTAGTATCTTGAACTCACATATTTTAGATTCTTTACAGTCTATTGGACATCTCTATATGAATGTCCCATGTATACTTCAGAATCAACATACCTAAAATTGAAGGCTTCAGATCTTACTGTCCTCACCAGCCTGTCCTTTTGCTCATGCTCCATTTATTTATTCATGTATTCTGTATGTTAACTCATACTACCTAGGGACCAGGCAGTGTTGTTGGTGTTGAGGACATATCAGTGAACAAAATAGTCATTTGGATCTCACATTCTGGCGAGGGAAGACATATAACAAATAAGAAGATACATGAATAATTTGTTAGATACAATGTCATAGCTAGAGGGGTTCTCTTTTAGATAGAATGGCTAGGGAACATCTCTCTGAGATGACCTTTGGGTAGAAACCTTACTGAAGTGAAGGAGTGAGATATGTGGATATCTAAAAAAAGAGCATTGCAGACAGAGGGAAGAAATAAGTATAAGGGGTTTAATGTAGGAACATAGTTCACCTTGTTCAAGAAATTTTAAGGAAATTAGAGCAACTAGAGTAAGTGAATGAACCTCAGGAATAGCAGATGATGATGATGATGTCAGAGAAGGAGCTAGAGCCAGCTAATGTAGTCTCATAAGGTCAGAATGAAATTTTTGACCTTTGTTCTCTTGATATGGGAAAAGGGAAAGGGTTTTGTTTGACTTGACATTTGTAAGCATCATGCTGGCTTCTGTGTGAACAGGCAGTAAGCAAGTGGGGCAAACATAGAAGCAAGGAGACCAGTTTGGAGACTATTGAAATACCAACCCAGAGGAAAGATGATGGTTTAAACTAAGGTAGTAATAGAAAAGATTGGTCAGATTTTACATTTTGGAGTAGAATAAGTAATTTCTCATAGGTCAGGCATGGAATGTGAGGGAAAGGATTAATGACTATATAATTTTGACTTGAGCTATGGAATCTTTGGAATTGCTTGCCAGTTGTGATGATTGGGAGGACTGGAGCAGGAACAGTCTATTCAGTCACCCAAGCCAGAAGCCTGGGCATCATTCTCAACAATTTTCTCTTTTCAATTCGTATTTCACAGTGCTGACCAAAATGGTGTTCCTGAAGGGCAAATTTCAGTTGCAGCAGTTGCCTGCCCATTATCTTCAGGTTAAGTAAAACTTTAAATGCCTGTATTTATACTGCTTTTCATAATCTAACTCTTGCTTACCTTTCCAACTAGCTCCTCACTACTTCCTGACCCAAACGTTTGCTGAAGCCACACAAAACTGCTTTCTACTTCCTGAACAGACTTACCAAAAAACCCCCCCCTTTTTTTTTCTCCCTGAGTGCTCTTACTCAGCTTTTTCTCCTAGAAGTGCCCTGCTTTAACACTTGGTTCAAATCTCACTCCTTCCAGCTTTTTTTCCCTGACAAATTACTTCCACTCTTTTGCCTTCATATAGTACCTTATATATTCCTCTATTGAAGTTTATAGTAATTGAAGGAAGAGTCATCACCTTTTGAGTCATACAGTAGAGTACTTGAAGAAGGCTTAGAAAAGGGTTATAATGATTAACATATTTGGAAAGTAGGAATTTGAAAGAATGTATAGAAGAATTTAAATATAGTAGATTATTGGAAACAGTCTGCTACAGATACTTACAGAAAGTCATTTATTTATGAGAAAAAAAAAAAAGATTTTTCTTTCTGCCTAGAAAGAAAGAGGAGAAAATGGTGTTAAGCATCTTTTTGAGGCCTCATTGGCTTCCCACCATAATCTCATAATCTTTCTTTACAACTCTACTGCGGACACTTAAATCTGCTGCTTTTCTTTCTTCGGTATGTCACTTGTGTAGCTGAGAAAGTTTCATCCCAAAATGGACCATTTTCTTATAGCTCATTTGATTAACATAATACTAATGATGTCTGTGAAATAATAGAAAAAAGATATATTGGTCTCTGTCCCCCAGTTCCGGGCACAGGAGCTTCTAGAACCCTTATAATTTCTTAAGTGATAAGAATCTAGTGGTATCTTTTGTTATAATATTTGGTTTTTGACTCTGGTCCTGACATAGAACTCCTAAATCCCTTGGAATTTACTGGGTGATAGGAATGTCTTTTGTTCTATTGAGGAGACTTTGGGCTCCTGGATAGCTTCAGGATGGGGTGACTACCAGAAAGACCAAGCCATGATTAGAAGCTTGGAAGGATCATTCCTACTCCCCATCCTCCAGGAAGGAGAGAAGGACTAGAGATTGAATTAGTGATTGATCATGCCTATGTAATGAAGCCTCCATAAAAATCCCAGTAGTACAGGTTGGGAAGTTTCCAGAGAATACATGAAGATGTGGGGAGGAGAAGTGTGCCCAGAGAGAGCACAGAAGCTCGGCATGCCTTCTCACATAGTATTCTCTAGGCAGCTCTTCCATCTTGCTATTCCTGAGTTACATCCTTTTATAATAAACCAGTAATCTAATAAGTAAATTTTTTTCCTGAGTTCTTTGAGCCACTCTAGCAAATTAATTAAATTGAAGAGAGTGTTATGGGGACCCCTGATTTATAGCCAGTAGGTCAGAAGCACAGATAGTAGCCTGAAATTCTGATTAGCATCTGAAGGGGGAGTAGGCTTGTGTCAGAATTGAGTTAAATTATAGGACACCTAGCTGATGCTACAGAATTACACAACTTCTTATTGACCCTACTCAGAGCGAAAACACAAGAGGAGGATGATTTTGTGAATTTAGTGTGGACACTTAAATCTACTACTTTTGTTGTTTCCTCAGTACCCAGAATAGTTTCAGGTGAGTAACTAAATATTTGTTGGATGAGTTAATGTTGGAATGAATGAATGAATGAATGAATGAAATATTCAAATGAATGAGATGCATGAGTGCTGTGTAAGTACAACACAATGGAAAATCATTGAGACTTTTAAAGTAATCCCAGAGGCAGACTCTTAAGTGTAGAGAAGAAACTGATTGTTACTAGAGGGGAGATGGATGGGGGGATGTCTTAAATAGGTGATAGGGATTAGGGAGTACACTTGCAATGAGCACTGGATGTTGTATGTAAGTGTTGAATCACTAAATTGTATACCTGAAGCTAATATTACACTGTATGTTAACTAACTGGAATTTAAGTAAAAACTTTAAAAAAATATTGAGAAAAAGGTAGTATGAATCAGTTAAATTTTCTTGAAGAAAATGATTCACATCTGGGTCTTCAGCTCCATTAGGCAACAATAGGCATTCCTTCCTTCATGATCCCATATTGTATTTCACATTATAATTAGTTGTTTCTATAACTGGGAGGAATATGTCTTACCATTTTTATATCCCCTCTGGTCCTAAAACACTATGCTCAATGAATAAAAGAATGAATGAATTTGAACTGGTGAAAAGAGGATATTCTATATAAAGGATCAGTATGATTGAAGGAAAGGAAGTCTGGGTTTGTTGGAAGAATTCTCTTGATGGCAAGATCAGGTCGTTAATGCTAAAATACTATACTTTGTGGGTCCAAAGTGTATTTTGAAAATAATTTGACTCCAACATACCATAGAGTAATAATTTCAACTTGAACAAAAGTATACTAATTTTGAAAGTATTTTTCTATATTTTAAGTATTTTCAGGAGATGAAAAAAATGGATAATGGGCACAATGAAACCAATATTAATTACAAGGGCACTTGGATGGCTCAGTTAAGTGTCTTTTATTTTATTTTATTTATTTTATTTTATTTTTTTTAAGTGTCTTTTAACTCTTGATTTTGGCTCAGGCCATGCATGCTTTCAGGGTTGTGAGATCGAGCCCTGTGTCAGGCTGTGCACTGGGAGTGGAGCCTGCTTTGGATTCCCTCTCTCCCCCTCTCTCTGCCCCTCTACCCTCTCTCTCTCAAAAAAAAGCCAGTTTTACAAAAATTATTATGATCCTAGTTTACAGGCTTTCCAAACATGTGGAATAAGTAGAGTTGCCTAAACTTTAACAACTCATAATATATATGATTTTTTTGAGTGTGTGTGTGTGTGTGTGTGTAATGAAAATGTATTTATCATTTCTATTTTCACAAAATTCTAAATATTTTCTTTTTCTATTTGTTTATAAATTCTTATAAATTAAATGTATTAAGTATTTAGTTTTACTGGTCTACAGTCAGTCATTTAGAAATTGGCCAGGTGTGGAGGCTGCTAATAAGAATAAAGCTAGTGACAATGGGGCACCTAGCTAGTTCAGTCTGCTAAGCGTCTGACTTAAGCTCAGGTAATGATCCTGAGATTGAGCCCCACATTGGGCTTTCTGCTCAGCAGGGAGTCCTTCACACCCCCCCCCCCAACTTGTGCTCTCTGTTTTGCTCACTCTCTGTCTCAAATAAATAAGTAAAAAACCTTAAAAAAAACCAAAACTAATCGTAATGCTGTGATGTAGTCAGTGAAGTCTGGAAAATGATGGTCTGTTTTAACTAATGTGTATTATACTGAGAATAATGAGCATTATACTGATATTCCTATTTTTATACTTTCACACTGTTTCAAGAGTTAGTTATACCTGCTTTATTTCCCATGTATTTCTTAGCTTTTTATAATTTAATTTTTATAAAAACTTTTTTTTTTTAAATTTTTAAATTTATTTATGATAGTCATACAGAGAGAGAGAGAGAGGCAGAGACATAGGCAGAAGGAGAGGGAGAAGCAGGCTCCATGCACCGGGAGCCCGACGTGGGATTCGATCCCGGGTCTCCAGGATCGCGCCCTGGGCCAAAGGCAGGCGCTAAACCGCTGTGCCACCCAGGGTTCCCTTATAAAAACTTTAAAAATATGTCTAATAATCTTTTCTCAGGCCTCATAATATGAGACTATTTTCACATTTTTCAGTTTTGTCTAATCCTTCCTTATAGTACCTTATTTGCCCCTTCTGTGACATACTCCTGGTCTTTTCTCTCATATCTAACCCTTCTATTTTTCTTTTAGTCTTTAGCTTTCTCTCCTGTTTATTATATGTATGAATTCCCCAAGACTCTAATCTCTGTCTCACTTCTCTTCACCAAAGACAGCTTATAGGGGTAGGAAATTAAAATATTTTTAGGGCCGCTTTTATTTGCCTTTAAACATATATTGCTTTACTTAACCTAGCTCTACATTTTTAAATTACTTTTTGTCTCCAATTGGATATAACCTGAGCTGTGTATAGTAAAATTAGTTGTTGAATATATTTTTGTTCCTGCTAGAAGGCAAGCCATGTTACATCCATTAGTATATCTCCATTCCCCAATATATATTTGTTAGGTAAACAAATGATATCCTACTGTCACTTTGATGTTAACTTGTTCAAAATTGAACTCATCTGAAATTTTCCTTTGCTTCTATATCCACTCATCGTTCAGTGTCCAGATCAAATTCCATCTCTTTTCTGAAACTTCCCTTAATCCTCACAAAAATCTGTCTTCCTATTCTATATTCCTTTAGCAAATTATACTTTTATTGTACCTTCATTCTGGATTACATTTTATATTTTTATGTACAAAATAGGTTGAGGTCAGGGACTTTCTACCCAAAACAAATACATTATTTAAAATGATCTAAAGACTAAGAAAATGAAAGTAGAAGTGTTGCACTGTTCCTTTTGCATAGTATTGCCTCCTATCCCATCTTGCTACTTTTCACTTAACCTTCAGTCTTTTTGTTTTTTAAGATTTATTTATTTGAGAGAGAGAGAAAATGTGTGCACATGTGCACAAGTTGGGGGAGCGGCATAGGGAGAGAATTTTCAAGCAGACTCTGCTGACCATGGGAGTCCTTCATGGGGGCTCTATCTTATGACGTGAGCAAAAACCAGGAGTCCAGTGCTCATCTGACTGAGCCACCTAGGCACGTGTGCTTATCCTTCAGTCTTAGTTGAGACATTATTGCATCTAGAAAGTTTTCCGAGCCTTGGTCAGGTCTTGACTAAGCGGCTTTTGTTTTTGTATTTGTTTTTTAAAAGATTTGTTTATTTTTTACTTTGGCAGAGAGGAGCAGAGGGAGAAGGGGAGAGAGAATCCTTAAGCAGACTCCCATCTGAGCACAGAGCCCAACCTGGGGATCGATTCCTGGACCCGTAGATCATTACCTTAGTGGAAGTCAAGAATTGGTTGCTTGGGATGCCGGGTGGCTCAGCAGTTTTGTGTCTGCCTTCAGTTCAGGTCATAATCCCAGGATCCAGGATTGAGTCCCACCCCAGGCTCCCTGTGAGGAGCCTGCTTCTCCCTCTGCCTGTGTGTCTGCCTCTCTCTCTGTATCTCTCATGAATAAATAAATAAATCTTAAAAAAAAAAAAAAAAGAGTTGGTTACTTAACCAACTGAGCCACTCAGACACCCCTGTTTTTGTTTTTTGTACTCCTCTAGCATCATTAGCTTAACAAGTTATCAATTGCCATTTAGTGTCTGTGCTGTGCTACGCAACAGGGATAAAGTAATGAACAAAATTGTTATTGTCTGGTCTGTCACATAGCCTACATCCTATGGAGAGGGGCAGACATAAAACCAAATAAGTAATTATCAATTACCTTGAGGGAAAAGCACAAGGTTCTATGTGAGAGTGAGCCTACGTAGATGGGGGTTGATGCAAGAAGAATTCTTTGAAAAAGTGTATCTATGATTAAAATTTAGCCAGACAAGAAATGAGGAAAGGGCATTTCAAATAAACAAAGTATCTTCAGAAGACCTAAGAAATAGAACTTGATGCTTTTGAGGAACAAAAAGACAAGCCCATTTTGGCTAAGGATATAGTATTAGCTCATTATTACAGATGCGGAATCTGAGGTTCAAAGAGGTTCAGTGAGTATAGAACATATTAAGGTCATAAATAATAAGTGGGAGAGTCTAGATTCAAATTTTGGACTTTGTAAATCCTTAGTATTCTTTCTATTCTACCTTGGCATTCCCGAGTGAAAATTTGAACAAAATCTTTCCAAACTGTGGTATTTTGTTTCTTTTCCAACACCATTGAAAATTCTTTTACTATTTTCTTTCTTTCTTTCTTTCTTTCTTTCTTTCTTTCTTTCTTTCTTTCTTTCTTTCTTTCTTTCTTTCTTTCTTTCCTTCCTTCCTTCCTTCCTTCCTTCCTTCCTTCCTTCCTTCCTTCCTTCCTTTCTTCTTCTTTCTTTCTTTCTTTCTTTCTTTCTTTCTTTCTTTCTTTCTTTCTTTCTTTCTTTCTTTCTTTCTTCTTTCTTTCTTTCTTTCTTTCTTTCTTTCTTTCTTTCTTTCTTTCTTTCTTTCTTTCTTTCTTTCTTTCCTCTCTCTCTCTCTCTTTTTTTTTTTTTTTTTTAGCAAAGGAGATATTTGTATGTGGAACCAATGCCGTCAAAAGAAAAAGGATAATTGACCTGGCAATAAGCAGGGATGCTTCCATTGAATTTGTGGCTTTGAAGACCCATTTTAGCATTTGTTTGACTCAAAGGATTTATGAACCTCCAGAGTTGTCAGGGTTCTATGGAATTCACTGTCTATATTAATCTGTGGATTTCTTTGTTTTTTACCAGTGAACCATTACAACTCTCAAAATCTTACACTCTACTTTATTTCCATTCAACAGAATAACATGTAAACTTGACCCTCTTTTGGCAAATATTTAAGTTAATGTCTCACAAAATACTCTGTTTTTGGGAATTGATTTCTAGACAGCTGATAAAGCTTTGAAATGTTACTGTTTTTTTCTTTTCTGTTTTCATTTTGATGTGGACTTGGATGGACAAGGGGAGGGAAGAAGTTGTTATGATGCAGAGGCAAAGTTGGAAAGGCAAAGTTTTTTCCTTCAGAGAATCTTTGTTACCCTGCAGTAAACTGCCCATAATCTAGGATGTTGCAACCTGCTTGCTTAGTAGCCTGCAAAAATGTTGGTATCATGTCATTTCTGTGCTATGTTCTAAGTAACTGGTGACTGGTTAGCTTAGAGACCAACTTCAGAAATGTTTTATATAAGGAAACTTCCCCAGTGATGTTCCTGCCTCCTTTTATAACCTGGTACAATCATGGTACTGTGTTCTCAAACAGTTTTTGCCTCTACGTTTTTTCCTTCTAAATGTTATTTTTACTAAGAATAATAATTATAACATGAAAGAATGAATTTAATTCCTGAGCTAATTTTTACATTCTTATTGGAATTTTTCATTTGTGATTTGTGAAACCTTATGTGTTTCTTTATAACATGAAAGAATGAATTTAATTCCTGAGCTAATTTTTACATTCTTATTGGAATTTTTCATTGTGATTTTTATGTCTCACTCTTCTCAATCTGAAGAAGGAAATAATGTTAAAAATATTACTTTAAGGTACTGATTTTACTTGTTCTGACATTCTTAAGCATTGGTTTTTGTGGGTGTTTTGCTTGAATGAGGACTGTGGAATTAAGCTTTTTATGACTCAAGATTTGGAGATATTATATACCAAATGCATGTTTTTTGTTTGTTTATTTGGTTTGGTTTTAGTTTTCTAAAATACAGTTTTATTATACCAAATAGAGAAACATTTTAGAGAATATTTTGTATTATTAAGGAAACAGTATTTCATTTAAATTTGATTTTTCAAAGTACACTTATTTCCCTGTACAGTGTTCTCCACCTCACCCATCACTGAGCATTTTTCTGTTTTTTTTTTAAATGGCTTTCCCTGTTTTTTTTGTTTGCAGGCAGCTATCAATGGTGTAATACCCCAGGAAAATGGCATTCTACAAAGGTATGTTAGTTATAAGGTGCTTAATGGTAAGGATGAGAATTTAGCCAAGCAAAAAGAAATAATTGTTAATTTTTTTGTTTAATTTTTTGACAGGGTATTTGATCTTTGGTATAGAAGCTCATTAATATAGTTATTGTTCTTTTAGACATTTTTGTTATATCAATTTCCTAAAGTTTCCAACTTTTAACTATATAATGTTATTTCAGAATGAGTGATACTGTTTTTCAAGGACATCTTTTTAAAAAATTTTTTTTTATTGGTCAAGGGCATCTTCTAATTCATAAAATGGGAGGTACTGAATCTCAGTAGCTGTAGAGCATGGTTATCATCTACCTATCCAGGAGTTCTCTCCAACCTTACTACATTCTTTTTTTCTTCACTTTTGGTTTTTAAATTAAGTACATGATAATTTGCAAGAATTTGAATAAGTACTTAATTGATGAAACCTCCCAGAGCACTGAGCCATTTCGCCTGAAGAATCCATTGTTAACATGTGGAATGGGCTTCATGGTTTTGTGTCATTGCCGGAAGGTAAAATTGGCAGATGATGCCAAGAGAACTACAAGTTACAAAATAATTCCTTAAATTAGAAATAACTTTTCCTCACCTTTCTTTCCTTAAAATTGGAGACTGGTTTGGATTAAAAGAGGACACTATAAAGTCATAGGAGGTAAAACCATTCTCCCTTCCAAGTATAGTTTAATTACTTGATCCCCACCCCCACCCCCCCAATTCAAACTTTGGCTTGAATTTTAGTGGCTAGGATTTCTAAGTCACTGAAGCATGATCTGCTAAGTGCAGATGAGGCAAACAGAAACAGTAGACTAGGACTGAGGTTGTTTTGGAGAGGAAGAAAAGTGCTGTTGCAAAACCATAAAAAAATTCACCATGAACTGCAAAATGGACTGTACTTTATAGGAAACTGTGTATATTTAGAAATGAAGCAAATTCTCTTTGGTACTTATACTACCCTTAGTAATTAATAGACCTGTTCCCCACCATTTTTAAAACACTATCAGAGTTTCATCCAGAGTAAATGTGGCTGATTTCCAGAGTCTGTACCTTTTTTTTTTGGGGGGGTGGGGGGGCGGGTCCGAAGCATTCAGTTTTACTGAAACCCTTGTCTAGAAAGCAAACCAGGTGATTACCAGAACTTCCTTCATGATCATTTTTTTCTTGGTTTAGGAAGTTTTAGACTTCTAAATATGGTTCCAGTTTTATTCTTGAGTAAATGTTATTTCACTTTTGTGCCAAAATTTTTGCTTGTTAAATCCTTGTGGATTCAGCTGCTGGGTTTCTGAGCACATAGTGGATATATCTTAAAATTAATATTTTGCTATTGGTGAACTGTAGAAATTCCCTTATCCCTGGAAACATTGCATCTCTCCTGTCACTAGTGATACATTTCGATTAATATATTTTCTAAGTAGAGATTCAGCACTAAACTGATTTCTAATACTATAATATTTGGGGTTTACCTTTTGTCAGAGTGAGTTTTTGTTTTATTTGCTTGTTTATTAATTAAAGGAATGAATCATATGTGCACAGAAGAAAATCAGTTGTATCTAGTAATAGTCTTCAACTCTCTCCTTTCCTGACTTTGTTCTTTAGCTTTGAAATCACTGTGGATTTGACATAACTGAAAATTCCTCTTAACTAGGGGAAAATGAAAGAGGGCTCTTTGCTCATTTGCTTCTACTGAAAGTGGAAGACTTAATAGTAGGAATGGCATGCGTAGGTAGTTAAAAGATTTTTGTTTTTTAATTTGACTTTTGTAATATAGTCTGTGAATGCAACTGACTCTTAATTTGTCAGTTCATACTTCGATAGGGAAAGAGCTACCAACAAGTTTTTTAAATATGAATTATTTTTGGAGGGAGAAGAGCCCAATCCCTGTGCTTTATAGCTTTTCTTGAAATCAGTTTTTTGTGTGAATTCAAAAGTGGGAATATGATTTTTAATGTGCCCATGAAGTCCAAAGCAAAAAAGCTAACAATTTTAAATGCTTAAGGCACTGTGCTAAGTAACTGACATATTTTCATCACTTAATACTTAGTGTAACCCTTAAGAGTTTCATATTTCATAGTGAGGAAACCGAAAGTTAGAGAGTTAACATAGATTTGCCCACAGTCACAAGTGTAGTAGATGATAAAGTCTGGATTGTCTTCTTTTAAAAGCCATGCTTTTTCTCTGATACCGCTCTGCCCTATTCAAGGTCTGCAAACTAGCCATGTCCCACCTTTTTAAAAAGATTTTTTCCCTTGGATAAAAAAGTTGGAATTTAATACGTGTGTATAAGATCTTTCTCCCATAGTTTTGTTTTTAGTTACTTATTTAGTAAAGGTAAGTAAAGCCAGATATTCTTATCCCTCACTTTACAGGTTTAGAGAATAAGGGATGAAGTGACTTGGCCCAGATGGTACAGCATGTGTTGATGGAGTCAGGAATATAAGCGAGTCTTCTGCCTCAACCTTGGTCCAAGGCTTATTTTATTAGACAATATGCTGCTAATACAACACATTCATAAACTGTATTGCTTATGCTGTCATAAGTGTAAGCCATTCAGTCATAAAACATCAAGTATGTGCATATTTATTTACATCTTGGTGTAATATTTTATTGTCCATCTTATTGTCCAGAGCCATTTAAACATTATTTTTGGAAATAGTTATTGTTAGAAGAAAGTGCTAATGAATTACCTGTGTTAATAGGCAGGACATGCTATGTTTCCTAAGAATTTTATGAATCAGTAGTATAATTTTCCTCATTGACTAAGTGGGTAGTATCTGTCAACTCTTATTTATTTATTTATTTATTTATTTATTTATTTATTTATTTATTATTTTTATTTTTATTTTTTTTTAATTTTTATTTATGATAGTCACACAGAGAGAGAGGGAGGCAAAGACACAGGCAGAGGGAGAAGCAGGCTCCATGCACCGGAAGCCCGATGTGGGACTCGATCCCGGGTCTCCAGGATCGCGTCCTGGGCCAAAGGCAGGCGCCAAACCGCTGCGCCACCCAGGGATCCCTCTATTTAATTTTTAAAAGATTTTATGTATTTATTAATGAGAGAGAGAGAGAGAGAGAGAGGCAGAGACAGGCAGAGGGAGAAGCAGGCTCCACGCAGGGAGCCTGACATGGGGCTCCTGACATGGGGCTCAATCCTGGGTCTCCAGGATCAGGCCCTGGGCTGAAGGCGGTGCTAAACTGCTGAGCCACCCGGGCTGCCCATATTTATTTTTTTGACCCAGATGATACAGTGTATGTTTCTTTGTCCATTGTTTAATTCATTGAGAAAACCTAGAGAAGACTAGACATTTTTTCACTTATTGACCATTATGTTTTCAAAATATGTAAGTGCTAAGGTTTCTAATATAGAAAATATCCATTTTGGCCAATTAGTTTCTATTTATTGTCTTCTCTGATGCTCATTTAAGAATCTGATTTTATATATTTATTTTATATATTTATTCATGAGAAACAGAGAGAGAGAAAGAGAGTGAGGCAGAGACACAGGCAGAGGGAGAAGCAGGCTCCTCACAGGGATCCTGATGTAGGCCGAAGGCAGACGCTAAACTGCTGAGCCACCCAGGGATCCCCAAGAATCTGATTTTTTTTTTTAAGATTTTATTTATTTATTCAGAGAGAGAGAGAGAGAGAGAGAGGGAGAAGCAGGCAGAGAGCCCAACGTGGGACTTGATCCAGAGCTCCAGGATCACACCTTGGGCTGCAGGCGGCGCTAAACCGCTGCGCCACTGGGGCTGCCCTGATTTTTTTCTAAAGACAAGTTTATCTTTAAGACACATGTGTGTTTTTGTTTTGTTGTTTTTGTACCTAGAAATTTTTCCTGGGGATGGATTTTTAAAAACTGAAATAAACATGTACAGAGTTCTTGTTTAGTGTGCTTTGTCCGTTGCCTTCCAAGGACATGTGTGGTTTGTAGAGGAAAGTTGAGTGAGGATAAAAACACTCCTTTAGTTGAGGTTTAGATCTAAAACAGATTTCTCCATAGAGCTTCCTTTACTAATCAGTGTCTATTTAATTATTAACTAGAAAACAATAGTGAATAGATCAAATTATAGAATGTGTCTTCATAGACATAGTCTTAAAAATACTTTTTTTGGAGTCAGAAGTTTTGGATATCTTTGTACTTAATGGATACTATTGAACATTAGTCAAAATTTATAGGATCATTAACTATAGTCTTTCTTTCTCTCTCTCTCTCTCTCTCTCTTTGGATTGCTAGTGAAAAACTCTAATGTAAATTTATTATTTATTATTTATCTTGAAATAGAGTAATTATAGCCAATAAGAAAATTCTCGAGTGAAAACTAAAAAATTCTCTCTGGCTGACAACACACCAAATAGCCTGCTATGATTAGAAATGTTAAACTGTCTCCTTGAGTTAGAGTTTGGTAAAGAAGAAAAAAAGTGCACGAAGGTGTTTCAAACACAGGGAATTTCATATAGGGAATCAGTTCCAAGATGTGGAGCAGGTTGAAAGAAGCAAAAAGGGAATACAGAAACAATTCAGATATAATGACTTCAGGAAACAGCTGGATCACCAGACCCACCTGTGGGTGGGGTGGTCCTGCTGTGACTGAGGAAAGGAGCATAAGGCAAGAGCAGATTTACAGTTGCAGCATCCCTGAGTAGGGTGGGCACAGCCGGGACTGTGTGGACTAAGTTCAGGGTACTCCAGGAAGCCTGCTCTAGGACAGATCTGTCTGGGAGAGCCCCCTGCTAACCAGTAAAGGGCAAGAAGTCACTCCTGGTATTAGGGGAAAAAGGGAAAGTGATTGGGAGAGATTGAAATTAGCAGGATTTTGAAGCCCAAAGGAAGGACTCTGGCAACATGGCCCCTGCTCAGCTGATACTGGTACCTCTACAGGATGCAGAGGCTTTTTTGAAATAATTGAAAGAAGCCAGAAGCTAACATCAGTGGCTGATGCTAAAACAAAGTGGATGTTATTGTTACAGTAATGTCACTGCTAGGTCACTGATGTTGATAAAATAACATTAGTATGTAAAACTGTAAGAAGAAAATTTTGTGTGTGTCTGTGCACACACTCGTGTGCTGCTACATTTTTGTTACTGTTATTGGTCATAAGGCCATGGTTAGTATTTGCCAGTTTCTTCTTTCACTCTTTATATTCCCTTTGCCAGCAACTCAGTCAAGTTTCTTTACTTGGTGGGACATCTCAAATATTCATCCTAACAGTCAGGATCCTCAGTTGACTTGCTTTTGTTATTTGGCTATAGTTTTCCATACCCCAGAAATAGTCCATTGTATAGCAGCAACCCAGTTTTTTCTTGGTAATCAGGACCTCCCACCTCACTTTGTATCCCCTTATTTCATTAGTTGATTCAGTAATATGAAGAGTACAAAATGGCCAAGTGGCATTCTCAGGTTCTAATTCTGTGAAAGTATTGTGGAAACATTACATTCCTGGGAACTGTGATCTCTGAATCACCAAAGCCCAAAGTAGCAGGAAGCAAAAATTCTGTTAAGTTATTCGGCATAGTAAGAGAAACCACTATTATCACTTAGTTCTCATACCTATGTTTTCTGGCAATATGAGAAATATCACAGTGTTTTGGTTACTGATACAAAGCATATACAACATCCTTTAAGGTGGAGGGCCAAGTTTTGAGTGTTGTCTCCCAGCTGTCTTTAGCAGGACATTCTACTGTTCTAACAAGCTAGGTGCTTCTGGGTGACAGTGTATATGAATATTACCAGCACTACACTTCTTTTGCTGTGAAATGAGTTTCTTGGTTAGAACCAGTGTTGTGTAGGAAAGCCTTAGATTAATACATGAATGGTGGTGCTGGCAGAAGCATTGCTGTCAGGGAAGTCCATTTCATATTCAGAAAAGTGTCATTTTTTTTAAAGATTTTATTTATTTATGATAGAGAGAGAGAGAGAGAGGCAGAGACACAGGCAGAGGGAGAGGCAGGCTCCATGCCGGGAGCCCGACGCAGGACTCGATCCCAGGACTCCAGGATCACGCCCTGGGCCAAAGGCAGGCGCTAAACTGCTGAGCCACCCAGGGATCCCCCAGAAAAGTGTCATTTTAAGGGAGAACAAATTGCTTCTTTTTCTGTGATAGAAATGATCTATTACCAGACCCCCAAGGAATGATGTCATATTGGGGGCTCAGTTTAGACTGTTGTTTGCAGTTTAGATGCTCAGTAGTTTCCCTAGCCAGATTCAGACTTGAGGAGAAACTGATGTTGTGCCTTTGTCTAATTTCCACTCCTATTGGCATGGCCACATTATACATTAATGCATTGATAGTCCTAAGGGAGTAAGGGAGAAAAGCTGACTGACATCAACAGAACAATATCATGTTATTCACATTGAGAGCCTTTTTTTTTTTTTCTCCAGTGGATAGCTTGTAGGCAGCATTCCTTTCAGAAGCATATATTCACATTTTGTGTCCATTCTGAAAGTCCCATTTTCTAATCTTTTACCCAGACTTTCTTGTCCACCTAATTTTTCTTTTATTCTTTCCAAGTCTTGATCAGCTGACCAACCTGTCCATGGTTCAATATAGATTTGTACCTCAGGCAATTTCTCTAAATGAAAAGGTAACTTGTGGTACGATCCCAAGTTCTCCCTATTAGGAGACTTTTCTTTCACTACTGTCTTTCTGAAATATCTTTGTTTAGGGGCTGTAATGCTTCAGCAGTTTGTTTTTGGTTGGTGTGAACAGGTATACACAACCATATTTTCCTTTCCCAGTCCACATCTTTTCTTCCTCATTTAACTTAGTTATTTCTTATTATTTTTTTAAAATTTTTATTTGTTTATTCATGAGAGGCACAGAGAGAGGCAGAGACACAGGCAGAGGGAGAAGCAGGCTTCATGCAAGGAGCCCAACATGCGACTCGATCCTGGGTCTCCAGAACCACACCCTGGGCCAAAGGGGGGGGCGCTAAACCACTAAGCCACCCGGCTGCCCAGTTATCTCTTATTATTGACAGAAAGTGCAAGATAATAGCAACTGGCCTTTTACCCTGACTTACTTCTGAGTACTTACCAAGGTAGCGGGTCCCTGCATTTTTGTGGCATGTATCTTCTAATCTCTGTCATACATGTGTCCAAGTACTTGCTACTTTTGCTTTTCAGGATCAGTTCACATTGTTATCAATGTAATGTTGTTTTGTGGAATGTCTAGTTGATCAAGACTTCTCTAGGCTAGATTGTTAATGCTAAAGATTGGGAGAGTTGACATAATCTTCTGAAAAAGACAGTGACTTGTTTGCCCTGCTGGGTAAAATTAAAATGGTTGTCTTGGTGACTGCAAATTAACATAGAGAAAAAAAGTATATGTGAGATCAGTGTCTTCCTGTTACTAACCTTTCCTGCATAGCAATCCTAACTATATGGATCAGGAAGGCAGTATGTGTTGTCTGCCAGTTACTGAAGTATGTCTCTTTGAATTATACATTTAGAATCTAGAAAATAAATTGTAGGGTAGGTTGACAGATTGTTTGAACATAGTATGAATGGATTTGGGCCCAAACTTCATTTTACCAACACAGTCCTCTACTTTTATATCCCCAGGAATTAGAGTTAGCATCTAGTAATCTCCTAAAAATTTAGATATTTTCCTTTTATCAGTATACAGACACCCTAGTTAATGACTGCAGCCTCCTAGGGCAAGTCTTAGAAGAAAATTTCCAATATACACGGGGGCTACTACTACTTCAGAAAGTGCTACATGTGTGGCTCTGTTGTATTGTCTTTGTGGGGATCAGGAGCTCTATGTCCGTGAAACAGTTAATGTTTGGAAACTGAGAGTGACTATGACTCTCCATTGTGGTTACAGACATTAGGTTTTAGGCTATCAGGTCTAGGGGTCTAATGTTTTTAGATCAAGTAATATTTTTATCAACTGACTTTTAAGTTGGTTTCTTAGAAATAATTATGTTCTGGGGCTCCTGGGTGGCTCATTTGACTCTCTCTCTCTCTCTTTTTAAGATTTTACTTATTTATTCGTAAGAGATACAGAGAGAGAGGGAGAGACATAGGCAAAGAGAGAAGCAGGCTCCCTGTGGGGAGCTGGAGGTAGGACCCGATTCTGGACCCCTGGGATCACGACCTGAGCCAAAGGCAGATGCTCAACTACTGAGCCACCCAGGCGTTCCAGCATTTGACTCTTGATTTCAGCTCAGGTTGTGATCTCAGGATTGTGAAATTGAGCCCCCAGTGGGGCTGGTCATGGAGCCTGCTTATGATTCTCTTTCTCCCTCTTTCTCTGCCCCTCTCCCTCACTGCTTACTTTCCCCCACCCTTGGGAAAAAATAATAATTATGGCCCATTTCTAAAGATCTCTGCAGGTTGAAATCTTCTGATTGTCACTTTTTGTCTGTGCTGTCCATTAATGTAATTGCTTCCACCTTTTTCTTACTAAATTCTGCCATTTGACCTCAGCACTTTGGGATACCATGCTCATTAAGGAGATTTATTCAGTGGTGTCATCTCCTCATGTTATTCCCAACCCATGGAAGACAACTGCTACAGTTTTTTTAAGAATGCAAACTCCTCTTACTAATGTATTTTGTAATACTTTAGTGCAATGTCCTTTGTGACCTCATGGATGATGTAGTAGGAGAGTATATGTATGTTTGGATTGTATATGGTAAATCCACTTGAGCATTCTTATTTTTCTAAGCATCTGGATTTCCTCTATACTTTGCCAGGAAAGTTTGGGTATTTCATCCTCATTAAATGTAGACTCCTTTGGAACTTAAGTTTCATTCAGTCGATAAGCAAACTATTAGAGGTACTTACAGCTGCTTAAGCAAACATGTTATATATTTGGCTGTATCAAAACTCTTTTGGTCAAATTCACTTCAAATTCATTTTCTTACATATTCCCTAGGATTTTGCTGGTATAATTTATCAAAATATTTTTATCAAAAGATAAATTTATCTCTTTATCAAAATAATTATTTTTGGAAATAACCTTCTCTGAGTTAAGACATTGTATTTACTCTCTTGGAGAATGCCTAGATCTGATTTTAGAGGCAATAAGAAATGGTTTGGGTAGGTTTTGACAATAGGCATTCCTTTTCAAGGCAATGATCTTAGTAAGAGCATTATCAGTTTTCGAGCAAGAGGAGGATAACTTTAGTCATGGAATAAGGAGTTGTTTCTGCTTACAAAGAAGGTTCACAGGAACTCCATGGGTTCAAGATTGTTGCCTTCATCTGAGTCCACTTGGATATCCCCATTCCACGTTGTAGAATACCACTCCTCCTAAAACAGTGCTGTAATTTTCACAAAAGATACTTAGAAAGTATATATACTCAACTTTCACTGTAATGCTGCAAGCTGAAAAGTTAAATTTGCATGTGATTCTCAGTAGGATCATACCTGGGAGACAGGAAATGAGAAAGTGCTACTTCAGAAGCTTTCTTATCATGGCTTAAACTGAAAGTTGATAACCCTAAGTGTGTCATTTTCTTCTGTTAAGCATTCCATTAGAGTCAAAAGCAGCCAGCTCATAGTCTTTACTGTCATTATGACTACCATAAGGGCCAAGTCAAATAGCCATTTGTCCCCTTAGGCACTTGTTTTAATAGGTATGTGTTCATAATGAATTATAAGTGATGATTTAATCATTATGCTAGTGCATGATCACTGGTATCCCATTTTCCATTAGCAAGTAGCTCATCAGTGTATTGAAGGTCAAGGACATAATCAAACTAATTCCTGAATCCTCTTTCTGGGATACCTCCATTACCCACCCCCCCACCCACCTCCCAAAAATTGGGTATTTCAAGTTTAATGTAGGATTGGTTACACAGGTGTGGAGCAAAAAAAGTAAAACTGAAGTAACCTCTGTATAACTGCTTCAGGAAGTTACCACTCTTAGGTCCAGATCAAAGGGATTAATAGAACTTCAGAGCTCCAAGCAGCCCCTTGGACCTGAATGAGGATCAGGCCACTTTAGAAGGCATACAGTCTAGCTGCTGTCTGTGTCTGAGGGATTGTCAGGAAGCTGGTTATATGAACGCTGAAAAAAGCAGGAGACTGAAAGCTGCTGTATGATACTAATAGAAATATATGTGAATAGGAAGAAGGAAAGCTTTCCTTCTCTCCTCCTAACAATCTATCTCTATCTAGTATCCTATTTGCAGAATCTATTGGGGAAACATATGCCAAAGGACAAATAGAATTTTGCAGAATCTGCATCATAGAATAGACCACAGAAGGATGAATTCGGGGTTAAGAAAACATTAAGTCAGGGACCAGCCTATTAACTTTAGCTATATTTCCGAGCTTCTGAGAAGTGACAAAATTTAGAGATCTGAAATATCATTGCGCATATTCTGTTCATAGATACTTAGGAGCTCACTTTGGATTCCAACAGTGATGTTTCCTGCTTGGACGTTTTCTTTTCCATGTCTTACTTTTAAGATAACTTTTCTTGAATCTAACAGCTAGGAGAAAGTGTAGGTTTTTTTGTCTTTGGATCAGTGATTATTAGAGTGTCTGAACTCGTTATTTTCATACTTTTTTGGCTATGACCTACAATTAGAAATACATGGAATCCAAACACATATGCAAGAATGTATCAGAATCAAAAGTTTTAGGAAACAATACTTGATCTTAACTATTAAGTACCATGTACTGATCATTTGTATCTTATCCTATCCTGTCCTATCATATCGTCTTCTTTAAAAGATGATCACAACTCACTAAATCAACTTTTTAATATAAATTTGGTAAGCACTAATCAGAGCAGTAGTGTGAAGTAAAGGTAAATATTTTTTCTTGGTTCATTGTATGAATAGTGCTTATTTGTGTGTTTTTGGTCATTCTTTTTATTGTTCCTGTTTGGGTTCCTAATCTGTTCTTTTCCCACAGATTTAGGGGTATTTTAAAACTCAGCTAGTAGTTTTGGTGGTGGTGGAACATATATACAATAATAATGTTTCAATGGAAGCATTCCTTTGGTTCTCTTCTTCCTTATTCCTCCTAGTGAGGGGGCGGTGGGGAGGAGTGACTATATATGATAAATTGAGAGAAAACCCAAGTTCTTTAATAATTATTCCTTTACTCTTTAGCTTGTTAAATATTTAAGTGCTTTCTCTATAAAATCTTGAGCTCCAGGCAGAGTATACAGCCATAAAACATAAACGTGGGGATGCCTGGGTGGCTCAGTGGTTGAGCATCTGCCTTTGGCTTGGGTCGTGATTCCACAGTCCCGGGATTGAGTCCCAAATGAGTTTCCCTGCATAGAGCCTGCTTCTCCCTCTGCCTCTGTTTCTGCCTCTTTCTCTCATGAATAAATAAATAAAATCTTTAAAAAAGAAAACCACAAATGTGAACTTTGACCTTGTAGAACTTATATTCTCCTGGAGTCTTAAATATCAAATGATTAATACCAATTATAATTGGTAGTGATGAGGAATTAGAACCAGTCTGAGGTAGTAAAACATGCACTGAGTTGAAAAACATTCAATCTGAGATATGAAGTGTGAATATAATTAGCTAGAAGAAAGTTGGAATATTGGGATGAGATGAGAAAGAATAGTCTTAGAAGGAATAGTCTGTGTTCCGCTATGAAATGGGAAGGATCAAGGTGAGATGGAAGAAATGAAAGCTTGTTGTGCCTGGAAGCATACAGAGATTGGAGGAGATAGCCTAGCACAAGCTAAGGATAGGAAGGTAGGTAGGCTTTGGATCATATAGAGACTTACATGTAGTTCTGTATGAAGAAGAGGGGAATATTGAAGAAAATGATATGAAGATATTTCTATAATTTCATTTTTGTAGTGGTATGGAATGACATGCACAGGAGCAAGGGTACGTTCAGAGAGATTAGTTAGGAGGCTGTTGTATTCAGAAGAATAATTCAGGAGATATTGAAGGTACTGGAAAGGAAATTCATAATCCATAATGTAAAGCTAATTAGAAGATGGTTTTGGATAGATGTTGCCTCTGTTTTATAAAAAGAAAAAAAGAATAGAGGTTTAAGGATGGTAAATTTCTGAGTTTTGTGGAAAGTAGAGTTAATCAGATAATGCTTCAGTGAGCATTCATTAGTGAATGAATTCACTTTCATTAGTGAATGTAGAAGACACTGTTCTTAATTAACAGAAATTAATGTTTTACTAACATCATAAAGCAAAAACCTGATTAAATGATAGATGATATGTATGATACTGTCAATAGACATAGGAAGGCAAGGTTGGGAGGGAGAGTAATGTAGCTTTCAGTCACTAGGAAAGATTTTATGGAGGAAGTAAAACTTTAGTTAGGCTTTGATGCACAGGTAGGTAAATTTGATTGGAAGACCAACACAAGCCAAGTATGGAATGGGTCCTTAGTGGTAATCTATAAGGATTTGGTTGATGATAATCTTTCTTTTTATGTCAATATTTCAGTGACTATGGAGGTGAAACTATACCAGGACCTGCATTTGATCCAAGTCACCCAGCTTCAGCTCCTGCTCCTTCTTCCTCTTCAGCATTTCGACCTGTAATGCCATCTAGGCAAATTGTAGAAAGGCAACCTCGGATGCTGGACTTCAGGGTTGAGTACAGGGACAGAAATGTTGATGTGGTACTTGAAGACAGCTGTACTGTTGGTAAGGTTTTTCCTAGTATAAAGCCTTCATAAATAGAGAATTTATTAGGTAAACATTTCTTTATATTCTTTTCTTTTGAGTTGAATGCCAATAAGAAGGGAGAAAAGACAATTGAAACTGATATTTTCCATACAGATAATTATACTGCATTTTAAAATACTGTGTTGTTACTGAGGCAAGTTTAAGAATAATTCTTTTGTTCCACTTGAATGGTATAAGATGCTGTTTTAGGGCAGATGCAAATCAAACTTTTAAGTATATTGCTTATTGGACTTTATAGCTGAAATTCATTAATTTTTCATACTGTGGTTAATGAGAGATCAGAAATAAGACATGTTTTCATTACTTCTTCTCCTACCTAGTTGTATAAGTTTTTCAATGTTGTCCTTTCAAAGGAAACTTTGAAAAAAAAGTGTATGCCTGCCATTATTGGACAGATTTTACCAGATTTCTATAGAGAAACTGTGTTGAATGAATATTTGATTCAGATTATTTGACTTATAAATCTAAATTCCAGATATTTCTGAAAATTTTGCCTTTGTTTTATTAGGAAGATTCTTTCCTAATTTTATTTAATTTATTAATTGAGGTACACTACAGGAGCACTTGGGTAGCTCAGTAGGTTAAGAAGCATCCAACTCTTGATCTCAGCTCAGGTCTTGATCTCAGGATTGTGAGAAAAGAAAGAGAAGAAGTATGCTGTAGAGAAAAGCAAAACTGTTAAAAGATTGATCATTCTCAAACACGAATCAGATTGTTATTCCCTTACTTAAAAGGCATTTAGAAACTTTCCATTGGTTTAGGATAAAATGAAAATCTTTTACCATGGCCTGTAAGCCCTGCTTGATCAGGTCCCTGCTACATTTCTGGTTTTCATCTGTTACCACTTTTGCCCTTGTTCACCATGCCTAAGTTGTTTTGGACTTGTTTCAGTTCCTTGAATAGGTTATGAGCCCACTCAAGGCATTTATAATGTACCTTCCTTTGCCCAAATTTCTTTAGTCCATTTTTTCCCATGCTCAGTTCCATGCCTCCCATATATTCTCCTATTAACTCCTTTTTAAAAAAAAATTGTGGTAAAAAAGTACATAATATGATACCTATCCTTTTAACAAATTTTTAAATGTACAATATAGTTTTGTTAACTATATGTACATTGTTGGACAGCAGATCTCTAGAAGATTTTCATCTTGTATAATTGAAACTTTGTATCCATTGGATGACAACTCCCCATTTTCCCCTTTTGCCAGCCCCTGGCAATCATCATTCTACATTCTACTCATCTGAGATGAGTTGGACTACTTTAAATATATCATATAGGTGGAATCATACAGTGTTTGTCCTTCTGTGTTTGGCTTATTTCACTTAGTATGATATCCTCAAGTTTCATCCCTGTGTAGAATATTATAGGATTTTCTTTTTTCTTTTCCTTTTTTTTTTTTTTAAGATTTATTTATTTATTTATGATAGAGATAGACACAGAGAGAGAGAGAGAGGCAGAGACACAGAAGGAGGGAGAAGCAGGCTCCATGCTGGGAGCCCACTGTGGGAATAGATCTTGGGACTCCAGGATCGCGCCCTGGGCCAAAGGCAAGCGCTAAACCGCTGAGCCACCCAGGGATCCCTATTATAGGATTTTCCTCTTCTAATGAGTAATAATCCATTTTATGCATATACTACATTTTCTTTATTCATTCACCCCTCTGTGGATATTTAGGTTTTTTTCACCTCTTGGATATAGTGAATATCCAATGGATATACATTCCTACCAATATAAAATGCATAAGGTTCTAATTTCTCCACATCCTGTCAACACTTACTATTTTCTGTTTTGTTTTTGATTTATAATGGCCTTCTTAACAGGTATGAGGTGATATCTCATTATGGTTTTGGTTTGGATTTGCATGATAATTAGTGATGTTGATTATCTTCTCATATACCTGTTGGTTTTTGTATATCTTCTTTAGTGAAATGCTTATTCAAGGTCTTTGCCTATCTTTAAGTCAGAATATTTACTTTTTTGCTTTTGAATTGTAGGATTTCTTTATATATTTTGAATACCAGTTCCTTTTAAGATACATACTTTGCAGTTATTTTCTTTACAATCTTGTTGGTTGTTTCCTTTGCTGCACAAAAGTCTAGTCCCACTTATCTATTTTTACTTTTGTTGTCTTTGCCTCTGGTCTCATATCCATGAAGTCATTGCCAAGACTAATGTTACGAAGCTTTTGCTTTATATTTTCTTTAATGAGTTTTATAGTTTCAGATCTTATATTTAAATCTTTAACCCATTTTGAGTTAATTTCTGAATATGGAATAAGCTAAAGGTCCAATTTCACTCTTTTGCATTAGATATCCATGGTGTTTTCTGTGCACCATTTGTTAAAAAGACTATCTTCCCCCATTGTGTAGATTTGGCACTCTTGTCAAGTCATTTGACCTATATGCATGGATTAATTTCTGGGCTTGTTATTCTGTCTATATATTTTTCTTTATGCCAGTACCTACTATCTTATTACTTTGTAACATGTTTTAAATTCGGGATATGAGGCCCCCAACTACATTTTTCTTTCTCAGATTATTTTGGCTATAATAGGGTCTTTAGTGATTCCATATGAATTTTAACACACTTTTCTGCAAAAATGTCCGCGAAGATGCCATTGGGATTTTGATAGGGATGACATTGAATCTGTAGGTTGCTTTGGATGGCATGGATATTTTACCAATATTAAATCTTTCAATCCAAGAACATGTGATGTCTTTTCATTTATTTGTTTCTTCTTTACTTTCTTTTAGCATCGTTTTGTTGTTTTCATTGTACAGATCTTTTGCTTCCTTGGTTAAGTTTATTCTTGTGTATTTTTATTCTTTTTGATAGTATTGTAGATGAGATTGTTTTATTAGTTTCCTTGTTAGATTATTTATTGTTAGTACAGAGAAATATAACTAGTTATTGTATGTTAATTTTATATCTTGTAACTTTCCTAAATTTGCTTATTAGTTCTAGCAGAGTTTTTGTTTTTTTAAATGCAATCATTAGGGTTTTCTACATGTAATATCATCTGGAAGCATAGATAATTTTATTTCTTGCTTTCTGATTTGGATGTCTTTTATTTCTTTTTATTGCATAAATTGCTCTGGCTAGGATTTCATATACTCTGTTGAATACAAGTGGCAACAGTGGGTATTCTTGCATTGTTCATGATCTTTAGAGGAAAAGATTCTAGTTTTCACCATTGGGTGTGATATTAGCTATGGACGTTTCATATATGGCCTTTATTATGTTGTAGTAATTTTCTTCTGTTTGCAGTTTGCATATTTTTATCAGGAAATGGTTTGAATTTTGTCAGATGCTTTTTCTGCTTCTATTGAGATGATCATGTAATATTTTTCCCTTCATTTTGTTAATATGGTGTATCACATTGATTTCCACGTGTTAAGCTCTTTTTGCTTCACATGCATACATTTCATTTGGTTATGGTATATGATTCTTCTAATGTGCTATTGAATTTGGTTTTCTAATATTGAGGATTTTTGAATCCATATTCATCAGGGATATTGGCTTATAGTTTTTGTTCTTGTTCGTGTAGTGCCATTGTCTGACTTTGACATCAGGGTACTGTTAACTTCACAAAATGAATTTGGAAGTATTCTCTACTCTAATTTTTGAGGTGAGTTTAAGAAAGAGTGACATTAATTTTTCTTTAGATGTTTGATAGAACTCTTTTTTATTTAAATTTTTTTTCTTTTATTTATGATTTATGATAGTCACACACACAGAGAGAGAGAGAGAGAGAGAGGCAGAGACATAGGCAGAGGGAGAAGCAGGCTCCATGAACCGGGAGCCCGACGTGAGATTCGATCCTGGGTCTCCAGGATCGCGCCCTGGGCCAAAGGCAGGCGCCAAACCGCTGCCCCACTCAGGGATCCCTGATAGAACTCTTGAAACTATCTGGTGCTGAATTTTTCTTTGTTGGGAGGCTTTTGATTACTGATTCAGTCTCTTTACTAGTTACAGATTTGTTTAGATTTTCTGTTTCTTTGGATTCAGTCTTTGTAGATTATATATTTCTATGAATTTACCCATTTCTACTAGGTTATACCATTTGTTGGCATATAATTGTTTATAGTAGTCTATTCATATTGATTTCTGTGACATAGTTGTAAGGCCTCCTTTTTCCTTTCTGATTTTACTTGAGTCTTCTTTTTTTTTTTTAGTTTAGGCTAAAAGTTTATCAGTTTTCTTTATCTTTTCTAATATCAATCAGTTTTGCTGATTTTTTGAAAAGTTGTTTTTCTATTCTCTTTTCATTTCTGCTCTAATCTTTTATTATTTCCTCCCTCTGGGCTTAGCTTGTTCCTCTTCTTTAGTTAACTTGAGATGTGAAGTTGTTTATTAGATCTTTCATATTATTCTCTCTTTTTTAAATGTATACACTTACTGCTATAAACTTTGCTATTTTTCTTACATCTCTGAAATTTTGGTATGTTGTGTTTTTGTCTGCATTTGTCTCCAGATATTTTTAAATTTTTCTCTTGATTTTTTTCTTTGATCTTTTGGTTGTTCAGGCATAAGTTGTTTAATCGCCACATATCTGTGATTTTTCCAAGATAGATGACATATCTTTTTTTTTTTTTAAAGATTTATTTATTTATTTGAGAAAGAGCATGCATGGAGGGAGTGGGAGGGGGAGAGAATCTCGAGCAGACTCCCTGCTGAGCATGGAGCTGAATGCAAGGCTTGATTTCATGACCCTGAGATCATGCCCTGAGCGGAAATCAAGAGCGGGATTCTTAACCAATTGAGCCACCCAGGTGTGCTAGGTCACAAACAAGTCTTGACAGACTTAAGACTGAAATGATATCAAGAATGTTTTCCTACCACAGTATAATGAAACTAAAAATCAATAGTGGTTTTCCTTCTGCTTCTTTCTTCTTAAATTTATTAAGACTCATTTATAGTCTAACGTGGTGTCTACCCTGGAGAATGTTCCTTGTGTGCTTGAGAAATATGTGTATTTTGCTGCTCTTCAGTGTAATGTTTTGTGTATGTCTGTTAGATCCATTTGGTCTATGATATTGTTCAAGCCCTGTGTTTGCTTATTGATTTTCTGTAAGTTTCACCCATTATTGAAACACAACTACTGTTGTGTTGTTGTGCATTTCTCCCCTCAGCTCTGACATTGTTTGCTTCATATATTGGGTGCTTTGATTTGGGTGCATATGTGTATAATTGTTGGTTGTATCTTCCTGGTAAATTGACTCGTTTATCATTAAATAATGTCCTATGTCTCTTGTGACAGTTTTGATTTATGGTCTATTTAGTCAATGTAGTTACGGCCACCATGCTTTCTTTCGGTTACTATTTGCATATAATATTTTTTTTCTGTCCTTTCACTTTCATCATATGTGTACATGAATCTCAAGTGAATCTCTTGTAGATACCATATAGTTGAAATTTTCTTTTTAAATCCATTCAGCGGGGATCCCTGGGTGGCTCAGTGGTTTAGAGCCTGCCTTTGGCCCAGGGTGCGATCCTGGAGTCCCGGGATCGAGTCCCATGTCGGGCTTCCAGCATGAAGCCTGCTTCTTCTCCCTCTGCCTGTGTCTCTGCCTCTCTCTCTCTCTATGTCTATCATAAATAAATAAATAAATAAATAAATAAATAAATAAATCTTAAAAAAATAAAATAAATCCAGCTAGTGTGTCTCTTGTTAGGGGAGTTTTATCCATTTACATTTAAAATAATTACTGATAGGAAAGGACTTACTATTGCCATTTTGTTGATTATTTCCTTTGTCTTTGTAGCTTTTGTTTCCTCTTTCTCTTTGTTGTTTTTTTTTTTTTTTTTTTTAGTGTCATGCTTTATTCTTGTTCTCATTTTCTTTTGTTTATCTTCTATAAAGATAGAAGTTTTCTTTGTATGTTCTAATCTTCTCTAGCTGTTTTCTTTGTGGTTACCATGGGGCTTACATAAAGCATCTTATAGTTTTAATAATCTGTTTTAACCTGATAATTTCAGTCATATATAAAACTAGTCTTCATCCCCTCCCTTTGTTATTGATGTCACAAATTACATCTTTTTGTATTATGTACTATTGATATTTTATAATTATACTTATTTTGTATGCTTTTGTCTTATAACCTCTATATCAGATTAAGTGTTTAATCACTGTTGTTACAGTATTCTATACTTGTTTGGGTGTTTATAATTGTCTATATGTTTACCATTAACAGCTTTATACTCCTGTGTTGCTATTTAGTATCCTCTTGTTATGACTGGAGTACTCTCTTTAGCATTTCTTATAAGGCAGGTCCAGGGTTGGGCTTTCTTGGTTTTTGTTTAAATGGGGAAAGTCTTTATTTCTCCTTAATATATGAAGAACAGTTTTGCTGAACATAGTATTCATTTTGGCAGTTTTTTTTTTTTCAGCACTTTTATGTGTCATCCTACCCCCTCTGCTGCAGAGTTTCAGTTAGAAATCTGCTGATATGGGGATCCCTGGGTGGCTCAGTGGTTTGGCGCCTGCCTTTGGCCCAGGGCACAATCCTGGAGACCCGGGATCGAATCCCACATCAGGCTCCTGGTGCATGGAGCCTGCTTCTCCCTCTGCCTGTGTCTCTGCCTCTCTCTCTCTCTCTCTGATTATCATAAATAAATAAAAATTAAAAAAAGAAAATAAAAAAAAAAAGAAATCTGCTGATACTGGGGGCTTCCTTTATGTGATGAGCTTTGCTCTTGTTGCTTTCAAATTCCTTTTTGTCTTTTAATTTGACAATTTGAATTTAATGGTTTTTTTTTGGATATGGACTTTTTAGGATTTATTATTTTTTGGATCCTTTATGCCTCATGAATCTGCATCTCTGTTTCCTACCCCAGATTTAGGAAGTGTTCAGCCATATTTCTTCAGATAAACCTTCTGCCCCTTTGTCTGGTCTTATTTTCTGCAACTCCCATAATGCACATATTGGTCATTTATCTTCTGTCTTTTTTCACTCTTTCTCTTGCATTTTTTTTCTTTTTTCTCTTTTCTGATTGGATAATTACAAATGACTTGTCTTCAAGTTCACATAGTCTTTCTTCTGGTTAAGTCTGTTGTTGAGCTCTTTTAATGACTTTTCAGTTATTATATTCTTTAGCTCCAAAATATGCTTGGTTCTTTTTTTTATATATATATAATTTTCTCTTTGTTGATATTTAAAATGTATATATAATCCTAAAATTACCAAAACTCTCTACTGATATTTGAATAATAGTTTTATTTATCTTTACAATAGTAATTAGAATTGACTCTGCTTATTGTTCATATAGATTTTCAATAATATTGCTAAGGCACCTTGGTGTATTAGTAGGGAACCCTTTATATAGCATTTTACTGGCTTTTACTTTCCTAGTTTAGTGATGAATATATTTATTATAGAGGAAAGAATTCAGTGTCATATCACACTTTTTCTTTTACTTAAAATTATCCCAGATTTGTATCTGTTTTAAAAAAAACTGGAAAGAAGTATTATAATAAGTAAGTTTAAATTGATATTATGTAGCATGTGGCTGAGTAATTAACTAGGTCTCATTTCAAAGTGACCTGATTCTTTTTGTTGATGGAATATTTGGTATATGGTGGAAGTAATTGGATTACTTGAACCACCCTTTTCATTGGCTCATGCAGTTGGAGTGAAATCTCTGCTTATTTCAGAAATGGTGATCAGAAATGCTTCTTTATATACGTTAATGTTACACTTTAATTTTATCTGAGTTTGGAGGGTAGTCTAGGAAACTGCTTTAAAGCTTTGTTGTAAAAACATGTGATAGAATTTCCAGATATCATATTTGTTAATATGTTGGCTTTATAATTCATTGTAAAAGCAGACTTGTGCCCAAGAATGGCAGAGTAGAAAGTCAAGTTATCATTCTGATTGAAAACAAGTAACAATTAAAATAGTTGCAAACATATTGTAAATAAAATGTGATTCAAAAGAAATTATATACAGATACTGTTTTTGGATACAGATACACAGCTTCTCTTCTTTCTTCTAATTCTAGTTTTTTATTTGTTCTAGATTATAGTTATTCTGTTATGATGAATTGCATGCCAGAGAATCATGTCATGCATCTTCTCTGTATTCACTGTTAAATTTGTTAATATGCATCACTGTAGAAGTTGTGTGTAGGAATATTTGGGACTTGATGGAAGATTTTTTTCTTCTTTCACTGCATTTGATTGATTAAGTTCTATTAGTTTTATAACAATATCACTGAATCCTTCATTTTTATGACCTCAGTTATAGTTCAGGAGCTAATTTCTTTAATGAATTATTAAGATAATTCCTTGAATTTCTATTCTTTGTTTCTATATTCCTCTAGTCTGTATTCTACATAGTTGTCCTATAGTGCTGTATCTAGAATATAAATCTTTTACATCTTTCAGTGATTCCTTATTTCTTATATTCTATTTGATTTGCCCTTCCTTATTTTAGTTTTTCTAGAAAACTCATAATCATCTTTTAATGTTCCATGTAAATATCTATCCTTTCCACTTTTCCTAACCTCCATGGGCCTAAGTTGATTCATTCATTTATTTTAAAACATCTTATTCTTTCTTTGTGTTTCGGAATTTCTTTGTGAATGTTAACTTCTCAAACTCACAGACTAGGTCTTATTCTTCTATAAATTCTCCAAGCACAGTGCTTAGCACAGAGCAGTATCTGTTGAGAAAATAAATGGATCAATAAATGAGCGTATCTATATGTTTGTATGTATATTAAAATATTTATCATAGGAAAATTTAAAAATACACTCAGTAAAGTTTATGTGACCTGCAATATAATTGTTAAATATTTTTTATATATAGACCAAGTTACGGAGTTGGATAAATACTAATTTTTCTGTGTATTTATAAATATTAAAATGCAAAAAGATGCTAAATAAGATAGTTTTTCATGTTATTATCAGGAAGACTCAACAATGTATAAAGGCAGCCACCAACTTTATATCATAGTGACACCTAGTGGTAATTGTATTGGTCTGTTAATATTTTTAGTATGTTATTTATTTGTTTATTTCTACAGTTTTATTTTATTATAAAATCCTTCTAGGTTTTCTTAAATAAATTTAAATAATTATTTTAAGACCTTGATTCTTCTATAAAATACTATCTAGTGTGAAGTAGTATGATCTTGAAGGTAGGAATTATTGTGTCTTTCTATGCCTATAAGATCTAGCACTGGATTTAACCTAACATACAGATATTTGTTCAATAAACTTTGTTGAATCAGTACTGTCAGCAAAACATAGCCTTATTTTCATTTCTGAAATGGAAAAGAGGAAAATAGGTCTGTCATTAGTTTAACCTTTGCTTCATTTTCTTTTCCATTTTTAATCTACTTTCTTAAAGCTGCTTTTATTATATTGGATGGCATTTTAGTTTAAATGAATCAGATTGAGTATGGAAAGAGTTAAAGCATTTAGCAAGTCCATTTTGAGCCTAAAAAGTAGTTTAAGTTATTTCAAATCAGTTTTTTTTCCTGGAATCTATGAACTTCTTTCCAGTCTTGACTCTAAAACTCAGATTGTGTAATTTCTGGCACATGCCTTTACTTCTCTGCGCTCAGACACCCTTTATGAACAATAAACACCATATAAGTGAGGGTTTTTTGTTTGTTATTAATGCATGTGAAAAGAGAAAGAATAGCAATCTTGTTTGCCTTATATGTTGTGAGCATGAAAAGACAAGAGGATAATTAAAAAATTAAATAATTTCCATCCGCAAATTGATGTTTATGGTCTCCGTGACAACAATTGTGCACTCCCCAAATTATCTGTAAGATCATTTCACTATCTAAGTAAGCAGCATCTCAAATTGGGCCTTATTGTGCATAGTTTACTTATATTTATGCATTAGAAATGTATCTTTAACTTAGTTTCACATTTCTAGGTAATATATTTTCAGTAAAAAAAATTTTTTTTTTAAATAGAGGAGTATTTTTCTTTTTTCTCATTCTTAAGTCTCTGCTGTTAGCAGTTTGGTATAGAGTGTAAGGTTGCCATTTTATAAAGTCTTTAAGTTTTATTTAAAAATAGTTTTCCCGGGTAGACCCAGTGGTGCAGCGGTTTAGCGCCGCCTGCAGCCTAGGGCATGATCCTGGAGACCCTGGATCGAGTCCCATGTCAGGCTCTCTGCATGGAGCCTGCTTCTTCCTCTGCCTGTGTCTGTGCCTCTCTTTCTTTCTCTGTGTCCTCTATGAGTAAATAAATAGTCTTTAAAAAATAAATAAAAATAGTTTTCCCCCTCAACTACTTTTATCATTCATGTCATTTTTCTGTTGTCTTATCTTCAAGTCAAAAGATCAGAAGCATATATTTATGTTTTCTAACATACTATTTTGTGCCATTTATCTTTCAGTCTTCTCTTCCTTTGATAATTCCCTATTATCTTCCTTCGAAAGTCTCTCAGATGACTTTTTTCCTTTTTAAAGGAATAAAACACATAGTGATGGCTCTAACAGTAAATAACACTTTACTTTCTTAAAGTCTCATATTTAGCAATTACTGCTGAAAATTAAGACATAAATCCCAAAAGACTTTTGTGTAATCAGAATAATTTTATTATGGATGTTTGTTGATTACTTTGAGTTTAATATTATGCTAAGTTTTCAGATTATGCATAAAATAAGGGAATCCTCATCCCAGAATACTCCATTGTCTTAAACTTTATTTATTTATTTATTTATTTATTTATTTATTTATTTATTTATTTATTTATTTTATGATAGTCACACTGAGAGAGAGAGAGAGAGAGAGAGGCAGAGACATAAGCAGAGACATAGGCAGAGGGAGAAGCAGGCTCCTTGCACCGGGAGTCCGACGTGGGATTCGATCCCGGGTCTCCAGGATCGTGCCCTGGGCCAAAGGCAGGCGCCAAACCGCTGGGCCAGCCAGGGATCCCCTGTCTTAAACTTTAAAGAGGGAAATGTAGATGTGGAAAATAAGGGCTTTTATCTATTCGTTCACTCACTCATTTGTTCATTTTTAAATACAGACACACACACATACATATAACCATATTACTTATTGTACATCAGCCACTCTTCTCACAGTACTACGTTCTTATACAACACTTAAAATAATACCGTGAGGCAGTCATTATTATCCCTGTTCCAAAGACAAATAAACTGAAGCTCGGAGAATTCCTAAATCACAAATTCAGTTTTAAACTGAATCTAGAACTCATGATCTTTCCAATTAAATAATTA